>NC_060130.1:425032043-427432043 GCF_021461395.2 Schistocerca americana | reverse complement strand
GGAATCATTTTTATTGGTCTATATCAGAGTTGCTAAACTTTAATTCTAAGGTCTTCATCTCTTGAAACTTTTCAGCTTTTTTTCGTCAACTGTGCCGACTTGGAGTAGCAATGTTGATGATTTCACAGTTTATTTTTCTCACGACTGTGATATCCGGGGTTTTGCGTTCCATTGTTGAATCCTTGCGAAGCAGTTTGGCTGGTTCATTTTTGATCACTTTTTTCTGGCTTAGAATGCCAGGAGGTCTGTGCCACAGGCAAATAATGTTTCTTCTATACGTTTCAGGCTATGCTTTGGGCCACAACGTTATGCGTGTGGTTGTAATCCGCCTGTGCGATCTTTTTGCAACCGTCCAGCTTATTTAATCAACTTTCATCACTTTCTTTGCAAAGTCTGCATATTGCATCTTCTGAGGGTTTTTCAGTTCTGGTTTTGACAGCAGTCGTTTTAAAGATTTGCCTCTGTGATGCCAGAATCAGTTCTTCTGTTTCTTTTTTGGGGTTCTATTGGTCACCTACAGCTATATCTTCCCCTTGAGTACTTTACTTTCGATCTTCTCCAAAAATCGTCTGCGTAGTGCTTTACTCTACTAGCTGTCCATCCGATTTCTCATAGCTGTTTTCCGGTAGTGACTCTTTGTTGCAATTTCGACAGCTTCTGGAGGATGGCTTCCATCAGAAGAGTTTCTTCACTTCCTGCTAAGTCATGTTTTTCTGCCTCCACAGTCAGCCAAACTTTCAGAAATAATATATCCAGTAGCTGCGTCAGGGATGGGCCAAGGTCCACCCAAAATTTTGTTAGCCCATCCTCTGGCCTACCCAGATAAGACGGACAGGTTTCAGAATCAAATTTCAAATTCAAACTTTATTTTATAAAGTTAAAATAACTTGTATTCAGTTACAGACAAATTAATTTGTTAAACAATTTTGTATCCTTCGTGTTGTTTTTTTACCATTATACTGTATTAAACCCATAAAATAAAACAAATACATTCGAGGTGGATGTTTGACGACGAAGTTAACATAGACCTAACCACAGATCCGTACCTGTTGTACAACAAGCGAACCAACTCATCGATCGATCCATCGAACCAATGATTCTTCCCCAGTTTCTGTTTTGTATTGCGTTTGCTTTGTATTGTTTTTATTAATGGTAAATAATAATGGCATCTTTTGTGTCATCGTGTCTGCGTTTTTTTGTGAATTGTACGTGTTATTAAAAGTGAAAGTACTAACATGGCAAAATGGCCTAGCATATCAGATTTCTACTGATGACCAAACAACCTCTGTTGAGGCGTCTTCTTTTTCGCTTGCTTGGTGAAAGAAAAAGAAATTTTTCAGGTAGGTTGGTACAAAATTCATTCATGGCTGGAATATAGAGATACGCTCATGTCGTTTGTTTCTGTTTGGTGCAAAGTGGTAGCTATTCGATTTGACATACGATCTTCTCAATAGCACCATAGAGAAACGAATGCAACGCTCGTTAGCATTAATCAAACAGACGATCACAATATCTGCGTATAAAGTGTTCGATCCGAAGTTTTGGGCACTGTATTGCAACCAAACTCCAAAAATGGCTCTGAGCGCTATGGGACTTAACTGCTGTGGTCATCAGTCCCCTAGAACTTAGAACTACTTAAACCCAACTAACCTAAGGACATTACACACATCCATGCCCGAGGCAGAATTCGAATCTGCGACGTAGCGGTCGCGCGGTTCCAGACTGTAGCGCCTAGAACCGCTCGGCCACTCCGGCCGGCAACCAAACTCCATCACAGTGCGACAAACAGATTAGAAATGTACATCTACATCTACATGGATACTCTGCAAATCACATTTAAGTGCCTGGCAGAGGGGTCATCGAAACATCTTCACAATTCTCTATTATTCCAATCTCGAATAGCGCGCGGAAAGAACGAACACTTATATCTTTCCATATGAGCTCTAATTTCCTTTATTTTATCATGGTGATCATTTCCCCTATGTAGGTCGGTGTCAACAAAATAACGTCGCATTCGGAGGAGAAAGTTGGTGATTGGAATTTCCTGAGAAGATTCCGCCGCAACGAAAAACGCCTTTGCTTTAATGATGTCCAGCCCAAATCCTGTATTATTTCAGTGACACTCTCTCCCCTATTTCGCGATAATAGAAAACGTGCTGCCGTTCTCTGAACGTTTTCGATGTACTCCGTCAATTCTATCTGGCAAGGATCCCACACCGCGCAGCAATATTGTAAAAGAGGTGAGCCTTCCCCACAACATTTTCTACGTGTTCCTTCCAGTTCAAGTTATTCGTAATTGTAATTCCTTGGTATTTAGTTGAATTTACGGCCTTTAAATTTGACAGATATATCGTGTAACCGAAGGTAGCCGGATTCTTTTTAGCACTCATGTGGATCACCTCACACTTTTCGTTTTTTTTTAGGGTCAATTGCCAATTTTCGAACCATACAGATATCTTTTCCAAATCGTTTTGCTATTTCTTTTGACCTTCTGACGACTTTATTAGTTGATAAACGGCAGCGTCATCTGCAAACAACCTAGAACGGCTGCTCAGATAGTCTCCCAAATCGTTTATGTAGAGAAGGAACAGCAAAGGACCCATAACACTACCTTGGGGAACGCCAGAAATCACTTCTGTTTCACTCGATGACTTTCCGTCAATTACTACGAACTGCGACCTCTCTGACAGGAAATCACGAGTCCACTCACATAACTGAGACAATATTCCATAAGCATGCAATTTCACTGCAAGCCGCTTGTGTGGTACAGTGTCAAAAAACTTCCGGAAATTCAGAAATACGGAATCAATCTGAAATCCCTTGTCAATAGTACTCAACACTTCGTGCGAGTAAAGAGCTAGTGAGTTTCACAAGAACGATGTTTTCTAAATCCATGTTGACTGTGTGTCAATGGACCGTTTTCTTCCAGGTATTTAATAAAGTTCGAACACAATATATGTTCCAAAATCCTGCTGCATATCGACGATAATGATATGGGCCTGTGATTTAGTCGATTACTCCTACTATCTTTCATGAATATTGGTATGTACTGTGCAACCTTCCAGTCTTTGGGTACGGATCTTTCGTCGAGCGAACGGTTGTATATGATTGATAAGTATGAAGATATTGCATCAGCATACTCTGAAAGGAACCTAATTGGTATACAGTCTGGATCAGAAGACCGACAGATTTGGAAGGATTGAACAAAGGCGTTAAAACTTATTATCCATAACCAAACAGAATTTTCGATGATACAGATATTGGTGGAACTTGCGAACTCGATAGACAATGGCGAGTGTCTCTTTTTCAAGTTGATGATAAGTGTACTGTGCTTTGTTGGAGTTTTTGTGGCAAAAGCAACGAATGGGCTAATCAGACGAACCAGTTCTATGGGAGAGAACTGCTACAATCCCGTAAGAAGGTGCATCCACAACTAACACAACAGGCGTAACTGGATCAAAGTGAATTAAACAACGACGACCTAACAAAGCGTCCCTCAATTGCTGAAATGCTCCCTGGCAGTCTTGGGACCAAAATTTGAGGTTAGCTCCTATGGGACCAAAGTGCTGAGGTCATCAGTCGCCGGCCGCGGTGGCCGAGCGGTTCTAGGCGCTGCAGTCCGGAACTGCGGGACTGCTACGGTCGCAGGTTCGAATCCTGCCTCGGGCATGGATGTGTGTGAAGTCCTTAGGTTAGTTAGATTTAAGTAGTTCAAAGTTCTAGGGGATTGATGACCTAACATGTTAGGTCCCTTAGTGCTCAGAGCCATTTGTACCATTTTTGTCATCAGTCCCTAGGATAACACACTACTTAATCTAACTTAAACTAACTTACGCTAAGGACAACACACATCCATACCCGAGGGAGGACTCGAATCTCCGACGGGGGGAACCGTGCGAACCGTGGCAAGGCGCCCTAAACCGCGCGGCTACCGTGCGCTGCAGTCTTGGGACCAAAGGGAACGCAATTCCGGAGCAGCAATTTGTGCAGCGTTAGCAATAAACTTTATGTAATAGGTTAATTTTCCCATGACGAGCTGTAACTCCTTGATGTTATGGTCGCCCGCAAATATTTAGTCGAAGACAAATGGGAATGGGAAAGATGAATACCGAGTGCATTTGGGACATGTCCTAAATATTCAGGTTCTTTGTGAAAGAAGGAGCTCTTTTTCTTGTTGCACTTTAAGCCAGCCTCAGTGAGAGCTTGAAATAAACACTCCAAATTTCGCAAATGTTCTTTAGGCGTACGATCCACGACAGCTATACCCTCCAGACAGTTCCTGCACAAAGGGAATTTAGATATTAATTGTACCAGAAAACGTTGACAAATAGCAGAAGCTGAATCACTTCTGAACGGTAGTCTTTGGAACTGGATCAATCCAAGGTTATTATTGATCAGAAAATTATGCTTGGAATACTTGTCCAGTGGTAACTGCAAGTGTGCCTCATGTAAATCAATCTTTGAAAACAATCTGCCGTGCCCCTGTCTGTCCATTAAATCCTCCTTCCATGGGGGAGGAAAAGAATCCACAGCAGTTTATTGGTTTACCTTGGCTTTGAAATCAGCACATAAACGTAAACCTCGTGAGAGCTTTTTCAGTATTAGCAGGGGGGACGCTCACTGGCTTGCAGAAATATCATTGTCTTTCCATCGTTGCAGTTCCTTTGCAGTCTGCTAATGTATAGCTTGGGGGACACTCCTAGCACGATAAAATCATGGTTGTGTACTGTCCTTAACAGTAATTTGCGTCTCAAAGTCTTTTTTCTGTCAATACTCTTGGTTCAGGAAGTTCACTGTATTTATTGTACTACTCTGAAACACTTAACACTGATTTGTAACACGTTGTCTTGTATGCACAGGTTAAACAAATCAAACGATTCTAAGCCAAAAAATTCATACTGTTTGCAGAACATAGTACATGGAATGAAATACTCTTCATAACATCACGAAAAGTTCCTGGAAAACAGCACATGCCAGGTACTGATATTTCCAATACGTTATAAACAGACAAAATCGAAGTAGGCTTTTGTAGCCGGGGGCTACCGATCAGATCATAGGTGTCTGTAATGATTAGGGAAACAGACACACCTGTGTCTAATTGAAATTTGACTTTCATGTAAGCCACTCCTAATTGGACAAAAAGTATGTTCTTCTGTCTGTGGACTACAGCAGAAGGTTTCCACAGAAAAGCGGGACTTGTTTGTGCCGGCTATAACAACATGAATTTGCAAATAGCTACTCTGTAGCGGTGCAGTAGACTGGCACCTGATGTGGCAACGTTGCAAACTGATGGTATGGATCCGGCCTTGCTCATTTGAAGCACTGTGCCTCTTGACAAGGACATGCTTTAATATCGTCAGTGGAAAAAAATGAGGACAAGAATTCTGCGAGAAGGACTTCCCTCTGCAGCGCAGTGTGCGCTGAAATGATACTTCCTGGCAGGTTAAAAGTTTGTGGTGGACCGAGACTCGAACTCGGAACCTTTGCCTTCCGCGGACAAGTGGTAGAGCACTTGCCAGCGATAGCCAAGATCCCGAGTTCGAGTCTCGGTCCGGCACACAGTTTTAATCTGCCAGGAAGTTTCAAGAACTCTGCGCTTTATTCTGAAGTACACCTCGTGTACCACGTGACCGAAAGGTTTTTACCTTTACTTTAATCTGAGCCCCGTTTTTATCCACTTCAACATTAACTGTAGACTGAGTGCCTTGTGCACTACAAACAAGAGAAACAGAGCCCCAAAATCAACTTCAGTGTGTCCACTATACTTTGAGACTCTACAGTTGACAGAACTATTTTCAAGGCCAGGTCCGGAAATGATAGAACAGCAGCGCGTATGCGTGCATCTGACATCAATGTAATTTTGTCTGCAAGGCAACTTGAATCTGCAATGTCCGGTTAGCCCTTTCAGTTCAGCAATCCACTGTTTTAATGGCTGTTCAGGGTGCTTCCTAAGACGAAAAAATCTAAATCTCACCACAGTAACATGAATCTGTGATTCTTTATAACAGTCATGGACTGCGCGGCTGGTCCCGGCGGAGGTTCGAGTCCTCCCTGGGGCATGGGTGTATGTGTTTGTTCTTAGAATAATTTAGGTTAAGTAGTGTGTAAGCTTAGGGACTGATGACCTTAGCAGTAAAGTCCCATAAGATTTCACACACATTTTGAACCTCTTTATAACAAGTTCCTCATAATGGACGTATTCTGGACGATAGTTGGGGAACAATTTGAGACGCAGACCATAGACATTGGATGGAAAGACTGCAGTGCGTAAAATACCTTTAATATTGTAGGCGGCGATGTTTGCTTCCAGTTGACCGCAATATTCCGCCGAGACCTCTGTCTTGCAGTTAAACTGGCGATTCTCTGGTGCTGCAACCGGCCGTGACGTTGCTTGTTGTTTTTAATCTGTTGAACACTGGGCAGCAGCCGTTCAGTCTGTTGCTCCTGAAACTTAACAACTTCGCTTAATGACAGATCACGAGAGAGCTCAGACACGGTTAAACACTATAGAATAGACACAAAAATACATAAAGTTGTTGCCAATGTGAATAGCGGTACACCGAGCACGTTCACACAGGTAAGAGGGGCGGAAGTCTAATCAGAATTATTCGTCACCATTGTTATATATGGCAGACGAGAAAATGAACTTGAACACAGGTGAGAACATATTCGTCACCATATACATATGTCGTGGCAAGCATAGATAACAGTTCAGTGGGTCTGACTTCTGGAGGAGGTCGGACTTGATGCAACAACGTATGATGAGCATTAGATCTGGTCCAGTAAAACTAAATACTTAGAGACATCTATGTCCATAGGAGGGATGATATAAATTTGATGTAATCTCAGAACATAATAATGAACTGTTCTTTACTTCAATAATACTGCTGCACTGTCGTAACTGCTTATTGTCCTGGGCCGGCCGCTGTGGCCAAGCGGTTGTAGGCGCTTCAGTCCGGAACCGCGCTGCTGCTACAGTCGCAGGTTCGAATCGTGCCCCGAGAATGGATGTGTATGACGTCCTTAGGTTAGTTAGGTTTAAGTAGTTCTAAGTCTAGGGGACTGATGACCTCAGACGTTAAGTCCCATCGTGCTTAGAGCCATTTGAACCATTTTTTTTGTCCTGTACGGAATGGCAGTCAAATGTCGCTTTACATTTATCTATGAATTCTGGTACATTTTTCTAACTAAAGAAACAAGTTCACTCCTTGTTATGAACTACGATGAAGCTGCTATCAAAGTCGGTTGTCAGAGAGGGCTTCAGAATGGGGTGAGTAGCGCTGCGCTCTGACGTCATTAGAGTTCCAGCAGCGGCGGCGTACGGAACGTCTTGAGGGAGTGTCTTTGTCGACGTCTGTCATTCGTGGCTGTGTCTGACAGCGACTCTCTTTAGCTTGTGGTTCCGTCGTGAGGTGCCAACTTTAACACGGGACCTCACTCTTCGGACGACACCACAAAGAAGATCCTTATATTTATGGCCACAGCAATAAACATAAGTTGGAAGTGATGTAGAAATTAAAATGTTACTCAATTAATTTGTTTTCTCTTAAGTCACTATTATTATTGTTATAATTATAATCATAATAGTTATTATTATTAAGTTACTCATATAAATTAACTGTCATGCGTAATTTTTTTTAAAATATTTTTGTCCAAGTTGGAATGGTTTTCGAGTCTGTTACTGTACGCTTTAAATACCAATAAAAGACAGAGTCAGTCACTTGTTTTATTTCATAGCTACAATGCACTTCGATGGTTACACCATAATCTTCAGGTGATATATGCTCAAGTTACATTGATTTTCATTCCGTTTGCCAGAAACAAGTTCGAATCCTGCCTCGGGCATGGATGTGTGTGATGTCCTTAGGTTAGTTAGGTTTAAGTAGTTCTAAGTTCTAGGGGACTGATGACATCAGAAGCTAAGTCCCATAGTGCTCAGAGCCATTTGAACCATTTGAACCAGAAACAAGTGAAGTCATTGCGGACGTATAGCCACTATTTGAAATGTTATCTCGTTGATGCAATACATAAATACACACTGTAACAATAAGTATACAGTGGCTATAAATACACAGTATGCAGACATAAATTTAATTTGCATTACAAACCAAATTTGGCACTTTTGATGTCTCTTACGACGAATTTCTTGTCGAAACTGTGTAAGGTCACTTAATATTTTGAATTATATTTTGTCCATATTTATCCACGTGAATTCGAGGTTAGGTCCACCTATTCTACAATCTGGCCCACCTTTAGCCCACCCACGTGACACAGGCTAGAACCGCCACAACGTATTCCAGCAGATTTTATGTGTAAGTACAAAACCTCTACGTCATTATTATTATTGTTATAGTTTCTATTGTTGTTGTTTTGGTTTCCACCGTCTATGTATCACAATATTTCCTTGAGGCTGTCTTGAACTGTAGTCCTGTATTCCCGCATTCGTTTCCTATGCTTTCCTTCCTCGCTTCAATCCACGTTTTGCCAGTTTTTAGGTTTGGATTTCCTTGGAAACTAAAATACTCTTGCAGTTTCTGCTTGAGAGGAATGCGTTTCTGGATGCACGTATTTCAAATCCGCACTTTTTGTAGGTCTTTTTCTGTCTCCCTGTATTACGTCTCCTCAGTTTTCCTGTTGAAAAAGTAGCGGAATACGCGACCGTTCAAACCCTTTTCTTGGAAACTAAAATTTCTTGCAGTTTCTTCTTAAGAGGAATGCGTTTCTGGATGCATGTATTTCAAGTCCGCACTTTATGTAGGTCTTTTTTTGTCTCCCTGTATTATGGTTCCTTGGTTTTCCTGTTGAGAAAGTAGCGAAATATCCGACTGCTCAAACCCTTGTACGGCTCATACAAACACTGTTTCAATGCAAAACAATCTTCCTCCAACGAACCGTGTCTGAGATCTCTTCTACATGTGTATACAGTTCGCGGTTATGCCGTCGTTTAGAAGGACGATGTTCTTTGACTAACAGTCTTTCTCTTACTTCTAATTTCTCTATCAGACCTGTCCTTTCATAGCTAGGCATTCTGCGGCATATAGGGCTTTTGATCATAATACTATGTACTAATGTTGTACCTTGGCGTTCATGGATACTGATTTCTTCTTGTAGACATTGTAGGTTAGTCGATACACCGTTTCCATTTCCCCGAGGAGTTGGACACTAGCCACTCTCCTAAGTTTTTAAGTTTCTACGTCAGGCTGACGTTCCATTCTTCTACCTCTAGGACACTGGATACTGGCTTGACGTATGTTATAAATTGAGTATTCTTGGAGGTCAACCTTTGTTGCTTGTGCCTTCAGTTCACTGATTTGTCCTGCACTTATGTTTAGCTAATCAGAAAAAATTTCGACGTCTTCCGCGAAATGTCAAATTAATGTTTCT
This sequence comes from Schistocerca americana, assembly GCF_021461395.2. Lineage (NCBI taxonomy): Eukaryota > Metazoa > Arthropoda > Insecta > Orthoptera > Acrididae > Schistocerca > Schistocerca americana. The sequence goes on along the minus strand of NC_060130.1, from coordinate 427,422,659 downwards.
ATAGGCAAGCATGGCCCATTTACTACACCTTTATTACTCATTTCTTACGTTGTTCTTCTTCCTATTACCATAATTATATGAATTATTACATTAATGAGAAAAATTCACAGCAGCTGTCATGCTAAAGGAAAAGAGAGGCCCGTCATAGGCAAGAAAGGAACAGAACTTGGAGTCTGAGAATTCAATGAATGTTTTGAAAATAGTCAGCGAAAATATATTATTACGAAAACACATTTCTTGTTCTTTTTCCTCTGTCTCACATTCTGGCGCCTCCTTAACGGTGTTGCAATTTATTTGGCCAGCTGTACAGCAGCAAGTAAGAGTGACGGGCAGTGACTCAGCGAGCTAAATATCGAGCAGAGCAATTGAGAGGAATCGCTTCACGTGGCGCCCCGTGCGACCAGCGCAGCATGATTACGCGCCTAACCGGCCACGTCCGCCGAGCTCCAATGTGGGAGCCGCGGCATAATGATGCTCACATTATTGCACATTCCTTCCACGACTATATTTAGTGAATCACTCTAAAGGCACGTTAGATGGTTCATTTCACTGTACCACGTGGCAGTTTCCTCCCTTATCATTGATAGATGGAGTGTGTGAACAGAGAAAGAAGGTTGTATGCCTTTGTCTCTACAGGAGCGATTTCTCATCATTTCCGGTACAGCCTCCACCACACAAGACGTGTGTTACCATTCCTGGGATCCTGATTCGTATACGCTCAAAATTATCTATCAGATATTAGTTATAAGAAAAGAAGATGCCAGAGCCACGAAAGACGCAGCTTCATAACATGCATAAGCCCAATTTTAGTGCATTGTTCCTCAGTTCTGAACTCTTACCAGATACACTCACTAGAAGAGAAGCTAAAATAGAAAGAAGAATGGTACGTTTCGTCACGCGTCGGTTTAGTAAGGAGATGTTCATGAAACTCCATTGTCAGATGCTACAGAAGAAAAGAGGGGAGGAGTACTGTTAAAATTCAAGGAGTGTTCGTTAAAGTAAGAATCAGGAATCGTATTACTTCCGCCCAAATAAATCTCACAATGTGAAGACGGTGGCAAAACCAAAGGAGTTCAAGTTCATTCAGAGTCTTCATATCGCGCACCATTTGCGACTGGAACAGGAAAGAGATCGGGGGTGAGAACTTGTGAAATATACACTGACGGAAAAAATAACATCAAAAAATTGTTAATGTAGAGTAAGAAAATTTCGGAAACATTTGTGTAGGTAACATACAGGGTATTACAAAAAGGTACGGCCAAACTTTCAGGAAACATTCCTCACACACAAAGAAAGAAAATATGTTATGTGGACATGTGTCCGGAAACGCTTACTTTCCATATTGGAGCTCATTTTATTACTTCTCTTCAAATCACATTAATCATGGAATGGAAACACACAGCAACAGAACGTACCAGCGTGACTTCAAACACTTTGTTACAGGAAGTGTTCAAAATGTCCTCCGTTAGCGAGGATACATGCATCCACCCTCCGTCGCATGGAATCCCTGATGCGCTGATGCAGCCCTGGAGAATGGCGTATTGTATCACAGCCGTCCACAATACGAGCACGAAGAGTCTCTACATTTGGTACCGGGGTTGCGTAGACAAGAGCTTTCAAATGCCCCCATAAATGAAAGTCAAGAGGGTTGAGGTCAGGAGAGCGTGGAGGCCATGGAATTGGTCCGCCTCTACCAATCCATCGGTCACCGAATCTGTTGTTGAGAAGCGTACGAACACTTCGACTGAAATGTGCACGAGCTCCATCGTGCATGAACCACATGTTGTGTCGTACTTGTAAAGGCACATGTTCTAGCAGCACAGGTAGAGTATCCCGTATGAAATCATGGCGGTGAATCGAGGAAGTACAGTACATGCTGGCGAAACTAAAATGAGCTCTAATATGGAAATTAAGCGTTTTCGGACACATGTCCACATAACACCTTTTCTTTATTTGTGTGTGAGGTATGTTTCCTGGAAGTTTGGCCGTACCTTTTTGTAACACCCTGTATATAAGTGATTAACATTGCAAGATCACAGGTTAATGTAAGCGTGGGATATGCCACTGCAAATGTGAAATGCTGGTACTTTAATAACCGGTGTAACCGATAGAATCTTGAATGCAATTATGCAGACGTGCATGCATTGCGTTGCACAGGTGCCCAATGTCAGTTCGTGGGATGGAGTTCCAAGCCTATTGCACTTGGTCGGTCGGTACAGGGACGGTTAACGCTGGTTGTGGATGACACCGGAGGCGTCGCTCGATGATTTCCCATATGTGCTCGACTGAAGACAGAGCTGGTGATCGAGCAGGCCAGGGCAACATGTCGACACTCTGTAGAGCATGTCGGGTTACAACAGAGCTATGCGGGCGAGCGCTGCCGTGTTGGAAGACACGCTCTGGAAAGCTGTTCATGAACGGCAGCACAACACGCCGAATCACCAGACTGATGTACAAATTTGTAGTCACGGTGAGCGGGACAACCACGAGAATGCTTCTACTATCATACGAAATGTACCCCAGACTCTAACTCCAGGTGCAGGTCCAGTGTACCCGGCATGCAGATAGGTTGGTTGCAGTCCCTCAACTGGCTTCCATCTAACCAACACGCGGCCATCACTGGCACCGAGGCAGAACCAGCTTCCATCACAAAACACAACAAACCTCCACCCTGCCCTCCAATGAGCTCTCGCTTGACGCCACTGAAGTTGCAATTGTTGGTGGTTTGCGGTCAGTGAAATGCACGCTGCAGGGGGTCTGGCTCGGAGCTGTCCTTGAAGTAACCGATTTGTAACAGTTCGTTGTGTCATTGTGGTGCCATCCGCTCCTCAGATCGCTGCTGCAGATGCAATACGATGCGCCAGAGCCGTATGCCGGACACACATTCCTGAATTTTTGCAATATCAGGGAAGGAACATCCATCTTTTCGGTGGATTGTTAACAGAGTCGTCTTTGTCACCTTAAAGACATTCGTGACTGACATCAACTCACTACATCCAGTCGCAAAGGTAACTAGCGCTCAGGACCCTTCAGCGTGTATTTAAAGCAAATCTGAGTATGCGAATGACGCGAAATTTTAATAGACATCATCTTTCAGACATAGAAACACGCCTACCAGCTGTCGTTTATGTTGCACAACTACTTCTTGGTATTGAGGGTCGTCCTCGATGGCTGCGGCATCAGCGTGGAAAATTGTTAACCGAAGTGGCCAGGGTCGATTCCCGGCGGCTTGGAAATTTTCTCCTCTCGGGGGCTGAATGTCGCGTTGTCTTCATCTTCGTAACGTCATAAGTGACACGAAAATCGCCTGCATGGCTTCACATAACAAGCCTATGCCTATGTAACTTCGTTCCAGGGTAAGGCTTTACGCTAATGAATGTTCCGAATTGTCGAAGCTCGCTGTCATATCGTCTTTTCACAGTTGAGATGGCTTTATGGGCACCTAGCGAAAGCCAATATAAAAAAAGCTATAGACGGAGATGTAGTGCGTGTGACCCGACATAGCTTCCAGTTAATGTAACAGCATTTCACTATAGGCTGTAAAAGTGATTTGTAAACAACTTCTGTAGAAGACATGCTGCAGTCTCCCAGCATCGCATCTTTGAATCGAAATCAGCCTTACTTTATCTGCAACTGAATCTGTGCCGTTATTCCAGTTCACATCCCCCTTCTCAGACATTATTACTCTCAGCTATGGTATAGAAATATCATTAAAAATAGTTCCGTGGCCACTTTCAACCACATGAACGATTTCTCTATACTAACGCCCCACTTTCGAATGCAACATGAATCACTTGTATTGTAACTCATATTAACATTGTGCATTAGTCATAAACGCATTGAGACATTTATATACATGTTTTCCATAATTAATCGTACGTATGCCAGCATTGCACAAATATTCATGTCAGAAAATTTTCGCTAACCAGTAGCCCCGTACTATATGCATACAGCACTACACAAAGAACACAAGACGCTTGACACACACACACACACACACACACACACACACATATATATATATATATATATATATATATATATATATATATATAGTGTCCCACATAAAAATAAAATAAAAAACGTCGATAAGCTTTAGGGACAGGTTCCTTAGACAGAAACAAGAAAAATGCCTAGTAAACAAGGGCTCTAAAACGCATACCTTGAGCTATGAATACATGTTAAATACTATGAAATACATCTTTTCTAATTCAAGCTCTTTGCTTCCCATATTTTGGGGAATAGGTAGTATGTACCAAAACAAGAAAAAAAAGTCTGATAAACATGGGTTCTAAAATACATATCTTAAGAGCTATGAGTACTTGTTCAATAGAAGAGATATTTTTCACACTAGCGAAGATGAACAAGTGTTCATAGCTCTTAAAGTATGTATTTTAGACCCATGTTTCCGCGCATTTTTTCTTTGTTTGGTCCAACTACCTACTCCTAAAATTTGGAAAGCAAAATCCTTGCACTAGAAGAGATCTGTTTCATAATTTCGTAGATGAACAAGTGCTCATAGCTCTTAAGCTGTGCATTTGAGAGCCCATGTTTACTCATATTTTCTTTCTTGTTTTGATATAAGGAACCTGTCCCTAAAGCGTGTCGGTGTTTCTGTGGCCACCCCGTATATATATAACATCGGATTAAAAGTATCTGGACGCCTCTCTGCAACTTGGAATTGACCGTTAGACTTCACGAGAGGCAGACCCGCCAGTATAAAAGAGGGCGAGGTGTATTGTGGATCTGTCACGAGAGCTCAGTGATTTCGATCGTGGACTAGCCATTGGATGTCACCCGAGTAATAAATTCATCACGGATATTTCAACCCTTCTAAACCTGCCCAAGTCGACTGTTGATGATGTTACTGTGAAGACGAAATTCAAAAGAATAACAGCAGCTAAACCAAGCCCAAACAGACTCCATGCACTCACCAACGGCGACTGTCGAGCATTGCGGAGGGCGGTTGTAAAAAATCGCGTGAAATCTGCAGAAGGAATCATTCGTGAGTCCCACCGGTCCAGCTAGCAGAGTGGCTATGCGTGAGGAGTTAAAAAGAATGGCGCACAACGGGTTGAGTAGTTCCCCATATGCCATACATTTCTCTAGCCTATCCTAAACGACGCTTGAGGTGGTCTAGAGACTGAGGCCACCGTCCAGTGGATGAGTGGAAAGAGTGATTTTGATTTATGAATCACGCTGTATGCTGTGAAAATCAGATGGAAGGTCTTTGGATTTGCCCGAATGCCTGGAGAATGTAATATGTAGTGCCTACAGTGGTGTACAGAGGAAGTGGTGTTACGGTAGGGGGATGTTTTTCGTGTTTATGTTGTGCTCACCTTAGTGCGTTCAAGAAACCGCTAAATAGGGAAGGATATGAACACATATACAGTACTGTGTGCTGCGTACAGTGGATGAAAAGTTCGGAGAAGACGACTGTATCAGCATGACAGTGGGCCCTGTCACAAACCAGCATCAGTAGGACAATGGTTTGTGGACATTAACGTTCCTGGAATGGACTGGACTGCCCAGAGCCCCGAACTGCAACCAATGGAACACTTTCGAATGAGTTGTAACGTCAGCTTCGCTCCAGGCCCCAGTGCTCAACATCATAGCTTTCTCTGGTTTCGGCTCTTGAGGGAGAATGACTTCCATCCCTTAGTAGGCATTCACACACCTCACTGGAAGTGCCCCAGCAGAATTCAAGCCATCATAGTGGCGAAGAGTGGACACACCCCATATTAAGGTCAACTAATAGTTGTCTGGATACTTTTGATCATGTATTGTATGCCTTACTGACGTTAAGTCAAAACTGGTAATACACATTGGCTGTAAGCTTTCCCTTTCAGGCACATAAGAAGCTTTGTTTTGCAAGCCGTATATAGTTTACAAAACGCACTCATTGTAAACCGTATTTAGTTTACAAAAAAGAAAAACACTCGACGCCATTTTTCCTCTCCTGTTTATTTCGTTTGCAGTCCACCCAGTTCTGCCCTCAATACAAAAACTCATCAACCGATTCTTATGACGTCATTGTTATTTTTTTCTTATTGCGGCTGATTTCAGGAATTACTTTCAGACTTGCTCCGTTACGTTCAAATGCGTTTGTGAGCGTCAGTGGCTGCGCATTTACACAGGCATTGACAGGAGACTGATGAAGAATCCACTTTTCCATTACATCAAAGTTTTTGGTCATATTAGCGTTGTCCCTGAAGTATTTAGGTATTCTTTGCTGGAAGTAGGTAATCATTTAACCACTAGTCTTATGAATTCTGCGTGCCAGGTTACCTCTGGCACTGTGACCAGGATGCTGCTTACTACATACTGCATACTGAACTTATTCTGACCGCGAATGACAGCCCGCTAGAGTAGTTTCTGTTTTGTTGTCGCTGTACGTCACCCAACTGGTCTTTAAGCAGGGAATGTGATAGCTTGTAAAAATAAATCCGAAGAGATCTCATTAACAAAGTCAAGCAGCGCGTGCAACGGCTTGTGGAGAGATTGTTATCTATTGTACAAAGTACGAAACATCTCATACAGTGGCTTTTACTGGTGACACTTGAGTTGCTCTCTCGAGAATAGTGGAAGATACGCCGCTGACGACATTACAGTGCTCGTGTTCAATTACACAGTGTGTCATGGAGCATTATCTCCGACAGCCAAATGGCTGATTTAACTACAGCTCGAATTCTGTTCTTCATAAGCCCATGTGCGCATATCATTACTCCCTGCATCCATTGCCTTCTGAGAGAATTTTCCAACACGTATAGCGTCCACTGAAAAAAAAAAAAAAAGATGACAAGTTTAAGGCACCACCGGGGAGCGTTATACATGCCTTACTTTTTGTAGCACATTTTCCCGATCTAGTACACCTCTATCTAGTAGAAGACTAGATGTGTTTATTTGGACGGAAAAAACTATCTTCAAAAATGATTTCAAATAATGTAGCATTACATTCGAAAAGCAAAAATCGGGTAACAGTTGCATTTATAATATGTCAAGCTGCTTCATTTGCACGCAGAGTCGAAGTTTCTTTTGGTAATGGCTGTTAACCGTCGTTACTGTGCAAATTCTGTATCTCTGAAAAGACACACTGCTGGCTGGGAACGTCTAAATCTTTATTTGCCCAGTGGAACAGATGCAGCCCAAAGGAATCGCATATGAACTTTCGATCGGTTCTTTTTATGACTGTCAGATCAGTAATAACATACCTTTAGTTCTCCTCTGGGAAATGCACCTAGAGAATTTCAGTGCAGAGAAAACTATAAGGCGACGAAGGGCACAATGCCCGCCGTGCCCGCTAACGCACGCAGGTGGGGTGGCGCTCGTGTCGGAGATAGCTAGTTCCAAAGCTGCTGGTGAAAGAAATATTAGTCAGCAGTAACTGGTCGCAAAAGACCCCCCCCCCCCCCCCACCAAGCTTTCCAACCGGATTGTCGAGTACGTCAGCATGCCACTTTTGTAATTCGTAATTCGGCGAGACGCGGTGGCCCCGGATGAAATTCGCTCTGCAGATAAACGACGAGAGCCGGTCAGCCTGGATGTGATTTTTAGGCCCTTTTCCACATCCGACAAGGTGAATACTGGGCTGGTACCAACGTCCCGCCTCTTTTTCACGATACGCAGACATTTAGAAAACGTCCACACACTTTCACATGGGGTGACGCTAAACACGGACAGTTGGGGTACACAGATCCCGGCCTGACAAGGGGGTGGGAGGGGGAGTGGGTGACAAGAAGGGCCTCCGGGCTCCTTATACCACTAACACTGCCAAATCTGTGAAGGTACAGGACAAAGCCCAGAAGAAGAGGAAGAAGGCTAATTGATAGGAAATGGCCGCAGCGGTGTTGATGACGAACACTTCCTGATCATCAGACTTTGCATCAGTATCTAGGGGTAAGTTTAAAACATCCTTGCAGTGTCTCAAAGAGGAAGGCGTGTGCAGTTGTTGATGTTGATCCGACAACCGGATGGGGACGTGAAGCTTGGCGGGCCCTAGTGCTATTCCAGAGCAGTAGTCTATGTGCCGTTTTCCCCCATCAACGACGCAAACACAACGATAAACTTTAAACACGCTTCTCTTAGCCACGTACAGTGGACGAGTACACTTTGAACGCAGTTCTGAAATTTCGCGAAGAAAGCAGTAAATAACTTCTTGCGAGTGTGCTAGCCACCATTTTATTTTACTTCATTTTTAAATTCCGCTGTTCACGGATTCAATTTATATCAGCTCGTGCCAGTTCGAAACAGCTTCTCCTGTGACTCTGGATAAGTGGTATGTATAGCCCTGGTATATGAGCAGAGTTTACGAACCGCACCTGCGGACAGAGGACGTGACTCGCGGCCACCACTCTGAAGTGGCTCACTTGTTCACTCGAACACACACTCGACCTTATCAGTCATAGTGATAAATTTCACAAGCATCCGTCCATCCTGAATAACTCTGGGAAGTGTTTATTCTACTTGACTCTTTTCCCAGCGTACAAGCCATTGTGGAAGCAAACATACAACGTTGACCTACTTTTGCACGCTTCCATCCTCCGCAAAGTGCCACATAGTTCAGATTTTACTTCCTGACAGTTGCTACTGTTCCACCCGCCAACTCGCAAAGCAAGCACTCCGACAACGTGTACAGATCCCGACATGTGTGACAGCAGTTGAGGCCTGTGTTCAAGAGCAGCGGGGTTCAAATACCAGCCTGTGTACCCTGACTAACGTTTCCTACGGTTTCCCCAAATCACTCCATGAGATTGCTGGAACTCTTCCTTCAACAAGGTGGCATAAGTGAGCATCCTGCAAATCTTAAGATCTTCAGTTCTCAACGAGGCAGCATTATCGCGAATCCAGTCACAGTTTTTCAAAGTGAACTTGTCAGTAGTTACCTGGTATTAGGGTTTAAGTAATGTCAGTTTGGCCTTCCTCAAACTTCTCAACTTCCAATGACTTATAATGTTTTCTTTTTTGGAAATTATCCATGATTGACTATGCTAAATTTTCTATCTTCGAAAGTTTTGTTTTTTACTTGGCGATTTGAGGAAAACAATACAGCACTTTACATGTGCAAATTAACATTCAGACTACAACATTACATTGCCACTGATAATTTAAAATCAAGTCACCGAACTGATACCTACCTAATATTCTTAGATGAATGTAAAAATTACTGGAACGTGCTTAACACGGGAGAGAGAGGGAAGGAATCTTTAAAATGTAGCTCACAAACATGCTCACATTTGTGTCCAATTTCAATACAGTCATCTACAGGGTAACTCACTAACTATAGTCACCTAGAATAACTCCGAAAGTATGATAGTAGCTGAAAAGTTTGTGGGACACATATTGCATGGGATAACGGGGGCCATAATATGACGTTGGTTTTTAGTTACTAGGGGGGGTCGCGTCAGAGATACGAAGGTAAACTACGTTTTTTTTTTTTTTTTTTAAATGGGATGCTATACTTTAGTACTTATTTTCTGATAGCGGCTATCGAGAGAAATCCAATGATGTGTAGCAGTAAGGACGTGGCATGAACGTCCATTTACAGAAGGTGTTCGAAGTGATGACCATTGGTATCAATGCAGTGCTGTAATCCTTTTATCATGGATTGAGTAGTATACCTTATCACTTCGGCACTTATCGAAGCACAGGCTCTGACAGTTCTCTCTCGTATATCGTGCACATAGTAAACATTCGCCTAATACAGTAAAAGCGGTGGCTCGTTTTAATTTACAGGTTACTATCCCTCTGTGTAGGGGCTGTAATTTTTGATATTCTTTTTTTTTAAACCAGCAAGGTAAAACAGAGGCCACTACTTCCACCGCATCAAGTGGATTTAGTGCTCACGTACTCACACTGAGCCGTGAACACTCCCCAGTTTATCAATGGGGGATAACTGAAAATTATTATTACTATTATCGGTGCCATGAGTGAATTGGTCGTGCCAGGCGCGCGATATTGAATCTTGATCCTATCAATAATGGCGCGAGACCTGCACGACCTTGTAGCAACCGTTATAGTTCTTCATTATTCTACTGTGACACTGAGGATGGTTTCACGCAATGAAAGGGAGAATGTACAGATTAAAGGACTCATTTATTTAACAGTTGAATACTGAACAATTATACAATCAAATGGGGGTGGGGCAAGAAAGAATTGAGTTCAGCAGCTTGCCCCAACGCTCGTTCGTAATAAGCCACGATAGCAGGAGACAAGGAATTTTAGGGACGATCGCCGGGATCCAATTTACTAAAGGAAGGGGTTGCAGTATGCAACGACCACCACCATGAATCGGCCAAAGACTAAGAAAGATGCTACTATGGGTGAATCGCTAGGTAGTCTCCTGTACTACAGGAATACAACCAGCAAGACGCGAAACTATTCATATAACTTTGGCTCGCGGTCCGACTACGTTAACGAAACATGAAGGGGCGCCAGACACTCATCACGTGGCGTAGGACAAAGGGCACAAGTTTTCAAGCTAGGAAGACATAAATTCTGAGTCGAATTTTACACAGGAAAGCTGAAAGAGCTACTGTCGGACGAAGTGGAAAAATGAGCATGAATGTATGCACTTTAGTGCCGTACTGCAAGCTTCTGTGACTAACCAACACGTCTCGCACATTATGCCCGACTGTATAAGGAAAACCCTACAGTCTTACAACACGGAAATCATTGCATAAACCGTAATTCAAGGAGCGCACATCAGTACAATGACCTATAAGGTTCCCTCTGGGCCGCAGGGCGCGAATCTACAGTGCACGTCGGCGCTCATGCTTACCGAACTTCATCTCCTGGAAGCAGCACCTCCGGCCTCAGGCACGGTCACACTAGAACTGATTACTGTCCCTTTGTCCACTATGCATCCGCGGAGGGCGGTTGGCGCCCGCCCTTGAAAAACGGGCGCGCACCTGAACTGGCCAATCATAGGGCCGGAATTTCACAGGGAGGCGACCTCGCGACGTTAAAGTTGAGAAGAAATATCAGTTACAAGGTTGGTAAGGCAGGTTGGGAAACTGAGAGCAGGAGAAACTTTGGCCACTAATGAACACAGGCGTCTAAAGCTAGCGAAATGAAGGATGCTCAACTACCGGACCTACCGATTGATGGCTCTAGCGTGAAGCTACCGTGATCACTTTAAGTGACGCCATCCAAAACAAAACCGAGCACAATGCGGCATCGTTGTTAAGTGCTGTGGCAACTATATTTGGCTAGTAATTCGTGGCAATAGGTTAACCCGTTTTTCTTTCTCTCTATAACGCGACATTTTGAACATTTACTCGGAAAGCCCTCTACTCTAAATGAATAACTTGGCTATATGGAAATTGTTGACAGTATTTCAATAACATTGTGTTGTACGGCTTTTTGCCATGTATCTTAGACTGTGAAATCACATATTTCATAGTTGGTTTCATTTGATTGGTAAGTATTTACGACGCAAGACCAATTTTGTTTTTTTAATCCATGCACGTAGTATTATAGAAATGTATTGAAGTCTTCTGGAAGACTAATTCGGGACCAGTGACCATTGCTGTTCGGTCCTTTTTTATTTGAAGGTTCCTGCACAATGGCAGGTACTTCTGGAAAACAGACACTGGCTTTCTGTGCAGAACTAATAATAAACTGCAGAGGTACTATGTGCCTCTCCAGTGCCTCAAGTCCTGCATTGTACTTAACACTCTGCACCATTTCTGACAGTTTTGCCACTAAAGATGCTTTTCTGTCCTCCAAATCACTGGCGTCAACTGTCTTTTTAGTCCGTGCTGGACTAGACAACTGCTGCACAAGCGCAGCTGCTTCAGCACATGGAGTAATACCGGCTGCTTCACTATTTGTCCTGGAACTTTGAGTAGTAGTTTCCATTTGTTTAATAACTCGACATACCAAATGAACACATGTTCCACAAAATGCTCGAGTCCGCACAAGTGCAACTGAAGGCATGTATACAATGGTCACAGTCCTTGCACCGTAAACCACAACTGCACGAGTCTTAAGTTTTTTGACACCGAACAAAATTCGGTGTTGCTGCATGACATGACATTCCACAACACTGCACTAACACTTACTACTAGTTTTTCAGACAGAGGCAATGACTCGTTGTGACGTACCCTCAGAACTGAGAGCTTCTTTGTCAGTTTACCTCTGTAGATAGCTATGAGGCGATCACGCGTCCTAAAATTGAGGAATCTCATAAGGGCATGGATCCCTTTATCTAAACGCTTTACTTTCTTCCCTTTCAAATATATATGTTTCAAATATCTGTGTAGATTTTCCAATGCCATGTTTGTGTTAATTCCTGCATTCAGTCGGTAAAAATACGCCCACCGATCGGGCTGACTTAAAAATTTCTCAAAATATACAGCAAAGCTGTGAGTTTCCCTCTCTGAGCGAAATTCCTCTCTCAGATTGCGTCTCATAATTTCGAAAGTTCTCCTTTTTCTTTCGAACATTAACGTTTTAATTTTCTTGTATATTGCAATCTGATTTTACTGGCCTTCGATTTTGTTAATATGCTGCCTCCACGCTCTGTCTACGTGCCAGCTGTCTAGCTCCGGGACCACACACAGCAATCCAAGCACTGTTAACAATCGTCCATGCCCGACACGAACAACTTCGGGTTTATGGATTCCTCACTTAATGCACTTACTATGGTGCGAAAATAAATTTGCATGGTTACTGTGTCTCGCCTGCTAGATATCATGAAGGCACATGGAAAGCCTTCCCGTAAATCGTCCAACACTAATAAAGTATACAGCTGGAAATTGTAGCTGTTTGTACCACGTGTACCGTCAACGCAAATCACATCGTTGCCGTATTTTTTCAGTAACTCAATTTGACTGTCACTTGACAAAATCAAACAAAAATTATTTTTGTCAAGCTGAAGGAACTCGGGCAGTACGCTGCCTTGTGGCTTATACAACTTAACAAAATTTGAATTGGTTTCCATATGTGCCAACCATGAATCTACACTAATGCAGTCTTCGCTATTCAGCACACCGTCATTGTTCAAATTGTACATCTGAATGATGCTGTGCAGATCTTTACTTGTAGTTAAGTCTCTCCTGCACAATCTACCTTCAATACTAGCCCCTATATCGTCGAGAATGTCTTCTAGTGGTACCCCCATTGCAATCTTAGAAGCAAATTCTTTCTTTTCTTCTTTTGTCAGCGACTGCCTGCCAACTTCTCTTTCATGCCCTACATGAGTTTTCTGTAAATTTACAATAATCTCCCCACTGGTTAATGTCTGTGTCATTATTGCTGCTGGACAATAAGCATCAGTTTTACTGGAGCCTCGGATCTTTACCGCACGAACACCTTGGCTCTTTGATGTGAAAACACCACTCCGGTGGCAACAGTATTCATTTATTATAATTTCCTGTTGATTAGTTTTTTTACCACGTTGCTTAATAAACTTGGAATTAGTTTCCTTTTCAATTTTTGTCTTCCACTGTTCGAACGTTGCACTATTACTAAATTTTGAAGTCTCCATTTCCACGGGAAAACCATGTTGCAAAAAAATGTTCTGGAGCACCCTTCTTACCGATTTTGCACTCACAAACTGGGCATGTACAGGGTGTTTCAAAAATGACCGGTATATTTGAAACAGCAACAAAAACTAAACGAGCAGCGATAGAAATACACCGTTTGTTGCAATATGCTTGGGACAACAGTACATTTTCAGGCAGACAAACTTTCGAAATTACAGTAGTTACAATTTTCAACAACAGATGGCGCTGCGGTCTGGGAAACTCTATAGTACGATATTTTCCACATATCCACCATGCGTAGCAATAATATGGCGTAGTCTCTGAATGAAATTACCCGAAACCTTTGACAACGTGTCTGGCGGAATGGCTTCACATGCAGATGAGATGTACTGCTTCAGCTGTTCAATTGTTTCTGGATTCTGGCGGTACACCTGGTCTTTCAAGTGTCCCCACAGAAAGAAGTCACAGGGGTTCATGTCTGGCGAATAGGGAGGCCAATCCACGCCGCCTCCTGTATGTTTCGGATAGCCCAAAGCAATCACACGATCATCGAAATATTCATTCAGGAAATTAAAGACGTCGGCCGTGCGATGTGGCCGGGCACCATCTTGCATAAACCACGAGGTGTTCACAGTGTCGTCTAAGGCAGTTTGTACCGCCACAAATTCACGAAGAATGTCCAGATAGCGTGATGCAGTAATCGTTTCGGATCTGAAAAATGGGCCAGTGATTCCTTTGGAAGAAATGGCGGCCCAGACCAGTACTTTTTGAGGATGCAGGGACGATGGGACTGCAACATGGGGCTTTTCGGTTCCCCATATGCGCCAGTTCTGTTAATTGACGAAGCCGTCCTGGTAAAAATAAGCTTCGTCAGTAAACCAAATGCTGCCCACATGCATATCGCCGTCATCAATCCTGTGCACTATATCGTTAGCGAATGTCTCTCGTGCAGAAATGGTAGCGGCGCTGAAGGGGTGGCCGCGTTTGAATTTTGTATGGATAGAGGTGTAAACTCTGGCGCATGAGACGATACGTGGACGTTGGCGTCATTTGGACCGCAGCTGCAACACGGCGAACGGAAACCCGAGGCTGCTGTTGGATCACCTGCTGCACTAGCTGCGCGTTGCCCTCTGTGGTTGCCGTACGTGGTCGCCCTACCTTTCCAGCACGTTCATCCGTCACGTTCCCAGTCTGTTGAAATTTTTCAAACAGATCCTTTATTGTATCGCTTTTCGGTCCTTTGGTTACATTAAACCTCCGTTGAAAACTTCGTCTTGTTGCAACAACACTGTGTTCTAGGCGGTGGAATTCCTGTTCTAAGGAATAAACCATGTTGTCCACAGCACACTTGCACGTTGTGAACAGGACACGCTTACAGCAGAAAGACGACGTACAGAATGGCACACCCACAGACTGCGTTGTCTTCTATATCTTTCACATCACTTGCAGCGCCATCTGTTGTTGAAAATTGTAACTACTGTAATTTCGAAAGTTTGTCCGCCTGAAAATGTACTGTTGTCCCAAGCATATTGCAACAAACGGTGTATTTCTATCGCTGCTCGTTTAGTTTTTATTGCCGTTTCAAATATACCGGTCATTTTTGAAACACCCTGTATATTTGCAAGTTTCGTTCTCATGGACCTTAACATGCATGTTTAAATTATGTGAATCACGAAAACTTTGCAAACACACAACACACTGGTAACGAGATGGTGTTTCGTGGGCCCATTTGACATGGGACGCACGTGCTTGAAGGCTGGTAAAACTCTTTTCACATGGAGTCATCTATGAACTATCGTTTGATCCTGTAGTTGAGCGTGACCCGAGACACCTGGACTAGCAAAGGATCGTGGTAGCTTGACGCTAGAGCCATCTATCGGTAGGTCCAGTAGTTGAGCATCCCTCATTTCGCTAGCTTTAGACGCCACCACTACTGAACTTTCAAACGCCACCACGTGCTACCCTGGCGATCGGAAAAAGGATAGGAAACGGGGAACCATCATGGCTGCTAGGAAGACTGCTGCCCTCGCCCATAAATAAAGAAAATTCCTGGCGCCAGATCAGTGTGAGACAAGCTGTAAAAATCGTCAAATAAATCAGGCAACCCATAGAAATTATTAATATTACCTAAATTATTAGTTTACCGAATACCAGAATGCGTGGGTTAGAAATATGAAATGCGAGCACTGACTGGTGAATGAAGTGCACGTCTTTCAACGGTGTATCCATCTAACGCGCCATTGACATGTAAATACCATTCCACGGTTTCGCAATGCAACCCTAATAAGAACGGTAAGATTAGTATCGTCGAATCAAGCGAGTGTGAATGATGTATTCCTTCGAAGAACAAGTCCATATGCTTCTCATTTACCGAGAATGCCAACGAAATTCAGTGGGAGAGACGCTGAAAGATATCCTCAACTTACTGGCGCTACACGTCGTACATTTAAATACGTGTATGACAAATTGAGATCACCTGGATCTTTAACGCATCGGAAACATATCCGGCAAAGGAAAGTTACTAACGAGGAAACGGAAATTGTTTCTCTTGCCACTGTGGTTCGAGATCCTTGTGTTAGTTAACGTCAAATCGCAAGGGAATCTGTCCTGAGCCAGAGTAGTGTTGTTCGTGTTCTGCATCGCCATAAATATCATCCTTACCATATCAGTCTCCAACAAGAATTAACTAGAACGTATTGTATGGGTCGGATTGAATTCTGCCGATGGGCTCAACTTCAGATTCAAAGGGATGACACATTTATTAATTTGATTTTATTTACTCACGAGGCTACATTCACGAACCATGGAAATGTTAATTTGCATAACATGCATTATTGGGCAACTGAAAATCCATGTTAGCTGCGGAAACTTGCACACCAAAAACCGTGATCGGTGAATGTATGGTGTGGGATTCTGGAGGACGGAATTATAGGCACCTGTTTCATCGAAGGAAATCTTAAATGCAGGAAGTACACCACAGTCCTGCAACAAACACTAGGTCTGTTATTGGAAGAAATACCTTTAGGATCAAGGAACAGAATTTGGTATCAACAAGATGAGTGTCCGGCACATTTTTCGCTTATGGCTAGAAATGAGTAGCAGAGACAATTCCCAAATCGTTGGATTGGACGCGGAGGAGATGTGTCGTGGCCGGCTCGTTCGCTAGACTTGACGCCTCTCGATTTTTTCTTGTGGGGATTCGTAAAAGACATTGTTTATAAAGACGTTCCAACTACACCTGAAGATATGCGAGAGAGAATTGTCAGTGCATGTGCTTTGATAAGTGCCGATGTGATAAGGAATACCACTCAATCCATGATAAGAAGACTGCAGCACTGCACTGATACCAATGGTCATTACTTCGAACACCTTCTATAAATAGACGTTCATGTCACCTTTGTGACCTTCGTTGACCTTCAAGCACCTTACTGTTACACATCATTGGATTCGTCTCGTTACTCACCCTGTAGAGCTCTTTACGATACTAATGAAAAGAGTTAAGTCAAAAGCATGTAATTAATTTTTAGATGTATATGTTTACGAACTACTATGATCGATGTGTTCGATGTGTCGCAGATATATGTCACCTTCTTGTAGGAAACATATTATATGACTGATTTCGATATTTTTCTTATTTTTATGTTTTTGGCAGAAGAAACTGGATTTTTGTTAAATGTTCCAAACCGTTTATTTTAATGCAGAGTATATTTCGCCCATTTAAATAAAGGATCGTTCAGATCTCCATCGTCTTCTGGATGGTCACTGAGCGAGCCCTAAACGTTATCAAAGAACTGATGTCGCAGTTTCAAGTCAATACAACCACACAACGTCATGAAGTCAATATTTTGTGAATCTCTCATCAGACGAGATAAAACATTCTGCGCCTCTCTAACTTGAATCAGGAGCTGTTACTTGAGTCTCTACAGGGGCCTACCAGAGAGCTGCGATACGTTGGTCATAGATTCTGGAAAATCACGGATCAGCTTGCAGACGAGGCTTCATCCAAGTAAACTTGACGGGACAGCTGGAGTGCCGAGTTTAGGAAATTTTTCGACTCTCGTGGGTTAGTAAATGTGATATATTAGAACTGGAGAGGAGCAATAGAAGAGCAAGATTCATTCAGAAAATCTCACAGTAGTCTGCGAGAGAAGATAACAGTGATATTAAAGACGGAGAGAATAGATCTCGTTATGTCTGAAGAGACATCTCATTCAACAAAATCTGCTTTGCGTCTGACTTGTAACTGACGGTAGTGTAGCCGGCGTCTGTTCAAAAGGGATGTTGCCAGAATATAAACTCTGGGAATGACTCCTCCATTCTTAAGGCCTACGTTCTATTTTGAAACAGAACATTGTAATTCCAAGTAAAATGAAGAGATCTTTAAGTAATAGCAAAATTACCCCAGTAGATAACAAATTTTCCGCCTTCAGTGGTGCAGATGTGAGACAATCTGAGTCTTCTGGCCAATTCGATAAAAAAAAACTGAAATTTTCTTTGGTACAACGGTCGTTAACTCGTCTTTAAAGCCAGTATAGCGCTACGATTTATAAATTAAAATTTTAGCGTTGTTACAAATAAGACTGCCAAATGAGACCCTGATGGATTTTGGAAATTACACACTGTTAAAAAGGAAAATAGACGAAAGAATCTTTAAAATCAAACCCCATCTGTATGTTGTATTTGCAATTTCCAAAGATTTTCTTTGTTCCACTTTCAAAATAAAGCTCGATAAGAATAGAGTAATGACAGTTTCCTTGAAATGTACAAAGACATTAAACAGCTATCAATTAACAAATTTAGAGAAAGCCTTTAACAATGCTGATCGGAATACAAATCCAGAAAGAATAAACAGGGGATGAGGAGTGCTAGAAACTACGACTCACAAATTCTGCAAAATCATATGGAAATTCTAATGGGGTATTTTAATGTAGCCGGCCGGAGTGGCCGTGCGGTTCTAGGCGCTGCAGTCTGGAGCCGGGCGACCGCTACGGTCGCAGGTTCGAATCCTGCCTCGGGCATGGATGTGTGTGATGTCCTTAGGTTAGTTAGATTTAATTACTTCTAAGTTCTAGGCGACTGATGACCTCATAAGTTAAGTCGCATAGTGCTCAGAGCCATTTGAACCATTTTTTATTTTAATGTATACTTACAGAGAAAATTCAAGAAAACGCTCGGTAAATTCCCTGCATACAAACTGAATAATCAGAATGGAAGGAGACTTGTAGAACTGTGTAGAGATTCCACCCTCCAAATTACGTCAAAAACTACATCACAACAGTTAGCTTCTTTAAATTGTAGCCGGTCGCGGTGGCCGTGCGGTTCTAGGCGCTCCAGTCCGGAGCCGCGCTGCTGCCACGGTCGCAGGTTCGAATCCTGCCTCGGGCATGGGTGTGTGTGATGTCCTTAGGTTAGTTAGGTTTAAGTAGTTCTAAGTTCTAGGGGACTGATGACCACAGCAGTTGAGTCCCATAGTGCTCAGAGCTATTTGAACCATTTTCTTTAAATTGTAAATAGCTATAAAAAAATTCAAAATGAGATTAAACAGGTACCAGCCGCAAAATCTCTGCTTCAAGAAGGAAAAGTGGCAGTTGGCACTTAACAGCCAAGAACATTCTACATCTACATCTACATCCATACTCCGCAAGGCACCTGACGGTGTGTGGCGGAGGGTACCTTGAGTACCTCTATCGGTTCTCCCTTCTATTCCAGTCTCGTATTGTTCGTGGAAAGAAGGATTGTCGGTATGCCCCTGTGTGGGCTCTAATCTCTCTGATTTTATCCTCATGGTCTCTTCGCGAGATATACGTAGGAGGGAGCAATATACTGCTTGACTCCTCGGTGAACGTATGTTATCGAAACTTCAACAAAAGCCCGTACCGAGCCACTGAGCGTCTCTCCTGCAGAGTCTTCCACTGCAGTTTATCTATCATCTCCGTAACGCTTTCGCGATTGCTAAATTATCCTGTAACGAAGCGCGCTGCTCTCCGTTGGATCTTCTCTATCTCTTCTATCAACCCTATCTGGTACGGATCCCACACTACTGAGCAGTATTCAAGCAGTGGGTGAACAAGCGTACTGTAACCTACTTCCTTTGTTTTCGGATTGCATTTCCTTAGGATTCTTCCAATGAATCTCAGTCTGGCATCTGCTTTGCCGACGATCAACTTTATATGATCATTCCATTTTAAATCACTCCTAACGCGTACTCCCATATAATTTATGGAATTAACTGCTTCCAGTTGCTGTAGCACCACATTTCGAAAGCTTCTATTCTCTTCTTGGCTAAACTATTTATCGTCCACGTTTCACTTCTACATTGAGATTCAATTGCCGTTCCCTGCACCATGCGTCAATTCGCTGCAGATCCTCCTGCATTTCAGGACAATGTTCCATTGTTACAACCTGTTGATATACCACAGCATCATCCGCAAAAAGCCTCAGTTAACTTCCGATGTCATCCACAAGGTCATTTATGTATATTGTGAATAGCAACGGTCCTACGACACTCCCCTGCGGCACATCTGAAATCACTCTTACTTCGGAAAACTTCTCTCCATTGAGAATGACATGCTGCGTTCCGTTATCTAGGAACTCTTCAATCCAATCACACAATTGGTCTGATAGTCCATATGCTCTTACTTTGTTCTTTAAACGACTGTGAGGAACTGTATCGAACGCCTTGAGGAAGTCAAGAAACACAGCATCTACCTGGGAGCCCGTGTCTATGGCCCTCTGAGTCTCGTGGACGAATAGCGCGAGCAGGGTTTCACACGATCGTCTTTTTCGAAACCCATGCTGATTCCTACAGAGTAGATTTCTAGTTTCCGGAAAAGTCATTATATTCGATCATCATACATGTTCCAAAATTCTACAAGTGATCGACATTAGAGATATAGGTCTATAGTTCTGCACATCTGTTCGACGTCCCTTCTTTAAAACGGGGATGACCTGTGCCCTTTTCCAATCCTTTGGGACGCTACGCTCTTCTAGGGACCTACGGTACACCGCTGCAAGAAGGGGGGCGAATTCCTTCGAGTACTCTGTGTAAAATCGAACTGGTATCCCATCAGGTCCAGCGGCCTTTCCTCTTTTGAGCGATTTTAATTGTTTCTCTATTCCTCTGTCGTCTATTTCGACACTGCAGCCATCTTTCTTAATGCAGGGTTATTCTAAATGATGGACCCATTTTCAAAACTGGTATGTTTTTGTTGTTGTGGTCTTCAGTCCAGAGACTGGTTTGATGCAGCTCTCCATGCTACTCTATCCTGTGCAAGCTTCTTCATCTCCCAGTACCTACTACAACCTACATCCTTCTGAATCTGTTTAGTGTATTCATCTCTTGGTCTCCCTCTACGATTTTTACCCTCCACGCTGACCTCCAATACTAAACTGATGATGCCTTGATGCCTCAGAATATGCCCTACCAACCGATCCCTTCTTCTAGTCAAGTTGTGCCACAAATTTCTCTTCTCTCCAATTCTGTTCAATACCTCCTCATTAGTTATGTGATCTACCCATCTAATCTTCAGCATTCTTCTGTAGCACCACATTTCGAAAGCTTCTATTCTCTTCGTGGCTAAACTATTTATCGTCCACGTTTCACTTCCATACATGGCCACACTCCATACAAATACTTTCAGAAACGACTTCCTGACAAATATATACTCGATGTTAACAAATTTCTCTTCTTCAGAAACGCTTTCCTTGCCATTGCCAGTCTATATTTTATATCCTCTCTACTTGACCATCATCAGTTATTTTGCTCCCCAAATAGAAAAACTCATTTACTACTTTAAGCGTCTCATTTCCTAATCTAATTCCCGCAGCATCACCCGATTTAATTCGACTACATTCCATTATCCTCGTTTTGCTTTTGTTGATGTTCACCTTATATCCTCCTTTCAAGACACTGTCCATTCCGTCCAACTGCTCTTCCAGGACCTTTGCTGTCTCTGACAGAATTACAATGTCATCGGCGAACCTCAAAGTTTTTATTTCTTCTCCGTGGATTTTAATTCCTACTCCGAATTTTTCTTTTGTTTCCTTTACTGCTTGCTCAATATACAGATTGAATAACATCGGGGATAGGCTACAAACCTGTCTCACTCCCTTCCCAACCACTGCTTCCCTTTCATGCCCCTCGACTCTTATAACTACCATCTGGTTTCTGTCCAAATTGTAAATAGCCTTTCGCTCTCTGTATTTCGCCCTGCCACCTTCAGAATTTGAAAGAGAGTATTCCAGTCAGCATTGTCAAAGGCTTTCTCTAAATCTAAAAACGCTAGATACGTAGGTTTGCCTTTCCTTAATCTATTTTATAAGATAAGTCGTAGGGTCAGTAGGGCCTCACGTGTTCCAACATTTCTACGGAATCCAAACTGATCTACCCCGAGGTCGGCTTCTACCAGTTTTTCCATTCGTCTGTAAAGAATTAGTGTTAGTATTTTGCAGCCGTGGCTTATTAAACTGATAGTTCGGTAATTTTCACATCTGTCAACACCTGGTTTCCTTTGGATTGGAATTATTATATTCTTCTTGAAGTCTGAGGGTATTTCGCCTGTCCCATACATCTTGCTCACTAGATGGTAGAGTTTTGTTAGGCCTGGGTCTCCCAAGGCTGTCAGTAGTTCTAATGGAATGTTGTCTACTCCCGGGGCCTTGTTTCGACTCAGGTCTTTCAGTGTTCTGTCAAACTCTTCACGCAGTATCATATCTCCTATTTCATCTTCAACTACATTCTCTTCCATTTCTATAATATTGTCCTCAAGAATATCGCCCTTGTATAGACCCTCTACATACTCCTTCCACCTTTCTGCTTTCCCTTCTTTGCTTAGAACTGGGTTTCCATCTGAGCTCTTGATATTCATGCAAGTGGTTCTCTTTTCTCCAAAGGTCTCTTTAATTTTCCTGTAGGTAATATCTATCGTACCCCTAGTGATATGCGCCTCTACGTCCTTACATTTGTCCTCTAGCCGTCCCTGCTTAGCCATTTTGCACTTCTTGTCGATCTCATTTTTGAGACGTTTGTATTCCTTTTTGCCTGCTTCATTTACTGCATTTTTATATTTTTTCCTTTCATCAATTAAATTCATTATCTCTTCTGTTACCCAAGGATTTCTATTGGCCCTCGTCTTTTTACCTACTTGGTGCTTTGCTACCTTCAGTCTTTCGTCTCTCAAAGCTACCCATTCTTCCTCTACTGTATTCCTTTCCCCCATTTTTGTTAATCGTTCCCTAATGCTCTCCCTGAATCTCTCTACAACCTCTGGTTTAGTCAGTTTATTCAGGTCCCATCTCCTCAAATTCCCACGTTCTTGCAGTTCCTTCAGGTTTAATCTACAGTTTATAATCAATAGATTGTGGTCAGAGTCCACATCTGCCCCTCGAAATGTCTTACAATTTAAAACCTGGTTCCTAAATCTCTATCTTACCATTATATAATCTATCTGATACCTTTTAGTATCTCCAGGCTTCTTCCATGTATACAACCTTCTTTTATGATTCTTGAACCAAGTGTTAGCTATGATTATGTTGTGCTCTGTGCAAAATTCTACCAGGCGCCTTCCTCTTTCATTCCTTACTCCCATTCCACATTCACCTACTACGTTTCCTTCTCTTCCTTTTCCTACTATCGAGTTCCAGTCACCCATGGCTATTAAATTTTCGTCTCCCTTCACTACCTGAATAACTTCTTTTATCTCATCATACATGTCATCAATCTCTTCGTCATCTGCGGAGCTAGTTGGCATATAAACTAGTACTACAGTGGTAGGTGTGAGCTTCGTATCTATCTTGGTCACAATAATGCGTTCACTATGCTGTTTGTAGTAGCTTACCCGCATTCCTATTTTCCTATTCATTACTAAACCTACTCCTGCATTACCTCTATTTGATTTTGTGTTTATGACCCTGTAGTCACCTGACCAGAAGTCTTGTTCCTCCTGCCACCGAACTTCACTAATTCCCACTATATCTAACTTCAACCTATCCATTTCCCTTTTTAAATTTTCTAACCTACCTGCCCGATTAAGGGATCTGACATTCCACGCTCCGATCCGTAGAACGCCAGTTTTCTTTCTCCTGATAACGACATCCTCTTGAGTAGTCCCCGCCCGGAGATCCGAATGGGGGACTATTTTACCTCCGGAATATTTTACCCAAGAGGACGCCATCATCATTTAATCATACAGTAAAGCTGCATGGCCTCGGGAAAAATTACGGCTGTAGTTTCCCCTTGCTTTCAGCCGTTCGCAGTACCAGCACAGCAAGGCCGTTTTGGTTAGTGTTACAAGGCCAAATCAGTCAATCATCTAGACTGTTGCCCTGCAACTACTGAAAAGGCTGTTGCCCCCTTCAGGAACCACGCGGTTGTCTGGCCTCTCAACAGATACCCCTCCGTTGTGGTTGCACCTACGGTACGGCTATCTGTATCGCTGAGGCAAACAAGCCCCCCACCAACGGCAAGGTTCATGGTTCATGGGGGGAAACTGGTATGTATTCACGAACAAATCCAAAATGAAAAAGTTTATACTAGGATCGATCGACACCTGGCTAGTGATCCCACATCTGATGCTGTTTAGAGTCCTCATGAATATCATGTGACCAGATGTTGGAGCATCATGCAAAAACTTGTGATAGCAGGCCTTAGATGAGCTGGGATGACGAGCAACCATTTCCGCGGTATTCCCTTTATTAAATGGATTCAACCTTTGGTCGATTCCTCATTCTTCAAGGCTTCTATGCTTTTCAGCAGTGCTGGATCTCCCCTTTGCTCAGCAACAACGTCACTTAACCCAACGGCGACTGAGATTTCTTCCACGCTGCTGAGTTCGACCAAAGAATTACTTGAAAGAAGTCTGCGTCCTTGTGTTTGCGTTCTCTTTTGTGTACCACTGTGAAGTCGTTCTCCTGAAGACCACCTCGACAGTCGATCTGACGAATCCTTCAGGCCATCAGCCAAGACAGACAATGGGAGTACATCACAATGGTGAATGGTTTGTCAAATATATGGGGCCGGACCTTTTTGATGACTTTCTCGGTTGTAGAGTAGTTCATATCGGACTTGGAGAGTAGAGGAGAGTGGTGTATCTGGGAACACTTCTCAGACTTTCGGCGTAAAAGAAACTTATATATTTTCTTAGTCCATTTTGACATGATATCATTCAGTTTAAGTGTGCTGTAGTCTTTTTTTGAAATTACAAAAATTCCTCCAGAAAGGTAATGTTTTTTGTCAAATGTGAAGAACTGATGCAAAGTAAAACATGGTCTTGTACCTAGGAACAAATAATCTATTCAAATTTGCAAGTGATGCAGTCGACAAAATCTTATCAGTGCTGCACTTAATAGTCTATGTGTTAGATTATAACTGTACTACATATCAATAAGTTGTAAATGAAATCAAATTAGGAAGAAGTATTATCAAACACCAGTTACAAGTTAAAAACATTTTGAAACAGAAGGTACTGGAAGCTGTCACCAATTTCCACTTTCGAAACGATCACAATTGTCAATAAGTTAAAGAAACTCCGTTCATTTGCGAATATCAGGCGTTCCATAGTAAAATGACTTCCCGTTTCAAGGTACAAGGCGGTGCACGACTGAAAATGTATAGCTTAACTGTCAAACACACTATATAACTAGCTTCGCATTCGGGAGGACGACGGTTCAATCCCGTCTCCGGCCATCCTGATTTAGGTTTTCCGTGATTTCCCTAAATCGCTTCAGGCAAATGCCGGGATGGTTCCTTTGAAAGGGCACGGCCGATTTCCTTCCCCATCCTTCCCTCACCCGAGCTTGCGCTCCGTCTCTAATGACCTCGTTGTCGACGGGACGTTAAACACTAATCTCCTCCTCCTCCTATAACTAGCTTCAAAAATATACAGAATTTTATTTACCATAAAATTCTACAACTGAAGAATTAAAAATATCTTCAAAACGGCTTTAATGTATTACACAGAATTTAAAAATGTAGAGCTCTTACATTTACAAAGGCTGCACAAAATACGATCTCATGGCTCACAACGACAAAAATTGAAGAAAATGCCGGAAACAGCTTATGGCAGCCTCTATTGGGGGTTCCTTCATGTGAGTCTAAAGTCGGTCACTAGATTGAAGCACCGATCAACTAACATCATGTATTCCTAAGGGCTGGGATACACGTGTGAGTTTTTTGCTCTCGGACGTTTTGGCACTCAGATAGTGCTCGGAGAATTGTTTACATTAGGGACGAATTTTCGGTGATAGTTATTTCTGATAGTTACTTCCGAGTACTTTCTGTGATTGTATGAAAGTGTTCCGAGAGTAGATGTCGGAAGCGTTTACACACAGCAGGGCATAAGTCTGCGAGAGCTGAGAGATCACTCTCCGCGTGACCTTTCAGTCGTTCTGTGCGTGAGGGAAGAGATTGCTATGGGCTGCAGCTGCATTTTTAATACTTTTACTGGCAAAGAAAAAAATGTAAACGACCGTGTTCGTTTTGGATAAGAGAGTGAATTAGACGGCTCTATGATTTTGGAACATGAAAGAATCTCATCGTAGAACTTGTGACGAAATATCCTTAACAGTATCGAAATTTTATAAGAATAACAGCTATAGACATGGAAGAAATACTACTTATAATTGGACCCAAAACTGTCAAGCTACAACTACTATGCGCAAATCCACTGGCATTAAAGACAGACTGCTCGTGACACTACGACTTCTAGCATCAGCTACGTTTATTCTCTTTAATATTTGGTAAAGTAACAATTACGATGAAATAACATGACACCGGATGTCATCTTGATACCCATACTTGTTCAAAAGCCAAATAGTGCGGATATGTGATAAACGAAGCATTTTCGAACTTACATTTATTGAAACGTTTTTACTTGTATTGACTTTAGGAACCACGGGTAAATTCCTGAAGATCTGTTCTTCAACACTCGTAATGATAATAATAATAATAATAATAATGTAATCAATAAAATCCACGCCATAAGAAATTAAAGATATCGCTGTATCACTTCAAGTTAAATGGCAATTTTCCGACTTCAAAAAGGATTACTTTGAAACATAACTTCTCCTGTTTCTTCATGTTAATTAATCTACGTTATAAAGCTGCATTGCCAGATTCCTTAAATTGTAGATATTCTGGTAAATTTATTCTGTGGAGGTGTTCAAAACAGGATTCATTTCAGCCAACAAACTTTGCTTTTTATCACGGCTCCAGTAACTACACATTCCATAACTCTGGTAATTCCTAGTACAAACTAATTAAATGCACAACTTCCTCCTGTGTCAACTTCCTGGCAGCTTTATTCATCGCTTTTTTTGCTGATACATCGCTGACATTCATTTCACCGTGCGTATTCATCATGACAGTAGTCTCAACTGTCCCGATAATATTTGTACACGTTAATAGAGCTGCTTGTTGCGGTGTCTACGTAGCGTAATGGATAACACGCATACCGAGCGAGGTGGCGCAGTGGCTAGCACACTGGACTCGCATTCGGGAGGACGACGGTTGAATCCCGCGTCCGGCCATCCTGATTTAGGTTTTCCGTGATTTCCCTAAATCGCTACAGGCAAATGCCGGGATGGGTCCTTTGAAAGGGCACGGCCGACTTTCTTCCCCCGTCCTTCCCTAATCCGATGAGACCGACGACCTCGCTGTCTGGTCTCCTTCCCCAAAACAACCCAACCCAATGGGTAACACGCTAGTTTTTTTATACATATCAACATAAGTTACATTCTCCTCAGTGACAATTTTCTTTCGTTTCTTAATTCTATGTAATACGTAAATGTTATTTTTATAAGTTCTTTGCTCCATTGCATTAAACATTTGAAGTAGGGTAACTTGTCGTGGTATTCGTGTAGGAGGTAAAACGGGAGATTTCTTCACTCAGAAACATGCCGCAGCCACAACTTATGGCTCAAAAGACGCTGTTACGTGAGTACTTTCGTTTAATGTGTGAATGAGTACAGCAAAATATATTACCAAGATGCGGTAGCTTAAAAACTGTGAAATATGGCACAGATCCTGGGTGCTGTATGACCACTCAGCACTCACCGAGTACTCTCAGCTCTCTACAATGCCGGTTTAGTTTTTCTTGTCTGAGAGCTATGGGGAGCACATCTCAAGAGATGGAGGTTGTGCCTACACGAAAGATCTAAACGCGCAGAGCGTGACTATCTGAGATCTTGTCCCACTCTCAGGCAATGTCGGCGAGCTGACTCTCAGCGCTGTTTACACGGCACATTTTACTCGAAAAAGCTCTCTGAGAATGAAAAACTCTCACCTTTATACTTAGCTTAACACCGCTATCCTCCAGGTAAAACACTGTCCCCTACTCTGGAAGCATAAGGTATCACCTTTTCAGCACCTTCCTGAATTTTCATTAGAACTGCACCTGTCTCATAACCGCTAATGTCAGTGTGAAGTTCTGTCTTGATATTCTTGTCATATGCTAGAACTGGAGAAGATGGTAATGCCTCTTTAAGAACAAGGCAAGCTCTTTCCTGCCACTCATTCCTAGAAAATTTGGCTTCTCCCTGCTGTAGTTCTTGCCAAGTGGCACACATTGATAGAGAAGTCCTTTATTGAATGCTGGTAGCAGGAGCACGTTCTGAGAAAAGTTCTCACAGCACGATTGAGCTGAGGATGTGGAAAAACTGCTCTTATTTTCTCTGATTGGGAAGAATTTCATCACCATTCACTAGATGCCCAAAGAATTTTATCTCTTCTGTGATGAAGAGGCAGTTTTCCTGATTCAGGTAGACGCCTGCACTATGAACACCCTTCAATGCAGTTGTGAGGCAGCTTTTATGTTCTTCAGATATCTCCAAAAAATCAACACTGTGGAAATAGTAAAGACACTGCATCCACTTAAGGAGTCAAAGCAGGCTGCCCATATGTTTGAAGGTGGCTGAGGCATTAAGTAGTCCAAACGTTGTGATTTCCCTAAATCACTCCTGTCAAATGCGAGGATGATTCGTTTGAAAGAGCAGGGCTGATTTACTTCCCCATCCTTGAAACATTCTCAGCTTGTGCTCTGTATCTAATGACCTCAATATCGACAGGATATCCAACCCTAATCTTTTTTTCCCCCAAATGGCATAACTTAGAACTCATAGAGGCCACCAGGAGCTATGAAGGTAGTCTTTTCCAGGTCAGCCTCGCTCACCTCAATTTGCCAGTGACCTGCCTGTATATCCATAGTTGACAAGTACTTTGTGCCTATCAAGCAGTCTAGGGTGTCATCAGTGCATGGCAGTGGACAGACATCTTTCTTCATTGTTTTATTCACTCGTTAGTAGTCGACACAGAAACGCCATGTGCCACGCTTCTTCTTCACAAGGACCACAAAAAAAGACAAGGGACTCTCTGAAGATTTAGTGACGTCATCTTTCAGCGTCTTCTCCGTTCATTTGCTGAATATCAGTTGTCCAGTCGGTAAAAATTGGCGCAGAACGGTTAACACAGGATGATATTGTTCCTCGGTCAGATCTGATCGTGTTGGCAGTTCAATAGTAGTTTCTTCCCTTTGCCCTCTGTAGAGGTAGCAGAGCATGGTTCTTCGTCGATGGCACAAAGCTGCACTTCCTGGACTGGTTTGGTAGTCCTTATGCACGTATCTTTAGGGATGGGTTGTAACTGCTTGTGACAAGTAGTGATCCAAAGTTCTGCCTGGCCATCTACAATAATTCTGATTGTCACTTACGTAGATTTTTTTGTGAGAAATCGACAAAAGCTTCACTGTTTAACTGAGCATCTTAATAGACGACTGGAATTCGTCTCATTGATGACAAGGGGATAACAATGTCTTCAGCCACAAACAACCACCCAAAGCAATCTTTGTTATCTGTGCTTGTTGGAATACCTTCGTCAATCTGGAGCTCTAATTTCCACGGTCTATGACTGCTTGTGATGCCTGCAAGAAGACTCATCCCGCAATAACATTAGGACAACGTCGTGGTAAAACGACGAATTGGAAGGGCTGTGTTCTGTGATTAACACTTATTCTTGCAATGCGTATTTCTTTTTGTCTTCTTTCGCACTACGACCCTTGATGGCCCTTGGCCTCCTCGACAATGTTCCTCTATACATCTCCATTCTCTGCTTTTTCTTCTGTCCTCGAATTTCCATCTTGATAAGGTTAGCCAACACAATGTCCACCCATCTAGCTCTTGGTCGGCCCTACCTTTTGGTGGAATACACGCCGCCTTTCATTATTCGTTTGGGTATTCTGTCATCTGCCATCCTCCTCATATATCCTAACCAGTGTATTGTTTGAGATTTATAAATTTCACTCTATCTTTCCCTTCTATGAGCTCGTTTATTTCGTACCCATGATCTTTTCAAAGGATTTTTATTTCAAATGCTCTTAGGTTGTTCATGTCTGCTTTTTCCATCTTCCACATTTCTAGCACATGTGTAACAACTGGTAGTACAAGGGATAGTAAGTTTGCATCATGTTTCCTACTTGTATCCTTTCTCTAATACATTGTCTCATACACTGAAGAGCCAAGGAAACTAGTACACCTGCCTAATATCGTGTAGAGCCCTCGCGAGCACACAGAACTGCCGCAACACGACGTGGCATGGACTCGACTAATGTCTGAAGTAGTGCTGGAGGGAATTGACACCAAGAATCCTGCAGGGCTGTCCATAAATCCGTAAGAATACGAGGGGGTGGAGATATCTTCTGAACAGCACGTTGCAAGGCATCCCAGGATGCAGGTGATCAGACAGGTTGCTTACGTATGTGTCACCTGTCAGAGTCATATCCAGACGTATCAGGGATCCCTTATCACTCCAATTGTACACGCCCAACACCATTACAGAGTCTCCAGCAGCTTGAACAGTCCCCTGCTGACATGCAGGGTCCATGGATTCATGAGGTTGTCTTCATACCCGTACACGTCCATCCGCTCGATACAATTTGAAACGAGACTCGTCCGGCCAGGCAACATGTTTGCAGTCATCAACAGTCCAATGTCGGTGTTGAGGGCCCAGGCGAGGCGTAAATCTTTGTGTCGCGCAGTCATCAATGGTACATGTGTGGGCCTTCGGCTCCGAGAGCCTATATCGATAATGTTTCGTTGAATGGTTCGCACGCTGACACTTGTTGATGGCCCAGCATTGAAATCTGAAGCAATATGCGGAAGGGTTGCGCTTCCGTCACGTTCAACGATTCTCTTCAGTCGTCGTTGGTACCGTTCTTGCAGGATCTTTTGCCGACCGCAGCGAACCTGGAGGTTTGATGCTTTACCGGATTCCTGATATTCACGGTACACCCGTGAAATGGTCGTACGAGAAAATCCCCACTTCATCGCCACTTCGGAGATGCTGTGTCGCATGGCTCGTGCGTCAACTGTAACAGGATGTTCAAACTCACTTAAATCTTGATAACCTGCCATTTCAGCAGCTGTAACTGATCTAACAACTGCGCCCGACATTTGTTGTCTTATATAGGGGTTGGTTACCGCAGCGCCGTATTCTGCCTGTTTATACAGGGTGTTACAAAAAGGTACGGCCAAACTTTCAGGAAACATTCCTCACACACAAATAAAGAAAAGATGTTATGTGGACATGTGTCCGGAAAAGCTTAATTTCCATGTTAGAGCTCATTTTAGTTTCGTCAGTATGTACTGTACTTCCTCGATTCACCGCCATGATTTCATACGGGATACTCTACCTGTGCTGCTAGAACATGTGCCTTTACAGGTACGACACAACATGTGGTTCATGCACGATGGAGCTCCTGCACATTTCAGTCGAGGTGTTCGTACGCTTCTCAACAACAGATTCGGTGACCGATGGATTGGTAGAGGCGGACCAATTCCATGGCCTCCACGCTCTCCTGATCTCAACCCTCTTGACTTTCATTTATGGGGGCATTTGAAAGCTCTTGTCTACGCAACCCCGGTACCAAATGTAGAGACTCTTCGTGCTCGTATTGTGGACGGCTGTGATACAATACGCCAATCCCCAGGGCTGCATCAGCGCATCAGGGATTCCATGCGACGGAGGGTGGATGCATGTATCCTCGCTAACGGAGGACATTTTGAACATTTCCTGTAACAAAGTGTTTGAAGTCACGCTGGTACGTTCTGTTGCTGTGTGTTTCCATTCCATGATTAATGTGATTTGAAGATAAGTAATAAAATGAACTCTAACTTGGAAAGTAAGCGTTTCCGGACACATGTCCACATAACATATTTTCTTTCTTTGTGTGTGAGGAATGTTTCCTGAAAGTTTGGCCGTACCTTTTTGTAACACCCTGTATACCTCTGTATTTGAATGCACATGCCTATACCAGTTTCTTTGGCACTTCAGCGTATTATTTTCACTGGTTGAGAGGATATCTAGATAATGGAAGCAGCTGAAAGTTTAAAAACATTTATTAGAGGCCTCCAGATCATGTGGTGGTCTTCTAGCCTTGTAATAGGACACTTCCATGTATTTTGTCTTGCTTTCGTTTACAGTAAGTCTGATTTGGTTTCTTCTGCTTCCATTATTTCATAAATTTCTTTAAGGGTGTTTACTTCTCATGCCTCAATTTCAATATCGTCTCTATATGCACACATGTGACTGGATTTCACCGTTATTGTTCCTCCGTTGCCTATTTTTTGTATCACAATATGTAGTACTAAATTAAACACGACTGCAGACAGACCATCATCCTGTTTTACTCCATCTGCTCTTGGTCACATTGTTGTTCACCTTTACTTTTGACTTCGGGCTCTTCATTGTTAAGTAAAGGAACCTGTTTGCATTGTCACAGACGCCAA
This sequence comes from Schistocerca americana, assembly GCF_021461395.2. NCBI lineage: Eukaryota > Metazoa > Arthropoda > Insecta > Orthoptera > Acrididae > Schistocerca > Schistocerca americana. The sequence goes on along the minus strand of NC_060130.1, from coordinate 427,390,398 downwards.
GTTGTTTAGCGTTTCATACAATGCTGGACTGTTAATACTACCAATCGCTCGTTTAAAATCAGCAAACGGGAAGAGTTATTTTCACAAAATTTTTCCATTATTAGTCTAATAACAACCAATTGGTCAGATGTGCCTCTACTGGCCGAAAACACTGTGGTATTCTCTGAGAAGTGCACTTTTTTTATCCTTTCACTCAGTACTCTGAAAAATATCTTGTAGGCTGTATTCAATAAAGTTACGCCTTTATAATTTTCACAACGAAACGTACCCCATTTTTTATATATAGAACATATTATTGCAGTTTTTCAGTCCTCAGGCATGCTTTCATTTCCTCATATGTAATTATTAATACATGTATTTCACATATTAAAAGTTGACCGCTAAATTTTATTAGTCCTGACACTATCTCATCCTCACCAGGTGCACAGTTATTTTTTAATTTATGTATCACCAACTTCGGGTCTTGCATTGTTGGTCTTTTTGCTTCTCCCCTTCACGCTCTTCTTACCTCTATATTCTCCTCCTGTTATTGTGGATCTTTTGATACCCAGTCTGAATTGGTAGTGAGCATATATTCAAAATATTCCATTTTGTGTTGGTTGAAAATTGTTCCTCTTCTTTCCTATTGCATGATCCTATTACATTATAGAATCTTCTTGTTTCATTCTTTCCTTTAGTTCTTCTGTCTCGTGAAATTTTGCTTGCAGCCATTCCTTTTTCTTTTTCTTTTTCTTATTACCTCTTTAACATTGGACCTTAATTATTAATATACCTTTACATTTCTTCTTATCTCTCTCAGTCCTGCTGAATTTTTATGTTCTATTGCTAGTCTACATTTTTCATCAAGCCATTTATTACTTTTCTTTCTTCTTCTGCCTCTTTATCTCTTTCTGGATCCTGTTCCACGTATCTTGATTTCCCATTGTTTCCTCGCCGGTTATCAGGATATCATTAATTTGTAGTTGGTATGTTCTTACAATTTCGGGATCGTTCAGTTTTTCTGTAATCCAGTTTGCATTTTCTTCCATTAAAGTTTTATGTATTACAGTTAACTTCTGTCTCACCACAGCTTTTACAGCATAGCAGTCTTAATCACAGTTTGGACCCCCGCAAATCCGTACATATATAACGAAGAGGCATATCATTCTTTTACTAACAAATAGTCTATTTAGTTAAGTACTCCATTTACATTTGATTTCTGTTTTCCGAGATGTATTCTTTTCTGTGTAAAACAGGTACTCTTGATGAGTAAATTATTTCCAGCAGCAAACTGTCATAACATAGCTCTATTCTCACTACTTCCTTCATGTAAAGTGTATATCCCTGATTCTCTTCCGCCTTCATTTCGCCCAACCTGTACTTTCAAGTCTCCTAAAATTAGAAATAGGTTCTGGATTTCTACTTTACTCCAGGTACTTTCGAGGTCTTCATAAAACTGTTCTTTTATTCCTTCTTTTCCTCTGTTGGTGCGTATGCTGTTACTATTCTTATGTGCCTGAATTTCCCTTTTATTCTCAGTCTGCTGAGTCTTTCCTTTATAGGGTCAGGTTCAAAAAGAGTTCTCCTAACCTCTTTTGTTATAAATCGTAATCCAGATTGACCTTTTTTCCTTTCTAGTTCATTATACAGCAGAGAACACTAAGGGATACCTATCTTTCCTTCTTCTTGCCATCTCACTTCTTGTAGTGCCACAATATTGTACTTACCCATGACCTCTTCAACTCTTTCTTTTATATCTCCAGGTTTCAACATTGTTCGTATATTCCAAATTGATATTGCCAAATCTTTCGTACTCTTACTTTCCCGAAGGTGTGTTCTGTATGTCCCACCCATTATCCGAGTCTCTTGTTGTGGTTCCATAATATGAAATTTATACAGTATGAGGTTGCTGGTCCTGGACCTCCAACAGGACGGTTGGGCCCTCTACGCCTTTTGAGCCCTCTCTGCTGTATGATGTGGGACACACTTCGTCTGCTTCCTCTGTCGAGGCCTTTCCGGCTTGGATGGCCGTGCTGATAATAAACTACCTCTGGTAGAGCCTTCAGTTTCTTCGAAGCACACAGACCCTTCCGCCCGTCACTTAAGCTGTCAACGATAAGGCAGTGTCCCACGGGATGGGTATGTTTCTTTTGGCTGGACGTATTTCATATTTGCGACTTCCAGCACAGTCGCTTTAATATCACGGAACGTAGTCTTTTTTACCTGGCACGATAAGCGTTCGAGATTACTGTAAGAGAAGCCGCTGAGACGACTAGCGCCTATACAGGTTGGCCATCGATGATGACGTCAGTGAGATTTCCTGTCTTTTGGTGATTGCCGTCCATGGAGGATTTTAATTTGTGGCGCCCTCGCCTCCATAGATGGTCTCCTCGTTTATTTTTTCTGACTTAGGAAGCTAGGTTACCCTGGTACCTCTTTATGGTGACGGGTATGGCTTTGGTGTGCTATCTCGTCCAGGGTAAGGCACTGGGTTTCACCGTACAGGTCGACTATCATTGTCTGCAGTTGACTGGCGTGATGGTTGACATCTGAAGGAATAGTAGTTGTTGAAAACTCGTCTTCTTTCTTTGCAGTAACGTGCAACGTGTTAAGGGTGTACACAGTGGAAACATAGCAAACGTGTTGTCCTCTCTCCTCCAAAACTCCGTTCTTCTGCGCAGTGTTATACTTAGCAGAGAGTTGGTTGTAACTGCGTTGGTCGGATGCTATACTGTTGTTTAATGGCTGCGGCATAAGTCCGAGTTGACCGAATGCATTCTTCCTGGTGCGTCCTAATGAAGGCGGGGGCTGGTGATAAAGACCGATACACCTCTTCTTCAACATTCTCCATTACCTCCTGACGTACGCAGTCGACATTAATGGCTGATATCTCTTACTTACTGGGTCCGACGGTTCTGGCTGCCATACAGTGCTGTATCGTTTCTCTTACTACCTGGATCATGAGAGAGGCGACACCACTGCGGTCTTCCACAACTGCCACAGGGACCACATTCAGGAATAGGTCATAATTCTTTTTTCCGACAGTGATCTACTGCATTTTCTCGATCCGCTGGCACCACCTGATGAATTCCTCGGTGTTGTGACATCCTTTACTAGAAGCGCTTGGTACTTGTCATCTGCGACTCCTTTCATCAAGTGTGAAACTTTGCCAGATTCTATCATATTAGGATGCACAATGTTGCGTGGGGCCAGACATTCGTGTGTAAGATTGTGTTTCCTCGTGATGTTGGGTCCTGTCCTTCAATCATTCTTCTGTTCAGTGGACTTGCTGTTTATTGTCACCAGAAGGTTTCTTACCTTCAGCCTGAAATTTGTCCCAGCTTTCGAACATCTGTTCGTTGTTCTCGAAGCTCTGCTGGTCTGAGCTGTCCAGCTAATAATACGCATTTATCAAACGCATCATGTCAGACCACCTATTGTACCTGGCGAGTCGGTCGAATCATTTCAGCTATTCCCTCGGCTCCTGTCCTGTGTCTCCGGAAAACACGGATGGATGCCTGATGCACATGTTTTGGGGTCCATTTGTTTCCTGAATATATGGTCCTAGGGAACGAGTTAATGCTTGTATTCTGGTTTCTGTTTCTGTACGCGTAGGCGACGGCTCTTACGTTGTCTAGTTGGAGCCGCTGTGATGTAAATGTTTGTATAAATAGCACCACTCTCCTACTAGAGTTCAGTTCTTTTCTGGCTTTAGGTCGGTTTTCATGATGAACGTGCTTTCAGTGCTAAGTGTAGTACTTTCTGATAACCATGTGTCCTAATTTGGACTTGATTGTGGTTACGATGTGATAATACCAAGCGAGTGTTAGAAACATTTTTTTCACAATTTGTATTTCAACATCTTCGATATACCTTCTTTTACGACACCAACATTATGCATCAGAGGCAGCCACAAATTATTATGCTTAACTATTGCCATCCTAGTCCTTCTTGGGCTATGTAGTCTTACGCAGTGTGTGTCCAGTCGATGATATACGAGAAGGTGAAGAGAAAAGCATATTCTGGAGCACTGCAAGGAACACTCGAATATTATAGGTATCATATTGTTAGGTATTTCTGTGAAATATATTCGCAGGAGACGTCAACAGTTCCAGGCGCTTGTGAATGTGATGCAGAGTATCCCGAAACTTCTCCTAAAATTATACAAATTGTAGGGGATCCAAAACTGAGTACTCTGAGACAAGGAACTCGTGGTCGAACATGAATATCTTTTTTATTGAGACAAACAACTCACAACTCGCATGGTGCTGCAGCAGTATACACCAAGGTGATGACCGTTAGTCAATGCATACATTATAACGGTACGTAACATGTTTAAAAACTGTCTAATGGATACCGCAAACAACAGTTGCTTGAAACCCAGCTCGCTCTGTTCCTCCAAGAGACCTGTGTCAAGATGGCTGCCGACGCGGTTGCAGCGTGACGTGGCTCCGCAATTGGCCACAGTTTTCATTGGCCAAGATTGGTTAAGGATTAGTATTTACGTTCGCAGGTGCCGGGAGTGTCTTCTGACCTAGTAAATATTGTGATTTAAACAGGGAGAATGAGTAAAGTTTTGTAGTGCGTTTGTCCAACGTCACCTCTCCGTCACGTGAGCAGGGGAGTCGTCGCCCTCCTGCCGGCGAAGCGCGTGTCGGTAGCCGCGCACCAGCGCGCCAGTCTCGTCGCACCTTGCGTGTCAGCACAACACGCCGCGTCGCGCAGTGGCGAGCAACGCGGCAGCTGTTCTGTCTGCTGCCTGCGACCATCCGGACTGCTGCCTCAGCGAGCGGAACCATGCAACAGTCTCCCAAACAGCGTAGCTTCGTACAGCTGCTGCTGTTTCTAACGAACATCCCCACAGGTGGTGAGTGCACTAATAAACTGTAAGTACGCCCACTGTGGAAGTGTAAAGTGCTCTCCCCCACGAATCTAAGGAAAAATTAACCGCCATAGACAGACTTTTAATGAACTCTGAAACATGCATAGAAGTAGGCTAAAATCTCATATGGTACCACTTTCGCTTTCGGTGCATGTAATTCTATTTTATTTTCGGAATACTTGATACATGTTTTCTAAAGAAAGATACAGGATGTAACGGATATAAGTGCAGGTATTTCTGTTGGTGACTGAGGATGGTGTACTGAACAGCATTACATCAGTATTTACTTCATCTGAAGACAAATAATTATAGTTATTAGTAGTAATATGTTAATAGGTTGGTTAGTACCTCCAGGTACATGTGGCAAGAGCAAGGCATTAATGCTTATTCTCCCCTGAGCATCAGGTCGGATGTTGAAGTGTGGACGTGTGGACTTAAAATGGTTAGTCTATACTGACTGGCGTAGTCAGTCAACTTAGTGGTGGAGTTACAGCCATGGAGAAAACATCAAGTCATAAAGTTTGTGACGAGTTTGTGGGCATACTGTTCGACGCAGAGAAAAAACAACCACCGCACTTATGTATGTACATATTAAGGTACCACATATAAAAATATCTGCACTTATACCCGTTACAACCTGTATTATACACGTATCAAAAAAAGATTTGCATCTCCCCAGTTCCCACAACTCCTGAAGACAGACGTTGACTGTGGAAATTGTATCACAGTCACAGTCCCTTTGACCCAAAGATGTAAGCAACCATGCATGAGCAGCGCCTATTACACGGAGGGGGTCCGACAGCCGATCAGTTCCAGTCATTCCACCAGGAAGGAGGTACACAGGTCGTGTTGTCTGTAGTTCTACCATGCCTAGACGGTCAATACCGTGGTTCGATCGCGTCCAGATTGTTATTTTGTGCAAGGAAGGGTCTCAACAAGCGAAGTGTCCAGGCATCTCGGAGTGAACCAAAGCGATGTTGTTCGGGCATGGAGGAGATACAGAGAGAAGGGAACTGTGGATGACATGCCTCGCTCAGGCCGTCCAAGAGCTACTACTACAATAGATGACCGCTACCTACGGATTATGCCTCGGAGGAACCCTGACAGCAACACCACCATGTTGATAATGCTTTTCCTGTAGCCACAGCAAGTCGTGTTACGACTCAAACTGTGCGCAATAAGCTGCATGATGCGCAACTTCACTCCCGACGTCCATGGCGAGGTCCATCTTTGCCACCACGACACCGTGCAGCGCGGTACAGATGGGCCCAATAACATGCCGAATGGAAAGCTCAGGATTGGCATCACGTTCTCTTCACCGATGAGTGTCGCATATGCCTCAGACAATCGTCGGAGATGTGTTTGGAGGCAACCCGATCAGGATGAACGCCTTAGATGCACTGTCCAGCGAGTGCAGCAAGGTGGAGTTTCCCTGCTGTTTTGAGGTGGCATTATGTGGGGCAGACGTACGCCGCTGGTGGTCATGGAAGGCGCCGTAACGGCAGTACGACGTGAATTCCATCCTCTTGCCGATAGTGCAACTATGTCGGCAACGTCTTCATGGACGACAATTCGTGCCCCCTTCGTGCACATCTTGTGAATGACTTCCTTCAGGATAACGACATCGCCCAACTAGAGTGGCCAGCAGGTTCTCCAGACATGAACCCTGTCGAACATGCCTGAGATAAATTGAAAAGGGCTGTTTATGGGCGACATGATCCACTAACCACTCTGAGGGATCTACGCCGAATCACCATTGAGGAACGGGACAATCTGGACCAACAGTGCCTTGATAAACTTGTGGATAGTATGCCATGACGAATACAGGCATGAATCAATACAAGAGGACGTGCTACTGGGTATTAGAGGTACCGGTGTGTACAGCAGGCTGGACCACCACCTCTGAAGGTCTCTCTGTATGGTGGTAGAACATGCAATGTGTGGTTATCATGAGCAATAAAAAGGGCGGAAATGATGTTTATGTTGACCTCTATTCCAATTTTCTGTGCAGGTTCCGGAACTCTCGGAACCGAGGTGTGTATATCTGAGTCCCATGACGATATATTGTATCATAAAAAGAGAGAAAAAGGCGGATACTTAAAAGCGATACTGTCCACAAAAATCAAATTCGAAGACAATAACGAGGAACTCTGAGCGGAGAATGGGAGACTGAGGCGCCCTCTCGCCCAGGCAAATTCGCCAAACACACCCGAAAAAGTACCAGGTCTACAGGCCGAAATCTACAGATTAAGAGAAGAAAACGAAAAATTGCGGACGTCAAATGGTTCTGAGCACTATGGGACTTAACATCTTAGGTCATCAGTCCCCTAGAACTTAGAACTACTTAAACCTAACTAACCTAAGGACATCACACAACACCCAGCCATCACGAGGCAGAGAAAATCCCTGACCCCGCCGGGAATCGAACCCGGGAACCCGGGCGTGGGAAGCGAGAACGCTACCGCACGACCACGAGATGCGGGCTTGTGGACGTCAGCAAGCAAGCATGTGCTCCTATTCTCTTATAGTGACGGAAGAAAAGGGCGGACAGTGAGCTAAGGACGATGCGGATATTGAACACGCCAAGGCCCGTCAGGCAATCACCATGTTCATAAAATCGGACAACAACAAGGACGCAATGACAGTGGGGGAAATCATAACTAGCAAAACTGATCCGCGGAAGGAGAAGCGATTTACACCACACCAAATGTTGAGACTGTGGAAACTGAAAATAGGACAGACTGCCACAAGCTGGCTGGAAACGCTGCAGAGATCTGTGAAATAAAATGCAGAGGGCCAAGGAAACGTAAACCACTTGTAGCAGTTCAAATGGCTCTGAGCACTATGGGACTTAACATCTGAGGTCATCAGTCCCCTAGAACTTAGAACTGCTTAAACTGAACCAACCTAAGGACATCACACACATTCATGTCCGAGGCAGGAGTCGAACCTGCGACCGTAGCGGCCGCACGGTTCCAGACTGAAGCTCGTAGCAGTTTATCAGGTTCTAGTAACTTTGTCAGATAAGAACTTTCTCTATGAAATGTATGAACCAAACCTCAGTGAGTGGATGACCACAGAGAATTTACAATCGGAAGTCAAATTTCGTTTCAAAATGGCCCACAAAGGTAGGCAAACAATAAACAACGCCATTAAAGTCAGCTCAAGTGTGCATTCGATGCTACTGGGCAAAGACAATGTGTATATTAGTTTCCATTTATTGAGAAATAAACAATATGTTGCAGTCCCATATTGTTTTAGATGCTTTAATTTTGGCCACGCGATGAACACTACACAGAAACTGATACTGTGTGCTATGGATATGATGAGAAGTCACGAGAGTCCAGATTGCAAGCCAAAAGAGCCTAAAGGAGACTGTATTCCATGTCAAAAACGGATCCGTGTCTGCAAGCAACTACATGACCACCAGCTTGCCGGAACGGACTATGGAGACGCAAAGAAACACAAACAGAAGGGAACACTAAATTCCAACGACAACATTACTGACTCAGGCGCAGCAAGCACCATGGCCACAAGAAGACGCGAGTACCAATCTCCGTTGACATGGGAGAAAACCTGAGCGTCGGGCGGTGGAATGGAGACACCAGTTGGGCCTCCTCCCTGCCGGTGACTGTGACAGTGGTGCGGGACAAGCAGAAACACGGAAGCGGGAATACTCCCTTCGGCTTTCCAGTCTGAAGAAATCCAAGTCGGATTCCTGAACACGATGGACTACGTGGATGAGATGCTGGCGTGGCCGATGTGGCTAGAAATGTCAAGCACGAGGCATACAAGCAGTCCATGTTGCAGATACAACTCATCAGTCGGGTTGAAGAGCTTGAGAGGAAAATTCTAAATAACGAAAGTTGGAAGCAGAGAAAAATGTCGAAAGGGAAAGGCTGCACATAGGAACGAGCAAAATCCACCTCTGTTATTGTCCTGCGACGAACATAGGAAGCACTAAGATAACACAAAGAGCAGAACATACATCATGCCCGTTAAGGTTGTCTCATTAGGGGTCATATGGGGTGAGGATTGAATCGATAGTATTTTCTCCCCATGCTACTGGCTTTCAGTGTTGCCTCTACGATAGTAACCAGTACATCGGATTCAAGTCAGGGCGAGGGCAGTGCCAAACGTGCCTCCACCCAGGCCCTCTGCTTTTTATAGCAAACAACCAAAGACACCCAGGGTGGCGACAGGCGCGGCAGAGACCGAATCCACGACTCAGATTGCTTCTTTCCCTGTGGCCCCACATAGCACCTTAGTAGTAACCCTTAAGCACCCATTGCCAGGTGAAGACACCACACACTGTGTTTCGCCGCTGCTATTGGTATCTCCGTGTTGAGGTCTTCTATAGCTCCGTCAAAAGCCTCCAACGCTTCAGGAGTTAGCGACAGAAACAAACAAGCAGATAACTGAAACAACATTAATTATAGTAATATAGAAATGAATATAGAGTAGAGTCTAAAGAAATATTATTAGCGACTCTTAACGTGGCTAACACAGTCCAGCAGAAACATAATATGCCGACCTACAGTGGAGCAAACAGACAGAATGATATTACGAACCGAAAACTTAGCGAAACACATGCTATCTGCGTAAACTCATGGGTAAGGCTTGTACAAGGCGCGTGGAAGGACTGAACACACAGAGACCTTTAGAAGACATACGGAAGAGGGTACCTCGACCTCTAGAAATATGGACTGCATAGCTACATATACACTAAGTATTCGTAATTAGGATTATACTATTGAATGCTGTGGGGAGTACCTTTATGAAGGCAGGGCTCCCTGAGATAATGAATGAGGTGCACGCGGACGTGGTGTTCCTTCAAGAGCTCTCTACACACGGGATGGACCGATAATGTGTTTTGAGTCAACTGTTAAGATACTTGCCTGTTGTAACAGTCTCAAGGCAGCCATCGCCACCTTAAATGCAAGTATATAGCCACGGGCATTGCATAGTTATGCACTGAACAGCAGAGGTCGTAAGTGGTATGATAATTGGATGATCGCCTCTGTGGACCAATACCCACAAGAGAGATAGTACATAGACATGATCCAACAGAATGCACAACATGCGACAAACAAAAGATTTGTAATATCAGCAGATATAAATGTGCACTCTACGCTATGGCACGCAGACACAACTGACCGAAGGGGATGAATAGCTGAAGAAAAACTTCACCAACACAACCTACATCGCTGCCAAGGAAAGGCAACAGCAAGTACGAGGGTTGAATGAAAAGTAATGCCTTCATCTTCGTTAATTGGATTTGGATGGGGATATTTTAATAAATCAAACCCAGAAATAATCCTTAGAATGTGATCTTTAATTACCAATATTCACTTTTACACATAATCACCACCCAATTGGATATATTTCTACCAACGATGAATAAGTTTTCTGAAGCCTTCACGGAAGAAGTCGACTCTCTGTTTCCGCAACCACAGTCTCACAGTTTTCTCGACGTCTTCATCAGAAGCATAATGATGTCCCTGCAGATCGTCTTTCATTGTCTGGAACACATGGAAGTCAGATGGTGCTAAATCTGGACTGTATGGAGGATGCCATATGGTGGTGAGATTCAGTCTCTGAAGTACTGGTTCAAATGGATCTGAGCACTATGGGACTCAACAACTATGGTCATCAGTCCCCTAGAACTTAGAACTAATTAAACCTAACTAACCTAAGGACAGCACACAACACCCAGTCATCACGAGGCAGAGAAAATGCCTGACCCCATCTGAAGTACTGCTGTGGTGGCACGTGAAGTGTGTGGTTTGGCATTGTCATGCTGCAGGAAAACATTTCCCTTTTCCTTTCGGACTCCTGTTAGCCGTCGTTTCAGAGTTCGCAGCGTTGTGATGTAACGCTCTGAATTTATTGTTGTTCCACCATCAAGGAAATCAACAAGGATAACACCATCTGCGTCCCAGAACTCTGTTTGTCACGCAGGTCAGATCTTTAAACTTACTCGTCCAACGACGCACAGTACTCACACCAACACAATCACCATCAACTGCTTTCATTCTCTGATGAATCTCCTTTGGGGTGACACCTTCTACTGTCAAGAATTCAATGATTGCACGTTGCTTAAATCGCATTGACCGGCTGTCTGCGCAGGGTTCCATACTTGACACTGTAACAACACAACCGTTCAATGCTAAGGCTTCCCGCCAGCTGGAGCTGTAGAGAAGAGGTTACAGAACAAGCCAGTACCTGCCGCATACCAATGCTGCCAACTGTTGAAGAGTTACGAAGGCGGAGGTATTACTTTTGCGTCAACCCTCGTACATAGCGCAACACATATAACGGCTCACTGTTTTGAAACCCCGCGATTGTCTCCCATTGCGACACAAAAGTTTAAAATTTGTCTCAGAGTTGCTTAATGTTTTCGTGGCCAGCATATAAGAAAATCGGGTGATTTTAACGCTGGGCGTTGCAGATCTGACCTCCATAGCAAAGGCGTCAAAAGATGGGGTGAAATGTAAGATTGGGCGTGAGGAGCTTCCCATCGTGTGACACGTCCACGGATGGCGTTAGACCAAGCTGTGGTGAAGTTTAGTGCCATTAACTCACACTTCATATGAACTTCTGAGCTCTGACATTTTTTTCCGCATGTGTCGACATATTGCTGTTGGAAGCGTTGCAGAGACCGAGGGTGACGTCACCCATACAACGAGATACCATGACCAAGTTAGTTCCTCACGACGGAACCACAAGTAAACACAGTCGCTGCCAGACACAGCGACGAATGAGCGACGTCGACGTAGACACGCCCTCAGGAATTTCCATAGGCCGCCGCTGCTGAAGACTGACTGACGTCAGGGCGGAGAGTCGTTCAGCCTACTCTGAAATCGTCGCATCGTCTCACTACAGAGCTGGCAGCGCGAGAGTTATATTGGACAGAACCATGTAGCAAAGTTTACAGTCAGTTTTACATTTAGATAAGAGACTATTATTTTTTACTCTATCAAGGAATATGTTGGTGTTCAGTGACAGCAACAAATATACATAGACCGTCCTGAGGTCATGGATTGTTTCAAAGTTAAGTATTTCATCTTGTTCAAATTATAATTAAGTGATCTAATATTTTGTGTGTGTTGAGGTATCCACTCGGCCTCCACCAGAGGTAAACCTAAGAACCCACGACAGTGCTGACGAGAAATAAAACTTAAAAAGAAAGCCTACAATTAAACTAGACGCGAAAATCATAAAAGGAAACATGGTTACAGGATACTTGGGCAAATATGCAGACCAGAAAAGAAACTTTAATCAACATATCAAAACAGCTACAGGAAGGGCAAGAAAGGCACTGCGTAAACTGGCCAGGATTAAGACAGTGAACTACAGATTACACATGTGACATGACTATAATACGAACATACCACTGTGCTCCCTTCATGTTAACACTTTGCCGTCCGCACGTCTCGTACAAATTTATTCGCTTGACGCCGGCAGCGCTAAGTCGGATTACTTGGCTTGTCGCCGGCCGCTTGTCACCTTTCCGTTGATGACAAGTTTTAAACACATTGACTTTTGCGGGCTTTAACTATCCGGAAATCCTCTATTTTGCCCTATCGTTTCAAAAACTCGAATTTTCTTTTCAAGTAACTTCTCTGCAAGTTCTACACTGTAATAATAATTATCCATGCAGAGGTGATGCCACTTTCCATCAGAAGGTGTCAATAGTTCCATCACTGTTTCTGCCAAAGGCTGTCCAGCGTCGGAATATATCTTGAATGAGGAAATGTATCCCGTTCTAGAATTACACAGCATCCGAATGAGTATGCCGTATTTCATAATTTTCGATGGATTGTAAACTTTAAAATTTAACCGTCCACTCCACTATATCATTCCTTCCTCAATTGAGATATTTTGATTTAGATTAAACGTTTCTTTAAACTTTTTGGAAAAATAATCAATTGCGAACTGCACTTTGACAAGCCGGTCGGCATTATCAGGTTTATTGTTGCTGTCGGAAAAATGTAAAAATGATAATATTTGTCTGAATCGGTTGCGGGACATCGCTTTGCGAAATATCGGTGTGTCTATCAACGGATTCATTGATCAATAGTCATCGATCCTTGCTTTTTATACAATTCCCATAAGGATAGCAAGCTCAGACCATTTTCTAAGTGCCGGCCGGTGTGGCCGAGCGGTTCTAGGCGCTTCAGTCTGGAACCGCGCTCCTGCTACGGTCGCAGGTTCGAATCCTGCCTCGGGCATGGATGTGTGTGATGTCCTTAGGTTAGTTAGGTTTAGATAGTTCTAAGTTATAGGGGACTGATGACCTCAGATGTTAAGTCCCATAGAGCTCAGAGCCATATGAACCATTTGCTAAGTTCGGCTCCCGTACCGTCGACAAATTTGGCATTTTTTAAAATCCAGTTTCCTTCTATTGCAATTTTGACTGTAGTACTTGTTGGTTTAGTTGCTAATATATTCAAGAAGATCGTTCCCAATATATAATTCTACGATATCCTCGACGCTCTGTGTATCTTTGGGAAATATGTTTGGACCCGGGGATCCCTCAAATTTATTATTGGTCCTCGGTAAATCAAAGTCTGCCCACTGTGCACTGTCTTCTTCGTCTGGTTCAGCCGAATCAGTTGGCAACCGTAGTCTTCTTGGACGTATTTCGCTACCTTCCTTCGATTCTGCTTCACTTTCTTTTTTTTATATCCAATGTCTTCTTCCTATTCGGTCAAGTCGTTCAGAACGTCAGACAAGACCTCCGCGCATTCATCGTAAATAATCCTATTGTCTCTTTCGTCCATCATGATGAAAGGGCACAAGTACTTATAAAAACAAAACACTTGTTGACGTGTGTAACTTATTGTTACCTAAACAAAACACCAACAGAATGCAAAAGATACTAAAGTGCTGTCTCCGTCTGCTGCGCGATACTATGCTCACGACACCACTGTAGTGTCGCCGGCCACTGAGCGATACTATGCAGACGACACCACTGTGGTGTCGCCGGTCGTTGACCGGTATTTCGCGCACGGCACCACTGTGGTGTCGCCGGACGGCATAGTGTTAACAATATCTTTTACTGCCAGCGTGTAAGTAAGTACATCGACTCTACACCGCAGCTAATACCACGGCGGTGATGCGCGGAATTAGGAGTGTGCTCCTGCGGTTATCAGGGCTTCCGCCACGTCAGCACAGGCACTATGCGTTGTGCTCAGGAGATACCCGATAGACATATCTATCAAGTATAGCACGACAACATGTTAACTGAAAACGGGAAGACCAGATATCGTGAGTGACCTCTCAGGGGAGGAATTAAAGATCTTGAGAGAACTCAAAATCATCCTCTGGACGCCATTGGGCGCCAGATCCGCACCCTTCAACCGCTGGCTCGTAATTTACGGGAATTGTGTGGCCTGTACGTAGATATCTGGCCTCATATGCCTGTGTAAAACTACCAAGGGCTTGTCTAATCCAAATCATACGGAATCGCCGCTGTACTGCGTTCCAGTAATAGACCAGAGCGCTATTAATCGGGTGTATCTCTGATATTTCGCAAGGTCACAGTTCTGCATATCTCTCACACACATAACGCTGATGCCTATACAACGTTCCTCCGGCTGATCGTCTGCCCTTCACCCCTCCCCCCTCCCCGCCACCATATTTCAAATGGTTCAAATGGCTCTAAGCACTATGGGACATCTGAGGTCATCAGTCCCCTAGACTTACAACTAATTAAACCTAAATAACCTAAGGACATCACACACATCCATGCCCGAGGCAGGATTCGAACCTGCGACCGTAGCAGCATCGCAGTTCCGGACTGAAGCGCCTAGAACCGCTCGGTCACAGCGGCCGGCTCCACCATATTTACTGAAATGATACGTAGCTATTCATATTCACGGCAATCAGTACTATTGCGCTATATCAGACGTCGACTATCTTCTCAGATGGCAGCCTGCTAACTAACTACACTGCTGTGCAAAACTTAAGGACGAAAGTAACTTCCGCGTGATGTCTCACTGCCAAGTAACAGAGCTCGATGAAACATGCATAGAAGAACTGTTCCAGTATAGTACAAAACGTAAGTGAAAGAAGGACGCAATGAGAAGAACAGAAATACACATTTATTCACAGACAATAACGACACTCATGTGTCGTGATTTGTGATGGTCCCCTGATATTACAAAAGGCAGGAAATGTTTCTTAATAGAGAGTGTGATCACCATGGACAGCAATGTGTGCTCTGCAAGGTACTCCTATGCTGACCACAAGGTTAGTATGCATTTCTTGCCATGGGATATTCCATTATTGTACCAAAGCGGCTGACATCTGCTGAATTGTTGTTGGTGCATGAGGATGTGCTGTGGTATGGCTCGTCCCACACGTGCTCGATGGGATTTAAAGTCGGGGGACGGGTTGGCCAGTCCATTCGCCGAATATCCTCTCGTTTCAAGAGCTCCTCTACCTGTGCTATTCGATGTGGTCGCTCATTGTCATGCATAAAAATGAACTCAGGGCTGAATGCACCCCTGAAAAGACACATACGAGGAGGAGTACAGTACCACAATAACGTTGACCGGTGAGCGTACAGAGTCAAAGGATATGGAGGTCAGTACGCCCATGCAACATTATGTCTCCGCACTCCATAACACCTAGACCACCAAAAGGATTATATTCGACAGTGTTCCTTGGTGAATTTTGTGTTTTCACCTCTTGTCTTATGAGGGTACGTCAAGAATCACTGGTCAGACTGAATCTGCTCTCATCTGAGACGAGCACGAGACCCAACTCCTCGTTGATCCATTCCCTACGCTCTTGGCACCAGCAGCCGATGTGCGGGTGTCAACGGTACATAACGCACTGCTCGTCGGGTAAAGAGACCACCCTCATGCAGTCGCCGTCCCAATGTTGATCATGAGATTGCGTGCCTTATAATCGTGTTAAATGTGGTTGCAATTGCTGTCGCTGTTTCACGCGAGCCCCTTCTTGCCTGTTGTATAATTTAGCGGTCCAACTGCTCGTGGTCGACCACATCCTCTCCTTCGGGCAGCAGTGCTTGTGGTTCTGAACGCTCCCCATGCACGTGAAACAATTCTGTGAGCAACAGCACATTCCGGGGCTACGCTCGTCACATTTCATCCTTCTTCCAGTTTCACAGTGATCCTTGCCCTTGTGAAGTCATCTAAATGTTGTCTCCGGACCATATTTTAGTGAAGAATACTACCACAGTGTACCATAACCAATCGCTGACTGACACCTACAAACTGTCTTTTTCCATTCCTTCAGCTGCCTCGTGTTGCGGGGCCAGCCCCATTTGACTCTATAGTCACGTTGACCTCACGCCATGTGACGACCAGCTTCCTGTGCACTGTTGGGAGACCTCTGGCAACACGCTCCCGGGCTTTCATCTGTTTCCACCAAGTAGTTAATATGTTAATGTTACTTTATCTAGCTCGTCCTTCAGTCTTGCAGAGCAGTGTGCAAAAGGTTTTCCCTGATAAGTGAGAGCCGATAGCACTGAAGAGTGTAGCGCTGCGATAGACTCCTTGCCAGTGCCATCTATAAGTAAAGTTTTTCAGTTACATCACTGCAAAGAAGCGATGACAGTGACACTCCTGCTGTCTCCTAGCAACTGTCAGGTATAAGTCGTCGGACCCTCAGCCTTGAGATATGACGTCGCGTCGACGGCTTTCATTTCAAAGAACATTCTTCTGCCCCATCAGGTATCACAACGAAAGTTGACCAGCGAACATTTTCGAAAAGCAGTTCTTCCTTTCCTGTATGACAGGAACCATTACTGTATCTAAAAAGAGTGATAGATCTAGGTATAATCTTGGGTGAGCATTTAAACTGAGAAGAACAAACGGTCAGAGCATGCAAGAAATCTTTTTTTGCTTACATTCAATTTAAAATGCTTAAAACTATCTCTGCCTAAAATAAAATGAACGTTAAGTAACCAGTATCTCTGTCACATCTCAACACTATCCTAGCTTTTCTTGACCCTATCTGCTAATTTTACCCTATTACTTCTCGCTTTTTCCCGGATCAATAAACTTCTAGAGAGATGTTTCCTTTTGTACTCTTTCCATGCACTTCTGCTAGCATTTCGTCGCTCTTATTATCAGAATGTTAATTAACACCACATTAATAATACCTATCTTACCGCAATATCAAACTGTAATATCAATTACTGTAACTGTTATCATCATTATTGTTATTTACAGTTGATGTACTATGCACGTTTAATGGTAACTGACTGAGGATGTGTTAGACGAAAGAGAGGCGTGAAGGCCGTAGTCTTATTTTCATTTGACTTCATGAGGCCGCGTAGATCCCATTCTAGAGTCCAGACCTCCCCACGATGAAAAAATCTGAGATGGTTCGCAGGAATCGATCCAGTGACTATCGGTTCAGGAGCCCGCGACGCTAATCACTTTATATTAGGGCATCATTTCCATTCATTCATCCTTAAGTTCACCAAACATCGGAGCCAGCATAAAATAAACGTAAAGCACTTCCTCTTCTGAGGTATGTCACCAAGGTAGTTCTCAGTTTTCATTTGGTAAAATGAAACTTCCTTGCGTCTCCAGAAGTGATGTAAATGTTGTAATTATGAGTGCACGATGAAATTAAAAGGTAATATAAAAACAAAAGTTGATATCTGCCCATAGTTCTTGTTTCCTAACTGTCCTAGGTAAGTACACGGTTTCTTCAACTCTAATTAATTATCTTTACATTCCTGTATGCGATAAAAGAAAAGGCAACTGAAGAAAACAATGAGAATTAAAATTACAATGGTATGAAACAACATGATTATTTATAAATTATAGAGTGCAGCAGTCAGTCATCCTTTTTAGATTTTATTATGCAAATCCAGATTTCGGCTCGTAGCTAGCCATTCTCAATGCGCTATATTCAAAGAATTGTGACTGACGCATGAACAACAGGGTTCTTACATGCATTGAGAACAAAAAATAGCGCATTGAGAATGGCTAGCTACTAGCCGAAATCTGGATTTGCATAATAAAATCTAAAAAGGACGACTGATTGCTGCCTCTATAATTTACAAGTCACATACAGACGCTGAGTGCATCCACTTTCCGAATGGAAGGTAACCTGAATATGATTATTCATAATTATGGTAGATGGATAACAACATTGAGCTTGTTGCAAACGAATTTTGCATAGTTCTAGGACCTTATTTTGAGATTTGAAAATGGAGGGACGATTTTTATGTGGCTGTGTGTCATATCATCCGTATTGCCGCGGTGTTTTTTGAACGTGGATATCACAGCTTTTGTGGCTTTATCATTCCCATTACGTCGATGCAGTTTGGTCTCATAGAATCTATGATTGCTAGTTTTCCGTAGACGTATTTCGAGATCTCAGGTACAGTTCCGCAGGTAGACCTGTGAATTAACATGTCTACGAGACCGCATTTTTCAAAGGCGAAAGTTGTGCTGAGACGGATTTTATGCAATTTTTCGTTGTTTGCTACGTTTCCGTTTACGATTTGTCATTAGATGGCAGAAAATTGCTGTGTTACTTTCTCTAGATTATGTTACATTTTATCTGACAGTAGATTTTCTCTACATGATTTTGATTGTCGTTCTTCGTCAAAATTTCATACATCTTTTTGTTTATTAGAATATTCTGTGGATTATTGTCACTGTATATGTAGCTAATCTAGAGAAGTAAGACATGATAACCTGTAAATCTCTTTGTATCGTTGTAATATTAACTGGTGCCTCCATGCTTACTGGTTCCCAACTTAATTATTCTATGGTTCTCGTTTCCCATACTTCTGACCATCCACTTGATCAGTAGAATCATACATTTTGTTTGCGTTTTCAGTTTTAAGCCTATTCATGATCTTGTGGTCAGCATTTAAAACACGGTAATTGTTTCCCATTGCGACGCAGACGTTTGATATTTCGCTCAAAGGTACCTACAGGTTTCCTCTGTAATGACGCAAAAGCGTGGTGCCCTGCGGCATCACCCTTGGGCTCGGCGATGGTTCAAACATCACACGCCGATGTGACAAGCAACCATTCCGCCACAACTCAGCTGCGTAGCGCTCTTTACGGGAACACTTGTAAAGTGCCCAACGAAGGTATGCGGGTGGCACCGAGTGTGTTGCCGTTTTATTCACTCATACTCGTATGTCAATATCGCAACGTCGAACTCTCCCCCTCGTGGTCACGCTACAGGAGTGCGCAAACAGGAGGAATGTTCAAATGGTTCAAATGGCTCTGAGCACTATGGGACTTAACATCTGAGGTCATCAGTCCCCTAGAACTTAGAACTACTTAAACCTAACTAACCTAAGGACATCACACACATCCAAGCCCGAGGCAGGATTCGAACCTGCGACCGTAGCGGTCGCGCGGACTGAAGCGCCTAGAACCGCTGGGCCATTACGGCCGGCAGGAGGACTGTAAAAGCATAAACACCCTCTGCTTCAGATCACGTCCAACTTTAGGCGAATGGTTTTCAACGGCTCGAATGGTTCTACGCTGTGTATCAGAGGAAAAATTGTGGTTGTACTACTCTCCAAAGGGGTGCGGTCACGTTCATTGGGGTTGCAGATCCATGGCGTCCCCAGAGAAGGAGCGAATCGTACGGGGGAAGGGGGTTTCAGCAGTGTCAAAGTTGTCAATGACGTCATCCTGTTGCCCATCGCATTGCGAAGGGTCGTTTTCGACCGCCAAATGTGTGGAAATCAACGGCCTAAGGGAAGGGATTGCGTCGTTGTTGCCATTCATTGCCTTTTCCTGAGGCCTTTTCTTGTCGATTCTGAGCTGCGGTGTGTCTGCAATGTTTTTCTGGGCCACCCATAAGAAAACCGTGTAATTTCAACATTGGACTTTGCGGTTATTGCCTCTGGCTCACAGGCGTCAAGAGAAGTGTTGAAACATTGGTACGAGTGTGGCGACCTACCAGTCGTGTGTTACGTCCACTGTGGCGTTGGGTAGAGCTGTGATGCAATTTTGTGCCAATGTGACATCATTAATCCATCATACACCTCACATGAACTTCTGAGTTTCTTAGATTCTTTTGGATGTGTCGATACCTCGCTGTTTGAAGCGTCGCCGAGCCCAAGGGTGATATAGCAGGACGGCACGCTTTTGGACCTTTACAGAGGAAGATTGTAGGCGGCACCTTTTTGAGCCAATAAGTGTCTGAGCGATGCGGAAAACACTGTAGTCGTTGTCGTTATGTGGAAACGGAGCGGTTTACCTGACGGCCAAAAGGGCATGATCATTGGTTTCAGACCAAGTGTGGAAGCATTTTCGAAAAGGCAAAGTTTGCAAACTGTTCGCATGCCGCCATGGTTAAAGTAAACCGTGCGTGGCAAAATGGCGCTATTCAAAATCGGCACCAAGGCAACTGTGGTACACCACAGGGGTGAACGATGGCTGCGGAGATGTGTACTGACGAATAGAAGTGCAACTGCTCAGCAGCTAACTGCCCAGATGAACCAATAGGCTACCAACAGTGTCTCCTCAACGACTGTTCAGTGAACGTTGCTGCATATGGGCCCCCACAGGAGGTGCCTGGCTCATGCAGCCATGCTGGCTGCTGTTCATCAGCGACGAAGGTTGGAATTCGCGCGCCAATAACGCAACTGGACGTCCAAAGTGGCGATACCTGGCCTTTCCAGATGAGTCACGTTTTATGTTCCATCGGCCTGAAATGTCTGATTCGTCGGAAGTTTTCGGGCCGAAGGAGGGAATTTTATCAAAAAAATGGTTCAAATGGCTCTGAGCACTATGGGACTTAACATCTGTGGTCATCAGTCCCCTAGAACTTAGAACTACTTAAACCTAACTAACCTAAGGACATCACACACATCCATGCCCGAGGCAGGATTCGAACCTGCGACCGCAGCAGTCGCGCGGCTCCGGACATAGCGCCTAGAACCGCGAGACCACCGCGGCCGGCGGAATTTTATCGTCTGCGGAATTTTTTCGTGGCATTTCCAAAGTGATCTCGTTATTTTGAAATGCACAATAAATCAACAAAGGTTTGCATCTATCCTTGGGGTTCGTTTTGTTTCAGCATGATGACATCTACCAGCAGCACAATGCAATATGTCACGAAGCTCGCATTGTACATACATGGTTCGAAGAGCACCAGGATGAGTTTACCGAACTCTCTTGGCTACCAAACCCTTCAGATTAAAACCCAATCGAGAAACCGTGGGACTACCTCGATCGGGCTGTTCGCGTCATACATCGTCAACCCAGAAATCTTGCAATATCGTGGCAGTGGAGTCGGCATGGCTTCACATCCCTATCTGTACCTTCCAGAAAGTCATTACTCTCTTCCTGCACATCTCACAGGAGTCTGTGCTACAAAAGCTGGGTACTCAGGCTTTTGACAGGCGGTCACATTAATCTGACTAGACAAATGTAGTTCGCAAAGGCAACAGACTACATTGACATGTGTTAGCCTTCTGCTTATAGCGTCTAGCTGTGCAATGGGGCTGTCTCCCCATTTGTGTGAGCGAATGTTCAATATACACAACAGCTATTCATCAAATGAAACTTTAAAGTCTGATTCTCCTTTATACACTCCTGGAAATGGAAAAAAGAACACATTGACACCGGTGTGTCAGACCCACCATACTTGCTCCGGACACTGCGAGAGGGCTGTACAAGCAATGATCACACGCACGGCACAGCGGACACACCAGGAACCGCGGTGTTGGCCGTCGAATGGCGCTAGCTGCGCAGCATTTGTGCACCGCCGCCGTCAGTGTCAGCCAGTTTGCCGTGGCATACGGAGCTCCATCTCAGTCTTTAACACTGGTAGCATGCCGCGACAGCGTGGACGTGAACCGTATGTGCAGTTGACGGACTTTGAGCGAGGGCGTATAGTGGGCATGCGGGAGGCCGGGTGGACGTACCGCCGAATTGCTCAACACGTGGGGCGTGAGGTCTCCACAGTACATCGATGTTGTCGCCAGTGGTCGGCGGAAGGTGCACGTGCCCGTCGACCTGGGACCGGACCGCAGCGACGCACGGATGCACGCCAAGACCGTAGGATCCTACGCAGTGCCGTAGGGGACCGCACCGCCACTTCCCAGCAAATTAGGGACACTGTTGCTCCTGGGGTATCGGCGAGGACCATTCGCAACCGTCTCCATGAAGCTGGGCTACGGTCCCGCACACCGTTAGGCCGTCTTCCGCTCACGCCCCAACATCGTGCAGCCCGCCTCCAGTGGTGTCGCGACAGGCGTGAATGGAGGGACGAATGGAGACGTGTCGTCTTCAGCGATGAGAGTCGCTTCTGCCTTGGTGCCAATGATGGTCGTATGCGTGTTTGGCGCCGTGCAGGTGAGCGCCACAATCAGGACTGCATACGACCGAGGCACACAGGGCCAACACCCGGCATCATGGTGTGGGGAGCGATCTCCTACACTGGCCGTACACCACTGGTGATCGTCGAGGGGACACTGAATAGTGCACGGTACATCCAAACCGTCATCGAACCCATCGTTCTACCATTCCTAGACCGGCAAGGGAACTTGCTGTTCCAACAGGACAATGCACGTCCGCATGTATCCCGTGCCACCCAACGTGCTCTAGAAGGTGTAAGTCAACTACCCTGGCCAGCAAGATCTCCGGATGTGTCCCCCATTGAGCATGTTTGGGACTGGATGAAGCGCCGTCTCACGCGGTCTGCACGTCCAGCACGAACGCTGGTCCAACTGAGGCGCCAGGTGGAAATGGCATGGCAAGCCGTTCCACAGGACTACATCCAGCATCTCTACGATCGTCTCCATGGGAGAATAGCAGCCTGCATTGCTGCGAAAGGTGGATATACACTGTACTAGTGCCGACATTGTGCATGCTCTGTTGCCTGTGTCTATGTGCCTGTGGTTCCGTCAGTGTGATCATGTGATGTATCTGACCCCAGGAATGTGTCAATAAAGTTTCCCCTTCCTGGGACAATGAATTCACGGTGTTCTTATTTCAATTTCCAGGAGTGTATATCCAGAATCAGAACAAGTGACAGAACAAAATTGACGGATAGAAAGGCTGAATCCCTTCAAGTAAGGAAGCTCACACGGCTAACAGCCTGCAAACAATTTCTGTTGAGTGGGAGAAAATCGACTCGCCAAAGATTTAAAATTGTCCCACTGACCAAGCAAAGAGGTTATTACAGAGCTTGTACCTATTGCTCGAAACTGGTTATAGAGTGTTCGCATAGAGTTTAGCAAGTATAAGTATCATAACCTACAGAAAGCAAAACATAATGTGAGGAAACTGAAAGTGCCGAATAAACAGGCACTTTTCATCACTCCCCCCCCCCCTCCCCTTGATAATTAGAACAACTTTAGAGGAGACCGATAGAGGATATTGCAGATTGTCTAAAGACATCCTAACCCTAACTACTAAAAGACAAAATTTCTTGAATAGCAGTATTAATGAGAGAAATGCTTATTATATTACGAATAAATAGGGTAATCTCATGGCTATGCCTCTTGTGTTACTATACACATTTTCTGCGAATAGCCAGTAGTTGATGGTGGCAGGTTTTTCATTCTGATTCAGCTATGGTACTCAATATCGGTCATTGTAGTTCTAAAAGAAAGACCCATGAACCGTGCCTGACCCCTTTAGCTCTGCTATGCCGGTACCCAGTCCTGCTTTCTATTTCTTCCGCTGCTTCTGACAGGAGCTTTATCTTTAACTACTCTCGTATACACTGATTACTCATCCACTACACGCCACTCGGTACCATCCATAGCGATGTCACTATATTCAACACCACTAGGCCCAACTGATCACTGATCCTCTTGTTGAGCGTGGTCGATACAAAACCCTATCCACATCTGTATAATACCTACATTCACTGAACGGACAGCTGACAAAAAAAATCAATTAACACTTCTTGCCTAAACAACAAAAAATCTAATTAGTGTATCTCTTGTTGCTGAGAAAAATATATCTAGGAAATACACCACTTTATATACAAATTGAATACATCGTGCACCTCCTGCAAGGAAAAACAGTAGATTTATGTACAGCTCCCGTCTTATACCCATGCAAAGTCCCTAGAAAATTAGTTTCACAGCCTGTCCATGGCTTCACCTTCCTTGGGCACATAGTCAGGTCACCACGTTCCATCACACTACGAGTGCAAAAAGCTGTGATACTTTTCCATAAGTTCCTTGATACCCGTTTCCGCAGTATTTTTTTTTACTGTTTTCCGTTTTTTTAATTCTAAGTTACTCTTTGTACTTTACTTTTCTTTTAACTTAGTGTTCTGTTCATGAGCAAATCACGCTTAATTCTTTGCATTTTCCCGTGTAGAATTTATTACTTTGCTTGACGGCCACTCAAAGGATCTTGTAGTAGTATTCTCAGACTGAGGTGGGATTTTTTTTTTAATTACGTGACATTTCAGTTCTTGGAAGTGATTGAACTTGAAAAGGCTCTCCAACCACTGTTTCCTTAGAAGTGTGTGCAACATTATCGCATGTGGGTGTGTCTTCCATTACTAAGCCGGGAACCTATGCTACATCTGCATCTACATACATAATCCGCAAACTACAATTCGGTGCATGACGGAAGGTACTTTCTACCGCTGCTGGTCATGTCCTTTCCTGTTCCACTTGCTAACTGAACGAGGGAAAAACGACTATCTATATGCCTCCTTACGTGCACAAATATCTCTTATCTTGTCACTGTGGTTGTCACGCGAAATGTGCCTTTCATTCCGTAGTCAGCTTCAAATGCTGGTCCTCTAAATTTTCTCAACATGTTGTCTTTCCTCCAGGGATTCCCACTTGAGTTCACGAAGCATCTCTGCAATACGCTTTTGCTGGTCGAACCTACCGGTAATGAATCTAGTAGCCTGTGTCTGAATTGCTTTGGTGCGTTCCTTTAATCCCAAACACTGGAGCAGTGCTCAAGAATGGTTCGCACTTGTGTTCTGTACACGGTTTGCTTTACGGATGAGCTATACTTTCCTAGAATGTTGTCAGTTCCAGCAACAGAAATGAAATTCACGTTACATTTCATATCACTTTGCAGCTTAAAATATTTAATTAACGTGACTGTGTCAAGCAGCACACCACTAATACTGAACTCGAACATTTCTTATCAGCCTGCATTAGTTTACGTTTTCTTTGTCTAGAGCAAGCTGCCATACATCAAAACAAATAGAAAAGCTGTCTAAGTCATCCTATATGCTCCTAAAAATCACTTGACAACGACATTTTCCCGTACAGTGCAATACTGCGTCATCAGCAAACAGTCACAGATTACTGCTCACCCAATCTGTCAAATCGTTTATATATACACCAAAGAAGAGTGTCTACATCTACATCTACATGACTACTCTGCAATTCACATTTAAGTGCTTGGCAGAGGGTTCATCGAACCACAATCATACTATCTCTCTACCATTCCACTCCCGAACAGCGCGTGGGAATAACGAACACCTAAACCTTTCTGTTCGAGCTCTGATTTCTCTTATTTTAGTTTGATGATCATTCCTATCTATGTAGGTTGGGCTCAACAAAATATTTTCGCATTCGGAAGAGAAAGTTGGCGACTGAAATTTCGTAAATAGATCTCGCCGCGACGAAAAACGTCTTTGCTTTAATGACTTCCATCCCAACTCGCGTATCATATCTGCCACACTCTCTCCCCTATTACGTGATAATACAAAACGAGCTGCCCTTTTTTGCACCCTTTCGATGTCCTCCGTCAATCCCACCTGGTAAGGATCCCACACCGCGCAGCAATATTCTAACAGAGGACGAACGAGTGTAGTGTAAGCTGTCTCTTTAGTGAACTTGTTGCATCTTCTAAGTGGCCTGCCAATGAAACGCAACATTTGGCTCGCCTTCCCCACAATATTATCTATGTGGTCTTTCCAACTGAAGTTGTTCGTAATTTTAACACCCAGGTACTTAGTTGAATTGACAGTCTTGAGTATTGTACTATTTATCGAGTAATCGAATTCCAACGGATTTCTTTTGGAACTCATGTGGATCACCTCACACTTTTCGTTATTTAGCGTCAACTGCCACCTGCCACACCATACAGCAATCTTTTCTAAAACGCTTTGCAACTGATATTGGTCTTCGGATGACCTTACTAGACTGTAAATTACAGCAACATCTGCGAACAACCTAAGCGAACTGCTCAGATTGTCACCCAGGTCATTTATATAAATCAGAAACAGCAGAGGTCCCAGGACGCTTCCCTGGGGAACACCTGATATCACTTCAGTTTTACTCGATGATTTGCCGTCTATTACTACGAACTGCGACCTTCCTGACAGGAAATCACGAATCCAGTTGCACAACTGAGACGATACTCCATAGGCCCGCAGCTTGATTAGAAGTCGCTTGTGAGGAACGGTGTCAAAAGCTTTCCGGAAATCCAGAAATACGGAATCAACCTGAGATCCCCTGTCGATAGCGGCCATTACCTCGTGCGAATAAAGAGCTAGCTGCGTTGCACAAGAACGATGTTTTCTGAAACCATGCTGATTACGTATCAATAGATCGTTCCCTTCGAGGTGATTCATAATGTTTGAATACAGTATATGCTCCAAAACCCTACTGCAAACCGACGTCAATGATATAGGTCTGTAGTTCGATGGATTACTCCTACTACCCTTCTTAATTTTCCAATCTGTAGGTACAGATCTATCGGTGAGCGAGCGGTTGTATATGATTGCTAAGTAGGGAGCTATTGTATCAGCGTAATCTGAAAGGAACCTAATCGGTGTACAATCTGGACCTGAAGACTTGCCCGTATCAAGCGATTTGAGTTGCTTCGCAACCCTTAAGGTATCTACTTCTAAGAAACTCATGCTAGCAGTTGTTCGTGTTTCAAATTCTGGAATATTCCATTCGTCTTCCCTGGTGGTTCAATGACTCCGCTTTAGCGGCACAGTCGTCGGTAACAGTACCATCGGCACTGCGCAGCGAAGGTATTGACTGCGCCTTGCCGCTTGTATACTTTACATACGACCAGAATTTCTTCGGATTTTCTACAAAATTTCGAGACAATGTTTCGTTGTGGAACCTATTAAAGGCATCTCGCATTGAAGTCCGTGCCGAATTTCGCGCGTCTGTAAATTTTAGCCAATCTTCGGGATTTCGCGTTCTTCTGAACTTCGCATGCTTTTCCGTTGCCTCTGCAACAGCGTTCTAACCTGTTTTGTGTACCATGGGGGATCAGTTCCATCTCTTACCAATTTATGAGGTATGAATTTCTCAATTGCTGTTGCTACTGTATCTTTGAATTTGAGCCACATCTCGTCTACATTTGCATAGTCAGTTCGGAAGGAATGGAGATTGTCTCTTAGGAAGGCTTCTAGTGACACTTTATCCGCTTTTTTAAATAAAATTATTTTGCGTTTGTTTCTGGTGGATTTGGAAGAAACGGTATTGAGCCTAGCTACAACGACCTTGTGATCACTAATCCCTGTATCAGTCATGATGCTCTCGATTACCTCTGGATTGTTTGTGGCTAAGAGGTCAAGTGTGTTTTCGCAACCATTTACAATTCGCGTGGGTTCGTGGACTAACTGCTCGAAATAATTTTCGGAGAAAGCATTTAGGACAATCTCGGAAGATGTTTTCTGCCTACCACTTCTCCGCACTCCTTTCGCACTTCCCCGGGGCACTCCTGAATTGCGGGAATGCGGGGTTGAATCTGCTTTATTAAGTCTGCAACAGTGTCTTCTTGTCCATTGTCAGTGTCTGCCTCTGGGGTAGTTGTTCTGGAAAACGTGCCATTGGGTATGTCAGCATATGGCAGAGGGACACGGCTAAGCTGGCTGCCGAATTACAGACATAACAATTCCTGACTAGCCCTGATATATTACTAATACTTGGAATCATCTCACATTTACAGAAGAATGGTTACGGCACTTGAAATCTATCCGAACAACTCTGACACCATTATCAACACTGTAGTACTTGTTTTTGGACTACGTTCTGGGGTAAATGTCTAAACTCTACCAAAAACAGATAAAATTTTTATTTAAATTTTTTTAGGAAATGTCTAGAGTTGACTCAAGAAATCTACTCAGATCAGTAATCTTAATGTTATGGCGGCCACCCTAATCCCCGTGTTGTGTGACTTTAGGTTGTCACTAAACTCTGTGAAGACTAATTCAGTACAGAAAGAAATAAACACACCATTGCACTCGCACGTCCTACGTACTCACATCGCTGGCACAA
Organism: Schistocerca americana; assembly: GCF_021461395.2. NCBI lineage: Eukaryota > Metazoa > Arthropoda > Insecta > Orthoptera > Acrididae > Schistocerca > Schistocerca americana. The sequence continues at coordinate 427,362,331 of NC_060130.1, read as the reverse complement.
AACCCTACCCCCAGCACCACCACCCTCATTCAGCGCCTTCCGGACAACCACTCAATAGGCAGTAATTTTAAATTTAAACTTTCTTTTCTCTCTTTCAAATTGGCGACATTTTCAAATTTAATTGCGTTTAGTTCTCTCCCCCTTTCTCTTTCTTTCTCTTCCTCTGTGTGTTCAGCATCGCCAGTGGTCGGCATGTTCATATTTCATGTTTTTTAAAGCCTAAAAACAGACTATCACAGCGTCACAGAGCAAGAGACGTAAGACCATCGTATCTTCATGTCACAGCAGTACTGCATCGTGTCTGCCACGGAGTTGCTGAGCAGCTGGGCTGCTAACCTCACTTCCATTATGACATTTACAAAACTAATACGCCTACTTGCGATACTGTTGCCTATATGGACTCGTTCCTTAATTTGCAAATTGTGTAGTAGTTCAAATAGATATCACGAAAAGATATTGCCTTGCCCATTTCAAAAATGTTTTTTCTCTCTTAATGCATTTCCCACAAGTTTTAGCATGTGGGGTGAAGCTGGCAGAAACGCACCTTAAAAACTGTTATCCTGAACTAGACAGGTGGTCTTTAGTTCTTCGACGTCGAGATTGCAACCCAAGCATTTGGCGACGGACGACCTGCAGGTACAACTGTCGCACTAATTGAATACAACTGGCGCTGGCAAGGATGATACACTGTTTAACTAAGTGACCTTTCCACTCCCCAGTTATTCCACAGGTCAAAAAATACTCCACTGGTAGCTCCCACGAGCCATTAATAGCAACGACCATTAATACGAATGCCTCTTTAGGTGTAGATAAACTTTTCATAGCAATAGAATCATAATATTTTGCATTTTCAACTTCTATGTGTTGCCTGATTGCAATTTTATCAGTTAAAAAACTGCACAGAATTTTATTACTTTGTCCCCGATGGAAAGCTTTTGCTCTAATAATGGCAAATCCAGGAAACTATTAAAATACTCTTAGGTGGATTCGTCCCACCTTAATCCGCACACGTCATCGGTTGTGGATTAAACAACCACTGAAATTTCTTAGTTTTAGAGGTATTCAGAATTAAAACGCTGATTTCACAAATGGGAAGGTAGGAAAGACTAATGATACAGCATTTTACCTGATGCGAGCACTCGAACTGAAGTTCGGTCAGGATTTTCTTCCTGAAAATGCTGGGAACACATTCTGCTCCATTTGTTTGTTTTCCAGTCTATCTTTCCTACAGTATGAACCCAGATAGCTCTACGAGTCTCACTGGTCCGAAATCTGAAATAAAATGACAAGAAACAACCGCTATACGAAAAGTAAAGAAGGTCGAAAATTCCACGAATATAAACAATAATATTAAATGAATGAGGCCACTTACGCACGGAACGTGACTGCTTTTAACATGGTTGTACCATCCCAATGGTTAGTAAAACTGTTAACAACGCAAATCACGATTACCAAGTAAAAAGCTTCCGCAATTCTACATAGTGGCACAGACGAAAATGAGCCTTCACATGACGGAGCTCGGTGTCAATCAGCTTCAAGTCAATGACTTCATGCCATCTCCTCTCCTACATACCTCCACATAAATACCAAGAAACCCTAATACGTGGAAAATACATTCCAAAGAGAACCCATTACCTGTGTGGTACATTAATGTATGTGTTAAATCTATCTCAACTATCAAGAAAACTTCCTAACACGTAACACTGAAAAATCTATTCGAGAGGAGTACACCTGCAAAGTTCCTCTGCAGCAAGGCACACAAGCTACTTAACGCATATAAAACACATGACAGAAACGCATCTAAGCTACCACTCACACAAAAATGACACTGACAGCATCTAAATACACAAAGAGACTTAACTAACACACATTTACAAAAACACTAAATAACTCTCGGTGAAACCAAAACGACAGAAAATGTGTCACCCCAATACATCCTGATACTGAGATCTGCACTGGACTCAGTTTAAACCACACGTATGTACCTCACTTTTTGCCAACTGCGCTCTAAATCTTTTACATGCAGAAATATGCTACAGTGCTTGTTGGAAATCTCTGACAATCAATTCACTGATTCCTAGTTATTCAGAGGTTTCACTTCACTTGTTATCATCAATATAACGCAGATCTAATACTATTCCACTCTCATCAGATAACAGAAATAGACACATTTCAATCTCTAGCAATGGCAGGCTACGTTTTAAGCCCCTACTCCGCATCTGGAAAAAGAAACACAGCCTGGCACAAGGAGCCACAACAGTAGTAAGCTCGTTTCTCACTGACACTTCGAACACTACCTTCTCATTTATTCATTTCTCGTGGTCAGAGATGTACTTCTCAGGTTTTATTCCTGGCTACTCCTGTTCATCTACATACACATTAAAACATAAATCAAGTTTACCTGTCGAAAATGATTCAGATATACGTTCTTCTCTCAGTTCTGGAGTAACAGATACTGAAAGTTTAACACTTACGAGGGGCGTTCAGAAAGTAAGCTCCGATCGGTCGCGAAATGGAAACGACTATGAAAATCCGATAAAGCTTTGCACAGATGTGTTGGGTAGTGTCTCTAGTATAACCTCAGTTAGCATCACGTCGCTCTTCGCATTTCTGAGCTCGGAGTGAGTGCGTAAAGATGTCTAGAAAATAGTGTCTGCCGCCAAGTACGAGGGCCTGGTGAGAAATTTCGCCTGAAGCTATGCAGCTAACATTACATAACTGTCGTGCTGTTTCTTCTTCAAGACAATTCTCAGCCGCATTCTGCAGGGGCAATGAAGATGCTCCTGCATCGTTTTCAAATGGAAATGTGAGATTACCCACAATACAGTCCGCAATTGTCTCCCCCTGAGTTTCATCTCTGGTCACATGAACCGCTGTCTTTGAAGACAACATTTTGACACAGACAACGAGGTGTAGGCCAGCGTGGAGAATTGGCGGAAAGCACTGGCGGCTGCCTTCTATGATGAGGCTATTGAAAAGTTGGTACAACGCTATGACAAAAGTCTAAGTCAGAACGGCGACTACGTAGAGAAGTAGCTGAAAGGTGTAGCTAATTGTTACAAGTAAAACATTTCTGATGTTCACTGTGGTTTCAATTTGGCAATCAATCGGAGCTTACTTTCTGAACAGGCCTCGTATATATACAGATTTCGCTGGAATAGCTGCAACCTCTTCCATATTACAAATACTGGTGGTCAAAGTGCCATCTGAGCTCTGCTCATTCTTAACAAAAATCGTTCAGATGGCTCTGAGCACTATGGGACTTAACATCTATGGTCATCAGTCCCCTAGAACTTAGACCTGCTTAAACCTAACTAACCTAAGGACATCACACACATCCATGCCCGAGGTAGGATTCGAACCTGCGGCCGTAGCAGTCGCGCGGTTCCGGACTGAGCGCCTAGAACCGCTAGACCACCGCGGCCGGCCATTCTTAACAGTCAGGTGTTCCTCGGTAGCACTGAATTCAGAGTCTTCATTACCTATTTCTACCACCTTTTTCGTGCTGGCGGTTTGAATCATCGCAGTTACTTCCCCATCGCATGGTTCTGCGGTGCCGTCACCTTCTGCCATCATAGTCGCTGTAATTTGTGATAGGCTCCCGATTTGTTCATTCGGAATACCTACGGTGTTGAAGCTCTCTGCTACCATTGGTGCATACGACTAATGCATGTTTGAGGCTTGATCGTTCTCAACCATTCTTTGACATGAGTTTCTGCGGTGTAGTGGCTCTCCACGGGTGCAGACATCGAATTCTGTGCCACGCTTTCGCTTTCTTCCTGTATGGCAGTTCTTAAACCAGTGTCTTAAACCAGTGCCAAACTTACTGGTCTTACTTCCCTTAGCGGTTGGTACTTCGCCTGTCTCTCGCCAACTGTCTTCAATATAGGCGTCAAATTTCGTATTTGGGGCCTCGATTTGCGTTCCCGACTACGTTAACTTAGTTATCTGTGCCTGCATTTCTGTACTCTGTTCCTGCGTGTCTGCTCTATGCTCATGTTATTTTTGTCATCATCTCAGTTAACCTAGAGCTCCACGCATGGTACCATGCCCCCAGCACCTGCAATTGCCTAACATCAGCTTTTGGAATGTAATGAAGTCGAATCCGGTTGGAGCTTGTACTACCGTTATAGCCATGGTTTGCGTGATTACGGTTTCATCGGGCAGTGACGATACCCGCCCACCCGTTGCGGGCTATTCTTTTCCCCGCTTAACCTGCCATCTGTGGAGTCCATTCCGGCACCATAAACACGGGCTACTTTGGCCCACTTTTGAAGAATTTCATACGATTTACCCTTCAAGCCAAATCATTTTTTACTTATTCAAACTACATTGAGCAAGCAGTAAAGGAAAGAAAAGAAAAATTTGGAGTCAGAATTAAAATCCACGGAGAAGAAATAAAAACTTTGAGATTCGCCAATGACATTGTAATTCTATCAGAGACAGCAAAGGACCTGGAAGAGCAGCTGAACGGAATGGACAGTGTCTTGAAAGTTGGATATAAGATGAACATCAACAAAAGCAAAACGAGGATAATGGAATGTAGTCGAATTAAATCGGGTGATGCTGCAGGAATTAGATTAGGAAATGAGACGCTTAAAGCAGTAAATGAGTTTTGCTATGTGGGGAACAACATAACTGATGATGGTCGAAGTAGAGCGGATATAAAATGTAGACTGGCAATGGCAAGGAAAGCGTTTCTGAAGAAGAGGAATTTGTTAACATCGAGTATAGATTTAAGTGTCGGAAAGTCGTTTCTGAAAGTATTTGTATGGAGTGTAGCCATGTCTGGAAGTGAAACGCGGACGATAAATAGTTTAGACAAGAAGAGAGTAGAAGCTTTCGAAATGTGGTGCTATCGAAGAATGCTGAAGATTAGCTGGGTAGATCTCATAACTAATGAGGAGATAATGAACAGAATTGGAGAGAAGATAAATCTGTGGCACAACGTGACTAGAAGAAGGGATCGGTTGGTAGGGCATATTCTGAGGCATCAAGGGATCACCAACTTAGTATTGGAGGGCAGCGTGAAGGGTAAAAATCGTAGAGGAAGACCAAGAGATGAATACACTAAACAGATTCAGAAGGATGTAGGTTGCAGTAGGTACCGGGAGATGAAGAAGCTTGCACAGGATAGAGTAGCATGGAGAGCTGCATCAAACCCGTCTCTGGACTGAAGACCACAAAACAACAATAACCTTTTTATACAACTACAACATCTTATATTTTAGATGCTGCACACTTTTTGATCTAAAAATATTTTTTTCTATTTTTTTTAAATTTTTTAATTTTGGGCCAATGTTAGTTTTTCAACAGAAAAAGCGTGGTATAAAGCCAAGTGACAAAGAAAGACGTGGGTATTTCAAAACGCACGTTCTTTACTGATTATAGTAATATTTTACACCAAGTTAAAAGTGCATAGGTAAGTCAAAGTGTAAAAAAAAAGTTTTAAAGAAGTTAAAATTCTTTCAAAAAATTAATTATTATGTTTAAATGAAATGAACCTTAAAAAGGCCTCTTTTTACGAGCTTTGGTGGCTGAATAACTTTCACAATGTCAGACCACTGGTAAAATAACGTATCCTTTTCTTGGAGTTACTTCCAAAATTTCTTGGTCGGCGCCATACAGTCCACTGTCGCTCCATCCTCTTGCCACAGAGAGCATCAACCCAGGGAATCGGAGTCCGTTCCAATAAACAACAACAAATTTGTCCTTTTCTACAAGTTCCTTCATGTCTTCATTGCTTCCTTTTGGGTCTTCAACATTTGCAGTTGGGAAGTTTGTACTGGGTCTTCAATTGTCTAAGTCAATTGGTTTATCTGGTTCATTGACACTAAAAGAGCCTTCATCGCTGCTGGAAGAAACCAGGTCGGTGTGACATGAGGACATTGAGCTGAAATTGTCATCATCGTCATTTGTTGATGAAGGGCTTTCCGCTCTTTTACCACTTCTTTTATTTTTGTTTCCGTCTAATTTTTTTTCTAGTTTATTCTTTTCCTTTCAAATTTTGTCTGGTTTTTCAATGCTTCTTTTCCTTTCTTTTTCTCATCTATTTCATTCTGCTGTCTTTGTTGGTACTGAAGGATTTCAATTGAAGATATAGCTTTCCTGCAGGAACTTCCAATTTTCGACGTTTTGTTGTGCATGGCTGAACAACTTCTTGTCTTTTCTCCTTAAGGTGTTCGATAAATGTTTGTCCTATTAAATCAGGGTTAACAGAAGCATTGTATGATGGCAATCGCTTGACAATCTCTTCTTTGCTGATCAGGTCGATTCCGGCCTTTTTAAATCCAGCCAAAAGATTATCCCGTACATTCAACTTTATGCTGTGTAAGGCCTTTTTTAACAATCTTGGGAAAATGTTCTTTGATAGCGTGGATGCATTTTTGCCACTGTCTGATTGCTTCCACTCTGTAAGAACTTGTCTCCATTTCCTTCTGGGGGGCCTAAAGTAAGCTAAATCAAGTGGCCGTGTTAAATGCAAAAAGTTCGCAGGCAGAGAGACAAATTGGATGTTATTATCTTCACAAAGTTTAAGAACATTCACACTTATATGTGAACTGAGATTGTCACCGATGACTACTTATTTCCCTTCTTGTTTTTATAGAACAGGAAGTAGATGAGTCGAGAACCAATCCTCAAAAGTTGCACCAACAATCCATCCTTGTTTTGTCCTGTTACATCGTGCCCCTTCAGGGCCGTTTTCAGTCCACGTACTCCATAAATGCTCTGCTTTATATATAACATAAGGAGGCAACGACTCACCATTGGGGTTACCACAGAACATGACACTTACGTTAGATTTGGTGGAATTCATTATCCGTTTTGGGTACTTGCAGCCTCTCCTACAATTCAATTTTTTCTTTCTGGGCCATCTGACATACAAGTTTCGTCGTAGTTATAAATTTTATCTGGCGATACATCATTGACTGCCTCTTTCAGATTCTCAGTGTACTCTGTTATTATTTTTTCATCAATCTGAGCTCGATTACGTTTGATGTTAGACGAAAACTTGACTGTCAACTGAGGATGTCCCTTTAAGAATGACTTAACCCAATCAAGAGCCGGAATATTGTTACAAAAACAATGTAAAGTCTTTCCTTGTCTAGTAAGGTAGGTTTTTATGATGTGCCTCAAATCAAGTTCATCTAGTGGGAAACCATATTGACAGATTTTTTCGATATGACTAGCAAAAGCTAATTCTTCTTCTTGCAAAAATACTTTAGGGTGGCCTGGGGAACGTGAAAATGCATTCTTCAACTTGTTTTTAATAGTGCTTCTGGGCACTCGGAAATGTTCATCAGCCTGCCTTTGTGTGATTTCATTAGATCTGATGGTTTCTAAACAAGTTTGAACATGTTCGTAGCTGTAGTCAGCATATTTTCGGCTCCCAGGAAGACGTGTGTAGTTGTAGGTCATCTTGAACAAGCTGAAACCAAACACATGCAATAGAAATATGTTCACTACCGGTACCCATTTTGCAAGCTATTTGTAGAACTTTGCCTCTAAAAATAACGGGTTTATAAAAGCACAACCTACTTTGGTCCAAATAAGAAGCTGGGTCAAAGTAGGTCGTAATTTACAGGTTACCAGAACTGATTTAAAGATATATGAAAATGGGAAGACACGTTGTATTTCGCGGAGTTCTAACCATAGCACGACATAAACAACTAAAAGGAGTTCTAAAAAAACATACTTGCATTAGAAGTTCCTGAAGAAATGCGTCTTCTGCAGGAAGCAGTTTTTAAGGTTAAAATTCCACGTGTTTACACTAGACACACAACTTGTGGTACTACATCCTAGTGGCAAACTGGGGAATCACTTGAACTATCAGGCAACTTGATTGATACTACCACCTAGCGCAATCAACCGAAACTATTTCAGATACTGCCACAAATCGCTCAATAGAACGTGTTTCATTTTATTTTGCTTTTGGGCCAAAGAAGGACCCTAGGGCCAAAGCAGCACGTGTTTACGGCACTCACACCTGGTGCATCAGATAAGCTAGGAATCTGAGTTTCTGCCTCCGTAGCCTCTAACTTCCCGTTCGCCATTAACTAAACCTTCCCGTTGTCTGAATCCTTTTCTACCTTGGTTTCATGACCGTTAGGCGGCGCGGCGCGCTAACGTCTTGCTCGCGATCCATTTCATAAAACTGACGTCCCTGCGGTTGTGTACATCTATGCATATGACGTTACTTAGAGCAGCACCGAGCGAGGTGGCGCAGTGGTTAGCACACTGGACTCTTCATTCGGGAGGACGACGGTTCAATCCCGCATCCGGCGATCCTGATTTAGATTTTCCATGATTTACCCTAAATCGCTCCAGGCAAATGCCGGGATGGTTCCTTTGAAAGGGCACGACCGACTTCCTTACCCGTCCTTCCCTAATCCGATGAGACCGATGACCTCGCTGTCTGGTCTCTTCCCCCAAACAACCCAACCCTTAGAGCAGCAACCGAAAAATCTTGAAGCGATACGCTAACGCCAACAGCCTTGCCGCAGTGGTAACACCGATTCCCGTCAGATCACCGAAGGCTGGGCTAGCACTTGGATGGGTGACAATCCGGTCTGCCGAGCGCTGTTGGCAAGCGGGGTGCACTCAGCCCTTGTGAGGCAAACGGAGGAGCTACTTGATTGAGAAGTAGCCGCTCGAGTCTCGTAAACTGACATACGGCCGGGAGAGCGGTGTGCTGACCACATGCCCCTCCATAACAGCATCCAGTAACACCTGTGGATTGAGTATGAGACAGCTGCCGGTCGGTACCGTTGAGCCTTCATGACTGGTTCGGGTTGAGTTTAGTTTAGTTTAGTTTTTAAAAGTACTCTAACACCCCTCAGTAGCTGAAGAAAACCACTCGCTATTTTATCACATTAATTTGACCACCTTCATAAGCCTGAATAACCATCTTTCTGCAGCGTGGCCCACTGCGAGACGTGCAGGAAGAGAATCAGTCAGGCTCTGGAAGGCAGCGATAGCGATGTGGAGCCATGCCGTCTCCAGTGGCGTGACCAGCTGCGCTAAGTCTCTTGGTTGAGGATACGATCGAGGTGGTCCCACAGATTCTCAGTTGGGCTTAAATCTGGGAGTACGGTAAATTCATCCTGGTGTTCTTCGAACCACACACGTACACTGAGAGTTGTGTGACACGTTTCATTGTCCTGCTGGTAGATGCCATAGTGCCGAGAAAAAAACAAACTACATGTAGGGGTGGACGTGATACCCAATGATAGATGCATACTCGTGTTGATTCATTGTGCCTTCCAGAATGACGACATCACCCAAGGACTGCCCCACGGCCTCGACCCTGCTGACAACTGTTGCAGGGTGTTTGTTTTCAGTCGTTTCACGCCGTACAAGCAAACTGCTATCTGCCCTATGGAGCATAAACGTGATTCATTTGAAAACGCCACCTGTCGCCGCCCATTGAACGTCAAGTTGCTATGTTGGAGTGCAAATCCCAACCTTCGTCGCAAATGAACAGCAGTCAGCATGAACCAGGCTCCTGCTGCAGAGGCCCATACGCAGCAACGTGTGCTGAATGGTTTATTTATTTATTTACACGTCAAGTTCCGCAGAACCAAATTGAGGAGCAAATCTCCAAGGTCATAGAAGGTGTCAGTACATGAAATTACAGCATAAAAGTAATGTAAACGTAAACTCTGTGCACAGGTCCTGGCGGACCCAGTGGTTACGACCGACCGCCGTGTCATCCTCAGACCACAGGCGATAAAAGAAAGAAATAAAATGTTTATGAACCCAAAAAAAGTCAAGCCATAAGTTTAAGTAAACGTTGTCAACAACGTAACGTAAGAATCAGCTTAATTTTTCAAGCAACTCCTCAACAGAACGGAAGGAGTGACCCATGAGGAAGCTGTTCAGTTTCGATTTCAAAGCGCGTGGATTATTGCTAAGATTTTTGAATTCTTGTGGTAGCTTATTGAAAATGGATGCAACAGTATATTGCACACCTTTATGCACAAGAGATAAGGAAGTCCGATTCAAATGCAGGTTGGATTTCTGCCGAGTATTAACTGAGTGAAAGCAGCTTATTTTTGAGAAAAGCTGATATTGTTAACAAGAAACGACGGTAAAGAATATAAATGTATTGAGAGGCCAATGTCAAAACACTCAGACTAGCGAACAGGAGTCGACAAGAGCTTCGCGAATTTACGCTAGTTATTGCCCGGACCACCCGTTTCTGAGGCAAAAATATCCTTTTAGAATAGGAAGAGTTACCCCAGAATATAATACCATACGATATAAACGAATTAAAATAAGCAAAGTAAACTAATTTTCGTGTCGAAGGATCACTTACTTCAAATACCGTTCGAATAGTAGAAATGACAGCATTAAGTCTTTGAACAAGATCCTTAACGTGAGCTTTCCACCACAGTTTATTATCTATTTGAACACCAAGAATTTGAACTTTTCAGTTTCACTAATCATAAGCCCATTCTGTGAAAATAAAATGTCGGGTTTTGTTGAATTGTGTGTTAGAAACTGTAAAAATTGAGTCTTACTGTGATTTATGCGTTAGTTTATTTTCTACAAGCCATGAACTTATGTTATGAACTATACCATTTGAAACCGAGCCAGTATTCCACACAACATCCTTTACTACCAAGCTAGTGTCATCAGCAAACAGAATACTAGAGCGCATATCATTTATATAAATAAGGAACAGGAGTGGCCACAACACTGATTCCCTGCAGAAACTAAATTTTTATTTAATTCACCAGCAATGATCAGAAAATGATTGTTAAATATTTTACATACATTTGATTTTTCAGTAACAGAAATATATTAACTACGAACTGACTTCATATCGTCGACCTTGTGCTGCTGACCAGACACTTCCTTGACAACTGACCATATGATTTTAATTTGGTCCTGTGAATTAGCTATTCTATTTGAGTACCACATACTCTTTGCCTTCCTAATAACATTTTTAAGCGCCTTACAGTACTGTTTGTGATAGCTACTGTAGCTTGATTGTGACTACTTCTAACATTTTGATATAATTCCCGCTTTGTTCTACATGATATCCTTATTGCACTAGTCAGCCACCCAGGCTGTCTCTTACTTCTAGTACTCCGTTTAGAAGGTTTTAATGGAAATCAAGTCTCAAAGAGCATGAAAAATGTGTTAAGGAAAGCATTGTATTTGTCATCTATGTTTTTGGCATTATAAACATCCTGCCACTCTTGATTCTTGTCGAGGTTTAAAAAACTCTCTATCGCCGTTGGATTAGCTTTCCTACATAGTTTGTAATTATATATGACATTTGTTTGAGTACAAAAGACTTTTAGTATTAAAATTTGTGCATCATGCTCTGAAAGGCCATTCACCCTTTTACTCACAGAATGCCCATCTAGTAATGAAGAATGAATAAAAATATTGTCTATGGCTGTGCTACTGTTCCCCTGCACCCTAGTTGGAAAAAACAGTCTGCATCAGATCATCTTAATTTAGGAGATATACGAACATCCTTTTTCTTGCACCATCATATACAAAATTAGTATTGAAGTCACCACATATGACTAATTTCTGGTACTTCCTATAAAGTGAATCAAGAACCCTCTCTAGCTTGAGCAGAAATGCTCTGAAGTCTGAGTTATGGGACCTATAAACAACAACAACTAGAAGTTTAATTTCACTAAATTCAACTGCCCCTGCACAACATTCAAATATCTGTTCAGTGCAGTGCTATGATATGTCTATGGACTCAAACGGAATACTGTTTTTTACGTACATGGCCACTCCCCCACTCCGCAAGGAACTCCTTGAAAAACAGCCAGCTAATCTGTATCCTGGTAAAGGAAGCCTCTGAATTGTCAAATTATTTAAATGGTGCTCCAATGTGCCAATAATTTCAAAGTCAACGTCTGCAGGGTGTTACAAAAAGGTACGGCCAAACTTTCAGGAAACATTCCTCACACACAAAGAAAGAAAATATGTTATATGGACATATGTCCAGAAACGCTTAATTTCCATGTTAGAGCTCATTTTATTACTTATCTTCAAATCACATTAATCATGGAATGGAAACACACAGCAACAGAACGTACCAGTGTGACTTCAAACACTTTATTACAGGAAATGTTCAAAATGTCCTCCGTTAGCGAGGATACATGCATCCACCCTCCGTCGCATGGAATTCCTGATGCGCTGATGCAGCCCTGGAGATTGGCGTATTGTATCACAGCCGTCCACAATACCAGCACGAAGAGTCTCTACATTTGGTACCGGGGTTGCGTAGACAAGAGCTTTCAAATGCCCCCATAAATGAAAGTCAAGAGGGTTGAGGTCAGGAGAGCGTGGAGGCTATGGAATTGGTCCGCCTCTACCAATCCATCGGTCACCTAATCTGTTGTTGAGAAGCGTACGAACACGTCGACTGAAATGTGCAGGAGCTCAAATGGTTCAAATGGCTCTGAGCACTATGGGACTCAACTGCTGAGGTCATTAGTCCCCTAGAACTTAGAACTAGTTAAACCTAACTAACCTAAGGACATCACACACATCCATGCCCAAGGCAGGATTCGAACCTGCGACCGTAGCGGTCTCGCGGTTCCAGACTGCAGCGCCAGAACCGCGCGGCCACTTCGGCCGGCTGCAGGAACTCCATCGTGCATGAACCACATGTTGTGTCGTACTTGTAAAGACACATGTTCTAGCAGCACAGGTAGAGTACCCTGTATGAAATCATGATAACGTGCTCCATTGAGCGTTGGTGGAAGAACATGGGGCCCAATCAAGACATCACCAACAATGCCTGCCCAAACGTTCACAGAAAATCTGTGTTGATGACGTGATTCCACAATTGGGTGCGGATTCTCGTCAGCCCACACATTTTGATTGTGAAAATTTACAATTTGATCATGTTGGAATGAAGCCTCATCCGTAAAGAGAACATTTGCACTGAAATGAGGATTGACACATTGTTGGATGAACCATTCGCAGAAGTGTACCCGTGGAGGCCAATCAGCTGCTGATAGTGCCTGCACACGCTGTACATGGTACGGAAACAACTGGTTCTCCCGTAGCACTCTCCATACAGTGACGTGGTCAACGTTACCTTGTACAGCAGCAACTTCTCTGACGCTGACATTAGGGTTATCGTCAACTGCACGAAGAATTGTCTCGTCCATTGCAGGTGTCCTCGTTGTTCTAGGTCTTCCCCAGTCGCAATTCATAGGCTGGAATGTTCTGTGCTCCCTAAGACGCCGATCAATTGCTTCGAACGTCTTCCTGTAGGGACACCTTCGTTTTGGAAATCTGTCTCGATACAAACGTACCGCGCCACGGCTATTGCCCCGTGCTAATCCATACATCAAAGGGGCATCTGCCAACTCCGCATTTGTAAACATTGCACTGACTGCTAAACCACGTTCGTGATGAACACTAGCCTGTTGATGCTACGTACCGATGTGCTTGATGCTAGTACTGTAGAGCAATGAGTCGCATGTCAACACAAGCACCGAAGTCAACATTACCTTCCTTCAATTGGGCCAACAGGCGGTGAATCGAGGAAGTACAGTACATACTGACGAAACTAAAATGAGCTCTAACATGGAAATTAAGCGTTTCCGGACACATGTCCACATAACATCTTTTCTTTGTTTGTGTGTGAGGAATGTTTCCTGAAAGTTTGGCCGTACCTTTTTGTAACACCCTGTATAAGCAGTTCACTAAGTTTCTAACACCTCTTATATTTTGATGAAATATACTAATTCCTTCTCTACTTGGAAACATGACGTCGTCTGAAGGTGCTTATTTAGTTAGAGGAACTTCCTTTAAGCAGGTATACCTATCAGCTGACTTCAATCTAAAAAAAGATGAAGCTCTAAGACCAACTACCACAGGAATTTTTCCATGAGTGATCCCACCACCACCCACTACACTGCCACCTATAAGCTTTTGCCAGTCTTCCCTTCCCATGCCTATTGAGGTACAGGCCATGCCTAGTGAAACCTGATCTAGTGATAGACTCAACTGGCACCAATGCAATGTGACCCATTAGATTAGATTAGATTAGATTTACTTTCATTCCAATTGATCCGTAGTGAGGAGGTCCTCCAGGATGTGGAACATGTCAGAAAAACAACAATACATGACAAATATTTAAACTAAAACAAATAAGCTAATGTACCATTCCACAGGTCCCAAGTGGAATGATCGTCATTTTTTAATGAACACTAAGAGTCATTTTACAAATACTATTGCACTGAATTTAAAATAAAAAAGTTTTATATTTATTTATAAGGTAAGAAACATGTAATACAACTACTGTAATACTTATTTACAATGAACACATTACTGCACTGAAATGGTGCAGAAGTTAGATTATACTTACACACACACACACACACACACACACACACACACACACACACACACAAATTTTCAGTGAACACATTACTGCACTGAAATTGTGCAGAAGTTATGTTGTACTTATATACAAATCAGTTGGTTTTCCTCAGAAATTCATCAATGGAGTAGAAGGAGTTGGCCACCAATAAATCCTTTAGGCTTCTCTTAAACTGAATTTCATTGGTTGTTAAGCTTTTTATGGCTGCTGGCAAGTTATTGAAAATGTGTGTTCCTGAATAATGCACACCTTTTTGTACAAGACTAAGTGACTTTAAATCCTTGTGAAGATTATTCTTATTTCTAGTATTGATTCCATGAATTGAGCTGTTGGTTTGAAAAAGTGATATATTTTTAATGACAAATTTCATTAAGGAATAAATATATTGGGAAGCTGTAGTTAGTATCCCTAGTTCCCTAAACAGGCTTCTGCAGGATGCTCTTGAGTTCACACCACATATAATTCTTACTGCACGTTTTTGTGCCCGGAAAACTTTAGCTTGGCTTGATGAATTACCCCAGAAAATAATCCCATATGACATTATGGAATGAAAGTAAGCATAGTATGCCAGCTTTTTCATTTTTATATCCCCTATGTCTGACAAAATTCGCATTGCAAACAGAGATTTGTTAAGACGCTTCAGCAGTTCTGTGGTGTGCTCCTCCCAGTTGAATTTATTATCAAGCTGTAATCCCAAGAATTTAACACCGTCCACTTCTTCTATCTTCTTGTCATCATATGTTAGACATATACTCTTGGGACACCCCTTACAAGTTCTGAACTGCATGTAGTGTGTTTTTTCAAAGTTTAGTGACAAAGAATTGGCTAGGAACCAGTGATTAATGTCTACAAATATTTTATTGGCTGATCTTTCTAAGACTACACTTGATTTGCTATTTATTGCAAAGTTTGTATCATCAGCAAACAAAACAAGCCATCAGTGCTTTCCCCAGCAACATGTTAACACGCCTAACAGCCGCATTAAGATGAGGCCGATTATGACGCATAAACAGTTTCACGAAATGCACATTACTGCCACCAGTTTGAGTAGCTATCTTTACCAGGTCACAACCTACATCATATTCCCCCTCCCTATCAAGACTATTCCCTGCTCCACCCACTATCACTATCTGATCCTCCTTCGCAAAATCCCTACATAACTCCCCTATACTGTCAGTCATCTGAGCCAACCCTGCACTAGGCTTCACAATGCTGGTGACCTGGTACTCACTCCCCAACGCTTCCTAACACTGCTGGCCCACACCTCTACCATGTGAACTACCTAGCAGCAGAACCTCCTTCTTTCTGTTAGACTTTGCAACTGACCTAGGCCTCCTAACTGCTGAGGACTGCTGCATGTTTCCTACACCTACAGCTACAAGAGGCTCCTCTCCACCCAACTCCAACAATTGGTCAAATCTATTTCATATACGCAACGTACAACTGTCTGAATACCTGCTTCTCCAGCCTGCCTTCTTGCCAACTGCCGGTTCCCATTCCCCAGCACCCTTCACCCTACTCAACTTATCTAGTTCCTCTTATGCGTATTGTAACTGCACCTGAGGGGCACAGATCTTGCTCCTCTATCAACTTATTTCTACTAGAGATTCTGCATTCCCAGGAGAGCTCAACGAGGTTAAAACAGTGAATGAAAATTTTAATGAAATATTTCACTAGAAACAATAAGAAACGTAAGCTGAAAACCACCGCACGGAATTTACTAAACGACTTCAACGCACAGGAAACTCTAAAAAACACAGTGAGCGAACGTTTCCAAAAGTTTATTAAATCATTATTTCGCCTCAAACAGCACGAAATACCGTTGAAAAGTATTAAATTTAATAAATCTCGTACCTGTATAACAGTGCACAAACAACTTTGTCAGTACTTATCCTTATAATCGCTACAGCTGTCGTTAGGGTGACACTGTTGGTAGAAACGTGGTTCATCTGGGCGGTCAATAGCTCAACATTTGCGTGTGTTTGCCTGTACCCATCTCCCCAGCCGTCGTTGACCTCTGTCGTCTATGGCCCTTGGAACACTACAGTTGCCTCGGCGTCGGCTTTGGACAAGGCGATTTTTCCACTCACGGTATACTTTAACCAAGGCGGCACACGAACAATTTAAAAACTTAGCAGTTTTGGAAATGCTTTCAACCTTGGCCCGAAAGCCAATGACTATGCCCTTTCCGCATTATGACAATGACGGCACTGTTTTCAGAGTCCACCCCTCTTGTACACACACATTTTATACCTTATACAGTTATACTTCTAGTGCTCCACAAGCCATCTGTGAGTGGTTACTGCACGTTGATGTCGCACGAGTGCGGTGGTCACAGTAATGTGCATGGACCATGTATTACTTAATGTTGGAAGTTAGTAACTCTGCAAAAATTCACAAAAAAAGTCAAGAATACGACACCATTACAACGCTGGAATTTGTCAACAGCGAAATCTTCTTGCTACAAAGAAATTGCAAAATTCCTCAGAGAAAATTACACATTAAATATTTCCTATGTAACGCTTCCCAAAATATCCGTAGTGTCCCTCTCAGGCGTTGCCAGATAAAAGTTGACTTTGGTAGCTGAGAGCTTTCTGTTGCGCAGACAACGGGCTTAACATTATCTACCTGACCCTGAGTAACAAACTTTCTTGAGTTCCGTGAATGTTAATTGATCATTAGCCGTAATCAATTAGCTAAGGAGAAAGGTGTGTGCAACGAAATTTTGATTAGTGAACTCCAGAACGACCGATCAGGGTTTAGACTTTAATAACATATTAAGCCATTTTCTGTCACGGGCACTTGTGGTTAGAGATTATAGGAAGAGGAAAATTGTGCTTGCATGTACGTTGGAGCAAAGTTTGACGAACTATGTAGCCGCATTATTAACAATTATTTAACAGATGTAATACACTCCTGGAACTGCATTTACATGGAACACATGTGAAAATGCTAATCCTATGTTTCCATATGAACAAACGATAATAATAACAGACCGATCTTTGGCAGCAAGGCTTGATTGGATTAAGGAAACGTAACATGGTCGTGCAGCTATTCACACGCAAAGCTTCCAAAGCAAAGTACACCACTTTCCATTGATAAACGAATCATCAAAGCCAACTCGTAGCTTCAGTGAAAGGAATCATGAAAATTAATCAAGTACGTGATACATGAAGTGAGTCATGACTTATTAACGACCAAATTTGGTTCCATCTGATTTCACAGAAAATTACACTGAAATCATCACTCGCTAGAATACCGCACTGCCCCTAACGAATGAATTTACTCCTTATAGAGATACCTAAGTGACAATCGAACTACTTACTTGATCATGGAGCAGCACCTGGTTACTGCGACTGTCTTCATTTGCTCCTCGGCTAAGTTCTGTCCAAAATCCAAACTGCCTCCCCTCTGCGTACAGAGAGCTACCAACTTGGTGGGGGCTCACTGACAATCGCCAAGATGCTTTTGCCAGTAAGAGGAGGCGTTTCCTCCAATCAGAAGACAGGAGAGTAACGCCTGATCCTTTTGGCCTAAGATTTTCCACTCCGTTCAACGGCTGAAATTTTGAAGATGCCGTCGAAACGCTTGGACTCGGAGTGGCTTGCACCGTGGTTGCATATCTGGGGATGCGCAGCTGCGTGTGGTGACATGGTGTTGTGACAGACTGTCGCCACCAAAGCTGGCTTCGAAAATAAGATGCAGTCTTCTTAGGCTGCTACTGCAAATCTAAACCAAGAAGTTCCACCTCAGTCTGCCTAGTTGCATAAATTTGTAATTACACACATTCAATCAAATTGAGCGATCATCCATGTTTGGGACAGGTGGTATGCGTTGTCCTGACTATCAGTTGTAATTAAGATGAAAATAAACACACACATTTCAGGTTCTAAGGGTTATCCTCCTCAGTGGCAAGGAAAACATGAACATTGAAAATATGGGCAAATGCAGACTAAAAAAAAGGTACTCTACAAAACTTGGTAAAGCAAATCAACATAATTGTGTGAGACGGCGTTCAACATCACAGAGGTAGTCGGATAGATATAACATCAGGACTAAGCTGGGGGAAACCATGTATGCTGGGTATTCAACCTATATATTTAACCAATGACATAATACAGATCGGTGATAGACATTGGAAACAACAACATTACTGAATCTAATATTCATCAAAAGAAATAGAAATGTTTGGTCAGATACTACGTATGAAAGTGATATACAAGAATGCCACTGGAATAAAAACAGAAAGCCCCAGCATTTCGAAATGCATATCATTATTAAGCTATCCTTAAAGGATGTGCCTGGCAGTGGCAATATCGATATTCAAAATAAGAAAGTTAACACTCGAAGTACACAAAACTCAATGCAGCTACTACGACGATCCCGATGAAATAGCTGAACGATTAGGGCTGTTCACAGCCTCGGCTGCCGCCGGGAATAAATTTTGTTTGAATGAAATCATTTCAACAATTTCAGAGCTTCGAGAAACATGTACTATCGAATAATTATGGAGACAGTAGTTCAAGGGCTTCATAAACCAGCACACAAGACATTCCCACCTAGATGTGTTATAATTCGATGACTGAGTGACTTGTAATGGCGGGGTGGCTTACCGCAACGAAACAAACAGTTGCACCGTACGCACAACCACTATATAGGGGTATCTGTTGAGGCCAGACAAATATGTGGTTCCTGAAGAGGGGCAGCAGCCTTTCCAATAGTTTCAGGGGCTATAGTCTGCATGATGACTGATATGGCTCTGTAACATCGACCAAAATGGCCTCGTTGTTTTGCTACTGTGGATGGCTGAAAGCAACTACAGCCGTTATTTCTCCTGAGGGCATTGCAGCTCTACTGTATGGTTTAGTGTTGACTGCATCCTCTTGGGGAAAATATGGCGGAGGTACAATAGATTCCCAATCATATTTCTGGGTGGGAACTACTCAGGTGGATGTAGTCATCAGCAAGAACAAAACTGGCAATCTACGGGTGAGAGCGTGGAATGTTAGATTACTTAATTAGGCAGGTTGGTTAGAAAATTTAAAAAGGAAAACGGGTGGGTTGAAGTTGGATATAGTGGGGATGAGTGAAGTTTAGTGGCAGGGTGAACAAGACTTCTAGTCAGGTGAGTACAAGGTTAAAACACAATATAAAATAGAGGTAATGCAGATGTAGGTCTAATAATAAATAAGAAAATTCTAGTCAAGTGATTACAAGGTTAAAACACAAAATAAAATAGAGGTAATGCAGGTGTAGGTCAAATAATAAATAAGAAAATAGGACTGCAGGTAAGCTACAATGAACAACATAGTGAACGTATCATCGTAACCAGGATAGACTCGAAGCCAACACCCACCACAGTAGAACAACTTTATACATCAACTAACTCCATAGGTGATGAAGAGATTGAAGAAATTTATGATGAAATAAAAGAAATTATTCATATAGTTCAGGGAGATGAAAATTTAACTGTGGTGGGAGATTGAAACTCGCTAATAGCAAGAGGAAGAGAAGGAAACATAGTAGGTGAATATGGACTGGAGGAAAGGAACGAAAGAGGAGGCCATTAATCATCGGTAACACTTGATTTAAGGATCATGAAAGATGGTTGTATACGTTGAAGAGACCTAGAGAGACTGGTGAGTTTCAGATTGGTTATATAATGGTAAGACAGAGATTTCAGAATCAGATATTAAAATGTAAGATATTTCCAGGGGCATATGTAGACTCTGACCACAATTGATTGATTATGAACTGTAGACTAAAACTGAAGAAATTGAAAAAGGCAGGAAATTAAGGAGATGGGAGCTAGATATATTGAAAGAACTACAGGTTGTTGAGAGTTTCAGAGCGAGCAATACGCAACAATTGACTGAAACAGGGGAAATGATCACAGTCAAAAACGGATGGGTTACTTTGAGAGATGAAATAGTAAAGGCAGCAGAGGAGTAAACATGTAAAAAGATAAGGCCTAGTAGAAATCCTTGGGTATCACAGGAGATATGGAATTTAACTGATGAAAGAAGAAAATATAAAAACGCAGCAAATGAAAGAGTCGAAAGAGAATCCAAACGTCTAAAAATGAGGTTGACAGAAAGTGCGAAATGGGTAAGAAGGAATGCCTGGAGAACAAACACAAAGCTATAGAAGCATGTATAACTAAGGGAAAGATAAATACCGCCTGTAGGAAAATTAAAGAGACTTTTGAAGAAAAGAAAAGCAGCTGTATGAAAATCAAGAGGTCAGATGGGAAACCAGTACCAAGAAAAGAAGGGAAAGCTGGAAGGTGGAAGGAGTGGGGCTGTACAAGGGAAATGAACTTTAAGACAATATTACAGTAAGGGAAGAGGATGTGGGTGGAGATGGGATGGAGAATTTGCAGAGTACTAATAAACGTTAAGTTGAAACAAGGCCCCTGGAGTAGACGACATTCTCTCATAATAACTATCAACCTTGGCAGAGCCAGCCATAACGAATCTGTATCATCTGGTGTGCAAGATGTATGAGAGAGGTGAAATTCCCTCAGTCTTCAAGAAGAATGCAATAATTCCAATTCCAAAGAAAGCAGTTTCTGCCAGGCGTAAATGTTACCGAACTATCGCTTTAATAAGTCATGGTTGTAAAATACTAAAACGAATTATTTACAGAAGAGTGGCAAAACTGAGAGAAACCGACTTCGGGGAAGATCAGTTTGGGTTCCAGAGAAATGTAGGAACACACGAGGCAATACTGACTCATGACGTATCTTAGAAGATAGGCTAATGCAAGGCAAACTTACATTTACAGATTTTATAGATAAGGTTAAAGCTTCTGACAATGTCACCTGGAATAAGCTCTTTGAAAATCTCAGCGTAGCAGGTGTAAAGTACTGAGGGCAAAACGTTATTTATAACTTGTACAGAAACCGGACAGCAGTTGTGAGAGTCTAGGAGCATGAAAACGAAACAGTCGTTGAGCAGAGAGTGAGACAGGCTTGTAGGCTATCCCCGATGTTATTCAATCCATACAAAGAGCAGGCAGTAAAGGAAACCAAAGAAAAATCTGGAGAAGAAATTAAATTTCAGGGAGAAGAAATCAAATCTTTGTACATTGTAATTCTATGTGAGAAAGCAAAGGACTTGGAAGAGCAGTTGAACGGAATGGACAGTGTATTGAAAGGAGGATGTAAGATGGACATTAACAAAAGCAATACAAGGACATTAACAAAGGCAATACAAGGGTAATGGGAAAAAATGAATTAAATCAGGTGATGCTGAGGGAATTACATTAGTAAACGAGAGACCAAAAGTAGTAGATGAGTTTTGCTATTTGAGTAGGAAAATAACTGAAGATGGTCGCAGTAGAGAGGATATAAAGTGTAAACTGGCAATGGCTAGAAAAGTGCTTCCGAAGAAGAGAAATTTGTTAACAAAGAATATAGATTTCAGTATTGGGAAGTCTTTTCCGATGGTATTTGTCTAAAGAGTACCCTTGTATGGAAGTTAGTCGTGGATGGTAACCAGTCCAGATAAAAAGAGATTAGAAGCTTTTTTTGAAATGTGGTGCTACAGAAGAATGCTGAAGATTAGATGGTGAGAGCATGTAACCAATGAGGAGATACTGAATAGAATTGTGAGAATGTGTGGCATAACTTGACTAACAGAAGTGGTTGGTTGACAGGACACATTCTGAGACGTCAAGGGGCCACCAATTTAATACTGGAGAGAAATGTAGGGGGTAGAAATGGTGGAGGGAGACAAGAAATGAATACAATAAGCACTTTCAAAAGGCTGTAGGATGCAGTAGTTATTCGAAGGGAAGTGGTTATTGTAAATATGAGATGGGAGAGAAAAGGTTTCAAACCTATTTTAATGGTCATTGATACATACTCAAAATTTGCTTGGGCCTACCCTTTGAAAACAAGGGCAGGGAAGGCAATTGTAAAGATGGTTGATCAGATGCTGCAGATGGAATGTATGGCATCCCAAACAACCTTCAGACAGATCGTGGCAGCGGTATTTATAACAGTCACTTCAAGACGATAATGGAGCGGTATGGAATACACCACTACTGAATGTTCATTGAGTTGAAGGCAAGAATTGTGGAGCGTTTGAACCGGATGATAAAAGCACGAATGTGGATGTGTTTTAACCTTTGCGAAACTTATAAATGGACTGATATCGTCCCACAATTCATTGGTCAGCATAACTGAACAGCCCATCGCACAATAAAAATTAAACCATTTGATGTCCATGATAATGAGCATCTAAATACTGTACTGACTTATATTATAATAGCAGTTCCACACAAGCAGCAATTTAGTGTAGGTCATTTAGCACATACTTCAAAATACGAGACTGCATTCATGAAATCGTACCTACCAAACTGTCCAACTGTTTACAGTTTCTAAGGAGCAATGAACAAACCCCAGAACTTACACCATAAAGGATAGCAGTTTTAGTGAAATAGTTGGTAGCTTTACACAGAACACTTACAAAGACGCAAAGAACCAGATACCTTTCTTACAGAATGTGTCATAAATCAGTGGAGGAATATGACTCTTGTTCAATGGCTTGGCTTCCCTTCATCGTACAACAGTCGGGTGGATGCCAATGATTTGCTGTATAATAAGGTGTACAAACCTCAAACAATGCAGTAGCATAATTTGTATGATAGGAACCGCGTCAGCAGAGGCACTGATATTTTTGAGAAGTTCCTATTGAACTTTGCATCCCCAAGCGTAACTATTGCGGACCAGGAATGAAGATTGAAAAACCACTCGCGGAGATGAGAAGAGAATCAATTTATTAGATAAGGCCTGCAGATAGTATGATATCACGTACGCAGGAAATAAAATTCGTACAGGGCGTCATGCTGCATATCGAATTTTAGCTGACAGATCTAAAGAAATATGTGCAAGAAGGGATATTTGCATAGGTTAGCATGTCGCCGCACTTGTAATTAATAAAATAATGTTTGCGAAACTTAAAAAATTTGGTGTAGGGGTAAATTTCAGCCGATTTATGAATTCAGCTCATCATTCACTGAAGAAGAAGATGACCATGTCAGAATGCTTAAAAAATTCATTCAGTTATCACTAGCAGCAGCTAAAACAGCCCAAAAGAAAAACTGATCACAGCGCCTAGTATTCTGTCTCTACCTAGAATATCGGGTGGAATCCGCCTGTTCATATTACTGGCGCGGGCGGGACTTTCAGCAATTGACTGTTAAGCAGGTAGCACTGCAGCTGTCGCCAGAAAAGTGAAAAATATGAATTACACACAACAGGAGCTATACAAAGCAAAGAGACATAATAGGGCAAGGACTATATTTAAAACAGCATTGGAAAGGGCTAGAACTGTTCATAAAAAGAGAAAAGCTGCCTATACTGCCCCCCCCTCCCCAGGCCACTTACAAATATCTATTTGCTTAAATTCGTCAAAAAGTTTTCCATTCCAAGATTTTATATAAAATACACTATCTAAGGCTATGTGGAAATCTAATGAATGTGGAACTGGAAATTTAGACGTTGAGGAAGGACCTCGAACTCATTGCATGGCATATATAAAAAAAGAAACCAAAACAGTGTCTACTACTTTTATTCATTTGTTGACTTACAGCCGCCCGAAGGATTGCGCCACTACTTTACCAGCAACCAGAACCACATATTTTACAGTTTTTGACTCTTCCAGAAGTTCAGTACATGTGTCTGAGAGCATTTATGTCTCATGCTCATCCTGACAGCTACGAAGAAGATATAAAAACAATAATGAAGGACGTCAGTCCATCAGTTGAGCTTCAGGATTGACGCTTTAACTTAAAAAGACTGATCATCAGAACTATGTGTGAATTACTTTCCACCGGTCCAATTAACAAAAACGGAGTGGAGCATTGATAGGAATAGAAACGTACAGCAGTATTCCTCATATCACAGCATCAAACTGCAAACTTCAGCTGGGAAGTGGTAAATTTGTGCAGGTACCCCATGGTGCGTATTACACTGACGATTTAAATGTATATTTAAAACAGGCTTTACCAGGTTTCGAGTTACGTGTGAATGTCACTATGGTTAAAATGGAAATAAGAATGACCAAGGAAGTAACAGAGTTTACACTGGAAAACTGAATAATATCGCTGCTTGGTTTCTCAGAACATCAAATTTTGCAGACGGATCAGAATAAATTTTACGATCAGTTCAATCAGCAGATATACTACCGGTTAGCACTATTTATGTCAAGTGCAATGTTGCAACGAATTTGTATCGTAATGACAAATTAATGCAAACAGTCTACAGATTCTTCTCTACAGTCAGCCCAGAATATAAACTTGTATAGATGCCAAGCAACGCTATTCACATCACAGTGTCTATTCAGACATTATCTCATCTCGAGTTGAATATTGCCAACCAAGACAGACATCTCGTCAACTTTCACAGTGAAGAAATTCAAGACAGATATCTCGTCAACTTCCGCAATGAAGAAATCGTAATACAGCTGCATTCGAAGCAGGATGGGTGCACAGTGTAAGACCAGCGCACACGCCAACAGCATGTCAGTTTACAACAGGAACTTCCTTAAGTCACTAGGCTTGAAACCACGCGTAAGAATGTCGTCACTCAACATAACCACCCCAGCCGAATATGATGAACGAATCATTCATCATGAATATTTCTCACAGGAAACTTTTGCTTCAGCGACAGCCGATAACTATAATGAGATCCGCATTGTGATCCAGCGTCGAGATACTTTAAATGTTCCAAGCACACTTGGAGGTGAAATTTGCGAAAAGGGCTGCTTGAGGATCTACGGCAACATCCCATCTTATGCACTCGATTTCCTTTTTCAGGAAACGAGACATAAGCTGAATGGCGTTGAAACTGACTGCACTCAGACTGTTCGAATCACATCAACTTTAAAAGCATTTGTTTCAGAGTTAAAATAGGTCTTGAATCGTTTAGAAAATGTATGATGGTTTATGGAGAAACCGGCATCAGCAGACGAATAGAAATGATGTAGTGCATGCATACCTCTCAAGATGATGATGGGTTATTTCAGTATGAAGTGGAATGGATGGTAATGCATATATCCATGAAGCTGCCAATTCTGAAGAGAATAATATTATTCTAGAAAAATTTATTTTGAAAATGTTGAATGATGTTTTCCTACCTATCCAGTTCACTGCATCAACATTGCCACAGGGCTGATGACTCAATGTGAACAAACGCATACACATGTCTATCACACCATCCTAGGGGAATGTAGATGATGATGGTAACTAATATACAGGGTTCTCATTTATCTTGACCACCCTAAAGAATTGTTAGTCCAGATGTAAATTACAAAATGTTTCAAGCAAATGTGCTATAGTCGTCAGGGGTACATCAATCAGCATGACTGCCTTCGTTGTAGCTTTGTTTTTTTACAAAGATATGAACAGCAGTATAACTTTTTTAAGTGGCACCCTGTATTTTTTACTCGGCAATTCATTTCCTCTCCTAAAGACCTAGTCAAAAAATGTACCACAGTGTACTACTCACTGGAACACAACGTTATTAATTACATAACACAACATTGACTTTGAGCTCCGGGTCACAAAATCGTCCACTTGCTGGAGTTGTCAAAAAACAAATGAAAACCAAGCAAAAACATAACACAAAATTGGCTTTGACTCTCCTGTACCATTGCCCAGGAGTAGAACATTCAAAGGTGCTCAAAGTGGTGACCCTGGACACCGATACACTAGCACACTCGTTGAATGAAAGAATTATTTACTGCTTCCAGAGTTGCCTGCTGAAGAGGATTACAAGCAAGTACAATACGTTCCTGAGTGTCCTCTGGAGTTGTTGGATTATCGCGATGTACAACGTCTTTAATGCATCCCCAAAGAAAAAGTCCAGAGGATTTCAATCAGGAGACCTAGCAGGCCAAGTAACTGTTCTTCCTCGACCAATCCATCTGGCAGGATACTTTCGGTTCACAACACGACGTGCACGCAAGGCATTATGTCCTGGACATCCATCGTGTTGATACCACATAAGCATTCTGGTTCTTAGCGGCACTTCATGCAGAAGAGGAGGAAGAATTCGTCAGGGGAAGTTGGCATACGCTGTGCCGTTTAGACTACCATTGGTGAAATAAGGGCCAATAATTGTAGTACCAAGCATCCCACACCAGACGTTAAATTCTCCATTGACACTGATGTTCCACCTGTCTAAGCCGTCGTGGGTTGTCGCTGGACCAGTAATGCATGTTCCTTGTATTTACCTGTCCTTTGTTTGAGAAGGAACATTCATCGGTAAATACACTCCTGGAAATGGAAAAAAGAACACATTGACACCGGTGTGTCAGACCCACCATACTTGCTCCGGACACTGCGAGAGGGCTGTACAAGCAATGATCACACGCACGGCACAGCGGACACACCAGGAACCGCGGTGTTGGCCGTCGAATGGCGCTAGCTGCGCAGCATTTGTACACCGCCGCCGTCAGGGTCAGCCAGTTTGCCGTGGCATACGGAGCTCCATCGCAGTCTTTAACACTGGTAGCATGCCGCGACAGCGTGGACGTGAACCGTATGTGCAGTTGACGGACTTTGAGCGAGGGCGTATAGTGGGCATGCGGGAGGCCGGGTGGACGTACCGCCGAATTGCTCAACACGTGGGGCGTGAGGTCTCCACAGTACATCGATGTTGTCGCCAGTGGTCGGCGGAAGGTGCACGTGCCCGTCGACCTGGGACCGGACCGCAGCGACGCACGGATGCACGCCAAGACCGTAGGATCCTACGCAGTGCCGTAGGGGACCGCACCGCCACTTCCCAGCAAATTAGGGACACTGTTGCTCCAGGGGTATCGGCGAGGACCATTCGCAACCGTCTCCATGAAGCTGGGCTACGGTCCCGCACACCGTTAGGCCGTCTTCCGCTCACGCCCCAACATCGTGCAGCTCGCCTCCAGTGGTGTCGCGACAGGCGTGAATGGAGGGACGAATGGAGACGTGTCGTCTTCAGCGATGAGAGTCGCTTCTGCCTTGGTGCCAATGATGGTCGTATGCGTGTTTGGCGCCGTGCAGGTGAGCGCCACAATCAGGACTGCATACGACCGAGGCACACAGGGCCAACACCCGGCATCTTGGTGTGGGGAGCGATCTCCTACACTGGCCGTACACCACTGGTGATCGTCGAGGGGACACTGAATAGTGCACGGTACATCCAAACCGTCATCGAACCCATCGTTCTACCATTCCTAGACCGGCAAGGGAACTTGCTGTTCCAACAGAACAATGCACGTCCGCATGTATCCCGTGCCACCCAACGTGCTCTAGAAGGTGTAAGTCAACTACGCTGGCCAGCAAGATCTCCGGATCTGTCCCACATTGAGCATGTTTGGGACTGGATGAAGCGTCGTCTCACGCGGTCTGCACGTCCAGCACGAACGCTGGTCCAACTGAGGCGCCAGGTGGAAATGGCATGGCAAGCCGTTCCACAGGACTACATCCAGCATCTCTACGATCGTCTCCATGGGAGAATAACAGCCTGCATTGCTGCGAAAGGTGGATACACACTGTACTAGTGCCGACATTGTGCATGCTCTGTTGCCTGTGTCTATGTGCCTGTGGTTCTGTCAGTGTGATCATGTGATGTATCTGACCCCAGGAATGTGTCAATAAAGTTTCCCCTTCCTGGGACAATGAATTCACGGTGTTCTTATTTCAATTTCCAGGAGTGTAGAACATATGAGAAGAAGTTCGGGTTGGTGAGGATTTGCTGCTGTACCCACGGACAGAACTGTACACGATTCTGGAAATCATTCCCATGCAATTCTTATGTAGGTGTACATGGTAATGATGGAACCAGTGACGTGTAAGGATACGATGTACACTGGTTTTAGGAATGCCAGTCTCGTGTTCAAGCTGTCGTGTGCTCACATGTTGGTTCATAGCAACGGAACCGAGGACAGTAACTTCGGCAGCTTCGTCTGTGCGAGTGCTACGACGATGCGTTGTCGTGGGCTGAAACTTCCCATTTCCTCAAACGTCGCAAGACGAGAAAACATCCGTCGGGAAGGTAGGTTCCTATCAGGATATCGCTCTCTGTACAGTTCCGCTGCCTGTGTAGCATTTCGCCTACCTTCAGCAACAACAATAAAAGAAACGTTATGTCGATGCAGTTTGTAGGAAGGACAGCCTTTACTGTATGTCTACTCTGCACAACAGTATTTAAAAGAACTAAAGTACTGTACTAAATGTACCCTTACATAAGAAAACAGTATTGCAATTACTGTTCTGGCAACTTACATTCCCCATAGATGAGTAGCATTTCTACCTTCTCTTCCTTGGTGTACATTCTATTCACACAAGTCTTCACCTGAGGATGGTTGACGGAATGACGGATGTGCATTCTACTTACGTTTACATTTTTCCTCTGTCAACGTCAACACGTGGATGTGTTCCGTTACCTCGAGTACCTGCACTAAGCGCTGGGAGCGTCAATGTTGTGTTATGTAATTAATAACGTTGTATTTCAGTGAATGGTACACTGTGATACATTTTTGAATGGGTCTTTAGGAGAGGAAATGAATTACCAAATAAAAAATACAGGGTGCTGTTCATATCTTTGTAAAAAAAAACAAAGTTACGACAAAGGCAATCATGCTGATTGATGTCACCCTGACGGATAAGGAACTTTTGCTTGAAACATTTCGTAATTTGCATCCGGACAAACAGTTATTTAGGGTGGTCAAGACAAATGGGACAACCTGTATATTTCGCTCTCTCTCTCTCTCTCTCTCTCTCTCTCTCTCTCTCTGTGTGTGTGTGTGTGTGTGTGTGTGTGTGTGTGTGTGTGTGTGTGTGTGTGTGTGTGTGTGCGCATGTATACTTAGCAAGTGCTGTTGCTCTTTTCTACTAGCAAGTCAAACACCCCCAGCACAAGGCAGGCAATTCGTCATAATTCGTCATGGGACACCATGTTTAGATGAGCCAGCTCACACCATCACATGGCTTTGTGTTACATGACAACTTGCGACCTGCTGGTGCTGACAAATGCCTGCACATTCTAGGAGAAGCTCGAGAGAGGATGCACATACTTGACTGATTCAAGTGAGACTGAGTATTTACGTATCTCTCTTTCTCCCTCTCTCTTTCTGCTTGAGTGTGTGTATGTATAAATTTTCGACACTTGTAGACTGTTGTGCTGTCTTTGTTCCAGAAATGATGGACAATTTGGACCTGTCGTTCCGACCGATGATCACCTGCACCTGCACCCATGACTTGAAGATCAGCAGCGCTGGTTTTGCCGTCAGCACTCACACCAGCGGCAGCAATACAACCTGCGCCCAGAGCCTCGCGAGCGGCAACACCGGCATCGCCAGAGCCAATGCCTAGGCCATTGTGAGTGCATGCACTGTTACCTGCGCCACTGACGTCTGCATCAGCATTAGCCACACCTAGACCATCATGAGCATCGCTGACACCTGGACCAGCGAGATCTGTATGGGGTCATTGTAGCTTTGATGGTGATACCCAGCAGCCTCTCTACCTGTTCTGATATTGAGGATGAGGGTCCGGCATGCCGCACAGTCATATGTGTCGCACAGCTTTGCCATGCTCACTTTTTTGAGCTGCACTTGCAGATATGATACCGTTTGCCTGCGTCGATAATAGGTATCTTCAGACTACCCTTTTCCTAAATATGAGCCTACCCATTTTGGAAAGGGAACTTTTCAAGAACCTAAACGATTTGCGGTATTCTGCCATTAAGTGTAGCGATACGCTATGCCTTGAATTGACTCTTCAGGCCCAGTACAGATCTGACTCTCTGAATTCTAAGAAAGACAGTCAAGGAAAGGTCTTAGTCCTGTGTTTGGATGTTCAGATGCATGTGTTTGAACCGATATGTGGGGGTCTTCCTCTATCCCTGTTTCAAAGGATATAGCTGATAAAATTGGCGTTATTAATGTCCAAAATAAAGACAGCTATAGCTTTCCTTGGTCACTTCTGGCTTGCAAGAGAAAAATTAAACAAATTCCTGAGCGTATGGCTAAATACCACATTGATAATATTCGTGGATATTGTGAACATGATGGTATTGAATTTCCCATGAGACTCCAGACAGAATAACCATAAATCTATTCATGTATACGGCCTGGTTGAATGCAAGTCAGATGAGCATGACTAACAGAATAACATTAAGCATAAACACATTGGACCCCTTCACTTCTCTGATTTTGCTGATCAGCGTGTGACAAATGCAGATTTGGCATTAATCTCTCAGGGCGAGAAACGACATTATTGCTCGATTAAAAACACGTCCTGCCCTGTTTCCCCCAACTGTCAAAACATCATAGTGCATGTCATATCTGTGCTAGTTGCCTGAACTTGTTTCATACAAGGACACAGGACACAGTATGTGTAGAGACGCCTACTGAAGTGAATAAGTTCATAAAGTTTAAGAATTTTCTCCAAAAGTGGGATTTAGCATTTGTGATTTTAAAATTTCCCCAGCAAATTAAATGTTCGAAGAGATCCCGGGATTGCAATCGGTCGTCGTAAACTTCACTCCACGATTTTTCAACTGGACAGCTGCCAGTCATCTTCAGGTGAACCATCGTAGACTGACGAAGCGCGCTGATACTATTGCCACGCATGCGTCAGAGTCACGGTGACACAAGGAGCACACCGCCCTCGCTGGTGGAACTGCAAGGATCAGCTGTCTTCGGCGTTGCCGCTCGCCGCAGTCGTCGGAGTATTCTGGCGCCTTCGTCTGGAGCAAATCTCGGATATGACGGGATTCCACTCGTTATCCAGATGGTACCTGCTGTCACGGTTCTTTAGATTTTCCGCGATGCGTATTTCAACGGATTCATATCCGTTGGAGATACCATGTTCCGCAACCGCATACTTGCTGGTTTACACAAAGCGAGTGCAACATTTAAGTTCTGTGCAATGTTCTTCCACTGTGCGTGTCATTTGTCCTGTACATGCCATACCACACTGGCAACGTATTTTGTAAATTCCCGCCTTCCGCAATAACAATTTATCCTTCACTGATCCCAACAGGTCCGAAATCGTAGATGGTGGGCGGAAAATCACTATCACACGAAGATTACTAAGAATTCTTGCTATTTTGAAGGAAATATTTCCACAAAGGAAGCAAAAGCTAGGGACTTTACTGACGCGTTCGCTTCTTTATCCACTTCCTGGTTATTGATTTTAGCTTAGAATGCCCTCTTAACTTGCCGGGTCGATTATCCATTGTCTCTGAACACTGTCCTTAAAACGCAAGCTCTGTAGGCAAATTATCTGCATGCAACACTGTATGAGCCATGTGTAAAAGGGTTTTAAGCACACTCATGATTTGGGATGGCTGGCTCTGAGCACTATGGGACACAACTGCTGAGGTCATTAGTCCCCTAGAACTTAGAACTAGTTAAACCTAACTAACCTAAGGACATCACACACATCCATGCCCGAGGCAGGATTCGAACCTGCGACCGTAGCGGTCTCGCGGTTCCAGACTGCAGCGCCAGAACCGCGCGGCCACTTCGGCCGGCCATGATTTGGGATGGGAGACGGCTACTTGAATAGTGCAGTTACAAATCAGTATGAGTGGGCTTACGGTAAACAGAATGTCCCAAAGAGCCGTCACACTTCTGTCTAACCAAAACATCCAGGAATGGGAAACAACCATCTTTCTCTAATTCTATAGTAATCGAATGTTCTCATGAATGGAGTTAAGATGATGTAAACACTTCATTAACTTATCTATCCGTAGGGCCACACTGCGAAAGTATCATCCATGTACCTCCAAAAACAGTTGGTTTAAGAACCGCTGATTCAAGTGCTCTTTTCTCAAAATCCTCCATAAAAAAGTTAGCCACCAGGGGAGACAAGGGGCTGCCCATGGCGACGCCGTCAGTCTATTCGAAATATCTTGATTAAACATAAAATAGGTTGAGGAAAGAGCGTGCCGAAACAAAGCAATGATGTCCGACTGAAACTGTTTACTAATTAGTGCCAAGGAATCAGCAAGAGGTACCTTTGTAAAAAGAAATGCTACATCAGAACTCACTAAAAGATCCGAACTACTGAGGTGGAGAGCCCCCCAGTCTGTTGATAAAATCGGCAGAGTTCCATATATGATGTGGACATTTTCCAACTAATGGTCTCAGCAGGAAAGCAAGATGTTTGGCTAAATCATATGTGAGGGCGTCCTGATTTGTATGCTGACCATAAAAATCAGGATCGTATTTATTTTTACGTTATATGTCACAGGCGAACTGTTAATATACCATATCAGCTATTTGATACTGTAAACATATTATTGCTTCAATCTGTTAAAAACATGTTCACCCGCGATAGCTACACACACACACACACACACACACACATATATATATATACAGGGTGTTGCAAAAAGGTACGGCCAACTTTCAGGAAACATTCCTCACACACAAATAAAGAAAAGATGTTATGTGGACATGTGTCCGGAAACGCTTAACTTCCATGTTAGAGCTCATTTTAGTTTCGTCAGTATGTACTGTACTTCCTCGATTAACCGCCTGTTGGCCCAACTGAAGGAAGGTAATGTTGACTTCGGTGCTTGTGTTGACATGCGACTCATTGCTCTACAGTACATCAGTACGTAGCATCAACAGGTTAGTGTTCATCACGAACGTGGTTTTGCAGTCAGTGCAATGTTTACAAATGCGGGGTTGGCAGATGCCCATTTGATGTATGGATTAGCACGGGGCAATAGCCGTGGCGCGGTACGTTTGTATAGACAGATTTCCAGAAAGGAAGGTGCCCCGACAGGAAGACGTTCGAAGCAATTGATCCGCGTCTTAGGGAGCACCGAACATGCCAGCCTATGACTCGCGACTGAGGAAGACCTAGAACGACGAGGACATCTGCAATGGACGAGACAATTCTTCGTACAGTTGACGATAACCCTAATGTCAGCGTCAGAGAAGTTGCTGCTGTACAAGGTAACGTTGACCACGTCATTGTACCGAGCGAGGTGGCGCAGTGGTAAGACACTGGACTCGCATTCGGGAGGACGACGGTTCAATCCCGCGTCCGGCCATCCTGATTTAGGTTTTCCGTGATTTCCCTAAAATCACTCCAGGCAAATGCCGGGATGGTTCCTTTGAAAGGGCACGGCCGACTTCCTTCCCCATCCTTCCCTAATCCGATGAGACCGATGACCACGCTGTCTGGTCTCCTTCCCCAAAACCAACCAACCAACGTCATTGTATGGAGAGTGCTACGGGAGAACCAGTTGTTTCCGTACCATGTACAGCGTGTGCAGGCACTATCAGCAGCTGATTGGCCTCCACGGGTACACTTCTGCGAATGGTTCATCCAACAATGTGTCAATCCTCATTTTAGTGCAAATGTTCTCTTTACGGATGAGGCTTCATTCCAACGTGATCAAATTGTAAATTTTCATAATCAGCATGTGTGGGCTGACGAGAATCCGCACGCAATTGTGCAATCACGTCATCAACACAGATTTTCTGTGAACGTTTGGGCAGGCATTGTTGGTGATGTCTTGATTGGGCCCCATGTTCTTCCACCAACGCTCAATGGAGCACGTTATCATAATTTCATACGGGATACTCTACCTGTGCTGCTAGAACATGTGCTTTTACAAGTACGACACAACATGTGGTTCATGCACGATGGAGCTCCTGCACATTTCAGTCGAAGTGTTCGTACGCTTCTCAACAACAGACTCGGTGACCGATGGATTGGTAGAGGCGGGCCAATTCCATGGCCTCCACGCTCTCCTGACCTCAACCCACTTGACTTTCATTTATGGGGGCATTTGAAAGCTCTTGTCTACGCAACCCCGGTACCAAATGTAGAGACTCTTTGTGCTCGTATTGTGGACGGCTGTGATACAATACGCCAATCTCCAGGGCTGCATCAGCGCATAGGGATTCCATGCGACGGAG
Organism: Schistocerca americana; assembly: GCF_021461395.2. Taxonomy (NCBI): domain Eukaryota; kingdom Metazoa; phylum Arthropoda; class Insecta; order Orthoptera; family Acrididae; genus Schistocerca; species Schistocerca americana. Next base: position 427,328,023 of record NC_060130.1, on the reverse strand, counting down.
GGTGGATGCATGTATCCTCGCTAACGGAGGACATTTTGAACATTTCCTGTAACAAAGTGTTTGAAGTCACGCTGGTACGTTCTGTTGCTGCGTGTTTCCATTCCATGATTAATGTGATTTGAAGAGAAGTAATAAAATGAGCTCCAACATGGAAAGTAAGCGTTTCCGGACACATGTCCACATAACATATTTTCTTTCTTTGTGTGTGAGGAATGTATCCTGAAAGTTTGGCCGTACCTTTTTGTGACACCCTGTATATAAAAAACGAGGCACTTGAAGTAGTAGATGAGTCCTGTTATCTGAGCAGTAAAATAAGTGATGATGACAGAGGTAGAGAGGTTAGAAAATGTACACTACAAATGGCAAGGAAAGCGTTTCCGAAACAGAGAAATTTGTTAACATCGAATATTGCCTGAAGGTATTTGTAAGGAGTGAAACTATGTATGGATGTGAAATGTGGTTGATATTAAGTTTAGACAAGAAAAGAAAAGAAACCTTCGAAATATTATGCTACGCAAGAATATTGGAGATTAGATGGGTAGATCACGTAACTAATGAGGAGCTATTGAACAGAATTGGGGAGAAAGGAAATACGTGGCACAATCTGACTAGAAAAAGGGATAGGTTGACAGGACACATTCGGAAACATCAAGGGATCACCAGTTTAGGATTGGTGGGCAGTGTGTGTGTTAGGGGGGGGGGGGGGGGGGAGGGGGTAAAAATCATAGAGAGAGACCAAGAAATGAATACAGTAAGCGGATGCAGAAGAATATAAGTTGCAATATTTATTCAGCGACGAAGAGACTTGTACAGGATAGAGTAATGTGGAGAGCTGCATCAAACCAGTCTTCGGACTGAAGAACACAACAACAATAAAATTTCGTGAACTGTCCCAACTTGTGAGACATACGTTTCGAAAAAAAAAATTAAGAGTAACATATTACGCCGTTTTTTGTATCGCACAAAATTTATTTTGAAGAGAAAAACATTACAAATAAATCTATTTTGTTAAACTCCAGTTAGTCACTTGTTTTCTTTCCTACATCAACCCCGTCACAGAGTTGTTTAAGATATGAGATTTCTGGACCATACAATGTGCAGTCACATCTGCATTGCTACCATATTTTTCCGAACTAAGGACACATTTTCACTTCATTAACAGGTTTTTAATTTTTTTATTGGATATTAAGGGCAGACAGCTACTTCTGCCTCGCGCGTGTATTTTTCTATGGGAGGAGACGCATTTGCACTTCATTAAAAGTGTTGTTGATCGCCATGACATCGCACTTTCTATAATTCTAGTACTAGCGTGCTAAAAACAAACAGCACTACACGATATTTCATGCAGCCCGAAATATCCAACGAACGGGGGTTGACGTATACAACATCTTCCAACAGTGCAGAACGATATCGTAGGAAAACATAAAACTTCTTCGGCGTCGTGGTGGGCTTTAGTTCGCACAGCACATCAAAATGTTGGTTTGTGGCATATCGATCCCAGTTGACCTGAGCCATGTGGATCTGAAATTGACATTAACAACACTTCAAACAAATACTGAATTATTTCGATGAATCCTTCAAGTTTCTCGCCCTGTGGAGGACAGATCTTTACACAAATAATTTAAAATTATATTAGATTTCCCAAACAGTCAATATTGTTTGAAATGCAGAGTACTGCATCATCTCAGCGACAAATTTCATAGAATAATAAGTAACTCGTAGATGGCCATATTGTTATTAATTAATATTTTATTTTGAACCCATCGACTACGATTTATGCATGGTCGATGTCCGTAAGGAACTGAGGATGTATAACAATGATATTTACAGCTAAGCGGCGTGCTCGAACAAATTTAGTGATGGTGTTCAGTCTGCCCTGAGCCTCATTACTTATGTAGTACATTTGCAACAGTAACCGCCAACTCTGTCGAGCATGATAGGATTTTTTTTTCACGTCGTGAAACACATAGTTCATTCGGGAAACCAGTTCATCGAGGTCAGAAGTCAGCGTAAGGGGTCTAGTTACTCTTTCCGTATTGCTTCCCACACAGCGCTGTGCACAACACCCATTTCACGTGAAACTAATCGAGTGCTAATTGATGGCACATCATCGATGTGAGTAAGCATTTTATCTTCTGAGTCGGATGTCCATACAGTTCGTTGCCTACCCGATTGTAACATCGTGGTATCATTTGCTCGATTTCCCTTGATCCTTGGAACAGTACTGGGAAAATGTAGTGATCCATGTGGGCACTTGGCCCAGTATCACTTGCCAGCTTCGCTAAAGTTTCCATTTGACTGTACACACAAGAAAATGATGTTTGCTACTCCCGTGACCAGATAGAGCACTTATTCACTAAGATTATTTGACTGTAAATTTCAACTTGTAAACACAAACATTTATGTCAGGACTAACCGCAGTTTGCAGTTCATTTTTCGAGTTTCCTATCTCCACCCTCATGATGGAAGTCTACATGTTGATCAGTTTTACCTACCCAACAATGTTGGCAACTATGTACATATTAAAACATATTGGATCAATTTCTTACAGCGTACAAACAACGATTCATACGTTGTAGTATTCTATTTACTAAGTCATTCCACAACATTTTTGGCTTCATAACTTTCGGTTTGCGTTTCTGGTCCAGGGTTTCTTAACTCAAACTGTTACACATGCTCTTCTCCAGCGTCCCCGAGACAACCTACAGTATTCCTGGCCCTCAACCCTATAAATTCCAAAGGCCCCTTTAACTCGATCTCAAGAAGTACAGCTCCTGGTGCAACGAGTGGCATCTCTCTGATACCTTTTCAATCCCTGATAACTTTCACTTTAATTTCTACTGATTCCCAAAAGTCTACGGACGAGGCTATACTTTAGTCTCACCACATGCTCCTAGTTTCCAGTATTTAGACAATGTGCCACAAACATAGCTTATCACACCAAATACAGCACAAGAGAAGAAGCAGATCCTTCACAAGAACGTGAAAATGCTCCGCGTTTCGTCAGTATCGTCTATATCACCAGAGAGAAGCATTCATTCCTTTCTAGTAAATCTTGCTATTCTTATAACGCTATGCTCCACACAGGTTACTATCTTAAGTTTTGGGAAATCTTCTAAATCCCCCAACCGAACCATCAGTTCAACCTTAGCGTTTAGGAATGTCTTCGAACAAAAATACGTGTAAATCAGCACATACCATTTCCTATTAAGCAGTGTGGCTTCTGTCCCAATTTCTCCTACGACGACCAACACCTCTATATCACCCATCTCTTTATCCATTAGCATAACAACCGAAATCGGCAATTTTTGTATCCCATGACCTTAAAAGGACTATGATTGTGTACGACACTCTGGTCTCCTCTTGAGACTAAAGATATATGCACTTCCAGTTAATTACGACCGCCTTATTGCATTCTTTCTACCCAGTCGCCCATCCATTGTCATTATACAAATACACAACACAAATTCCTGTGTCCTCCATCCTATTGCAGGTCTACCACATCGCTAATTCCTCTCTCTACTCCTATACATTCTTTACACTGCCGACACGCCCAAGCCATTACATCCTGAGTGATAACCAACAGTATGCCTGGCCCTCAACCCTATAAATTCCAGATGCCCCTTTAACTCGATCTCATACAGTAAAACTTCTGGTGTAACGAGTGGCTTCTCAAGATAAATCCATACAAAACCAGGCTGCAATTATAGGACGAATGTCCCACACCTTCCGTGTCCATGACTTTTTCCTAACCATTTATGACAATTCTTTTCTATTTACTAACACATCAACATACCTCACACTAACCCCTGACCTTAAACATACATGGAAACCCCACTAGCCAGCCGGTGTGGCCGAGCGGTTCTAGGCGCTTCAGTCTGGAACCGCGCGACCACTACGGACGCAGGTTCGAATCCTGCCTCGGGCATGGATGTGTGTGATGTCCTTAGGTTAGTTAGGTTTAAGTAGTTCTAAGTTATAGGGGACTGATGACCTCAGATGTTAAGTCCCATAGTGCTCAGAGCCATTTGAACCATCTGAGCCAAACCCCACTACCAACCATCCGACAGAACGCTCACAATACATTGAAACTGAATACTAAGCGAACATGGGGATTACGTCCTTCCCCCATCCACCGGACCTACATAGCTTTGATCCGTCTCATCCTCTGCTATTATACTGATGCCCGGAAATTTGCTCCACCGAAGTTCAATCATTCTCTCCAAATCGAACATCACGTGCCTCAGCTTGGTCTCCACATCCGTTTATCCTCCCTTATAAGAATCACTTAGAAGCTAATCACTTTCCCCTCTCTCCTCACACAGAACTGACACCTCCGTACATTCTGTACGTTACACATACTCAACTCCAAAAATCCCACTCTTTCCCTTTAATCCTGGTATACTGCAGTGTTTTCACCAACACATCCCATCAACCCAACATTTACGCACTGTCCACATCCTCTTCCTACACAATAACCTCCCTCTCTTAGACAATGAAATCCACCCTGATGTTTATCCTTTCTACCACACCTAATCCACACTCTAGCCCTCTCCAAGTCAGGGTTCCCTCTTCCGTTCCCAGATTCTACTACTCTTTCCTCCACGTAACCATCGCCTGCCTCCACGCAAGTTACTCATATGCCAAATACCATGTTCCCCTACCATCCACTCTCCCACGTTACAACCATTCTTAAATACCAGCCCCCAACTCCTTTGATAACTCCGCACGGTAATCGCCAGAACCACTCAAACTCCCCTCTCTCAAATTATTCCTCACCACGCAGGCCCTTCACGATTTAATATTGAGAAGTTCTTCATCAGTCTTATCAGCAATTATTTTAAAAGACCATGAATGTGAAATAATTTTATTAATTTTAAAAATTATGCGAATATTTTATCTTTTCTTAATATCTTAAAACTACTTGTATTTGTTGAAAATCTTGTGGTTGAAGAGCAGCATGCTATACCGCTGCCAATCCACCGTCGTCCATGAGGGGTGAGTTAAAAAGAGAACAACAAAGAAAAAGTCATCCCTTACTGCTTGTATCATCATGCATGGGAGCACTGTGCATACTTCTGTAACACCTGTCAAAGTCGAAAGAAGGAAGGTTGAAGTTTAATGTCCTGTCGACGACGAGGACATTAGAAAGGACCGCAAGCACGGAACAGGGAAGACCAGGGGTAGGATCGGTTACATTCTTTTCAAAGGAACCATTCCGGCATTTGCTGGGAACCACGGTTGACCGGGCTGGAATTTGAACGTCCATCGTGCCTAAGGCGAGTTGACTGCCTTACCACAGTGCTACTACGCTGGGAGTCAAAGTCGAGTTTGACTCCGCAAGTGATAAGTGATTTCTTTTTAAAAAATGCCAGACCGATAGCAAGGTCATTAATGCAGAACATTTACTCACCCCTGACACCATCTCAAAAGGGTATCGTCTAGGCCCCTCATTATACATTGTTCCTATCAAGTTCCTGAACGATATGGGAAATGATGGAAAGTAAATACGAAACACACTTTACGATGGAGCTTTTCTGTAGTTGCTTTCCATCAGCAGCTGCTGCACACACGTGACGCTGTAATACAAACAACAAACATAATTCTTTATTACAACACACAGCACTTTCCTCGGCAGGATAAAAGTCATGAGGCTCTCTCTTGTGTGCAGATAAACATCCTCCACAGTTCTGCTGAAGACGAAATGTTGCAGTAACGTTTTGGTTGACATAACAGACAAAAATTACACTCTGGCTTTATGCAAATGAAAGACCAAAAAGATCATTATAAAAATTATGAAGGAAATATAAAAGCGATGACAGCATCAATCGTTAGGGTTAGTTAGGAAGTCATTGGATTTACGCCGAGGATGGACGATAATAATAATACCAATAAAGGACAAATAATCGCATATTTAGATTGTGGGCTGTGGGCTGTAGCAGCAATGGACACGAAGGATGTAGAAGAGACAAAAGGATACAAGCCTAACACAGTCGGAGGCAAAGGAAGAATATCGACAAGGTGGGCAAGGACAGAAGGAGAAAGCGTAAGGAGATAAGGGAAAGGAAAGAAGAAGAAGAAGAAGAAGAAGAAGAAGAAGAAGAATAGAACGAAATGATGATTACTTCGCTTTTAAAAGGAGGGAAGATCCTTTATTGCCCTTATCATGTTAAATTTATCCTGGCGGTACTATAAAATCATTCAGTTTATTCTTAAATGGCCGGCCGGAGTGGCCGAGCGGTTCTAGGCGCTACAGTCCGGAACCGCGCGACCGCTACGGTCGCAGTTTCGAATCCTGCCTCGGGCATGGATGTGTGTGATGTCCTTAGGTTAGTTAGGTTTAACTAGTTCTAAGTTCTAGGGGACTGATGACCTCAGAAGTTAAGTCCCAATAGTGCACAGAGCCATTTGAACCTTTTTTTAATTCTTAAATGCAGCATGCAGCATCTTACGTAAACTGCTTGGTAATAGCTCTAGACGCTGATGCCATCATGCACCGATAACATTTTTATTTTTATTTTTTCTCATTTACTTCACCCTTTTATTTAGAGGATCGTGAAAGATTATGGCGAGATCTTTAACTTTGTTTTGGTAGGGTAAATGAATGCCATCAAGAAGTGTGGGAGACCATGTCTTGCGTACATGTTAGGTGATGAACTTTCGGTGCGATATAAGGATCAACCGGGACTTCTTAGGGCTTAGTTTAAGACAAAAGTTTTGTGACCATCTTAATACTGAGCAGAGGAGGGAAGGAAGATAAGGGTTTGACGTCCTATCCATAACGAGGTTGTTACAGACGCAGCACAAGTTCGCATTTTTTATGGATGGGGAAGGAGATAGGCCGTTCTCTTTGAATGGAATCATGGCCACATTTTCCCTAAGTGATTTAGGGAAATCATGGAAAATCCTAATCGATAAATCCAAACGGGAATCCGACCATGTCCCGCACGATAGTGCAGTGCTTAAATCACGGCGACTCCTCACTCGATTCGATGCAAGTAATAAAATCTTTCTCCAGTACCGGCCATCTTCCTGTAAAACCCTACATCGCAAGATTTTGAGCTGCGAAAGCGTTTGGTACAACGACCCAAACGATCAGATGCTGTCCCAACTGCGTCCAGGCAGAGAGAGAGAATGAGCCATTTGCAAATTTTTTTTTTTCTTTTCCTTTATTGAATTTCAATTCCCCCCAAAGGGGGCGGGCTGGCAGCAGCTTAGGACGCCGCTCTGCAGCCTACAGATTTTCTGACAAAGAGCAGGAGAATAAATAATAATAAAAAACAGGCGATAACATCGGGGACTTAGTGAGTAACAAGGTGAAAAGAAAATGGGGAAATTAAAACAAGCAACAGAGGGATGATGAAGCGAATAAAAATACATACGGAGCAGACAGGGAAAACAATAGACAGTTAAAAAAAACACGGTGACAGTCTGGATTCTGTTCGCAAAGTATATAAAATTCACACCCAGCGACAGCATGGTTTCTGTTCGCAACACAACACTGAATAGGCACTAGAACACAGCACGAAAAAGTCGGCAAAGGTGACACCACAGTCGAGAGCAGGTGGGGGGAAACTGGACAGGAGATGGGAAAACAAAAAGGGGGGAAAGGAGAGTAAAAGCGAAGGGGGGGGGGGGGAGGGGGGAACCATTTGCAAGCCTCAGAGTCCGCCTATATACCCTATCTTCTCGCAACCACGCTGATGCGGCGTACAACCACATAGTTCCGATTCCTTGGCGTGATATGTGGTGTTATGACTTGCAAACACACACAATGTGACGTCGCTGACCCGCCACGTACAGCAAGGTGAGTTCGCCAGAGATTAGTGCGCCGGAACGTGCCGTTCGAGCAGTCGGTGTGTGGCTCAGCCACGAAAGAGATGTCCTCCCTCTAACTGCGTGGTAAGTCTTATTCATTTACCGATTCCTGCTAGACTCTAAGAAAACTAAGAAACTGAATTAGTTCCTCCGGAGATTACAGACACAAGGGAGGTTAACCCAATAGCCGACTTGCCACAATTGTCGTACATGCAGCAAAACAAAGATTCCGTGTTTTCGTTTTGATCATTTTTACGTACGTACAAGACACAACACTACAGAAGTTGTTTGTAGCATGATAGTATCCTTACGAAATCATTGTTGTAGTGACATTCTGATCAGTGGCGTAGCCAGAAGTGCAGGTGTTGGTGTTGCTAACAAATGTGAATACGAAATAGTCTGTGGCAATCGAATGCTCTGAAGCGTATTCTGAGGTCAACGTCCGCCCCCATATTTAACAGTTTCTTCGTTTTAAATGACTAAAACTACGACGAAAGTTCAGAAAAGTTGTACTACACAATAGGTAAATGTCAGACGAGTATTTTTGTACATATTATGTACAAATGGGGTATATAAATAAAGGAGTGCCGGAACAAAACCCGATATATCCACTTTTGCTGTATTCGCGTGTTTGAGCTGTAGGGGGGGAGATACGGGAGTAATAATACATGCTGCCACAAAATAATTTTCAGTACAACGCGACATAAAGTGTTTTGTGGTGTTTCTTCTTTTTATAGCTTGTGGAGCCATTTAGAGATCACTATTTGTTCCTTCCGGATTAACAGTAAATGCGGGTTTATCGGTTTTTGTTCCGGTGCTCCTCAATTATGAAAAACAGGGGCCGTCCGGGGTGGCCGAGCGGTTATAGGCGCTTCAGTCTGGAACCGCACGACCGCTACGGTCGCAGGTTCGAATCCTGTCTCGGGCATGGATGTGTGTGATGTCCTTAGGTTAGTTAGGTTTAAGTAGTTCAAAGTCTAGGGGACTGATGACCTCAGAAGTTAAGTCCCATAGTGCTCATAGCCATTTTCGAATGTTACCACTGAAGCCCAAATATAACAACGGATTAAAGACATTTTGCTATAGGACTGGACATGTCACTAGGGTTTAATTAAATATTTGTCCGTTGACTAGAAAGAGTTTCCAGAACAAACGTCTTCAGATCAGATTAAAAGTTTGATTTGCTACTTATGACATTTTGTTATTGACACGACCATTTTCTCATTACGTGATACGGGAGTGTGTGTCTGCTCACCGTAGCCCTGTGGCTGTTAACCCATACAGCACATGCAACGGGCCCGCGGTTGTATGGCTGGTTTATAGGGGGAAAATTAAACGTTACTAATTTTGAATTGAAAATATTTTTGATGGTAGTGAAATCTGTGCAGCGCTGGAAGTATGTCAATGTCATAAAACTGTGTATAATTTTCGAAAGTTTGAGGTATACATTCGTCGTAATTCTACTTCATTAAACTATATTTTACGTGTTACAAATTGGTTCAATAGTTTTATTCAGATAGCATGAACTTGGGTCACAACATTATTTACAGACACTGTATCATTTGAATGTTTAACAAATCATTTGTTATACTCTCGTACTAAACGACGTAGACACTAAGCGTAATAGGACAACCAGAATTCATTTGAATTAAGATTAGCAATAATCTAAAACAGAAAATAATGAATCATTTAATGCTTTTTGTGATCATGTTTTCCTTTCACTGATTACTTGAGTCTTGGTGTGCCTTTAGAATATGTTTATCTGCAATGTTTCAACGTCTTTTTTTTTGTAAGTTTTTATGCATACTTTAATGTTCAACCCACTCTCTCACCGAAAGTCGTAGTGTTAGGTTTCCAGCTTCAGTCACTGAGCAGAAAGTAGAGCAAACTTACCCAACCGGTGTGTAGCAGTTTTTTACTGAGCGGTTTGGTACTGTGGAACGCCGTGTTGTGTGTTGAAAAATATTGTTCTGTCTACAGATCTAGACTTTATAAATTTGTAAGACACATTTTTACTTTTTAAGGTGAAGCGTAATAATTTAAAATCTGTTTAGATTGTCTGTACAAGTCAGCATCTGCAACAGTTATTTCTGCGTGCCGATAATTGTCACACAGTGGCAAATACCAGAAGTAATCGGCACCACACATTGTCAGGTGGCGTGAGGAATGTAGATGTAGATAGGTAAATGATTAAAGAATTTTTCGGCTTCATGTTAAACTTCAGTCCAAGCAATTGACAGCTTTAGTAATTTGAAATTAAAGTAGTTTTTTTCTTATCCTGTACCTGCGAACAGTACTATTCTTCTAGAATTTGAGGAATATTACTAACGCAAATATTTATTTTGTGAAGGTACAGTTAGAAGTGGCGCCAACGACATGACTGTCTGAACACACCACGTAATTGCTCGCTTCTGTGCAACCAATAATTTCTTCCTAGGTGATGAGTGGTCTCAGAAAATTGTGCTGTTAGATATTAGTGTCAACATGCAATAAATAAGAGTATGTTGATTTTCTTGTTGCCCAAACCAGAAACAATGAGAATAACGAAAGTTGCTCAGCTCAAGTGAGATGAGTTTTCCAAAATAGAAGTTACGTTAGTGATTTTTTCCGTTCCCCCTTTATTTTATATTTGACAGATAGGAGTGTGTCAGTCTTCTGCTGCTGTTTATTTACGCAATGGTCTGGCTTCTCTCTTTGACGGTAGCCAGTTCTCGCTCGATAGCTGGTTCAAATGGCTCTGAGCACTATGGGACTCAACTGCTGAGGTCATTAGTCCCCTAGAACTTAGAACTAGATAAACCTAACTAACCTAAGGACATCACAGACATCCATGCCCGAGGCAGGATTCGAACCTGCGACCGTAGCGGTCTTGCGGTTCCAGACTGCAGCGCCTTTAACCGCACGGTCACTTCGGCCGGCCGCTCGATAGCATTCTAGTGCAAAAGCCAGTTATAAGATAAGAACAGAACATTCAGTATTGTTTTCCATTCTTAGAACTTGAAAGCGTGTGTTTCAGAGATATTCTCTAAGAATAGGGAGCTCACTCTTGTAGGTAACTGCCAGTAATATTGAACGGAAGTTACACGCAAACGGGTAATTGACATAAAGCTCCTGTGTTTACGCAAACAGCTTGACTAGATCTAGCAGGTAAAGTTGCGTAGATACATGAACAACATTATTACTTTAAACAGTACATGTGAATTAGCGTTAATGCAGCGTAAATGCTAATAACCAGTTAGGTACTAAAAGTAAATCAAACGTCAGTCTCCAATTACTGAGAACAGATAATTTCTAAAGCATTATGTACATATTAAAAAGGTACGTTTCGCTGGCTTGCATTTTATTGTGAGAGTTATAAGCGTATGATACGTAAATATTGTGGACGTTGTTTACAAGCTGGAAATAAATTATACGTAACAAGTTTCTTGTGGTGACCATGTTTTTTCGGAGCAGCTGTGAATAAACTATAGTAGCCAGCAAGGAAACTCCATCTTGGATGCTGCTCATGGATTTTTATTTTATACACATAAACGCGTTTCGCATATCAACAAGACATCCTTAATGGGTGTTCTGGAATATTATATGAATTTTCGTTTTCGCGGACTTTTAAAACAGTCGACGTAAATATTTTACAATAAAATGAAAAAGACACTTTAAAATTTATATTCGCCAGTAATCTCAGTCGCATATTTTCCATTTCCCCACCATTAGAGTTTATCGTGAATTTATTCATTGCTCTCTCATGTCGGCTTGTTACCGCGACTATTATTTAAATTTATTTAGATGAGCAATACACAAATAAGCAATAAATAAATAATTTAAAAAAATGGAAAAACGGAACTCTGAGTAAAAGGGATTGGAGGATGAAGGAATGAAGGAATGAAACCAATCTCGGGTAACTGAGGAGAAAACACGCAGAATGAAAAACTAGCAACGGCAACCAAAGGCAAATATTATTGAGTCTGACCCTTAAAAAGTAAAAACTACTACTATACAAGAATGAGGTCGTCGAGAATTGTATTATATCTCGGACTTAAGTACATTTCCTAGTTCTTATATGCTCGTTCCTTTTATCATAATTGAGATCGCTTGCTATGAGTGGAATTAGTCAGCTAGTTTACAATTTTTACTCACTTTCTCATCGCCTACAAGTTTAAAGAACGGCATACATACGTTCTAGAGTGGAAACATGCTGTCCTTCCGCCCAACGAACAGTTCATTCCTCAATAAAGAATTGCCCCAGAATATGACAACATAATAGAAGTGAATGCAACTAGGAAAGGAAAGTCAGCTTTGGCATATTCATCTCCAAAATATGCTGTTAACCGTAATGCAAATATCGTAGAACTTGGATATTTAAGAAGAACTAATTACGTTATATCTAAAGCAACAAATAGTCGCACATTTTATAACCTGGTAGAAGTACTAGCAAACGTTGTGGCGCTAAACTGTGTTGTTGACAGCGCCCGTGAAAGAAGTGTGTAGCTTTCGGTGGCTGTCTGAAGAGCTTCAGGGATACAAAAGGAAGTAAAACCTGGGTAAAACGTCTCGGCGACGGCGATATCATCAGGGACGGACTGAGAAATGAAGGCGAAGGAAATCGGTCCGCTCATGTCTTTTTCAAAGGAGATATCGCCACTTTTGCCTTGAGCGATTTAGGGAAACTACGGAAATCCTAAATTTGGATGGCCGGATGGAGATCTGAACCGCCATTCTCCCGATTGACTCAAGTGCGTCAGCGCTACGTCACCTCGCTCGAAGCTTCTGGGATGGGTGAGCGGGGTAAATTTCAAAATGGTTCAAATGGTTCTGAGCACTATGGGACTCAACTGCTGAGGTCATTAGTCCCCTAGAACTTAGAATTAGTTAAACCTAACTAACCTAAGGACATCACAAACATCCATGCCCGAGGCAGGATTCGAACCTGCGACCGTAGCGGTCTTGCGGTTCCAGACTGCAGCGCCTTTAACCGCACGGCCACTTCGGCCGGCGGTAAATTTCAGTGATGTAAAAGGCCCTGAAATAAATTTCACGCAAGTGTATTGTAGGTTCAATAACCTGCAGATATCACATATTCAGCGTGCTAGTCAACAGAAATTTATGCTGTCGATGTTTTTTTAAGAACGACTGCCTATAATATCTTTAACGGTGTTAATAATGGAGTTGAAAGGACGTTAAAGCACATTCACAAAGTAATTTAGAACTGATATTCCTTATTTCTGTCACCTCATACCGTGACTCTACCGAGACGCTCGGTAAGTATTTATTGCAGCGTTTATAAGTAGAATCAGCAACCTCTTTCTTTGTCCGATAATTCATGAAATCTTTGGAGTTGCGAAACGAACTACCATCAGTTGTATAAGGGAATGACGACAATGCAAATTTGTACCGTTCGGGACTCAAACCCGGATTTCCCGCTTTAACAATACAGGTATTGCAGTATCTTACTTCGATGATTGTTAATGTATGACAAAACAAACTAGTTACCTACTCCAGGCTATTGCCGCTTCTCTCATTGGTAAAGCTCATATTCTTGTATGAGTTGTTGGAAGACGAAGATCTGCTTCGTCAGCAAGTGTGATTCATATAACGTCGTCCATAAAGTGCTAGAAATACTCCTTGCGATAGTAGGTATTTCTGAAATCTAAAAATGAGAAGAGCAAGGGACTGCTCGCATATCACGCCACGTACTTCTCCCATGGATTGACTCGCTACCGCACTACTTTGATACTCACCCAGTATTAGGTAATTCACTGCCTGCATTCGTGCATAAAGTGCCCAGGTGCATCTACATCTACGTGATTGCTCTGTCACCTTCAAGCCATTTCTCTACCTCTCCCCTCTCAAATACCGTGCGGGAAAAGCGAGCCCTTAAATCTTTCTCTGCAAGCTCTGATTTCTCTTATTTTGTCACTATGATCATTTCTCCCTTTCTAGGTGAGCGCCAACCGAATATTTTCACTCAAAGCAGAAAGTTGGTGATTGAAATGTCACGAGAAGACCCCGACGCAAAGAAAATCGCATTTGTTTTAATGATTGCCACCCCAATTCACGTATCATGTCCGTGGCACTCTCTTCCCTATTTCGCGATAATACAAAAAGGGGTGCCCTTCTTTGAACTTTTTTGATGTCCTCCATCATTCCCATCTGATGCGGATCCCACACTGCACAGCAATACCCCAGAAGAGGGCGGACAAGCATGGTGTAAGCAGTCTCTTTAGTAGATTTGTTGAACTTTCTACGTTTTCTGCCAATAAATCGCAGTCTTTGGTTTGCTTTTCACACAACATTACCTATGTGATTGTTCCAGTTTAAGTTATTCGTAATTTCAATCCCTAAGTATTTAGTTGAACTGATAGCTTCTAGATTTGTGTGATTCCACCGTGTAACCGAAATTCAGCGGATTTATTTTAGTGCCATGTGGATGACTTCACACTTTCATTATTTAGAGTCAGTTGCCACCTTTCGCACCATACAGATATCTTATCTAAACCATTTTGCAATTGGTTTTGATCATCTGAGGACATTACAAGACGTTAAATGACCTCATCATCTGCAAACAATCTAAGAGGGCTGCTCAGATCGTCACCTAAATCGTTTAAGTAGAGCAGGTAAAGCAGAGGACCGTTAAAACTTCCTTGGGGAAAGTTAGACATTAGTTCTTACTCCATGACTTTCCGTTAATTACTCCGAATTTTGAATTTTCTGACGGGAACTCACGAATCCAGTCGCACAACGGAGGCAACATTTCATAGGTGCACAATTTCATTAGAAGTCGCTTGTGAGGAACGGTGTCAAAAGCCTTTTGGAAATCTAAAAATACAGAAGAAATTTGACATTCCCTGCCGATAGCACTCATTACTTCGTGAGCATAAAGAGCTAGTTGTCTTTTACAAGAACGATATTTTCTGAATCCGTGCTGACTATTCGCTAATAAACCGTTTTCGTCGAGGTAATTCATAGTGCTCCAACTCAGTACACGTTCCACAATCCTGCTGCAAATCGACGTTAGTGATATGGGTCTGTAATTCAGCGGATTACTCCTATTTCCTTTCTTGGGTATTGTTGTGACTTGCCCAACTTTCCAGTCTTTAGGTACGGATCTTTCTAAGAGCGAGCGGTTGTATATAATTGCTAAATATTGAGCTATTGTATCAGTGTACTCTGAAAGGAAGGTGACTGGTACATGGTCTGGACCGGAGACCCTGCCTTTCTGTTGTTGTGGTCTTCAGTCCAAAGACCAGGTTTGATGCAGCTCTCGATGCCACTCTATCCTGTGCAAGTCTCATCATCTCCGAGTAACTACTGCAACCTACGTCTTTCTGAACTTGCTTACTGTATTCATCTTTTATTTATTTTATTAAGTGATATAAAATGCTTCGCTGCATCGAGGACATATACTTCGAAGTTACTCATGCTGGCGTTTGTTCTAGATTAGAGTTCTGCAATATTTAATTCGCCCCTTTTTGGTTCAAGGTTTTTCGGAAAACTCTGGTTAGTAACTCTGCTTTACCGGCATTATCATCAGTGACATCATCATCGTTATCACGCAGTGAAGGTATTGACTGCGTCTTTCCGCTGGTGTACTTTGCATATAACTAGAATCTCTTTGGGTTTTCTGCCAGATTTCGAGTTGGTTTCGTCGTGGAAACCATTAAAAGTATCTCGTATTGACGTTCGCGCTAAATTTAGAGCTTCCGTAAAGCTTCGCCAATCTTGGCATTTTGCGTTTCTTAATTTGGAATTCTTTTTTCGTTGCTTCTGCAACAGTGTTCTAACCAGTTTCGTGTACCACTGGGGGATTAGTACCGTCGCTTATTAAATTATTTGGTGTACATCTCTCAACTGCCGTCGATAGTATTTCTTTGAATTCAGTACACATCTGTTGCACGCTTATTGGCCAAATCGGAAGGAGTGTAGACTGTCTCTTAGAAAGGCATCAAGCGAATTTTTATCTGCTTTTTGAAAATCGATGTACTTTACCTTTGTTGGTAGTAAGTCTCGCTACAACATCCTTGTGACCACTAATCCTTGTATCCGTTATGATGCTCCTTATTTGCTCATGATTATTTGTTGCTAAGAGATCAAGTATGTTTTCGCAACCATTTACACTTAGTGTGCTCCTGAAATAATTATTCAAAACAATTTTCTGAGTAAGCATTCGTATAATTTCGGACGACTTTTTATGCCTATCGCCGGCTTTAAACAAATATTTTTCCAACGTACCAAGGGTACAGCTCGAAGTTAGCGCTAAGGAATGTGCTGGGTCGATAATGCTGTAAAATTCTTGGTTTGAATATCTTGACTGTGTGGTCGGTGATTTCATCAATGAAAATCTCCGTTAATGGTGTAGCACTGAAAATTTCGTTAAAGATCTGAAAGAGTTGTGGTCCTAGTTAGTGCCAAACCCGCTCATGGGCGTACCGTCTACTTTAGATGCCTTATTAAGTGGAACCTGAGTTCGTCTACGTCGAAGGGTTGAGAAAGTCTAGTGTTTGTGTCCTCCATTATCTGCAGCTGGTCAGGGTTTCGAACAAGCCATGTCGCAATTCGTATAATAGGGGCGGCTGCGCTAGTGTAGAGGTCTTAATAATTCTGGGTTATGTAATCATTAATTGCGTTTTGTGTATCAGGGGCGGTCCAATGAAAACGACAAATTATAAAAAAGTTAGTAAACTTATTATTATTTCAAAAGTAATCAATTTATTCAATGCCTTCACAGAAAAATGTTTGCGGTTCCCTACAAAACCATTAATGTATTCTGGCGTGCATTTCTTCGTCCGAAGCAAATCGACGACCACGAATGTCTTTCTTCAGGGCTCCAGAAATGTATCGCATGGGGAGATATTGGGACTTAATGGACGATGTGTAAGGGCTTCCCAGCGAAACTTCTGAAGCGTTGTCGAAACCACCTTGGCAACATGGGGGTTTGCCTGTGATTGCGGTTGCAGTCGGCATGAAAGTTGTGCCAGTGGCTTGCTCGCGGTGCAAGAAGTGATTCGGTTGTGGGCGTCGTGGGTGTTGCTAATGTTTCTTCGCTGGAGTGGATTTGAGTTTGTGTACTGTTGTACCTACGTGCTGCTAGGTGATTTTACTAGTTGGACTGAGTTGGTAGTCATGGTAGCACACGTTCTTTCTGTTATCTTGTGGGTGTCTTCTGTCTGTCGGTAGTTACTAACGCGAGTACATTGTGCCCGTGTGTGACAAACTCGTCCATACACCGTACAAGTTTTGAGTTGATGTCCATATACGGCGAGGGTCCGAAGACATTTCCCATTAATGTAAGATGGTATGTATTTTTCTAATTTAATGTGAACAGCTCGAACATCGTCAGAAGCATGTAAGTGGGTATTCGTTGTCAAGTTCCCTTAGTTTATTTGGGTAAATGTCGCATAAGCTGACAATACCAATCGTACATGTTTGTCTAGCATTTCAAAGGGAACATTATGTACCATAACGTTGTGCAATCTCTATCCAGCCACTGACATTGATACATTGAGGATTTGCCCCTGGGTTCACAAAATTCATCCTTCAGTCTTGTCCATGAGTCGTTAGCGTGTTAGTTCTGAGTTTACTTCAACAAAATTGCGTTCTGAAGTGAATAAAATTGAAAACCATTTGTGTCCTCTGAAGGTAACCCACCCAGATAGCCGTGCGTGTTAAAGTAGTGCTTCTGGGATGGGGAGATACGCCGGGCCCAGCTAGAATTCGCCCAGAGGATTCAGACCAAGCGCTGATGTGCCGGCCATCCTGGATGCGATCTTTAGGCGATTTACTACATCATACTAGTGAATACCAGGCTTGTACCCAAGTCCCCCCTCAGTTACACTATTCGCAAACATTTAGAAAAATTTCGCTCACTTCCACATGAACAACACTAAATGCAGACAATTAGGGTACGCATATTCCGTTCGCGGGGGAAGGGGGTGGGGGTAATGACGTGGTGACAAAGATATACAGCGACCTCTTAAACTAACCATGCTGACCCTGCTCCGATGCAGGACAAAGGCACAAGAAAATGAAGAATGTATGTGCTGAAAATAAACCTATTTTTACAATAAGTCAGTCGTCAGTGTCTGACACGCCACTCCTTTTCACGTTTGTCAGACATCAGCAAGAACACCCTGTGAGTGCATTAGCGTCTCTATAATCAGTGACTGGGGTTAGGAGTGGATCCTTATTCTAGGACAGAGCACATTGGTGTTTAACTGTACACAATTTAATTTCAATTATTGTCAAAAAAGTACACTAATTTACATAGGTTGTGACATGATAATTTTAGAACAGTTGTCAAGATAATGCATTACGTCCTGTATAGACGAAATTACACTGAACACAACAATATCAAATTTAAATAGAAGGTTCTGTAAAAGTTGAAGTTGGCCAGTATTACGACAAATCATCCGATTCCGGTTCTAAGTTCGGTACTATTTAGGATGACAATGAAGTCTACAGAGGATGGTTAGTTTTTGTGACAAGATGAGCAAAAGATTATTCAAGGTTGCTCGAGTTCAGTCGACACAAGCTGGTGAACCAACAAGTTTATGCCTCTGCTAGCGTCATTTACCTTAGCTGCGATGACCTGTCGGCTGCAGTGCTTCTCTCGCCCTCTGAAAATCCTTTTAAAAAATCACTCTTTGTTGATTTTATCAGCAGAAACTGTCCTATGTTTCTCGTTAGGCGAGAAAACATGCACTCATCCCTAGTCTGGTAATATGGCGACATACATGTCCATAGATGAAGTAGTGTGAATACTAGAATGCCCTCTCAGTTCTCACAAGAACAATTAACTACGTCGCTGTTTCGTTTCTCCGTTGTTGGAGCTCAATGACTCTCTAGCTAATTTCGAGCTGAATGTCAGCTGAAATGAACGCAGCGTTCACACGAAATTCCTCTTTAGGCGTCGTACAGAGCGCGATGCGCCATGTTCTACACTTGACACTGGTTCAGACGAGAGTCCACAAAGTTTTCGGTCTTGTCTTTCATAGCAAACTGTCCCCCCACCTGTGTTCTTTTGTGTTTCCATGATGACTTTTTCAGACCAATGGGAGCGTTCATTTCATCTTTTGGAAACACTCTCTTCCCGTGGCAAAGGGCCTACCTTCAAACTGCTTCGAAATTTCGCCCCTTTCTACTCCTTCAGAATTTTTTCTAGCCAATCTGACATTTTCTGCCCGCTCCTAACGCCTAAAAGTTACACGCTTGAGTCTTGAGCGCACCATGGGTATTTCACATGATCAACTGCGTTACTGGCCTGTTTGTATCCATCTGAAATTTCCCCAACGCAGTCTTCTAAAGAATTTCTCAGTAGAAAGCAGCGCTTGCCCGCTACCTGCTCTCCTCCATACATCGCCCGGTGCGTTCGTTGTCCATTTCGCCACAGGTCACCAACCCCTTTTTAAAAGCGTTCCACTGTACTCAGGCCATGATGGCGCAACTCGCGTCTGCCCCAAACTTAAAGGTTTCCTCCAGCAGCTTTTTTCACCTTTTGGTCATTGAAATGCAGGATTCGGGTTTGGTGTGTTAATACCGTCAAAACGAGTGTCATCCCTTTGCATTACATACCGTACATTTTAATAGGCAAATCTGATCATTATCGCCAAACTATGTCAGGTGATATACTCATCTACTTGTTAAGACATATAAAATCTCTCATGTAAGGTGCGAAATTGACATTCATTCAATCTGCCACCTTTGTCAACTATTCACATTTTGGCCTTGCCATACTGGAAAGATAAATCGGATTTCTGCCATGTTCACTACATGCTCCACAGGCGTTTACTCTCCTGTAGTGTGTTCGTCTCGCCCGACCACTGCTGCGCAGAGCTAGGACATAAACAAAACTCTTTTGTGGATACGTGTGTAGCGAGCACGGGACCCCGAGCTAATGTGGCCCTCCTTCCTTTCCGGGCTGCATACCTTCCTTTTCCACATCCTTCCCTATCCCCCATCTTTGACCCCCCTCCCCTCACCACTGGCTCTTTCCTTCCCTTTCTCCCCCTCTGGGAGTATGGTTTGTGCCCACGTCCGGAGACGGACGCTCGTAAATGTACCGCATTCTTCGCCTTCTCTGCTTGTATGTCTTCATCCTTCCTTTGTCCTTCTCTTTTCCTTACCTCTTCTCTTTACTCTTTTCTCCGCTGCGGCGTTTGAGACCTCTCCTCTTTCCTTTCCCTTTCTTTGTTTTTCCCTTTCTCTTTCTTCCTCCCTGTACATGTCTGAAGGCAAACCCACGCATTTTTGTGCGTAGCCGGTGACGGGGTAACGCGTAATTCCCCACCCCTGGTAGACAGGTAGGACACGTACGTGCCCCCTGGTAACGGCCAGGCCCAGGGAGGGGTGATTACCCGAGCTGATACCTTCCGAAAGTGCCGATTGGTCCCTCCGTCCGTTTGTCGGGAGGTGTGACCTGAGGTGTGAACAATCACCTAAGGCGGGCGTGCCCTCAGAGAGGGCCCCCACAAGGGAGGAGCGCGCCATCGGAGACGCCGGTAATCATGGGGGATTCTTCTGCAATGGTTTCCTAACCTTCCACTATGTCTGCTCACAAGTGTAAGTTCACTGAGTCTCAGCCACAGACAGTTCTTCCATCGTTGCCACAGTTCCTTGTTGTTTCTCGGTCTGATGAAGGTCACGACTTCTCCACGGTGAACCCTTTCATTATTCAGAAAGGTGTCGACGCAATTGCAGGTCCTGTAAAGTCTTGTTCCAGATTACAGAATGGCACATTGTTGTTAAAAACAGTCAGTGCCCTCCAGGCACAAAAATTGCTGCGTACTTCACTTCTCCACACCTTCCCTGTCCGGGTGGAACCGCACCGTACATTAAATTCCTCGCGTGGAGTCGTTTATACACGATCCCTCGATGGATTGTCTGACGACGAAATTCAGCACTACCTGTCTGACCAGGGCGCAACGGCTGTTCGTAGAGTTATGAAAAGGGTTGACACGCACATCATTCCA
Source organism: Schistocerca americana (assembly GCF_021461395.2). NCBI lineage: Eukaryota > Metazoa > Arthropoda > Insecta > Orthoptera > Acrididae > Schistocerca > Schistocerca americana. The sequence continues at coordinate 427,307,243 of NC_060130.1, read as the reverse complement.
ACCCGCACTGTCTTCTTGACATTTGACAAAGTTCAACTCCCATCGAAAATCAAAGCAGGCTATGAGATAATTTCCGTTCGCCCTTACGTCCCAAACCTTACGCGTTGCTATTGGTGTCAGCGGTTCAATCACACCAGCCAGTCCTGTTCCAATCCGGCCAAATGTGTTGTGTGGCAAGGATGCCCATGAGGGTGCTTGTCCACCACCATCCCCTCACTGCATCAACTGTATGGGTGACCACGCTGCTTCCTCTCGAGATTGCCCCGTTTTTAAGGACGAAAAGCTCATCCAGGAAATTAGAGTGAAGGAAAAGATGTCGACCTTTGCTGCTCGAAAATTATTCGCCAGTCGACAGCCCACCGTGCCTCAGACAGGAAAATACAGCACTGTCCTTGCTTCTCCTCGGCCAACAAAGGAGGCGGCCACGCAGACTTGCGACCTCACCTTTAGTGTCACGGTCGTCAGATTGGCCAGCGCAAAGATCGCCCGTTCAACCTCACCACTTTCGCCTGCCCACTCTCTGGCTCACCCTTCGTTGGGTTCTGCTGAATCTCGAGCCCAAAAGTCAGACACCAAGACTTCGAAAAAAGAGCATACTCGTGAAGAGTTTTTACGTACTGCAACTTCCCAACCATCAGTTCCTCCTTCATCTAAACATCATACTTCCAAGAAGGCTACAAAGAAACCCAGTTCCTCTCCTTCTCCGCCAAGGCGTGTCCCATCTACAGCACCACCTAGCGGAAATCGCCCTCGGCCGTCTTCTGTGTCGCCGAGGCGCACTGCTGGCGGCCGATCAACTGGCCGATCGCTGGTGGCAGGAGCTGCTCCTGACCAACCTATGGATCAGGATCTTCTGCCTTCGGCTGAATGCCATTCCTTGCTGTCGGTCGCAAGCTCTGAGCAGTCGCTGAGTTGACAGCAACCTTGGTCACATTCCTCCATTTTCTGTTCACCCTATGTCCATTATCCACTGGAATATCCGCGGTATTCGAGCCAATCGGGATGAATTGTCGATCCTCTTACGATCCTACTCGCCGGTTATCTTCTGTCTTCAGGAAACAAAGCTGCGTCCCCATGACCGCTTTGTTCTCCCTCATTTTCAGTCCGTCTGATATGATCTCCCCTCTGTTGAAGGCACTTCAGCACATGGAGGACTCATGATTCTTCTCCATGAAACTCTCCATTATCACCCAATCCATTTAAACACTTCCTTCCAAGCTGTCGCCGTCCGTCTTTTCCTTTCCGGATACACGTTCTCTCTTTGTAATGTATACATTCCATCGTCCACACCAATGGCACGAGCTGATCTCCTTCATCTTCTTGGTCAGCTCCACCCCCCAATTTGCTGGTTGGGGACTTCAGTGCCCACCATCCGCTTTGGGGATCTCCGCATCCTTGTCCACGTGGCTCACTATTGCTAGACGTCTTCCACCAAGCGGATCTAGTTTGCCTCAACCCTGGGGTCCCTACATCTTTGTCTGCCTCCACGACAAATTTATCTCATTTGGACCTTGCGGTCGGTACTGTTCCGCTAGCTCGGCGCTTCGAATGATTCACCCTTGACGATACACACTCGAGTGACCACTTTCCATGTGTCCTTAGACTGCAGCCTCAACTGCCATACATGCGCCCGCGTCTCTGGAAGTTTGCCCAAGCTGATTGGACACTTTTTTCGTCTCTAGCGACATTCGATGACCGTCACTATCCCAGCGTCGACGATGAGGTCACACATATTACCGACGTTATTCTTACAGCTGCGGAACGTTCAATACCATGCACCTCCGAATTGCCCCGGCGCCCTCCAGTTCCTTGGTGGAACGAGGCATGCCGTGATGCAATACGTGAGCGGCGACGTGCTCTCCGCGTTTTCCGCCACCATCCTACTTTCCCAACTGTATCCGCTATAAGCAGTTCCGAGCGCGATGCCGTCGTGTCATCCGCGATAGCAAGAAGGCAAGCTGGAAATTCTTTATTAGCTCATTTAACACCTTCACTCCCTCCTCGGAAGTTTGGAGTCGAATTCGACGGTTCTCAGGCGCGCCTAGTTTCTCCCCGGTCTCTGGGCTCACTGTCGCGCATGATACATTAGTGGACCCCGTCGCAATTTCTAACTCATTGGGTCAGCACTTTGCTGAGATTTCGAGCTCTTCAAATTACCCGCCAGAGTTTCTCCCGAAGAAACGTGCAGCGGAAGTGCGACCTCTTGCTTTCTCCTCTCAAAATCGCGAAAGCTACAATACTGTTTTCTCCATGCGGGAACTCCAACATGCACTCTCTTCTTCTCGCTCCTCCGCCCCAGGACCGGATGGTATCCACGTCCAAATGTTGCTGCATTTATCAACCCATAGACTGCGTTACCTCCTTCGCCTTTATAATCGAATTTGGACCGACAGTACTTTTCCCAGACGATGGCGGGAAGCTATCGTCGTTCCTGTTCCGAAACCTGGAAAGGACTAACATCTCCCCTCTAGCTATCGCCCCATTTCTCTCACGAGTAGTGTCTGAAAGGTTTTGCACCGTATGGTGAATTGCCGTTTAGCGTGGTGGCTGGAGTCCCGCAGTCTTTTAACACCTGCCCAATGCGGATTCCGAAAGCATCGTTCTGCAGTTGACCATGTTGTTGCTCTCTCCACTTATACCATGAACAATTTTCTCCGGAAACGCCAAACAGTAGCAATATTTTTTGATCTGGAGAGAGCATACGATACCCGTTGGAGGACAGGCATCCTCCGCACACTGTTCTCTTGGGGCTTTCGAGGTCGGCTGCCCCTTTTTCTTCGCGAATTTATGGCAGAGCGCACATTTAGGGTGCGGGTGAACACTACTCTCTCCCGTACTTTCTCCCAAGAAAACGGGGTATCCCAGGGCTCCGTGCTGAGTGTTGTACTGTTTGCCATTGCCATAAATCCAATTATGGAATGTCTCCGTCCTGATGTCTCGGGCTCCCTCTTTGTGGACGATTTTGCGATCTACTACAGCTCTCAACGGACCAGCCTTCTTGAACGACGTCTTCAAGGATGTCTCGATCGCCTCCACTCCTGCAGCATCGAAACCGGCTTCCGTTTTTCTCCCAGTAAGACGGTTTGTGTTAATTTTTGGCGACGTAAGGAGTTTCTTCCACCCTCCTTACATCTAGGACCTGTCAACCTTCCGTTTTCAGACGTCGCCAAATTCTTGGGTCTTATGTTTGACAGAAAACTGTGCTGGTCCTCCCACGTTTCCTATCTTTCGGCTCGCTGTCTGCGATCCCTTAACACCCTCCGTGTCCTGAATGGCACCTCCTGGGGAGCGGACTCCTCTGCTCGGCCGTCTATTCTTCGGCGTCTCGACTCTATCCACCACCGTGGATTACGTTTAGTGTCTGGAGCTTTTTACACCAGCCCTGTGGAAAGCCTTTATGCTGAGACTGCTGAACCTCCGCTGTCCAATCGGCGAGCAGTCCTTCTGAGTCGTTATGCTAGCCATCTGTCTTTCATGCCTGCTAATCCAGCCCATGACATTTTTTTTCGACGCCTCCTTTGATGTAGGATACGCAGGCCGCCCCCTCCTCCCTACTACCACCGGGAGTCCGCTTCCGTCAACTGCTCCATTCTCTTTCCTTCCACTTTCCTAAAACCTTCTTGACAACTTGGGGTACAGCACCGCCTTGGCTCCGTCCCCGGATCTGCCTGCTCCGTGACCTTTGTCGATTTCCCAAGGATGGTACCCCTTCACTTGTTTATCGTCGGGCATTTGCTGCTCTATGTGCACAAATGACGGACGCCACATTTATTTACACCGACGGCTCGAAAACACCGTTGGGTGTAGGGAGTGCCTATATTGTTGGCGACACCCCAAGTCACTTTCGGCTTCCCGACCAGTGTTCGGTTTATACTGCGGAGCTTTACGCTGTTCTCCAGGCTGTCCACTACATCCGCCGCCATCAGCGGATACACTATGTTATCTGCTCAGATTCTCTCAGCTCTCTCTTCAGTCTCCAAGCTCTTTATCCTGTGCACCCTCTGGTCCACCGGATTCAGGACTGTCTGCGCTTGCTCCACCTGGGGGGCGTCTCGGTGGCGTTCCTCTGGCTCCCGGGACACGTTGGTATCTGTGGAAATGAGGCGGCCGATATTGCAGCCAAGGCTGCAGTCTCTCTTCTTCGGCCAGCTATTCAATCGATTCCCTTCGCTGATCTACGGAGCGTTTTATGTCGTCGTGTTGTTCATTTATGGCACGCGCATTGGTCGACACTTCCCCATAATAAATTGCGGGACGTGAAAGCTCTTCCTTGTGCTTGGACCTCTTCCTCCCGAAAGCGTCGTCGGGAGGAGGTAATTTTAACTAGACTCCGGATAGGGCACTGTCTTTTTAGCCATCGACATCTTTTAAGCGGCGATCCTCCCCCACTCTGTCCCCACTGCTCTCAGCTGTGGACGGTAAGACACCTTTTAATTGAGTGCCCCTATTTTAATCCGTTACGCTCCCGTCTACAGCTATCGCCTGATATATCGTCGATTTTAGCAGATGATACGCGCTCAGCCGACCGCGTTCTCAAGTTTATTAGTGCCAGTGAAATGACGTCAGTCATTTGAAGCTTTTTTTGGGGACAACCAACCCCTTTCTGTAGTGGATTTTTAAGCCTTCCTTCTGCTTTTACTTTCTCCAATTTTATGACTTTCGTTCCCATTGCTGCTGGTTTTCAAATTCGGTTTTTACTGTTTCCTAAGTCACGGACCGGGCGCTAATGACCATAGCAGTTTTGCGCCCTAAAACAAATATTAAAAAAAACACTAAGGGCTGGAAAAAAATGGTTTTGCTTGTATCTGTACTCCTATTGGAGTTAGGAAGCTATAAAAAAGCAGTGCTGATACTCGTGAAGTCTGTGACAAATTTAGCTGTAATCGACACAGAGACAATTATATGTATTACAGGGTGGTCCATTGATAGAGACCGGGCCAAATATCTCACGAAATAAGAGTCAAACGAAAAAACTACAAAGAACGAAACTAGTCTAGCTTGAAGGGGGAATCCAGATGGCGCAATGGTTGTCCAGCTAGATGGCGCTGCCATAGGTCAAATGGATATCAACTGCGTTTCTTTAAATAGGAACCCCCATTTTTAATTACATATTCGTGTAGTACGTAAAGAAATACGAATCTTTTAGTTGGACCACTTTTCGCTTTGTGATAGATGGCGCTGTAATATTCACAAACATATGGCTTACAGTTTTAGACGAACAGTTCGTAACAGGTGGGTTTTTTAAATTAAAATAGGGAACGTAGGTACGTTTGAACATTTTATTTTGGTTGTTTCAATGTGGTACATGTACCTTTGTGAACTTATTTCTGAGAACGCATGCTGTTACAGCGTGATTACCTGTAAATACCACATTAATGCAATAAATGCTCAGAATGATGTCAGTCAACCTCAATGCATATGGCAAAACGTGTAACGACATTCCTCTCAACAGCGAGTAGTTCGCCTTCCGTAATGTTCGCACATGCATTGACAATGCGCTGACGCATGTTGTCAGGCGTTGTCGGTGGATCACGATAGCAAATATCCTTCAACTTACCCCACAGAAATAAATCCGGGGACGTCAGATCCGGTGAACGTGCGGGCCATGGTATGGTGCTTAGACGACTAATCCACCTGTCATAAAATATGCTATTGAATACCGCTTCAACCGCACGCGAGCTATGTGCCGGACATCCATCATGTGGGAAGTACATCGCCATTCTGTCATGCAGTGAAACATCTTGTAGTAACATCGGTAGAACATTACGTAGGAAATTAGCATACACTGCACCATTTAGATTGCCTTCGATAAAATGGGGGCCAATTATCCTTCCTCCCACAATGCCGCACCATACATTAACCCGTCAAGGTCGCTGATGTTCCACTTGTCGCAGCCATCGTGGATTGTCCGTTGCCCAATAGCGCATATTATGCCGGTTTACGTTACCACTGTTTGTGAATGACGCTTTGTTGCGAAATAGAACGCGTGCAAAAAATCTGTCATCGTCCCGTAATTTCTCTTGTGCCCAGTGGCAGAACTGGTCACGACGTTCAAACCCGTCGCCATGCAATTCCTAGTGCATAGAAATATGGTACGGGTGCAATCGATGTTGATGTAGCATTCTCAACACCGACGTTTTTGAGATTCTCAATTCTCGCACAGTTTGTCTGCTACTGATGTGCGGATTAGCCGCGACAGCAGCTAAAACACCTACTTGGGCTTCATCATTTGTTGCAGGTCGTAGTTGACGTTTCACATGTGGCTGAACACTTCCTGTTTTCTTAAATAACGTAACTATCCGGCGAACGCTCCGGACACTTGGATGATGATGTCCAGGATACGGTGCAGCATACCTAGCACACGCCCGTTGGGCATTTTGATCACAACAGCCATACATCAACACGATATCGACCTTTTCAGCAATTGGTAAACGGTCCATTTTAACACGGGTAAGCCGGTCGGAGTGGCCGAGCGGTTCTAGGCGCTACAGTCTGGAATCGCGCGACCGCTACGGTCGCAGGTTCGTATCATGCCTCGGGCATGGATGTGTGTGTTGTCCTTAGGTTAGTTAGGTTTAAGTAGTTCTAAGTTCTAGGGGACTGATGACCATTGATGTTAAGTCCCATAGTGCTCAGAGCCTTTTGAACTTCGAAAGTGGTTAGGTGACTGGGTGTCACTTGTGTCATATCTCTGTACGCGAGATTTCCACTCCTAAACATCCTTAGGTCCACTGTTTCCGATGTGATAGTGAAGTGGAAACGTGAAGAGACACGTACAGGACAAAAGCGTACAAGCCGACTTCGTCCGTTGACTGACAGAGACCACCTACAGTTGAAGACGGTCGTAATGTGTAATATGCAGACATCTATCCAGACTGTCACACAGGAATTCCAACCTGCATCAGGATCCACTGCAAGTACTATGACAGGTTGGCAGGAGGTGAGAAAACTTGGATTTCATGGTCCAGTGGCTGCTCATAAGCCACACATCACGCCGGTATGTGCCAAACGACGCCTTGCTTGGTGTAAGGAGCGTAAACATGATCGAACAGTGGAAAAACGTTGTGTGGAGTGATGAATCACGGTACTCAATGTGGCAATCCGAGGCAGGGTGTGGGTATGGCGAATGCCTGGTGAACGTCATCTACCAGCGTGTGTAGTGCCAACAGTAAAATTCGGAGGCGATGGTGTTATGGTGTGGTCGTTTGTTGTTTTGCGTGGCACTATCACAGCACAGCCCTGCATTGATGTTTGAAGCACCTTCTTGCTTCCCACTGTTCAAGAGCAATTCGGGGATGGCGATTGCATCTTTCAACACGATCGAGAGTCTGTTCATAATGCACGGCCTGTGGCGGAGTGGTTACACGACAATAACATCCCTGTAATGGACTGACCTGCATATAGTCCTGACCTGAATCCTATAGAACACCTTTGGATGTTTTGGAACGCCGACTTCGTGCCAGGCCTCACCGACCGACATCCATACCTCTCTTCAATGCAGCACTCAGTGAGAAATGGGCTGCCATTCCCCAAGAAACCTTCCAGCACCTGATTGAATGTATATCTGAGAGAGTGGAAGCTGTCATCAAGGCTAAGGGTGGGCCAACACCATACTGAATTCTAGCATTACCGATGGAGGGCGCCACGAACTAGTAAGTCATTTTCAGCCAGGTGTCTGGATACTTTTGATCACATAGTGTATATATGTATATGTGTATTTTAGTTTTAAAAATGTTGTTATAAACAAATAACGAGTGTTCACGCCCTTTTTATTTTACAAAATCTGACAACCTCGCATGTAACTTAAGTTATATCAGCTGTGGTAATATCGTTGAGAAGTATTTCATATCCGACTAGGACATCCACATACTTAAGTATCTTAAAGTGGCTGTCAGTCTTTCTTAACGATAACTGCTCACCTCACAAAAATATTTTCTTTTTCAATGCTTCGTCCGCTCACGTCAAGGTATCCACCTCCAGCAATTAAGAGAAATGAAGGAAATCCCGAATAAGAGTCGAGTATCTTACCGCTGCTCCACCTCACTCGTTAATTATCTGCCCGACGTTGACACTCCAACAAACCATATAGTCCATAGGCGCCCTTAAAACGCTTAAACCAAAAGCCAGGAAAACGATACCGGCGATTTTCTTTTCTCGTCGTCGAAAGGAAATTGAACCTCAATTTTCTTTGCAATGTGCTGCATTGACCTCTCGTACTGGACCATACATTGCGTCTTGAACAAAGAGCGATGAATAGTAAATAAAAGGTCGATGAGAAAAGTAAAACATATGAAACAATAAAAAAAATGATAGAAAACATTAGAGATGCACCTATGAGATTAGAATTCGAAACATTACGAAGATGTAACTTATCTTTAACTCTTGGCTACTACATAACGTTATTAACAGCGTCCGTGAGTTGACACAAATTTAAACCTCGCTCTCCATTCTGTAGTGTTGTCACACCACACACTTTATCAGAGGTTTATTCGCAAAGGATGAGTCGATGACATTCTGAAGTGGGTAATTTTGTTCCAAAATCCATTGCCGGGTGACATGGTGATTAGCCTGGACAGGAATTTCTAGACACCTTGTAACTGACTACTATTCACAGCTCATAAGACACCTTTGATTTGTTGTCCTACGCAATTAATATCGTTGCTGTTGTTTAAATGCTGCATACTAGCATATATTTCTGTCTTTCTCTAATGAACCGTTAAGAGTGTAGCACTTCACATTTAGGAAGAAAGGAATATTAGTGTTTAGCGTCTCGTCGACGGTGGGATCATTAGAAATCGGACTCAAACTCTAGTTGGGGAAGATTGTGAAGGAAATCGGACGTGCCCATTTAAAGGAATCATCCCGAAATGTGCCTCATCGGGTCATTTATTTTCTCATGTAAGTTTTTCAGTACTATTTGTCTTCAGAGAGACGTTGTCCTACACCAAAAGTGGCACATAGTTGCAAAAATAGCTAAGATGTAAATAAAATTGTATGTAAAAGGAAGTGAATGTTGAGGGCGCCCTGAAATATATAGTGCTGAACAAAATGGTCAACATCAAAATATTGGCTCACATGGTAGAAACATAAACGTTTATTTAATCTTAGCATCTGCCTGACAGAGATCAGATACGGAGCAAATACAAGTATAATGTTGCAGGTTGCATATCTCTCAAACGAAGGCGCCACTGTTAATCAGAACTAACTGGCTTTTTTCCTGGTGTAATTCCGCGAGTATGACGCGGCTGCGAACTTCAGTGCTGCGATCGCTTCGTACTCATCGACTCGTTCCCTCGTACTGAAGCACGAAGGAGCGGAAGGCTAGTCGTGACATATTATTACAACCAAATAAGAGTACACGATCTTGCTGCTGTAATGTAGCACTGACAAGACGAAACGACCGATTGTCGGGATCAGATGGTCTTTAACAAAGTTGTGTTTTGAGAGATTGTGGATGGTGTAAGACGAAAATTAACTTACTCAAATTACACAATTGCAAATGTATTCCATTAGAGGAGGAGTGATATAGTCCGCTCTTCATAGGAAAACCATGCAAATTTCGTCCAGTGGGATCAAAATGATTGTACTCTTGTTTATTCCATCTCCACCTTGGAAAACATATGGGCTACGTCAATCGAAATCTGGGCTCAGAGAAACGTCACAGTTAATCCCTGCGACAAAAAGGCGCACTGTTTCTGTATTCATTTGGGCATGACAACTTGCGTTTATGGGCTAGTAGCGAATTGTATAGCTTATCATTCATTTCAGTAATTTATTTTAATAATTAATTACCATTTAGAGATTGCACTTTATCCTCATGTCCAGTTTCCTGACAGTTGTTACAGACCTGGTAACGTCTCGAAAGTGTGTTTATGTCAACGTAACTGTCAGGCAGTCTCTGAATAGACATTAAATATTCAAATAAATGTACAGCAGTGGTCGAAAACGTTTTCTATATAAATGTAGGTACAAACACAACAATATTAACTGCTAACTAATCATTTGTTATATTGGTGTATAATATTCGCCTTGCCCAATGGTTGCTTCTGTCATTTAGGAAGGTCGCGCCTGTTGTAACATTTCTATTTACACTTGAGAATGGCCATAAAGTCAAAATCATGACTTTGTGAAGTAAACGAAGAGTAATTTACAGTTTCATTGTGGAAATTTCTTTCAAAACCGTTTGTATGTAGCGGGAATGCCGCGAGTCCGCGGTTATACTCGCGGACTCGTGTACTCTCTCTCTCTCCTTTCTGAGAGAGAGAGTTGAGTCCATTTGTATCAGACAACAGACTCAGGTGACGCCTGGGCTGTGGCACACGGAGATGGCGAGTTTGGAGACGTCGTCACAGGACTCGATGGCGAGTTAAAAGCGAGTATGCGGAGCTCATTTCTGATGTCTACTCCAGAAACATGAAGTAGGTGATGTTTCTTCATTCTCTTTTGACTAGAACTAGAATACCATATGTGATTATTTTTTTAATGGAGACTATGCTTGCAGACTTATATAGAGTGGACTGAGGTCTAGGTTAGCTTGGTAGGTGACAGTGAGGTTCTGAATATGTCATGACAATGCTTACTCTTTTCTAGTTGAATATCTGCTGTTGTCCAGGTATGTGTTTATTCTTCTACACAGAAGCGCCAAAGAAACTGGTATAGGCATGCGTATTCAAATACAGAGATATGCAAACAGGCAGAATACGGCGCTGCGGTCGGAAACTCCTACATAACACAACAAGTGTCTGGCGCAGTTGTTAGATCGGTACTGCTGCTACAATGGCAGGATATCAAGTTTTAAGTGAGTTCGAACGTGGTGTTATAATCGGCGCACGATACATGGGACACTTCATCTCCGAGGTAGCAATGAAGTGGGGATTTTCCCGTACAACCGATACACGAGTGTACCGTGAATATCAGGAATCTGGTAAAACATCAAATCTCAGACACCACTGCGACCGGAAAGAGATCCTGCAAGAACTGGACCAACGACGACTGAATAGTTCAACGTGACAGAAGTCCAACCCTTCCGCAAATTGCTGCAGATTTCAATGCTGGGCCATCAACAAGTGTCTGCGTGCGAACCATTCAACAAAACATCATCGTGTACCCTTGATGACTGCACAACCCAAAGCTTTACGCTTCATTACGCCTCACCTGGGTCCGTCAACACCGACATGGTACTGTTGATGACCGGAAACATGATGCCTAGTCGGACGAGTCTCGTTTCAAATTGTATCGAGTGGATGGACGTGTACGGGTATGGAGACAATCTCATGAATCCATGGACTCTGCTTGTCAGCAAGGGACTGTTCAAGTTGGTGGAGGCTCTGTAATGGTGTGGGGCGTGTGTAGATGGAGTGATATGGGCCCCCTGATACGTCTAGATATGACTGACAGGTGACACAAACGTAAGCATCCTGTCTGATGACCTGCATCCATTCATGTCCATTGTGCATTCCGACGGACACGGGCAATTCCAGCAAGACAATGTGACACCCTACACACCCAGAATTGATAAAGAGTGGCTCCAGAAACACTCTTCTGAGATTAAACACTTCCGCTGGCCACCAAATTCCCCAGACATGAACATTACTGAGCATATCTAGGATGTCTTGCAACATGCTGTTAAGAAGAGATCTCCACCCCTCGTACTCTTACAGATTTATGGACAGCCCTGCAGGATCCATGGAATCAATTCCCTCCAGCACTACTTCAGACATTAGTCGAGTCCATGCCATGTCGTTATGCGACACTTCTGCGTGCTAGCCGGGCCCCTACACGATAATAGGCAGGTGTACCAGTTTCTTTGCCTCTTCAGTATTTTAGTCTATCTCTCCCTTTGCTCTCGCTCTCCCACTGTCAGACCACCTCCCCCAGTCCCACCCCCACCCTCTCTCTGTCCATATCCCCAACTCCCCTGTCTGTATCTCCATCTCCTCCTCCCTCATACTTCTCTGCCATCACTCCCACCACTATAATAGGTTGGTGGTTCTTTTGTCCACAGCATTTCTTTCCAAACAGTAAGTAACATAGGGACCAAACGTGGTTGAAATCGATCCAGGGTTTGAGGAGGAGCTCTCTACCCGCGGCTTCACCCGTTTACGCACTTGTCACATATATTTAGCATATTTCACTGATATTCGTACACGCATTTCACCTGTATAACTAGCGAATTTCGCCCTCGAGGTTAGTTTTCCTGCAGCTATATGTTTATGACTTCCTACCTCCTGAACTATGTATCGTACGTTGATATAATTTTGCAGATATATTCAGCGGAATACGTGGATACTGCCTGCAAAATATGTTGAGAGCAGAGTCAGCAGTAAATTAAAAAGTCATGCCTTACGCGACTGTTTTACTGCATGAACAGCGAAAATGTAATAAGCGATAATCATTTTTCCATTCAGTATTTTGTGCGAAGTGTCAGCGAGTGGTAGGTTCGTAAAGGTTTAAAATTATGTGTAAAGTTTATTGCGGGTGACTGTGCTCTCACTCTCAAATACGGGATGAATAAAGTCTGGATATTTGCCCATCGCGGGCTACACTTCCACCCCTTGGAGAGGTAGTGGGTTCCTACCCTCACAGCGCTTGTTTCCGGACAGTAAGTGATATTTGTTCAAATAGATGTAGTTTAGGAGGAGTTTTGGAACACACATACATGCATTTTTATAATATGTATGGAGGTACACGTCTCAGAAAGAATGGTCAGCATTCAGGGATATGAGAGAAACAATTATTCGAAGAAAGATGCTCTCGTAAACATGTGTACTAAAATGCGTACCTTAAGAGCTATGAGCACTTAATGTTGTATATCGCGAAAGAACCATCATTTCGTAGATATATTTACTTTCTCGATAAAAACTTCTGTGTTCCTATTTTGTCGAAATCTGACATTTTTGAACAGTGGATGTGTACGAAATAAAAGTTCATTCTGGCAGAAAAGAAAATAGTAACCAAGCACTTTTAACAATGCTGTTTATTTACAAAAATGTCCAGTATCAATAAAGCTAGAGAACACTCAACACTCATAACCATTCCAAATGTCATAAAAACTGTAACAGCTTGTCAAGAATGACATGTTTCCAAAAGCCGCATAGCTGTATGTCTCTCAGCTGGGGTTGCCCTACTCAGAAAGTTGTTCGTACAAAAATAGCGCTCCTACCGGCTTCGAACGGCTGTTCACGTTTGGATTATATCCTATATTTTCCAACTGTGGTCTGATGTTTTTAAGTCTTTATTGTTGTAGAAAGTGTTAATTACAAGATAATCTCCCTAGTTTTCCCCAGAAAACGGGTCCCTCTAATTTGATATTTGAAACATGCGTGATTGTATGACATGATTGTCGCTGTACTAGGTGATGCTCAAAGCTGATGGCCTCTATTACGTTCTCGACCACTTGTGACCTAGACATAGATGAAACAAACACAAACATCCGTTATTGTACCCTAAACGGATTGGTTTGGAGTTCATAAACGCCGTTCGGCACGCTGTACTGCTTATGGGTAATCTCCGGGTGGTAATCTCAACGAAAGTGGGATTCCTGTCAAGTTTCATCTGTATTATGTAGGTAACGAACAGTGTAGTGACAATCATTAACACTATTAAAGAGAGCTTGTAAATCATGGTGACTGTTCGTGTTAATTCTGTAAATAAAAACTTCTAGATCGCTTATGAAAATTTCTTTATTACGACGTTTCGGCTACTGCCAGCATCATCACACAGTAATCGCGGACTCTCGGAGGAAATTCATTTCAATTATTAATTTGTTCGTCTCATAATGGCAATATTGCAGTGTTTCCGGAAACCTCGCTTCCCAGAAGCCACAGACGTATGCGTGACGCAATTGTTGCGCAAAGCAGATGTCACGCGATAGCAAGCGCTACCGCCTAAAAGGTTGTACAGCTGGCGGAGGATAAGCCGAGTGAGAATAACAAGTTCTGCCCAGATCGTAAGAGAACGCAAGTTTTCACACACTTCACCAAACACTAAAATTCAAAATTCTGCAATTACAATAGCTTTCTGAAAGAAGAGAGATTTCTTCCATCCACATCTACGCTCCTCAAATCCTCTTACAGCGTGTGTCGGAGGGTACTTCTGTCACTCCTCACATTTCCTGTTTCGTTCGCGAATGGTGCGCCTGAACGACAGTCACTAAGCCCACGTATGAGCTGAAATTTCTCTGATTCTTCCATTACGCTTACTCCGCGAGATATATGTACAAGTAATATTTTAATTGACTCTTCTTGAAACGTAGGCACTCGAATTTTTAACGGTAATTCTCTCCGTGATGCAGAACGCCTCTTTTGCGGTGTCGGCCACTTGAGTTTCCTGATATCTCCTTAACGTATCGCTCTTACTAAACGAACAAATGGTTAATCGAGCTGTGTCTACAGACTGGTTATAGTTAAACTTGTGGGCCCCTATGAAAAAACAGTGATCATAGTACGATCAAACTTTGTGGAAACACGTGTAAGGCCATACGGAAGAGAGACAACGAATAAACCAGTGAAGGGAAACACATTTAAATTTCCATGTGAGAGGGTAACATTTGTTAATTGTGTACCATGTTTACGTTAAAAGTTCCGGACGTTGCTCAATGTGACGACCAACTGGATCCGCGACAGCGTGGAATCGCACTAGAGATACCATTTCACAAATGTTCGCAGCACTTCTCGAACGACAGAACATCTAATATTCTTATGTCATGACACAGCTCGAGCACTGTTTGAAGATCTCAACCATGGCAACGGGAACTTCAACAATTTGTGACGCAACTGGCCATCAGCCTCTCCCTGGAGCAATTCCCAAATCGCCAGTTAATTCTAATTTCCGAAACATGTTCTCCAACCCCAATTCGTGAAGAGGACCTCTCCATATTTAAGTTTAATGCGTCGATACTCACGAGGAGCAGCAGCACTATTGCTGTTGTTTTGATAAAACAGCCGGCGGCTGTGATCGAGCGCTTCTAGGCTCTTCAGTCCGGAACCATGCGGCTGCTACGGTCGCAGGTTCGAATCCTGCCTCGGGCATGGATGTGTGTGATGTCCCGAGGTTAGTTAGGTTTAAGTAGTTCTAAGTCTAGGGGACCGATGACCTCAGATGTTAAGTCCCATAGTGCTTAGAGCCATTTGAACCATTTGATAAAACAGCTTTACGAGGAATGCCCTGCGCGCCTTGTCCAAACCCAAGTTGACTGTCAGCAACTGTAATGCACACTGATGCTTGTTTCAACGCTGATTCATGTTTCAACCTGCGTTGCCGTGCCAGTACCGGTGCCTAGCGTCAGGTATGACACACTACTAAGACTGCAAATCCTGTAGCGCGCAGTCTGAATATCATTCCTGTATAGTTTGGTACCCAGACGGTAAACAGTTTTCTGTCTACTCTGGCTCAAGTAGCGAAACATTAATGATTATAACCACCCTGTATATGGATAACCACCATCTCTACTTCCTGCCTGATAAGAACTGGCGAGCAACATTCAATAACTGGTCGAACGGCGATCTTGTAAGTCAGTTCACTCATGGCTGAATTATATTACGTTAAGATTCTTCCAGTTAATCTCAGCCTGTCATCTGTTTTTTCTCCAAATAACATTATTCGGTCCTTTCACTTAAGGTCACTCTTGATACATGTAGCTAGAAACTTTACAGCTGATAACGTTTCAAATGATTTTTTTTTTCAATGTCGTAACCACACAGTAATGAGTATTTTCCCCTATTTATGTGCATTACTTTACATTTATTTACATTGGGAGTCAACTGCCAATCCATGCACCAAGCGTTGATCGTTTACAAGGCTACTTGTATTCCTCTAATTTTTTTGTGTTGCCAGTCTCCCATACACAGCAGTAACCACCGTGAATAGCCTCACGGAGCATCCTACGTTATCCACTAGATCAGGATCGGCCATAGCCTGCCAAACCACACGAGTATGTATGTATGTGTGTGTGTGTGTGTGTGTGTGTGTGTGTGTGTGTGTGTGTGTGTAGGGGGAGGGGGGCAGGATGTAGCACCCGGTGTCCACGCACGGGTTACGCAATTTCCGCAAATCCACTTGGGGGGGGGGGGGGGGGCGTGGGGCGTCTCTGTGGCGTTCCTCTGAATCCCAGGACACATTGGTATCGGGGCGTCCGATATAGCGCCCAAGGCTGTAGTCTCTCTTCTTCAGCCTACTGTTCGCATGGTTCCCTTCGCCGATCTACAGAGTGTTTTATGTCGTCGTGTTGCTCTTTCATGGCACGCACATTGGTCGACACTTCCCAATAATAAATTGCGGGACGTGAAAGCTCTTCCTTGTGCTTGGACCTCTTCCTCCCGAACTCGTCGTCGGGAGGAGGTAATTTTAACTAGACTCCGGATAGGGCACAGTCTTTTTAGCCATCGACATCTTTTAAGTGGCGATCCTCCCCCGCTTTGTCCCCATTGCTCTCAACTGTGGACAGTGAGACACCTTTTACTAGAGTGCCCCTATTTTACTCCGTTACGCGCCCGTCTACAGCTGTCGCCTGATATATCTTCCATTTTAGCACATGACACGCGCTCAGCCGATCGCGTTCTCGAGTTTATTAGTGTCAGTGAGATGACGTCAGTCATTTGAAGCTCTTTTTGGGGACAAAAGCTTTCCTTCTGGTTTTTAGTTTCCCCACTTTGAATTTCGCTCACATTGCTGCTAATTTCCAATTTGGTTTTTTACCTTTTCCTAAGCCACAGACCGGCGCTAATGACCGTAGCAATTTTGCGCCCTAAAACCATAACAAAAAACAATTCCGTAAATTTTAGGTCAGTGAGTTGCAGGCGAGTCTCCGATTTGTCCTAGCGGGTTGCGACGTGGCAAGTTTGGTGGCCAAGGCCTCAACGTGATGTCATTGTTACGGTCCTCAAACGACTGTAAGACGATGTGGCGTTGTGTCATGGACAGTTATCTTGCTGGAAGATACCATAGCTGTCAGGGACATCAAGCAAGAAGGGATGCAGCTGCTTCGCAGTAGTTTTCACGTAGTCCACAGCGGTCATAGTGCCCTTAGATTACTTCCACAGTTCCCATGGAAGCACAGGTGAATGTTCCTCATAGGATATCACGGCTCACTCCGGCCTGTGTCCATGCGCTGTCCGTGTTTCTACCAGCCGTTCGTCTGGATGACGGTGTCGGGTCATGACCATCGACCTGGTATAAAAAGATACGTGATTAACCTGACAAGGTGATAAGTTTCCATCGATTCGCTGTTCTGTCTTTACGATTTTGTGTCCGGTGCAATCATAATTGGCAATGATTTTTGGCCAACATAGGAACATATAGTGATCGTCTGCTGTGTAGCTCAATGCTCAACAGTTTGCGCTTTACAGCGTGATCCTAAACACTTGTGCCTGCAACAGCGTTGCACTCTGTCGTCAGGCGTGCCACAGATCATCGCACGTCCTACACTACAGAGCGGGCAAGCCTCCGACTTCCACGTTCTATGACGTGTGGGCGTCAAACATTTTGTCGCCTACTCTTGGTTTCACTGTCCTTCAACCTGTACCCACAGATGTTGACGACAGCGGCACGCGAACAGACGACCGACTTCACCGTTTCCGAGAGGCTCCTTCCCAGGCGCCAGGCCATAGCAATCTGCCCTGTGTAAAACTTACTTGTGTCAATACATTTCCCGTATTGTCGCTACAGTAATTCTCCATTCGTCTCTGCCCGGGTTACATTCTTTGCTTACCGCGTTACACGCCCGCAATGGCACGAGGCTGCATCCAGTCTTCATATATTCGTAGTATGTCTCTAAATGAGGTATAAACCTATTGATTGAGTCGATGTTACCCAATGACCTTGCTCTTCCAGGTTCAGGGTGAACTAAAAAATTGCTTTAGGAAGTGGTAAGCCTATTACATTATGTGGGCCTTCATACTCGTGAAAAAATGTATGGATTTCTTTTCGCGATTTAGAACTCTGATAAGTTATATGGTGTTAGTGAGTTTACATTACTTTGAAATCAAGATTCACACTCTCAAAAGGTTGTCATTGCGTCCTCTCGCATACATTTCCCTGTAAAGTTTGACTTAACTGTTCATGCATGTCAATCTGCTGTTCGTTTTTTCATTTGGCTATTGAAGTACTGTTAAGTGATTTGCCCATGAATATTCTATGTATTCTTTCTACAGGAGCTAATCCACTACTTGCATGTGACAACTAGTATAATGTTGTTCGAAATTGAGCTCTCAGCTTTCCCTAAATTGTATAACACTTCAGAGATGGCCTATTAATTTCCCAGTACGTCCTCTGGGTTTGATTGTTATCTTGAGACTGTGATACGTCCTTAAAATATGACTAGTAAATTTGCAAACCATTATCAGTAGTCCGCACCTCGTGGTCGTGCGGTAGCGTTCTCGCTTCTCGCTTCCCGCGCCCTGATTCCCGGGTTCGATTCCCGGTGGGGTCAGGTATTTTCTCTGCCTCGTGATGACTGGGTGTTGTGTGCTGTCCTTAGGTTAGTTAGGTTTAAGTAGTTCTAAGTTCTAGGGGACTGATGACCATAGATGTTAAGTCCCATTGTGCTCAGAGCCTTTTGAACCATTATCAGTAACCAATGGCCTTTCTAAGTTGGATATAGCATTTATCGCCCAAATAAGCAACATCAGGTTCATTTATTATTTGGATGGGTGACCACCTGCGAACACTGGGTGCCACTGGCACGTTGCCGAAGAGGCCTCCAATTAAAATATTTCCACCAGGATGTTGAACCAACAACAGACACGTCTTCGGTCTGGAAACTCATTGACTGGAGTAGAATTGTCTTCAGTGATGAGTCCCACTTACAACTGAGCCCCCAATGACCAGAGGAGACGTGGTCGGAGAGACCTTCAACAGTGATGGTATACCAATCTATCACATGGCATACGGACCGACGACAAGATGTAGCGGCCCCCCAGGGGGTCCACAACTCTTTTGTGGATACGTGCGTGGCGAGCACGGGGCCCCGAGCTATTGCAGCCATCTTTCTCTCCAGTGCTGCATTTCCTTCCCCTCCTTTCCCCTCCTTGCTCCTTTCCCGTCGCCCTCTCCTATCTCTCTCTTGGTGTCCTTGCTTATGTTGGCCCCGACTATCCTCCTGGTTCTGTTGGTTTTACAATCCGGCTTTGTTGCGTAATCATCTCCTCCTTTTGGCATTCCTTGCTCCCCCTCTGGGGTTTGACCTCCATTACAAAATTTCTCCTCTGTAGTGTGAGCCATTTGGGGAAGAGCACCTTACCTAGTGTCTCAGACGTGCGCCTTCCTAGTACATTCCACCTTTTCTTTCACGTCGTTGTCTGATGCTAGGGTGCATAGCCAGCACGGTAGCCAGCCCGTGTGGTGGGGTCGCTATGTACCCTTTTGGTTGAGCCCCCTGAACACACAGGGATCACACTTCTGATACCTGAGCTGTGACCTCCTCATGCATGCCTTGGAGTGGTTGCTCGTCATCCTGGAGCATCGGAACTCCCGGCAATGGCCGCCGTGCCAGATGGCCCTTGCTGTGGCTGGGTGGCGCCCGTGAGGAGAGCCCCTGATCGGAGTGGGTCGTATCAGGGTGGACGCTATGCAGATGAAACGCATACGGGTCCAAAACTCTGGCCGTTCTTCTGCGGCCGTCTCTCTGCGTGTAACTGATTCCTCAAGTGCTGCTTCTCTTGCCCCTTCGGTCTTCCCTTCCATGGCTACCCCCTGGGAAGAGGGTCAGGCCCGTCGTCTAGGGGCAAAACCTTTCCCCCATTATCTAGTTTGCACCAGGACTGATGGAGATACTTTCACCAGTGTCAAACCTTTATTCTTTGTGGAACACATTGAAGACAAGTTTGGCGAAGTGGACTCCCTGAGCAGGATGCGGTCGGGTTCGTTGCTGATAAAAACTGCTTCAGCTGCCCAATCTGCTGCCCTTCGTGCCTGTACCCATAATGGCACAATTCCTGTGTCCATTACCCCTCACCAGTCTCTAAATATGGTACAAGGTGTGATTTTTTCACAGGGACCTCATCCTTCAAACTGATGAGGAACTTCGGGACAATCTCGGACGGCGGGGTGTTCACTTTGTTCGGCGTGTTCAGAAGGGTCCTAAAGATAATCGTATTGATACTGGTGCCTTTATCCTGGCCTTTGAAGGGGATACCCTCCCTGAGAAAGTTAAGATTATGGTCTATCGCTGTGATGTGAAGCCGTACATCCCACCTCCTATGAGGTGTTTTAAGTGCTTGCGTTTTGGCCACATGTCTTCTCGCTGTTCCCAGGCCCCTCTCTGTGGTGACCGTGGACGTCCACTCCATGAGGGGAGTCCCTGTGTTCCCCCTCCTGTATGTGTAAATTGTCATGGTAGTCATTCTCCACGTTCACCAGATTGCCCAGTATATAAGAAAGAAAAAAAGATACAGGAGTATAAGTCCCTCGATCGTTTAACCTACACAGAGGCCCGTAAGAAATATGCACGACTGCACCCTGTGTCCATGACATCTAGTTACGCCTTGGTTACATCTTCACCCCTTCCTCCCCCTTCCTTACCCCCATCCCGGACCCCTCTCCTCCCCCCCTCCCCTGCGGCTCCCACACCTTCTCCTATGGGCGCTGCTTCCCCTCCACAGCCGGAGAAGTGTCCCACTCCTTCGGCGTCTGCCGGTCAAGGGCGCCTCTCCCGGGATGCCCCTTCCCGGCACCTTCCAGGTCAAAGGTCTGCTGCTGCGCGGCGACCGCGAGAGCCGCGGTCTGTCGGCCCCCAGGTCGCCCGGTCTCTTTCTGTTCCTGGTCTTGCTGCAGCTGGCTCCTTCATGCCACACAGCCCTCCTCGATCTCAGCCTGAACGGAAGCAGAAACATAAGTCCCGGGACAAGGAGCCTCTGGTGTCACCGGAGGTCCCTTCCCCGACTTCACAACCGGATTCTGACCTGTCGTTCATGCATGTCGCCCCCTCCTTGTCGGTGACGGGTGGGGACCCGGCGGTATGACTGGATTTAGCGTGTTCAGCCCTCATTTAAACTATCGTTCTGTGGTTCTCCAATGGAATTGTAATGGATACTATCGTCACCTTCCGGAATTGAAATCCCTTCTTTCGTCCTACTCTGCAGCTTGTGTGGTTCTCCAGGAATCTCATTTTACTGATGCTCTCACCGACCCTCTGTGGGTTCAGTGTTTTCTGTCGAAATCGGGTCGGACCCTTTCGGGCTTCTGGTAACGTTTGTACGTTGGTCTGTACAGACATTGCTAGCACATGGATTCCTCTCCAAACTACATTGGAAGCGGTTGCTGTTAGGGTCCACTTAGACTCTGCAGTCACAGTTTGCAATCTTTATCTCCCTCCTGACAGGACTCTTACACCTGCTACCTTAACCACCCTTCTTCAGCAACTTCCTCCTCCCTTCCTCCTCCTTGGGGATTTTAATGCTCATCATCCTTCGTGGGGCAGTGCCTTTCCATCTAGACGAGGTCTTCTTATAGACCAATTTATTGCAGATCACGACCTGTGCCTTCTCAATGATGGCTGCCCTACTCATTTCAGTGCTGGTCATGGTACCTTTTCTGCCATTGATCTTTCTCTTTCTTCTCCCTCTCTCCTCCCTTCATTACACTGGTCGCCACACGACGACCTTTGTGATAGTGACCATTTCCCGTTGATTATCATGCTCCCTTCCCGCTCCCCGATGGACAGGTTGCCTCGTTGGTCTTTCCACCGCGCCGATTGGCCTCTATACACTGCACAGGTCGAGTTTTCTCCCTCTTTGTCGGGTTGTATTGATGACGTCCTACGTGACGTGTCTGACGCGATTGTTCGCGCTGCTAGCCTTGCTGTCCCACACTCATCTGGACCATTTCGTCGCCGGCAAGTCCCGTGGTGGAGTACGGCCATTGCCATTGCCATTGCCATCAGTGATCGCCGTCGAGCTTTGCAACACTTTAAGAGGCACCCATCCGTAGCCAGCCTTACTACCTTTAAACGCCTCCGTGCTAAAGCCCGTTATTTAATCAAACAGGGCAAGCGGATATGTTGGGAACGATTCGTTTCTTCCCTTGGTTCTACTGTCCCTCTGTCACGGGTATGGGCTACACTTCGTTCTCTCCAAGGTTGCCATCGGCAGTCCACCCTCCCAGGCCCTCACCTCCCAGATGGCATTTGTACGGACCCATTAGTTCTTGCAGAACATCTTGCGACCCATTTTGCAGTGGCGTCAGCGTCAGCCTCCTATCCAGCTGCTTTCCTTCGTCAAAAACAGCTGGCTGAAGCTTCCACCTTATGTTTCACCCCTTGTGAGTCAGAATCTTATAACGAACCTTTTACTGAATGGGAATTTCTTTCTGCTCTATCTTCTTCTCATGATACGGCCCTGGCCCAGATTCCATTCATAACCAACTGCTTCAACATCTCAGTGCTCCACAACGGCAACATCTTCTTCAGGTGTTTAACCGTATCTGGCTCCAGGGTGACTTCCCTTCTCAGTGGAGGGATAGCATTGTGGTTCCTGTCCTTAAGCCTGGTAAGAACCCCCTATCTGTTGACAGCTATCGGCCAATTAGTTTGACCAATGTTGTTTGTAAGTTACTTGAATGGATGGTAGCCCGCCGGCTCAATTGGGTCCTCGAATCTCGGGATCTATTGTCGCCTTACCAGTGTGGCTTTCGAGAGGGACGGTCTTCAATCGATCATTTACTTCGCTTGGAATCCGCAGTTCGGCAGGCTTTTTCCCAGCGCCGCCATTTGGTTGCAGTGTTTTTTGACCTTTGCAAAGCCTATGACACGTCCTGGCGCCATCGCATCTTACTTACCCTTCACCAGTGCGGTCTTCGGGGCCCACTCCCGATTTTTATCCGCCAGTTCCTGATCCATCGGTCATTCAGAGTTCGAGTTGGTACTGCTTTTAGTTCTCCACGGACCCAGGAGACGGGCATCCCACAGGGTTCTGTCTTGAGTGTCCTTTTCCTCATTGCTATCGATGGACTTGTGGCCTCTGTCGGTCCCTTGGTCGCCCCTGCCCTGTATGTGGATGATTTCTGCATTTGGGTTAGTTCCTCCTCGATGGCATCTGCAGAACGGCAGCCCCAGGTAGCTATACGGCGTGCCTCTGCATGGACCCTCTCACACGGGTTTCAATTCTCTCCTTTAAAATCGCGAGTGGTCCACTTCTGTCGCCGTACTACGATCCACCCTGATCCAGAGCTCTATCTCGCTGCACAACGATTGCCTGTGGTCCCACAGTTTCGTTTCCTGGGTCTTCTTTTCGACAACAAGCTCACTTGGCTGCCCCATATCAGACTCCTGAAGGTAGGATGTTTCCATAAACTCAATGTCCTTCGCTTCCTTTCCCACTCCTCTTGGGGTGCGGACCATTCCCTCCTCCTCCGTCTTTATCGTGCTGCTCCTTCCACACTGCACGTGCTGGATCCAGTCCACCATCGTGGTATCCGTTTGGCCACTGGTGTCTTCCCTACTAGCCCTGTTGATAGTCTCCTGGTTGAAGCTGGGATCCCCCCCCCCCCTTTCTGTTCGGCGGTCCCAGCTTCTGGTGTCTTATGCACTCACTATCCGTTCCTCTCCCACTCATCCTTCCTATTCTATTCTGTTACCAGACCATGGACGTCGCCCACCCGACTCCCGACCTCGGGCGGGTTTACCGGTTGGGCTCCGCCTTGCATCTCTTTGCCGTGATTTTCAGCTTCCTTCTTTGTCCTGCCTTCCTCGCTCCCTCCCCTCCACCCCCCCATTGGTTAGTTCCTCGGCCTCGAATTCGGATGGATCTCCGTTCCATTTTCCGCCAAATTTTATGGGGGTTTCGGGATCCTGTTGTTTTTTACACTGATGGCTCTAAATCTGCTGCTCATGTGGGGTATGCCTTCACGTCCTCTGTCGGAACAGAAAATCATCTGCTGCCACCTACATGTGGGGTGTTTACTGCGGAATTGATAGCAATTTCCCAGGCCCTTACCTTTATTAAACAGTCCCAACACAACAGCGTTTTGTTATGTATGGACTCGATGAGTGGCCTTCTTGCTATTGACCGGTGTTTTCCGCGCCATCCCTTGGTCTCTGCCATCCATGACCATCTCGCTGATATTCACGGTGCTGCTTGTTCCATTGACTTCCTTTGGGTCCCTGGCCATGTGGGTATCCCGGGTAATGAGCTTGCTGATTGTTTGGCTGGGGGAGCAGTCACTTACCCCCAATTTTCTGTAACCCCTCCTGCAGCGGATTTATGGCTTCACATCAAATCCCACTTCGCGCAGTCATGGGCCAATTCTTGGGAGGCTACTCCCCTGTCTAATAAACTTCGTGCAATTAAGGTGACACCAGGCCCGTGGCGTTCTTCCTTTCGCCTCTCCCGAAAGGACTCGACCACACTGTGCCATCTCCGCATTGGCCATACTCGGTTGACCCATGGTTTTCTTTTGCGTGATGAGCCACCCCCACTTTGTGGTTGTGGAGTCTTCCAGTCGGTAGCCCACATTTTGGTTGAATGCCCCCTTCTTATGGCTCTGCGTGCTAAGTACAGACTCCCCCACACTTTACCTCTGATGTTGGCTGACGATTCCCGGATAGTCTCTCTGGTTCTCGGTTTCCTCCGGGAAAGTGGTTTTTATTCTCAGTTTTAAGGTTTTTAATCTCTCTCTCTCTCTCTGGTATTGGGGCAGGGCGGTGAGTGTTTGGGTGTCTCCCACTGTAAGCAGAGTTCGGAGATTCCCGATTCGCCTCCCTGACCGAAATCCTCTTTTCTTCCCCTTTTAATCTGTTTTTACCCTTTTTTTAAGGCTTGGTTAGTCTCCTTTTCCCATACGTACTTCTACATTCCAGCAGTTGCACCTTTTAAGTCACAGGTGGTCTTGCGTATGCTGCTTGTCTTGCCGACTTCCTTCATTTTGTTTTTTACCAATGACAACATGACTGCCCTTTTGCGTTTTTACCTTTTTCCATTTTAATGTTCTGACTTTCCTGAGATGTCCCATTAGCGGAATGGAGCATATTTGAAACAAGGGACTGATGACTTTGCTGTTTGGTCCCTTAAACCTCAAACAACCAACCAACCAAGATGTAGCGGTCTGCAGTGCCATTTCAGTTCATGGCAGGACGCCTTTGGTTATCATTCGTGGCACCCTTACAGCACAACGGCACGGCGACGATATTCTACTCTCCGTTTTGTTGCCCTTCAAGACAAGCCAGCCTGCGTTTACATTTCAGCCAGATAATGACCACTTGCACACAGTGAGAGTTTCTACTGCTTGTCTTCGTGCTTGACAAACCACGCGTTGGTCAGCAAGGTCGCTAAATCTCTCTCAGATTGAGATCTAACGCGCCGATTGGACAGAATTTGGCACGATGACCCTCAGGAGAACATCCAACAACTATCAGTCAGTGCCAAGCCGAATAACTGCTTGCATGAGGGGACGAGATGTGGACCAACGCGTTGCTGACTTGCTC
This sequence comes from Schistocerca americana, assembly GCF_021461395.2. Lineage (NCBI taxonomy): Eukaryota > Metazoa > Arthropoda > Insecta > Orthoptera > Acrididae > Schistocerca > Schistocerca americana. Next base: position 427,281,829 of record NC_060130.1, on the reverse strand, counting down.
AATTTTTGAAGCTCTTTCTCTTGATTAAATAACCCAATGTTTTCTGAAATTCTAATAATTTGTTTGTCGGTACATGCACGTCGCATTTACCGATTTCCGTCCCATTCGGATAATTCCTTCGTGGTGTATCTTTCTTTTGTCTTAGAGTGTACTTACAATTTGTAAAGTGCTACGCAGTATTCAGTCCGGAACCGCGCTGCTGCTACGGTCGCAGGTTCGAATCCTGCCTCGGGCATGGATATGTATGATGTCCTTAGGTTAGTTGGGTTTAAGGAGTTCTAAGTCTAGGGGACTGATGACCTCAGATGTTTAAGTCTCAGTGCTGACAAGGGAAGCTTCCCATCCCATCGCACCCCCCTCAAATTTAGTTATAAGTTGGCACAGTGGATAGGCCTTGAAAACCTGAACACTGATCAATCGAGAAAACAGGAAGAAGTTGTGTGGAACTATGAAAAAAATAAGCAAAATATACAAACTGAGTAGTCCACGTGCAAGATAGGCAACATCAAGGATAGTGTGAGCTCAGGAGCAAAAGCACAAATTGTGAATGTTGTACGATATTAAGTTATTTAGTTAAACTGTTTTCGTCTTACACGGCCACCACTACCACCACCATCATCGTCGTCGTCATGATCATGATCATCATCATCATCATCATCATATCTGATGATGGCTTTGCAAGCCGAAATCGGTTGACAAAATAAGTTACTACTGTAGAATGTCCACAATTTTGTGCTTTACATTTATAAAACAGATCTCTGATAACGTAAGCGACTATCATCCGAATCAGTACACGTTGATACTACTTTCCACGTACCAAGTCCATCTCGACTGAAGCAATTCAGATCCTTGAAACAAAATCTCTCGCATCTCCCTCGATATAACGAAAAACAAATCTTGACAGCAAGATTTTGAAGCAATAGGAGCAATCAATACTTGAAAAATTCCTTGGTACGTAGGTTTCAGCCGTAACGGAGATATCGATATAGTTTTGGGACAGAATTGCAATATACCGTAGCACACCACACTTTCCCCGACAGTAAAACAAGGGGACCTGAAAGAGTAAGTTACATGTGAGACCCGAGTTTCTCCAGGCTCATACAATTTTCAAACAACTTACGGTGATTCAGCCAGGTAATATTTACAGCGTCCGCCGGTATTTCGGCGGGAGTACAGCCTATCATTTTCAAGGCACAAACTGCAGTTTGTGCCTTGAAAATGGCGGGGTGTACTCCCGCCGAAATATCGGCGGTCGCTGTAAATATTACCTGGCTGAATTCCCGTAAGTTGTTTGAAAGAAGTGAGTTACATATTTCGTCGCATGCTAGGACCATTGCGCAACAAGTGGAACGTTGTCAGAAGAGTGTGCATGTTCTGGGTTTCCTGACCACTCAGTCCTTCTGCGGTAGAGATAGCAGGTGAGTCATCCGGTCGAAGTTAAATCGTGCGGCAACTGGAAACGTACCCCAACGTTGAAGCGCGCAGGACAGTACGACATTCATGGACAAAACGTCTAAACTACACGCAAAGTCACCTTGAAATCTTTCAAAAATGTTCAGATGTGTGTGAAATCTTACGGGACTTAACTGCTAAGGTCATCAGTCCCTAAGCTTACACACTATTTAACCTAAATTATCCTAAGGACACACACACACACACACACACACACACACCCATACCCGAGGGAAGACTCGAATCTCCACCGGGACCAGCCGCATTGAAATTTTGACAGTGTCTGCACTAAATGCAATGTCGCGTCCAGCCGTAATGAAATGGTGCCTAAAGTTTCACCAAGACCACATACACGTGGTTGATGCCGATCGGGACTTAAGGCCATTGACATCGATCCCAGGCGGTAATGTCCAGGCAGTTGATGAACTGATTCGCAGCAATCGCTGATGTTCCGACGATGAGGACATTTACACAGCGGATGGCCACGGAACGGATTTCTGTCGTCGAGGAACTGAACGAGTGGTAGGAAGTTCCGACTTTGTTTACAGACACGTGTATGCAGATGGCTCTGAGCTCCATGGGACTTAACATTTCAGGCCATCAGTCCCCTAGAACTTAGAACTACTTAAACCTAACTGACCTAAGGATGCACACACCCATGCCCGAGGCAGGATACGAAGCTGCGACCGTATCGATCGCGCGGGTCCAGACTGTAGCGGCTGGAACCGCTCGGCCACCAACGGCCGGCGTGTATCTGTCACACGGGTTAAGATCAGGTGATTGGGACGCCCATGCTGTAGGAAAATGGCGGCTGATAATTCTAGCATTTCCGAAACGGCGCTTCAGCAGCTGCTTAACTGGATTTGCAATGTCCGGATGTGCACCATCTTGCATAAAAATGATCCCATCCACACATCCACGCTGTTAGACACCTGGAATTACCTGGTTGCAGAAAAGACATTCAAGCGCTTACCGGTGACGGCACAGGTAACAGCACCGGAAGCAGCTGTCTCTTCGAAAAATATGCCCCTATGATAAACGATGCTGTAAACCCGCACCACACAGTGACCTTTTCATGATGAAGTGGCACTGGTTAATTTGCGTGTGGATTTTCTGTTGCCCATACTCGACAATTCTGTGTATTGACATATCCTGTCAGATGGAAGTGGGCTTAGTCTGCCCACAAAATCTTCCACGCCCAATCATAGTGATGTGTTGGTAAATGTGCCAACACCTTGTAGATAGAGGAGGCCTTTATGCACGCTATCTAACGCAGACGGGCGTGACTTCTGGAACAGGATAAGTAGTGAAAGCTAATAAGAAAAGTATGCAGCTCCTCGAATACTTATCTTTTATTTATCCTTGTTGTATACATCGTTCTTCTTGTTGGCATTTCATACGATAACTATCAAACTATGTAAGGCTAATGGCGCCTTGCTAGGTCGTAGCCATGGACTTTGCTGAAGGCTATTCTAACTGTCTCTCGGCAAATGAGAGAAAGGCTTCGTAAGTGTAGTCGCTAGCAAAGTCGTCGTACAACTGGGGCGAGTGCTATTCCGTATCTCGAGACCTGCCTTGTGGTGGCGCTCGGTCTGCGATCACACAGTGGCGACACGCGGGTCCGACATGTACTAAATGGACCGCAGCCGATTTAAGCTACCACCTAGCAAGTGTGGTGTCTGGCGGTGACACCACATCCCTCCCCCGCAAATCGGCGAACGGTCGTGGTATAAGGCGTCCGCCCGCCGTGGGGAGGACCCCATGCTGACGTATGCGATGAGGTGGGGAGCCTAACAACAGGCGAGGCTGTGCCACCCGCACCCGGCCATTCGGTCCGAGGGGAGCTAGGAAACGCCTGAAAACCTAGTCCAGGGTGCACGTCAACATGCGGTGTATGCGCCCGTAAAGAGACAGGAGGGGCCGAAGGGTCGACCTCCATTGTGTCGGGGTACCCGACGCGCGATGACGTCATGTGGTCCGGAGCGGGCAAGAGTTCCATGGCGGAGGACAGCTGGTCACGGGAAGCGATCGGCGGCGCGTGACCCAGGGAGGCGCGTGGCGGCTGCAGCGAAGCGTCGAATGCGGGCGGCGCCGGTGGGAGAACAGGCGGCGGCGGCGGCGGCGGCGGCGGCGCGTTGCCATGGGGCAAAATGGACGGCATCGTCGGTAACACCTGGGGATGAGGCGAGCCAGTAGATGGGTCCCCAGGGCGCTTACTGGACGGCACCGTCGCTGAAAGCAGACGGGGAGCGGCAGAACCCGTGCGACTACAGAGGCGCAGCTGATTGAGATGCCGACGCACCTCACCAGAGGCCCCCAAAACCAAATACATCGCGCGGCCGAGGCAGCGAAGAATGCGCCCTGCGAGCCAACGCCGTGAACCTCGATAGTTGCGATAAAATACAACGTCGCCTGGAGCAAAAGCAGAAGTCTGCCGCTGCACAGGAACCTGATGCGGCGGATGCAGCAAAGACATCAAGGTTCGATGAGGACGACCGTGGAGCAACTCAGCCGGCGAGCGACCATCTCGGGGCTGAGAGCGATACGAAGAGAAAAAGAGCAACAATGCGTCCTCCCGAGAATGCGACTCTTTCAACTTCAACATCTGTGACTTGAAAGTCCGGACCAATCGTTCAGCAGCACCGTTTGACTGAGGCGAAAACGGCGCGGATGTCAGATGTTGAATACCATTGGCCTGGCAGAATAACTGAAATTCTGCGGACATGAATTGTGGGCCATTATCGGAAACAATAGTCTGCGGAAGACCTTCAATGCAAAAGATAGCAGACAACGCTTGGATGGTGGCAGAGGACGTCGTGGAAGACAACCGGACAACAAAAGGAAAATAACTGAAGGCATCTACCAGAACCAACCATCGAGCATTCCAGAATGGACCAGCAAAATCGATGTGCAAGCGTTGCCAAGGGGAAGTGGCTTTTGGCCATGCAAAGACTTTCCGCGGCAGTGCGGATTGTTGTTCGGCACACGCCATGAAAGAAGAACACATATTCGTAATCGCAGCATCGATTCCGAACCAAGTACAGTGCTGACGAGCAAGTTGTTTCGTTCGCACTATATCCCAATGTCCTTGGTGAAGAAGCCGTAAGACAGAGGACTGTAACGAACGTGGGACCACGACTCTGGACTAATCATTATCAGAACGCAACAACAAAACACCACGTCGAACAAAAAGTCTCTCCTTGTGAGCAAAAAATCGGCGAACCAACGGATCCTCGATCCGAGACTTTGACAAAGCACATTGCGTAGCAACAAAACGCAAAACGGTAGCAAGGACAGGGTCAGCAGCTGTGGCTGTAGCTACACGACGAAAATCAATCGGAAACGATTCGACGACGCCATCGGTTTCCGAATCAATGAACAGGCAAGCAAGTTCGGAAGAATCGAATGCTTTATCCTCAGCAACAGGCAAACGGGACAACGCATCGGCGTTTCCGTGCTTAGCAGTGGACCGATACAAGATATCGTAGCGGTACTGCGAGAGGAAAATAGACCAGCGAATAAATTTCTGCGCTGTACGCGGAGGTACAGGCTTGTTCGGATGGAAAAGCGACGTCAAAGGTTTGTGGTCTGTGATGATGGTAAAGTGACGACCATACAAGAAATCATGGAACTTAGTAACACCAAAGACGAGAGCCAAAGCTTATTTCTCTATCTGTGAGTAATTTCCTTGCGCAGACGAGAGCAATTTGGACTCAAAGGCAATAGGGCGATCATGCGAGCCAACTTTGTGCGCAAGCACAGCACCGATCCCGAAATCCGATGCATCTACCATCAACAAAAGGGGTTTCTGGGGATCGAATGGCGTAAGGCAAGTATTAGAAAGCAACGCCGATTTCAACTGACGAAAGGCGCGTTCGCATGCCGTCGTCCAGACGAACGGAACACTTGTACGGCGTAAGCGATGAAGCGGAGCTGAAAGAGAAGAGGCATTGCGCACATTCACTCACACCTTGTGATTCTAAATCGTTTAATGTTCTTGCGACCTCATCACGCAATGCGTGAGGAACATTGCGCGCTCGGAAAAATTTCGGTTGCGCGTTGACTTTCAGTTCCAAGTGTGCTTCATAGTTCTTAGCGCAACCAAGGCCCGGTGCAAAAATGTCTGCAAATTCTTCACACAGACGAGAAACACTGTCTGAAGGCACAGTCTGGTTCACTGATAGGACCCGATTTACAATAGACATGTTAAACAACTGAAATAAATCTAAACCAAACAAGTTCGCTGCAGTAGAAGAACGAAGAACGTAAAATGACACAAGTTTTGTTTGTCCCTTGTATGTTGCAAGAAGGCTGCACTGTCCTAACACAGGGATCTGCTGTCCTGAATATGTTTTTAACGGAACATTTGCGGCACGCAACGGAGGTTTGTCCAGTTGTTTGTACGTGTCTTGATTGAGCAGTGAAACTGCAGCTCCGGTATCGAGCTGGAATGGTATGACCTTGCCATTAAAGTCCAAATCTACAAAAAGTTTATTGTCCTGCTGACGACAAGAGCGACTGTTTTGTGCAATTTGAACAGACGCAGGTACACCATCACTTGCTAATTGACGTGATTTCCGGCGACGTCGACTCACAGTATTTGTGGGACGAACACTGTCACTGTTAGAGACAGTTCACATGAATGTCCATGGGCGAAGGTCCACGAGCCTGAGTGTCCTTGGTTCGATTCCGGCGCGAAGCCAAAGGCCGGGAATGATTGTGATTGTCTGATCTGAGCTTTTTCTGGCAAACACTTTGAACATGTCCTTTCCTATTACAGAAAAAGGAAATAGCTTGGCGTGACGGGCAATGTTCACGCGAATGTCTAGTTGCACACCGCGGGCATGATTTTAGCACTGCATTAGCTCGCTTTCGCGGGACACGTGGTTGTGCGGACATGCGCGAAGGCTGTTTACAGTTCCTTGCAGCGCGCCCGGCGGGCCGGTTAATGCGACACACTGCTGGCGAAGTTTCAAAATATTCCTGAGCACAGTCAAGTGTGTCTTGCCTATCCAATATGTCTATCACTTGTTGAAGGGAGGGATTAACTAGTTTCAAAATTTGCTCCCGTATACGAACATCAGAAACGTTCTGTGCTATTGCATCACGTACCATTGTATCTGAATAAGGAAGGCCATAGTCACATTCAAACGCACAATCCCTTGTAAGGCCTTGCAATGTTGCAATCCACTCCCGATTGGTTTGACCGGCCGTACGTTTTGTACGAAAGAAAGTATACCTTTTTGCAACTACATTAACTGTTTCTTTGAAATAGGCGTCCAATGCCGACAAAATTTCTTCGTAGGACAGAGTCGCTACGTCGCGTCGGGGAAACAATTTCACTATCACACGGTACGTTTGCACGCCGACACAAGACAATAAGTGAGGCTGCCGCTCGTTACCTTGAATTCTGTAGGCGGCGAGATGAAATCCAAACTGGCGGGACCATTCAGTCCAGGTCTCTTTCTCTGCATCAAAATTGCGAAACTGCGGTGCAACTGCATGTTGTGGTTGCGGTAGCGGTGAAGCGGCGGCTGCCGCATCGGTTTGAATGGCACGTTGACCCTGGACGAGCTGTCCAAGGGCATCCAATAACGCCTGCGTCTGCTGATTCTGCAAGCGATAAAATTCGGACAGTACATCTGGCGAAGCCATGACACAAGTAAATGTAAGTAATTAGAAATAACAAGACCCTTTCCGTTGCCTCGTCGCCAATGATGTGTTGGTAAATGTGCCAACACCTTGTAGATAGAGGAGGCCTTTATGCACGCTATCTAACGCAGACGGGCGTGACTTCTGGAACAGGATAAGTAGTGAAAGCTAATAAGAAAAGTATGCAGCTCCTCGAATACTTATCCTTGTTGTATACATCGTTCTTCTTGTTGGCATTTCATACGATAACTATCAAACTATGTAAGGCTAATGGCGCCTTGCTAGGTCGTAGCCATGGACTTTGCTGAAGGCTATTCTAACTGTCTCTCGGCAAATGAGAGAAAGGCTTCGTAAGTGTAGTCGCTAGCAAAGTCGTCGTACAACTGGGGCGAGTGCTATTCCGTATCTCGAGACCTGCCTTGTGGTGGCGCTCGGTCTGCGATCACACAGTGGCGACACGCTGGTCCGACATGTACTAAATGGACCGCGGCCGATTTAAGCTACCACCTAGCAAGTGTGGTGTCTGGCGGTGACACCACACATTGTCCAATTCCATGTGAGCAAGAAATTCTAAAACAAAGGTCTCTCTTTGTGGCAGGTCAACAGGAAGCAACTTGTGCACATGGGTAATTTTGAATGAATAGCAAAGAAGGATGTTTCGTACAATTTTACGCACCGTGCTCACGGATATGTTCCGTGTTCGGACAAGTCTCCGTGCACTACACGTTTGCACACCATCCCTCGTTTCCTCCTGCATTGCTGTGGCCACTGCTTCGACTGACGTCGAATAAATTCGTTTCCTCCCTCTACCAGGTTGCACACAAAAAGAACACGTGTTTTCCAATTTCCGATTCATTTTCTCCAGACACACGACAGTCTTCGGACCATGCCTTTTTTTCGAACCCTTCAGTATCCGGAACGTCTGCAGAGCGACGTGTGCACTGTCATCATCCTTGTGATACAGTTTTACAAGCAGAGCGCGATCCTACACTGAGACAGTCATGGCGAATTCGCAGACGCGAAAGAAGGAAAAGCCGTGCACCCGGCATGTTTACACATACCATCAACGTGTCGTGCTCATGACAGGTGTTTCCATTTACAGAGCCATCTATTGATTAATTTTCACACTATTTTTTTTCTTCTGCTATACGTTTTCCCCTTTCTCCGATAATATGCCGTTGCAATATGACGTCATTCTGACCAGTGCTGTTATTTCTACAGCGTTTTGAAAGTTTAACTTCAATTATAATCGCCCTGTATGTTGCTAATAGTAGAAGAAAATGAGATTTATTCTTCAATAACTATTAATATTACTGATAAATCATAAAATTATGATCGCTGTTAGTAGACAACTTTTCTTTCTGGAAGCCGCAGCTACGATAAAAATATTTTCTTGCTTACTCAGCTACTTTAAGGGCGTTGGCGAACATTACGGGAACGTCTCTGACATATTAATAAATTAAAATGTCCAGCAAGGAAGGATCTGGAAATACTTCGGCGAGCCAGTGATACACGAACAGCTGTAGCGTAAGCTGTTATCTAATCTCAAAGGCGTCCCGCTTCTGTAAGCGTGTTCAGCACGTTCTTGAGGCAGTTGCAAACGTTATCAGAATATCAGGAAGCGGCGCCAACCGTTCTGTACGCACCCACCTGCACGTTGAAGACGTAAGTATCTTTTTCAGCTGCACTATGGAGCGCAGCACTTGGCACATAACGCGCAAATATGAGCAACACGTTTCTGTCTTGGGAGGACAGTCTAATTCTCTGCTACTCAAGAGAAAGCATATTTATATCTGTTTGTCGAGCAGTGAACCTACGTTACAACAGAAGCTATCTAGTGCGTCATCTTCAGCTACACTTTATCACCACTCTCCTATCATATTTCACCGCCTACATTATGTTTTCGGCAATAAATCCCCGCTCTTCTACTACCTTTGCTGTTCATTACTAGCTTACCTTACCTTATCTTTCGTATCACCCTTTCTACCGCATGCTATAGCAGCAACATAGGCTCGTCTCATCCATGACTACAAACAGTGTTTCGCGGAATCTGCTTCAACATTTTCTCGTATCCTCTTTCCGAATGTTTCAAGATCTAAAGACAATTTGCTTGAAGCATATTTGAGATTCTGGGAGGCAAAAATTGCATTATTACCAGAAACACTGTCGTAAAATCATAAAACTAACCCATGAGGCTGATGTAGCAAACATCAGTTGTATTCAGAATGAGATTTTCACTCTGCAGCGGAGTGTGCCCTGTTATAAAACTTTTCTGGCAAATTAAAACTGTGTACCGGGCCGAGACTCGAACTCGGAACCTTTGTCTTTTGCGGGCAAGTACTCTACCATCTTTTTTTTTTTTGATAAAAACATTTCTTAAAGAAACAATGTTACACATTCCAAAGACATAAGTACATGTACTAACCATGTACACATGTCACACAGGAAATGATTTAAACAAAAAGTTTGATCATTGCAATTATGCTGATGCTAAAGAAATACAACAGAAGGTTGTGTTACTGACTAAAGTACCAGAAAGAATTAAGTTAAACATCAATAAAAGTTTTTTTAAAGACATTCAAACTTCAAACATGAAAAATTAAATCTGCACTTTGAATTACATATGCTACAATCTTTACAGAAGCATAAATAGCTGTTTATGAAGGATATCAGCAAGTTGGTGGGATAATTTTTAATATAATAATGTACACAAGGAAATCGTCTCAGTGAGAGACAGGTTAAGGGTAGAAACTGATCTTTAACCTTCTCAGCTTAGCTATGAGCATTTTACACAAATGTATGGAAGTCACCAAATACAGAATATGGAAGATTTATACCCATCGCACATAAAAACAATTTAATAATCATATTAGACAATTGCTGAAATACTTGAGAATGGCAGAATGGAGATATTGTAAAGTTGTCTAGTCTTCCAACTACACTTTCTGGACATTAATTGAATGTTAAATATCTGAAGTGATCAGACTTATTATATAGGTCTTTCACTGCTAAACTGACTTACACATCACAGTGCAAAAATGAACAGGGCAATGCGCCAGCCTTTTTTAGGATCTAAAGTGGCTACTCTAGCAGGTACTCTGAAAACTTCCTCCCCACAAAAAGTTGGTGATTTTGGACTAATGGAAACAGTTGGGCAGTATAATAAGCTTCAGCAAGGATGAATGAGTTGATATACTTTCTTTGAATTTGGTTCATATATCGAGTTAAATTCTTTATAATGGCTCCTTGCGCTTCATCTGCAGCAACTTTCCAATTTAAAGCCGTCATTTTCATGGGGCATGCTGTGGGGTGATCGCAAGTGTTTTATGTTGTCGGACTAATTTTGCCCACTCGACGTTGATATTATCAAAACCTCTGAGATTTAACATCTTACTTTTTTCATTTGCATTTGCTCCAGATGCTCTACAGTACGAATCAATCACTGTTTCTAGGGTGGTTACCTCGTCATTATTCCTTATAATGACCCTATATCGTCAGCATAGGCTCTTATAACTGTTATCTCCTGATAATGTTAAGCCTTTCAATCTAGCATGGACACGCCGGAGGAAAGGTTCCAGCGAAATGGCTAAGAGCGACATGGACAGAGGACTTCGTCCTGGACGCGTCCGATTCAACCCGTCGGCTATGACCCGTGACGTAAGGCTGTTGTGGTGTGTGACGTCACGACGACGCGAAGTCTAGTTCGTGTGTGTCGCGTGTTTGTAGGTGTCATGTTGAAGCTGTCGGTGGTGCTATCTGGTGGTGTATTTGGGAGTTTCGTGTTAGGTGGTGTGTTTGTAGGTGGCGTTTTTGCTGTGGTCTGTGGTGCTCTCTGGTGGTGTTTGTGTGTACTGCGTAGTATTGGATTCATTTGAGTGGTAGACATGAACTGGTTGTGTCGTGGTGCTGACTGTGTGTCTAGTGGAATATTTTGCAGTGAGTTGATGGTGTAGTTTTTTTTTTATGCCAAGTTACTGTAGTGTCGTTTTCGGTTCGCCGTGTGTGAATTTTTAATACTACTGTTATGTCTTTGTTAGGTATAGAAATGACCCAGAAGATTAATAATTTTCGGTTATGGGGGCTTACGGGCGACACTCCCTTGTCGCTTATAAAGTTCCTGCAGCTTTTCGATCTTATGGCTGAATTCGTGCGTTGTGTGGAGAACCTACGAGGCTTACCAAAGCTCCGGCGTCTTGGACCTGGCACGGCTATATGTTGAGATGTCAGAGGGATAACGTATGGCGCTCCACACGTCAAGGTTCCTGGTTCGAGAAATCTAGGTATGCGTGAGATTGTGTTGATGAGTTATTATTTTTTTACCAATTCTCCTACAGTTTCTGTGCGCCTGAGGTGGGTGTGAGCGAGCGAATGGTGCTTGACTGGTATTCTTTTTGTCGCAAGGTTTGTTCTGAATATATTAAATACAGGGGTAAATTGGGTGGGCCTGGGCTAGTTGTAGAGATTAACGAGTTGCAGTTTTGGGAGGAGAAACTATGGGAGGGGTAAGCGTGTGGTTGGTATATGGGTGTAGGGGGCTGGGTCTTCAGAATGTGTTTTTAGGGTCGTAGAGCATAGTACAAAAAGGGAGTTAGTGGGTTTGATTCAGGAATATGTAGAAGAGGGTAGTACTGTAGTGTCCGTTTTTTTGCAGGTTGGATCAGGAGTGGTACCAGCATTTAGTAGTTAACCACAGTGTCGAGTTTAAGAATTGTGAGAGTGGGGCCTGCACTAATACTAAAGAGGTTTTGGGGGGGCTGTTAAATCTGTTATTGGGAGGGTGAAGAGGCACTCTTATAACCTTCAGGCTCATTTAGATGAGTACTGTTGGTGGAAGAGCATTCCTGAGGGCTATTGTAGTTTTAGGGTTTTTTTAAGGGCTGTATAGGCCAAAGGTTGTGGGTTAGTTAGGTTTGGGGGGGGGGGGGGTTGGTAAGGTTTGGGGAGGTAGGTAGGTAGGTGGTTGAGGGTTGTCGTGGGTTTTTGATTTTGTTGTGGAGGATTTATTTTGTTGTTTTTTTAGTTGTAGTGTGTGATCCTGCTTTTTTGTTTTTGGTTATTTGTTTCAAGGTCTTCGATTTTTTTGGGAGAGGGGGAGGGGAGATGGGCGATGGGGGGTGGGGAATTTTATTTGGTTGTGGTTTATTCTGTTGGTGTCTTTGTGTGTATAGTCGTGTGTGGCTGTGTGATTGTGATGTTTGACCTAGAGGACAGCACTGGAGCTTTTATGTGGTGAGTTGTTTGGTTTTTGTTTATTTTGTGTGTGTGGGGGGGGGGGGGGGGGGGGGCGGGCGTCTGGTTGTTTGTTGTTATTTGTGATTTGGTACTGAGAGATGCTGTTGATCTTTATAATTGAAGGGAAGTATTCAGTTTCAATGTGTGGTTGTAGCTGTGGGTGGTTTGGTATCGGTAGTTTTGTAGCGGTGGTTTCTGTTGCTCTATATAGGTCAAGGGAAGCGTTCGATTCCAGTGGATATTGTTTTTAGTTGATTTTGGGAAGTTTGTGGTCGTTTTATTTTATCATTTTTGTCGTTTGGTTTAGTGGCGTGTGTTCATTTTTAATTTGTTCACACTCAGAAATCCTCGGTTTCCCGTTCTTGTCGGGTCGACAGAAGCGTCCGATCCCACGCGGCGGCTTTGACCTGTGACGTAAGGGCGTTGTTTGTGACGTCATGACGGCGCGGAGTTTGGTTTGTGAGTGTGGCGTGTTTGTAGATGTCGTAGTTTGTTGTGCTGTCTGGTGGTATGTTCAGGGTTTTCGTTTGTGTGGTGTAATGGGCTCAGTTTGCTTTTGCTCATTATCCAGAATTGTTAGTGTGTCGGCTGTGTTTGTAGTGGAGTTCGTTTCAGTGAGTTAACGATTTTGTATGAAGGTTAATTTAGTGTTGTTCGCTGTACATCGTGTGGTAATTTTAGTAAAATTAATCTGTTGTTGTTTTTGTTCAGGAATGGATGACGGATAAAATTAGATGTAACTGACGAAACCGGGAATTACTAAATCCGAAATTAGAACTTCTTGTAACAGGGCAATATCAGTCGCGGATTCGTACAAAAATTCCTTAAGGGCCGATAATTTCAAACCAGACGTAATTTTATTTATGTTTATTGTGGTAACAGAATAAGATTGCGTCATCGCGCTGTAACTATGTTGTTTTGATGAACTAATTGTTTCCTGTGGTTCAGGGTTCAGTTAAGCTATAATAGTTTTCTCGGAAGGCTGGACATGGAATAACACTTCAATCAGTTCATTAGTTACTGTCTGGTTTTTTTCTACTTCCGATGTTTTCTCTTGAGCCGCAAGCAGGCTCATTTCCTGGTAAACTTTCTGATTTTTCTTCCAGTGATTCGTGTAGGACCGAACATTCTTTGGGCTTGGATCGCCCTTACCGAATTTTCCCTTCCCATGGTTACGAGCTACTTTCTCATTTGGTTGCGTCAGTATTTTACTTCGCAGCTTATCTGGAGCAGCAGCAGCAGCAGACACTTTCGCAATTTCTGTTTCCGGCGCCTGCCCTGAGGTGTTGACCGTAATTTCAGTTTGGCCACCACTGCCTCGTTTGTTATTAATGTCACTTACTTTCTGATCGAGGGAAACAAATGGAGACTGCAGTTTTGCAGCCTGTCCCTGAATTTGTTTATTAACAGATAGCTGCTGATCTTTGCAATCGGTTACTGCACCTGTTATTTCTTGCAAATTAATACTGATTACACCCCCTTCATTTTCTGGTACCGTATGTGTATTATCTTTCTGTTCATCAGTTTCCACTCGCATTTTGCCTTCCGGTTCCTCTGACTCCTCATCGCACTGTTTTTTCTTTCGAAGTGAGAGAGTTGGACAGGACAGCTCGTCCTCTGAACAACTATCAGTTGTCCGGAGGTCGTTTTTTTCCGGTTGCATTTCGGTTCACGAGTAGTGGTAACAGGGTTTCCCTTTGTTGTTAACGGGGGGAATTGACTGTTATCGTGATAGGAGACATCAGCTTGGCCCGCTGCGTTAACCTTCTCAACCAGTTGATCCGGGCTATTCTTTGGTAACTGATCATTTAAGGTAAGCTTCTGACGCTGTATCAAATTACTTTTAAGAACAAAAGTTCGCCGTGAACATTCCTGTCTAAAGTGGCCGGTTTCGTTACGTATGACATGTAGCTTCCTGACCTGTATAAACAATTTGTGCCTTATACCCACAAACAGTTATGTGAGACGGAATATTCGTCTTAACGTCCATCTCTACACACCGGACCCCGTTGAAACACTGCAGTTTAAAGCGAGGCGACAATCTTTCACTTGCAATTGATTTAACGTCCCCGTTGTTCGAAAGAGCTTCCTTAATCTTATCATTTTCAATTTCAGTGGGAAGATTCAAGACACTAACGGTTTTGTAATGAATTTCCGATTTATAGATGAAAACCTTACTTTTATAACCATTTCTATGCACAATATCTACTTCATAACCCCACTTTCGTAACACTTTACCAACAGTCTCAGCACTGCTTAACTTGACAAAAACACTTTTTCCTGATCCAGTTGCCAGGTATGGACGGTTTCAGAATTGAGACCAATTACCTGTGTAATCCAGTCAATTTCCAGGGATGTCGGCTGCACAGGACGGGATTCCTTGTCAAAAACAAATACCAGAGTATTCTTCCTGAGGTTTGTAGCCATGGTTAATCCAGCGACGCAATTTCAGTTCAACAACCGAAATTACAATTAGCAGCAGCAAGACCAGAAAGAGCGAACAGATCACAAGGAATATGAAGGAACACGAAGATTAACGGACAGACAGCACTCGGCGAAGCACAAGTACACCGATGTAAACAAGGAAGTGCAGCGCAGCAGTTAACAGCGGCCACTCGCGAGCGCGGCTGAAACGGAATTACCATCTGAGATACCCGAGCACGACTCACGCCTCGTCATCACAGCTTTAATTCCGCCAGTACCTCGCCTCCTACTTTCCAAGCTTTACAGAAACTCTCCTGCGAACCTTCCAGAACTAGCACTCCCGGAAGAAAGGATATTGCGGAGACATGGCTTAGCCACAGCCTGGGGATGTTTCCAGAATGAAATTTTCACTTTGCAGCGGAGTGTGGGCTGTTATGAAACTTTCCTGGCACATTAAGGGCATGGTCCCGAGTTAGAGTCTCGGTCCGGCACACAGTTTTAATATGCCAGGAAAGTTTCACCCGTTGTATTAACATGAAATCAACAAAAAGAATTGCTGGAATTAATCAGAAATTATTTATTGGTTTTCCCACTTTTCGAGAGCGTTACTGCTCCCCCAACTGTGTACTGAATTGATTAATAGCCGCTCCGGTTGCTAAGATTTTCGTTATTTTACTCCTCGACCGGTTTCAGCATTTATATTGAAACCATCTTCCGATTTCAATCTAAAAGGCTGTAATATAACTGTCGTGGAGTAAAATTAAGAACTTTTTAACAATTGAAGCAGTTACACGTCAATACTTAGGAATTATTGGTCGTGGTGTATTGGTGCGCAACTGTTTCTTTCGGAACCTGGGCTGTTTTTTCGGAACCTGGAAATATTGTCAATTGGGTTTGCTACAAACGAATCCAGGTGAACGCTGAAAATTAGTGTGCTTAACAAATCTATACTATATAAAAGCAAGTTGTTGTTTAGTGTTTTTCCTAAAATTCTCGTAAATTCTTGACCGATTTACTTCAAATATTTCCACGATGCTCTACTAGACGTTCAGATGGATACAAGCTATATATTTTTAATATCGAGAGTGGTCCGAAACAGTTTGAAAAGCTTGTAAGGTAGCAGAAGAAAATTCGAAATGTTGCTCCAGTTTTTTTTTTTTTTTTTTTTCCATCAGTCTACTGACTGGTTTGATGCGGCCCGCCACGAATTCCTTTCCTGTGCTAACCTCTTCATCTCAGAGTAGCACTTGGAACCTACGTCCTCAATTATTTTCTTTACGTATTCCAATCTCTGTCTTCCTCTACAGTTTTTGCCCTCTACAGCTCCCTCTAGTACCATGGAAGTCATTCCCTCATATCTTAGCAGATGTCCTATCATCCTGTCCCTTCTCCTTATCAGTGTTTTCCACGTATACCTTTCCTCTCCGATTCTGCGTAGAACCTCCTCATTCCTTACCTTATCAGTCCACCTAATTTTCAACATTCGTCTATAGTACCACATCTCAAATGCTTCGATTCTCTTCTGTTCCGGTTTTCCCACAGTCCATGTTTCACTACCATACAATGCTGTACTCCAGACGTACATCCTCAAATTTCTTCCTCAAATTAAGGCCGGTATTTGATATTAGTAGACTTCTCTTGGCCAGAAATGCCTTTTTTGCCATAGCGAGTCTGCTTTTGATGTCCTCCTTGCTCCGTCCGTCATTGGTTATTTTACTGCCTAGGTAGCAGAATTCCTTAACTTCATTGACTTCGTGACCATCAATCCTGATGTTAAGTTTCTTGCTGTTCTCATTTCTACTACTTCTCATTACCTTCGTCTTTCTCCGATTTACTCTCAAACCATACTGTGTACTCATTAGACTTCATTCCGTTCAGCAGATCATTTAATTCTTCTTCACTTTCACTCAGGATAGCAATGTCATCAGCGAATCGTATCATTGATATCCTTTCACCTTGTATTTTAATTCCACTCCTGAACCTTTCTTTTATTTCCATCATTGCTTCCTCGATGCACAGATTGAAGAGTAGGGGCGAAAGGCTACAGCCTTGTCTTACACCCTTCTTAATACGAGCACTTCGTTCTTGATCGTCCACTCTCATTATTCCCTCTTGGTTGTTGTACATATTGTATATGATCCCTCTCTCTCTATAGCTTACCCCTACTTTTTTCAGAATCTCGAAGAGCTTGCACCATTTTATATTGTCGAACGCTTTTTCCAGGTCGACAAATCCTATGAAAGTGTCTTGATTTTTCTTTAGCCTTGCTTCCATTATTAGCCGTAACGTCAGAATTGCCTCTCTCGTCCCTTTACTTTTCCTAAAGCCAAACTGATCGTCACCTAGCGCATTCTCAATTTTCTTTTCCATTCTTCTGTATATTATTCTTGTAAGCAGCTTCGATGCATGAGCTGTTAAGCTGATTGTGCGATAATTCTCGCACTTGTCAGCTCTTGCCGTCTTCGGAATTGTGTGGATGATGCTTTTCCGAAAGTCAGATGGTATATCGCCAGACTCATATATTCTACACACCAACGTGAATAGTCGTTTTGTTGCCACTTCCCCCAATGATTTTAGAAATTCTGATGGAATGTTATCCATCCCTTCTGCCTTATTTGACCGTAAGTCCTCCAAAGCTCTTTTAAATTCCGATTCTAATACTGGATCCCCTATCTCTTCTAAATCGACTCCTGTTTCTTCTTCTATCACATCAGACAAATCTTCACCCTCGTAGAGGCTTTCAATGTATTCTTTCCACCTATCTGCTCTCTCCTCTGCATTTAACAGTGGAATTCCCGTTGCACTCTTGATGTTACCACCGTTGCTTTTTTTAATGTCACCAAAGGTTGTTTTTTTTTAATGTCACCAAAGGTTGTTTTGACTTTCCTGTATGCTGAGTCTGTCCTTCTGACAATCATATCTTTTTCGATGTCTTCACATTTTTCCTGCAGCCATTTCGTCTTAGCTTCCCTGCACTTCCTATTTATTTCATTCCTCAGCGACTTGTATTTCTGTATTCCTGATTTTCCCGGAACATGTTTGTACTTCCTCCTTTCATCAATCAACTGAAGTATTGTGAGTGTATGCTTTCCCGGCGTATACAGCTGGCGAAGAGTTCTCGGGCTTCCAGCCGGGTGGCGGTGTCTTCAAACAGCGACGTTTCGACGAGTGACATACTCATCATCTTCTGGCGAAGTGCCGAGACTTTGCGGATGCCGGTCCCTTTATACCTGCGGTGTGCCCCCCACCACCTGGCCGCGGGAGGCTGGGTCCAGAGGAGCCGGCGGCGAGGTGGAGGGGGAAGCGGGTGCGCCGTTCGTGTCTCTGTCAGAGCATTCTGATTGCGTCTCGTGAGCTGGACGGTTCTTGTTACGTTCCTGGCGTATTGCGGCTAATGCTGGATTCCAGGCCGCGCTCAGTTGATAGCCTTCGTCCCTGTTCACAAGGTTCTCGTGGACCCGTATTTCTATTGATTCTTTAATGACGCTATCCCAATAGCTCCCGGCTCGGCATAGCACCCTGGTGTTTTCGAAGTCAAAGGTGTGGTTTTCTTTGATGCTATGTTCAGCTATAGCAGATTTCTCTATCTGTCCAAGTCGAACATGCCTGATGTGTTCCTCGCACCTTTTTGAGATGCAGCGCTGCGTTTGACCAATGTACTGCACACCACATTCGCAGGCAATGTTGTATATACCAGGTGTGTTTAGTTTGAGTGGGTCTTTAGCTGAGCCCAGCAGCTCTTTCGTCTTCGGCGGTGGTCGGAAGACGGTATTTATGTTAGATTTTCTTAATAGCCTCCCGATTTTGGCTGATGTGGGCCCCAAATATGGAAGAAAGGCGAGTCTCTTGTTAATTTCCTCTTCCTCTTCCTGAACTTTGTCAGCCTGTCTCCTCTTGAAGGCCCTGCCAATCTTCAACTGTACTGCCTACTGCGCTATTCCTTATTGCTGTATCTACAGCGTTAGAGAACTTCAAACGTATCTCGTCATTCCTTAGTACTTCCGTATCCCACTTCTTGCTTATTGATTCTTCCTGACTGTCTTGAACTTCAGCCTACTCTTCATCACTACTATATTGTGATCTGAGTCTATATCTGCTCCTGGGTACGCCTTACAATCCAGTATCTGATTTCGGAATCTGTCTGACCATGATGTAATCTAATTGAAATCTTCCCGTATCTCCCGGCCTTTTCCAAGTATACCACCTCCTCTTGTGATTCTTGAACAGGGTATTCGCTATTACTAGCTGAAACTTGTTACAAAACTCAATTAGTCTTTCTCCTCTTTCATTCCTTGTCCCAAGCCCATATTCTCCTGTAACCTTTTCTTCTACTCCTTCCCCTACAACTGCATTCCAGTCGCCCATGACTATTAGATTTTCGTCCCCCTTTACATACTGCATTATCCTTTCAGTATCCTCATACACTTTCTCTATCTGTTCTTCAGCTTGCGACGTCGGCATGTATACCTGAACAATCGTTGTCGGTGTTGGTCTGCTGTCGATTCTGATTAGAACAACACGGTCACTGTACTGTTCACAGTAACTCACCCTCTGCCCTACCTTCCTATTCATAACGAATCCTACACCTGTTATACCATTTTCTGCTGCTGTTGATATTACCCGATACTCATCTGATCAGAAATCCTTGTCTTCCTTCCACTTCACTTCACTGACCCCTACTATATCTAGATTGAGCCTTTGCATTTCCCTTTTCAGATTTTCTAGTTTCCCTACCACGTTCAAGCTTCTGACATTCCACGCCCCGACTCGTAGAACGTTATCCTTTCGTAGATTATTCAATCTTTTTCTCATGGTAACCTCCCCCTTGGCAGTCCCCTCCCGGAGATCCGAATGGGGGACTATTCCGGAATCTTTTGCCAATGGAGAGATCATCATGACACTTCTTCAATTACAGGCCACATGTCCTGTGGATACACGTTACGTGTCTTTAATGCAGTGGTTTCCATTGCCTTCTGCATCCTCATGTTGTTGATAATTGCTGATTCTTCCGCCTTTAGGGGCAATTTCCCACCCCCTAGGACAAGAGAGTGCCCTGAACCTCTATCCGCTCCTCCAGCCTCTTTGAGAAGACCGTTGGCAGAATGAGGCTGACTTCTTATGCCGGAAGTCTTCGGCCGCCAATGCTGATTATTTATCAAAATTTAGGCAGTTAATTAGAATTGATATTAGCCGATCAGGCCGTTGCGCGCACAAAGTCAAGCGACCTGCCATAGACGGTGTCGAAAAACGTGTTCGTTTGGTTTCCTAAAACCGAACATGAGAGGTATGCAAAAATTGGACATAGAACGGTAGTAAGGAGCCAAAGACTGCTCGTCTCGTGCACTATGAGAACAATTGACACTACTTTTATCCTGCAGGCGCTTGAATTTGCGCGCACAACGGCCTGATTGGCCACCGTCAGTGCTAATTAACTCGGAAATTGCGGAGCATATTGAATTTTTTCGTAACAATTTTTTAAACAGGAAATATTGTAAGAAAATATTTCAAAGTTCTTGACCAGTTTACTTGAAATTTTTGCACGGTGCTCTAATAAATATTCAAGCATGGGCTAAATATTTTTTAAAGAAAAATGTATATGTTTTGTGTTGTATTTACTGCTAGAATGAAAATTACGTGGTGTGAATATATACCGTTTCATTTCTCGCAGTTAACTAAAATAATGGGCATTTAAACCATTAGACAAACTTTCTTCCATACATATTCTTTCTCCTTATATATAATTTTAAACAAAAATTGTACACAACTGTGTACTGTTGTTTTTCTTCCTCGCACTTGATTTTAACGGGAAAGTTGTACTTATGGCTTATCGGCTTATCATTAGAATACTACTATGAAATCTGAATCGTCCGTAACTTTGCAGTGATACCCGTTTGCAGGGTAAATTGTGCGAATTACTATAAATGAAGCTACTATCCTCACAGATCCAGGAGCAGGAGAGTATCTCGTATCGCTTATACCAATAATTCCAACTGATTTATCACTTAATTTTAAGTGACTTCAATTCCCGATCGAAGATTCGTTAGCAAGAACAATAAATAAGGTTCGAGAACAGAGAGTGGGGAAGAGGATATCAACAGAAAGGCGGGAGGAAATGGACATAGCGAGGGGAAGGAGAGGATGGACAGAGAGGCGAGAGGAGGTGAAAAGAGATAAGGGGAACAGGAGATGGACGGACAGAGGGGGGGAGATAAGGAGATTACGATGTACCACCAATTCTCACACAGATTTAGCATTTGAGAAGCATCGCCAGGTTTGCTATTATTACATTAACGGTGGCCGCCTTCAAAGCAGGACGGCATACGCCTGCATTCGTTCCTCCCACTGCTTGCAACATTTGTGCCTGTCGTTTTCCGACAGATTTGCCGTCCGCCCGAGCTCAAGAACACCCTTGCTGATTGGGGTCTTCAACGCCCACAACCTGCTTTGGGGATCTCCGTGTCCTTGTCTGAGAGGCTCCCTATTGAGTGACCTCTTCCACCAAGCGCATCTTGTGTGCCTCAACACTGGGGAACCTACATTTTTGTCTGACTCCACGTCAACCTACTCTCATTTGGACCTTTCGGTCGGTACTGTTCGGCTAGCACTGCACTTTGAATGGTTCACTCTTGCTGATACACACTCGAGTGACCATTTTCCATGTGTCCTTTAATTACGGCCACAACTGCCATCTATGCGCCCAAGATGCTGGATGTTTTCCCAAGCCGATTGGAGACTTTTCTCCTCTCTAGCAACATTTGATGACCGTCAATTTCCAGCATCGACAATCAGGTCACTCATGTTACAGAAGTTACTCTTACAGCCGTCGAACGCTAAATACCTCGAACCTCACTGGCAATTACTGAGTCATTTCATGCATACACTAATAATATTTATTTCTCATGACCGCTGAAACCCGTATCTTCATGTTAATAAGCATGGTATACACTGAAGCGCCAAAAAAAACGGGTATATGCATTCGTATACAAATACAGATATATGTAAACCACTGCGGTCAGCAAGGCCTGTATAATACAAGAAGTGTCGTGTAGTTGCCAGATCGGTTGCTGCTGCTACAATGGCAGATTATCAAGCTTTAAGTGAGTTTGAACGTGGTGGTATGGTGAGCGCACAAGCCATGGGACATAGCATCTCCGAGGTAGCGATGAAGTAGGGATTTTCCCATACTATCATTTCACGAGCGTACCGTGAATATCAGGAGTCCGGCAAAACATCAAGTCTCAGACATCACTGGGGTTGCTATCGAATATGTAATTAAAAAAGTGGGATTTCCTATTTTTAAAAAACGCAGTTGATGTCCGTTTGACCTATGGCAGCGCCATCTAGCGGGCCAACGATAGTGCCATCTGGTTTCCCTCGTTCAAGCTAGACGAGTTTCGTTCTTTGTAGTTTTTTCGTTTGATGCTTATTTCGTTAGATATTTGGCCCGGTCATTATCAATGGACTACCCTGTATACAGGGTGATCCCGTGGTGATACAAACTATCAGGGATGGTGGAGAAGGATAAATGTATATATCTGAGGTCAGGACCCTTCGTTAGGAAACGAACGAGTCGACAGATACAAGCGAAAACCACTCTAATACCTCTAACTGTGGAAAACATGTACCGGTACTGTTGTTGCTAAAATTGTAGGGTAGGCAACTTTAGAGGTGTAGTATGGACCAAAACAAGGAAAATACTCTAGTAAACATGAGCTCTAAAATGCATACCTTAAGAGCTATGAGCATTTGTGCAATAGAGATGATGTTTCACACTAGCGAACATGAAAATTTAACTTTTAGATTTGTGTTTATTAGCGTTTGCCAAATTGTTTTTCTTGTTTTATCATAGACAATCTCACCATATCTTCCAGTGTTTAAAACAGAAATGTCCTGACAGTAGTGTCGTATATCTTTCTGAAGTTCACAAACACAGCGACATAGTGCAAGTATCATGCTATTCTGCTGTGATTACGAGATTAGACCCTTTTCTAGCCTGATAAGTAGTACTTTGGTGAGAATTTGCTATGTATTCCATGTTTCTCTGTACCTATTGGCATTAGTATTACCTCCATTCTCATATAAAAGATGAATTAATGCGCACTTCCAATCCTCTGGGACTTCTTCTGTTAACCATATATTCTGCATTATTCATTTAACTTCTGCAATAAATCTCAGTGCTGTGTCAGTTCCATCTTAGCCTGCTGCTTTGCTGTTTTTCCATGTTTTTAATAATTTCTGCAAGTTTCGTATTATGTCGTGTCTTCGATTTTGATAATTTCACTTTAAGAGTTGAAGTGAGAAGTCTCACTTTCGGTTCGTTGCAGTTAAATATTTTCTCTAAATATTTAGTTAATAATTCAGGTTTCTTTCTTGGGTATTGTTGTATTTCCATTTTATTTTCAACAACGAAGACTTGGGGGTATATTTTTGTTATATTTAAGCACTTTGTAGAAGCCTTGGGTCCTGTTTTTTTGAAAACCATTTTAAGTTTGATGGAGTTGGTTTTATATTGTCTTAACAATAAACTGATTTTGAGAGGGATGAACTTTATCTTGACAAATGTTAACTAGTGGTCTGTTATATATTTATTCCTTCCTTAACCACACATTCATTATTCCCTTCTGGTTTTTGTTAATGAAACTACAGGGTCTATTTGGAATTGTCTAAAGAATTTATTGGCGATATCCAGGTCGTCTTTGTGAGTGGTAATCTCTTGAAAGTTATGGATGTTAGTTTGTTGGAACGACTGACACAATCCTTGAAGTCTTTCACAATTTTTATTTGTTCGCTTTTATGCTGGAAAGTCTCAGACGATTTTGTGAAAACATTATTTCCAAGGTTTGGCATTGAAGTATCACACCGTAAAATTTCGATATCATTACCTGGAATTTTCCAGGTTTCCGATTCTAGTAGTTCCCAGAACTACTTTCTTTCGGTTGCTTTTTTTTCTATCGACATTGACTGATGCATGGGCATTAATTAGTGAATATGTTTTGCTTGCACATCTTATCATTAGCAGAGAAATTCTTTCAGAGGGAGATGTAAATTCCTTCACAAAGTCAGTGATTCTCTTGTTCGCAAGGAAAGCGTTCCCATGTTTGTCATTATGCATTTACAGCACTCCATCTGCAGGCCACAAGTGGCCCATCGGGACCATCCGACCGCCGTATCATCCTCAGTTGAGGATGCGGATAGGATGGGCGTGTGGTCAGCACACCGCTCTCCCGGTCGTTATGATGGTTTTCTTTGACCGGAGCCGCTACTATTCGGTCGAGTAGCTCCTCAATTGGCATCACGAGGCTGAGTGCACCCCGAAATATGGCAACAGCGCATGGCCACGCCCGACAGCGCTTAACTTCGGTGATCTCACGGGAACCGGTGTATCCACTGCGGCAAGGCCGTTGCCCATGCATTTACAGGGCCTCTCTTTAAAAAGCCTGCAATCATTGAACTCAAATACATGTTCATCTTCGAATCTTGTTCCTCATAAAGCCAAAATTATTATGTTCTGTTCATAAGGGATTTTAGTAAGCTGTTTAAATTTTCCTGGTTGTAAAATTGTGTTGACGTTAATTTAGGTTTCGATCGTATATTAGAATTCTCATTTCCAAAACGCTCCGACTTTTTCTTACCCCTGCACGTTGGTAATGGCCCTCCTGGATCCAATGGCCCAATTGCATTCTTTAGAGCAATGACTGACTGATTACATGGGTCTGCAAAAAAAGTTATTTTTCCAGCTGCGTGGGATATTTTTGCCGAATTATAAGTTTTAAAGGCCGGAGATTCCAAAAATGACTTCCATAACGTCCCATCACTTATTATTTACGATGCACTAAAGATATTATGTTTATATTACAACTAATCAAACAATTGTTTCTGATTTATATACAATTTTAGGTCCACTTTTTTCCCTATGAAACATTTTCTTCTTATCATTGATTCTTCTGCGAACTCCTTTTTTCCCGAATTCCTTCTCTGGTTTCTCGAGGGAGCAACCAACAGTAGTCAGCTAACACATTGACGTCGCATTTCGTTAGTAAGGTCTCTCTATATCACGGAGAGCCTGGTGAAATCTGTCACCCTGTTCTTCAGTGCAGGCTCCCTAGTGTTTTGGAAAACAGTCAGTATGGGAGTGTATGAAATGAACTTTTAATCCCATCTGATATACTTGAGCTTCATTTACTGCCAGAAGGCGTTTGTACAGTGGTTTTGTAGTCAGGATCCTTAGCATTCGCCAAAAAATTTTTTCTCTGCGTTCTTCAGAGAGACCCACGCTTCTTTTTCCTTTTCTTATATAGTTTCCAAAAAGAGGAATCAGATAAAAAGATTTATTATGTGAGGGCCAGTGAAAACTTATTCTTTTAAGTTGGCTTCAGTGAGATCCGGGAACTTGGAACACAATCCACGTCTGTTGGTAGTGATTTGACAGACTGCCTTACAAGCCCCAATTTAATATGAAGGGGGTGTTAATAAAAATTTTTCATATGGAATCGAGGTCGCATTAGTGACGTTTTTATCGATGGGGATTAAACTGTCTTGTGGTGGCTAGTAAGTTTTTGTGCAGTACGGCTGTCTGGTCCTACTGTCACACAAAGAACGCGAAGATCTCTCATATATCCTCTTTGCTAACCTAACAATATGGCTAGTATTTTGCAATCTCAACAAACCATCCATTGATGCTCTTGATGACTGATTTTCTCAAGTATCGTAGCCAATCATTATAGTTTTCTTGCGTATGAACCGAGTGTCCCATAGGAAGAGATGCAAATACATTTCCATTATATAGCAAGACTATTTTGAGACTAGCTTTAAAAGAATCAATGAATATGCGCCATTCTGATTAATCGTATTCTATTTCAAAACGTTTCATGAGGCCATGAAACTCATTACAATAAACTAGATTTCCATCTTTGGAGAGAAACGGAGTGAATTCTCTCTCTCTCGATGCCTGTACCACGAAAATGAGATCCCAGATGACAGTGGGTTTTCATTTTTTAGTCTTGATATTAGCAATTCGACTGCACCTTTTGAAAACCCTGAGTCTTTTACTAGGTCGTTGAGCTCACTCAGGAAAAAGTTGAAGTCCCTCATCTACAGGGCCGGCCGGAGTGGCCGAGCGGTTCTAGGCGCTACAACTGGAACCGCGCGACCGCTACGGTCGCAGGTTCGAATCCTGCCTCGGGCATGGATGTGTGTGTTGTCCTTAGGTTAGTTAGGTTTAAGTAGTTCTAAGTTCTAGGGCACTGATAACCTCAGAAGTTAAGTCCCATAGTGCTCAGCCATTTGAACCTCATCTACAGGAAAATCTGAGCTAGATTCGTCCTGGGAAGTTAATGTGTCAGTCATGTGATTCATTCAGGATGTCATCTAAATTAGAGGGTGGCTAGGGAGCAAGTATTTCAGAGCCGTGGGCACTGGACGAATAGCTGAATCAAGGTGAGGTTTAGATACATTCTTTTTATATTTGTATAAAATTCTTTCATATCTACCGAACAGAAGTAACAGTCAGTTGGGTGATTTTTCTGTTCATCCCATATCATAGGAATGACAAAACGAAGAGTTTTTCTTACCCTTAAAACGCAAACGAAGATCTTCCTCGCGTCTTCTGTGTACCTTATGCGGAGTCCGTGCTTCGTCTTGACCTCAGAGTTTCAATTGGCTTTCTTTAAAACTCGCTTTTGTTTCTTTGTTGACTTTCACTGTGTATTCACCACAAACATAACAGAAGCAGTCAGGAGAAATTATACAAACCCAACAGCTTTCGAATGGGGTATACAAAGTGAATGTGGCGTTAGATGGCCAGCGAGAAACTGAACTTATTCAGCTTGTTGAAACGTTATCTAATCCAACGGCAGGTTCGTTTACATGTATTTTTCTTACCACAAATAACACGTCAAGACATGCTCAACATCACTAGTAATTTAATCTGTTTCAACAAGATCATTAAACCTTCCATCTAATACAAAAACTATCTTACCCCTCCCCATACCACTACTCTCGTAAACCATTCACACTTTTTTTTTTTTGTCATTTGTTGCCCAGTCCAACTTTAGTTGATAAAATTAATGTAAGAAGTTGTTAGTTTTAAGGCCATTTAAAAAAAATTAAGTTAGTGATTTTACGCTAAATACAAAGAAACCTTAAGTATAGGAAAGAAATTGACGTAATGAATTGTACCAATCCATCTGTTGCATACAGCAAACCAGTGCTTAACAGTATCAGTTAAAAACAGTCTCGGTTGCAATTTTTATTTTTTTATTTTTCAACTACGCGTTTCACCCATTTAGGCATCTTCAGGTTGATCTACATATAAAACTGAGAACAAATACATCTATTTAAGAATCGCGATCGCGTTGTGCAGACTTGGATAACCTAAAAGCATGTATAAACTGATCAAATATTGAAAGCCCAAGTACCTTAGTTTCGTATTTCTTAGAACGATCCTTTAGACAGTATAGCCAATGGGCATCGTCGAATGGATCAGGCCAACATCGCCTTCGCTAACCTCCGTAAAAACTAGAAATATAAAATAGTAAAAACAGATGAGATAATTCACCATTAATCGGACACTCAGAAATGCAATCATATTGCCGAAGCCTTATGATAAGACCGTACCTTCCTAGATTGACGTGACTCCAGGACATGGCATAAAGCGTTCCCGTTCACAGGAGCGAGTAGTAGAAAAAGTTGGGGCTCAAGTAGTAAGCATAAAGCACCATAGCATCGTGTGCTAGTACTGACACCTAATACAGACCACCTCAATAGGTGGCGCTGCCACGCAGCTGCTGGTGAGAATGAGAGATCGTAAACTGGATACACGTAGCCACTAAAACTTTATAAATTTAATGCACATAAACATAAATAAATAAAACTGTGAACGTTAACGCGTTATGCAGGTCTTGGAGTCACGTCCATCTAGGCTTCGGCAATATGATTGCATTTCTGAGTGTCCGATCATTGGTGAATTCTCTTATCTGTTTTTACTATTTTATATTTCTAGTTTTTACTTAGGTTAACGAAGGCGATGTTGGCCTGATGTATTCGACGTTGCCCCGTTGCCCTTTGGCTATACTGTCTAAAAGATTGTTCTAAGAAATACCAACCTAAGGTATTTGTTCTTTCAGTATTTGATCTGTTTATACATGCCTTTAGGTTATCAAAATCTTCACAACGCGACCGTGATTCTTAAATACATGTGTTTGTTCTCTGTTTTCTATGTAGATCAACCTGAAGATGCCTAAATAAGATGAAACGCCTAGTTGAAAAATAAAAAAAAACAAAAAATTGCAACCGAGACTGTTTTAACCGATACCAGTAACGAATTTTTTTTTGTTTTCATCCAGTTGAAATCAATAAGAAAATTTGTAAAAATCCTGTGCAGTTTTTTACTTGTAGACCTGTTATCCTTTCAGCTTACAGCGTGAAGTAATTTCTACCTTATTTGTTTCCATCTGCATAGTTATTGAAATTGTGGGAGAATTCTGCATTCCAGAAATTAAGAGCGAGACTAAGTCGCAGACTTCATTAGATGAGTCGTCCCTAACATGGAGGCCACACGCTGACCAGAATGCCGCCCGGCGTGGGACCAGACGCATACAGATTTTAATTATTTCTCGTAAGATTTTTCCACTCTCTCCGTGACAACTTATCGTATTCATCTACAATCGAAGCCTTAGGTCTTCTTCGTCTACAGTCCTAGAATGACCCCTGGCCTTTGTACAAAATGTTACTCCCCATCATTAGTAACACTTCCCATCACTCATATGTGCCTAACTTCCTATTACTTTGGAGAAAATCTTCCAGTCTCTGTCTTTTACAAAAGTAATATGAAATAAAAACGAAATATGTCACAGTGTGAAAACATTCATCATTGTCTTTTCAAAAACTAGCATTTTTTAAATTTTTGTACTTGAAATATTGTCTAATTTGTGTATATTCTTCACTGTTACTTTACTATCGAGCAGCCTTCCTGTTAACTTTCCTCTCTTTTATTTAATTCGATATACACTAACGCAAGAAATGTCAACATTAATAATATTAGCCTTGCATTTACAATTTAGTTTGAGGCGGCTTAAATTAACTTTCACATATTGACATAAGAGATGCACCACACCTCTTACACATGATGGAAAGTTAAAAAGATCTTTGGTACAGACAGAGGCTGAAGATTGGAAAGAAAAAAGTTTTTAGGGATCTGGGCCAGAGGATAAAGTAGATACTCCAGAAAAAGTAAAAGGATGTGCTGTATGATATCTCAATCTCCGTGCGTTTCCAACTATAGCGGCTGACGGGCATTCATGACTAATCCATAGTAGGAAAACCAAATCCCTACTACAGATTAGTCACAGAAAACTTCGAAGTTAGTCATCTCTTAACTGATCTCAAAAACTCATTAGAGTTAAATTATACTTCCAGCGCTCAAGGAATAAGGTTTCTTACTTGACCATACTCCTTAAAGATGCTATGCTGATTGAGAATTTATTTTTAAGACTGTACTTTCCCTCTTACTAGTATTTAGCTTTCCTTCGTGTATCTCTTTATTTCAACAACATTCTAGAAAGCATTCGTCTTCTTTTTAGGGTTCCGTACATCAATCGTAACAACGAAACCCTTGTATGATCACTTTCTTGTCCCCTGTCTGTCTGTCTGTCTGACTGACTGTCTGTTAAAAACACTCTTTCTCAGGGACGGGTAGACGTATCAAGTTGAAACTTGTCACATAGTAAGGTCTACGGTTCCTTGGTGTACAAACTTGAAGCTTCTCCATCAGTGCAGTCATAAGATACGGTTATTTATGTCGCATGTTTTGATACTCGCAAACACTAATCAAAACCTAGAGGGTACTTCCCGTTGACCTAAAATCATGAAATTTGACAAGAAGCGAGGTCTCTTAGTAAAATTAAATGAAAAAATCCGAAAGTTGTTCGTTTCTAATTACATCACAAGAAAAAAGTACACTACTGGTCATTACAATTGCTACACCAAGAAGAAATGCAGATGATAAACGGGTATTCATTGGACAAATATATTATACTAGAACTGACCTTTGATTACATTTTCACTCAGTTTCGGTGTATAGATCCTAAGAAATCAGTACCCAGAACAACCACCTCTGGCCGTAATAACGGCCTTGATACACCTGGGCATTGAGTCACAGAGCTTGGATGGAGTGTACAGCTACAGCTGCCCATGCAGCTTCAACACGATATCACAGTTAATCAAGAGTAGTGACTGGCGTATTGTGACGAGCCAGTTGCTCGGCCACCATTGACCAGAAGTTTTCAGTTGGTGAGAGATCCGGAGAATGTGATGGCCAGTGCAGCAGTCGAACATTTTCTGTATCCAGAAAGGCCCGTACAGGACCTGCAACATGCGGTCGTGCATTATCCTGCTGAAATGTAGGGTTTCGCAGGGATCGAATGAAGGGTAGTCACGGGTCGTAACACATCTGAAATGTAACGTCTACTATTCAAAGTGCCGTCAATGCGAACAAGAGGTGACCGAGACGTGTAACCAATGGCACCCCATACCATCACGCGGGGTGATACGCCAGTATGGCGATGACGGATACGCACTTCCAATGTGCGTTCACCGCGATGTCGCCAAACACGGATGCGACCGTCATGATGCTGTAAACAGAACCTGGATTCATCCGAAAAAAATGACTTTTGCCATTCGTGCACCCAGGTTCGTCGTTGAGTACACCATCGCAGGCTCTCCTGTCTGTGATGCAGCGTCAAGGGTAACCGCAGCCATGGTCTTCGAGCTGATAGTCCATGCTGCTGCAAACGTCGTCGAACTGTTGGTGCAGATAGTTGTCTTGCAAACGTCCCCATCTGTTGGCTCAGGGCTCGAGACGTGGCTGCACGATCCGTTACAGTCATGCGGATAAGATGCCTGCCATCTCGACTGCTAGTGATGAGGCCATTGGGATCCAGCACGGCGTTCCGTATTACCCTCCTGAACACACCGATTCCATATTCTGCTAACAGTCATTGGATCTCGACCAACGCGAGCAGCAATGTTGCGATACGATAAACCGCAATCGCGATAGGCTACAATCCAACCTTTATCAAAGTCGGAAACGTGATGGTACGCATTTCTCCTCCTTACACGAGGCATTACAACAATGTTTCGCCAGACAACGCCGGTCAACTGCTGTTTTTGTATGAGAAATCGGTTGGAAACATTCCTCATGTCCGCACGTTGTAGACGTCGCCATCGGCGCCAACCTTGTGTGAATGCTCTGAAAAGCTAATCATTTGCATGTCACAGCATCTTCTTCCTGTCGGTTAAATTTCGCGTCTGCAGCACGTCATCTTCGTGGTGTAGCAATTTTAATGGCCAGTAGTGTATTTATTTCATAATTTTTTATAAGACTTAAAACTAAAAAATTAAACATTGTCGAAAGTCTCGGAATCTTGCCAGTATCAGTGTCGATAATAGACAGTTTGTCGAGATCGTTGATTCTCTCTCTCTCTCTCTCTCTCTCTCTCTCTCTCTCTCTCTCTCTCTCTCTTTTATATATATATATATATATATATATATATATATATATAGGGTGTTTCAAAATGACCAGTATATTTGAAACGGCAATAAAAACTAAACGAGCAGCGATAGAAATACACCGTTTGTTGCAATATGCTTGGGACAACAGTACATTTTCAGGCGGACAAAGTTTCGAAATTACAGTAGTTACAATTTTTAACAACAGATGGCGCTGCAAGTGATGTGAAAGATATAGAAGACAACGCAGTCTGTGGGTGCCCCATTCTGTACGTCGTCTTTCTGCTGTAAGCGTGTGCTGTTCACAACGTGCAAGTGTGCTGTAGACAACATGGTTTATTCCTTAGAACAGAAGATTTTTCTGGTGTTGGAATTCCACCGCCTAGAACACAGTGTTGTTGCAACAAGATGAAGTTTTCAACGGAGGTTTAATGTAACCAAAGGACCGAAAAGCGATACAATAAAGGATCTGTTTGAAAAATGTCAACGGACTGGGAACGTGACGGATGAACGTGCTGGAAAGGTAGTGCGACCGCGTACGGCAACCACAGAGGGCAATGCGCAGCTAGTGCAGCAGGTGATCCAACAGTGGCCTCGGGTTTCCGTTCGCCGTGTTGCAGCTGCGGTCCAATGACGCCAACGTCCACGTATCGTCTCATGCGCCAGAGTTTACACCTCTATCCATACAAAATTCAAACGCGGCAACCCCTCAGCGCCGCTACCATTGCTGCACGAGAGACATTCGCTAACGTTATAGTGCACAGGGTTGATGACGGCGATATGCATGTGGGCAGCATTTGGTTTACTGACGAAGCTTATTTTTACCTGGACGGCTTCGTCAATAAACAGAACTGGCGCATATGAGGAACCGAAAAGCCCCATGTTGCAGTCCCATCGTCCCTGCATCCTCAAAAAGTACTGGTCTGGGCCGCCATTTCTTCCAAAGGAATCATTGGCCCATTTTTCAGATACGAAATGATTACTGCATCACGCTATCTGGACATTCTTCGTGAATTTGTGGCGGTACAAACTGCCTTAGACGACACTGTGAACATCTCGTGGTTTATGCAAGATGGTGCCCGGCCACATCGCACGGCCGACGTCTTTAATTTCCTGAATGAATATTTCGATGATCGTGTGATTGCTTTGGGCTATCCGAAACATACAGGAGGCGGCGTGGATTGGCCTCCCTATTCGCCAGACATGAACCCCTGTGACTTCTTTCTGTGGGGACACTTGAAAGACCAGGTGTACCGCCAGAATCCAGAAACAATTGAACAGCTGAAGCAGTACATCTCATCTGCATGTGAAGCCATTCCGCCAGACACGTTGTCAAAGGTTTCGGGTAATTTCATTCAGAGACTACGCCATATTACTGCTACGCATGGTGGATATGTGGAAAATATCGTACTATAGAGGTTCCCAGACCGCAGCGCCATCTGTTGTTGAAAATTATAACTACTGTAATTTCGAAAGTTTGTCTGTCCCAAGCATATTGCATCAAACGGTGTATTTCTATCGCTGCTCGTTTAGTTTTTATTGCCGTTTCAAATATACCGGTCATTTTTGAAACACCCTATATATATATATATATATATATATATATATATATATATATATATATATATAATTTAGTTTGTACGGAACCCTCAGAGGGGGAGTCCTGCTCGTACTTGGCCAGTTTTTCATAGTAAGCTATGTTGCTCGGCATAAGTAATTAAAAAAATTGTATCCGTTTGACAGGAAAGTTACTATCAGTTATACTGCAATGGAGAGGGCATGTGGCAACTGATAGGAATGGACAGCTGGATTAAATCAGGCAGTGGATGTACAGCTTCACGATATTGCTGTCAAGCAGTATTTCAGAAACAATGACTCCGTTGTTTCCGTAAAATGACCGTTTCTTCGATAGCTTGTTGCGCGACTTGGGTGTGATACCTGCAAGTAACACTACACCCAGCTGCGTTGAATCGTTTCGTACAATTTGTTGCCTTAGTAAGAAGAAATCAAATCAACTAGCCGTTTCCGACTCGAGATTTTGTCGCTAAAATGAGGAAAGCATTCTTAAGCGTTCCCTGCGCTCGACTAGCCGTAAAGTTCCTACACTGTCTGTGCTCAACAGCTGTGTGAAGGTCATTTTGTCTAACACCGGATCGACAGTGAAAGCAAGTCTGAAACCATTGCTTTTAGTAACTCGTCCTGAAGACGACGAAGTGTATTGAGATTAATATGCTTACATCACTCCTTAAAAAGTCGACTTCAGGTAGTACAGACCCACGAGAATCATACTCCTTACGGTTACATATTGGTGCAGCGTTTAACTATTTGGAATCGATGAACTATAATAATTAAAAAAAATGAAACGTCTAGCTATAGTAGCAGTGACTTCTCAGCATCAAGTTGATATGCTGCAGAGCTGTTTGAACTATAATTATTTCGTGTTCACCGGCACCGTTTCACGTCTCGCATGCTGTAATGCCCGAATCGTGAAAGATTGCCAGACAAAAAAGAAAAATCATGTAAGTAAGAACATTAGCTGTAAGCCTTGTAACTAAGGTAAAGACTACGTACAGTGCAAGCCGCTTTCGCCACTTCGTTAAGTCACATGCATTGGGAAACCGCCAATTTCACGTTCACTGACTGCGAATTTGAGGTAAAAACCGAGGCATTCACTTCCCATCAGTAAGCAAACAATCCCAAATGGAGTATAAACGTCAGTCAAGGCAGAGGTTTCGAGTTCCAACGAACAGCAGAGTTCCAGGCCGAGTAGCCTTCCAGATCGAGCAGGCTCGAGTAACCAAAAGCCTAAAGCAAATCCTGTGCAAGTGAGCATCATATTCAGATTAGCCTGTACACTAAGAACGACTTGCAAATCTTACCAGTACATACCTCTGGACCAGGGTTATTGGTTTCTATCGCTCGTTTGTCTACATGTACCTATGTTTGTATGACTCCTTCGCTGTGACAAGTACTTGGACCTAAGGGTTCGATAAGAGCAATAGAATCTGGCAGTTCCATGGTTCGTGGTCTGCAGTACCATACTTTACCGTGTATGCCCGAATCTTAATAAAGTTACAGGGCGGGGTGGCCACTTGATCTAGTGATTGTTTGGAGAATCTAGTAGGCTCCAGCTATGTTTTATAAACTGGTGCCAGTGCTCTTTCGCATGTTAATTGCAAACACGCAAAGAAGCAAATAAACAACAGACCAGTAAGCCAATGCAGAGTTTAGTTTCCTTATCACCATATCCGAGGCATTCAGTGCTCTCTACAATCACACATGAAAAATCTGAGCTTGACCCTGTCGCTGTTTCACTCTGGAACACAGCCGCCCGTGTATCAAGAAACGGATGATCCAAAACCTCGCGTCACCGCTGACCTGAGCGTGAGTTTCTAAGTATTTATGTCGCAACCCTTGTCGGATTACGACATCTAAACTGGTCCCAGGTATGGATTCCAAGCTTCGATTAATGGCTGACTACATTTACCAAAAAGCAAGATGCCTCAGAGTATGAAAGAGAGGATTTTTTCGTAGGAGAAGTAAGCAGCCCCATCGTACGACGGATTGACTTGAGTTTTCGAGGTGGATCAGGTACAGTGAATAGGCAGAGTATTCCTTCTTAGCGTGCAGCAGGAGTGAGGCAGGAAAGTAGACAGTAGTAGTCACCATCCTTTGTTGCAGAATTATGAGACAACAGTAGACAGCCCGCTGCAGTAAACAAGAAAGGGCGCCTTTCGCAGCAGTTAAGACAGTCGAGGTCAGGGCCACTGACACTCGAATCTGCGACAAGAGCTTGCTGACCGCATCAAATTCCAACTCTGAGCTTGCACGAGACGCCAGCACAGCACCGCCGCACGACCGACAAACGTGGGGAGTCTATTACAGTGCAGCATGGAAGCAATGTATATGGCTTTCAGAAAGGAAGAAAACGTGTAATATGAATCTGGAAGGTCGTGAGGTCCCCCTCAGTATATAGTCTTGTCTGACGTATTTAAGTTGATTCCGAGATATTTTGATGGAAATGGACATGAACTCAGAGAATTCGTTAACAGTTGTGACCTAGCATTCTAACAAACGCCAAGCCATAGTCGTACGACCACTTCTATTTGAACTGGAGTCCTTGCCTTTAGCAACTATACTCGAGGTCCATTCGCGTACACCTCCACGCTGTACACCTAGGCCGCGGCTTCGCCTGGACCTTTCACATGGCCCAAAGGACTCAGTTCACCCTGCGGCTCTCCGCTGTCACTTCCTCTCGATTGTTGACATGTACCGAGACCATGAAGTGGTTTACACCGACAGCTAGATGGCTGATGGTCACGTCGGCTTCGCGTATGTCCATGGAGGACATATTGAACAGCATTCCTTGTCCGATGGCTGCAGTTTTTTCACTGCAGCGCTGGTGGCCACATCTCGTGCTCTTGAGCACATCCGTTAATGCCCTGGGGAGTCGTTTCTTCTGTGTACTGACTCCTTGAGCTGCCTATAAGCTATCGACCAGTGCTACCCTCGTCATCCTTTGGTAGCGACCATCCAAGAGTCCATCTGTGCCCTGGAACAGTCCGCTCGTTCAGTGGTGTTTATGTGGACCCCAGGACACGTCGGAATCCCAGGCAACGAACTTGCTAACAGGCTGGCCAAACAGGCTACACGGAAACCGCTTATGGAGATCGGCATTCCAATAACTGACCTCCGTTTTTACGCAGCCAGGTTTATCGGCTTTGGGAGGCGGAATGGCATAGTCTCCGTACCGTACGCACAACAAACTGCGTGCCATTAAGGAGACTACGAATGTGCGGGTCTCTCGCAGGGACTCTGTGGTTCTCTGTCAGCTCCTCATTGGCCACACGCTTGGGCGACGCACGGCTACCTCCTACGCCGTGAACGACCGCCTCAGTGTCGATACGGCGCCACGTTGACAGTGGCCCATGTTCTGATGCACTGTCTCACTTTGACTGCCCTGCGACGAAATCTTCGGTTACAGGACTCATTGCCGCTAATTTTATCTGACAAAGCCTCATCGGCTGATTTAGTTTTACGTTTTATTCGTGATGGTGGGTTTTACCATTTGATCTAAGTTTTAGTACATGTCCTTTGTACCACTGTGTTCTCCACCCTAGTGCTTTTAGGGTGGAGGTTTCAATGTGTTGCACAGTGGCTGGCTTCTCGCTTTTATTCTCATTGTCAGCCAGCCATGGTAATGTTTTGTCGTTTTAATCTCTTCTACCGGTTTCTTGCGTTTGAGGTTTTCTTCTCCCTTTCTGTCCATTTAAGTGTTTGTTACCCTTCCTTTGTTCTTGTGGTTTTCCTTTCTCTCCGTTTTGTGTTGTCAGTCTCACTTGCTTTATTCTCACCCTTGTGGCATTGTTTTATTCGGAACAAGGGACCAATGACCTAGCAGTTTGGTCCCTCCCCCCTCCCCCCCCCCCCCCTCTTTTAAACCAACCAACCATAGTCGTAATGTGCTATAATTTTTTTTTTTAACTCTGATTGTACGTGCAGCTCGGAGTAAACTACTCGCACGCGATTTGACAGCAACTTGCCCAGATGTGAATGGAATTTCATTGGAGAACTAACAAGGGAACCTCCCCATCGCACCCCCCTCAGATTTAGTTATAAGTTCGCACAGTGGATAGGCCTTGAAAAGCTGAACAGAGATCAATCGAGAAAACAGGAAGAAGCTGTGTGGAACTATGAAAAAATAAGCAAACTATACAAACTGAGTAGTCAATGGGCAACATAGGCCAGATCAAGGATGATGTGAGCTCAGGAGCGCCGTGGTCCCATGGTTAGCGTGAGCAGCTGCGGAATGAGAGGTCCTTGGTTCAAGTCTTCCCTCGAGTGAAAAGTTTAAATTTTTATTTTCGGACAATTATCAGAGTTCAGGCACTCACACATAATCAACTTCGCTCTCCAAAATTCCAGGACATGTTCAGATTTGCTTGGACATATGCAGGATTTGACGGTCTTCACACGGAAAAAATTGGAAAATGTGCAAGTTAGGTGGGTCGACAACATATTCCTGTCATGTGACGCACATGCCATCACCAGTGTCGTATAGAATATATCAGACGTGTTTTCCTGGATCAAATGTTTTCGGTTCCCATTGGAGAGGCACGTCCTTTCGTCTAGTAATCGCACGGTTTTGCGGTGCGGTCGCAAAACACACACTAAACTTATTACAGTGAACAGAGATGTCAATGAACGAACGGACAGATCATAACTTTGCAAAAATGAAGTAAGAAAACATTTCGCTCGAGGGAAGACTTGAACCAAGGACCTCTCGTTCCGCAGCTGCTCACGCTAACCACGGGACCACGGCGCTCCTGTGCTGACATCGTCCTTGATGTTGATTATGTTGCCCATGAACTACTCAGTTTGTATATTTTGCTTATTTTTTCATAGTTCCACACAACTTCTTCCTGTTTTCTCGATTGATCTGTGTTCAGTTTTTCAAGGCCTATCCACTGTGCCAAATTATAACTAAATCTGAGGGGGGTGCGATGGGGAGGTTCCCGTGTAAGAGTCAAAATGGACTCTGGATCACCATGCATGTTTGTTATTCTCTAGCAGGTAGAAAGGACCGCAGGTATGGCCGAATGGGCGAGTCGCGTTGACACATTGCAGCACCAATTTCGAGAAGCTGTC
Organism: Schistocerca americana; assembly: GCF_021461395.2. Lineage (NCBI taxonomy): Eukaryota > Metazoa > Arthropoda > Insecta > Orthoptera > Acrididae > Schistocerca > Schistocerca americana. The sequence continues at coordinate 427,243,915 of NC_060130.1, read as the reverse complement.
GAGGGAGTGGAGAGGGAATCGGACTTTCCGAGAAGTCTAGCTCTAATTGGGAAGCTGATGCTAGCAGTGTTCATACAGGGAATCGAAGATGAGAAGATTAAAACCATCGTGAGAGAGAGAGAGGAGAGGATTTAACCTTAGCCCAAGCAGTGGCTCTAGCATTAACGAAAGCAGCATCCTTCGTCTCATGTAAAGAAAAGTTCGGTGAATCCAGTCACCAGAGAGGTTACTGTTTTAAATGCAGTAAAGGAGGCGAAGGAAATGCACTTCGGAGAGACATGTCATCATCAAAGACGCCTTATAGTTGACTTGTAGTGGAGCAGAGAAACGAAAAGTCCATCCTCCTCCTCCTCCTCCTCCTCCTCCTCCTCCTCCTCCACTGCCGAGAAGGATAGAAGACACTGTGCAGAGTTCATCACAGGGAAATTGGTAGCATGCGACCAACGGCGTGTTATCAATGCGATCTCCGAGGGCATCCAGGGCCTTTTGATAAGACAAGAACCATGATACATTAAGTTTGTAAAGAACCAAGACTCTTCGCCCGATCATTTAATGCTAGGCTACCAAATACGAAGAATCAGAAAACGGGAAATTAAAGAACAGCATGAGTATGCAGTCAATCAATGCCGCAAAGCTGTACTCAGTAAACTGTAATGGCAGGAATGATTTCGTAAACATAAGATGTGCATTGGTAAGCGCGGGAGCCACAAGCTTCATAGTAGGTAGCGTCGCCCAGATGAGTGTAATGAGTGAATCGGCATTGAAGAATACGATGTGTACTAACGCTGACGAAAGAATAAAAATTAAAGCGATCACTGAAGAAGTAAGAGACTGTCTCGTATAGAGGAATTTTAGGCACACTTCTGCGAGATTTAAAAAATAGTCAGATTACGCGACAAGACGCTATGGGTCAAGGGCAGACCAGTACGGTTACAGACAGAACAGGAGCCAAACCGTCGAATCTTGCGGACCAGGAGACAGCTGCAAAGAGAGAAACATTGTCCCCTGTAACTGACATTAGGCGACCGAGAGAAGCGGATTGCGAAGGCAAATGCGACACCAAAATTATCATTAGTAATCCAGGTAGGATCGGACTTAAAAACGAGAGAGAAGAGAGACCTTCAGAGCGAGGAACGAGAAGAAATAAGAAACGACAGGGTGCCACTTGTAAGGGAAAAAAAGGAACAAAGACGAGCAGCAGACGGAATGTAAAGAGGGCATGTGTGTCGTTATACGAATAGGCCCACGAGAAGAAAAGATTTTAACGTCAAAAGTGCAGAACACAGATCTGACTACAAAAAGTAATGTAGAAGCAGCAGTTGCAAATGGGGATTTATCTGCCTGAAGCCTTAATGACCATGCAGAGAGGCAGTTGCATCACAAGTGTTTCGAGTGCTGAACACAGTACCAACCGAACTTCAGGGATACAAGATGTTCATATAAGTAAATAATGTAGTTGTTCAGTGGTACATTAGAATAGCATAATGCCATACTTGGAGAAGCGTTTGAGAGGTTCCACTAGCACAACTAAAAACTACATTTGTACACGTGCAAATTCCTACAGAAAGAAGTAACTTACTTCACAACACATCAGACACTAAAGTGCGCGTCATTTATGACGGCGGTCGAGTTTCTGCGCATCTGATGTCACAAAACACAGTCGGCCAATGAACAAAGAACGATGTTGCCAGAGCTCGACTGCAGTGCAGAGCACGGACGAGTGTATTCAGTTTTAGAAACGTTCAGTCATAAATAAAGTAACTGAACAAAAGTAATGTCTTGATAGGAGACTTTCTATAAAAGAAAATTTGGAAAAAGCATTCTTTATACCAATTGCTTCATATTGTGTTAATTAATTAAACCAAACAAGCAATAAGCCTCCTAATTCAGGCGATAGCAAGGAAATTCATTTTCACTAACCGCTTTTTCGAAATAAAGAACAGCGGCAATTGTTTTTTTCCTATTGTACTTCGACGAAACGTAATTCATAGTTATACCAACAGTGTTTGTCGGTATTTTATGTCTTCAAAGTCCTCTATTGAATGACTAGCTGCGTTAGCGTAATGGTTATGGTGTTTGGCTGGTAAGCAAATCGTTCTGAGTGCAAACCTTGTATGATACTAAATATTTTCTTTATTTAAAAACAATATCGAAGTGTCTTACTTCATGAATTTTATTCGTTTGAATGTAATTTTTTGAAATTTCTAGTGGCAACTAAAATCGACCATACGGAAAGTATACGCTGTGGACTTTTACCTCTGCAAACTCTTCAAAATTTCGTGCAATGGTTTACTACATTTAATGCTGCACAATAACTGCGTTGAACATCGAAACAAAAATGTCATTTATGGGGGGAAGGTATCAGTTAAGAAGATGTGTAAAAATCAAATTTCTGGGCCAAATAGCTTTTGTGAAATCGAATGATAAGTGTGTCAAAGCAGTCCGAACACCATGTGTCTGCACAGGCGAACAGTGTAGTAATGACAAAATCGCGCACAGCGCGGAATGCGGGGAGCACGTCTCTGTAGCAGCGAAAGCGTTAATGCGGCCGCGGTGGCTTTACTTCACAAACTGCGCGCTCCCCCCGCAACGTAAGTTTGCGAACTATGCTATACTATGGCGCTGCTTCTCTTGGCGCGTGCAACTGGCAACACAGCAGTCTCCCGCGTCTGTGCGGTCATGCACGAGCCGCCAAGATAAAAGAATTGAACTTTAGGATTTAAACCAGACCTACACAAATGAGCGCAATAAGAGTATCCAAGACCCAGTACCACAAAGTAGTTAAAGAGCTTCCCAGGGATCGTGTCAATTTATCGTCGTTTTATCAAGGACTTCAGTCCGATAGCGAAACCGTTACAGGAATTACTGAAGAATGGAGCAAACTAAGGGTGTTCGATTCAGCAGGAAACAGCCTTCCAGGAGTTAAAAGAGAAAATAGTTAAGCCCCCAATCTTATAGTTTCCTGATTTTACGAAGCAGTTTATCACAACGGATGCTAGTAAGCAGTGGATCGGTGGCTTACAGAGTTCAGAATAATTAGCATGGGATCTACCAGTAGCCTCTGCATCCAGAACGCTGAACCGCGCCGAGAGGATAGAGTACGATCCAATGAGAGCTCTTAGCCATGTTGTGGGCCGTGAAGCACTTTCGATCGTTAACATGTACAGAAGGAAATTCATTCTACGTACTGATCATAAACCCTTGAAATTTTTGGCGCATAAAGTGATCTGTCATCGAGATTAATGAAATACTTTGAGATAATATACAAAAAAGATCGCAAAGTAGTAAATGGGTTGTGACACATCATAGAAGACCCGGCTGTAGTCAGTAGGAATGTGGATGAGCTCTACGAGGAAGAACAAGACGGCCAGCATCCGGTGGTTGCTGAAGAGGAGAAACGAACCATTTTTAAGCAATTTCGTGATTTGCCAATAGATGGGCACCAAGGAATCAGCCACACATACAACCTTATTAAAAGGTGTAGCTCATGGAGAGGTATGAAGAAATACATAGAAGAGTACATTCGAAGTTGTGAGAGTTGTCAGAACAACAAGGTTACGCTGAATAAGGCGAAGATGCCCTTAGTGCTGACCGAAATACCTAACTAGCTATTCGCTCGTTGTGATATCGATGCAGTCAGACTGTCTGCTTGAGGGCATGCTGGCGTCCCTTTTTAGCCACAGCGTTTTAACATTTTATTTTTATTACAATTTATTCTTCTTGCAAGTGCTCTAAATTTATATATATTTTATACTTATATATACTGCCTCGTCTGGGCGGAGCGCAGACTTAAGTAACAGAGTACTGAAGGATTCGGCGAGGTACCACGTGAGCAAGTGACCACACAGACTTATAGTAGTACCCGATAAGTTAAACATAGACAGAAGTGTTGTGAACGAACGATGCAGGGAGCAGCCCTGCATAAACCAGATTAATAACGGTTGTTTTATTTAAAAGGCTTTGAGCTTTCACATAAAAAATTCGGGGCATTGCTTTTCAGCACGCTCTCGTACATTCTTCGTTACGTAATCTTCCGTAACTAAAGTGCAACATGAAAACTATATTTATACAAAGTTCACGCGAATATTTTTAAACTTTTATTAACTTACTCCTGTTTGAATGCATGTATTCCATTTGCGACATTTTTTTTAAATGTTTCCATGTGCACATTGCTTTAATAAAGTGCAAGCATGGCCTCTTAACGCAGTTACACACTGATGTAACAAATCATTGGATAGCGATATGCATGTATTCAGATGGTGGGGGTATCACATTCACAAGGTATAAAAGGGCAGTGCATTGGCGAAGTGTCATTTGTAATCAGATGATATATGTGAAAAGTTTTCCGATGTGACCTTTTGTCATCGACTCGAAGTGGTTTTCGCTGTGGCTGCTCTGCGGTGGATAACTTTGTGCACCTGGAGTCTGCTATCTGGTCGGCTTTTGCCCATTGGCAACACCACCTTGCAGTCTTCTTTGATCTGCATAAAGCCCATGAGACCATCTGGCGCCACCACATCCTCACCACCCTTCACGAATGGGGCCTTTGTGGCGCTCTGCCAATTTTTATCCATAACTTCCTTTCTTGTCGCTCTTTTCAGGTCCAAGTTGGCTGCTCCTACAGCACTCCCCATCGGCAAGAAAATGGGGTTCCACAGTGTTCCGTGCTGAGTGTCCCTCTCTTTCTCACAGCCATTATTGGTCTGGTGACAGCTGTTGGGCCGATGGTGTTCCCGCTCTTTGTATGCTGACGATTTTTGTATCTACCTCGCTTCCTCCATAATGGGCGCTGCAGAACGCCGTCTACAGGGGGCAATCTGCCAGGCGCACTCATGGGCTCTCTCCCATGGCTTTCAGTATTTGGTGGCCCTGATGTGTCATACATTTCTGCCATCACCGTACAGTCCATCCCCATCTGGAACTGTTCCTCGATGGCCAGCCCCTCGATGTAGTGGACACCCATCGCTTCATGCGCCTGGTCTTCGATGCCCGGTTGTCATGGCTCCCTCATCTTCTCCAGCTCAATGCTCTTACGTGTCCGTGCAATACTGCCTGGGGTGCAGACCGCTCTGTTCTCCTGCGATTGTATCAAGCATTGGTCCAGTCTTGTTCATACTATGGAAGTCCAATGTATGGTTCTGCATCACCTTCGACGCTGCGGATCCTAGACCCCATCCACCACTGTGGGGTCCGACTTGCGACTGGTGCCTTTCATACTAACCCCGTACTTAGCCTTCTCACAGAGGCAGGGATTCCACCCCTGCGAGTTTTGCGCCAACAACAGCTGATATCTTATGCGCTAAGCATTCGCTGCACCCCAAAGCACCCTAATGATGGTCTCCTTTATCCAGAAACAGAGATCACCATGGCACAGTGGCGGCCATGATGTGGGCTTACCATTGCTGTCCGCATTCAGTCGCTCTTTTCTGAACTCCATCAACTCCCTTTACCACCTCTCTTCTCTGTTCACGCACATACCCCACCTTGGTGCATCTCACAGCCACAGCTCTGTCTTTATCTCTCAAAGGATTCTGTCCCAATGATGGCTCTTCGCCACCAATTCTACTGTCTCCTCAGTTCATTCCAGGGTTCAGAAGTGATTTATATTGATGGATCCATGGTTGCTGGCTGCACTGGGTTTGCTTACACCTATACGTGATGCACAGAACTTCTTTCCTTGCCCATTGCATGTAGTGTTTTTACTGCAGAATTGGTAGCCTTCTTGCGCGCACTGGACCATATCTGTTCCAGCTCAGGACTGTCCTTCACTACTTGTAGTGATTCATTGAGCAGTTTGCAAGCTATTGGCCAGTGCTTCCCTCGCCACCCATTGGTTATCGCTATCCAGGACTCCCTTTCTCTCCTTGCTCAACGTGTATGTTTGGTGGTTCTAATTTGGACCTCGGGCCATGTTGGGATTCCTGGAAATGAACTTCCCAATCGACTGGCTAAGTTAGCTACTACCAGGCCAACTCTTGCTATTGGTATTCCGGAAATAGACCTTCGCTCTGCATTAGGTCGTCAGGTTTTGGGTCTCTCTCTCTCTCTCTCTCTCTCTCTTTTGTGTGTGTGTGTGTGTGTGTGTGTGTGTGTGTGTGTGTGTGTGTGTGTGTGTGTGTGTGTGTGTGTCACATCTTATTGGACTGCCCCTACTTAGCCACCCTGCGATGAACTTTCAGCTTTCCACACTCGCTACCCCTGGTGTTGGCTGACAATGCCTCAACGGCAGATCTCGTTTTGCGTTTTATTCGTGGTGGGGTTTTTTTGTCACTTTAAGAGAGGGACCTTCCACCTTATCGGTGAGTGGAGGAGGTGGCAGGCCCTCTTGCTCCCCCCTTCACCCCAACTGGATTGGCTTCAACTGGGCTTGGTGGTTCACCCCGGCCCTTCGTCTTCCCACCCCTTTCCTTATGGGGTCTGTTATGTCTTCAGCATCTCTCTTGTCTCCTGTGCTTCTTCCTTCATGCCCCTGTCATTAGTCAATTTCTTTCCCTCACCTCTTCTTCCATCCTTTTCCTTCGTTCCCTATCAATAGTTTATCATTTTATGAATATTGTAGTGCCTTCTTTTAATGTGGGATTTCATCAGTTTTAGTTAATCTAGAGAAGCTTTCGAAATGTGGTGCTACAGAAGAATGCTGAAGATTAGATGGGTAGATCACATAACTAATGAGGAGGTATTGGATAGAATTGGAGAGAAGAGAAATTTGTGGCACAACTTGAGTACAAGAAGGGATCGGCTGGTAGGGCATATTCTGAGGCATCGAGGGATCAACAATTTAGTATTGGAGGGCAGCGTGGAGGGTAAAAATCGCAGAGGGAGACCAAGAGATGAATACACTAAACAGATTCAGAAGGATGTAGGTTGCAGTGGGTACTGGGAGATGAAGCAGCTTGCACAGGATAGAGTAGTATGGAGAGCTGCATCAAACCAGTCTCTGGACTGAAGACGACAACAACAACAACAATGTCGGAGGGACTGATGACCGCGTAGTTTAGTCCCTTCTCCAACCAACCAACCAACCAACACCCTAGTGCTTGATTCGATGCATCGCATGCTAGTATAAACTCCTTTTCAAAATATGGAAACACAAGAACTGGACTTGATGTTAACACTTCTTCCAGTTTGTCAAAGGTTTTCTGACACTCGTCTGCCCACTTAAATTTCACACCCTTCCGTAACAATCGCATCAACGGCAACGGCTGTGCTAAAAAACAGTATTCCATTTGAATCCATAGATTTATCACGACATTGCACTGAACAGATATTTGAATGTTGTGCAGGGGCACCTCAGTTCAGTGAAACTAAACTTCTAATTGTTGTTGTTTATAGGTCCCATAACTCCGACTTCAGAGCATATCTCCTCAAGCTAGGGGGAGTTCTTGATTCACTTTGTAGGAAGTACCAGAAATTAGTTATATGTGGTGACTTCAATATAAATTCTGTATATGGTGCTGCAAGAAAAAGGATGTTGGTAGATCTCCTAAATTCATATGATTTGTTGCAGACTGTGTTTTTTCAACTAGGGTGCAGGGGAACAGTAGCACAGCCATAGACAATATTTTTATTCTTTCTTCATTACTCGATGGGCATTCTGTTAGTAAAAGTGTGAATGGCCTTTCAGATCATGATGCACAAATTTTAACAGTAAAAGGCTTTTGTACTCAAACAAATGTCAAATATAATTACAAACTATGTAGGGAACTTAATCCAACAGCAATAGTTTTTTAAACCTTGTCAAGGAATGAGAATGGCAGGATGTTTATAGTGCCAATAACATAGATGATAAATACAATGCTTTCCTTAACACATTTCTAATGCTCTGAGAGTTGCTTTCCATTAGAACTTTCTAAACAGGGCACTAGCAGTAATAGGCAGCCCGAGTGGCTGACTAGTGGGATAAGGATATCCTGTAGAACAAAGTGGAAATTATATCAAAATGTTAGAAGTAGTCACAATCAAGCTACAGTATCCGATTACAAACAGTGTTGCAAGGTGTTTAAAAATGTTGTTAGGAAGGCAAAGAGTTTGTGGTGTACAAATAGAATAGCTAATTCACAGGACAAAATTAAAAGCATATGGTCAGTTGATAAGGAAGTGTCTGGTCAGCAGCACAAAGTTGACGATATAAAGTCAGTTCACAGTAAAAATATTTCTGTTACTGATAAATCAGAAATATGTACAGTATTTAACAATCATTTTCTGAGCATTGCTGATAAATTAAATAAAAATTTAGTTTCTACATGAAATCGTATAACTTTCTTGGCAAATGCCTCTCCAAGATTGTTTGAAATACTTCTCTGTGATACAGATATTTAGCAATATTTGTAATTTTTCCTTTAGGAATGGTCAGTTTCGTGAGCGATTAAAGTACTCAGTACTTAGTAGTACTCAGTGTTTGCAAAAGTTATTGAAAAGGTTGTGTATGTAAGGATAGTTGATCATTCTATATCACACAATTTGCTATCAAATGTACAGTTTGGCTTTAGAAGTCGTTTAACGACTGAAAATGCTATAGTCTCTTTTCTCTGTGAGGTACTGGATGGACTAAACAAAAGGTTTTGAACGCTTGGCATATTTTTTTGATTTAACTAAGGCATTTGATTGTGTTGTTTATTAACTATTGCTCCAGAAGTTGGACCATTATGGAATACGAGTAGTAGCTCACAATTGGTTCATCTCTTACTTTAGCAACAGGCAGCAAAAGTTCATTATTCACATTGCTGGTAATAGCTGTGACATGGGGTGTTAGTGGGGTACTGTCAAGTGGGAGGTGCCCCAGGGATCAGTGTTGGAGCCACTCCAGTTCCTTATTTATATAAATGATATGCCCTTTAGTATCACGGGTAACTCTAAAATATTTCTGTTCGCTACTGACACTATCTAGGTAGTACAGGATGTTGTGTGCAACATTGGCTCAGTTTCAAGTAGTGCAGTACATGATCTAAGTTCATGACTTGTAGAAAATAAACTAATGCTAAATCACAGTAAGACTCAGTTTTTACAGTTTCTAACACACAATTCAACAAAACCTGACATTTAAATTTCACAGAATGGGCATATGATTAGCGAAACCGAAGAGTTCAAATATCTAGGTTTTCAGATAGATAATAAACTGTCATGGAAAGCCCACGTTCAGGATCTTGTAAAAACACTTAATGCTGCCATTTTTACTATTCGAATGGCATCAGAAGGGTGTGATTGTTTGACATGATAATTAGTCTACTTTGTTTATTTTCATTCGCTTATGTCATATGGTATTATATTTTGGGGTAACTCTTCCCATTCTAAAAAGATATTTTTGGCTCAGAAACGGGCAGTTTGGGAAATAAGTGGTGCAAGTTCACGAACCTCTTGCCAGCCCCTGTTCACGAGTCTGGGTATGTTGACATTGGCCTCTCAAAAATAAATTATATATATTTCATTTCTTGTTAACAATATTAGCTTATTCCCAAGAATAAGCAGCTTTCACTCGGTTAATACTTGGCAGAAATCAAACCTGCCTTTGGATTGGACTTCCTTAACTCTTGTGCAGAAAGGTGTGCAGTATACTGCTGCATTCATTTTCAATAAGCTACAACTCGAATTCAAAAATCTTAGCAGTAATCCACATACTTTCAAATTGAAACTGAAGAGGTACCTCATGGGTCACTCCTTCTATTCTATCGACGATTTCCTTGAAAAATTAAGCTGATTCTTAGTGTATTGTTGATTGAGTTTACTTAATCTTGTGGGCTGACTTTTTTTGGGTTCATAAACATTTATTTTTATCTGTTATTACTTTTATGTTGTAGTTTCATGTACTGATACGTTCCATGAGCTTGGAGATTTGCTCTTGAATTTGGTCCTATGGAACTTGACATGTAAATTTAAAAAAATGCAGTTCTGTACTTCGCATAGAACCTGACAGACTATAAAAATAGTTTCTCAAACAATAAAATTCACAAAGCATATAGTGTAAATTTTTGGGACTTTAGGTAGGTCGCAACCTTATCTGAAAAACCCACTGCTTCGAATTAATGAAGTGCTACATCTGCATGATTACCCTAAAATTTACAATTGTCTGGAAGAGGGTTCACTGAACCATCTTCAACCTATTTCCTTTCTATTCCACTCTCAAACAGCGTGGAGAGAAAACTAACACTTAAATCTCACTGTGTGAGCTCTGATTTCCCTAATTTTATGACAATGATCATTTCTTCCTATGTAGGTGGACACCATTTTCATACTCTGAGGAGAAAGTTGGTGATTGAAATTTCATGAGAAGATCCTGTCCCAACGAAAAACGCCTTTGTTTTAATGATGTCACCCAAATTATCATATCATATCCACAGCACACTGTTCCCTATTTCACGATCATACAAAACGAGCTGCTGCTCTTTGTCAGCACATCTGTCAGTTGTATCTGATTCGGATCTCACAGTACTCGGCAGTACTCCAGAATGGGGTGAACGAGCATAATGCAAACAGTGTTTTTAGTAGACCTGTTGCAATTTCTAACTGTTTTGACAATAAACTGCAGTATTTGGTTTGCTTTCCACACAAAATTATCTGTATGATCATTCCAATTTATTTGTAATTGTAATCTCGAAGTATTTAGTTGAATTTACGGCCTTTAGACCTGCGTGATCTATCGTGTAACCGAAATTTAGTGGATTCCTTTTAGTATTCATGTGGATGACTTCACACTTTTCGTTATGTAGAGTTACTTGCCGCTTCTTGTATTGTTGTCCTTTCATCTCGTACACAGATTCTAAACAGTACACATGACTGATTACTGCTATAGGGGAGTCAAAAATTAGGAAAGTTTAATCTGAAATTTTCCATTCAGTAATGAGTTCTGGAATCGTTTCCTGGCAAAACTCAAAGTACAGTGACATTAATATCAGAATACAGAATGATGTCGCAACAATTATATCTGATGTTTATGCTAGAAAATCTTACCGAGAACTCTTGTAAAATTATTGTATTTTTCTCTTTTCCTAGAATATTGAAAGGTACGAATAGAGCATTAGGGCCACAAAAATGTCTAAGACTTCGAAGGGCTTACGCCATTACTACATACAGGAATCGGATACATGGAGTTAGTACAAATGTTTTTAACAACCTACTAGTTAATATGTTCATGTAAATAATGTGATGGTGTTTAAGACTGAATTAAATAACTTTCCGTTGTGCAGTTCCTACTCCATTGGAGATCTTAAATAAATATTGATTTTAGTGTTTTACGTTAATGTATTACAATATAGGATAACGCATACACCAGATTACTGGCAGTCAGACTTGCATTGAAAATGTGTTCATACTAGCTTTCAAGTCAGTTCTGGAAAAAAAGTGTATAGACGTAAATTGTTCTCTTGTAATTTTCAATAAGGAATGAATTAATGCTCTGCAGGTTCTCACATACATCTGAAATGTCATCTTCATATGAAGTTACTACAGTGTGTAATCTCACCACAAGAAGCAACTGTTCCAGAGCACCTCCTGTATAGTTGGCGATCTCCTGGCACATCTCTTGCTGTGCATATCTTCGAACGAAGTGCTAACACGTGGTAAACCAAGTGACAGTCGAACAACAGTACGCGTGATGCTGTGGATGTGAGGGATTGCGTGTGCGTCCGGTGATGTGGTCGTGAGGATTTACGTGTGCGTGTCGGGTGATGTTGTATAGGCTTTAAAAATGAGCGGGCAGTACCAAATTTTTGACGCAGTTTTTCTTAGCGTCACCCGATTTTCGTTTCATAAAATAAAAACTTTCAGAAAGGATTTTCTTCCGTTTAGTGAGCGTCAAGAACGTTTTTGTCGAGAGGTATAAACCGTAAAATCCAGAAAGTTTTATTTATTGCATGCCCAAGGTTTTGCATGCTATTGCGATAAAAGCGGAGTTTGCACGTATTATCGTTATTTGTTAGGTGGCATTCAGCCACGGTACAGTAGGTTTTATTTTAAGTGACTGTAGCGTATTTAATAACTTCTTTCGTCGTATATTTTGTGCCTGCGTATTTTGAGGTAAATAAATAGAAAGTCTGCACATGTTTGGTTCTGTTTGGAGACTGTTCTCCTAAAAATATCTCTCTCTCTCTCTCTCTCTCTCTCTCTCTCTCTGTGTGTGTGTGTGTGTGTGTGTGTGTGTGTGTGTGTGTGTGTGTGTGTGTGTACATCTACCCAAAATACCAGTTACTGTATCTGTTTCCCGGAGTAAGATGTAGCTTGTAAACTTCGTTACAATGCACAAAAAATTAAACGCGTCTAAGTGTTAGTCCGCCTACTTTCGCCTTTTGTCGTCTCTCACCGCGGTCGTGTCTTTTTAAACTTGTATGTATGTCCTGTGAAGCTGGTTAGATACAGTTTTCTACAACCTGATCAGCTTGCTGTGCCCAGTATTATGGCTAATTGGTATGAGTATGGGTTGACATTTGAATTCACAACTCTTTCATCTCGTTCCAAGTTTACTATAAACGTTGACAATCTAATATTCAATCATCAGCCTTACAAATTAAAACGAAGTCCTTGTAATAGCTGTTGTGTATATGTTGTGCTTGGTACTGGGTTCAATCTCCATAAGCTATACGCTCACCAGTGACGTGTCCTCCAACACATTAACATTTTACAATCTTTTTGTGGTGTTGTGTATGACAAATTTGTCGCATTATACCATTTAAATCATCCTGTATCCAATGTAGTGTACGTTCATGTACTGCCATCGGCGTATCATTTACTGCACAGCGAATAGGCCAATACGTCATTGCAATTTACCATAGGTGACTCAGTTTTACATTCATAAATTAGTTTAAGAATGAGCTTTTTCCATCCACATTGCGGGTAACGAACACGTGGAATTTTCTGTGCTTGTCCAGAAATTATACCTCCACTTTAGTCCCCTCACAGAATTGATGTGAGAGAAAAACTAATTCAGAAAGTCTAAGTTATTGGAACATTTCTCGGTGTAATGCTTGTTTTGGGGGACAGTTGTATCACTGTGACGCCATATGTGGAACACGTTGAAAGTTCCAACTGTGTGCCACGTTGGTATTCAAAATATCCTACCTTGTTCATAGAAAAGTTGTTTATTACTTCTAACCATTTTTACATTACCAGTAATACGCCTAAATTTGAAAAGCACATATTTCCTGCTAGGAACCTTTCAACATGTCAAAAAGATTGAAAAACAGAAAGGGGAAGAACTGAGATACTACAATCTAGTGTCCAGCATCCCTGTTACAGCATCTGAGAATGAAGACTGTAAGAGAATCTTGATTATGTCTTTCAGTATTCACAGTATGACTGCAGGCATAAAACTGATCTGACTGAATAACATGCATACCCTTCTGCACAGTTTTGAGGTCTTCTTAGCAGACCTCTTTGTGGTGGTTGCTGCAAGTGTTCGTTACACAGATACAGTTTGTGTATTGTACATATGACATTGGTGGTCAGTATTTGCAGTGTTTTTATTTTGAAGATGCTGAATGTTGTCACCTAATAGTATGAACAGTTACCAAAGTCATTCAAGCATCCTGTCATCAGATTGTCTCCTTTAGTGGTCTCATGACTGACAAGACAGGAAAATTTCATTGCCCTCTTTGTAAAATTTACTCTACTCAGTTGTTGCTATTCTTCTGTGATCATTTCCAACTAGTCTCATGATATTCCTTTGGGAATGGCAAATGGATTGTGCCCTTTTCGCATTTGATTAATGTGAAGGCAATCTTTTTGTAGTGACTCCCATATCTGCTGACTGAGCATATAAGTGTTATTATGGTTAATTTAAGATGTTTGTCTGAGAGACTTTCATTTAAAATCCACCCACTGTACACTCTTTATTAAAACTACTTGCTATTTGATGTCTGTCATAGCGATAGTGTTGATACATTTGCAGCCAATTATCCCATGGTCAACAGGGAGTGAGCGATCAACAGGAACAGTTTTATACAGGATAAAAGTAAATTGGCTGCTGACAGTGTCTTGTAATGTACTACATATGTACACTACACTACTTGAAAACTGCAATGAAGTGATCTTTTTGTGATGTGTTGGTAATGCAGGGCAATTCATGTGTGATGAGCCCTTTCTTTGGAAGAGCAACTTTCCAGTTTGTGCTTTGTCAGTTAATAAGTAATTTTAATCAGACTATATTTCTATGTTGCTGTGTAACCCATCCTTGTAGATGTGTCATTGAAAGTAGTGGGAAATTATTGTGTAAATAAACTAAGTACTTTTATTTTAACCAGACTACTATCCACTAATAGTGAAACTAATGAAAAATTGTTGTTCCTTCAATTTCTTTTGTTTTCTGAAGTAATTGCCTCTTTCTTACTATTCACATACTACAGATTTTGGTCTCTGCAATGATGTCAAAGACTCTTTATCAGACCATTCTTCTTTTTTTCTTTTCATATCGCCATTTAACTAAACTTTCTTAGTAAGGAGCGACTGGTAACTAAGCTGTTCAGACCCTTTAAACCCATAATCACCACCATTGAAGAGGTGTGTTGTTTTAGATTTTATGTATTTGAGATTTGGTGTAGCATTTGTCTGTCAGTTGTGTGCTGGCAAGGAAGTAGCCTACATGTTAATGCATGAATATCGATGTAGGAGCATGTTCAGGAGTGTAGGAATTCTGTTACATATAGAGGCTACTCACATGAAACTGATTTTCAGTGATATTAACTCATCCAGTTAATTATATGTAGCATCTACAGCTAAAAAAAAACTTAACCTACTCCTGATTAGTATAATAATTCCTCCCAGTAATGAAATTTCTTTCATTACAGTCTGTTTTGGAAAGGTGCAACATGTTACGTAAACCCCCAGTATTGCAGTTCCATTTAATTTGTATTAACTGTAAGTAGTAAAGGCCAAGTGAAGATCTGTTATGATTATGATTGAACTTCTACAAATTCCACAGACATTCCACAATATAATGCCTTATTCTGTGTCAAAGGGCTCTGAGCAGTATGAGAAATAAGAGTATAAATAAAGTGAGCAAACACACATTAATGGTTCTCTTGATGTTACACCCGTACGAGTAGCTGTCATCGTCAATGGTCTGTTACCTGCAGTCGTGGGTGAATGTTTGACAATGCCAGCCTCTTGATCAGGTGAAATGTTAGGAAAATCATTAAACAAACATTGGTTGAAGATCCTGAGATAGACGCCAGCAGGCAATACATTAATAAATGGTCATGAATGGCTTGATACTTCTGTAAAATTACTAACACCACAACTATTCACCACAAATATTTGGCTGTAGATTTATTGTTCTAAACAGTCACTAGGCATCTGAGATGGTTATACTGTAGAGTCTTAGGATATTTTCCTAATCATTCACGGCAGTTTTTTTCTCAA
This sequence comes from Schistocerca americana, assembly GCF_021461395.2. Classification (NCBI taxonomy): domain Eukaryota; kingdom Metazoa; phylum Arthropoda; class Insecta; order Orthoptera; family Acrididae; genus Schistocerca; species Schistocerca americana. The sequence continues at coordinate 427,228,570 of NC_060130.1, read as the reverse complement.
GAAGACAGTTGTAGTTCCTACATCAATCCTTTCAAAATGTTACTGTTTGTTACATTGCTGATTATACAGCAACAAACTTTAAGCAAAATACACTTGCTATTAAGTAATTTGTAAGAATCATCTACCATTGATTATTCCATGTCTGTTAGTTCATATGAAATTTGTATCCTTCCCTGTAGTTTTAATATCACATAGGATGAGTTGCAATGTAAATGTAATAATCGTTCTTGTTTTATTTTTTTCAGACTGCTTCACTTACACAATGGTAAGTCAGTCTCTGTAACTGATTATCAAGGTACTGTTTATATTTAAATTACTAACTAATGTGTACACTTAAAGTCTGAAAGCAAAATGATGATTTAGAGTTAAATGGCTGTTAACATGAAAATTTTTATTTTCATTCTTGTTAACAAAGTTGGTGTTCGTGTTATACCTTATGCAATCTTGAATTCATTTTGGCTCAAAGTGTTTCTCTCCAGTTGCCTCCAGCAGTTCCTTCCATCTCTTGTTTGACATACTCAAGGACACACACACACACACACACACACACACACACACACACACACACACCACTTGATGAAATTAATTTTTTGGACCATTTCGCCAAAATAAACAGTCCACTTTGTCTGTGGAATTGGAGGGGATGTTAGGTGTTGGAGGAGGAACTACATGGGGATGGAGTTTACCTTCTGACACGCAAGACTGTTACACCAGTTTTGTGGCTGGCACGTTAGTTTGCTTCATAGGGGACGTACTGAATGATGCTGTCGTAAGACACTAGACTCGTATTTAGAAGAGCGGCAGTTCATAACTTCTTGACCGTTGAGATTTTTCCATTGTTTCCCTAAGTTGCTTGTGCAGATGCTGGGGTAGTTCCTCACAAATGGACACTGCCATTTGCTTTCCCCAATCTAAGCTTGTACTCTTCTAATGACTGTCATTGATGTGGTGTTAAGGGGAGTTGAAAGGCCCTATCCCAACAATGTCAAATCTAGTGACTTGGCTTCCCTGTATTTCAGGAACCACTGTAGTCATTGACGTAAAAGTTTTACAGGACACTAAACTGTATGTTCTGAGTCTACTGAACTACAATAATTGCATTTCAGTCACTGCTGCCATGCGGGATTAGCCGAGCGGTCTAAGGCGCTGCAGTTATGGACTGTGTGGCTGGTCCTGGCGGAGGTTCGAGTCCTCCCTCGGACATGGGTGTGTGTGTTCGTCCTTAGGATAATTTAGGTTAAGTAGTGTGTAAGCTTAGGGACTTATGACCTTAGCAGTTAGTCCCATAAGATTTCACACACATTTGAACATTTTTTTCAGTCACTGCTTTCGGAAGTACCGTTTTTTAATTACACAGTTAAAATTTTGTGCACTTTTTTGTGCGTTATTCTAAATAATTTTAATTAAGCATAGCATATGTTCTTCTTTTAGTTCAGTAGACTCAGGATATGTATGTTATTACTCCCTGAAAATTGGAATACTCTACTCGAAGTGGTTTCTGAGCTTTTGGGAAAAATGCAAAAGAAAATGTAAATTTTCAGGAACGGCTTCTAAAGTTTAAAAAGAGTTTAACTCGCTTAACATGTGCTTAATTTTTTTCCTTTGTCATTCAGAGACACCCAGCACCATACTGTATATCATCTTCTTGACCTTTTTCCAAGTTTTTTCTTCTTTCTGGACTCCTTAGTGGCCAACTGTGCTGCATACTCTGCTGTATCAGTGCGAAGTTCGTCCATCTGTTAAAGTTCCCTGATGCAGTTTGCTTCAGGGTTAATTACCATATGCTGTAGCATCTTCACCCTACCAATGCTGCCATCACTGACCCACCAGTTTGGTGTCTTTATTCCAACACAAACAATTTTTGGTAAGTGGGTCCATATAAGATTATTGAACAACTCATTGGGATTTTGAGTGTGACCATGCAGACACTTCTTCAGTAATTCAGGATTTGCCAGGTCTCTGTAAATAGGTTTTGTGATATCCATGACTGTTGCTGGGATATATTGTTTATGGCTGTATGAACTGTTTGAGTACTGAACATTGTGGTAATTGCACCATGAATCAGGTCCAGGAGGACAAAGGTAGTGTACTGGTTTTTCATCAGTTGACAGTCTGTGGAAGAGGGTAGCCCATACTGCCTGCTTCGTTTTCAATAGGTCCTCCTCATTATTTCTTATGGCCATCCCATAATACTGCCGTAGTTCATCAGTCATTTTGTCTGTGAGCCTGCCTCTTATGGCTTTACCATCAGAAAGTTTCTTGCCTCTCAAGCTTTGTTTCAACTTCAACCTGGTGCCCATCCTCTTCTCGACATGACCTTCATAACACAGCAGTCCACAGCCTTCTACGTGTGTGTGTGTGTGTGTGTGTGTGTGTGTGTGTGTGTGTGTGTGTGTGTGTGTGTGTGTGTGTGTGTCAGTCAACAAACGGTTGCTTCATCAGGAAAGAGGGAAGGAGAGTGAAAGACGAAAGGATGTGGGTTTTAAGGGAGAGGGTAAGGAGTCATTCCAATCCCGGGAGCGGAAAGACTTACCTTAGGGGGAAAAAAGGACAGGTATACACTCGCATACACACACACATCCATCCGCACATACGCAGACACAAGCAGACATTTGTAAAGGCAAAGAGTTTGGGCAGAGATGTCAGTTGAGGCGGAAGTACATAGGCAAAGATGTTGTTGAATGACAGGTGAGGTATGAGCGGCGGCAACTTGAAATTAGCAGAGGTTGAGGCCTGGCGGGTCACGAGAAGAGAGGATATACTGAAGGGCAAATTCCCATCTCCGGAGTTCTGACAGGTTGGTGTTAGTGGGAAGTATCCAGATAACCCGGACGGTGTAACACTGTGCCAAGATGTGCTGGCCATGCACCAAGGCATGTTTAGCCACAGGGTGATCCTCATTACCAACAAACACTGTGAAGCTTTCTATGTGGGAATGACCAGCAACAAACTGTCCATTCGCATGAATGGACACAGGCAGACAGTGTTTGTTGGTAATGGCACAGTGTTACACCGTCTGGGTTATCTGGATACTTCTCACTAACACCAACCTGTCAGTACTCCGGATATGGGAATTTGCCCTTCAGTATATCCTCTCTTCTCGTTACCCGCCAGGCCTCAACCTCCGCTAATTTCAAGTTGCCGCCGCTCATACCTCACCTGTCATTCAACAACATCTTTGCCTATGTACTTCCACCTCGACTGACATCTCTGCCCAAACTCTTTGCCTTTACAAATGTCTGCTTGTGTCTGTGTGTGTGTGTGCGGATGGATATGTGTGTGTATGCGAGTGTATACCTGTCCTTTTTTCCCCCTAAGGTTAGTCTTTCTGCTCCCGAGATTGGAATGACTCCTTACCCTCTCCCTTAAAACCCACATCCTTTCGTCTTTCACTCTCCTTCCCTCTTTCCTGATGAAGCAACCGTTTGTTGCGAAAGCTAGAATTTTGTGTGCATGTTTGTGTTTGTTTATGTGTCTATAGACCTGCCAGTGCTTTCATTTGGTAAGTCACATCATCTTCGTTTTTATACACACACACACACACACACACACACACACACACACACACACTCACACTCACTTCTTCTTAAATATAATCTACACCGGTTCAAAATGTTAACATTTTTACGTGCAGTACTTAGAGGTCTAATAAAATTGGTAATTTTTTATATAGAAGGCAGTGGATTGCTGTGTTATAAAGGTCATGTCCAGAAGAGGGGAAATATGTAAATCATTTTATGAGATAAAAATCCGAAAATGTGAAAAAAAATTCCATTGTCACTTCCGTTAAACCCTGCTCTTCCTCCCTTTGAGCATAGGCTTGGGGCATGTTATTCTGCTTATAATCAGTAGATTTCAGGTTAGCTTAAGGCTGAAACTCTTTTAGTGAAGAAATAATTCTTAATATCAACCCTTGACCCAGAAACACCGCTGTATGGACCTGTTTGTTTTATATTTGCATGAGAAAAGTGAATGATGGGCTGTTTTGATATGTAGTGCTGGAAATACTCTCAGTACTTTAGACTGCAGTTTGTTTCATTCCATTCTTGTAAAGTTTCCTGTGGAAAGTGCAAACCAGTATATTTCCTTATCCTGTGGCAAAATAAGGTTAGTCCTCTATCAGGAACTACTGAAAAGCATATTCAATTAACTCCTTCATTTTAATCAGGACATACATTGGACGTTATTGTGCAGTAGTTTGGATTTAAAATTAGGTAAATACTGTGCATTTGGCTCTATCAAGGGTGGAAATGTCCTCCCTGTATTTTCCCATGTAGAAATTTTCAGACTTCATGTGCACTTTGAGTTTGGGTTACCAAACCACTTAGTCAAAAAAACAAAACTTATCACTGTGCTTCATCTGAACATTTCACATATATATTTTGCCATAATCAGTCATAAACAAATCAAATTTTCTTAATGTTGTCTGCAGAAGAGAAGTTACATTTATAACTAAGAAGACTAGCTGTTCATTATCACTGTGTCTAATAATAATGAGATGAATATCAATTCATTCACTGAAATGTGTGTTGTATAACTAACTCCTAAGCACAAGAGTCTGAGCAAACAGTGGAGAATGAGTGTATGGGGGGGCGGGGGGGTTAAATTATATACTTCATAGAGCATGGTTGTCTATATTCTGTGTGTTTTTATTTGAATGGAAGTGCATTGCTCCCAAATGCAAAACTCCCTTCTCTCTCTACCTCACCTCACCCCGCCCCACCTTCCCCTCCTTTAGCATTGTAAGGCACTTGGCTCAATGCCAGAAAGGTAGACAACTAATCTACCTATAAAGCTGAAGCTCTTCTTATTCTGGAATCAGTTCATGGAGGCTCGCCAAATTGGTGGCAGGAACCTGAAATAGCATTTGCTTTGCTCCTTTTATCTAGCAAACTTATTTGTGTTGTTACCAAAATGGCTCAAAGCTCACCTACAGGCAGTTAGATGTGATACGGGAGGCTGATCACACAAAAGCAGTGTTAATGAAGTTGTTTATGTGTTGTGCTGTTTTGTGCAAACAATGTGATTGCATTTAGAATTAGTTGTCTGTGTCTTGTGTTACTGTTTGCTTCCAATTGATCAGGTAATTGCTCTTCATTACTATGTTAAACTTGAGTAAACTTCTCAGCCAATATGTACATGGCATTTGCCTTCCTTGGAATTTATTTGCTGTCTTTCTGGTTGTGCAATCAAGTTATCACACGTATCATAGCTGAGGAAATATTTATCCAGTATCAGTTATCTGTAATGTTGATGAGACACATTACAAGTGATATAAAAACTATTAATACAAATTTTACTGTGTGTGTGTGTGTGTGTGTGTGTGTGTGTGTGTGTGTTTGAATGTACAGGCACACGCAGAGCCACATACTTTTCACTTGCGGAAATGGAAATTTGGTGGACTCTGGTACATAACAGTTTGACCCACAGCACTGAACAGTTCATACAGTCATCAGATTTTACTATTTGTGAATCTGAAATTGCATTAGTAACTTTTTCTCCTATCAAGTGTAAATCTGAAGACAGTTTACAGAATATTAATATCTTTACATCAGTTTCTTGTTTGAAAGGTTAGTTTCCCAACTTGGTTTTCGTCCTGTTGTTACCTCTATATAGTCCTAGGTATAGATGTAATCTGTGGGGACAAGGACACTTTCACCCTTATTCACAATTAGAGAACTTGCTACGAAAATTGTTAAGGTTAAAGTTAAGCTAAAGTGTGACATTGTTATATGATGGTGGTAATTTGGCCTAATACATATCAAGTAACGTAAGTCTGTGGCAATCACATGATGCACAAAGTATTGTTAGTCATAGGTCAAATTTATGTGATGAATTAAGGTGACCACATTGGGAGTTGGGTGCTGTCATTTTGTAGGAATTGATATTGAAACGGAAAACAATTAACTCGGAGGCTTACATTCTGACAGTTTAGAGGAGCAGAGGTGGCGTTCAGTATACGAGATGAGATCCACTTAGCTTCAAAGCCTCAACAATTACTTCGAAGTTTTGGCTATGAAATTTTTATAGGTGTCGTGGAGAGATGTCTATAGGTGTCGTAGAGAGATGTCATTATATTCCCACTCTGAAAAATTCTCTGGGTATAACTCAGTTTGGTAGTGATGAGGAATGAAAAAATAAATTACAATCTTGTTTAACAACCTGTTGGCAGTCTAACACAATGTTTTGATTTGTGTGGCGAGTTATAGATAAGTATTTCCAGTTGGCCTATAGTGATCAGATACATTTGAGCGAATTTCTTTTCTTTTTTTCCCCCAATGCAAAAGTGTGTTTTTTTCAAGATGACCCTACAAAAGACTTATAATTGGGACAGATGAACCAGTTCCATATCTAGTGTAGGGAAACAGAAATGTCTTTTCATACCACTGTACTGCACAGTGCCTGATCACTCCATTAAAAATGATTCACGAGGATAGATCAATAGACGAAACAAATATTCTAAAGTCTTATATCTTGTATTGGTAAGTCACATGTCACAGACATTCTTACATCTGCTACTTTTATATTAGTTATTATCTTAATTTTAGAGATGAAAATGTCAAATTTGAATGAGTGTACCTATTGCCATTCACTGTCTGACATCATCATATTGTTGGGTATTTGGCAGTGAGAAAACAAGTGTGTGTTGCACAGAAGTATGCAATAAGGAAAATAAACACACTGAACAAAAAGTTAGTCACTTCCAGTAGATATCACACTTATGCCATGCAGTACCATCTCTGGGCTTAGTAGTAGCATCAGTTGGATGGTGTTCACAGGTTTATTCAGGTATTCAAAGTCCCACTGATGATTAGATCCAGAGGAGCTATCAAATTGTTAGGATGGTTGCCTACATTTCACCTGCTTTTAAAATAGTACCAGACCTTTTCTCTGGAGTTAACGTTGGGTAATTTTGTGAACCAGCAGAAATATGATAGGATGCGTGAGTGTTTGTTAAACCAGGAGTATATGCGTGCAATCTTATGAATGTGGCTATTGTTATTACGGAAGAAGGAAGATTCAACAACGAACATGCAGGAGAGAGGGTAGCACTTGTTCGACAAGAATGTTGAAATAAACATTGTAGTCCATTTTTGCAGTAACCTGAATGAATGGGCACAAGTCATAGTATGAGAAACATTCCCAAAACATCACAGAACCATCTGTATCAAGAATAACATCCTTCACACACTGTGGTTTAAATATCCTCACAGGGCCACTACTGCGTTTGAGCCTCGCTTCATTTGAAAAGAGGCAGAATTATGCTTCCAGTCAGTAACTACTGAGTGTGGTGGTGCAGTGGTTAACAAACTGGACTCTCATTTAAAAGCAAGACTGTTCAAATCTGTATCTGACCTTCCTGATTTAGGTACGATATTGCAGTGCCTGTGTTATTCAGATGACGATGCACTGCGGTGACCACAACCCTTATGAAACACATCAGATGAATTTGCTACTGCAAATAATGTCTACCATCAGCTGTAGAATGGAATGACAAAAATGAAAATTTGTTCTGAACCGGGACTCGAACCCAGATTTCCTGCTTATTGCGAGCGGTCACCTTACCATTTAGCTATCAGTGATGTGTGGTTGACGACGTATGGAGGTTTGGGTCTGGCAATGAGTCGTGCACGGATAGCCAAATGGTAAGGAGACCGCTCGTGGGGAATCCAGTTTCGAGTCCCAGTCCGGCACAAATTTTCGTTGTCATCATTCCAATCTACAGCCGATGGTAGCCATTATTCGTAGGTTTGAATTCATTTGATGTGATCCTGATTTAGGTTTTCCATGATTTCCCTAAATCATCTGAGGCAAATGGTGGAAAGGTTCCATTGAAAGTGCATGCCCAATATTTCTTAGTCCTTGAATCAATCTGATCTTATGCTCTCTCTCTCTCTCTCTCTCTAATGATCTCATTGTCGACAGGATTTTGAACCCTAATATTCCTTCCTGCTTTCTCTGTCGGCTACTATCCAGTTTTGGTTGTTTGTTCTATTGAAGACTTAAAACTGTATATGCTGCTGTGAGCAGTTGCATTTTGCAAGGTACTTGATTCCAAATGTCCATTGCATACAGTTTCCTTTGCATTGTTCACTTGAAAACTATGGAGATGGGGCCTACTTTCACTGACAGCAGCAATTTCTTTTCAGTTTGAAACCGATTGTCATCGGCAAGTAGTGACCCTGATCAGTCTCTGTTAATTAGGATCTTTTTATGACCTCTTTTCTTAAACTCCTTCCATGATGTTGCCACCGTATCAGAGGCACCTTCAGTGTCAGGTGGGAGGTTTTGCATGCCTCAGTAATGTTGAGAGCTATGCTGGTGATAGGGTAGCTATTGGTGGGTCAACCCCAGGCTAGACAGGCATCAGTGGAGAGGTCAGGCAAAGACTGTCCTACAGCTGAAGGAAGGGTGTACCAGTTTTTCTTTCTTTTTTCCCTGGGGAGCTCTACCAGCAGTGGTTGGGTATGGGTACAATGATCCCAGGTTTCCCAAGCTGGAGACTGGTCAGCACTGCCAGACCTCTTCTGCCGTAAACTCCGGGCAATGTCAGGACTTCAGGGACCATAATTATGTGTCGCAGTAGAATATTGGGGATTTCATGTCGCTTGCTACACTGCCTGGACTCTGAAGATACACATCTCAAAAACTCATCCTTAAGGTGTGCTACATGCTGATGAGGTGAACAGCTGTTGAGGTAAATCGGCCTCTAGTGGGCAGCCTCTGGGGCATCTGCCACCCCACACCCCAGTAATATAAGGCTTACTCAGACATGGAGTGCCCTGCCTGGGTTTACATTTGTTCCCTAATGGCTCTTGATATTTCTGTGGAGCGACCTCAGCTTAAAACTACCCATAACAAGATGGATGTACCATCAAGTAGTGCCTACACCCACCCAACAGAGCGAGCTTGGGTGCTCAATCCATCCGAAAAGTAGTCTCAGAAGAATTATAACAACAGGGCACTAGTCTGCTGTAACACTTTCATCCTAATTGAGAGAGCAGGGGAACTTTTGAGATAATTTGCCCTTCCTATATTCATAAGGGGCGGGAGGGGGGGGGGGGGGAGGGCATTACCACCTCCTTAAAAAGTGTTAAATCACTTCTTAATGGTACATTTCTAGTTGAAACTGCCATGTCATGCCAAGTACCTAAAACTTCCGTGATGCAACTCCTTCAATGACGATCTTGGTATGACTGGATTATGTAACACCCGTAACTTCTGCAAAGGTGCACATTGGAAAAAGACTTTTATTTTAACTTTCAACACTGCGGAATAACCTGAATGTATGGTTGCAGGCTATATCTGTCTTAAGGTTTGACTGTAGTTCCCATTCAAAAGCTATAAATGTCAGATTTGGTCATACCACTGTAACATGTAACAAAAGGGCCAACTGTGGAGATAGTGGAGGCCCAACTAAAAAATTGGCAACTCTTGTACACTTTCTCCAAAAGATATAAATTGCTCTGGGGATCACCCATTATGAAGCAGGATGTGTGGAGCTTATAATGAGAATAGGAAAATTCAGGAGTTGAAAGTGAAAGTTCAGAAATGCACCCCTATGGTGAAGCTAAGAAAAGCTTTTAAAGCTCAGCAGCCTCTGTCATTGCAACTTGACACTTTGCAGCCTGAGCCGTTTAGACATGATCTCAAATTTGGCACTGCAGTTGTGAATTTGCCCAGTGTCATGGTTGCATCCCTGTCTCCTTCTCCAGGTGTGCAACAAGCCACCAAATTTTCACCTCACAGGTTGAAGTCACCTGTTACACAGCCGGTTGGCCAGAAAGATCAAAAGAAATACTTCCACGAGGACTTCTTACATCACTCCAGCCAATAAATATCGGAGTATCCCTCTGCCAACCAGAAAGGCTCCAAGAATTCAAACAAAGGCATATGATCTTCTCCTTTGCCGTCTCGGACATCATCTTAGATGGTGTCGCCACGTGATGTCCTCACCTGCCCAACCTCTGTGTTGCCAGTGCACACCACCAACCATTTTTCTGCCCTGAACCCTGCAGATTGACAAGAGGGAGAATGCCTCTGTAGGTCTCATGGAGCAGTTTCCTCCACACTCTGTGCCCTGCAGCAGTGAGTCTTCAAAGGCTGGAACTGAGTAGTCACCAAGGTGAGAGCCCTTTATTTTTTCCCTCCTCCCCTTTCCTCTTTGACCTTCCTCCAGTGGAACGTTCACGGCCCATGATCCCACAGAGGACTTAGGGCTGCTCTTAGAATCTCAGCGTCTGCTTGTTCTCTGCCTCCAGGAAACAAAATTGCATCCTGACTATTACTTTGAGCCCTCGCATTTCTTAAGAGTCCGCTTTGACCTTCCCCGAAGCCTGCATCCCATCTCATAGGGGAGTCATGCTGCTCATTCGGGATAACATTCACAGTCAACCCATCTTCCTGACTACCTGGCTTAAAGCTGTTGCAGTCCACATTTTCCTTTGTACCAGACTTCCTCCAGCGTATTGGGCACCCCTTTAAGCTGCTCGGTGACTTCAATGCGCACCATCCCCTTTCGGGCTCGCCCAGAAACTGAGAGGTGCCCTCTTGGCTGACCTTAATCAACTGAACCTCATCTTCCATAACACGGGATCACCCACGTCCCTTTCCAAGTGCACTCACACCTATTCCCATTTGGACTTTTCCTTTTGTACTGCCCAGCTTGCCCATCATCTCAAGTGGTCCATTCTCCATGACATATACTCGAGTGACCATTTCTCGTATGCTATTAGATTGCTGACTCCTACCCCACCTATGTGCACACCCAATGGCAGCTTTCTAAGGCCAACTGGAGGCTTTACTTCTTTCTGGCGACTTTCAATGAACATTATTACCCCAGTTGTGAGGACCAAGCAGAATATCTTATAAACATTATTATCCCCACAGAATGTTCCATTCCTCGGACTTTCTCTTTGCTGCACCGTGTCCTGGTCCGTTGGTGGACTGAGGTGGACCAGGACACAATTTGCATGCGGAAACGTGCTCTCCACATTTGTAACTGTCATCCTACGATGGCCAACTGCATTCATTACAAATATTGCATGCACAGTGTCATTGCATTCTTCAGGATAGCAGAAAAACTTTACTAGTTCGTGGAGCAGTCCTTTTAAAAGTTCCACATAGTCTTTCGTTGTGTGGGTGAACTTCCAGCGGCTGCCTCAGACCAAGGTCCATTCCCCAATGTCTCCCCTGACAGTAGCATATGATGTCATTGAGGGTCATACTGCTATCTCCAACAAATTGAGCTGCTATTTTGTGGAGATTTCGAGCTCCACACACTATCAACCTACCTTCCTCCATCAGAAATGAGTGGAGGAGATTCAACTGATAACCATTTCTTCTCCGAATCATGAGTGCTACAATGCCACCTTTAGTATGAGGGACCTAGATCATGCTCTCACTTCACCCCCCACTCCCTCCTCCTCTCCCTGGGGACTAGCCACTCTTTGGCGGGTTCGTGCTTGTCTACCACAGAGTCCCAGCCTTTGCGGCATCTTCTCCCTTCCGTGCCGCATGTCTATCCTCTTGCTATTCTTTTTCCCTTCCCTTGGGAAACATGTCTGGGGTGTTCTTGGGAATGTTCCACGTTTTGTCACTGACATAAGCACAGTCTCACCACTGTTTTTTGTCCTTTCTGTGTTTCCCTTCTCATCTCATTCCTCCGCTTCGGCATTTGAGGTTCCTCTTTTTCTTCTTCCTCCCTGTGCACTCCTGCAGGCTGACACACGGGTCTGACGCATAACGGGGGACTGGGTAACTCATAATTCTCAGCCTCGGGTTGACAGGTAGGGTTCGCACATACCCCTTGGTACAGGCCAGGCCCAGGGAGGGGTGACTGCCTGAGCTGCAACCTCACCACTGCCAATTGGTCCCTCTGTCAGGTGTACGGAGATGTGAACAGTCACCTAAGGTGGATGCGTTCCTTGTGAAGGGAGTCCCCAGTGGGAAGGAGTACGCCATCGGAGACACTGGCAATCATTGGGGATTTTCTCGCAATGAGCCAATCATCTACACACTGAGTGTCTACGAAATGTAAACGTAATGAAGCTAACGATTCAAAGACCCTTCCAACTGCACCATGTTTCCTCGTGGTCTCATGCACTGAAGACGATAAGTCCTTCACCATGGTAAATATGTTTATTATTCAGAAAGGTGTTGATGTAATTGCTGGCCTTGTGAAATGCTGCTCTCGTTTATGGAATGGCACTTTGCTTTTGGAGACTACTTCTGATTCTCAAGTACTAAAACTGCTTGCCACCTCACTTCTCCATGGCTACCCTGTTCATGTTGAGGCCCATAGAACTACAAATTGTTCCTAAGGTGTTATTTACACCATGCGAGCTTAAAAATGACTATGCACCCTCGGACTCTACATTGAAATATTAAAAGTTTTGTCTGGTTTCATTGTCTAGGGGCTGGGATATGTAGTTGCCACATTAAAGGCCAAATACTGCTGAGTCTACAGTATATGATAAGAATACACGCATTAATCGAATGGCCGAAGGTTTCTATCACTCAGCAGTTGCGAATTATGAAAGTAGCATGTAAATTTATAAATGAAAGATTGCAATTAAATAAAATCTGCAGGTACTATCTTAATGACTTTAAATGACGAGTATGATAGTAAAAGTACTTTTAAGAGTGTGTATATTTCTGCAAAACACTTATTGGCGTCAGTGGTCCAGGAATTAAATAAAATATAAGTTGAATAACAGGGAAACAATAGATTCCTGCTTCACATATTTAGTTATGAACAGCAACATAGTTTGCGAGACATTCACTTCTGAACGCATACTAAGACTTCACTGCAGAAGCCACGGAAATCACACAAGAGGACAGGTCGGCACTCCGAAATATTTCTATCCTCCGCAACCATTCGCAGACTGCTCTACTGTCCAAGTCTTTCCGCCGACTGTGCGTCCATCGCGCCGTACTATCCGTGTCCAGCACTCACTCCCATGTCCTGTGCCATAGTCTCCCGAACTGCCGCACTTCTTCAAACTACCTCGTGTCCTCTCTGGAAACTCCCTTCCATCCAGTCTCCCCATTCACGAGCGCTGTGATTGGCTAGAGTGCTCGCGCCATGTCTTCATGCCAACACACAGTCACAAACATAATGAAACATATTCGAAATACTGGATTTACATTTAAATACTTGAAATTAAATAAATATTCCTATGGCTGGACCATAAACACACTTTAACAGACATTATTAAAGACATAAACTAATTAACTAAACATATATCAAAGGAATAGCAACAAAAGGTAGGTCAGTAGCCTAATGTTTCTGTGCTTTCTACAACACAGTAAATATTTAACCAATTTCTTCACGAATAGTATATATTGGATGTATACAAAGACATAGATGAATAAATATATTGATAAGCATGCTGCTACCATTTTTTCGTGTAACTGTGGAGTACTTGTAGCCTGACGCGATCAATAGTAATCGGCCACTTTGAACTCCAATAACTCGTGTACTATTTAAGTTACATACCTGTGATTCATACCAGTTTAGGTTTACACTAATAGCTTTCTAAAGACATTACGATCGACAAAATCGGATGAAGCGTTTATATTTTGGAAATTCGTTGCTGGTTGTTACTTTTATAATTCACCATCTGATACTAAACTTTAAACTAATAAAAATATTGAAAATCTGATTAGACCCTCAGAATCACCGAGCAAATAATAGTAATGTGCATGTTTCTTTTTGAGGTATCACGATTCATCTGGCTACTATTAATTTCTATACAAACTGTGAAATGAAATGTCTGCTATTATGGTTTCACAAAGTCCGCCATCTTTGGCACTCCTGGCATAGACATCTCCTTCACTGCCACAAAACACCATCCTCATCACAGCGGAATTCCCAACCACGCGGCTGGACCATGCGCCGGGGCCACCCCTCTCGTCCGGCTAACGTTTGCCACCACGTGGTTGCTGCCGGGCGCTGCCTGGCTGAGCGGCCCGTGCAGCCGCACCAATGTAGAATATTTTCAGGGCGCCACAATTTGCCTGTTACCTCACAACCAGTCTGCTTGATGGTCTGACAGAGACCAAAATCCAGTCATACCACTGATCAGGGTGTCATTGCTGTCCATCGAGTGATAGTAGTAGATTCCACCTTAGTGCCCACTGGCACTCTTTTTCTCTCCTTTGCTAGAGTGGTGCTTCTGTCCAAGATCAAAGCAGGCTATGAAATTATCACAGTCTGACCCTACAGTCTTAACCTGATGCGCTGCTACTGGTGTCGTCATTTCAACCGCAGTAAAACGTGTTGTCGACACCCAGCCAAATGTGTAACCTGTGGTAGGGATGCGCACGAGGGCGATTGTCCACCTCCTTCTCTTCATTATGTCAAATGCAATGGTGGCCATGCTGCCTCCTCTCAAGATTGTCCCATGTATCTTGAGTGGGCTGTCAAAGAGATCTGGGTAAAGGAAATAGTGTCTTATGCTGTTGCTCGTAAGTTATTGGCCAGTTACAAACCCCGCATTCTCCCATCTGGAACCTATAGTTCTGTTGTTATCCCGTGCTCCATGAAGGAGATGGCCACATAGACATGCGACCTCAAATTCAATTCTGAAGTTGTGAAATCGCCCAGTGTCAAGGTAGCATTGCCATCTCCCCATCCAGCTGTGCAACAAGCCATCAAACTCTCGCCTCAAGGGGTGAAGCCACCAGCTACACAACCGGTAAGCCGGAAAGGACAGTAGTAGTACTCCAGTGAAGACTTCCTCCATACCTCCAGCCAAACACTACCCAAATCTTCCTATGCTAACCGGGAAGGCTCGAAGTAGTCCACAAAAGGCAAATGGTCTTCTCCTTTGCCAACTCAAAGATCCTCCTCGACGGTGTTGCCACATGACACCTTAGCCTGGCCGACCTCCATTGCACTGGTGCACACCACCAACCTTTTTTCTGTGTTGGGCTCCACAGACTGACAGCACAAGCAACTCGCTGCTTCTGTGGACCTCATGGAGCAAGATCCTCCTGCTTCTGTGCGCTGTAGCAGTGACTCTTCTCATGCTGTCACTCTGCAGCTGCCGAGGTGACACCCCTTCATCTCTTGCTCATCATGACACTCCTCTGATGGAACGTTTACGGTCTTCAGCCCCAAAAAGAGGACTTTCGGCTGCATTTAGCATCACAGTGTCCCCTAGTACTCTGCCTTCAGGAAACGAAATTGTGTTCTCATGACTGCTTTGAGCTTTCACATTTCGTCTGTTTGTTTTGCCCTTCCCCCTGAAGTTGGCATTCCATCTCATAGGGGAGTCATGCTGCTGATACTGGATGATGTTCATAGTCGACCCATCTCCCTGACTATCTGTCTTCAAGCTGTTGCAGTTTGCCTTCTCCTTGCTCACCTGACTTTTTCCCTCTGTACCATTTATATCTCTGTGTCATTCGATGTAACCAGGGCAGACTTCCTTCAGCTTATTGAGCAGCTACCTCCCCCATTTCTGTTATTCGGTAACTTTAATGTGCATCATCCCCTTTGGAGTTCTCCCTGAACCTGTCAGAGAGCTGCCCTCTTGGCTGACCTCCTTCATCAACTCAACCTCTTCTTCCGTAACATTGGAGCACCCACATTCCTTTCAGACTCCTCGCACACCTATTCCCATTTGGACATGTCCTTCTGCACTGCCCAGCTTGCCCATCATCTCTAGTGGTTCGTTATTTCTGACACCTACTCAAGTGACCATTTTCCATGTGCTATCCGTTTGCTGATTCCTACCCCACCTGCATGCACACCCAAATGGCACCTTACAAAGGCTGGCTGGTGAGTTTGCTACTCCGTGGTGGTGTTCGGAGAACAGGATTTCCCCAGTTGTGATGAACAGGTGGAATACCTTACAAGCAGTTATCCTTACTGCTGCAGAACGTTGCATTCTTTACACTTCCTCTTTACCATGTCCTGTTCCAGTCCCTTGGTGGACTGAGGCATTCCAGGATGCAATTTACTCTCTCTCTCTCTCACTCACACACACACACACACACACACACACACACACACACACACACACACACACTCTGCATTTGTAACTCTCATCCTACGATGGCAAACTCCATTCATTATAAAGAGATGCGTGGAAAATGGCACCGTGTTCTGCGGGACAGGAAGAAAGCTAGCTGGATTTCATTCACTAATTATTTTAACAGTTACACACATTCCTCTGTCGCATGAGCGAACTTCAGATAGCTCTTTGGAACCGAGATCCATTCGCCAATTTCCAGCCTGATACTAGCAGACGATGTTATCGTGGACCCTATTGCTATCTCCAACACCTTGGGCCACCATTTTGTGAAAATTTTGAGCTCTGCTCCCTATCATCCTGCCTTCTTCCATCGGAAACCAGCGGAGGAGGCTCGGGCGATACCCTTCTCTTCTCAGAATCGTGAGTGCTTCAATGCCGCCTTCGTTATGAGGGAGCTAGATCATGCTGTTAGTTCATCCTGATCCTCTGCCCCAGGGCTAGACAGTGTCCTCATCCAGATGTTGCAGCACCTTTCTCTTGCAGGCAAGCACTTTCTGATTAATACATACAACCGCATCTGGACATGGGGGCACATTTCCCAAAAGTTGGTGTGAAGCTAAGCAAGCCCGGTAAGGACAAAAACCGTCCTAGCTACTGCCCCACCTCTCTCACCAGCTGCGTTTGCAATGTGATGGAACGTATGATTCATGCCTGACTGGTATGGTGGCACAAGTCTCACAATTTGCTAACATCTGCATGATGCGGATTTTGAGCATGGAGTTCTGCAGTTGACCATATAGTTACTTCGTCCACCCATGTCGTGAATGGTTTTCCGCAGGAATCCCAGACTGTGGCCATGTTTTTTGATTTGGAGAAGGCCTAGGATACCTGTTGGAGAACTGGTATCCTCCATACTCTTTACATGTGGGGCTTCTGTGGCTGCCTGCCCTGTTTCCTTCAGGAATTTTTAAAAGACCAAGTTTTCAGGATGCATGTGGGTTCTGCCTTGGTGGACACCTTTATGCAGGAAAACAGTGTGCCTCAGGGTTCCGTCCTGAGCGTCTCCCTCTTGCTATTGCCATTAACCCTGTAATGGCCTGTCGCCTGCTGGGCATCTCTGGCTCCCTTTTGGTTGACGATTTTGGCATCTGTTACAGTTCTCCACAGATGTGTCTCACTGAGCGGCGTTTTCAGCAATGTCTTGAGCGTCTTTGCTCCTGGAGCATCAACAGTGGTTTTCATTTCTCCACTGACAAAATTATCTGTCTGAATTTCTGGCGGTGCAAATTTTCTCTCAGCATCTTTACGTCGTGGGCCTGTTGCCCTTCCGTTCGTTGAAACTACAAAATTCCTGGGGCTAATTCCTCTGCGACCCCGGGGGTTAGAATTGGCCCGAGGTATTCCTGCCTGTTGCAAAAGGCAACGAAAAGGAGTCTCACACCTTTTGGCCTTTGATGGTCCCCTGTAGGGTTTGACCTCCATTTTTATAATTTTCCTGAAGAGCGAGCCAATTGGGGAAGGGTGCGTTACATGGTGCATTGTGTCCATTGTGCATTGAGATCTTTAGCCCACTTTCTCGTTGTGGCATTGCAGTCCCGCTCATCCTCCCTCTCTTGAGCGAGGACATCTTCCTGGGTGTGTTTTCCTCAACCCACTATGAAGTGTCATTTTCTGTGCTGACAATGACCATGGAATTCTTTGCACCTGATATCCAGCATGGTACCCAGTCCGTTATGGTGGGGCCGCCGTGTACCCTGTTGGTTGTAGCCCCCTGACTACACAGGGATCACACTGCTGATACCAGCACATTTTAACTCACCACGTATGCCAAGGAATAATTGCCTGTCATCCTGGGGCATCGGGACTCCCGGCAATGGCCATCCTACCACATGGCCTTCGCTGTGGCTGGGTGGCGCCCGCAGGGAGGTCCCCTGGTCGGAGTAGGTGGCATGAGGGCAGATGACGCGTGATGAAGTGTACCACGTCGTCACATGCTGGTGATCAAATGCCAGCAGTCTCTAGGTGTTTCAAGTCTCAGTACAATGCTAGGAAGTATGATCAGTATGATCTTAAATCGTTCCCCTCCCTGGTCACATCATGAGGGGAACACCAGGCTAAGGATGGCAGCAAACCTTATTCGCTCCAGTACCCTGTATGTACGAGAGCTGATGGGGACTCCTTTGTCTCAATAAAGCCTCAGTTTTTTGTAGAGCATTTAGAGGACAAGTTTGGAGAGGTGGATAAAAAGGCATCCTCTGCCCAGTCACGGGCATTACTCGCTTGTGACAAGATGGAGGATGTTTCTGTTACCATCACACCTCATAAGAGCTTAAACTTGGTCCATGGTATTATATTCTACAGGGACTTTCTGTTGCAGTCTGACGATGAGCTGCGCTCCAACTTAGAACGACGAGGAGTTGATTTCGTCCGGCCTGCCCATCGTGGTCCAGGGGATAATCAGGTTGCCACTGGTGCCTTCATCTTGGTCTTCGAGGGTGACACTGCTGTGCAATAGCTTCTCGGTTTCCTTGTGAACTGACTGAAGGCTGGGAGGGGTGAGAGGAACTAATTTATGAAACTTGAGAGCAGGTTTCTTTCTGACTACCTGCAGCCCATGAAACTTCAAGTGACTGAGCTATGTTTAATACTTCAATAAGCATAGGATTTTCACACTGTAGAGCTCACTCTTGATGAACTTTCCTGTCAGGAGCAAGACGTATGATTGCATACTGAACCATTTGATCTGTGTAGAATTCCTTATGAATATTTGTCACAAAATTACGATGACGACTAAGTCTGTGGAGTTCTACTGCCCATGCCTTGTATGACTGTTTTGGCCACTTTTGGGAATGGTAAAACTCCATATGAGCACCAATAATGCGAGTACATTTACAGTGATAGGTTGAAAGTAACTCTCACATCCGATCAAAAGAGATACTTGAATGATCTTTTAAGGGAGCAAGCTGACACAACAAAAGATATACACATAAAGTGAGATCCACGGCAGAAAAGAGCCGTGCCCAAGTTTATGTATGCTACCCCAAATGCCCAGAAATATTGTCTGGAGTGTTTTTAGTAAGCATCCCAGTCTTCTGCTGCATTACCATATGCAGGGAATGGTGGCGGATATGTTGTTGGCAGGGCTGCACATTATGCCCTTGTATCCATTAAACTGGAAATAACAACTGTCAGTGCCTACTGTTACTCAAAGAGAGATTTAAATACTGTCTCCATGGAAACTGAATCCAACGGACCAATGACTGAAGTGAAACTTGTTGATTCTAATCCTGTACTCATTGCCAAAGTGTTCTAACCCAGCAATACTGTAACTTTATTATATGACAAACCATAAACACTTGAGAGACAAAGTATATACAACAGACAACACCCAAGTGGCCAGTGGAGCCTTGTGCAACAGCCTGTATAGTCATTAGTTCTAACAAGGATGCAGCTGGGAGGCTGCGCATGCAACTGCTGTCGTACTACCAGTATGGGTGGCCGCTTTTGGCCAAATCAAGTACAAACTTCACGCTCAAACTATGAAGTGGTGCACACACAAAGTTGGTGGTTATAACAGTCATATTGTCCCCCTTCCATGTATACCTTCCCGTAACTGAGGCCGTCCACAGGTAAAAGCCTTTGGCAAAGGAAACTGTGTTATCACTGCAGTCTTAAAATTCTGGTGTGCCTTTTGTGTATGGGCTTAAGAAGGCCAGGGAGGTAATTTCCTCCAATGTTTGTTCTAGAAATTATCTGATGGTCCTTGCAGTGTGTGTGTGTGTGTGTGTGTGTGTGTGTGTGTGTGTGTGTGTGTGTGTTATACATCATGTTAAAAAAAAAGCGTCATGAAATCTTTCAGGTCATCCTAGTCAAAACTAGGAGAAAGTCCTGTAAGAACATCTGGGAATACAAAGTGTTGAGGTAAGGGCAGTTTTGTCCCATGATATTCATCTGTTAGATGATATCAGAGAGAGTGTTCATCTGTTGCTCTTGTGGATGTGGATAAACTAACTGTTCATGCAGAACTGACCTCACAAGAGTTTGGTTTATGCCTTTAGCAGCTCCAGTTCTTTGTTCACTTCTTTCAGGATCATCATCTTTTTGTCACAACTATCTCCCCAACACATCTGGCATGGAAAGTATGGTTGATTGACTGCAGTCCCTTGGACTTGTGAACACTCCCATTCCTGAAAATTGCTGTAATGATATGCTGCTTTATTCCAGTGAAATTGAAGGTCATTGAGTGCACATGACACATTCATTCATATATTCATGATTAACACTGTTGACTAAGCCATAACAGAATATCATGTCTGCGATTTCCCACCTTGGAATAATAGGTCTCCATTTTCTTGTTTACATTGTTTACACTCAGTAGAATTAGTAACCCCGATCTGATGCCAGTAAAACTCCAAAAGATGTGTAAAGAATGGCTGATCTAGGAGACGGTTGTAAGTGCTATGTCAAACAACAGCATCACAGTGAGAGAGTTAAATGTTGGGACAAGCACAACCAGTAGAAAATGAGCAATGAGGATAACAGTGAGTCAGCCCTGAAGATCAGCAAGGAGACAACCCACACCACTGAGTACTACCAGTTTTTAATAAAATTTAAGTGGCTCCTGTCTCAAGTATGTAGTTTTTTGTAATACATATTTATAAGGCCTTTGTTTCTAGTTTTGACCAGTACTCTCTCCTCTAGGTATGTCAGATACTGTTTTTCAAATACCCTGTATGTAGACAAAGTGCAGTTTTTCTGTATTTTGAGATCACTCCAATAAATGACTGCTCATAAAGAACTAGAACGTGAAGATCAATTGTCTTATATTTTATCTAAGTATATGTAGTATATAATGTTTGTAATAAATTGAAACTGTGGACAGGTGGCTATTGTGTTTGATCCATCCAGGTACATTTCACGTATTGGCCTAATGTTTGTATTTGTTAGTAGTACTTCTGTTTCATAAGACTTCAGAGTGATTTTCTCATGTTGCTTTGGGACTCAAACCAGTGGGAGGAAATATACAGATGCAAATGTTGATTAACCACATACCTGAGGAAAGTTCTCAGATATAAAATTATCAAACTTTTTTAACAGTGTGTACATTGTGCAGAATATTAAACTTGATGCAGTAAGTTTTCTTGCCCCAGGTGTGCTTGCTCCGCATCACCAGAGGACAGTTTTGTGGAATTCGGAAGTAAAGTGGATGGGTTTTTTAGTGAGTTACAGTTTGTCAGTCGCGAGGTGTCCCCAGTTGCCTCAGTTTGTAGAGAGTAATTGAGATTAGATTTACAGTCTGTTACCCAGCTTCAGTTTCTCACTAACATTTTTATGAGAATAGCTGTGTTGTCTTGATAATTGTGCCCAGGGAATCAAAACATCACCCTCAGATGAACTAACCCAGAACACTGATGAAATTTAGCAGTTTCTGTAAGATGCGTCGTAGATGTTGTGCTATGCTTTTTTTCTGCTCTGTGTGGTAATAACTAAACTTGTAAGGCTGGCCATAAGTTCATAGAATTTTTATTTTGCTTTTTGGTATTCTGTTTGCTATGGTTTTATTTATCAATTGTCATTTTTTATTTTTAGTTCACTGTTGTTATTTGAGTCTACATTTTGTCAGTTGGAAATAGTGAGTGAAGCTGTGGACACTAGAAAATGGAGTACCAGACATAAGCGACTCTCCATATTCAGGAAGACCTCCAGGGTTTGATAAAGGTCGTTTAAAATCATTAATCATTAATGATCCACATCAGTGTACTTGAGAGCTGACAAATGTGATTAACTGTGATCATGCCTTCATTGTGCAACATTTGCATGCAGTGGGGAAGGTTTAAAAATTGGTTGTGTGGGTACCGCATGCTTTAAGCCAAAATCACAAAAACTTGTGTGTGGCCATATGTGCATCTCTACTGGCTCATCAATTGGCTTATGAACAACACTGACCATTCCTATGGTATATCGTTCCTGGTGACAAGAAATGGTGTCTTTATGCTAACATAAGCAAAAGAAAGGATTGATTGAGCCCCATGGTTTGTCAAATTCTTTGTCTCAAAACCATGTGATTTCTACCGTCGAGGAATCGAAAAGTCACCCCAGCATTAACAGGCTATTGTAAATATTGAAGGAGTATAGATTGTTGATGACTACAGTCTGTTGTTTGTATCTGTTGGGTTTATTAAATACTATGAACTTTGGCACCATTCTAATAGGTACACTATACTATGAGGTATGCCTTAACGAGGTCTGAGTGAGCTTACCAGTCATTTCATAGCCCAAATTTACCTCATGGTACAAACATACGGTGACTGGAAGTTGAACGTAAATAGTTTGCCTTATCAGACTAATTGTTTTGCTGTAAAATAGCTTCTCCCAATTATGAGAGGTAAGGTTAAATTATTTTTTTACGTTTGTCAATGGACAACTGTCCACTGACTCAGTACTATATGTTATGATGAGAGGACACAGAGGAGTAAGATTCTTGTGGCAAGTCACAAATTGTGGCCAGGACAATACAAAGTGGAGTAACTATGTAACATTAGTTATGGCAGAGAGAGATTGAGGGAAATCCTGTTGGTGAATGTGTGGTAATTGATGTGGAGAATTATGTATGTTGTGCTTTGTGAACTGCTGCATTATGGTTGGAGCACGTAGACAGCATAGGTTTTGTGCTACTATGACTATTTCGTGATTCCATCAGACTCGAGGAATCATCCATTGTCCATTGAGAAGTTTAGTCCTTTGTTTCAGGGTGCAGTAGTATGCTGATTTAGTCTTCCCTAATATCCTTCTACAGGGGTTTCAGATTTTTCCTGTCACTTCGTTCACACTTTGCTGGGACCGTTCAATTTTTATTCTCCCTTTCCATGTCACTGGAAGTGTCATTTGTGGGAAAACTAAACCTGATACGTGGTCTTCACACTGCTCAACTTGTACATGCCTTAGTGTAGCACAGTTTTGACATATTTTTGAGCATGTTTCACACTGTGTTTGTTAGAAGCGCCTGCTTTGTCTCTTCCAGCTTCAAGTTATTCAACTGTTGTTACAATCTTTATATATTAAACAGATTTTGAAATAATTTTCTTTTTGTACTAATGCTACCACATAAAATAGGGCCAGTTTAGTACTAGTTCAAAAACTTCTGAAAATCATAGCCAAGACAAAATGTACCATTCTTATCCCATCTAGGTATGTTTGCTGAAAGCCAAATCAAATATAAACAGCAAAGTAATTATTTCAGCATTTACTGTTTTTGAATGTTTTATTGCAACACAGTTCATCAACAATTCCAAATTTTTCACGAGTCCATTAGCTTCTTTTGTTTTAGGTAAAATTATTGAAAATTACATTGAAATGACAATAGATCACATACTACTAACTCAGTTAATTCACTCGTAGTGTCAGAAAATTAATAAAAGGGATCTCAAGTCACAATATCAGAGGAATAAACTTTCAATATTTCATGTCAACAAAAAACCACCTTTCTACGTTTTTGTTTGGGAACTGGAAGTTTGGGTACTATTTGCTCATGAGAGCACGAGATTTCATCAACTGGAGTTGGCCATTTCCAGTATTTGCTATTTTTTTTCCATTCAGCATGTTTTCCCTTCCCTTGCCATTCCCCCTCCCCCTCCCCCTCCTCCTCCCCCTCCCAAACTCTGCATTCTACCATCTGGCACTCATAGTTCTGTTCTTGCTACATCTCGCTACATGAAAGATGTGGCCACACAGACATGCAACATCAAATTCAGCTCTTAGGTTGTGAAATCTCCCAATGTGTAGGTAGAATTGCCATCCCCTTATCCAGCTGTGCAATAAGCCATCAAACTTGCACCTCAAGGGGTGAAACCACCAGCTACACAACTGGCAGGCCAAAAAGGACAGGAGTACTACTCCCGTGATAACCACCTACATCCCTCCATCCAACCAACACCTGAGTGTTTCTATACTAACCGGAAAGACTTGAAGTCCAACAAAGGCAAATGGTCTTTTCTTTCACTTACTCAAAAATCCTCTTTGATGGTGTTGCCATGTGATACCTTTGCCTGGCCAACCTCTGTGTCACTGATGCGCACCACCAAACGGTTTACTGTGTTTGACTCCACAGACAAACAGCACAAGAAAGCCAATACTTCTGTGGACCTCATGGAACAGGATCCTACTGCCTCTGTGCCCTGTAGCAGCGAGACTTTGAAGGCTGTCACTTGGCAGCCACTGAGGTGACACCCCTTCATTTTTTCCTCATTGTGACTCTCCTCCTCCAATGGATTGTTCGTGGCCTTCGATTCCACAAAGAGGATTTACGGCTGCTTTTAGAATTGCAGTGTCCTATTGTACTCTGCCTTCAGGAAATGAAATTGTGTCCTCACAACTGCTTTGAGCTTCCGAATTTCTTTCCGGTTCATTTTTGACCATCCCCCTGAGGTTGGCATGCCATCGCATGGTGGACTGAGGCATGCACATGCAATTCACGCACAGATGTGCTCTCTGTGTTTTTAACCGTCATCCTATGACGGCAAACTGCATTCATTATAAACAGATGTGTGCACAGTGGCGTGTTCTTTGGGATAGTAAAAAAGTTGGATTTCATTCACTAGTTCTTCTAACAGTTCCACGCTTCGTTCTGTCGTGTTGGCTAATCTCTCGACAGCTCTCTGGGACCAAGACCCTTCACGAGTTTCCGGCCTGACGTAGTAGACAATGTCATCGTGGACCCTGTTGCTATCTCCAACACCTTGGGCCGCCATTTTGTGGAAATTTTGAGCTCTGGCCACTATTGCCCTTCCTTCCTCCATCGGAAATGAGTGGAGGAGGCTCAAGTGATACCCTTCTCGTCTCAGAATTGTGAGTGGTACAATGCTGCCTTCACTATGAAGGAGCTGGATCACGCTCTCAGTTCATCCCGATCCTCCACCCCAGGGCTAGATGCTATCCCCATTCAGATGTTGCAGCACCTTTTTCTTGCGTGCAAGCTCTTTTTGCTTAATACATACAACCGCATCTGGGAAAAGGGTATGGTTCCCAGATGCTGGCATGAAGCCACCGACATACCCATACCTAAGCCTGGTAAGGACAAACACCTTCCTTCTAGCTACTGCCCAACCTCTCTCACCAGCTGTATTTGCAAGATGATGGAATGTATGGTTCATACCTGGCTGGTATGGTGGCTCAGGTCTCACAATTTACTAACCACTGTATACTGTGAATTCCCAGTGCACCATTCTGCATGTGATCATCTTGTCACTTTGTCCACCCATGTCATGAATGGTTTTTTTGTGGAAATCTCAGACAGTGGCCGCATTTTTAGATTTGGCAAAGGTGCATGACACCTGGCGGAAAACTGGTATCCTCTATACTATCTACATGTGGGGCTTCTGTAGCTGCATGCCCAGTTTTTTTTTTTTTTTTTGAGGAATTTTTGAAAGACGAAGTTTTCAGGGTGTGTGAGGGTTCTGTCTTCTGAGACGCTTTTATCCAGAAAAACGGTGTGCCTCAGGGTTCTGTCCTGAGCGTCATACTCTTTGCTATCGCCATTAACCGTATAAGCACTGGTCTCCTGCCGGGTACCTTCGGCTCCCTTCTCATTGACAATTTTGCCATCTACTGCAGTTCTCCATAGACTTGTCTCATTGAGTGACATCTTCAGCGATGTCTCGGTGATCTTTACTCACGGAGCATAGATAATGGCTTTCGCTTTTTGACTGACACATCTTTTGTATGAATTTCTGGCAGTGCAATTGGTTTCCCCCACCATCTTTACATTTTTGGCCTGTTGCCCTTCAGTTCATTGAAACTATGAAATTCGTGGGGTTCATGCTCGATAGGAAACACTCATGGTCCTCCAATGTGTCTTACCTGGCATGCTGCTGTAAGAGTTCCCTCAGTGTCCTGTGTGTCCTCAATGATACGTCTTGGGGTGCAGATCTTACCACCCTCCTGTGTTTGTACGGGTCCCTTGTCCGTTGGAAACTAGACTATGGGTGCTTTGTTTATGCGTCTGCACATCTGTCCCTCTCAACATTGTCCACCATCATGACGTCCGTTTGACCACTGACATCTCTCTCTCTCTCTCTCTCTCTCTCTCTCTCTCTCTCTCTCTCTCTCTCTCTCACTCACTAGCCTGGTTGAGAGTCTATGTGCCGAAGCTGATGAACTGCCACTGTCCTATCGCCGCAATTTTCTCCTCAGCAGATATGCATGCTGTTTGTCTGCCATGCATGGCCACCCATCCTATGCCTCCTCCTTTAATGACTCCTTTGATCTCCAGTGTCGGACACGTCCCTCCTATCTGTTGCCTCCTGAAGTCTACTTTCAGTGCTTGCTTTGGCAGCTTAACTTCACACTACCTACAACTTTCCCAGTGGGTGTGATTCGTTCACCACCTTGGCTTCATTTGGTAGCTCATGTTCACCTTCGCCTGCATTCACTTCCTAAGGACACTACTCCAGCCTCGATCTATCGCCTTCAGTTTCATGACCTTCGCATGGAAGTTTGCGATAGTACCTTTGTGTACACTGATGACTCTCGGACTGACCGTGGTCTCGGGTGTGCCTTCATCATTGGCGCTGCGGTTTTTCAGTGTCAGCTTCTGGTAGACTGCTCAGTATTTATAGCCGAGCTCTTCTCCCCGTATCAGGCCTCGGAATACATCTGGCGACACAGGCTTTTCAGTTGTGTTCTCTGCTCAGACTCTGATTCTCTCAGTGCGCTTCAAAATATCTCTGCTGTCTACACTGCCCATCCTTTAGTACAACAGGCTCAGGAAAACTGTCACTTGCTCACTCTTGAGGGGATCCACTGTGCAGTGTATGTGGGTTCCTGGTCATGTCGGTCTGCTAGGAAACAAGGCTGCTGATATTACTGCGAAGGCTGCAGTCTTCGTACCTCATCCAACTAGTTCCTATATTCCCTGCGATGATCTCTGTGTTGCTATCAGGTGGTGGTGTCACTTTGGCATAGCCATTGGTCCTTCCTTCATGGGATTAAGCTCAGGATTATTAAGCCTCTCCCAGGGGCTTGGACGACATTCTCACAGCACTCCCACCTGGAGGTCATTTTAACTAGGTTGTGTATAAGGCACTGCCTTTTTAGCCATCACCATTTGTTAAGTGGTGCTCCCCCACCACTTTGTGCACATTACCCCAAAGTTTTAATTGTCTGCCATATTCTGACGGAATGCCCATTTTTTAACTGTTTACATTCCCATAAGAGGAAGTGCCACAATGTGAGCTGTGAACATTTTTTCTTCCTCTGATGTGAAACATGTTCTGTAGTGCACTCGTACTTCTGCTGTTCGCTTGATCTTCTTTATTCCCAGTATTAAAGTACTCAGTGCAATTTGGAATCTGAGGATAAAGAAAGAGAATATACGTAGTACCAATTTTAAAATGACATAAATACTGTAGTCTTAAAGCAAGAAGTTACATTACATTTATGTATAATCTAGAACATAGCTACAGAGGTTTTGTCAGCAACTCGCCTTTCAGATGCCTCACGAAAGCTGATTTTCCTTTCCTTCATTTGATCAAGAGCTTTATTCGAAGTGTCACTGGTGCATTTTCGGTAAGGTCTTGAATCTAGTTCGTGCCTATATCACTGTGGCATTATTTCTGGATTGAAAAAAGTAGTTTTTTTAAATGGAAATACATGTGTACATGTACCCCACTGGTTTTCCAAGTCGACAAGTTTACTAAACTAATCCCACCAATTTTCAGTGTCAAAATTTTTGTGAATTAAATTATGTACTTCGAGAAAATCAAACAATGGAAACTCCAGATAGGAATATCAACGATGTAGGAAAAGATAGATTGGTTACTTCACATGCACGCGCGCAGAAAAAGGCAAGCACATCTCGTGCAACACTACCACCAACTCCAGCATCTTGGGCCAGGATGCAATATGACAGGGGATGCAAGCAACAATCTGGAGGGAAAGGGGGTAGTAGTGTACAGGGGGGGGGAGAGAGATATCAATATTTGTGTCTCTCCACACCTGTACACTACTTTCCTTTCCCTTCCCCACCCTCTCCAGACTGCTGCTTGCTTCCCACATGATGTTGCATGTTCGTAAGGGAAGAATGTTTATCATTAGCTCCTTACCAGTAAGATCGTGACGTACTGAGTCTTCACAAATCCTCCATCATTGTGAGATGATTCTTTGATGAATAAATACATAAATAGTAAATAATTTCATTGCATCAGATTTGCTGTAAATTTGTTCTGTAAAAATTATTTGTCTGTTAGTCAGTCAGCTGCATGTAATTAATTAATTTTGTGTGCTCCTTTTACAGGGTAATATAGAATTCGGTCATCATGACCCGCAGATCTGTCGGTAGCCGAGGCCGGTCCTCACAGGTTAGCCGGCGTCGGCGAGGAGCGCGAAAAATGACGGGCGCCGATTTCACTGAAGAAAATCTTCCGGACGTGGAAGAAGAGGCACACCAGTTGCTTGACATCAGTCAGCTGAAGACTCTGTCGCATGCAGAGCGTGCGGACACTGATGAAAGTGTTTGGGCCATAGCCGTGCAAGTGTTCATTCCGTTTGTTATATCAGGTCTTGGAATGGTGCTTGCTGGGCTTGTACTTGATGAAGTCCAGGTATTATTCTTCTCATACTTTTGCAGACTGTGATGTGTTGGTGAAACTTACCATAGAATTAATGATGGCAGCATTTCTCTGCAGGAAAAATAGCTTCACCTTCCATAGACCATTGAAAACAATGGAAATACTGATTTTTATACATATAGTGTAAGACCATGATAGTTTCTTTTAAACATGGGCATGGTCTTGAATCTTAAATTTATAACAAATTTTGAAAATTTTGTTTTGAAATACCAAAACATTGTATAATTTTACCTCTGTGCAAAATTTTGAAAAGTAAATATGCAGCTTGCTCTTTCATTAAGCTGAATAGTTACTAATCTTGAATATAAAAGTATCTAATATCTTAGAATGCTTTATGAGTTGGCATCCTTTCATCACCTTCTGTAAAATTTAAGAAATGATGTAAAATAGTGGATTTTTAAAGGTTTGCTCTAGTATTGTAGAACTACAGAAATTATAAATATTTTCATGGGTAAGTTAGCTAAATGTTGAATGTTTTTTTTCCAAATTGTAAATCTAATGAACATTTCCAAAGAAGGTGTAATGTTACATCTATCCAGGTACTATGCTTTTCATCCCCCTCTCCCCTCCAATCACCTCCCCCCCCCCCCCCCCCCCCCTCCTTCCTGCCCCCTCTTAATGATAAAAATATTACGTGTATTAGGAACTGATTTCAGTAACTTAAAAGCCAGCTTCTTTGTAAGAAAGATCGGCTGCGTCATGATGCAGATCATAGCATTTCTTGGGTATAGTTTCAATATTAGGCAAAGCAACAAACTTAATACTGCATAATACCAAGGAATTGGCTGAAGCAAATCATGAGGAACAGTCCATATTCTGTACTTGAATTTGATAAATTAGAAAAAAAAAAAAACTGTGGAGTTGCTGTCAGTTTGCACCAGAAAATTCTTTCTCGTCTGCAGAAATCACATTTGGGTTTTCGCTTTTGCAATGAGTTGCCATATTCGCTGAAATCTTGTAAACATGCTCTAATCACAGTGTGATTTCTAGGCTGCGACTTTTTACTTAGACAGTACTCTGATGGAAGGAGTAAAAAGGACTAGAGGAACTCCATTATATGGCATGTAGACATTGCTGCTCTAAATACCAGTAGTATGCAAGATGTGTAGTAGAACTCAGGCTGCAACATGTGCCGCTTCTGAAACTGTGTTGTGCTTTAACCTTTTGGAAATCTTAAAGCTCAAAATAATGAAGACCTCGACTTGGTCAAGGCCATCACTAATTTTCAACTCTAAAATGAGATGTATTATTTTCCACTGCTTTCTTGAAGAGGGAGAAAAAGAAAATGTCTGCCAGATTCTACAATCAGTGGGGACATTTTAGTTACTTGAGGGCACAAAGCGAGACTATGGAAGGTGGGATAACATTCCAATCTAACTGGTAGTAAAGGAAGCACTAACAAAGTTAGTAAAGCGACTGTATTTTCATGGGCACAAATCACTGAAAACTGTACACTGTAAGTGACGAGAAACATTTAATAAACTGAAATACTGAGTAGTCCAAACTCTGTAAAATAATAGGTAATGCATATAAATATTTGCATCCACATACATACTGTGCAAGACACAATGTGATGCGTGTTGGAGGCTAGATTGTACCATTGCTAATCTTTCCCTGTCCTGCTTCACTCGCAAATGGAGCAAGGGAAAAATTACTGTCTGTATGCCTTCGTACGATCCCTGATTTCTATTATCTTGTCTGCGTGGTCCATATGTGAAATGTAACTTGGAGGCAGTATAATCATTTTGCAGTCAGCAGCAAATGCTAGTTCTCTAAATTTTCTCAGTAGTGTTTTGTGAGTGTAATGTTGGCTTTAGACAAAAGGTTGTCATAAGTTGTAGAGGAGGAAGGACGGGAGCAGTTAGAGAAGTTTAGCTTGGGGGGGAGGGTGGTTGGTGTGAATAGTAACAGAGAAAGGGGCGATGAAGGCAGTGATAGAGAAGTGGTGAGTGGATAACAGAATAATTTGCCTTATGGAACTATGTATCATCTGGTCCAGTGTAGCATCATGTTCGTAGAGCTGAAGTCACTTAACATTTGTTATTGGGATGCAGTCAACCAAGACGAAAATTGTTAATTCCTGCTGCTACTGATTTAAGTGTTCTGTTTGTGATGTATATTTGGGATGTAAATTAATTTGTGAATTATATGTCTCATCCTGTTATTTCAGCATTGGGTTGTGTTTAAAGTTGTCTCTGAAGTATTCATCCTCGTTCCGGCACTTCTAGGATTGAAAGGAAATCTGGAAATGACCCTAGCATCAAGACTTTCTACTCATGCAAACCTAGGGAATATGGACAGCCGCCAGAAACAATGGAGCCTAATTGTTGGAAACATGGCCCTTACACAGGTATAATTAAAATTTTAATTTTAACATATATATCACAAAGCTACACATTGCACTTTGTGGTTTGCATTTAGCAAGATTTTTGTGCCAGTAATAGGTGCATGCATAAACAATTGACGTAGATGCTGTAAAGTATTTGTTTTCAACAAGCAGCAGTGAAGAACGCATTGAAGTCGCACTTCTTTTGTTTCTGGAGAGGCGTTGTGGCTTAAATCTTGAAATGTCTAACAACTATTTATAATGTAGTTCAAAGTTTTTAATTGTTTAACTGAGACTGGATTTACAGCATGACTTTTTGCAGACCCTTATATTTATTCATATAGTAAAACCAGCATTTAGGCAATGATCATTTTAGGCAAGGATCCACAGGCTAACTGCTCCGAAATAGCCAAACATGATGTGCATAACATTGACTGGATTTTTTGTTCCCATAACTTTTAAATATGATGTTCTTGACACAATGTTGGATAAACATTACAATAAAACAATGAATCTGTAACTGAAAGATTTGTAGTTTTTGAAAATTGTTGTGTCCTGTTCAAGGTTTGTGTCAGTAGTGTTGTCACTGCTGATTCCTTCCCTCTTTCAAAAAAGTGCTCTCTAATCAACACAAACTTAATTGGTCATGGCTAAAAGTATAGTGCTTGTCACATTTACATATATTGATGGTAGAGAAGCCAACATTATTGGTTTATACTTGAAGGTGTCTATGATTGTAACCCTTCAGGATTACAGTATTGTAAGTATTATTGTAGCTGAAGCCAGGAATACAGGTCAGAAGGTGGGGAAGAGTGAAAATAACAAGTATAAAAGTAGGTGTACAAAGTTCTGTAATGTAAAGAATGTATTCTAAAATGATTCTTTTGTGTAGATACCAGTACATGAAATCTATAGTAGTTTGTCAATCAGTTATTATGCAAATGATAACTATACAAACTACACTGATGCTGAATGGCAAGATTAAACTGAGCACAGAGTGAAACATGGGGCTGCTGTTCATCAGGAAGGTCTGAAAATTACAGTAGATTCACTCACGATAAACAGAATTATAGAGTTTGTTTCAAGCAGAAATCCTACATTGATATCCTGTAAATGACACCAATTTGGAAGCTAATGTGAGTTTTGAAGAGTTGGAAGGTATGCGAACAGTACATATACAGGAGATAAATGTGGTTAATAGAAAATATTTGGTGGTAGCAATGCTATAAAAAAATAGAATGGGAAGAAAAGATGGCTATAATGAACAGATTGCTTTTTTCCACCAAAATTTCAGAATTGCTAATGTTTAGAGTGTTTAGAGAGGGTAATCACCTCAGCATCTCACTAGGTAAAGACTGACAGATTAACTGTAAGCATTGGGAATTTGTGAAAAGAAAGTAAATCTGTCTTTCATTTAGGCTGTACTTTGGCGCTGCTGATCTTTCTTCACAGTGTTATACAGATGCAGTGTTGCATTTGCCCAATGCACTGGTTGCCACATTCACACGAGGTGCTATATATCCCTGATACGTAAAGTTTCAAGTGAGTCCTTTACAGAGCCAAGAAAATCATTTGTCCTCTGCTGTGGTTGGAAGTTGATACTGATGTTATATTTTCCAAGCAACATGACAATCTTGGCCAAGTGTGTCCCTATATAGGGAAGAAAAGTAAATTTCGTATCTCCTTACTCTTCTTCCTAGATTGCTGCATCTTTTATTTCCTTGAACACACTTCTAAGCTGGCCTTCACTCTGTTTATTTTGAAAAATCACGTTCTCAAGACATTTTAGCTTTGTTTTCCATGGCTTGTGCCCATTGACCAGGATTGTTAGCACTTAAAATGAGAGCCAGATAATGGGAGTTTGATACACGTAGGCATAGGTCTGCATGGATCTTCTTCCCACAACCTTCATGGCCTAGTGTACCTTCATCTTTCATGACATCCATTCTCTTCTGGTTCTATTGTGAAGGTAGTGTTCGGATGGATGCTGTTGAAGTGATGCAAAAACTTGTCTAGCACCTCTATACCATGATCTGACACCATACTGGTCATTGTTGTAACAGCAGTAGTGTGTAGGTTTTAGCCAGGCAGTTTGAAGTGCTACCACCTCAAAGTGTTCCATTTAAAAAAATGGTATTCCTAGGGGAAAGGAGAGATTGTGTAACTGCTCCATCTCTTGTTTCATAAAACTCCCATTGTGCTTGAAGTAGGTGGTGGGTATTGCATGTTCAGGCAGTTTTATTCTTTGCTTCTTCAAGATTCTTTGGCACGCCTGGTGCATTACTTCAAACTGCAGTTTTGTGAAAAGTGGTGTTATCCTTCTCTAATCGCATGTGGTGTATGTAGCAAAGATTGTGAAGCTGCATAGGAAACATAGCATCAAAACCATTTTCCAACCTCCATCTAAGATGAAAGATGGTCTTCGTCTGCAAAAGACCCACGAATACTTAAAATAACAGGGATTCGTAGCATCCCATGTGGATGTGGCCTCCAGTGTGTAGGACAAATGCAGTGTTGTGTCTCTAACCCCAAGAGAGCCATCTGAACTAGCTCCTTCTGCTGTGAGGTGATTTTGACCAGTAGATATCCCTGTTGCCAGACTTATCTATTTCCCCGTTTTCTGCCTTGACTTTTTCTGTATCTAATTATCCTGAGATGTGGGAGTAACAGACTACTCCCTCTGTTCTCTTGAGCCCTATCTTTGAGGTGACTGGAGTCTTTTTACCCCTTTTGCTGAAAGACGGTCTTTCTTGGAGGTATTAGGTCAAGACATTTTCATTCCCTCCATTTATGTTAAGGAAGTCATTCTTTGCCTTCCTTTTCTTTTTTTTCTCTGAGAAGTTTCTTCCTCAAAGCCCCAGACAAGAATTTGATCCTGATGTAGTCCAATTTCAGTCAAGTTTTTCATTTTTTGGACTGTATCATGCAATCCAGTTGCTGAAATGGCTTTCATTAGTTCCAAGCCTGATGTTTGTATATTTGAAGTGTCATAAAAGTCGACCAATTTTTGAGCTGTTTCTATTGTTCTTCATTCTGATCCCAGGAGAATTGGGGATATATCAGATGGCGTCCCACACCAGTGTAAGGTTAATTGCTCAAGGAGATTGCCCAGTATCCCTGATGCTGTCTTCATGTCACATCTTACCATGTGCCATGCACTTGTCAGCACATAGTGTCACGCCTTGTGTTGGATACCTGGGGCCTGTGGAAGGGCTATGGAAATGGATGTGGGAATAGATGGGGCACTGCAGGCTGTGCTGTGTCAGGTTTGTTTGCTGAGTGAGACCTGTCCAGCTAGGGAGTTCTTGCCAGTAGCTACACTACTTCTGAAACAGCCCTCAGCTTCATGCAAATCTCTCCACCTGCATGGCCAGTGCTATGATAGGGGGAGTCCCCTGTAGAGATAATTACTCTTTCCATTTGTGCGATTATTCGCAGTTATCAGACCGATATCAATGTTTCCAATTCCTTATACTGTTCTTCACAACACACACACACACACACACACACACACACACACACACACACACACACACACGCGCACACACACATTGTACTGTTTGTCAGAATCATGTGTGTCAATCCAAATGAAGTGGTCCAATAAAAATGAAGTTGGTTGCTTTACCATTTTTAAATATTTTAATTTTTTATATGTGATTACCCTATAATTGAGAAGTTTGAAACAGTTTTTAAAAAAATTTTACCTTTCACCTTTACTAAATGGCGGCCATTTTCGTTTGTAAGTGCGCGACGATGTTTCAGTTTAGAGATGTTAGCAAAAATATGAATATCTCTGCGCTGAGTTAAGTTACAACATTGCAATTGACCGATTTTTTTTAGAAAAGTGTTCTCTACAACATTGTCAATTACACAAAATACCGTAAATTCAAAAGTAACCAGTCAAAATGACCTCCAAAGTTTGATATCCAAATTTTCAAAAATCCACTGTTTAGGCCCAAAAATAAAAAACAAGGAGTGATTTATGAGTGTCAATTTTTTTCCTATAGTTAGATATCGTACACTAGTAGCCACATGTAGAGCAAGAACACTTACAAATGTTTCCTTAATTTTTTATGAATTTTTGAAATTCGAAGATTTTCATTTTTTGTAAAGTTTGGGGTTAGTTATCTCAGATGGGACTGAATATAAAAATATGGTTAATATAAAAATAGTGTTTTTGCAGAGTTTGTACACCTGTATGATAGCAACATACTGTAAAAATTTCAACATTGATATCTGACGATACGAATTTTTGGAAGTGAGGAGTCATATTACTCAAAAACTGATCTTACATCTGTTGCCTATTCATGTGTGATATTGGTGGGATATAATCAAATATTATTGAAGTATGGATTATATACAAAAAATGGACATATCACTGAAATTAGCATTTATATTATTTTGACATACTTAAAATAAATATTTTCAATTAACATCCTTCGAGAAGCGACTGTTCCTGTTAAGAACACTTATTTCTTCAGACAACTTCTGTGATATAGAATAAGACCTCCCAGTTGTTGTGGTAAGTTCAAGCACTGAAAGTTTCCGTAAAACATTTTTCATTGGTATCCAAACTTCGTCACTAGTAGATTTCTTGAATGATGTTCTTGGGCCAGCAGGGTGGTAAAAATGCACAAAAATGTCATTGTTTTCCAAACTTATTCGTTCAACCTCTGCAAGCCACCACTTTCCATCATACACACATGCCACTATGTCATTCAACGTTAAAGACAGAGATGTAATTTTACTGACACAATGATCCTCATAAATTTCAGTTTCTGATGTTACATAGCATCGAACTAAGTTTTCTGCAGTGTCAAGGAATTTGTGGAAATGTCTTGTTCCTTTTATTGCTATACAGTTCTCAAATCTGGTTTGAAGTGTTGTTTTCATATGCAGAACCAGTTCTTCTTTCTTTATCAGAAAATCGGTAATGCCTTTAATATTATCCTTGCAAAAGACATACATGTTCTGTACTGTGAGAATTTGGTCTGTGGTTGGCCTTTGATGGCTGGCTTTACTTACATCACGTTTTGTTGTACCACCTTCTCAATCACGTGCATTTTTACCATGGCAACATGCAGAGAAGTGCCATTCAGCCTCCAACCCAAAGTATACTTTGTGGTTGCACAGATTTGAAAAATTCTTTTTCTTCTTATTCTGACAACCACCTCTATCTGAAAAGCATATCAGCTTCTCAACCTTGGGAAAATTGGCTATTATGTAATTTATTACATACTTCTGAAACAAGTGCAGCCAAAGTGTTGTGCTCCAAGTAGTCACTTAGAATGCAAATTGAAGAACTGCAAACTTCATGTTCTTCATTTTTAAAGAAGAGAATAAATGGATGCACTATTGCCTGGTCATTGACCCAGTGGTACCCTTGCATTGCATCCTGAACCACAAATGTAAAATTTTCTGCAAAATCATTTTAGAATCATAGTGGTGACTCTTGAGTTTTTATAAGTTATCAATTAAAGATTCCAAGTACTGTTAGTGAGATTTAACCACTGTTATCATTTCTGCCCAGTCAGTTATGACAGACTGTTTGAAGGTAATACTGTCTGACATTTCCTCATCATATCCGTGAAACAATTCAATAATGGTTTCCTTACCAGGGCTTTTATTACACAAACTCATCATGCAGTCATAACTGTTAATGTCACAGACCATTAAATCTTGTAACTCTTTGTAGTTAAGATCACTGAGGTTTGCACCCATAATCACCAGTTTGACATTTTGATGATATAAACAAACACATATGGAGTGTGTCACTGAGGATCTAGCCAAAATACACCACTTAGGGCAGAGGTCACAAAATATTGACCTTCCAATTTTGCATTCAGGATGAGAATTTTTGAAAGGTACATTAAGTTCATTTAAATTTGACAGCACTAGTTGTTTATGCTTCATTATCTTAACTCCATTTATAACAACTCTTTTGCAATCTTTGCAACCTGGTCATATTCTACTGTTTTCATCATCTTTAAAAAACTGCTGTATCTTTTTAATTGTTTCTTCACTAATACCTACTCCTTTCTTCTTTCCTAAAACTGGAAGAATGCCTTGCTCTTTCACTAATTTTTGGGTTAGTTTAACCAAACGATGAGAAATGTTGATTTCATGAACTATTTTTTCTCTTGACCATGAGTCAGGGAGTGAACTTAAATTTTTAAAGTTTTCCTCTTTAGATGTCACTGAACATTTAATTTTTAATTTCTCTATTAAGCTCAAATATTCAGCGTCAGATGATGCTGGTGAGAGGTATTCTTCTTCTTTAGAAATAATGTTGGTATCTGTATTATTAAAGCGTGATTCCAAGTCTTTTCGAACTCTGTCTGAAATTTGTTGTACCTTATTTTCAATAGCTGCTTTTCTTTCTCTGCTACTTAATTTTATTATTTTCGAAGCAGGAGATACGTCTAACTTAGAACAAGCAAAATCCAATATGCTAACAGCTTCCTCATTAGGAATATAAATGTCATTAACAAGGTTACGTGATCCTGGTTCTGGATTCACAACAAATATTTTTGAGTAACAATTTGGGCACCGGGAATTTCCAGGAATCACATTACGTTTCACTTGGGAACCTGTTTCACTCTCACATAACCCCCCCAGGAGGTCCACAACTCTCTTGTGGATACGTGCGTAGCGAGCACGGGACCCCGAGCTAATGTGGCCCTCCTTCCTTTCCGGGCTGCATACCTTCCTTTTCCGCATCCTTCCCTATCCCCCATCTTTGCCCCCCCCCCTCCCCTCACCTCTGGCTCTTTCCTTCCCTTTCTCCCCCTCTGGGAGTATGGTTTGTGCCTACGTCCGGAGACGGACGCTCGTAAATGTTACGCATTCTTCGCCTTCTCTGCTTGTATGTCTTCATCCTTCCTTTGTCCTTCTCTTTTCCTTACCTCTTCTCTTTACCCTTTTCTCTGCTGCGGCGTTTGAGACCTCTCTTCTTTCCTTTCCCTTTCCTTGTTTTTCCCTTTCTCTTTCTTCCTCCCTGTGCGTGTCTGAAGGCCGACCCACCATTTTCGTGCGTAGCTGGTGACGGGGTAACGCGTAATTCCCCGCCCCGGGTAGACAGGTAGGACACGTATGTGCCCCCTGGTAACGGCCAGGCCCAGGGAGGGGTGATTACCCGAGCTGATACCTTCCGAAAGTGCAGATTGGTCCCTCCGTCCGTTTGTCGGGAGGTACGACCTGAGGTGTGAACAATCACCTAAGGCGGGAGTGCCCTCGGAGAGGGCCCCCACAAGGGAGGAGCGCGCCATTGGAGACGCCGGTAATCATGGGGATTCTTCCGCAATGGTTTCCTCAACTTCCACTATGTCTGCTCACAAGTGTAAGTTCACTGAGTCTCAGCCACAGACAGTTCTTCCATCGTTGCCACAGTTCCTTGTTGTTTCTCGGTCTGATGAAGGTCATGACTTCTCCACGGTCAACCCGTTCATTATTCAGAAAGGTGTCGACGCAATTGCAGGTCC
Organism: Schistocerca americana; assembly: GCF_021461395.2. Classification (NCBI taxonomy): domain Eukaryota; kingdom Metazoa; phylum Arthropoda; class Insecta; order Orthoptera; family Acrididae; genus Schistocerca; species Schistocerca americana. The sequence continues at coordinate 427,190,154 of NC_060130.1, read as the reverse complement.
TGTAAAGTCTTGTTCCAGATTACGGAATGGCACATTGTTGTTAGAAACAGTCAGTGCCCTCCAGGCACAAAAATTTCTTCGTACTTCACTTCTCCACACCTTCCCTGTCCGGGTGGAACCGCACCGTACATTAAATTCCTCGCGTGGAGTCGTTTATACACGATCCCTCGATGGATTGTCTGACGACGAAATTCAGCACTACCTGTCTGACCAGGGCGTAACGGCTGTTCGTAGAGTTATGAAAAGGGTTGACACGAACATCATTCCAACCCGCACTGTCTTCTTGACATTTGACAAAGTTCAACTCCCATCGAAAATCAAAGCAGGCTATGAGATAATTTCCGTTCGCCCTTACGTCCCAAACCTTACGCGTTGCTATCGGTGTCAGCGGTTCAATCACACCAGCCAGTCCTGTTCCAATCCGGCCAAATGTGTTATGTGTGGCAAGGATGCCCATGAGGGTGCTTGTCCACCTCCATCCCCTTGCTGCATCAACTGTATGGGTGACCACGCTGCTTCCTCTCGAGATTGCCCCATTTTTAAAGACGAAAAGCTCATCCAGAAAATCAGAGTGAAGGAAAAGGTGTCGACCTTTGCTGCTCGAAAATTATTCGCCAGTCGACAGCCCACCGTGCCTCAGACAGGAAAATACAGCACTGTCCTTGCTTCTCCTCGGCCAACAAAGGAGGCGGCCACGCAGAATTGCGACATCACCTTTAGTGCCACGGTCTTCAGATCGGCCAGCGCAAAGATCGCCCGTTCAACCTCACCACTTTCACCTGCCCACTCTCTGGCTCACCCTTCGTCGGGTTCTGCTAAATCTCGAGCCCAAAAGTCAGACGCCAAGTCTTCGCAAAAAAGAGCATTCTCGTGAAGAGTTTTTACGTACCGCAACTTCGCAACCATCGGTTCCTCCTTCCTCTAAACATCATTTTTCCAAGAAGGCTACTAAGAAACCCAGTTCATCTCCTTCTCCGCCAAGGCGTGTCCCATCTACAGCACCACCTGGCGGAAATCGCCCTCGGCCGTCTTCTGTGTCGCTGAGGCACACTGCTGGCGGCCGATCAACCAGCCGATCTCTGGTGGCAGGAGCTGCTCCTGAACAACCTATGAATCAGGATCTTCTGCCTTCAGCTGAATGCCTTCCATGCTGTCGGTCGCAAGCTCTGAGCAGTCGTTGAGTTGACGGCAACCTTGGTCACATTCCTCCATTTTCTGTTCACCCTATGTCCATTATCCACTGGAATATCCACAGAATTCGAGCCAATCGGGATGAATTGTCGATCCTCTTACGATCCTACTCGCCGGTCATCTTCTGTCTTCAGGAAACAAAGCTGCGTCCCCATGACCGCTTTGTTCTCCCCCATTTTCAGTCCATCCGATTTGATCTCCCCTCTGTTGAAGGCACTCCAGCCCATGGAGGACTCATTCTTCTCCATGAAACTCTCCATTATCACCCAATCCATTTAAACACTTCCTTCCGAGCTGTCGCTGTCCGTCTTTCCCTTTCTGGGTATACCTTTTCTCTTTGTACTGTATACATTCCATCGTCCACACCAATGGCACAAGCTGACCTCCTTCATCTTCTTGGTCAGCTTCCACCCCCCTATTTGCTGGTTGGGGACTTCAATGCCCACCACCCGCTTTGGGGATCTCCACATCCTTGTCCACGTGGCTCACTATTGCTAGACGTCTTCCACCAAGCGGATCTAGTTTGCCTCAACACTGGGGTCCCTACATTTTTGTCTGCCTCCACGACAAATCTCTCTCATTTGGACCTTTCAGTCTGTACTGTTCCACTAGCTCGGCGCTTCGAATGGTTCGCCCTAGATGATACGCACTCGAGTGACCACTTTCCATGTGTCCTTAGACTGCAGCCTCAACTGCCCTATATGCGCCTGCGACGCTGGAAGTTTGCCCAAGCCAACTGGACACTTTTTTCGTCTCTAGTGACATTCGATGACCGTCACTTTCCCAGCGTCGACGATGAGGTCACACATATTACCGACGTTGTTCTTACAGCTGCAGAACGTTCAATACCATGCACCTCCGAATTGCCCCGGCGCCCCCCAGTTCCTTGGTGGAACGAGGCATGCCGTGACGCAATACGTGAGCGACGACGTGCTCTTCGCGTTTTCCGCCACCATCCTACTTTCCCAACTGTATCCGCTATAAGCAGTTCCATGCGCGATGCCGTCGCGTCATCCGCGATAGCAAGAAGGCAAGCTGGAAATTCTTTATCAGCTCATTTACCACCTTCACTCCCTCCTCGGAAGTTTGGAGTCGGATTTGACGGTTATCAGGCGCGCCTGGTTTCTCCCCAGTCTCTGGGCTCACTGTCGCGCGTGATACGTTAGTGGACCCCGTCACAATTTCTAACTCCTTTGGTAAACACTTTCTGAGATTTCGAGCTCTTCAAATTACCCGCCAGCGTTTCTCCCGAAGAAACGTGCAGCGGAAGTGCAACCTCTTGCTTTCTTCTCTCAAAATCGCGAAAGCTACAATACTGTTTTCTCCATGTGGGAACTCCAACATGCACTCTCTTCTTCTCGCTCCTCCGCCCCAGGACCAGATGGTATCCACATCCAAATGTTGCTGCATTTATCAACTCATAGTCTGCATTACCTCCTTCTCATTTATAATCGAATTCGGATCGACAGTACTTTTCCCAGACGATGGCGGGAAGCTATCGTCGTTCCTGTTCCAAAACCTGGAAAGGACAAACATCTCCCCTCTAGCTATCGCCCCATTTCTCTCATGAGTAGTGTATGTAAGGTTTTGGAGCATATGGTGAATTGCCGTTTAGCTTGGTGGCTGGAGTCCCGCAGTCTTTTAACACCTGCCCAATGCGGATTCCGAAAGCATCGTTCTGCAGTTGACCATCTTGTTTCTCTCTCCACTTATATCATGAACAATTTTCTCCGGAAATGCCAAACAGTAGCAATATTTTTTGATCTGGAGAGAGCATACGATACCTGTTGGAGGACAGGCATCCTCCGCACACTGTTCTCTTGGGGCTTTGGAGGTCAACTGCCCCTTTTTCTTCCCAAATTTATGGCAGAGCGCACATTTAGAGTGCGGGTGAACACTACTCTCTCCCAAGAAAACGGGATACCCCAGGGCTCCGTGCTAAGTGTTGTACTGTTTGCTATTGCCATAAATCCAATTATGGATTGTCTCCTTCCTGATGTCTCGGGCTCCCTCTTTGTGGACGATTTTGCGATCTACTACAGCTCTCAACAGACCAGCCTTCTTGAACGACATCTTCAAGGATGTCTCGATCGCCTCTACTCTTGGAGCACCGAAACCGGCTTCCGTTTTTCTCCCAGTAAGACCGTTTGTGTTAATTTTTGGCGGCGAAAGGAGTTTCTTCCACCCTCCTTACATCTAGGACCTGTCAACCTTCCGTTTTCGGACGTCGCTAAATTCTTGGGTCTTATGTTTGACAGAAAACTTTGCTGGTCCTCCCACATTTCCTATCTTTCGGCTCGCTGTCTGCGATCGCTCAACACCCTCCGTGTCCTGAATGGTACCTCCTGGGGAACGGACCGAGTGGTCCTTCTCCGCTTCTATCGCGCCTTAGTGCGCTTGAAATTGGACTATGGAAGCATAGTCTACTCCTCTGCTCGGCCGTCTATTCTTCGGCGTCTCGACTCTATCCACCACCGTGGATCACGTTTAGTGTCTGGAGCTTTTTACACCAGCCCTGTGGAAAGCCTTTATGCTGAGACTGCTGAACGACCGCTGTCCAATCGGCGAGCAGTCCTTCTGAGTCGTTATGCTAGCCATCTGTCTTCCATGCCTGCTAATCCAGCCCATGACATTTTTTCGACACCTCCTTTGATGTAGGGTATGCAGGCCGCCCCTCCTCCCTCTTACCACTGGGAGTCGGCTTCCGTCAACTGCTCCATTCTCTTCCCTCCCGCTTTCCTAAAACCTTCTTGACAACTTGGGGTACAGCACCGTCTTGGCTCCGTCCCCGGACCTTTGTCAATTTCCCAAGGATGGTACCCCTTCACTTGTTTATCGTCGGGCATTTTCTGCTATATGTGCACAAATGAAGGAAGCCACATTTATTTACACTGATGGCTTGAAAACATCTTTAGGTGTAGGGAGTGCCTATATTGTTGGCGACACCCCAAATCAATTTCGGCTTCCCGACCAGTGTTCGGTTTATACTGCGGAGCTTTACGCTGTTCTCCAGGCTGTCCACTACATCCGCAGGCATCAGCGGATACAGTATGTTATCTGCTCAGATTCTCTCAGCTCTCTCCTCAGTCTCGAAGCTCTTCACCCTGTGCACCCTCTGGTCCACCGGATTCAGGGCTGTCTGCGCTTGTTCCACATGGGGGGCGTCTCGGTGGCGTTCCTCTGGCTCCCGGGACGCGTTGGTATCTGTGGAAATGAGGCGGCCGATATTGCAGCCAAGGCTGCAGTCTCTCTTCTTCGGCCAGCTATTCAATCGATTCCCTTCGCCGATCTACAGAGCGTTTTATGTCGTCGTGTCGTTCTTTTATGGCACACGCATTGGTCGACACTTCCCCATAATAAATTGCGGGATGTGAAAGCTCTTCCTTGTGCTTGGACCTCTTCCTCCCGAACGCGTCGTCGGGAGGAGGTAATTTTAACTAGACTCCGGATAGGGCACTGTCTTTTTAGCCATCGACATCTTTTAAGCGGTGATCCTTCCCCACTCTGTCCCCACTGTTCTCAGCTGTGGACGGTAAGACACCTTTTAATTGAGTGCCCCTATTTTAATCCGTTACGTGCCCGTCTACAGCTGTTGCCTGATATATCGTCAATTTTAGCAGATGACATGCGCTCGGCCGATCGCGTTCTCGAGTTTATTGGTGCCAGTGGGGTGGCGTCGGTCATTTGAGGCTTCCTTTTTTTTTTTTTTTTTTTTTTTTTTTTTTGGGGGGGGGGGGGGGACAACCAACCCCTTTCTGTAGTGGATATTAAGCCTGCCTTCTGCTTTTAGTTTCTCCAATTTTTTGAGTTTCGTTCCCATTGCTGCTGGTTTCCATTTTCGGTTTTTACTGTTTCCTAAGTCACTGACCGGGCGCTAATGACCATAGCAGTTTTGCGCCCTAAAAAAAAAAAAAAACTCTCACATAACAAGGACAAATGTTCAAGTTTTGTTTCCCTCAAACCTTTAATAATAGGCTTTTTTTATGAACTTTAAGGGATCACAGCACTTTCTTCCGAAAATGTGGTTGTACTTCAGAATATATTTCTTCTCATGATACTCGCACACTGATGATACAGAAGAACCATTCGAAATTTAAACGAATTTTGTCTAACTTCATCAAAGTCATTGACATTTTTCAAGTTTTTTGAAATTGAACCATAAACTGTTCTGTGACACACTTCACTTGCTGTCTGTCCAACAGAGCACTGTTCATCCATGTTATTGCATTCCAGTTAATCTCTCAAAATTAATTTCAAATTACACACAGAACAAAGCACATATCACATTCTACACTCTCGATGAAGGATGTACATCCACTCTAACAGAGGTTGTAGAACAGACTGACTACAACATTGCCACACCCAGCAATAATGTACTCCTACAGTGCCACACCCAGCAATAATGTACTTCTTTATTGACGTAAATGGGCATTTTTATTACCATAGAACAAAAGTAAAAGCTCCTATTGTTTAATATTGCATTATTAAAAATAAACTAAATGAATATTGGGTGATAGTGTTAACTAAATAAATGTTACAATTAAATTTTATTACAATGAAACAATAAACCATTTAAATAGGCAACAGCCATAGGATCAGTTGTAGAGTAATGTGAATTATTTCCTCATTTTCAAAAATTCATATCTTTGTTCAGTCATATACCAATGTTGAAATTTGTACAGTATCTTGCTATCATATAGGTGTACAAACTGTGCAAAAATCATATTTGTATATTCAGTCCCACCTGAGATAACTAACCTCAAACTTTACAAGAAATGAAAATTATCAAAGTTCAAAAATTCATTTAAAAAATTAAGGAAACATCTGTAAGTGTTCTTGCTCTATTTGAGGCTATTAGTGTATGATATCTAACTATAGGAAAAAATAGACTCTCATAAATCACTCCTTGTTTGTTATTTTTGGGCCTAAAAAGTGGATTTTTGGAAATTTGGATACCAAACTTTGGAGGTCATTTTGGCCGGTTATTTTTGAATTTAGGGTATTTTGTGTACTAGACAATGTTGTAGAGGACACTTTTCTAAAAACAATCATGTCAATTGCAATGTTGTAACTTAACCCAGTGCAGATATATTCAAATTTTCACTGATGTCTACGGACTGAAAAATCGTCGCATGCCTACAAATGAAAATGGCTGCCATCCAGTAAAGGTGCAAGATAGATTATTGTAAAAAAACTGTTTTGAATTTCTCAAATACATGGCAATCACGTATAAAAAAATTAAAATATTTAAAAATGGTCAAGCAAACATCATGGGACCACTTCATACGCATTCTTTCAGTATGTTCTAATGCTGAGTATGAAAGACAGGAGGTGACCCTTTTAGCACACATTGATGGAACCATAGTTAACTGCAGTGCATTGGACAATACAATTGATTTTGTCACACAATTTGGTGTTATGTATGTGTAGAACCTGCTTTTTCTAGTAACCTGGAGGAGGAATTTTCTCTCTAGGCTCATGTTGTGCCTTATGATGTGGTTTACAGTTCATTTGCCCTGTGGATAGATGAGCTATATTACTTCAGTAATTAAATCATAATATGAGCATAATTCTACTTTAATACTGATTTTGTTCCCCCCCCCCCCCCCTCCCTCCTACACACAGGCACGCACGCACACACACACACACACACACACACACACACACACACACACACACACACACAAACAAACAAGTTTATTGGTGATGGGGATTACTAAAAAAAGTTATTTTTACATAGTTCTCTTCAACAGAAATGGATTTTTCCCACTAAATAGGCAGTTTCTTCATCCCCTTATCAAAAAATAAAGGGCACTCCAGTACTTATTTTATGTTTAGTACTCAATTTCTCTATTAACACAGAATTTTTGTTCTTGTTCCACATCCATCAGAAGCCCACTGGCATCTAAAGTGGAATCTTATTCTATAAATTACTGTCATAAGTTTCAGATGGGCTGAAATTAATTTTAATTAATTATTGAATAACTTCTTAGGAAATTCTATCTCATTCATGACAGAAATTGACATATAAAACAAAGTAGAAAAAGTTAATTACATTAATGGAACTATCTGCAGAACCCTCAGAAATGGAGTAAGAAAGGAAACACTACCAAAGTTCTACAAAATGATGTCTGTACCACGCACAACATATGGCAGTGTTGTGTGGTGGACTCCAACAAAAAGAAATGAACAAAGAATACAGGCATCGGAGATGAGATTCCTAAGAAGAGAAGCTGGGTAAGTACTACCCAACATTAGGGGGAATGCTGATATAAGGGAGGTAATATGAGTAAACAGCTTCATTGAGCAGATTAAAGGATACAGGAACAACTGGAAGGACCACATCAGAAGAATGGAAGACGACAGAATACCAGTATTAGTGATGAATGATTAGGAAGACTGAGGAAAAAATCAATAATAATAATAATAATAACAGTTCTTTGTCAGATTTTAGATTTATAAGATGCAAGATACATATATTAATAATTTTGCCTTTAGATGGTAACTGCAAAAAGTATTCTCTCTCTCTCTCTGCCGGCCGGTGTGGCCGTGCGGTTAAAGGCGCTTCAGTCTGGAACCGCGTGACCGCTGCGGTCGCAGGTTCCAATCCTGCCTCGGGCATGGATGTGTGTGATGTCCTTAGGTTAGTTAGGTTTAATTAGTTCTAAGTTCTAGGCGACTGATGACCTCAGAAGTTAAGTCGCATAGTGCTCAGAGCCATTTTCTCTCTCTCTCTCTCTCTCTCTCTCTCTCTCTCTCTCTCTCTCTCTCTGTGTGTGTGTGTGTGTGTGTGTGTGTGTGTGTGTGTGTGTGTGTGTGTGTGTGTGTGTGTGTGTGTGTGTGTGGGGGGGGGGGGGGGTGGGTGGGTGGGTGGGTGGGTGGGTGGGTGGGTGGGTGGGGGTGCGTGCGCGCGCGCAAGAAAAAGTGGCAAGTGACTAGTATAACTACTAAGAGTTGGATTTTTTTAGAATTTTTGTCTTCTGTTCTACAGGGAAGTGGAAGCCACTATACTTTCAGATTCAAAATTCATGTTACTGACTGATTTTAATTTATGGCAGGAATATAATAAATGGAAGCTGTTGGCCAATGTGAAAGCTGCCAATCAGATAAAATGATGCAGTCCCCACATTTATCATTTTCTAATTCTGTGTGACAACATGCAACCACTTTCACTGGACACTGTAACATGTTCTTTACAACCCAGCTTTATGATCATGTTATATCAACATGTTTAGGCATCTGGTGTATGTGGTGCAAGAACAAAAATTCTGTGTTAATACAAAAGTTGAGCAGTAACTTCCTCAGTTGCAGATATTCGCCTGATCAAATATTGTGACTGTAAACAATGAAACCGTATTATTACTAATATTAACTATGTCCTGCTCCATATCCATTTTCCCCTTGATATGACACGTCTGCATAATTTGGATCACTGTCACTATGGACTATTACCTATCACAATTTCCACTGCACACTAGCAGTGTACTGTCATATCCCACTATTTCCAATGGCTATGCAACATACAAATTATATTTTATTGTTGCAGATTGTTCTTCTGAATACACTTTCTTCAAATTAAACTCAAATCATGTAGTGTCCTCCTTCCTTCATTTTCTGTTATTGGGCACAGCAATTTGGAGGGCAGTAGCCCCCCCCCCCCTCCCGTCCCCCCCCCCCCCCAATTTCTGAACTCTACCTTTTCCTTGTAATAGTAATTTTTGTGCAATTAATAGGCATTGAACATAAACATTTGTCAGTCTTTGTTCAAATTATGTTTTAGATATTTTTGGCATTTTGAGGCTGCATCTTGGTTCATACTGTATCTGCCACTAGAGGAAATTCATGCAATTTATTCTAGTGTGTTATGTTTTGTCTGTATGTCCTACAGCTGGTCATTGGTTTTTCCTCCATTCATGTGAATGGTTTTGCAGTGTGGCCCATGTCTAGGAAATACATATGTGATGTATGTACTTTTGGACATGTCCAAAAGAACAGATGGTATTTTGATCCAGCACCCGATATGAATTAAGATACAAAGGAATTACAGACAGTGGCTGTGGGAGGACATTGATTTAAATCAGTGCCCACTCACAGCCAATGTCTGAAATTTCTGTGTGTCCAGGAAATACGTTGATCAACCTCTTACTTCGTTTGAAGTATGTCATCTGAATTGTGTGTGTGTGTGTGTGTGTGTGTGTGTGTGTGTGTGTGTTTTGGCTGCTGAATAGAACAGTAGCAACACTTGTAAGGTAAAGGTAGAAGCTGGTTTGGTGTGTTTATCTTGAGTTAATATTCAGTAAATGTTCAGATGAAATTTGTAAAATATATCAGCAAGGTATATTCTACAGTAGAGCAAAGTTCAGTTTATACATGTGCCAGTGCACCAGATTGTTCTCAACTTCTCACAGACAATGAGATGGGTTGACATGACTGCCATATTAGCTAGTTTTGATAGTACAAGGAGAAATAAGAGAAATGGGGTACATTAATTGTTGTTTTTAATTTTTATCTTCACTTCCTTTTTTTCTTTCTATCTAAACCAATTTGTGGTATCACTTTTTAACCACCACTGACATAGTCTTCATTTGCAAGCCTGTTGGCATTTCTTTCTGACACTCCTCCAATAGTGTATAATCTTCTGAGCCATCCATAGCATTGGATATGCAGCACTTTTTGAATCCTTTCATAACTGAATCACATGACATTGTACCCCAGGCAGTAATGATCCATTGACCTAACATGAACATGGAGGGTTTCTTTTACTTCTCCCCTGGAGTGAGGGTGTAGTCTCTTTGAAGACACTGCTCACTGTAAAGCTGTCACATGCGAGCCTTAAGATATTTCCACAATTACATCCATTACATGGAGTTGTCAGGTCATGTCACATGAATTATTACCGGGTCTGTGTTGTTCTTTGCCAGCAGATCCATAACTTTCTGGTTCCAAACAATCTTAAAGCAGTCTAGGATCAGATCATTGTTGTCCATACCTTTTCTTGGCATCTACAGACAAGTCCTAGATGCCGTTTTTCTTGCAGTATCCTGTTCCTGTGAAGAATCATGTATGGCTGTATCTTCCTCCCATCAGCTAGTGCATTCACCATTGAGGCATTTTCATTGGCAGAACTTCTTCTAGGAACACTTAAAGGGCCCTTCACATCGACAGTAACGTTTGATGCCATATCAAAATAAACAGGCATCCTGTCAGTGTAGTCCACATGGTGTAGCAAATGGATGTGCCAGTTCCTTAGTTTCATTATGTGATGTTAATAGGCAAGTAGTTCCTCATTATACACCATGGGAAGTTGTTTCTTATTTATTGCTGTTCTGCACCATAACTTAAGTCTTGCCCTCTTCATTGTCCTCATGAACTAACCTGTACTTGCTTTCAATTCTGTGAGGGATGCAGTTGGAAAAATTCGTAATCTCCAACACCTGCATCCAGATATTTCTTGAGCAATCAGGAAGCCTCATTGTTTTTCTCCTGTACATACTGAAAAGCCTCAGAGGTGGAGGTTAGGGTGGGAAATAATTACAGGGCTTAAGTTTCTGCGAGTGAAATGATCAGCTTTCTTGGTTGTCACAAATACTTGGCTGTTTCTTCTCAGTATGCAGCAGTTTTTCAGGTTGTGATTACAGTGGAATTTGAGAACACAGCTCATGTACATTAACTACCTCTATCAACATATGGGAGGAGTGCTGTGCGGTTGGTGCAGTGGATAGCATCTTGGGTTAACGTACAGTAGGTGAAGGCTTCAACTCTGGGTCGAGGCATATTTGTTTTTATTTGCTGAATGTCATCTGCATGGTACGGTATCTCTAGTTAAATCATCATACATAGCTTAATAATGTGTCTTCTGCAACACATTTGCTCTTGCATACTACGAACACAGAAATGGAAGTAGAAACATTTTCACTGGTCAGCTTTTAAAGAATCCTTTTGCATTTCATGGACCCAAAGTGTTTCACATCACTGCATCTACAAAATTTGAAACCTGTTTCTGTGTAGCCTCCCCCAGTGGTGCCATCAATTACTACCAACTATTACTCTTGCCTCGTTCAGGTCCATTACATTTCATTATGGCCATACATTACCAGTAGGGCTAGCAACTTACTTTGCAAATAATTTCCAAACATGTACTATGTAAATTTCAGATACATGTGGCTTAAGAAAAAGGTGTGTACTACAGTATCATGTGGCAGAAAGAAATTGGCAAATAAAACCAAATACGCCTTGACCCAGGATTGAACCCTCAGCCTCCTGCATGCTAACCCAAAACACTGTCCCTGGCACCAACTGCACAGCACTCCTCCTATATGCTGACAGAGGTAGTTGCCATTCAGTGTTGCTAGTTTTCCAATCTTTAAAATCCATTTAATGACAAAAATATGCACAGGACGAAATTTTGTGACAGACATTTTCGCCCTGCAAGTATGTGAGGATTCACGCTATGAAACTGGTGTGCAAATTTTTCTTCTCCCTGTATACTGACATGATAATATTACAATATTCTTTTGTCTTTTCCTTTCATACATTTTCTCAGCACGCTACTGTCTCATTGGGAGCATAGAACCAAGAGCTGGCACATACCCTCTGTCATTTCTATAATACCTCTTGGTATGTGTTGACAACATTGCTACATGAAACTGTAAGTACGCCACTGACCCCATCTAGATTTCTGCCACCTTATGCAGAAACTTGTGTTATTGAATATTTGTGCAATTTTAAAGCCAGTTCAATTCTGACTACAAATGGATTCAGGTAAACTGCAGTTTAAGTATGGCAGATGTTCATAAAAAGCCAAGGTATGTAGCATAATTCCCAGAGTTGGTAGCACAATGAAACTTATTACCTGCTTTCCACTCGCCTTCAGACATTCATCATAGTTCTCAGCTGAGCTGGTTTCACTGTTCCCCTCAGAACCTTCAGAGTTCTTCAAAATAAATCTGCACATTACCTCAATTGTCAAAGATTCATTATAATGTAAGACCCCTATATTAATATATTACATAACTTAAAAATGTTGACCTCAGTACCAATAATTTAATCGGTGAAAGGGAGAAAACCTCATCTTATAATTGGATAAATAAGATAATTGGTTCACCATTCAATTCAAGAAAAAGATAACTTCCACATGAGAGCACTAACAGTCTCTCGCTGAAAAAGCTCCTGAAATGTGCTGTGATGCTCTTGTATCCTATTTGTCTCCATCATAAATAATTTTGATTAGTGAGAATTTACACTGTGCCACCATCAAAAATTTACATATTTCATCACATGGCCAGGTTTACTTATTTTGGCATATGGAATCTCTTTGTGAATGAAGCTATGGTTGCTTGAAACAGCCTTCCTGATATTTATTTTTTACCTTGACCTCAAATGACTTAGTGTCCCAAGTGTATCGAGGACTAAAGCATCTCCCATACAAAATTCATGCTTTCTTCTCATTCACAATAAACTTAAAAACTACCAAGACATTTAATGGTTGCAATTAAGTGATGTAACATCTAACAAGGAGATGCCAGACCCTGATATCTGCAGATTTTGACACCCTTCAGCACACTATAAAGAAAATCAATATTGTAAGAAGTGTGGTTTGAACACGAACACATGATCACAGAAATTTAATGTCATCTAAATGCTTGCATTCGACCATTTGGTCGCCACTTCAGTTAACGAGGGCTCTCCACAAATATATCAGCAGTGGATCAAAATCTCAAATTCTTAGATTTCTTCATAACTATTAAATTGCAGGTCTCACACACAAACCTTTTCAAAATTGGTGTGTCACAGGGTCTGGCCTCTCCTTATAACAGCTGCTATTATTTGCAGTGCCGTGTTGATACAACATTCAAGTTCTGAAAGCTGAATATTGTCTGATAAGCGTGCACTCTAAAGAATGGTATGAGCTGGCCAGCCAGCCAGCCAGTCCATTTGCTGAATATCTTCTCATTACAAAGAGAGAAGAATGAAGTCTGAGCTAAATGCAACCCTGAAAAGAATCATATGGAATAGGAGTACGGTGTCACAATAATGTTGACTGGTGAGTGTGTTGTGTTAAAACATTTTATGGTCAGTACATCCATGCAGTATTATGGATTGCCACACCCTAACACCTGGACCACCAAAACGATCACGTTCAACACTGTTCATGGGTGCATTAAATGTTCCCACCTCTTGCCATAGGAGGGTATATCTAGAATGATTATTCATGCTGATTCTCCTCTTAACCAAGAAGAGTACACAACTCCACTCATCAGTGCAAATGGTGCCACCGATGTGTAGGTGTCAACAGAACACAACGTACTGGTTGTTGGGCAGTGAGACCGCCGCCATGACCCCGTGGAGCATGAGATTGCCTACCTTGCAGACCTGTTAAATGTGGTTGCAATTGCATGTGCTGTTTGATGTGGGTCCTGTAATTGCCTTTTGCACAATGTAGCAGTCATCTGTTGCTATTGTTAACCATAGTGAACATTGCCTCTTTCAGACAGTAGTTTCAGTTGTTCGGAATACTCCCCATGCACATGAAACCATGCTGTGAAAATAGTCGCACAGACCTCATGTCATACGACATCCAACTTTCTGCGCACAACTGGGAGATGTCTGGCAACATGCTCCAGCACTTTCATTCATTTCCACCTGGTAGTTAACGTGCTACATTACTTTACCTAACTCATCCTTGAGCAATGTGTATACAAACCTTCCTTATGAATCAATTTATCTGTTAATGAAAACTGTACCATTTTTGACTTATCTCTGTGGAAGTTGTACGTATGATTTTACTGTAACACGTCATATCCCTAAATATGATGCAGTAAATAAATGTTGCGTTAAAGGAACTCCATAATAGTGCTTGTACCAATTAATACAGTATGATAATATGCAGCAGATAATGCCTATATGCACTCCCACAGCTTTTTACTTACATTATTTGGGTTTATTTACTAAGAGCTTTCATAGATTAGAAATGCTTAATAAAAAAAATAATAATGCTGCCACAAACAATGACTGTACATACTGTAGAAAATGGCTGTTAAATTTTACGTTGACCTTAGTTGGTGTTCTTAAACCTATAAATAGCTAGTAAAAAGCTTGGAAAGTAGTCTCAGGTTGTAGTTTATTTTATGCTTGTAAATATATGCTGGTTTAGTTATTTTATTTGTTTTTTTTTTCGACTGAAAATTACTGATATAATGGGAGACATCTTTACAGTGCCAGGCTACTGTTGTTGGGTTCCTAGCATCCGTAGTAGCAATGGTGATGGGATGGGTTCCTGAAGGGAAATTTGATGTTGCTCATGGACTACTACTTTGTGCAAGCAGTGTTGTAACAGCATCTTTAGCAAGTTTTGCTTTGGGTAAGTTCATGTGAGTATGTAAATTGATTACCCTGTGATTTAATTGTGGCTTATATCATCATTCCTTTTGCAGGACTGGTAATGATTGCTGTTATTCTGAGCTCTCGACAGTGCAATATCAATCCAGATAATATTGCAACTCCTATTGCTGCTAGTTTAGGAGATCTGACAACACTTGCATTGCTGTCGGGCATATCTATGTGGCTGTACAATTCCATTGGTAAGTCGCAAAAACTTCACTTAAAAGTGCTTGTGCTTTAATTCATCAGTCTGTCGTCGTCGTCGTCCCCCCCCCCCCCCCCCACCCCCCCGCTCTCTCTCTCTCTCTCTCTCTCTCTCTCTCTCTCTCTCTCTCTCTCTCTCTACACACACACACACACACACACACACACACACACACACACACACAAGAATAGTTGGCCAGTACATATCTTCAGGTGGAAAAGTTCCAGTACTGACTGGATAGACACATTTAAAAGTGAAGAACAAGAGAAACCTGGGGCCTCAGAACTATTCTTGAGTGTGTGGATGGCAAGCATGGAGCCCTGAGCCATTGCCGTACTAATTCCTTTTGCCTTTTGTTGTCTGGTGACCTCAAGGTGCTAGATCCCCTCCAACACCGTTGGACTCAGAACTTGTGTTCATTGTGCTTGATTTTTAGATCAAGGTTTGACCTTCATGTCCCCCCACCACTGGATGTCCAGGCCATACAGGGAAGTGCGCAAAATACCCATTACTCAGTATGGTAGCCAGTCCATGTGGCATGCGGAGTGGAGCAGGGGGGGGGGGGGGGGAGGAGGAGGAGGGGGAGGAATCAGATACTCAAATGGTTATAACCAGCCTAACTACATTGGGGCACACCATTAATGCCCAAGCTGTTACCTTCATGTGTATGTTTATAAGTGTGTGTCTGTTCTTTTACTGGCATGCTGGCAATGGGACTCCGAAGAATGGCCATCAGTCAAGGTGGCCATTGCTCTGGCTGTTGGCACTCATCAGGAGAGTCCTCAACCAGATTAGGTGGCATCATTGTGAATATCTCACATAGTGAAAAGGCCCAAGTTACCAATAAGGGGCCATGAGCTTATGGCAATCTCTCCAGGTGGACTTTATTGTTTCAACACAGATAGTTATGACCCAAAGAACTTACCCTCCATGTCCGTGCCTTGGTAGGAAAGCAAAATCAAACGAACTACAGAAATGTACTCCCCTCAGTTCCTGGTTTGTATCCAGTCTGACATAGGGCCCTGTCTAACAACTAATCATTGTTATTTGTTGATAATAGTGAACATGTATTTGTAGACCTCTCTTTCCTCATTAAACTACGAAGTGGTTGTCTTAAAAGAGCAATTCATCCCAAATCTGAAGCATTATTCGCTTGCAGAAAACTTGGTGACAGACCTGTCACCAATACACCCCATAAGATCTTAAACATTGTACAAGGTTTAATTTTCCCCCGCAGTTTAATGCCGCAGATATATGCAGAATTAGGCAAAAAATTAATGAAGTGCGTTTTTGCATGTCAAAGCCTGTTTTCACTCTGGACCATTCATCCTCGCTTTTGACAAAGATTCACTTCCTGAGAAAGTTAAAATCATGGTCTGCTGTAGTGATCTAAAGCTTTATTTACTACATCCAATGGAGTACTTTAAATGACAA
This sequence comes from Schistocerca americana, assembly GCF_021461395.2. Taxonomy (NCBI): domain Eukaryota; kingdom Metazoa; phylum Arthropoda; class Insecta; order Orthoptera; family Acrididae; genus Schistocerca; species Schistocerca americana. Next base: position 427,173,944 of record NC_060130.1, on the reverse strand, counting down.
CATGTTTAGAATGTGTCTTATTGTTGTATAAACAATCCAAGTCATGAAAGCTGTGCTCAGCAACTTTATGCAAACTTCCTATGTGGGCAACCAGCATAAAATGCCAGTTGCGGAGAGAATTCTCCCCCCTCCCTGATGCCCAAAGTATGCTGCCTTAATTAAGTTAGTCATGTGTTGATAGAAAGATGAGTGGCTGGAAGTGTCTAGTAAAGCCCACAACTCGGCCGTGCTGTACCTCCTTCCAGCCATGCAGACAGGATGAGGTTCTCCTTACTTGTCTTTGCATAGGCCACAGCCCTATGACACATGGCTTCTTGCTACGGTGAGAGGACCTTCCCAATGTGTGGTACTAATGATACACAGATCACTGTGTGCCATAGGTTATTATACTGTACATTGTTTTCAAAACAGAGGGCTGCAGCAGATTTGCTGACAGATCTGCCATCTATTTTAAGTAATATTCAAATGAGTGTGGTGAGAATTTTAAGGTTTTGTGATTTGTCCAATGTGTTTGTTCAAATTTTAGGGAGATGTTCTTAATTTGTTTACAGGGTGACTGCCTCACCTGTGTTTTCTTATAAGTGGTTAACCAGTCACGTTTCCCTGTGCCTTCCTTTTAGATCCCCTGTCATTTTACTTTTGTTTTAACACCAGATACAGCACCTTTCACCCTTTCTCCATTTTCTAAAGGCATATGAAATAGTGATTGTGTGGGTCAACATGAGTGAGGTGGGAGTGAGTGTATGAGTATCATTTTATAGGTTTCCTCCTCTCTGTGTGACAACAATGTTCATGATTTTATTCACATTTGGGAACTTCAGGTCTCAGACTGCATCTTGTACTTTGAAATCTGGAAAAAGTAAGATCGCTTTTATCCCATCCCAGTGTAATCCTTTCTTGTGCTTCCTGTACCACTTCTTTGAGTGTTTTCAGCACACACAAGGCAATTTCCTGCAGTATTTTATGGCACTGAACTTCATAGAATTATTTCACCCTTTTTCCATAATAATATAGTAATCTTCTTTTGTTGTTCTTGTTGGTGTATGGTCAGGTACTAGAAAGTTGCAAGTCCATAAATAAATGGCAGTTCACGATGCGTAGACAAAACTTAAGTGTGCATGCTGAATGTGGAAATTTCTTAGATTATTTTCTTTTCTTTAGCCAGATAGCTGTTTTCCCTCTGTTGTCATGAGTGCGTGTTTCTTCTCATACGTAGGGATATCAAGAAATTTGCTTTCTTTGTTTAAGGCATGATGTATAAAAAATTTTTAAGTGTTTGGAGGAGGTAAATAGAGAGGCATTTTTAAATGAAAAAAATGTCGTCGGTGCACAGCTTCCCTCCTAATAGCGGTTCATGAGAATTGTAATGCTAGGTGTTCAAAGGTGGTGTTCAAACTGCCATGTAGTGAATAGTGCTGTAAAAGGTGTTGATGAGAATGTTGTATTACAGATTTCCTTTCTTAGGCGGATATGAAGTATTTGGTGCAGAAGGCACTGATACGCTACAGATGAGCTGGTTATGTGTTTGGCTGAAGCTGCAGCCATTATTTGTGAAACACCTGTGTTTGTTTTGAGCATGTCAGACATTCATTAACACACAGATTTCAGTTGTGCTTTAATCTAAATGGATGGCATTATTAGCAACATTTCTGATCACTCTGTAGCCTGACCATGATGGAAGTGGCCATATCACATGGTTTATTGTGCAAGCATCACGTATTGGCGTGTATCTTCAACATTAAGAAGGTCTAAAATACTTATTGGTGGCACAGTGTTCTCGAACAGCTCCAAAGATGTGTTCAGACATTTTTATGGTCCTTCCTCTCCGTATGATATGTTGTAGAGCTGGTAGAATCTTCTCGAAACTGAAGGATGTGAGACACTCCTCTACGATAAATGTTGATGATTATTTTACAGTAACCCTTCATGGCTGAAATAATTGCAAATTGGCCATTTTTGCAATAGTTTTTCCTCCACTGTGTGCATTTGCATTAATTTATTGAGCCTGCACCTGAAAACTGAAGGAAAAATGAAACTCCCATATTAAGTTGAATAAAATTAATTGAAATGAATGTGTCCCTGTGGTACTTCACTTTTAATTACTCTTCCCCGTAAAATGTTGACAATGTTTCATTTAGGTATAAGGAGTAGTTTTTAATAGATGGTAACTTTCAATCACTGGAATAAATGCGTAAATGCTCTCTCTAAATTCGCTGGCTGTGGTGGCCAAGCGGTTAAAGGCGCTACAGTCTGGAACCGTGCGACCGCTACGGTCGCAGGTTCGAATCCTGCCTCGGGCATGGATGTGTGTGATGTCCTTAGGTTAGTTAGGTTTAAGTAGTTCTAAGTTCTAGGGGACTGATGACCTTAGAAGTTAAGTCCCATAGTGCTCAGAGCCATTTGAACCATTTTCTCTCTAAATTCTATGAGTGAAAAATGAAAATCAACTGAAACTGCTTGACAGGTTAGAATTGTGCAGTGGACCCAGGCTTGGATCCAGACCCTTGCCATGCAAGGGCAAAGCTCCTACTGACTAAACTGTCAGTGACTGCATTCAAGACTCTTTCAGGCTCACAGTTTTAATTGTTAAGGGATTTCATAACAACACACACTGCAACACAGTGAATACTTCATACTGGATTACCACAATGTTTTGTTGTTGTATGTTCTGCTTTGGGACATACTTAATTGTCTGGTATTTAGAAAATAAATGTGCATAACATAATATTTATTACTGTATGACATTAAAAAGTGTGTTAATTTAATCCATAGACACACAACCTTGGCTGGCACCAACTATAATTGGTGTTTTCTTAGTACTGACTCCAGTATGGATTGTCATTGCATCAAGAAATACTTTCACAAAAGAAGTGTTATACACAGGATGGACACCAGTGATATCTGCAATGCTTATTAGCAGGTAAAATTTGCACTGCCTTTTTTTGCTTCTTTGTGAATTAGCAGACTGTGTTTGTTTTTATATTGACCAAAGGATGTTTGTTATGGAGTAATGATTTGTTCTATACCATTCCAGTGTCGGGGGCCTTATCTTAGATTTCACTGTAGCCAACTTCAAAGGAATAGCTGTGTTTCAGCCAGTTATAAATGGTGTAGGAGGAAATCTGGTTGCTGTGCAAGCCAGTCGTATTTCTACATCCCTTCATCGCTCTAGTCGTCTGGGAAAGCTACCTCAGCATGCCAGAACCATCTGCCTTAATCCTCTGGAAGCACTTTGCAGCCGAGGTAAATAGTGATGATTTTGGGGGTGAAAGCATTGATATGTAAATGGAGTGTGTTTCTGATTGCATGTACATCTTGTTGCAGGTGGTCATGCAAGAACTGCTCGTGTTCTTCTTATGATGGTTGTACCAGGCCATCTTATTTTCACATGTACTATAAGTTACTTGCAGGCTGGTCATACATCAATAACCCCTATTTTTGTAGCAGTTTATTTGTTAGCTGCATTACTTCAGGTCAGTTGCAGTAATTTTAATTTTTTTATGTCGGCAGTAATCAATTATAAGAATTAATATAATTGTTACACAATGAACTTCTGTAGGTCAGTAATACTAAAGACAATATCACATTTTATTGCATATTGCTGGACATACAGAATATAGCATCTTTAGGGAATTATCAGAAATGCTTAAATTTTTTGTCACAAACTTTTAAAAAATTGTTTTTTTGCAATGACACTTCTAGCTGCATTGCCTTTCTAACATCAAGGCATCAAACCAGGCTATCTTGAAGAATGGAGTGTTGAAGTGTGAGAGACTTTCAAAGCAAAATGCCAAGAGGGGTGTGATGAAATTTGGAGCACAAGAGAGAAATGTAAATCTTTTTCAAATACGAAAGGCCATAGTCAAATCAGCCAAACACCCAAATTACACAAGCAAAGTACAAAGTGGAATTTGTAGTCCAAGATGAGGTTAAGATTAAGGAATGACAGAACGATAACCCTGGAAAGCTTCTGACTGGAGGGGGAAAATAACTTCAGCAGTCTTAGAAGCGGGTGATTCCTCTCAGAATGTGACATGGGATTTATTATGGAAAGAAGTGATAACAGCTGCAAATAAAACAAAACTGGACAGATGTCTTGTCAAGATGAATCCCAATAGAAGCTTGGAAGTGTTTAGGTGTGGCAAGAGGAAACTTTGAGACAGTGGATGAAGCAACAGTACAGTTGCGTACATCTGCAAAGAGAAAGATGACATGCAAGACTGCACTAACAATAGAGAAGTTAAACTGATAGCACCCACCATGAAAGTCTGGGAAAAGATCATGGAAGAAACTTCTCAAAGATAAAACATAAGGAGACATTTATACCACACAAAGAAACAGAAGTAATGATCTTTGAATTCTCATGGAAAATTATTGGGAGGGAATCCATGAACTGCATATGGTCTCTATAGATACAGAGAAAGCATATGGTTAAGTGCAACATCAGGAAATTTGGAGATCTGAGAGAATATATTAGTGCACCAATGTATGTATGGCTCATACAAGAGTATGAAAATGAAATAATAATAGTTTGGTGGAGTATAGGTTTAGACAGAATTATTACCAGTACCAGATAATTATATTCGGAATGACAAAGATGTGATTCTGCTAGTATCTTTTCTCCTGAATTCGAATATGCCATTGAATTTTCCACATCACACCAGGTTTCCAAAAGACAGCCATTCATAATTTCAAACACTAATGTTTTTGACATTCTTAACTATACAGTATTCAAACACACTAACTCAAATAGAAAATGAGAATAAAGACTTCTTGCTATATTCTGCATGTAGAGCATCCCCTCTTGATGGTCCAACAATAATTGGTCAGCATACTAAGATTCAATTTGCCCTGATACCTCTCTTCTTTAGCTGAAATCTCCTGATGAAAGTATTCCCCATGCTCATTGCTCACTGTGCCAAGATTTTCCAGGAAGAAATGTAGGTGCAATTGCAGACGTAGACCCTTCGGGACATATTACAACCTGACTTTAAATAAAATGTTGTAGGATCATTGACAATACCACATGAATTTACCTTTTGATTTCCCAAAAAAACTGAGTAATTTTCTTAAATATTTGTCAAGCTGCTTTCCCCAGTGGATTCAATGGTTCCTCAGACTTTTCATCACAAATTAGTGATCATATTTGTGGACAACAAAATATTCCTTCTCTAATTTTTGCTTCACTATTTTGAGAAAACTGATGTCTTCAGTATGTGAAACCAAGTGTGTTTCCCATGGCTTTGAAAAAAATCTTCATAAATCCTAGTTTCATTTGTAATGGAGGTAGATACAAATTTTTAGGTTTACACATTGTCATGTTTCGCTTTTTTTTCTCCGGCAATAAATGACTTACAGGCCATTCTTTTCTAATGTTATAGTTTTTCCTGTGCTTACTGTCTCAGTGGAAAAAGAAAACAGTACTTTGTGTAGCAAATCTCCAGACCAATAATAACTGAAATTACCTATAAATCACAATTATTCCAGTCATACATTGCATATTGAAGCTTTTTCTATATAAATGGTAGTTTTCATAGGTTTCTTTCATACTAGCAGAGTGCGCCCACAGGTACCAATGGGAATTTATTGCTGTTATGCAGAAACACTGCTTTTGAAACTAACTTATGGGAATCAATGAACAAGTGTCATTTTGTTGGGCTATTTTCAGTACCAAATGCCTCTGTAAGAGAAGAAATTTCACCAGGGAAAGAGGAAAACCAAAGAAATGGATTGAATGTGTTTGAGATTACCAGGTGACACCCAGTATTGGCTAAAATGAAAAAAAAGTGCAATAAATGTCAGCCTGCATAAAGTGAGAAAATACACAGCAACAGCAGAAGACAAAATTTCATCAGTGAAGTATTTAAAATTTTCTGAGATACTACATATATCTTGCTTTTTCCAATTCATAATTCATTTATATTTATTTCTGGAGGACACAAGCAGGTTGGCTGCCAGGTAATTTTAACCAGCTCACATTTCATCAGGAATTTACTAGATGAGAAGGTAGGAAACCACCTGTGTCTCTCGTAATGGGGAAATTGAGACTGCTGTGCATGGGAGAGATGAAATTCCCACATCAAATCTAGACTTATAAATTTAGAATTGTCAAAAAAAAAAAAAAAAAAAAGTTTGGGAAGTACTCCCGTGTGTGTGTGTGTGTGTGTGTGTGTGTGTGTGTGTGTGTGTAAAAACTAAATCTGTAATGTGACTTGCAAGAGAAGGGGTGGGAGATCCCACTCTATCACTATCACTTTGGTTCTTCATAGAACAAAATGTGCTAACACATCTCCAAAGATGATGAGTACAGTTCAAAACAACCAAGTCCAACAGAGTTCCATTTTGAAATTCTCTCTCTGCCATCTGTGAGTCAAATAGAGGAACTGCTAGTAGTCTCACAAACCTCCTGGAGCTTAGCATTCCAAGCAGCATCATGGAAAAACATCACGAGCATTTGCTAATACAACTCTGAAACTATATGTATCAGATGTTAGCACTCCTGGCTCCCCCATCTCATGTCACATATGTATGTTGTGGTATAAATTTCTGTTCAGATACCTTGAAAGGATCTGAATTAACATAAATAAATTTAAATTTCAGGAATTAATATTAGATTGTGTTTTCAGGTATTACTGCTGCTGTATATCTGTCATGTGATGGTACACTGGATGTGGAAGAAAGCAATTGATCCAGACAATTCTGCCATTCCGTACTTAACTGCCATTGGTGATTTTTTAGGCACTGGACTTCTAGCAATTGCATTCCAATTTCTGTACATTATTGGTGATCACGATAGTGATGTTGGTGATTAGTCAGAGGACCTTTGTTTCATTGTTGCACTACAGTTAACATTCCGTTGTGGATGAATTAAAAGCTGTTGTAAAATCATGACCGGTAAAATGATGTGTTCCATACCATATTGTAAATTTGGAAACTCAATGCTTTAAACAAGAATACTGAATAAATTTTACTTGTAATATTTATAAAGAAATATTGAATGTAAAATAGATATTTGTAATAATAAAGAGAAGTGTAAGAGACAGTTGTCTTTTAAGGCACATGCTGGACCACGTCTATGCAGACAGGTAATAAAAATAAATGTGCAGGAGAGAGAAATAGCAGGTTAAGTACATGAACTGTACTTTCACACATTTTTATGACATTTTCAGTTTGTTTCTTTCCTTTTGTTGGTTCAGATAAGTGTGAACAATGCCAAAGATTGTGTGACTATATATTTTTAAACTAAACAAAGACGACAAAAAATTGTGGACCTACAGACAAAGGAGGTCATCCTACCCTTGCATTCATACTACATTATTAAAATGTGTGTTGAATATTTTTGTCATTATGATACTGTCGACAACTTCTGGTAAGTTCTAAGAATAACATTTTAAAGAAAGTTCTGGGTTGATGTTATGTTTAAGTGCTCACCTTATTTGAGCAAGTCGTATTAAACACTTATTGAACTACTGTGGAATCATGAAATACAAAATATGCTTTCTTAGATTTGTACATACTGTATCTCTTTTAGTTTGGTTAATTTTTAAATTTCTTATTTTTTGTTCCTAAAAGTTTTATTCTTGCTTGTCTATTCACTAACTGGAAAAATTTTAAAGTCCTTAAGCAAAGTATGCAGATGCGTGGTTTAGTAGAAGTATGAATGTCAGGTGGTTGGTTAGCTGATCAGTTACGTGCATGTTGCGGGGATCGTAATTGTGACCTCTCACCCTGATGTGAAATGAGTCAGTTTTACAGTTAAGATACACATTCTCAGAGGAAAATATGGCAACATACTGACAATCCACACGGTTTCGTAACTTTTTTTAATGTCTAAAGCAGACATGAATTCAGTTGGCTGTGTTTGAAGTTAGTCTTTTTAAGTTCTTTACATAATTGGGTAGGTTGGCTGTGATTTTTATGGCTGAATGCCTCTCTCTTATCTGTCCCACACTAAGGATGAGTGGTGGATTGTATAAATCATTTCTCCTTCTGGTATTATAATTACAAATGCTACTGTTGTAATCAAACTGTTATTGACAACAAACTTCATAAGGGAGTAAATGTACTGCGATGCTGTTGTCAGTATGCCCAATTGTTTTAAAGTGCTGCATACAGGAAGTTCTTGAGTGGATACCACACATTATCCTAATTTCAAGTTTTTGTGCGAGAAACTACTTTTTTGTCAGTGACATATAACCCTAGACTATGAAGCTATAAGACATTAGTGAATGAAAATAGGGAAAGTCAGTCAAGTTTTTTACATTTTTCCTTCAAAATCTGACATTCTCTGTAATGCAAAAGTTACAGAGCTTAGATGTTTCAGATAATCTATGACTTCCAGTTCAGGCTCTTATTAACACCTAAGAATATAAAATATTTTGTTTCATTGATTGATTTACCATCATGAATTATTTCTAATGGTGTGGCCATTCCCATGAGCTTTCGGTTGAGTGCTTCTACCACTTGAAATAGCTAGAAGCATGAGAGAATTTTATTAATACGTAAGCAACAGCATATTCTCATCCTAATCAAATGAATAACATGAATACAGCAGACAACCATGTTTCAGGGGTTACAAACTAAGTTAATTGGTTGCTGTAGACAAATGTATTATATTTTTAAGAAGTTCAGACTGTCATTCATCTTGGCAACAACACACCATTATTACTGCTTTCACCTTTGTCAGACTTTGTTACACAGACTAGGTAGGTTTTTTTCTCCAATGTAATGGTGGGTATGTAGTACTTAGTTAAGCTCTGTTCCATACTTTCCTTCATCGTTGCATTGCTGGAATAATGTTTTGAACTTGGAATTCAAAACAAGAAATTCTCACTGCATTGCTACAGGATACACTAGTTTTTGCATCTTAATGTCACAGTTTTCTGAGTACCAGATTATCTTCCAAACATTTTTTACTATATTGATGGTACATGCCACTTCACCCTCTTTTTAAGTTAAGGTATTTGTCATCCTCTGTTAAAATTGATGAATTTCTCATCCAGGAAGCTTATGCAAATTAATTAAAAAATTGAATAATACCACTTACTAATATGAAGTGATGTGTAAAATTTACTGTGATTCAAACTGTAAGACAAACTAGAAAATATTGCAACAAGGGAAGTTACTGTATGGCACTCACTAGAATGAATTTCCATCTGTCAGAATCCAGATGTTACGCAATTTGAGTAGTGTTGATGGACTTGGCGATACATTGAGAGGACCGTATAACAAGCTACTATTCTGGATTCCAGGCTCTCGTTCTTGAAATCAGATGTCTGCTCTTTAGAAGTCTGCTTATGGAAGTCAGGAATGGTCTTGAATCTTTGATATGTTTTGAGGATGATTATGGAAAACACTAGTGCAAAAGCAGCGATATATGTAAAATTTAACAACAAAAAAACCTTGATTTCATAAAAGATTTCATAAAATATTTATTAAAATAGTAACTGGTTTCAATAAATTATTATCATCGTTCGATCAGTAGTTGATAACCAGGTAATGTTACAACTTAAAAGGATACAGAAGCAATGAAAGTTAAAATTTTAAGACCTGTAAAGTAAAACAAAGTTAATGTAAAGATGTATATCCTCGGGTAATGAGCAGAGGCAGCAGGTGGAGCACCAACATTATGTGCAAAGGCACAAACGTCAACTTCTGAATACTGTGAATATGCTGTGGATTAAATAGGAGACGCTCTGCCGAACACCTGTGCTGCATGACATCAGAGGGAGCCACCTGAGGTGAAACACAAGGTAAAAGTGTCCAATATTAGAATTGTAAATCTGAGTATAAAAAAAACCAGAAATAATAAATTAAATCATCATTAATTGCTATGAGTAGTAGTTAATCAGTAGGTAAAGTTTGCTGCAGACAAGTTCCCCTGGTTTGTTTTGTACTTTCACGTACTGGCCAGAGAGAGAGCAGCTATCATTCCCATAAACCGATTGTTGTTGGTTTCTATATTTACTTTTTTATCGTTTTACAGATTAAATGCTGCTCACAGCAATTAATAATGCTGATGTAATTTAATGTATTATTTCTGTTTTTTATGTTCAGATTTGTAATTATAATATTATTGACACATTTTTACTGGATGTTTCTCCTCATTGGCTCCTACTACCAATGTCGTGCAGGAGGCATTGGGCGGAGCTTTTCCTATTTGACCCAAAGCAAATTTACGCCATTCAGCAGTCAAAGTTTGTGCCTTTGCTCATATAGTTCGTGCTATGCCCACTGCTTCTGCTCAATGAATGATGGCATACATCTTTTCATTAATTTTGTTTTTCTCTATAGGTCTTAGTTTTTAACTTTCATTGTTTTTGTATCCCTATCAGGTGTAATGTTGTCTGTGTTTCAGAGATTGGTCTGAATATTATCACAACTGGTCAAAACCAGTTACCATTCTAATAAATATTTTATGGAATTAAGACTGCTTTTTTTTTTTAGAAAAAAGGTAAAAATTGTTTGAGGAATCCCTCACCATGATGAAGAGGTTCTTTTCTGTGTAAATTTTTTTCCAATTAATCTTAAGTGCTCATCATGTTTATATAAAGTTATAAATTTTGCTACCTAAATTTATGAAACTCTAAAATTTGCATATGCAAGTTAACATAACGTCAGTCACAATATTTTTAATCAGTTGTCAGAATAACCACAGTGTGGCTGACAGCAATGACACACTAAAATACAGAACATTTCTCTGTTTGTATGTTTTGTCCTTACTGGAGAAGAGACATTGTTTTACTTCAAGTAAATGTATGAACAGAAAACTAAAACTGGAGGAAACAAGGGACTAAGCAACAGATACATGGACGTGATGGTTCATAAAAATCTGCAAAAACAAAAGTGGTCTCTTAATTCATCACTAACTTTTATAAATTCTACTCATAACAGATTACACCAAATATATCACAATAATTCTCTCTACATGTTCCTGTTAGAATGGCTGATTTCAAATGTTATTACTATGTATCTTCTGTGGCTGAGATGGTCATCATCTGTGGTGACTTAACAGAATTTATCAAAAGTACATTTTCTTGTGCCTGAACTATTATTGTGTATTGCAAATATTTTTTACTGGCTTCATAAGCAATCGTCTCTCTGAGTATAGTCAGTCATGTGAAGCAGCTAAATACTCTCCTGGAAATGGAAAAAAGAACACATTGACACCGGTGTGTCACACCCACCATACTTGCTCCGGACACTGCGAGAGGGCTGTACAAGCAATGATCACACGCACGGCACAGCGGACACACCAGGAACCGCGGTGTTGGCCGTCGAATGGCGCTAGCTGCGCAGCATTTGTGCACTGCCGCCGTCAGTGTCAGCCAGTTTGCCGTGGCATACGGAGCTCCATCGCAGTCTTTAACACTGGTAGCATGCCGCGACAGCGTGGACGTGAACTGTATGTGCAGTTGACGGACTTTGAGCGAGGGCGTATAGTGGGCATGCGGGAGGCCGGGTGGACGTACCGCCGAATTGCTCAACACGTGGGGCGTGAGGTCTCCACAGTACATCGATGTTGTCGCCAGTGGTCGGCGGAAGGTGCACGTGCCCGTCGATCTGGGACCGGACCGCAGCGACGCACGGATGCACGCCAAGACCGTAGGATCCTACGCAGTGCCGTAGGGAACCGCACCGCCACTTCCCAGCAAATTAGGGACACTGTTGCTCCTGGGGTATCGGCGAGGACCATTCGCAACCGTCCCCATGAAGTTGGGCTACGGTCCCACACACCGTTAGGCCGTCTTCCGCTCACGCCCCAACATCATGCAGCCCGCCTCCAGTGGTGTCGCGACAGGTGTGAATGGAGGGACGAATGGAGACGTGTCGTCTTCAGCGATGAGAGTCGCTTCTGCCTTGGTGCCAATGATGGTCGTATGCGTGTTTGGCGCCGTGCAGGTGAGCGCTACAATCAGGACTGCATACGACCGAGGCACACAGGGCCAACACCCGGCATCATGGTGTGGGGAGCGATCTCCTACACTGGCCGTACACCACTGGTGATCGTCGAGGGGACACTGAATAGTGCACGGTACATCCAAACCATCATCGAACCCATCGTTCTACCATTCCTAGACCGGCAAGGGAACTTGCTGTTCCAACAGGACAGTGCACGTCCGCATGTATCCCGTGCCACCCAACGTGCTCTAGAAGGTGTAAGTCAACTACCCTGGCCAGCAAGATCTCCGGGTCTGTCCCCCATTGAGCATGTTTGGGACTGGATGAAGCGTCGTCTCACGCGGTCTGCACGTCCAGCACGAACGCTGGTCCAACTGAGGCGCCAGGTGGAAATGGCATGGCAAGCCGTTCCACAGGACTACATCCAGCATCTCTACGATCGTCTCCATGGGAGAATAACAGCCTGCATTGCTGCGAAAGGTGGATATACACTGTACTAGTGCCGACATTGTGCATGCTCTGTTGCCTGTGTCTATGTGCCTGTGGTTCTGTCAGTGTGATCATGTGATGTATCTGATCCCAGGAATGTGTCAATAAAGTTTCCCCTTCCTGGTACAATGAATTCACGGTGTTCTTATTTCAATTTCCAGGAGTGTATTTTGTATGTGCAGTGACCAGTTACCATTAGTTACAGTCTTAACTTGACACACAAGGCTGAATGAAGAAATATGCAAACTCCACAAGGACTTTGGCTTTAACCATTAAATGGTACGTGTATACACAAGAGTGGCTCTCATGACACCTGTTGAAATTTTTCTTGGGTTACCACACCAGCGTGGTTGTATCCCATGTAAAAGTGAGATATGTGTCGTCGTTTCCTGCCCACTTGTCTAATGTAGGGTGCCTAGGAAGCTGTTTTCTCGGATAGCTGGACAAGAATTCAAGCAAATCGTATTACTGGAGTTTGTTACAGGAGGTTAAATTGACAATACTTAACTTTGTTTCCACAAAGAGGTGTTTCAATCAATTGGCGACATGCTAATGATCAATGTCCTTTGGCATATACAATTTCAGTTCAAGCTAAAAACAACAGTTCATAAGTCATGGCTAAAGTGTTTGGATGACGGCTTGTCTTATCTTCTAGTGCGGCCACGGCTAGGCAGAGCAGTGCTTATATTCTCTTCGTATAGGGGCCGCTCCTATTGTGGTGTTGTCCTAGTCAGTGTACTATTGGCTGACATCGTCTCACAGCCCCCTCTGCTGTAATGTTCCAGGCCGACGTGCTGGCGCTTGATGTTACGCTGGAATGTGTGTAATTTGGACTCGGTACGAGAAGGGAAAATGTGCCCCTGGATGCTCCAAAATGAAAAATCCAGAAAAAAGTGTACCACCAACTTTGAGTTGTATTACCTTGGCCTGATAAATTGTATCATTAACTAATATGGATACATTATGTACTTCAGTTTCCTTAAATGAAAACATGCTTTATTGATAAATCGTATTGGGCAGGTGACATTGGGTCAGTGGCCCAATAGTAGCTATAGAGAAGGCAAAACAAAACCAGCCATTAATTTATACAGCTCAGTCTGGACCACCCCAGTAGTCTTTTTCTTTAGAGGAAAGGTAAGTCACATCAAGAACAATATCTTCAGCTTGTTTGTGGCAGACAGAGCACTTCCTCAGGTATTACTTCCATGAGATAAAACGGACATCTGTCACGCAAACATTAATGGTTTTCTTCTACAGTTTGTGGCTCTGTAAAATAACTGGATATCAAAGTGTTACACTGCCTGGGTGGGACGTAATGAATTATTGAGAACAGCACAAACTCCAACATAGGAGCTGAGAAACTGCAGATCAGAATTAGAATTTCTGCGTCAACCATGGCGGCAACTGCAGAAATATGCATGAAGATTGTCAAGGATTCATAAGTGAAGAGAGAGTTTTTTTTTTTTTTTAATAAACACTTCAGGAAATAGCACATGACAATGGTTTAAGGACTGTTACTATTGAAGAAGAGAGCCAGTTGCTGATCAGTCAACAGTTGAAAGGAAAGTGAGTATTCGTGTGTGGAATCGATCAAAAGTTATTTGAGACAGACACATTCTGAGTGAGCAAAGATAGCCATGAAGAACAGACTTGCATAAAATGTAATTGAAAAATTTGTTAAGTTACATATTTATGTAAATTTGTCACATAAAAATACCTGAAAAATTTGTATCACAAAGGGAACATATAATCTGAAAAATAAGAAGATTGTGTATTATGATGGTTATGAGTGGGCTCAAAGCAAAGTGTTACAGATACAGTCGTCCATTCTGATCTGTGGGTAGGAATGTTTTGAGTCGTGCACCAGGGAAACAGAAACTTCATGATATAGACACAAGGATGTGCACACGAAATGCACAGACAATGGCAAAAAGCAGAAAAATACAGTGCCATCAAAGAAATAAAAAGGGTGATAACATGGATTAGGTATGTTAGTGGCTAAATCGCTGGTACAATGGGTTACAAATTTTGTGACTGCATTTATTTGATATAATAATATCCTCTCCAATACTAAGTGAGCACAGATAAATATTGTACTACTCAGCATAATAATGAAGAAAGATAATAATTCTGTACTCGTATATCAGATGGCAGTAGCTGAGTGGTCAGTGTGGCTGACTGCAATGTGGGAAACAAAGTTCAATTCCTGGCACAGCCTGGGATTTTCCATCATCTGGAGGACTGGTGCAGGGTCCACTTAGCCTCATGATGCCAACTGAGGAGCTACTTGAATGAGAAGTAGCAGCTCCAAGGTTGGCAAAACTGACAATGTTAGGAAGAGAGGTGTGCTGATCCCACAAATGTCCATACTGCATCCAAATGATGCCATTGGCTGGGAATGGCATAGTGGTCAGTTAGTCCCTGTTGGCCCATCTGAGGCCAGGACAGTGGAGCTTTCCTGTTTCAGATGTCTTACATAAATCAACAAAACAAGACAATTTCGATAATGCTGAGATATTTCATTGCCAAAGTAGGATAACTGGATAATGACATAGGTGCTTTTGGGCAAGGGAAAGAAATGAACATTGCAACAGCCTAAGTACTTTTGCTATTGAACAGGTACATGTAATACTTACCATGTTTCAAAGTCCCACCAAGAAGTCTGTGCACCTGGAATTCACTGGAATATAGCTCTGATAGCATAATCGGAAATCAGATTGACTATATCAGAATAAACAAAATAATAGTTTTATATTGGTTAAAACATCATTGAGCTGATGTACCCTGAAACCACAATCCTTTTGTCAAATTTTTCAGGGTAAAATTAAAAAGGATCAAAAATAAAGTGACAGTAAAATACGATATAAGAAAATTGAAAGAATCATTGGTAAAAATGTAAGGTGGAAGTCAAACTGAACAAAAACCTCGGAGCTCTGTCTGATACAAAAGTAGAGGAAATGATTAATAATTTATGTGAGAGAGTCAAAGCAATTAAAAAAGAAATCTTACAACCTGAAACAAGTAAAAGGATGCTGTGGATGACTGACAAAATATCACAACTAAAAGGGTCAAAGAAGCAGCTGCAAAAGAAACCTAGGCGAATGTATAAGACTGCATAAAGTCGTGAAGGAGAAGATCAGGGAAGCAAAAGAAAAACTGGAACAAAAATACTCAAATACTGAAACTTTTCGAAGTAGATATGACAATTTTAGTGTTTATAAGAAAGTAAAAGATATGACACGAAACTTCCATACAACACCCTCATGTACTTGTATATGATGGTAGTCAACAAAAACAAAAGAATCTATGGTCAGAAGAACTACGAGGAAGAACTTTTTCATGATGATAGGTCAGAACCACTTTAAGTTGCTGGAGGAACAGGACGAGGTATTATAGTAGAATGAGATCAGCAGTAAGGGCAATGAAAGACAGGAAAACAGCAGGACCAGATGGGATACGTTTATATACCCTAGGTTGTTTGATGAACAAAAAGAATGGTTGACAAAACCATTCAATAATATTTATCATTTTGGGTTTCATTCGTTGGTATGGTTTGTAATCTTGCTCAGAGCAAAATGTTCGAAGAGCCATTTCCTAAAAATGTATCTCAAATTATTCACAGTGGAATCTACGAAGTTGAAGAACACATGGCACCAACACGGTTGGGCTTCAGACACATGACTGACGTAGTTGCTGTTCTATGTTTCTCTCAAGACTTGCCGAGTCTGTGTACGAGCCAGTTATTTGTATTTGGTGGTTTTGTTAGCAGTACTACCTCGGAGATATTGTGGTGCTGTGGTAGACAATATAAGACTCCGTTACGGAAAATTCAAGTAAATGATACATGACAACATCTCGTCAGTGATCTTGTTTGCAATGAAGAGAGAGAGAGAGAGAGATAGTGTGTGTGTGTGTGTGTGTGTGTGTGTGTGTGTGTGTGTGTGTGTGTGTGTGTGTGTGTGTGTGTGTGAGTGAATTATAAAAAGAACTTGGCAGTGTGAGCCCATTTATGAGTATGACATTGTACCCCCATCTGGCTTGGATGCATGTACTGTTTTGGTTGGGAATGGTATCATAAACCCATTTTAGCCTCTCCTGAGGCAAGCTGACCCACAATTGGTCTACCTGGTCCTTGATGTCCTGGATACAAACACCAGGATGAATTTCATGTTAGAGTTGGTCCCATACATTCTATCAGGGATTACCAAGATGTGAGGAGTAACACTGCAGGGCATCTGCAAAGCAATAGAAAAATGGGACCTCTCCATAAGTTGCCACCATATTCATTGACAATGGTCGTCCAAGACAGTGCAGTGCCATTCATCAGAAGTCCATGCTTCTTGGTCATGGCACAACTCCAAATTCAGCTGTTCGTGTTGTTAACAGCAGCCTATGTTGGGGACAGCGTTTCTTCGGTCTGGCTGTTACTGGTCTCTGACCAATGGGGCAGGATGACATAGAATATTGCAAGGAGGCCATTACTTGTTCTCTGATGGAAGGAGCAGATTTGGATTAATCTTGATGTGCTTGATGCACAATACAGCGATCCTCCCTTGTGATGGTTGACCAGAACCTTGACAATGAGTATGCCTGCCCTTATGTTCCCAAGCAGTTGTTCAAAACTGGACCACTGTCACATCTGAATGTGCCACTTGTCTCGACATTACACGTTTCAGCCTGCCAGCCAAAGGGAGACCCACAGTGAGGCCCTTTCAAAACTCTTATCAGGTGTTGATAACTGTGTGTCAGGTGGGTGTGCGGCATCTCCGTGTTGTTCACAATGATCACTTAACATCTGATGGCATTCACTCCTCTTATATATTGTACCAGGTCTAGTAACACCATTAAACACATACAACATTAATGCACTGTGGTGGCCATTCTACCTGTCGCAGAGAATTGCGGCCCCCCAGGGGCTAACCACTCTTTAGTGAGTTCATGCTTGGCTACCATTGGCCCCCCAGCCTTTGCAGCAGCTCTCCCCTTTCTGTGCTGGGTGTTTATCCTCTTCCTGTTCTTTCTCCCCTCCTTTGGGGAACATACCTTATGTATTCTCAGGAATACCAGTGTGCTCCCTGCCGCCGTTGGATAAGCAGCTGCCAGCAGCAAGTCGTATACTCTTAGCCCACTTATTTGTTACATCGTTTAATTCTTAATTTCTTTGGGTGTTTTTGGGTACTTGCATTGTTTAATTCATAAAGTTCGGGCGTATTATAGTATTTGAGAGTTGTAGCATCGCGCTTTAGTACCTGAATAGTGCAAATTCGCGTAGTCGTCTGTCTTCTGTTTTTGTTTTGAACAGCCAGTGTCGGTTGGTCACAGCCAGTGTGCTCCCAGCCGCCGTTGGATAAGCAGCTGCCAGCGGCAAGTTGTATACTCTTAGCTCACTTATTTATTACATAGTTTAATTCTTAATTTCTTTGCGTGTTTTTTTGGTACTTGCATTTTTTAATTCATAAATTTCGGGCGTATTATAATATTTGCGAGTTGTAGCATTGCGTTTTAGTACCTGAATAGTGTAAAATTGCGTAGTCCCCTTCTACTGCCGAGCAGTGTGTCAGCAGTGCGCAAGTAACAGCATTACTTCATTTACTAGGCAATCTTGTATTTTAATAACCGTTTAAAGTTTGTGTCGAATTGTTTGTGCTCTCTGTAGATTAGTTCGGACGTTCTTTGCACAACAGTATTTAGCACGGATAGGGACTGCGACTGCTGTGTTCGGATGCGGGCTGAGTTGGCATCCCTTCGCTCCCAGCTTCAGGCAGTGTTGGCTTCGGTTACACAGCTTGAGGCTGTTGCCAATGGGCATCACTGTGGGGGTCCGTATGGGGGTTTGTCAGGGATGGCCATCTCGTCCCACGCATCCCCCAATCAGACTAGGGCTGTGGCTGCCCAGGATACTGCCCACATTGAGGCTGACCCCTCACCCGTGGTAGAGTGGGAGGTCGTCTCGAGGTGTGGCAGGGGCGAAAGACATTCCAGAGGGCTGAACAGAAGGCCTCTCCAGTTTGTCTGATGAACCAGTTTCAGGCTCTGTCTCCGGCTGATACTGATCTTCAGCCAGACATGGCTGCTTGTCCTGTTCCAGAGGTTGCCCCTCAGTCTGCAAGATCTGGGTGGTCGCAGAGGGTGGGCTTACTGGTAGTTGGGAGCTCCGTCAGGTGCGTAATGGGGCTCCTTAGGGATATGGCAGCAAGAGAGGGGAAGAAAACCAATGTGCACTCCGTGTGCATACCATGGGGAGTCATTCCAGATGTGGAAAGGGTCCTTCTGCATGCCATGAAGGGTACAGGGTGCACCCATCTGCAGGTGGTCGCTCATGTCGGCACCAATGATGTGTGTCACTATGGATCGGAGGAAATCCTCTCTGGCTTCCGGCGGCTATCTGATTTGGTGAAGACTGCCAGTCTTGCTAGTGGGATGAAAGCAGAGCTCACCATCTGCAGCATCGTCGACAGGACTGACTGTGGATCTTTGGTGCAGAGCCGAGGGGAGGGTCTGAATCAGAGGCCGAGACGGTTCTGTGACTGTGTGGACTGCAGATTCCTCAACTTGCGCCATAGGGTGGTAGGATTTCGGGTTCCGCTGGATAGGTCAGGAGTCCATTACACACAGCAGGTGACTACATGTGTAGCAGGGGTTGTGTGGCATGGACTGGGTGGTTTTGTAGGTTAGATGGCCTCGGGCAAGTACAGAAAGGGCAACAGCCTCAAAGGGTGCGGGGCAAAGTCAGGACATGCAGGGACCGAGCAGCAATCGGTATTGTAATTGTAAACTGTCTAAGCTGTGTCGGTAAAGTACCAGAACTTCAAGCGCTGATAGAAAGCACCAAAGCTGAAATCGTTATAGGTACAGAAAGCTGGCTGAAGCCAGAGATAAATTCTGCCGAAATTTTTACAAAGGCACAGACGGTGTTTAGAAAGGATAGATTGCATGCAACCGGTGGTGGCATG
This sequence comes from Schistocerca americana, assembly GCF_021461395.2. Lineage (NCBI taxonomy): Eukaryota > Metazoa > Arthropoda > Insecta > Orthoptera > Acrididae > Schistocerca > Schistocerca americana. Next base: position 427,154,601 of record NC_060130.1, on the reverse strand, counting down.
TTTGTCGTTGTTAGTAGTAGTATATCCTGTAGTGAAGTAGAAGTGGATAGTTCCTGTGAATTATTATGGGTGGAGGTTACACTCAACAACCGAGCTAGGTTAATAATTGGCTCCTTTTATCGACCTCCCGACTCAGCAGCATTAGTAGCAGAACAACAGAGAAAATCTGGAATACATTTCACATAAATTTTCTCAGCATGTTATAGTCTTAGGTGGAGATTTCAATTTACCAGATACAGACTGGGACACTCAGATGTTTAGGACGGGTGGTAGGGACAGAGCATCAAGTGACATTATACTGCATGCACTATCTGAAAATTACCTCAAGCAATTAAACAGAGAACCAACTCATGGAGATAACATCTTGGACCTACTGATAACAAACAGACCCGAACTTTTCGACTCTGTAAGCGCAGAACAGGGAATCGGTGATCATAAGGCCATTGCAGCATCCATGAATATTGAAGTAAATAGGAATATAAAAAAAGGGAGGAAGGTTTATCTGTTTAGCAAGAGTAATAGAAGGCAGATTTCAGACTACCTAACAGATCAAAAGGAAAATTTCTGTTCCGACACTGACAATGTTGAGTGTTTATGGAAAAAGTTCAAGGCAGTCGTAAAATGTGTTTTAGACAGGTACGTGCCGAGTACAACTGTGAGGGACGGGAAAAACCCACCGTGGTTCAACAACAAAGTTAGGAAATTATTGTGAAAGCAAAGAGGGCTTCACTGCAAGTTTAAACGCAGCCAAAACCTCTCAGACAAACAGAAGCTAAATGATGTCAGTTAGCATAAGGAGGGCTATGTGTGAAGCGTTCAGTGAATTCGAAAGTAAAAGTCTCTGTACCGACTTGACAGAAAATCCTAGGAAGTTCTGGTCTTACGTTAAATCAGTAAGTGGCTCGAAACAGCACATCCGGACACTCTGGAATGATGATGGCATTGAAACAGAGGATGACACGCGTAAAGTGGAAATACTAAACACCTTTTTCCAAAGCTGTTTCACAGAGGAAGACCGCACTGCAGTTCCTTCTCTAAATCCTCGCACAAACGAAAAAATGGCTGACATCAAAATAAGTGTCCAAGGAATAGAAAAGCAACGGAAATCACTCAACAGAGGAAAGTCCACTGGACCTGACAGGATACGAATTCGATTCTACACAGAGTACGCGAAAGAACTTGCCCTCCTTCTAAAAGCCGTTTACTGCAAGTCTCTAGAGGAACAAAAGGTTCCAAATGATTGGAAAAGAGCACAGGTAGTCCCAATCTTCAAGAAGGGTCGTCGAGCAGATGCGCAAAACTGTAGACCTATATCTCTGACATCGATCTGTTGTAGAGTTTTAGAACATGTTTTTTGCTCGTGTATCATGTCATTTCTGGAAACACAAAATCTACTCTTTAGGAATCAACATGGATTCCGGAAACAGCGATTGTGTGAGACCCAACCCGCCTTATTTGTTCATGAGACCCAGAAAATATTAGATACAGGCTCCCAGGTAGATATCATTTTCCTTGACTTCCGGAAGGCGTTCGATACAGTTCCGCGCTGTCGCCTGATAAACAAAGTAAGAGCCTACGGAATATCAGACCAGCAGTGTGGATTGAAGAGTTTTTAGCAAACAGAACACAGCATGTTGTTCTCAATGGAGAGACGTCTACAGATGTTAAAGTAACCTCTGGCGTGCCACAGGATAGTGTTGTGGGACCATTGCTTTTCACAATATATATATATATATATATATATATATAAATGACCTAGTAGATAGTGTCGGAAGTTCCATACGGCTTTTCGCGGATGATGCTGTAGTATACAGAGAAGTTGCAGCATTAGAAAATTGCAGCCAAATGCAGGAAGATCTGCAGCGGATAGGCACTTGGTGCAGGGAGTGGCAACTGGCCCCTAACATAGACAAATGTAATGTATTGCGAATGCATAGAAAGAATGATCCTCTATTCTATGGTTATGTGATAGCGGAACAAACACTAGTAGCAGTTACTTCTGTAAAATATCTGGGAGTATGCGTGCGGAACGATTTGAAGTCGAATGATCGTATAAAATTAATTGTTGGTAAGGCGTGTGCCAGGTTGAGACTCATTGGGAGAGTCCTTAGAAAATGTAGTCCACCAACAAAGGAGGTGGCTTACGAAACACTCGTTCGACCTATACTTGAGTATTGCTCATCAGTGTGGGATCCGTACCAGGTCGGGTTGACAGAGGAGATAGAGGAGATCCAAAGAAGAGCGGCGCGTTTCGTCACAGGGTTATTTGGTAAGCATGATAGCATTATGGAGATGTTTAGCAAACTCAAGTGGCAGACTCTGCAAGAGAGGCGCTCTGCATTGCGGTGTAGCTTGCTGTCCAGGTTTCGAGAGGGTGCGTTTCTGGATGAGGTATTGAATATATTGCTTCCCCCTACTTATACCTTCCGAGGAGATCACGAATGTAACATTAGAGAGATTCGAGCGTGCACGGAGGCTTTCTGGCAGTCGTTCTTCCCGTGAACCATACGTGACTGGAGCAGGAAAGGGAGGTAATGACAGTGGCACGTAAAGTGCCCTCCACCACACACTGTTGGGTGGCTTGCGGAGTATAAATGTAGATGTAGAATACATTCTGAAGTTTTGGTAGGCTGCCATTGAAACTGGCCCTCATCTGTTTTTTCTGTGTTTTCTTCTTCTTCTTCCTCCTCCTGCTCCATCACCTACTTTTTCTCCGCTTCGGCATTTGAGATTTCTCTTCGTATCTTCTTCTTCCCTGTGCACTCCTGATGTCTGGCCCATGTGTTTGATATATAATGGGGGACTGAATAACGTGTAATTCCCAGCTCCGGATTGACAGGTAAGGTTCGTGTGTACCCTCTGGAACAGGCCAGGCCCAGGGAGAGCTAGGGGTGATTGCCTGAGCTGTTACCTTCCCAACTGCCAATTGATCCCTCTGTTAGGTGTCGAGAGTTGTGTCCTGAGGTGTGAAAAATCACTTCTGAAGGGGAGGGGGGGCAGTTGAAAGGAGCGTGCCATCAGACATGCCGGCAATCATGGGGAAGTTTCCGACAATGAGCCAGTCATCTCTTTCACCGTCAACATCTACCAAATGTAAACAGAATGAGGCTAATGATCCCAAGGCCCTCCCAGCTGCCGCACGGTTTGTTGTAGTGAAGATGGTCAGTCTTTTGCTACAGTAAATCTGTATATTATTCAGAAAGATTTTGATTCAGTTGGCAGCCATGTAAAATCCTGCTCTTTTATGCAATGGCACATTGCTTTTGGAGACTAATTGTGATTATCAAGCACAAAAACTACTTGCTGCTTCACCCCTCCACAGTTATCCTGCTCATGCTGAGGCACATTGAATGCTGAATTCTTCACGTGGTGTTCTTTACACTAGGCTGACAGATGCAGAAATCCCAACGTACCTCACTGATCAGAGCGTCCTCGCAGTCCATCGAATGGTGAAAAAGGTTGACACATCCTTAGTGCCCACACACGCACTCTTTTTCTCATGTGTGATGGAGTAGTACTTCCATCAAAGATTAAAGCAGGCTATGAAGTTCTCTAGACCGACCGTACAATCTGAACCCGATGTGCTGCTACCAGTGTCATCATCACAACCACACTGAAATGTCCTGCCGACACCAGTCCAAATGTGTAACCTGTGCTAGGGATGCTCACAAGGGCGACTGTCTGCCTTTTCTCCCTGCTGTATCAATTGCAATGACGACCATGCAGCCTCCTCCCAAGATTGTCTCCTGTATCTTGATGAGCAGCTTGTCCAGCCGATCTGAGTGAAGAAAATAGTGCCTTGCCCTGTTGCTTGCAAGTTGTGTGGTATTCAGAAATCCTGCATTTTACCGTCTGGCGCTTACAGTACTGTTCTAGTTACACCACATTCCACGAAGGACATGGCCATGCATATATGAGACATCAAACTCAGCACTGCAGTTGTAAAATCGCCCTGCTCCAGCTGTGCAACAAGCCACCAAGCTTTCCTTTCAGGGGCAAAGTCACCTGTTACACAATCGACAGGCTGGAAAGGACAGAGGGAATACTCCTGCAGTGACTTTTTATGTCCCTCCAACCAAAAACATCTGAATCGTCATCTGCCACATGCAAAGCCTCCAGGATATTAAACAGTCAAACGGTCTTCTGCTTCAACAACTCTGAGACCCTCTTCAACAATGTCACCACATGCTACCCTCACCTGCCCAACCTCTGTGTTACCAGTGTGCACCACCAACTGTTTTACTGCCCTGGGCTCTGCAAACTGACAGAGGGAGAATGCTAACGCTTCTGTAGATCTAGTGGAGCAGAAGCCTCTAGCCTCTGTGCCCTGTAGCCGTGAATCTTCGAAGGCTGACGCTTCGGAACCGCTGAGGTGACACCCCTTCATTTCGTCCCTCGTCAGGACTCTCCTCCAATGGAATATTTGCAGCCTTAGATCCAACAAAGAGGAATTATGGCTGCTTTTGGAATTGCAGCATCCATGTGTTCTTTGCCTCTGGGAAACAAAATTGTGTCCACACAACCACTTTGACCTCTCACATTTCTTTCCTATCTGCTTTGACCTTCCCCCCCCCCCCCCCCCCCTGAGGATGGCATTCCACCTCATGAGAGAGTCATTCTGCTCATCCGGGATGATGTTCATAGTCAAACTATCTCCCTGGCTACCCGGCTTCAAGGAAATTCTCATTTGGACCTCTCCCTCTGCACTGCCGAGCATGCCTGTCATCTTGAGTGGTCTTTTCTCTCTGACATACACGAGCGACCATTTCCTGTGTGCTATCAGTTTGCTGACTCTTACCCCAACTATGTGCACACCCAAATGGCAGCTTTCCAAGGCTGACTGGAGACTTAACTCATCCCTGACCACCTTTGATGAACATTTCCCCATTTGTGATGACTAGATAGAATAATTTACAAACATTTTTCGTACCGCTGCAAGAACATTCCATTTCTCACACTTTGTCTTTAACATACTGTGTCACAGCCATTTGGTGGACTGAGATGTGCTGCAATGCAGTTTGCATGTGGAGACTTGCTCTCTGCGTTTTTAACTATCTTCGTATAATGGCAAACTGCCTTCATTATAAACAGTTGTGTTCACAGTGTCATTGCAGTCTTCGGGATAGCAAAAAAGCTAGCTGGGTTAATTTACTAGTTCTTTTAACAATTCCACTGCCTCTTCAACTGTGTGGGCCAACCTCCGACAGCTCTCTGGGACCAAGTTCCATTCCCCAATTTCTGGCCTGACCATAGCAGATGATGTTATAGTGGACCCTATTGCTATCTCCAACACATTGGGCCTCTAGTTTTTGGAAATTTTGAACTCCAACCATTATCACCCTGTCTTCCTCCATCAGAAACGGGTGGAGGCATCTCAGGCAATACCCTTCTCTTCTCAGAATCATGAGTGCTACAATGCCGCCTTTACTGTGAGGGAACTAGATCATGCTGTCATTTCATCCTGATCCTCTGCCCCAGGGCCAGATAATGTTCACATTCAGATGTTTCAGAATCTTTCTCTTGTGGGCAAGTACTTTTTCTTTCATACGTACAATCACGTCTGGGCAGGAGGCATGTTCCAAGATACTGGCATGAAGCAACTGTCATAACCATTCCCAAGCCTGGTAAGGACAAACACCTCATAACTACCACCCCTTTTCTCTCACCAGGTGTTTGCAAGGTGATGGAATGTGTGATTCATGCCTGGCTGGTGTGGTGGCTCGAGTCTCACAATCTGCCCAAATGCGGTTGTACAAATGAAGGACAAAATTGCCTGCAGGAGAAAGGTGCTGCAACATCTGAATGTGAACATTGTCCAGCCCTGGGGTGCACAATGTGGATTTCAAACACGCGGATCTTCAGTTGACCATCTTGCCACTTTGTCAACCCATATTGTGAATTGTTTTCTGTGTAAATAGCAGAATGTGGCTGTGTTTTTCGATTTGGAGAAAGCCTATGACACTGCTGGAGGACTGGTATCTTCCATACCCCTTTACATGTGGGGCTTCCGAGACCACATGCCCAGTTCCAGGCATTTTTAACACACCAAGTTTCCAAGGTACATATGGGTTCTGCCTTGTCGAACACCTTCATCCAGGAAAACAGTGTGCCTCAGGGTTGTCCTCTTTGCTGGCTCCCTTTTCGTTGATGATGTTGCCGTCTATTGCAGTTCTCCACGGCTTCTCACCTTGAGTGGCATCTTCAGCATTGTCTCAATCATCTTTACTTATGGAGCATTGACAATGGCGTTTGCTTTTCCACTGACAAAACCGTGTGTAGGAATTTCTGGTGGCACAATTGGTTCCTGCAACTGTCTTTAGATCTTGGGCCTGTTGCTCTTCCATTCTTTCAAACTACAAAATTTGTGGTGCTCATGTTTGATAGGAAACTTTCTTGGTCCTCCCATGTGTCTTACTTGACCGCCTGCTTTACACAGTCCCTCAGTGTCCTACATGCCCACAACGGTATTTCCTGGGAAGCAGATCGGACCACCCTCCTTCGTTTGTACTGGTCCCTTGTCTGTTGGAAACTAGACCATGGGTGTTTCGCTTACGCATCTGTACGTCCATCCATCTTACGCTGTCTCAATACACTCCACCATCGTGGCATCCATTTGGCCACTGGCGCCTTTTACACTAGCCCGGTTGTGAGTCTGTATGCAGAAGCTGCCTAACTAGTGCTGTCCTCCCAGTGTGATTTTTTCCTCAGCAGATACGCATGCCGTTTATCTGCCATTCCTGAGCACCCATCGCATGCCTCTTCTTTGATGACTCCTTTGATCTCCAGTATGGGGTGTGTCTGTTTTCTCTGTTACCTCCTGGAGTTTGCTTTTGGCTATTGCTGCGCCATGTTAACTTCACACTACCTGCCACTTTGGCAATGGGTGTGAGCCCTTCACCACCTTGGCTTCGTGCAGCAGCCCATGTTCACCTTGGACTTCATTCAGTTCCTAAGGACACTACTCCATACTCGATCTATCGCCATAAATTTCTTGACCTACACATGGAACTTCGCAATAGTACCATTGTGTACACTGAGAACTCTTGGACTGACTGTGGTGTCGGGGGTGCATTCGTCATTGGTGCTGATGCTTTTCAGTTTCTGCTTCCAGAACACTGCTGAGTATTTATAGCAGAGCTCTTCGCCCTGTATCAGGCCACACAGTACATCTGGCGACACAAGCTTTCCCGTTGTCATCTGCTTTAACTCCCTCAATGCCCTTCAGAGCCTCTGTGTGCTGTACACTGTCCATCCCTTAGTGCATCAAGTCCAAGAAAGCTTTCACTTACTAATGCTTGAGGGAGCCACTGTGATGTTTATGTAGGTCCCTGATCACGTCAGTCTGAGAGGAAATGAGGCCGCTGACACTGCTGCCAGGGGTGCAGTCCTTGTACATCAGTTCTTCCAATCGTTCCGATGATCTCTGTGTTGCCGTCTGCCAGCAGGTGGTGTCACTTTGGCATCACTACTGGTTTTCCCTTCATGGGAACTAGCTCCAGGGAATTAAACCTCTTCTAGTGGCTTGGCCAACCTCCTCTCATCCCTCTCACCGTGAGGAGATATTTTAGGCTAGGTCTTTTTAGCCATCGCCAGCTGCTTTGTGCTCATTGTCCTTAACCTTTGATGGTTCACCATTTTTCTGACAGAATGCCCCTTTTTTTAAACACTTACATTCTCATTCATGTTTGCCGTCTGAATTATAGGCCATTTTAGTGAATGACACATGTGCTGTCAGACATTTAATCTTTAGTTCAGGATCTCCATTGTGTCTATGGCGTATTTTATGAACCTTTCTCCAAGTCCCTGTTTTAGTTGTCTTTCCTTCTGTCAATTGGGTTTAACATGTAGTTGCTTTTAACTCCTTTTTTGTCTTCATGTTCCCCAGGTCTGACATGGGCACATATGACCCTAGTTGTTTTTGTGCCCTAAAACAAAATGAAGTCTCCTGCAAACACTTATGTCACTCCAGCCAAAAACAAATGTCTGAGTCTCCATCTGTCAATCGTAAAGGCTCTAAGAAATTGAGCAAAAGCAAATGGTCTTCTCCTTCTCCGAATTGAAGATCCTCTTCAGTGGTGTTGCTGCACAATACCTTCACCTGGCTGACAGCCATTTTGCCTGCACACACCACCTCCTGTTTTCCTGACGTGGAGTCTGCAGGCCAAGCCAGGGAGAATGCCGACGCCTCCGTAGATTTCATGGTTCACATGGCTCTGAGCACTATGGGACTCAACATCTTAGGTCATAAGTCCCCTAGAACTTAGAACTACTTAAACCTAACTAACCTAAGGACATCACACACACCCATGCCCGAGGCAGGATTCGAACCTGCGACCGTAGCAGTCCCGCGGTTCCGGACTACAGCTCCAGAACCGCACGGCCACCGCGGCCGGCCGTAGATTTCATGGAACAGGATTCTCCACCCTCTGCACCCACTGTGATGACTGCCCTTCGTTTGTTCCCTCCTCTTCATTCCCCATTCTGACTCTTCTCCAAAGGAACATTTGTGTCATTTGGTCCAACAAAGAAGAATTTCTGCTGCCCTTGGAATCACAGTGTCCAGTTGTTTTCTGCTGTCGAGAAACAAAACTGCATCCTAGCAACTACTTAGACTTCTCATGTTTCCTTCTGGTCTACTCTGATTCCCCTCCCTCTTTCAAGGACAACATTCTATCTTCTGGGGGATAGGGGAATCATGCTGCTCATCTGGGATGATGATTATAGTCAAACCATCTCACTGAACACCCAGCTATAAGCTGTTGCAGTCCACATTTTCCTTCCTCACTTCACGGTTTCTTTTCAGAATGTTTACGTCCCTCTGTCATTTGGTGTCACCAGAGCAGACGTTGTCAACTCCCTCACCCCTTTTTTGTGCTCATTGAATTTAATGCTCACCATCCCCTCTTGGACTCTTCCAAAACCTGTCCTGAGATGTGGCCTCTTGGCTGACCTTCTCAGTCAACTCGACTTCACCTGTCTTAACACTGGGGCACCCACGTTCCTTTCAGGCTCCATGCACACCTGTTCCCATTAGGACCTATTGTACTGCACTGCTTAGCTTGCCTGTCGTCTTGAGTGGTCCATTCGATCTGATATGTACTCGAGTGACCATTTCCTGTGTGCTATCCATTTGCTGACTCCAACCTCACCTGTGTGTAATCCAAATGTGACAGCTTTCTAAGGCTGACGGGAGCCTTTTCTCCTCCCTGGCCACCTTCATCGAACATTATTTCTCCGGTTGTGATGACCAGGTAGGGTACCTTATGAATGTTATCCTTATTGCCGCAGAATGTTCCCTACCCTAAACTTCTTCCTTACCGTGCTGTTTCCCTGTCCCCAGGTGGACTGAAGCATGCCACAACGTGGTTCTTGCACGGAGACATGCTCTCTGCATTTTTTCCATCACCCTATGATGGCGAACTTCATTCATTATAAACAGTTGTGTATGAAGTTATTTGGGATAGCAAAAAAGCTAGCTGTATTTCCTTTATTAGTTTTTGTAACAGTTTCACTCCCTCTTCTGTCGCGTGGGGCAACCTCCGCCAGCTCTCTGAGACCAATATTGATTCCCCGATTTTTCAGCGAGGCTGTAGCAGATGATGTCATTGTGGACCCCATTGCTATCTCCAACACCTTGGGCTAATATTTTGCGGAGATTTCGAGCTCCACCCACTATCACCCTGCCTTCCTCCCTTGGAAATTAGTGGAGGAAGCTCAGATGATATCCGTCTCCTCTCATAACTGTGAATGCTACAATGCCACCTTTACTATGTGGGAGCTTGACCTTGCTCTCACCTCATGCTGACCTTCCACCCCAGGGCTGGACAATGTTCACATTCAGATGTTGCAGCACCTTTCTCCTGCAGGCAATTTTGTCCTTCATTTGTACAACCGCATTTGGGCAGATGGTAGATTTCCCAGATGCTGGCATGAAGCCACCATCATGTCCATACCTAGTACAGACAAACACCTTCATTCTAGCTACCACCTCATTTCTCCCACCAGTTGTGTTTGCAAGGTGATGGAACGTATGATGCGTGACCAGCTGGTATGGTGGCTCTAGTCTCTCAATCTACTAACCACTGCACAATGTGGATTTTGTGCATGCTGTTCTACAGTTGACCATCTTGTCACTTTGTCAACCCATGTCATGAACGGTTTTCAGTGGAAATACCAGACTGTGGCCATGTTTGTTGATTTGGAGAAAGCCTATGACACCTGCTGGAGGACCGGTATCCTCGATAATCTATACGCATGGGACTTCCAAGGCCATGTGTCCCATTTCCTTCAGGAATTTTTAAAAGACCTCAATCTTTCAAGGTACTTGTGGGTTCGGTCTTGTTGGACACCTTTGCCCAGGAGAACGGGGCACCTCAAGGCAAGGAGTGTTCTCTTTGCTGTAGCCGTTAACCCTATTATGGCCTGTCTCCTGCCATGCATCACCAGCTCCCTTTTTGTCAACGACTTTGCTATCTATTGCAGTTCTCCACAGACTTATCTCCTTCAGTGACATCTTTAGCAATGTCTCGATCGTCTTTACATGTAGAGTATTGAGAATGGCTTTCGCTTTTCCACTGACAAAACCATTTGTATGAATTTCTGGTGGCACAATGAATTTCTTCACTGTATTTATATTTTGGGCCTGTTGCTCTTCTGTTTGCTGAAGCTATGAAATTTCTGGTGCTCGTGCTTGATGGGAAACTTTATTGGTCCTCCCACATGCCTTACCTGACTGCATGCTATACCCAGTCCCTCAGTGCTCTGTGTGTCCTAAGCTGTACTTCCCAGGGAGCGGATCAGACCACCCTCCTCCGTTTGTAGCAATCCCCTAGTTTCTTCAAAACTAGATTATGGGTGTTTCGTTTCTTCCTCTGCAAGTCCATCCATATTACGCTGTCTTAAAACAACCCACCATCGTGGAATACATTTGGCCATTGACACATTGTACACTAGCGACAGAAGCAGTCAAACAACCACTGTCATGTCGGTATAATGTCTTCATCGGCATGCTGCTTGTCTGCTGTGCCTGGCCACCCATCCTATGCCCCTTTTATGATGACTCCCTTGAACGCCAGCATGGGGTGCACCCTTCTTTTGTTACCTCCAAGAGTTCACTTTAGGCTACTGCTCTGGCAGCTAACGTTACACTACCTGCCATGTTCCCAATTGGTGTGAACCCTTCACCACTTCTTTTGTTACCTCCAAGAGTTCACTTTAGGCTACTGCTCTGGCAGCTAACGTTACACTACCTGCCATGTCCCCAATTGGTGTGAACCCTTCACCACCTTGGCTTTGTGCAGTGGCTCAAGTTCAGGTTGGAATTAATTTGCTTCCCAAGGACCTTACTCTGGATTTGACATCACTGTAAGTTTCTCTACATTCGCACACAACTTAGCAATAGCACCATGGTGTACACTGATGGCTCTAAGACCAACTGTGGTGTGGGGTGTGCCTTCATCATTGGCACTGACCATTTCTGATATCAGTTTCCAGAACACTGCTAGATTTTTACAGCAGAGCTCTTCACCCTCTATCAGGCCACGCAGAACGCCTGTGGACATGTCGTGTCCTTAGATTCTCTGTCCTTTTCAGAGCCTCTGCATGGTGTACACAGTCCATTCCTTAGTGCAATTGGTCCAGGAAAGGTTCCACTTGCTCACTGTTGAGGAAGCCATGTGGGTTCCTGGTTACTTGGTCTGATGCGAAATGAGGCTCCTGCCGCCGCGACCAAGGCTGCAGTTGCTAGCACTTTCATTCCTTTGGATTATCTCCGTGTTGCCATCTTTTGGCAGATGATGTAACTTTGGCAACACCACTGCTCTTCTCTTCATGGGAAGAAGCACTGGAGAATTGAACCCCTCCCAATGACTTGGATGACCTCCTCATGGCCCTCACATTGCGAGGAGATCATTTTAGCTATGTTACTTATTGGGCACTGTTATTTTAGCCATCGACATGTGTTAATTGGTGATTCCCCATCACTCTTTGCTCATTGTCATCAACCTCTGACAGTTCAGCATTTCCTCTCCCAATGCTCCTTTTTTTAACTGCTTACATTCCAGTGTATGTTTGCCATCTGAGTTACTGGCTGTTTTAGCAAAGTCCTTGTTTTAGCTCTCTTTCCTTCTGTCAATAGGATTTATCATTTGCTTTTAACTTCTTTTACTTATTATTGTTCTAAGGCTATGACATGGGCACTTGTGAGCTCTTCTGTGTGCTTCACTTTTTTTGACAGGTATATCAAGAAAATTGGATGACCTATGAAGAATTAAAGTCCTCTGCGCCATCTTTCCATCTGTATGTGAAGACTAATCTCAAGAACCACTACAGGGTTTATGATAAGATTTTCACTAAGATAGAAGGAATATTTGTGTGTATTATTTATTACCGCTAAGCCAGACAAGTCACCTGATGATAGTTACTCGGTATTCTAGTTAGATCATTAAGTGTCTCGCATATGCACGAGTTGAGTTAAATATAGGCACTGTTAGGTAAGAATAGTCCATTGAATAAAACTGAATGCACTTGCAGTGTTGTATTAAGAATTAGGTAATATTCCATGGCACTTTCGAGAAGAAATTGACAGGCGTTAATAAGAAACACTGTTGAGCCAACACATCACAACCTGCTTAATAGCATATTGACCCTCTTTTGGAACACAATGCAGCACAGCGGTTCTGCATGACAGGGATTTGACAAGTCCTTGGCTGGTTTCTGGAATATGCAACACCGAATGTCTATGCGTAGATCACACAATCTCCCTAGATTAATGGGTCGGTGGTTTCTTGGAGTGGATATGGCTCCTGATTATGTCCCAGATGTGTGCCATTGGTTCATATCAAGTGAATCTGATGCCCAATACATCAACATGAGTTTACTATCATGCTCTTAAAATAACTGAACATGATACTGGTCTTCTGACATGGACAGTCATCCTGCTGGAAGACATATGCATGAAGAGATTAAGGTGGTCCACAGTATTATTCACATAGTGCACAGCTGTCACTGTGTCTTATTACTAAAAGTCTGATGAAAGACTAGTCTAATGTCCTCCATAGCCTAATACCACCCCGTCTTTCCTGTGCGTGTGGTGTGGTGCGGTGCATACTTAAAGCAGCCATTTGTGTGGATGATGATGTATTTCAACATGGCCATTGACCTTGGGTGACAAGAACTGTGATTCAGGTGACTCGTTTCCATTGATCTGTGGTCCAATCTTGATGATCCTGTGCACACTGCAATCTTAATTCACGATGTTGTTGGATCAGTGTGGAAAAACAAATGGTAGTTTACTGTGGAGTTTCATCTCCATGTCTGACAGTGTGCACTGAATCGTGTGCCTTTACTAGCATAGGAATCGTTGACTGACTGGAAATGTGTTTTGATGGCTTCTTAGAGAAGCATAACCCCACCTAATCCATACTTGCACTACTTTACACAATTTCGTCCCCCTTCTTTATTGCAGCATAATCTTATTTGACGGCATGTGTTCATGAGGAAGGATCAGAAACACACAATAATTTTTTCTTCTGTGGTGTTGTAGCTGGAATGTTGAAATTTTATGATGCTGTAGTTTGAAGTTTACACTGTAGAGGCTATTTTATTTTCATGTACAGCTGTAGATTAGATTAGATTAGATTAATACTAGTTCCATGGATCATGAATACGATATTTCGTAATGATGTGGAACGAGTCGAATTTTCCAATACATGACATAATTAGGTTAATTTAACAACATACTTAAGTTAATATAACAACTTTATTTTTTTGTGTTTTTTGTTTTTCTTTATTTTTTATTTTATTTTTTTATTTTTTTTAATATTTTTGTTTTTTTTTTTCTTTTTTTTCTTAATTTATATCTAAAAATTCCTCTATGGAGTAGAAGGAGTTGTCATTCAGAAATTCTTTTAATTTCTTCTTAAATACTTGTTGGTTATCTGTCAGACTTTTGATACTATTTGGTAAGTGACCAAAGACTTTAGTGCCAGTATAATTCACCCCTTTCTGTGCCAAAGTTAGATTTAATCTTGAATAGTGAAGATCGTCCTTTCTCCTAGTATTGTAGTTATGCACACTGCTATTACTTTTGAATTGGGTTTGGTTGTTAATAACAAATTTCATAAGAGAGTATATATACTGAGAAGCTACTGTGAATATCCCTAGATCCTTAAATAAATGTCTGCAGGATGATCTTGGGTGGACTCCAGCTATTATTCTGATTACACGCTTTTGTGCAATAAATACTTTATTCCTCAGTGATGAATTACCCCAAAATATGATGCCATATGAAAGCAATGAGTGAAAATAGGCGTAGTAAGCTAATTTACTAAGATGTTTATCACCAAAATTTGCAATGACCCTTATTGCATAAGTAGCTGAACTCAAACGTTTCAGCAGATCATCAATGTGTTTCTTCCAATTTAATCTCTCATCAATGGACATACCTAAAAATTTGGAATATTCTACCCTAGCTATATGCTTCTGATTAAGATCTATATTTATTAATGGCGTCATACCATTCACTGTACGGAACTGTATGTACTGTGTCTTATCAAAATTCAGTGAGAGTCCGTTTACAAGGAACCACTAAGTAATTTTCTGAAAGACAGTATTGACAATTCCATCAGTTAATTCTTGTTTCTCAGGTGTGATTACTATACTTGTATCATCAGCGAAGAGAACTAACTTTGCCTCTTCATGAATATAGAATGGCAAGTCATTAATGTATAATAAGAACAACAAAGGACCCAAGACTGACCCTTGTGGAACCCCATTCTTGATAGTTCCCCAGTTTGAGGAATGTGCTGATCTTTGCATGTTACGAGAACTACTTATTTCAACTTTCTGCACTCTTCCAGTTAGGTACGAATTAAACCATTTGTGCACTGTCCCACTCATGCCACAATACTTGAGCTTGTCTAGTAGAATTTCATGATTTACACAATAGCATATTTCAGTCTATCAGGGAAAATGCCCTGTTCCAGAGAGCTATTACACAGGTGGCTGAGAATCTTACTTATCTGTTGAGAACAAGCTTTTAGTATTTTGCTGGAAATGCCATCAATTCCATGTGAGTTTTTGCTTTTGAGCAAGTTTATTATTTTCCTAATTTCAGAGGGAGAAATGGGTGAGATTTCAATTGTATCAAATTGCATAGGTATGGCCTCTTCCATTAACAGCCTAGCATCTTCTAATGAACACCTGGATCCTACTATATCCACAACATTTAGAAAATGATTATTAAAAATATTTTCAACTTCTGACTTTTTGTTTGTAAAGTTTTCATTCAATTTGATGCTAATACTGTCTTCCTCTGCTCTTGGTTGATCTGTTTCTCTTTTAATAATATTCCAAATTGTTTTAATTTTATTATCAGAGTTGCTGATTTCAGACATGATACACATACTCCTGGATTTTTTAATAACTTTTCTTAATATAACACAGTAGTTTTTATAATTTTTGATAGTTTCTGGGTCACTACTCTTTCTTGCTGTCAGATACATTTCCCTTTTCCGGTTACAAGATATTTTTATACCCTTAGTAAGCCATGGTTTGTTACAAGGTTTCTTACGAGTATATTTAACTATTTTCTTGGGGAAGCAGTTTTCAAATGCATTTACAAAAATGTCATGAAATAAATTATATTTTAAATTGGCATCAGGTTCACGGTACACCTCATCCCAGTCTAACTGCTGTAGGCTTTCCCTGAAATTTGTAATTGTTAAATTGTTGACTGAACGTACTACTTTGGAGGACTGTTTAGTATTGCTGAATGGAGCTATGTCATATATTGTAACTAGCTGTGCACCATGATCAGAAAGACCATTCTCAACAGGCTGAGCATTTATCTGGTTAAACTTATCTTGGTCTATAAAGAAGTTATCTATCAGTGAGCTGCTATCCTTTACCACCCGAGTAGGAAAATCAATAACGGGTGTCAAATTGAAAGAACCGAGTAATACTTCAAGGTCATTTTTCCTATTACCCTCTTTCAGAGAATCTACATTGAAGTCCCCACAAATAATAATTTGCTTCCCCCTGTCTGACAGATAGCACAACAAGGAGTCCAAATTTTTCAGAAATAGATGAAAATTTCCTGATGGGGACCTATATACAGTTACAATTATAAATGTGCCTTTATTTAATTTAAGCTCACAGGCACATGCTTCTATATGTTTCTCTACACAAAACTTTTTTGTTTCTATACTTTTTGCACAATGATAACTTTTGACATATATGGCAACTCCTCCTTTCTCCATATTTTCTCTCATTACATGTGCAGAGAGCTTATAACCACTTACATTTACCTTATCCATATCAGTAACAATGTGATGCTCAGACAGGCATAGTATATCTATTTCATTCTCAGCTTCTAAATCTTCCAAACAAACCAGAAGCTCATCTACTTTAGTCTTTAAACTCCCAATATTTTGATGAAATATACTTACATTATTTTTAATTATACTTTTATGAGAACCTTTCCTTATACTAACATTTGCAGTACTCTCCTGTCTGAGTTTCTCATTGTGCTTAGGCCTAGTTCCTATACCAGTGGTCACATGGTGTTCAGAGAGGCAGATTATGTCAGTTGGGTTGGGTGACTTTAGTTCATCAATGCAATTACCTAGGACTGAGATACAACTTGGTGGAGATAAAATTTCTGGCGATTGGTGAAAATTTATAATTGATAGCTGTGATTGGTGATCCAATGTGCTAGAATTGTGCTGTTGAATTTCTTTCCTAAACTGAAGATTTGTTTCAATCCTGACCTCTCGTAGAACTTGACATCTTTCTGTAGTGAGAGGAACCTGAACCATGAAACAAACATGGCGTCATGTTACTGTCATCAGCTTGTGAAGAGTAGCAAAGCGGAGTTCGATATTTTTGGGTCAAAGGGCATAAACCAAATGAAATTCACAGGGACGTGTGTGGTGTGTATGGGCAATTGTATAGACCATAGCAATGTCTTCTGGTGGTGTGTGTCCTTCCAAGAAGGCCGTCTGAACATTAGTGATCCACCACACTCTGAGCAGCCTGTAACAGCTGCAACCCCACAGCCATTGACACAGCAATTTTGGATGACCAGTGTGTGCAGCTGCGAATCTTATCACAGCTGTTCAACAATTTTCATGGTGTGGTGTAGAATATTGTTCATGACACAATACAAAATTTCAAAGTTAGTGTTTGCTGGGTGTGTAAGAACCTGACAGACAACCACAAGTGGCAGCAAAAGACAAGCGGCGTGGACCACTTAACATGTTATGCCACAGAAGGGCATGAGTTTCTCAAGAGAATCATCGCTGGTGATGGGTCATGGGGATATCACTACACAGCCAAAATCAGGCAGGTCTCTATCGAATGGGATCATGTTGGTTCCCCAGAATGAAAAAACTTCAAAGTGACTCAGTCTGCTAGGAAACTGCTTGTGACTATGTTCTGGGATATGCACAGTGTGACTGGTGGACTCTGCTGAACGCGGGACCACTGTGAATGCTGTAGCTTACATTAAAACTTTAAGTTGCATCATGCCCTTCATGACAAACAGCACAACATTACTGTTGATGGTGTCAAACTTCTTCATGACTGTGCTCATCCCCATCTTGCTGCTCCTGTTCGTGAGAAAACTGCCAAATTTGCGTGGAAAGTGCTTCAACATCCACTGTACAGACCAGACCTTTCACTGTCAGTCTGTCTGATTGGCCAACACTTCGCGATAGATATGGAAGTGATATCAGCAGGCTGCAGATGACTATACTCAAGCCAAACAGACTTCTATGAACAGGACATATTGAAACTGGTACCATGGTGGGAGTAATGTGTTGGGAACCTTGTTGACTATGTAGAAAAGTAGACAAAAGATGTAAGTTTGATTGTGGTTTTTTTTTGTTCTGTTACCTATTAAACTTTTTGGTAGTAAAATTGTGCGTTACTTTCTGATCTTTTCTCGTACATAGTTTATTTGCCCCACGCACTATGTAATTTGATCTGCAACATAGAACGCTTCATCGTCTTCCCTCTATTGAAGAACACATATGTATATTAAAGCTCCCCATCTTTTCTTAAAAATTCCAGTTGGTTCATGTGGATACTGATTTCAAAAACATCACTGTAAAGTGACATATGGGTGTACGTGACAAATTTTAGTTTCTGTGTTATGGGTGTTAACGGAATCAAATATTTTTGTATGCTATACACCCGGATTCAGCTTAGCAAGCTATACAAGTTGCCTTGGGTGTGCTATTTTTACATCACAAAGCATGCTTGTTAATGGGTGACACTTAATTGTATAGTGCTGGCCAATTTCTTTTGAAGGAGAATCGTTAATATCATATTAAGAGTTGTATCTATATATTACATGCGTCATTATAGAATGTCGATGTCTCACTTTAACAAAAAACAGCTATGTCCTCTGGCGGTATGTAATTATACAGCATTTTCTGCTAGCTCTACAGTAGTAGTTGTGACTGAGTATCTCTAATGCAATGTAAACAATGTAGATTATACAGAATGTTAACATACATGTGTCTTCGTATTTCTGAAGTACAATGTGAACTAGTGTGTGTGCTATAAGTTGAAGTAGTACCATGCTTTATTACCAGAGCCCTTAAAAGATGGGGTAAGTCTGCTAAAGGGACACCATACATTTCACATATCATTGTATGCATACTGACACTCATTATCCTAGCATTGACAATATGTGCCACATGTGTTTCTCGACTGCTATTGAGCAGTTAAATTACAACAGCATTGCTACTTACATTTTATAATCAAAATATTTAGTAGGGAATAGTTTAAGTCTGTTCAATATATTGGTTCTTTTTCTTCGAGTCCTTTGTTGGGACCTATCAGTTCGGTAATATCACTATATTTGACATTATTGTTAAGAACCGTGTTGTGGATTGAGAAAAAGAAATATGCTTCTCCTGCTTCAGCATTACACTTCTGTATAGCTAGCATTTAATACATTACATAGTACTCCACAGGTTCAAACACCAATAATCTATTTCACAGTTATAAATCGTAACTTAAAGGTATATGTACTCACCAATTTTTTCTAGTATGGCTCTTACTGCTGCAGTATTGCCCCCACGTAGGTGAAATGTTCATTTTGTCATATCATGTCTCCCCTATTAAAATACACATATGGGGTGTCATTTCCCCTCATATATATCTAGTGCCTGCAGTAAAGACCTGAAGCTCATGCCACAAATTCTGGGTACTTCCACTGTACAGTGCTTTTTTTCTACGAGGTGTACAACTTTGCTTCTGCCGTTTGCCAATAGGTGGCGACAGTGGTAAGCAGCGGCTGAAAGAAACAGATCTCAGACATCAGGCAGTTAGCTTGGACCTCGGTCAACATAACCTCATTCAAACATTAGTTGATTTGTGTCTGCATCATAGAGTTGTTCTTGATTGAAAATGTCAGTTTAGGAGCCTAATTCCTGTCATTTGTGGGAGGTGTTACTGTTTTGTTACAATATGAAGAAAACAGCAGCTGAGTCTCATCGAATGCTCTCAAGTATGTACAGTAAGGATGCTATTAGTGAAACAACGTGTCGTGAGTGGTTTCAATGCTTCAAGAACGGTTATTTTAATGTCGTAGACCAGCATAGTGGTGGAAGAGTGTTTTCGAAGATGTAGAATTGGAGACATTGCCGAGTGAAGACTCACATCAAACTCAAGACGAATTGGCACGGTTTGTGGAAGTGACACAGCAAGCCATTTCAAAACGTCTCAAGGGTATGGGCACGATTCAGAAAGAAGGAACTTGGTTCCCGTGTGAGCTGAAACCAAGAGATGTTGAATGGCGTTTGTGTGTTTGTGAACAGTGGCTTCAGAGGCAAAAACGTAAGGGATTTATGCATTGCATTATGACTGGGGGAAAAAAAATGGGTTCATTACGATAACCCTAAATGCAAAAAATCATGGGGATATCCCGGCCATGCTTCTACGTCGACGGCCAAACCGAATATTCATGACTCCAAGATCATGGTCTGCATTTGGTGGGACCAGCTCGGCGTCATGTACTATGAGGTGTTAAAACCAAGTGAAAGATTTGCAGGTGCTCATTATCGAATGCAGTTAATGCATTTGAGCAGAGCATTAAAAAACAAATGGTCGCAATACAGTGAGAGACATGATAAAGTGATTTTGCAGCACGACAACGCTCAACCCCACATTGCAAAAAGAGGTCAAAATGTACTTGGGAACGTTAAAATGGGAAGTCCTACCCCACCTGCCATATCCTCCAGACATTGCTCACTCTATCACCTGTTTAAATCAATGGCACATGGCCAGGCTGACCAACACTTCCAATCTCATGAAGAAGTCACAAATTGGGTCAATTCGTGGATCGTACACTGCCCGAAAGATGGGAGAAAGTAGTGGCCAGCGATGGAAAGTACTGTGAATGATACATGTGTAACCAATTTGTTTCATTAAAGCCTTAAATGCTGGGGAAAAAACAGCGGAAGCAAAGTTGTACACCTTGTAAGTGTATCTATAAATCAGTGTTACAACCCCCCCCTCCCCCCCCCCTCCTTTCCCAAGCTCAGGGGTCGTAATATGTTAGAACAACTGAAAGGTATGAGGAATAGAGGGGGGGGGGGGGGGGAGACAACTCACACCGAAGCTTGCAGAGAAACACAGGCAAGTGTGTCATTGGCTTAATTACATTGAAGGTACACAACGGCCCTTCTGCTGAACTCGGTGTTGGTGCCGCACATTGGGTGGGCGTGGGTCAGTGCCAATGCCAATGTCAGAATCTGTCAGTGCTGGTCGCCCAGCCTTGCTGATGCAGCGCTCCTATTCACACAATGGTTAAGTGTCAGCCGCATATGTTACTGCAGCCGATAGCCCGGAACATGGCTGACTGCTCTGTCAAGCACGACTCGTGGACCCTATGTAGAGCGCCAAAGGGAAAGAGCCAACTGCCGTTGTAGTGAGCCTTAGCAGCTCTGACGATTCTTCCAGGGCAGCCTGTTCAATGAACACAGACAGTTCTGCACCTGGGAGGCTGTGAATTTGCACCCTGGCCCTGCCCCTGTGGATGGCAGTGTGCAGTCCGCCAGACGATGTCACCCACAGAGCAGAGGCCAGCAGTCCCCTTCTTCCTCACACTGGTTCAGCTGCAAAGTGTGGGGTGCCCCGCCACAGCTATTATGCGTTCATGCAGCAGAGGTTGGAGGTAGCTTCATCGGGCCAGTTGACCACCATTATACATCACCAAAAGGTCATCGTGGTTGGTCTGCAACTTAAACAATTGTCATTCTCTACAGTTCTAGACGTGGACAGAATGTCAACACGACTTCCTGCTTTGAGCCTCTGGCTGGCTTATTTATACGTCTCCCCCCCCCCCCCCACCCCCCCACCCTCATTTCTGACATAGTTCCTCTGGAGGGGATAAGTGGAGTGCTCTTTAATAGTTAAGTCAGCTTTACTCAGCCCACGTTGGTCCCTACCACAGGTCACTACACGTTGCTGTAACTGTTATGTATGTGTTCTTCACATCACGTCAGTGCCCTGTGGTGCCCTCATTACTTCATACTTAGTGCCACCCGGGCCATGCATTCCCACCTGCGAGTGGTGTCGTAAACCTGCCTCGCAGAATCATTTGAAGAATATCGACATTGCCTGCACCTGCCATCTGGTGTGCCTGTCAGTCCCTTTACTACTACCTTCTAGCCACAGCTGTGTGTAATTTATAAGAATTCCCCAATTCCATGTCTGTACTTATTTGTGGTGCAGCATCAGTGTTGGAGGTGAATTATAACTACTATGTGTAGGAACTGAAGGCAATACAGCCTGACACAGCATTGAGTCATTACAAGCTTAGTGAAGTGTGCAAGTTGCCTCTGGAATGCTATTACCACATTGAAAAGTACTTGTTAACAGATGATACAGCAGGTTTTAATTATAGATTCTGTAGGGAATAAAATGATGTTAATTAATGGTATAGAATATTACCTGCATAAACAAATGGTGATATTGTATGACAATTCTATATTTTGTCGCTAAAATCATAATTCTTTAATGGTGGTCAGCATTTTTGGAGGAAATGTTAAGTTCATGGTGTAATCATTTATCTAAAATTGCAGGTCTGATGTTCAAAAGAGGAGCCCATGTGATTGATTTATTGTATGGAAATACGTATTTAAATCTGTTTGTGGCCCAATTTTTTTCTGTAATACTTTAGAACACTATTTTTATCTTTGGCTTCAAAGAAGTTAAGTATCCTATAAATTCCATTTGTTTCATTTGTCCATAATTGGCATATATTCCGTACTTTAAAATATTTGGTTTTGAAATTTGCTAACATATCATTGTGATGTGCACCAAAAGTAAGAAGGTCTGAAATGTTTGAAAGTCTTGTTAATTTGAGAACAATGTTTATTCTGAAATCTGTGGAAGTTGGCAAGAACACTCTCTTTTTGCAATGTACAGAAACCTTAGTCATCATCATCATCATCATCATCATCATCCCCCAAACAAGGAGACAACATTTGGACCCACAAATATATTGATGAAACAAGGTTAGTATTAAAACTTTTTACCCATTGCAACAGCCATTTCGGAACTGTTTTTCTACACTGCTTTTTCCCCGCAACACATAGTAACACATTCAAATAGCTGTTTTAACTAGCTGAAGAAATACAGTTTATTGTAATCAAGTTATGTAATAATGACTTTTGAATGGGGCATAGGGAACAGTAGTATTTGAATGTGCAATATATCACTTTAATGAAAAACAGCTATCTTTTGGATGTACCTAATTATACAGCATTTTTGCTAATTTTACCCTAGGATTTGTGACTGTGTATCTATAATGCAATGTAAACTATATATAATTTTAAAAATAATTGATTTATCTCACATGGAATGACAGTATTTGGGGGAAACAGCAGCAGTTTATGGTGCATCTTAATTAAGACCAGTGGGATAACAAGATGTACATTGTCCAGTCCTCCACATCCTGAAACAGTATAACAATCCTTTTGTAAGCAGATCCAACTGGGCAGATGGGTTTATAAACACATTTTTCGTATATTCCTTAATTTAGTTAAGACCCTTGAATTCATAATTTTTGTGAATGTTTGCCAGTATGTGACCACTTTGTGTGTGTGTGTGTATATATATATATATATATATATATATATATATATAATGGAAGGAAACATTCCACGTGGAAAAAATTATATATAAAAACAAAGATGAGGTGACTTACCGAACAAAAGCGCTGGCAGGTCGATAGACACACAAACAAACACAAACATACACACAAAATTCAAGCTTTCGCAACAAACATATGTCTGCTTGTGTCTGTATGTGTGGATGGATATGTGCGTGTGTGCGAGTGTATACCTGTCCTTTTTTCCCCCTAAGGTAAGTCTTTCCGCTCCCGGGATTGGAATGACTCCTTACCCTCTCCCTTAAAACCCACTTCCTTTCGTCTTCCCCTCTCCTTCCCTCTTTCCTGATGAGGCAACAGTTTGTTGCGAAAGCTTGAATTTTGTGTGTATGTTTGTGTTTGTTTGTGTGTCTATCGACCTGCCAGCGCTTTTGTTCGGTAAGTCACCTCATCTTTGTTTTTTTTTATATATATATATATATTTTTTTTTTTTTTTTTTTTTTTTTGCTGTCTTTACCATCCAGCTGTGATCCAGACTCCTCACCCAGCCAGAGTATCTACAAAGTGTATGTCTTCCAAATGTCAATCCTCAGAAACTTCTAGCTGTCAAAGCAAACCCTTATATACACTATGAGACAAGGATTGTGGTGGATGTAAGGTGTGTTATAATGTTTGTAAGCACACCATGGGCAGGTACGTTAACTTTAAATACAGCTTTAAATGTATCTTTATGCTTACAAAATCTAGCCCCATGACCACCTAACAATGATTTTTCTCCTGTGTTGATAACACCAAGTACTGTCCAAATATGTCTGTCCAAGCTTTGAATACTCACTAAAGCTCCAGTATGAAAATATACGCCCCTCTCAGGTGACCTGATAGTGACTTTTTTTTTTTTTTTAACCCACTCATAATGCTAGAATGAGTTCCTAACAGTGAAAGGGGTGTGTTAAGTGGAAAGAGTGCATTTGTTTCATTGTGCCAATAGTTCAACATGAAATATCAGTGTGCATGTTAAAACATCACACTGTGGAAACTACACTCCTGGAAATTGAAATAAGAACACCGTGAATTCATTGTCCCAGGAAGGGGAAACTATATTGACACATTCCTGGGGTCAGATACATCACATGATCACACTGACAGAACCACAGGCACATAGACAAAGGCAACAGAGCATGCACAATGTCGGCACTAGTACAGTGTATATTCACCTTTCGCAGCAATGCAGGCTGCTATTCTCCCATGGAGACGATCGTAGAGATGCTGGATGTAGTCCTGTGGAACGGCTTGCCATGCCATTTCCACCTGGCGCCTCAGTTGGACCAGCGTTCGTGCTGGACGTGCAGACCGCGTGAGACGACGCTTCATCCAGTCCCAAACATGCTCAATGGGGGACAGATCCGGAGATCTTGCTGGCCAGGGTGGTTGACTTACACCTTCTAGAGCACGTTGGGTGGCACGGGATACATGCGGACGTGCATTGTCCTGTTGGAACAGCAAGTTCCCTTGCCGGTCTAGGAATGGTAGAACGATGGGTTCGATGACGGTTTGGATGTACCGTGCACTATTCAGTGTCCCCTCGACGATCACCAGTGGTGTACGGCCAGTGTAGGAGATCGCTCCCCACACCATGATGCCGGGTGTTGGCCCTGTGTGCCTCGGTCGTATGCAGTCCTGATTGTGGCGCTCACCTGCACGGCGCCAAACACGCATACGACCATCATTGGCACCAAGGCAGAAGCGACTCTCATCGCTGAAGACGACACGTCTCCATTCGTCCCTCCATTCACCCCTGTCGCGACACCACTGTAGGCGGGCTGCACGATGTTGGGGCGTGAGCGGAAGACGGCCTAACGGTGTGCGGGACCGTAGCCCAGCTTCATGGAGACGGTTGCGAATGGTCCTCGCCGATACCCCAGGAGCAACAGTGTCCCTAATTTGCTGGGAAGTGGCGGTGCGGTCCCCTACGGCACTGCGTAGGATCCTACGGTCTTGGCGTGCATCCGTGCGTCGCTGCGGTCCGGTCCCAGGTCGACGGGCACATGCACCTTCCGCCGACCACTGGCGACAACATCGATGTACTGTGGAGACCTCACGCCCCACGTGTTGAGCAATTTGGCGGTACGTCCACCCGGCCTCCCGCATGCCCACTATACGCCCTCGCTCAAAGTCCGTCAACTGCACATACGGTTCACGTCCACGCTGTCGCGGCATGCTACCAGTGTTAAAGACTGCGATGGAGCTCTGTATGCCACGGCAAACTGGCTGACACTGACGGCGGCGGTGCACAAATGCTGCGCAGCTAGCGCCATTCGACGGCCAACACCGCGGTTCCTGGTGTGTCCGCTGTGCCGTGCGTGTGATCATTGCTTGTACAGCCCTCTCGCTGTGTCTGTAGCAAGTATGGTGGGTCTGACACACCGGTGTCAATGTGTTCTTTTTTCCATTTCCAGGAGTGTATTTAACGTCTTGTATTTTTGTGTATCTTAGGATTGCAGTCTTGAAAAGTGTGAGAATATTAGTAAAGCAACAATAAATTGCCACAAAACTGTAAATAGCAGCATAAGTAGTTGTGCTTGCAGAAAACATCACTGGGCATGATACTGTGCTGCAAACTGCAAATATCTCTTGAATTTGCCTCAACAGCTGCAAATGCCTCATGATGTTTATAGGGTGATGTGCAGAGCATGAATGCAAAGCCCATCTCATGACTAAAATACTGCGAAGAGTGGTGAGCAGTAGCTCAAATTGCACCAGTAGGATCACACTACCAGAGTGCATGAAGGGAAAGCAGCCATTTTCCTCATAAATTATGGTAAGACGATAGTTATGGGTCATAAATTAGATTAGGTTAAATGTATCAGATGATCATTTTGTTTACATAAGAGCCACAGACAAGTGAGTGATTTGCTTACACTAATCTATAAGCATTGGTGGCCATATTTTTTATATAAGGGCCTTGGGCCAGGGCCCGATTTGTTTATGTAAGGGTCATTAACCTTTTTGCTGCTGTGGATGTGTATACATGTCCTGTTCAACTGTTCCCCAGGTGCTGTGTATGTATATATATATATATATATATATATGCACACTGCTTGGGTTATTCTACAGTTTTACTGACATCTATATGCACCCTTAGCTGTTGACTGCTCACTGCTGTGGATGAGTTACTTCCGTGTAATGCTGAATAAAAAAGTTTTTATTATTTATCATACAACATAGGTGCCTCTTTGTGTGCCTTCATTGGCAAATAAATAAATAAATAATCAGTAACCCAAGAATGATCTGAGGTATGGTTTTACTCTCAATTTTAAACAAAATTTTGATATCTTATCTACATTTCATACACTGCGGTGTATGAGTTAAAATCAACCATACACAGTTTTCATAATGTGTTTGTACCTCTGCAAACTCTTTAAAATTTCACGCAATGTTTTACTTCATTTTATGCAGCACAGTAATTATGATCTATGATCTGGAAGATGAGCAAAAATTAAATTTTTTCATCTGATAGTTTTTTTAAAATTGGATGATAAGTATTTCATAGTGGCTGGAATGTGATTTGTCAGCACAAGTTTCAGCATTTTACAGCCACAGCAGAGCTGCCTTCACCATGGAAAGGTTTAAGAGGGTTGGGCCAAGTGGCCATTTTGTTTATGTAAAGAGTATCCACACAGCTCCATTACTACAAGCTTAGACTGGGTAAACACATCGCCCGTGTCCTTTCCACAGGAGACGAGCCATCAATTGTCTTAAATGATTTAGGAAGACCATAAAGCTGGAGTATTAGATGGAGTTTGAACTGTAGTCCTTATGAACATGCATTTGATGTCAAGTTCAGAAAACGCAACATCAACTGAATCCACAACAAGAAAGCTTCAAACAGTATCAGCTCATTGTCATGATACTGAAGGAGGTAGTGCAGCAGTTAAGGAACTGGACTTGCAGTTGGGAGAACTGTGTTCCAATCCCTCATCTGGCAGTTGTGGTCTACATGCTCCATCATTTCTTTCAATCAGTTCAGGTGAAAGCTGGGACTATGCCTTTGAAAAGGACCTGGCAGATTTCCTTCCCAATCCTTGTCCTTTCCAAGCTTGGTGTTCTATCTCTAATAATATTGTCATTTAACAGGATGTGAAACTGTAAATTTCCTTTCTTTCTTCTTTCCTTCACTTTCTCATGATGAAGAAATGCATAAGATACTGAAATCCTTCACAGATATAATTCTATGTCTTTGTAACCAGTCGGTGAAAGATAGTTGGCATCACTTCATACAGAAACATGTTGTGGATCCATTCAGCAAAGTAGGAGATGAGGAGAGAGATCATACTACAGGCCCTTCAGCTGTGTCTTTGACAATAAAATAAACATTTGAAATAAGATCAGAAACATTGTTTTATTGTCCTGAAGATAGTGTTGCTTATTAATTTCATTGTTAATGGATTACGCAGCACCTTCCCCAAACCTTCCATGAGGATATAATTTCATTCACACACCCAATAGTCAAAACTGACTTGACATTTTGAAGAGTTTATTTTACTGTGAATATAAGTAATTGATTACAGTGTCCCAGAAAATAAACCATTTGAGGAAAATAAGTGGATCATAAGTGATGTTACAATATCCTTTTGACCTGTGGTAACCTTCAGCATGTGTGACGATACTGCTTCAGTGGAAACTTCACTTTCTATAAGCTGTGATGTCACTATAGAAGGCTTTCTACTTTTTCGGGGGTTGGACTGGATATTTTTGTAGTTGTTCATTGTTGGTAAATATATCCAACAGGAGGAAGCAATGCAGTGGCCTCAAGATGTCCTGGTAATGGAGCTGTGTGATCACAAACCCTCGTGGCTGCTGATATCAGTACTAGAGTAATGGGAGTGCTGGTGTAGCTCCATAGCTTTGAAGTGACCATCACTGGGCCTCCAGAGAATCGCACTGTCTCTGTCTCAAACATTTGTCACTATTACAGGGAGAGTATACCAGTTACATTTATTCCGGGCACCCCCAAGTTGCACTAAAGTTTTATACCAGGTGTTCTAGGACTTTACTGGCACACTGGGTGATGACAGTTTAAATGCAGAGCACATTTTTTGCTAAGAAATTATCTTCTTTAACTCTTTTGTGTGCACACATAAGGTGCATGTGACAAAGGAGAATTTCCACCATGGTGGGACTCATACCTGCGTTTACTGCTTTTTGTGAGCAGTCACCTTAACCATTAGGCTGTCTGAGCAAGCCTTCAGGTTTGATTCAAACAGTCACTTTTACTGCTGTTTCCACCTATGAATTTGAACACTGTTACCAGAGGTTCTGTCACGGGGAACGTGGAAATAGTAGCACTAAGGAAATGATGTCAGAGACCAGACTTAGCTGCCATAGGTATACACACAAACTATTCAATACACTGCAGATTCACCTTTCTTGAACAGTTTTCTGTGATGCCATTTAAGGTCATTGCAACTTCATTCATTTCATCCCCATCTAAAACTAAACTCAGGTCATGAAGGCCCAAGGGTACCGATTGTCTGCCATGTCACCCTCAGCCCACAGGCATCATTGGATGCGGATATGGAGGGGCGTGCGGTCAGAATACTGCTCTTACAGCCATTGTCAAGGAAATTTCATCTCCACCAACACATTTAATTTCATTACAGTGCATTATTTAAATGCATTCATAGTTCTGCTTCTGAAGCATTCAGTGTGCCTTACCAATTGTTGTTTACAAGGGAGGTTCTGGGTCCAGCATGAAATGTGAATTGTTTAAGCGCAATGGTGTGATTCTGTTACATGAGGCAAGGCAAGTGCAAGAGAGAGAGACACTCATATTTCTGAGCATCATTTTCATAACAGGAGACAGCCACAACACAGTACCATTTCTAAAATTTACTGGCAGCATTAAGACACAGGGCATCTTCACTCTGAGCATATCGATAGTGAAAGGTCTGATGTGAGGACAGTGGATTTACACTACACTATTTATTAGAGGTTTAGCAATGCACCTTCAACTAGTACTCAAGCTCTGAACTTGAGTAATGTTAACATGTGGTAGATCCTACAAGTGTGCCACCTTAAGAGTTGCAAGCTCTAAAGCCAACTCATTTTGCAACTCTTATGTATTTTATACAGTAGTTTTGTCACCAAAGAGCTAACTGTCTTATATTACATACTCTTGTGCACACT
Source organism: Schistocerca americana (assembly GCF_021461395.2). Classification (NCBI taxonomy): domain Eukaryota; kingdom Metazoa; phylum Arthropoda; class Insecta; order Orthoptera; family Acrididae; genus Schistocerca; species Schistocerca americana. The sequence goes on along the minus strand of NC_060130.1, from coordinate 427,125,287 downwards.
CATAACTTTATCACGAGATACAGCTTACTACATGCGTGCTTATTTTTTCTACCAAGCAGAATATTGACACCTGGGACTATGAGAACGTTACAGGGACTATTCAGAAAGTAAGATCCTATCAGTCATGAAATGGAAACCACAGTAAAAAATCAAAAATGTTTTATTTGCAATAGTTTGCTACACCTTCCGGCTACTTCTCTACATAGTCACTGTTGCGACTTACGCGTTTGTTATAGTGTTGCACCAACTTTATAATACCCTTGCCATAGAAAGCAGCTGCCTGTGCTTCCTGCCACTTCTCTACACTGGTCTGCAGTTCATTGTCTGTGCCAAAATGTTGTCTTTGTGGCCAGCGATTCATGTGAGCAGAGGTGGAACATTGGAGAGAGCCAAGTCCAGGTTGCATGACCGGTGATCAGACACTTCTTACCAAAATTGCTGCAGGGGCATCCTCATTGCCCTTGCAGTGTGTGGCTGAGAATTGTCATGTAGAAGGAAATGCATGACAGGTACATTATGTGGGGTTGCATAAAATCAGGCAAAATCTCACAGGGGGAACCCATACTTTGCAGGAGAGACTATTGTTGTAGGCATGTTTACATGCTCACTGTGTGATCAGAACTGGAAAGGGCGATACGATGTGAGCAACAGGCATACTAGAGGCACTGCCCAACACATCTGTGTAAAGCTTCATCAGGTTTTCACTGTTGTTCCCACTTTGCGACCTATCAGACCTTACTTTCTGAAAGCTGTTGTATGCAGTTTGTGCTGGAATGGCTGGCAATCATCTTATTGGATCTCTACTTGTGCCAGTGTGCTTAGCTGGAGCAGCTTACTATTGGTTTCCAAGTGCCACACAGGTGGACACGGCACCACTTGGTATGCTTCCACTATGATGGAACCTCAATATGTTTCAGTGTTTATGTGCGAGTATTGCAGTTGGTGGGCAAGACCAGTTGTACGGCGATATGATATGATCAACAGGCATACTAGAGACACTGCCCAACACGCCTGTGATTTTTGTGACTGCTGCTCTGATTGTAGCTCAGGCATAACAAATACATGGCACATCCTGTCAGTCACTGTAATTGTCAGGTGGATCATCATTCCAGTTTAATACAGAAGTTAAATTAATATAGTCACTTAATAATTACCTTTCCAGACACAACTAGCATTGTAAACATAATTAAAAGGAGCCTTTTCATTAAAAGAAATGGAAGTATCTATATCACCCATGATGGAACAGTTGCATGTTGGCAAGACAGATAAGGATACCGTGATGAAAAAGCTGATACCTCTATGGCATGTTTTTTCTGCCTCCTTAGCTCCCTCCCCCTCATCTCTGGTGAAGGACCCCTTTTTAACACCCATAGACTCTTTTACTTTTAAGTTATGTCAAGAGTGTTGTGTACATTACTCATCAGAGGTGAGCTGACTTCGTCAGTTATGTGGTGCATGAGAGGAAACTACACTGCCATGCTAAAGATGATCATTATTGAAAAGATAATGAAGTCAAGGAAACACTTTTTGACCACCTGTTGCAAATTTATTTGGAATGTTTAGGATGGCTATCCAATTGATTGTCATTATTTCATATAATTATTGAGTGAATTAAACAAATTAAAATGCTCTCATAATCTTCTCATTAACAAGTACAATCTTATGTTACTGGTTTAACACAGAAGACAAGTATTACAGATAGAAACTGTGCATATGTCTTGAGGCAGCACAATTGTCAGTGCACAAATATCCAGACTATGCTAGTGTCCAAAATTAAAGCAACAAAGGGAAATTTTGGAAGGCTGCATTTTTTCCCACGAACAGTATAAACAGTTGATAATAAAATGGAAACAATGTGAATAATACAGAACATAAATAACTGCAACATGCATAAGTGTAGACAAAAATGTACTTCATTTTTTCTAACTTTAACAGATTTGCGCATGCATTCTGACAACTGATTAATGTACTCAGTATAAGGTGTGACCACCTGTGGCAGCAATACAGGCCTGACATTGATAGGGCATGCTGTGAATGATGTCATCAATCTCATCTTGAGGCAATGACGCCCATTCTTCCTGCAGAGTTGCTTCGAATTCTTGGAGAGTGGTTGGTGGATGCTGATGTGATGCAAGCTGTCTCCCTATTGCATCCAAAATATGCTCTATGGGATTCAAATCGCGAGAGTGAGCAGGCCAAGCCAAACATGCAATATCTTCTGTTTTCAAGAAAACATCAACCACCTGTGCTCTATGTGGTCGAACATTATCATTCATCAGTACGAAGTCTTGGCCCACAGCACCTTGCAACAACCACACACGAGGTCCCAAGATTTCGTCATGATACCTGACAGCAGTTAAACCTTTCCGATTCACCTGTACAATTTCATGAACAGGTGTTCGAGTGCTTAACACAATCCCTGCGCACACCATTAGGAATCTTCCTTTGTAGTGGCCTCTATCCGCAATGTTTGGTCCTGAAATCGTGTTCCACGTTCCCTCCAGATGTGAATCCATGAAGGGCCACTCTCCAGAAAATATGTGGACTTATCTGTGAAAAGAACACTAACACATTGTTCGATCATCCAGGTGGCGGGTTGACGACTCCACTCTAAACTTCCTGTCTGTCAGAGGCACACATACAGCAGGTCTCTAACAATAAAGTTCACTCTGCTGAAGCCTTCTGTACACCTTTTGCCTTGTTGCAACATGTCAAGTAGACGCTGCAAGGTCAGATGCAGTACTAAGGTGCTATCATTGTGCTCTCTAACAGCCAAATAACGGCCCTCTCTGTCTGATGTCACACAAGGTCGATCCTGCTCTGGTCTTTGCAGTAATGTTTCGGTCTCTGTAAACTGTCGCCACACCCAAGAAACAACAGAACGATTCACATTAAGCCATCTGGCTACATCAGTTTGCGACTGTCCTGCTTTCATTTTTCCTATGGCCCTCCACCACAGAGGCTGGTAGGCGTCTTCTCTGTGCGATACTTCACTGTTTGTGACATTCTATACAGCGACTGTGGATGTGGGACTACCCAACAAACACTACCCCGTTCGTTAAATTAAGTCGGGTGATGCGGAGGGAATTAGATTAGGAAATGAGACACTTAAAGCAGTAAAGGAGTTTTGCTATTTGGGGAGCAAAATAACTGATGATGGTCGAAGTAGAGAGGATATAAAATGTAGACTGGCAATGGCAAGGAAAGCGTTTCTGAAGAAATTTGTTAACATCTAGTATAGATTTAAGTGTCAGGAAGTCGTTTCTGAAAGTATTTGTATGGAGTGTAGCCATGTATGGAAGTGAAACATGGACGATAACTAGTTTGGACAAGAAGAGAATAGAAGCTTTCAAAATGTGGTGCTACAGAAGAATGCTGACGATTAGATGGGTAGATCACATAACTAATGAGGAGGTATTGAATAGAATTGGGGAGAAGAGGAATTTGTGGCACAACTTGACAAGAAGAAGTGACCGGTTGGTAGGACACGTTTTGAGGCATCCAGGGATCACAAATTTAGCATTGGAGGGCAGCGTGGAGGGTAACAATCGTAGAGGGAGACCAAGAGACGAATACACTAAGCAGATTCAGAAGGATGTAGGTTGCAGTAAGTACTGGGAGATGAAGAAGCTTGCACAGGATAGAGTAGCAGGGAGAGCTGCATCAAACCAGTCTCAGGACTGAAGACAACAACAACAACAACAACAACAACATCGTGAATTAGACACAATGTAGCAAAATAGCGGTATGTTGCTTTAATTCTGGATACCAGTGTATATTCATCCATTATTATTTTGAGAGTGAGAGTATTTAGCGACTTCCAATAAACTTGACACACAATTTCAAACATTCACGAAACTTTTTCTCGCTGATGCCCCCTGCCCCCCCACCACAAAAATTCTATGTGCAACATGTATAAACTTACACGGAGGTGACAAAAGTCATGGGATACCTTCTAATACCATGTCAGACCATCTGTTGCCTGGTGTAGTGCAGCAACTTGACGTGGCATGGACTCAACAAGTTGTTGGAAGTCACCTGCAGAAATAATGAGTCATGCTGCCTCTATAGCCGGCCATTAGCTTCAGCATTAAATCCAGCAAGGAAACAGAAATGTAAAAATCGAGATAGAACAACTAATTATAAATAAATTATTATAGAGCTTGAAGAAAAAATCTGGCATTTAGTTTCTGGTTTCAATTGATTATATTTCAAAAATAGAGTCTATAATTGATATAGGTATTAATGTTCATTCACCTGATGAAAAATATTAAGTATAACCATTAAAAATAACAAAATCAGAAAAAGAAAAATCATATTAATTTACTATATTTTAAAGAAGGAAAAACTCACACTACTGTTGGTTAAAAGATTTATCTTGACTTATTTCAACTCATATATCAAATCATAAAGAATCAAAATTTATTTGTGATCTATGTTCCTTAAATTTTAGCATTAAAGAAAGATTAGATGATCACTAAAAAAACTGTTCAGTTCATAAATTATTACATCTAGAACTACCAGAAAAAGGTTAAAACATAAAATTTAAAATTTATCAATATACAGAAAAAGTTCCTTTTATTATTTATGTAGATTTTTAAAGTTTCTTATTAAAATTAAGAAATATCCCAAATTATCAGCAAACGATATTATTTGTGGTTCCTATGGAGACAAATTAAAAGATACAAAATTGTTAAGGCTTTCGTGGCCACTTGTTGACAAACTGCCTATTGCCTTCTGTCTCGGGTTCTTCGGCTGACATTCATATAATGATTTTTATGACGTTTCGCCAGCAGGAGTGGCTGGCATTGTCAAAGCTTCACCCTCCATTGCCGGTGGTGAACTGGAGCCGAGCCCGCGCCAACGTCCGAGGGCTTCTCAGCGGTAATTTCCGGTGCGGTTCTCCTCTTGCTACCTGCGACGGTCGTTTGCTGCAGTACGGGAAGCCAGGATCCGTTTACCTTAAGGCTTTCCTCTTTCTTGTTCAAACTGATCGCGTGTTTTTGTATTTCTACAGCTTCTCTGAACAGGCATGTGTGATAGTGCTTCTCTATAGCCAGCACTTCCGTGTCGGCGAATTTTATTACGTGGTCAGTCTCATTCAGTGCGTGCTCTGCCACGGCCGATTTCTCCACCTGCCCCAACCTGCAATGTCCCTTATGCTCTTTGATCCTGGTGTTAATGGATCGTCCAGTCATTCCGACATAAACTTTTCCGCATGTGCACGTTATATGGTATATTCCTGACATTGCAAGTGGGTTTCTTTTCTCCTTCGCTGATCTAAGACACTCTTTGATCTTCCTTGTCGGTTTGAAAATCGTCTTTACGCCATGTTTGCGCAATATACGGCCGATTCTGTCCGTCACTCTGGGAATGTATGGCAGACAGGCCGTACCCGACATTTCTTTTTCTGGTTCCTTACTTCGTCGAGCGTTTGGCTCTGTTACACTTCTAATATAATTTGTGGAGTACCCATTGCTCCTCAGGACAGTTTCCTGGTGTTGCATTTCTCGTTTGAGGTGTTGCGACTCACATATTCGTCCTGCTCTCGTTACGAGCGTACTAATCATGCCTCTTTTCTGGCTCGGGTGGTGGTTTGACAGTTTGCACAGGTATCGGTCCTTGAGTGTCGGTTTTCGATACACGCTGTGTCCCAGGTTTTCGCCATCCCTTGTGACCAGCACATCTAGAAATGGCAGTTTCTTGTCCTTTTCTACTTCCATGGTAAATGTTATGTTGGAATGGAGGCTGTTCAAGTGTCTTAGGAAGTCACCGAGCTGTTCTTCACCATGGCTCCACACCATAAAAGTATCATCGACGTACCTGTACCACACCTTAGGTTCGCAAGTCGCCGAGTCCAAGTGCCTGTGCTTTGAATTGTTCAAATGGCTCTGAGCACTATGGGACTCAACATCTTAGGTCATAAGTCCCCTAGAACTTAGAACTACTTAAACCTAACTAACCTAAGGACATCACACACACCCATGCCCGAGGCAGGATTCGAACCTGCGACTGTAGCAGCCCCGCGGTTCCGGACTGCAGCGCCAGAACCGCTAGACCACCGCGGGCGGCAATTGTTCCATGAAGAAGTTGGCCACCACTGGACTGAGAGGACTACCCAAGGCGACGCCTTCCAGCTGTTCGTAGAAATCGCCATTCCATGTGAAATAGTTCGTGGTGAGACATGCATGGAAGAGCTTTCTGATGTCTTGCGGGAAAATGGAACCGATGTGCTCCAGAGCGTCACTGAGTGGCACTTTTGTAAATAACGAAACAACATCAAAACTGACCAGGATGTCATTTGGTGCAAGTTTCAGTTTCTTCAGCTTCTCAATGAAATGTCCTGAGTCCTTAATGTATGTGTCGAACTTCCCCACTTGTGGCTGGAGCAGAGAGGCCAAGTGTTTTGCCAGTTTATATGTCGGTGATCCAGGAGCGCTGACGATCGGTCTCAGTGGAACATTGTTTTTATGGATCTTGGGTAGTCCATACAGCCGAGGTGGTAGGGCCTCTGTGTTACGCAGGTTTCTCTGTATGTCCGTCGGCAGAGAAGACACCTTGATTAATTGATTCGTATTCCGTGTGATACGCTGCGTCGGATCTGTGCTTAGTTTTCGGTACGTCGTCGGATCTAATAGGTCTCGGATCTTTTGCTCATAATCTTCGGTCTTCATTACGATGGTCGCATTCCCCTTATCAGCACGCAGTACCAATATACTCTTGTCGGCGTTGAGATTCTAAATGGCTTGTACCTCTTCTTTCTTCAAGTTGCAAGCTGGAGGTTTTGCACAGTGCAGTATCCTGGCTCTTTCAGTTCGTATTTCCTCTGCCCTTTCACAAGGAAGAGTCCGAATGGCTGCTTCGGTGTTGGCAATGATGTCCTCCATAGGTATAGTCCTCGGGATGATAACGAAATTCCCTCCTTTTTGAAGAACAGACACTTCCTCTTCGGTCAATTGTCGTTGAGTGAGGTTGACCACTGTGTGTGACATGTTGGGAATCGCCTTGTCGGTCTGCTTCCGGCATCTTTCAAACTTTTTCTTCTGTCACTCAGTGCAGCGCTCGAGTTCGTTCTGCATGCTCCTGTGAGTGATGCTGGGACAAGATCGACAGCATTACACTATAAAATATCAAAAACACAAACCAAGTGATTTTTGTTATTATATTACATATATAAATGAACCTATAAGAATCCAGGTGAATACAGAGGACCAAATCACCGTAAAAATTTATTCAATGTATGAAAAAAGAAGTTGAATAAATAAGAAGAATTTATTCTGAAGAAGAAGAAGAAGAAGAAGGAGAAATGAAAACATTAACTTCTGAAGAACAATATAATAGATCTAAAATTTGTTCTTTGTGTAGAAAACATGAAAACAATAATAAAGTACAACACATTTATTTACCATGAAAATTTATGAATTCATTTTGTAATACCTGTAATCAAAACTAAAAAATCCCAGTTTTGTACCAATTTATTTACATAATGTATCTGCCTATGATTCTCACTTATTTGTAAAAGAACTTGGTTACAATTGAAAAACAGATTTAATACCAAGTAAGACAAAATATATGTTAGTTTTGTTAACAAAGTAGAAAACTGAAAATGGAATTTACTGATAAATTTATTCATGGCTTCATGCCTTGATAAACTTCCTTCAAATTTGGAACAGGAACAAATGTTAAAAAATTTTCCACAGAAGATCTAATAAACGTACTAATGGAAAAGAAGTTTATCATTGTGATTAAATAGATACTTGGGAAAAATTTGAAGAAAAAGAACTTCCACAAAAATAAGAATTTTATGATAAATTAAATGAATCTGATATTAGAGAAGATTATAAACATGTTAAATTACTTTGGGAAAAATTTGATATAAAAAATTTTAGGAGAATATGTACATAGTAGGTGACGTTTTATTTTTAGCTGATGAGTTTGTAAATTTAAGAAAAATTTGTATAAAAGGCTATGATTTAGACCATTCTTGGAACTTTACTCCTCCAGGTTTAGCTTTTGATTCAATGTTAAAAAGGACAGGAGAACCACGGAATTATTAGATGACTATGATGACATTGTATTGGTTGAAAAAGATGTAATAGGTGGTATATCACAAGTGTTATAAAAAGATATGTTAAGGTAAATAATTAATATATGAAACATTATGATGAAACTATAAGTTTTAAAATATATTTAGACGCAAATAATTTATATGGTTAAGCTATGAATCAATATGTACCTTATGGAGATTTCGAATAGGTTGAACTGTATTCGTTTGATTCTAAAAAAAAAAAAAAAAAAGTGAAATCTAGGAAACATCTAAAATCGATTATATTTTTGAAGTAATTTAGAATACCCAAAAAATTAACATGATCTACATAAAGCTCTACTCTTCCTACCATAAATATAATGGTGCTGGGAACTAAAGAAACAAAAGTATCAACTACTTTAGATGATAAATATAATATTGCAGTTCACTATAGAGATATAAAATAATATTTATCTCTAGGTGTGAAAATGACAAAAAAATTAAGTTATAAGATTGAAACAGTCTGATTGGTTAAAAACGTGTATAGATTTAAATACAGAAATGGGAACTGAAGCAAAAGGTGATTTTGAAAAGATTTCTAAAAGTTAGTAAATCATTCACTATGTGGACAAAAGGATGAAAAAAATAAGATCTGAGATGATATAAAAGTAGAATGAGATTTTCACTCTGCAGCGGAGTGTGCACTGATATGAAACTTCCTGGCAGATTAAAACTGTGTGCCCGACCGAGACTCGAACTCGGGACCTTTGCCTTTCGCGGGCAAGTGCTCTACCATCTGAGTAACCTAAGCACGACTCACGCCCGGTACTCACAGCTTTACTTCTGCCAGTATCCTGTCTCCTACCTTCCAAACTTTACAGAAGCTCTTCTGCGAACCAAGCAGAACTAGCACTCCTGAAAGAAAGGATATTTCGGAGACATGGCTTAGCCACAGCCTGGGGGATGTTTCCAGAATGAGATTTTCACTCTGCAGCGGAGTGTGCGCTGATATGAAACTTCCTGGAAGATTAAAACTGTGTGCCTGACCGAGACTCGAACTCGGGACCTTTGCCTTTCGCGGGCAAGTGCTCTATCATCTGAGCTACCGAAGCACGACTCACGCCCGGTACTCACAGCTTTACTTCTGCCAGTATCCTGTCTCCTACCTTCCAAACTTTACAGAAGCTCTTCTGCGAACCATGCAGAACTAGCACTCCCAAAAGAAAGGCTATTGCAGAGACATGGCTTAGCCACAGCCTGGGGGATGTTTCCAGAATGAGATTTTCATTCTGCAGTGGAGTGTGCACTGATATGAAACTTCCTGGCAGATTAAAAGTAACTTCTGTAAAGTTTGGAAGGTAGGAGACAGGATACTGGCAGAAGTAAAGCTGTGAGTACCGGGCGTGAGTCGTGCTTCGGTAGCTCAGATGGTAGAGCACTTGCCCATGAAAGGCAAAGGTCCCGAGTTCGAGTCTCGGTCGGGCACACAGTTTTAATCTGCCAGGAAGTTTCATATCAGTGCACACTCCACTGCAGAGTGAAAATCTCATTCTGGAAACATCCCCCAGGCTGTGGCTAAGCCATGTCTCCGCAATATCCTTTCTTTCAGGAGTGCTAGTTCTGCATGGTTCGCAGTAGAGCTTCTGTAAAGTTTGGAAGGTAGGAGACAGGATACTGGCAGAAGTAAAGCTGTGAGTACCGGGCGTGAGTCCTGCTTCGGTAGCTCAGATGGTACAGCACTTGCCCGCGAAAGGCAAAGGTCCCGAGTTCGAGTCTCGGTCGGGCACACAGTTTTAATCTGCCAGGAAGTTTGATATAGAAGTAGTCTGAGATGCAGGTATCTGTGGTCAAATTAGTATCAAAACTAAACTCTAATGAACTTAATGAACTTTAATGAACTTAATGAAAATTTAGTTGCTATCCATATGAACAGAACTAAAATTTTATTTAGTAAACCTATTTAAATTGCAATGTGTAAACTTGCTTTATCGAAATCACCAATGTATAATTTTGACTATAGTGTTAGGAAACTAAAAAATGGTGGAAATGCTGAACTTTGTTATCAAGATACTGGTAGTTATACACATTATATAATAGATTTTCATGAAGATATTAAATCAATGATTGTTTATTTTAATAGAAGTGATTATTCAGAAGATAATATTTACAGTATGCCTCAAATAAATAAAACAGTTTAGAAAAACACAAGATAAGTAATAAATCTGCATTTTAAGAGCAAAACTGTATGTTTATAATGAACGTGACATGATAAAGAAAAAACCAAAACGAATAAAGAAATGTGTTGTTAAAAATAAAATAAGTTTAAAAGATTATGAAGACTATTTATTTAACAATAAAGAACAATGAAAACTATGAATGTAGTAAAAAGCCTTAAATATGTGATTTATTCTCTACAGTTTAAAATAAAACTTCAGGTCAACCCAATAATAAGAGATTTGTTTTAGAAAATAAAATAGAAACATTCCCATATGGATGTTTTAAATTAATAAGCTGTCACTGTTAGAATTTCAGTTTAATTTCTAATAACAAAATAAAAAATTGAAATTCAGGATTATTGTAAATGTTCTAATTTATGTTATGTTATTGTATACACTTTCGATAGCAAAATAAAACTGGAAATACGAGTTTTTAAATTTTCTTCCTTTTTGTTTATATTTTAGAATATATTTTTCATAATAACATAATTAATGAGAATTAAGAATTCATATTAATATTATTATTTTGTTATAGTGTAGGATGCGTATTTTAAATTTACATAAACATTTGTCCTTAATTCTTAAATTTCTTGAATTGATATTTTCTTGTTTTTTAGAATTTACTTTTTGTGATAATTAATTGATAATAATGTTTTTGAGTGCTCTTTAGTCATAATTCGTCTTAACTATTCTTTTTAATAACATTTAGAAAAATATTTTTCATGCACACAAAGAATTTAATTTTTATTATATAGTGTTTTATGATACTCATGTGAATGAGGTCTATATATTGACCTATAACCATCTTTTCTATGTTCTTGTGAAGTGAAATAATCAATTGATTTCTCAAAACCATAATTTTTACGAATTTAGTTTCCATTTGCTTAGAAAAAAAATTATTGAATAAATAAGAAAGAAAAATCTAAAAATTAACAATATAAAAAGAAAAATCGAGTTTTTAAATAACTACATAAACTTATATTTATTAATAAAGAAGTACTAATTGTAATTGATTATAGTAATACTTCTCAGTTTAATGCAAAAGTATTTTTGAAATATTAGAAAATAAAATACAAATAAGTATTTACAAAAATGTTGATGAATATGATAAGATTATTTATGGAAATTTAAAGGTAATGAAAAAAATACTGTACTTATTAATGAATCTGGTTCATATTCTTGAATTTTATCTTCTGTAAAAGAAGAAGCTACAAAAATTACAAAAGTTTGTTACTAACAATGTTTTTCCATATATAAGAAAACATGATTAATATAAAATTAGAAAAGAAATTATAAATTCATACAGAAAGCAGCTAGAATACAAAACGTTTTGTATAAAACTAATTAAAATAAATAAATAAATAAAATTATTAAAGAAATAATGAAATTAGAGGAGAAACGAGTAGAAAATTAAAGACATTTTTAATATTGCTATAATAAACGAAACAGAATGTCGAAATATATAGAATTTAACCACACACAATTCCTCCAGTAAATAATCATGATTTAAGGCCAAAATTTGTTATTTGAAGATTATATCATGAAAACATTGACATACTTATTATGTTGTTGGAATACAAAGAGAAACACTAGAAAAACAAGTAAATGCAACAAGAAATGACTTAGTTACTACCCCAATTCAAAAAATGTATATCAAAGAAGTACAGATCAATTAAGAGACAATTACCTTCACAGTTATTTTAATAAATTAGTTACACGACAGAAGTTTCATATGATAAAGTAAATCCAAACCTTTGTGATTTTAATGTTTAATTTTAATAGTATTTACTTTCAAAAATTTATTTTGATATTATTCACTTTGAAAAATAAATTTTAAATATTTATAAATTATGACTATTTTTGATATGAAACTATTATAAGTATTTTTCAGACCAAGCCATTTAGCAAAAACCTAATCATTTTCTATTTTTAAAAATGTTTGTGCAATATATATCTCTGGAAATTTGGAATTTTGTAGTTTTTATCCATAAAAATTTCTTTTCATATGTTTTAATTTCGATGTAACTGAAGATGCTATAAATTTAGATCTAATTTCAAAAATATATGTTGAGCAATTTGCTGTGTAACCTTTTTCAAAAATTCCTTTTGATTTACTGAATCTGTGAGATACATTATATTTCTGTTATTATATATAGCAAAAACTTTTTTACAGTTTTTTCATTTACTTCTATTGACTTCATTTTTATTATCAAATCTTCTTTATTTTTATATCCATCAACCAGTTTTTTTAAACTAGATCAATATCAGCAGAAACATACCTCAGACTGCATGCAATTCATTTATAATTACCTTGAAGAGCCACATGTCTTCTTTTAATGTTCTGTTGAAGCTTTGAACAACTGAAGCCCTAAATTCTGAAATGGTTAATAATGATTAATTTGATTTTTTTAATAATTGTTTGAAAATCTTTATAATAAAATTCTGTGCCATTATCTGCTTGAAATTTCCTGTGTAGCTTGATTTTAAAATGTTTTCAAAAGTTTTATAAATATTTTTACTGGTTTTGTCCTTAACTCATATGGCCCAAGCAAATTTTGAAGCAACATTGACTATAGTTATTATTATTTTTTTTGAGATACCTTTCGAGTTTCCAGAATCTAGTTCAACTGGATATGCTTGGTATAAACCATCTATAAAAATGAAATTATACTTCGTCTTTTAAAATTATTCACTTTTATGTAACTCATTGATTATTTCTTCACAAATATTATTAGGCAGCGTCCCAGAAGTGACAATTTTTTTAAAATTTACATTTTTTATTTTTACAATCTGTACATGTATCTTCAGTTCTTTGTCTTACATTTTTTGTTGTTGTAGGTGGATGATGTGTACTAATAAACTTTTTACATTTCAAATGCCAGATATGATTGTCTGCTGGGAGAAGCTTTTAATGATTAGGGTTATCCATCCATATAACATTAAATTTCACCAATTTTTTACATTTTTTACATCTACTGGAACAGTTTTATTAGATACTTCTAATCTTAATATACACTATTTTTGTTGTTTCGTTAACAGTAGTTATTTCTTAAATTTATAAATCACACTTAAAGAAATATCAAAATCATTAAGTGATTAATGTTTTTGTATATTTTTACCAATATCAATAACTTTTTAAACATAAATACATACTCAAAATAATTTTTCTGCTCATTGCCAGTGATAAAAGTAAGCTTAAAGTTAGTTTATCATTTGTTTTCTCTGGTAATCTGTCTATGTGACTGATATAAAAAAAGTCATCAAAATTTTGTATTCTTAAGCATTACAATATAAATAATTTTCCCCAAATAACTAAATAATTCTTACGGTATATTCTCACCAAATGAATCGAACACAATTTTTGTATATTTTGTTTCATAATGAGAGTTTTAATGATTACCAGCATTTGTGAATTCTCTAAATTAACTGTACCATACTGAAATTTTTTTATTTATTAGTTAATTCATCAGTCATAAAATTGCCTCTAAGATGATTAATTTTTAATTACTAAGAATGATTTTCTATATCAATATTTGATAAAGTTTTCGAAAATTTAGTAATTATTTTTTGGAAATTGTTTTGTTCCTAATTTTTTTACTTCACTACCTTTTTTCTTTAATACTAATGTAGGCGATTTTTGTTTTGCACTTTTATATAACCTTTATTGCATTAGCTGCATCAGCTGGTACACCAGCTAGTGAAACAACAACAGTTGAATATGGTAATGCAGCCAATGATAAAGTAAGACATTCACCTTCATGTTCATTTTTGTTAAATGTTCAATAATTTTTTCACAAGAGGAGTACCTACTGTTATAAGTAAATTTCCACCAATTTTTAATACCATTAATTTTTTTATCATATGTTAATACTTTATCAATACTATTTAATCATTTGTTGTTTAATTTAATTTTAATAGCTTCAGGTTTAATTCTACCACTCAGCAACAAAGAATATTATTCATTTTCAGAGATTAAAATTTTATGAAGATAAAAATTGTATAAGGTTTTAATAAAATTAATTTTGATTAAATAATGTAATATTTACTCATTTATAAAATTTCTTAATTGATAATTTATACTACTATTGTATTTTAAAAAATTATTAAATTATCTTATTGAAAATCTTTTTTAAAACTATTATCATCCCAAACATTTCCATGGAGGACCTACCAAGCATAATTCCTCTTACTGCAGTAACTGATAATTTTTTCCGTAATGTTTAATCTTCAGAATATATTCTTTCTTTTGCGATATTTTTCAAGTTCTTTTACTGCTTCAAATCTTATGTCTAATTCTTTGTTATCAATATAATAATATCATGTTTCTTTCAAGCTTTGTTTAATTTATTTATTCCTTAAACACCTCTAACTACCTTTCTTCTAATTTTGTTCCTAGACCGGAATAATTATAATGAAGATGATACATTTCAAAAGTAATATGTGAATTATGGTATTTACTAAATCATTACCATATATTTCTGATTTCATAAAGTGTGAGTTAAATTACTCAAAAATCTTATGAAATTGGGTATACCCTTTGAATTATTAATAATAAAATAATTTTTGTTATGCCAACTTTTTCATAATGAAAATTTTTATTTGCATCCAATTCTTCTCCATGAATACTAGCTAGTATCTCGATAAAATCTTTAATACCAGTTATCGAACTATACACAATTTTTTTGTGTTTTTATTAAAACTTTACGTAGTTTCTCATCTACACAACTAAATCTGCTGATAATTTTTGGGAACAGACATACAATGTCCTTTCTCAAGTTATTATACTTAATACCTCTACCTGATTTAATTTTTTTAAAGTTGTTTCACTGAATGAAATAATATATCTCTATTATCTAATTAATCAGTACTATTAAGATTAGTACCTATATCATCCATAGTAATCTGTTCTTTAGTTAAAAGACTTATTATGGGGACATTGAATATGTAATTTGTTGAAATTTGACATTTTCTGTTTTCTACTCCATAATTTACTTTGGACTTCCTTGAACATTTTGGTATATAATACATTATAATCAGACAGTTGTGAGGCCTTCAAATTAGATTTTGAATGTTGACATGTGACTCAAATTTCGCATCTACGCATATACTGGCACAGTCATATATTGGGAACTACACAGTCTAGAAGGCTGTGAGTTGTTTTGTTTTATGCCTACTGCTATGGCTCAGAAGTTGGCATTACGAATAAATAAATCATTCCTTTGTTTCTGATACCAGTTTTTGTTGAAAGTAGTGTGGTTATTGGCTATTTTTGTTGTAAGCTAACTTCTGTTGCTTTTTAAACGTACATAAAATGACTAAACGTAAAAGTAAACTCAAGAAACCCAAATTTGTGGGTAAAAGATATGTAAGACCTTCTTTTTCTTCTGAAGTACTTGAAGGAAACCACAATAGTGTTTCTGAGGTGACAACGCCCCCTAGTGCATTGGAAAGGGAAGTAACTTTAGAAATGGGTGACAGTGGAAAAATAATAATATGGACAAGGTCCTTGCACAAGTTCTTTCTGAAACTGTCTCTTGCTGTCTTTGTGGTCTTTATGAGGATATTGGAGCTAGAATAGGTGTTGCATCTAAATTAATTATTAAATATCAGAAGCGCAAAAATGGTAATGCATTTCATACTTCATGAAAGTGTACAGGTAATGAATTGTACGAGACTAATGTGAGACTTTTCTATGGCCTTAGAAGCATTGGTAAAGGTAGAAGGGCTGATAATGTTCTCTGCACTGTGTTGAATTTGCCAAAAGCATGTTCTAGGTATATGAAATATGTAACAGCAATTGGGGACTCTGTAAATGCTGCTACATCAGAAGCTATTGAACAAAATGAGAGTGACACAGATATCAGCATTGCTGTGGATGGATCCTGGCAAAATCGTGGGTTTAGTTCTAAAAATGGTTTCCTCTATGCAGTAAGCACTGAGACTGCAAAAGTTTTGGTTTTTGAAGTTCTCAGTAAGTACTTCCAAGGTTTTACAGGGAACCAGAAGAACAGATTACTTCATAAGCAGCAGTGTATAAAAAATTATGATGGCACAAGTGGAGGAATGGCGGTAAAATGAGCAGTTAACATTTTCCAGCATTTGCAGACGGAGAGAGGTGTCAGATATGTGAATTATTTAGGTGATGGAGACAGCAAGGCTTTCATTCCAGTACAAAACAGTAAGCCATATGATGTTCCTATACATAAACTAGAGTATGTAGGTCATGTCAAGAAAAAGATGGGAACACATCTGTGTAACCTAGAAACCAAGCTGGGTAACACAAAACTGTCTGATGGCAAGACAATAAAGTGTGCTGGAAGACTAATGGACAAAGTAATTGATGAATTACAGGAATATTATGGGAAGACCATTAGAGATAACTGAGACAGTTTAGAGAAGATGAAAATAGCTGTGTTGAGCACTTTCTTTCATCGAATATCAACCGATGAAAAGCCATGTCATTCTTTGAGTTCACCTCCACCTAACACATTGCGTAAATATAGGCAAGCTGAATTTTCTACCACCCTGCATGAATTTAGACATAAACATTCTCTTCCTTTGGCAGTAATGGAGGCAATAAAACATATTTACAAGATTTGGCAAATCCTGAGCTAATAAAGAAGTGTTTACATGGGAAGAACCAGAATGTGAATAAGTCCTTCAATAATGTTGTGTGGTGCTGTGTGCCTAAAAATGAATTTGTTGGGGATATAGTTTGCAGTTGTGATTCTGTTATAGCCTTTAATGGTGGGAACTATGAAAGACTTAAGGTTCTGGAGAAGTTAGGGATAAGATTTGGACAGAACACAGCATATAGGACTGCAGGAACTGGATGAGCTTTGTGTATGTGAAGCAGAGTTAGCTTCTCAGCAAATGACAAAAGAAGCAAGAAAGAAAAGGAGGAGGCAAGCTCTGGGCTGTTGTGATACTGAGGAAGACACAGACTATGGGCCAGGGCAATTTTAGTGTATAAAAGACATAGAAATGTAAGTCTAGTAGGAACTTGTAATAAAAATGTTTTAAACCTCAATATCTCTAAACTATACTTTTGCAATAAATGACCCATTTTCTAAAAAAGTATTGATGGTAGTGACATGCATGTCAGCATGCCAAGTATGATATTCAACATACATGGACCTAGAATAATTAAAATATCCTGAGTTGTTTTTTTTTATATGTTCATTTATTTTCAAAATTCTGTCTAAAATTGAGGGTTTGAAGAAAAAGATAACGTGCCCCACAGTACCATTTTAGTAATGATTCTAGTTCAGTGTATCTAGAAAGGTGCATTCAATAAATATGGAAAATTGTAAGTTGGTGTCTTCAGAAGTTTCCAAATAATAGGTTACAAAATTCGTTAATTTAATATTGGCTGCATAGGACATACAATTTCCCCATAAAACAATTGTACCCATACATGTCCTTCCGCTGTTAATTTCTCTCTCTCAAATTTTATCGATAATTCACCATTAAATTTAAATGGACTGACATGTCTTAACTTAAAAAACTTGGTCTGCTCTATGGTTCAAGAATTCTTTCATTTATGTTAATCTTTTAAATTTTGTTCTTTTCTGTTTTTAATCTCTTCTTCAAATTTATTGCATGTATTTTGTATTTCTGATTAACTCAATGTATAATCATTTTATTTAACTGGTAGTATATCGTCAGGTATATCATCTGATATTAATGAGGATTATAAGAAACAATTTGTTTCTCTGCTACTCTATTTTCTTCTGTAGCTTTAAATACATTGTCATCTAATGCATGAATTCCTTCTTTAATTTTTTCTATTGCACCAATAACAGGTTGATCTTCTTTCTATATTTTTCATAAGGTGTTCTAGATTGGTTCCTCCATTTCTTAAAGTATTTTTAACTCTTTCTTTATGTTTCTATTTTGTTTAGCTTTTTTAACAACTTCAAGGTCATATTTTGCTAATGTTTAACGAAGATAAAAACAATGATATTTTATTTTTTTAATTATAAATGCTGGAGTGCAGCTATCAGTCGTCCTTTTTGCCAGTTTTATTATGCAAATCCAGATTTCAGCTAGTACCTAGCCATTATAAATGCACTATATTTTAATGTCGATGCATGTTACTTGCCTGTTGTTTTCATCTCTTCTTCAAATTTATTGAATGCCAAACAATGGGGAACTAACATGCAACAAGATTAAAAAATAGTGCATTGATAATGGCTAGGCACTAGCCAAAATCTGGATTTTCGCAAGTAAACCCGAAGAAAAGGATGACTGATTGCTGTGCTCTATCATTTATAAATTACATAGTAGTCGTTGAGTGCACCCACTTTCCTAATAGAAGGTAACCTGATGGTTATTGTTTCATGTTTATGTTTTCCTATATTTGTTTTTATTTCGTGTTTGTTGTGGTTTTATATTTTTATGCTTTTATTATATTATGTTTTCATGTTTTTTATATTATTATGTTTTTTTATGTTTTTATTTTTTGTCTTAAATATTGTTAAAAGTCTTCAATTTTAATTCTGTATTTGGCATCATTAGTTTTTCTTGCCATATCGTAACAAATCAAAAATTTATCATTGTTCTAACATTTACTACACATTTCCTTAAAAATCACCAAAATTTGTATGATCACCAAAAAACTGTGGTTTATATGACTGAAACTTTTGTCAGTTTAGTCTACAAATATTTTCAAAATTTGGAGTATCTCTAACTGACTGTTTTTGTCTAAAAATATTTTAAAAGTTTAGAGTATGTCTGATTGACTGTTATGGTATTTTTGAAGATATTTATCAAGGAAGTGTTATAGGCCCTCTATTCTTCCTGATCTATTTTAATGACATAGGAAACAGTCTGAGTAGCCATCTTAGATTG
Source organism: Schistocerca americana (assembly GCF_021461395.2). Classification (NCBI taxonomy): domain Eukaryota; kingdom Metazoa; phylum Arthropoda; class Insecta; order Orthoptera; family Acrididae; genus Schistocerca; species Schistocerca americana. The sequence continues at coordinate 427,106,192 of NC_060130.1, read as the reverse complement.
TTTGCAGACGATGATGTCATTTATCATCTTGTAAAGTCATCAGATGATCAAAACGACTTGCAAAATGCAAGATATGTGCATGGTGTGAAAAGTGGCAGTTAACCCTGAATAAGGAAAAGTGTGAAGTTATTCATATGAGTACTAAAAGAAATCAGCTAAATTTCGATTACGCGATAACTCAAACAAATCTGAAGGCTGTTAATTCAACTAAATACTTAGAGATTACAATTACAAATAACCTAAATTGGAACGATCATATAGACAATATTGTGGGTAGAGCAAACCAAAGAGTGCAATTCATTGGCAGAAAACTTAGAAAGTGCAACAGGTCTACTAAAGAGACTGCTTACACCACGCTTGTCCGCCCTATTCTGGAGTATTGCTGTGCGTTGTGGGATCAGCATCAGGTAGGACTGACGCATAGTATCGAAAAAGTACAAAGAAGGGCAGCTCGTTTTGTATTATCGTGAAATAGGGGAGATAGTGTCACAGACATGAATTGGAATGGCAATCATCACAACAAAGACGTTTTTCGTTGCGACAGGATCTTATCATGAAATTTCAATCACCAGTTTTCTCCTCCAATTGCGAAAACATTCTGTTGGCACCCACCTACATAGTGAGAAATGATCATCACGATAAAATAAGAGAAATGAGGGCTCGCACAGAAATATTTAAGTGCTCGTTTTTCCCGCGTGCCGTTCGAGAGTGGAATGGCAGAGAGACAGCTTTAAGTTGGTTCATTGAATGCTCCGCCAGGCACTTTATTGTGAATAGCAAAGTAGTCACATTCATGTAGATGAAATTAAAACAGTCTTTCCAGGAATGTCTACGCCTAGTGAAATATTCTTTATCTATATTTGGTTTTCCAAGAATAAAATCATCATTTAAAAGAACTGAATTATCCTATTATTCATCTGATGGTAATATTTAATCACTGTTATCAATAAAAGTAATAAAGTGGAAGACTTCATCTACATTTTCTAACTATTTTTCCACAATTTGAGAAATTCTTGATTTTTGGTTGAACTAAATATTTAGAATAAACACATAAATGATTAAGAATCTGTTAAATGTACAGCACATTAATTTTTTGATTTCTTTTCTGGAATTCTTATTTTTGGTTCCCAATCATTTTCCATTTAATTATATTTTTATTAATATTTAATAATTTTTATTAATTTTAAATGACACTTATTTCGATTAAAACATAATTCCTCAGTTCTCAAAAAAACGATTATCTGTTGCTATTGGAGATGTTTATAAAATCTCACAGTAGCTGGATTTTATACAACTTCTTAACACCAAATATAACCTCAAAATATAATAAAATATATTGCACTGGAGAAATGTTAATAATTCCTACTTGACAATGCATGTTTTAATGGAGTAATTTTAATAATTGCTACTGGGCAATATAGTTTAATGAGTTAGAAAAATTTATTCAGTCTAAAAACCAAATATATATATATATATACACACACACACACACACACACACACACACACACACACACACACACACATATATATATATATATATATATATATATATATATATATATATATATATATTTATTACAGAAGATGAAATTTTAGATTAAGTTGTTATTGTGACTGAAGTTGAAATATATATAGATATAAAAATTAGTAGTTGAGTAGTTTTAGGATTTAATAACTACATTATTATAGCTAACAGCAAACTATTGCTAACAGTTTTCCAAAATTTAATCCATTCAAATTAATAAACATAAATTTTAATTTTGCTGATAAAATGTTTGTTGGAAAAACAAATATGTTCAATTAAGAAACTAATATTATTCCTTCTTTTAAACATTATTTATAATTTGGTGTTCCTGTAATTCATGAACCAAAATATCTTTGTTTGTTCCAATTCATGATAATAGAATTCAGGATTTAGAAATAAATATTACTAACAAATACAATAATTTGATTGATATTAATGATACTGATATGACAGTTAATTTATAAATATGTTAAAAAAGTTTAAACTCATAGAAGTAAATAAAAAATTTTTGATCTTTAAAATTTCCCTCTTTATAAATGAACAAGATTGACTGCTATCAGTTTTATTCTCTTCTAGCGAATGAGAAATGCAAAAGTAATTTAAATATTCCTAATAAATATACTGAAATCAATATAAATGTTGTTCATGGCTGGGTTATAAATAAATTTTAAAGTTATCCAAGCTGATTATTTCGATTGCCCTAGGAATGGCGGAAAATCGAACAAATAATTAATTCATAACTTTGTTACAGAATTATTTGATTTTGTAACTATAAAAAGGGAAACAATATTTCGTCAAGAATAGAGCATTGTTGTTCTTTTTCATCAGTTATATTAAACTTAACTTCATGTCTTTCTGATAAAATTTATATAGAAGGACACATATTTTGAATGAGAAATTATAATATAAGAAGTTCTTTCCCTTCAGAAATATTAGGAATTTTTTTAAAGGTTATAAAGAAGTACTGTTTGAAGGAGTTGTAACTATAATTTTTAAATGGCCTTCAAGTGCTGTTGATTTGGTATTGAAATGGGCTGATTTAAACAATTCTGGAGTCAGCATAAAACATACTCTTCCAAAAGAAGGTAAAACTATTGCAAAAGATATTAAAAGTCGAGCTCCTATTAATAAATATGAATCTGAATATCAACCTGATTTAGATCAAGAAAGATTAAAAAATCCTAAACTACTCATATCTTTCTATGAATTAGAAACTGTAGAAATTGCAGGAAAAGTAGAAAAATCATTTTGAGTTACATGTAACAAATGACTGTAATTCATCAGAGTTAGATATGTCTTATTTTGTTTTTGTATTTTAAAAAATCGAAAAATAATCTGTTGGTTGATTCTTGTTTATTTGATAAGTTAAATTACAAATTTTTTTGCAAATTTAGAAAGAATGAAATTTTCCATATAGATATGTTGAATTTAGGCCCAACAAATAACTTTTAAATGTTTATGATTTATTTCGTGATTTTAAATCAGTAACACAAGCAAAATGAGGTACTGATACAAATCCGTATGATACTATTAGAAATTGCATACTTATGTTATAAATGTAGCTCAAAGAAAAAATATTGCATCACAGAAAACTACTGTGATATTATGTGCTATTTTTAATGATAAACACTCTGATGATATTGTAGCTTATGCAACATTTAACTGATGATGCTCAGCATAGAATATTGTTTGATGATTTTTAAAATACTTAGACTTTATGGTTATTAAGTGACAACCATTTAAAAATTATACTCTGTTAATATTTTGATAAATTGTAACAATCATAAATATGATGTAATAAATGAGAATGATTTATATGACAATCCACAAATTTTTAAAGCCATAATTAGAAAGAGTTTGTTTTTTCAGTTTATTCTAATTGTTTCCTTATAATTAAAAACTCCCCATTCATATTCACATTCTTCTTCTCCATAAAGCCTTTTAATAAAATCAGTACCATATGTATGTTTTAAAGTTCACAAATGTGCTATAGTTAAAAATGGTTTGAAATCATTGTTGCAAACATTACATTCAACTTGTTTCTCTCTTGATTTATTATTTCTCCTGATAAAAATATTTTTGCCAAATTTAAATTCATCTTATATGTTAGTACATATCATTTGTTCTAAATGATAACAGAAAATTTAAAAAAGGGAAATTTATAATTTAAGTGATTTTTTCAGTCAGGCTTGTTCATGAGATTTGGTTGAATTTTTTCTGATAGTAGATGAATTTGGAGTTGCTGCACTTACTGTAAATGGTTAAAAATAATATATTTTACACTATTATGATTAAAAATGTGGCAGTCGCCCCATATATCATTTACTTGTGTGTGTGTTTGTATGTAACTGAAAATTTACAAATTAACAGTACTACAAAGACTGACTAATTCAGATACTGTTGGTTGACAATAGTACTGTAAATAGCTACCGTAGCCAGTGCATGATTGAGAAGTTGATATTGAAATGCTGTTTTGATTCATAGTAAGTGAACTCACAGAATTACTGATGTTAGAGTTCTGAAAATTGTCATTGGTTACACCAAGAGTCTCTGCATAATATGAAATAAGAGTGGTGTGTGCAGTTGATACAATATGAGTTTTCAGAATGGTTTTTTACACACCAAACAATATCATCTGAAAGGTATATACCCCAAATACTGCAACGTTTTTTCAAAAAACTATAAACTAAAGAAAATATCTGTGGTTCTTTTATGCTGGACTGTGCAAGATCACAGGATTCCAAAGTATCTTTGCCAATATTGTGAGGTGGTTTTGGCAGGAAACATAATACCTTGCAATACTGTCACACACAGAATGATGATGTGTGCTCTTGCACTGTCCTGTATAAAATAATCATAGTCTTCTTTCGTTATTAGTTCTCTATTAAAAGCTTAGGGTAAATTTATACCTACTTACATACTCTGTACGCTACTGTATTGTGTATGGCGGAGTGTATTTTGTACTGTTACTAGTCATTTTCTTTCCTGTTGCACTTTCAAACACAGTGACAGAAACATGACTACCTGTATTCCTCTGTAAAAGACCAGATTTCTTTTATCTTATCTTCGTGATCCTTAAGCGAAATGTACATTGGCAGCAGTAAAATCGTTCTGGAGCGAACTCCAAATGCTGGTTCCCTACATTTTATCAGTAGATTTTCTTGAGAAAAACGTTGTCTTGCCTTCAGGGATTCCCATTTGTGTTTGTGAAGCGTCTCCAGAATTCGCATGTGCTATTTGAATCCATTGGTGACAAATTCAGCAGCATGCCTACATATACATCTACATCTACATGATTACTCTGCAATTCACATTTAAGTGCTTGGCAGAGGGTTCATCGAACCACAATCATACTATCTTTCTACCATTCCACTCCCGAATAGCGCGCGGGAAAAACGAACACCTAAACCTTTCTGTTCGAGCTCTGATTACTCTTATTTTATTTTGATGATCATTACTACCTATGTAGGTTGGGCTCAACAAAATATTTTCACATTCGGAAGAGAAAGTTGGTGACTGAAATTTCGTAAATAGATCTCGCCGCGACCGAAAACGTCTTTGCTTTAATGACTTCCATCCCAACTCGCGTATCATATCTGCCACACTCTCTCCCCTATTACGTGATAATACAAAACGAGCTGCCCTTTTTTGCACCCTTTCGATGTCCTCCGTCAATCCCACCTGGAAAGGATCCCACACCGCGCTGCAATATTCTAACAGAGGACGAACGAGTGTAGTGTAAGCTGTCTCTTTAGTGGACTTGTTGCATCTTCTTTGGCTCGCCTTCCCCACAATATTATCTATGTGGTCTTTCCAACTGAAGTTTTTCGTAATTTTAACACCCAGGTACTTAGTTGAATTGACAGCCTTGAGAATTCTACTATTTATCGAGTAATCGAATTCCAACGGATTTCTTTTGGCACTCATGTGGATCACGTCACACTTTTCGTTATTTAGCGTCAACTGCCACCTGCCACACCATACAGCAATATTTTCTAAATCGCTTTGCAACTGATACTGGTCTTCGGATGACCTTACTAGATGGTAAATTACAGCATCATCTGCGAACAACCTAAGAGAACTGCCCAGATTGTCACAGGTCATTTATATAGATCAGGAACAGCAGAGGTCCCAGGACGCTTCCCTGGGGAACACCTGATATCACTTCAGTTTTACTCGATGATTTGCCGTCTATTACTACGATCTGCAACCTTCCTGACAGGAAATCACGAATCCAGTCGCACAACTGAGACGATACCCCATAGGCCCACAGCTTGATTAGAAGTCACTTGTGAGGAACGGTGTCAAAAGTTTTCCGGAAATCTAGAAATATGGAATCAACTTGAGATCCCCTGTCGATAGTGGCCATTACTTCGTGCGAATAAAGAGCTAGTTGCGTTGCACAACAACGATGTTTTCTGAAACCATGCTGATTACGTATCAATAGATCGTTCCCTTCGAGGTGATTCATAATGTTTGAATACAGTATATGCTCCAAAACCCTACTGCAAACCGACGTCACTGATATAGGTCTGTAGTTCGATAGATTACTCCTACTACCCTTCTTAAACACTAGTGCGACCTGCGCAATTTTCCAATCTGTAGGTACAGATCTATCGGTGAGCGAGCGGTTGTATATGATTGCTAAGTAGGGAGCTATTTTATCAGCGTAATCTGAAAGGAACCTAATCGGTATACAATACGGACCTGAAGACTTGCCCGTCTCAAGCGATTTGAGTTGCTTCGCAACCCCTAAGGTATCTACTTCTAAGAAACTCATGCTAGCAGCTGTTTGTGTTTCAAATTCTGGAATATTCCATTCGTCTTCCCTGGTGACGGAATTTCGGAAAACTGCGTTCAATAACTCCGCTTTAGCGGCACAGTCGTCGATAACAGTACCATTAGCACTGCGCAGCGAAGGTATTGACTGCGTCTTACCGCTTGTGTACTTTACATACAACCAAAATTTCTTGGGATTTTCTACAAAATTTCGAGACAATGTTTCGTTGTGGAACCTATTAAAGGCATCTCGCATTGAAGTCCTCACCAAATTTCGCGCGTTTGTAAATTTAGCCAATCTTCGGGATTTCGCGTTCTTCTGAACTTCGCATGCTTTTTCCGTTGCCTCTGCAACAGCGGTCGGACCTGTTTTGCGTACAATGGGGGATCAATTCCATCTCTTACCAATTTATGAGGTATGAATCTCTCAATTGCTGTTTCTACTATATCTTTGAATTTGAGCCACATCTCGTCTACATTTGCATAGTCAGTTCGGAAGGAATGGAGATTGTCTCTTAGGAAGGCTTCTAGTGACACTTTATCCGCTTTTTTAAATAAAATTATTTTGTGTTTGTTTCTGGTGGATTTGGAAGAAACGGTATTGAGCCTAGCTACAACGACCTTGTGATCACTAATCCCTGTATCAGTCATGACGCTCTCTATTAGCTGTGGATTTTTTGTGGCTAAGAGGTCAATTGTGTTTTCGCAACCATTTACAATTCGCGTGGGTTCGTGGACTAACTGCTCGAAATGATTTTCGGATAAAGCATTTAGGACAATCTCGGAAGATGTTTCCTGCCTACCACCGGTTTTGAAGAAGCCTCTGAACTGCTATGGTGTCGTCCTTCAATCCGACCTGGTGATGATCCCAAACACTTGAGCAATATTCATAAATAGATCGCGGAAGTTACCAACACACCATATACTTTGTAGATAGGCTACACGTTCCTAACAGTAGACTAAAGTCTATCATTTCTCTTCTGTGCTCCTGTGCTTATGTACTCGTTCCATTTCATATCACTCTAAAACGTTGTGCCTAGATATTTAATTGACATGACTGAGTCAAGTAGTATGTTACTGATGCTGTATTCGAGCATCACAGGATTGTTTTTGCTACTCATCTGCATTAACTTACATTGTTATATATTCAAAGCAAGCTGCTATTCATCATACCAACTAGAAATTTTGTCTAAGTCATCTGTATCCTCCTCCAGCCACTCAACAATTGCATCTTCCCGTACACCACAGTAATGTCAGTAAACAGCCAGATTACTGCCTGTCCGTCAGATCATTTATGCTTATAGAGAATAAGAGCGGTCTTATCACAATTCCCTTGGGCACTCCTGGCGATTCCCTAGTCTCTGGTGAACACTCGCCATCCAGAATAATGTACTGGGCTCTATTTCTTAAGAAGTCTTCGAGCCACTCACATATCTGGGAACCTATTCTGCATGCTCGTACCTTCGTTAACAGCATGCAGTGGGGCTCCGTGTCCAACGCTTTCGGGAAATCTAGGAATATGGAAGCGGCCTGTTGCCCATCAGTCATAGTTTGTAGGATATCATGTGAGAAAGAGTAGGCTGACATTCGCACGAGCGATGCTTTCCCATGCTGATCTGTGGACAGAATCTCTCCATCAAAAGGAAATTTGTTACATTCGAACTGAGAATATCTTCAAGAATTCTACAACAAATCGATGTTAAAGATATTGGTTTGAAATTTAGCGGCTCCATTATTTTGCCCATATTATTTACAGAAGTCGTCTACGCTTTTTTCCGGTCACATGGGACTTTGCGCTGGGCGAGAGATTTACGACAAATAAGAGCTAAGTAAGGAACCAATGCTGTAGAGTGTCTCTGTAGAAACGACTTGGGATATCATTCGAACCGCCGAGTTATTTATTTTCAAATTTTTCAGTTGTCTCTCTACGCCAGGGATGCTTATCACTATGCCCTTCATAAGGGATCAAAGGACGGTGTGTTCGTACGATAATCCTGCGTGAATGCTTTCATAGTGTCGAGATAAAGCCTCAGCTTTCCTTTTGCTATCTTATATTGGTACAGCAAACTGAATGAGTGAATGGATAGAAGCATTCAACACGCTTATCAATTTTACGTAGGATGAGAACTTTATCGGGTTCTTAGCATGATCTTTTGATAAGGAATGATGGTGGTGGTTTCATGCTTCCCATATCGATTTTTCTACAGATGCACGAATTTCTATTAACTTTTTCCTGTCGTCATTTGAGCGTTCTTTCCTAACCGAGAGCGCAACCGTCTCTGCTTCCTCAGCAGTTTCCGAATTTTGTTATTAAACCAGGCTGGGTCTTTTCCGTATTTAATCTACTTACTCGGCACTTATTCTCCACGGCGCGATTTACAATCCGTTTAAAATATGCCCACAGTTCTTCTACGTCACTCATACTGGAACTAAATGATGCCTATTCATTTTCAATGAAGGTTGCTAGTAACTGTTTCTCTGCTCTTTCTAGCAAAAATACTCTCCTCACCTTGTTGATGCTTTTATTAACTTTAGTAACCATCGTCACTATGATGACATCATGATCGCTAATCTATATTTTTATACTGACACGGTCGAAATGGTTTGCCTGTTTGTGGCTGCAAGTTCTAAAATTTTCCCATTCCATATGGGCTGCCGAAGTGTCTGCTCAAGAAAGTTTTCAGAAAACGTGTACAAAGGACTTTAAAAGACTGCCTGTTCGTACTACCAACAATGAATCCATTGACATTCCATTCTATATTGGGTAGATTAAAGCCGTCTACAATTAATATTACATGATCTAGTTATTTAAGCTCTACTGAGCGTAGCCTTTCTTCGAATGATTCTAATACTATCATGGCAGAATCAGGTGGATAAAAAAAATCGGAGAATTCACTTGTATTGACCTTTACCTGTTACATGCACCAACTTGACAGTCACACTCTATTTCGACCTCGATAGACGTAATACTTGCCGCGCTGAGTGGCCCCGCGGTTTGAGGCGCCAAGTCACGTACTGAGCGGCCCCTCCCGCCAGTGGTTCGAGTCCTCCCTCGGGCATGGGTATGTGTGTTGTTCTTAGCATAAGTTAGTTTAAGTAGTGTGTAAGTCTAAGGACTGATGACCTCAGCAATTTGGTCCCTTAGTACTTCACACACATTTGAACATTTGAACATGGTTCTTCTGTCTACAGCAATGAACACTCCTTCTGCTGTGGCGTCTAAGCTGTGTTTCTGATATACGTTCCGTCTCTCGCTAAAAATTTCAAAGCTGACTTTCAGCCAGCTCCTTCATTCCTGGAGGACAGTAATTTCAGGAACTTTGTTACGAATGCTTTGACAATTTACTGTTAAAATTTTGTCTATGGAAGTGTCTTTACTTTGTAAGTGATCTGGTTTCGGTCTTCTAAGTATTTACTTATTTACACTTCAAGTTCCTTAGGACGAAATCTCCAAGGTCATGGAGCGTGTCAGTACATGTAATTGTAACAGAAAACAACAACGAAACAAGAATCAGTATAATTGTTCAAGCGAATGCTCGAAAGACTAGAAGTAGTGACCCATGGGGAAACTCTTCAGTTTCGATTTGAAAGCGTGTGGATTACTGCTAAGATTCTTGAATTCTTGTGATAGCTTATTGAAAATTGATGCAGCAGTATACTGCACATCTTTCTGCTCAAGAGTTAAGGAAGTCCGATCCAAATGCAGGATTGATTTGTGCCTAGTATTAACTGAGTGAAATCTGCTTATTCTCGGGAATAAGCTAATATTGGCAACAAGAAATGACAGTTAGGAATATATATACTGAGGGGCCAATATCAAAATACCCAGGCTCGTGAACAGGGGTCGAGAAGTGGTTCGTGAACTTACACCACTTATTGCACGAACCTCCCGTTTCTGGGCTAAAAATATCCTTTTAGAATGGGAAGAGTTACCCCAAAATATAATACCGTACGACATAAGGGAATGAAAATAAACAAAATTAACTAATTTTCGTGTCGAACGACCACTCACTTCAGATACCAATCGAATAATAAAAATGACAGCATCAAGTCTTTGAACAAGAGCCTGAATGTGGGCTTTCCATGACAGTTTACTATCTATCTGAACACCAAGAAATTTAAACTGTTCAGTTTCACTAATCATATGACCAGTCTGTGAAATTAAAACATTAGGTTTTGTTGAATTGTGTGTCAGAACTGAGTCTTACTGTGATTTAGCATTAGTTTATTTTCCACAAGCCATGAACTTATGTCATGAACTGCAATATTTGAAACTGAGCCAGTATTGGACATAACATTTTGCTGTCTGTTGTTAAAGTAAGAAGTGAACCAATTGTGAGCTACTCCCTGCATTCTGTAATTGATAGAGCCTTTTATTGAGGCCCTCCACTCGGTTCCAAACCAAAGGACCCTCGCCAATTCTGTGATTGATGTTACAGACTCCTTGCACCCCACGCCCGAAGCCAGCATTCTTCACCACTTCCACCAACCAGCCACCCGTATGGACTGAGGATGGCCTTACAAGCCAAGTGACAGACGTTATTGGTGCCAACATGAGCCACAACTTGCAGGCGACTGCACCTTGCTCACTTAGTAACTGCAGGAAGGGTCTCTTCCACATTTTGGATGAGGCCACCTAGGCAGACATACTGAGTGCACATTGGTGCACATTGGATTTCTTTCTGGCCCTGGACGCTATTTCCTTAAGGGACTCCATAATACACCTAACCCTGGTGCTCCCGATAACTAGCAAAACCCACGTACCTACCCCATCCCCAGCCCGTGTAGCTTCCAAATCGACCCCCCCCCCCCTCGCCCCCCTTGAGTGATGCGAATACGTTACCATCAACCACACATCATGTGGTGAGAGTGGTTCATCTGTTCTGGGTACATTGCAATGTGCCTCGACACTAGAGCCCATGGGCGAAACCAGTTACACATGAGGTGTCCCATTCGACACACCAGATACTCCGAGACTGCTATGCCCTGAGGCAGCTGCCTGAAGAGAGCTGAAGTTTGCGTTATATTGTTCAGATATCACTTGAAGTTGAGGTTTGGTGTAAAACCTGGTCCAATAATTCGTGTTCCATTAATTGCACACCACACTCCTGTTTTCACGTCATGCAGATGCTTTTGATGTAACAGATGACAATCTTCAGTACTCCAAAGACGATTGTTCTGCATGTTGACTGTGCTTCGTCAGAAAAAAGAGCATTTCAGGTTGCGACACAGTCAAAGCAATGGACTGGAGCATCATATGGCGATCGCAGCCAGCACTTGCATCATACGTGAAACTTTTGTAGTTTAAAGATGTTGGATAAAGACTAAGTCGTCATGCAGTAAATTTTTACTTAGCTAGTAACATTGATCAAAACTAGCTCAAATGTAGTATTTTAGTGAAATTAACATACTGAATGTTTCTAAAGTACAATTTGATTTTCTATGAAAAAATTACCAACAATATTATTAGGCTTTAAAGTTCTGTGGGAGAGGGAATTTACATGTATAATTGACTATTTACAGTAAATCTTTCATTGAGTATTGGAGAGTGTGCTGTTTCGAAACTTCCAAGCAGATTAAAACTCTGTGTCGGGCTGGAACTTGCCTTAGCTAGCAATGCACTTACCGATTGAGCCATCTAGGCATGACCCTTGATGTTCCAACACAGATTTACTGGTAGCAGTAACTCTCTCCCATTTTTCAAACTTCACAGAAGCTCCCCTATATGCGTCGCTGAACTAACAGTTTTAGTATTATTGCAATATTATATTCTTAAAAGTATGCAACATGAAGTGTTGGAAAAATACAGTGTGGACGAAGTAAAACAAACCCAGGAAATACAACGCCGGAAAAAATTAATACACCTGGAAAGACAATGTCGATTTTCAACCGATGACGGCATATGCCACCTGGGGGATAGTAGATGTACTGATAATGGTTTCAGTGTCGTTCGCCAACAGATAGCTTAGTACCATAGCTACCAGAGTGCCATCTGCGTCTACCATTTAATAGAGAATGCTCACAACCTGAAAGCTCAGTGTGGTGCAGATGTGTGAAGCAAACAGGAAACCATGCCATGAAGATGCATTCGTGCTTCCTACAGCCAACTGAGCGAGTTTGAAAGGAGTCAAATCGTGGCCTTCCGAGTGTTGGGATGGTCCTTTCGGAGAATTGCCACGCAAGTTGGACGTTCTCCGTCAGTTGTGCAACGATGTTGATAACAGAGGTCACGTGAACACCCTAACACCCTTAGATGAGGTTCTGGAAGTCTATGCAGGACAGACGCCTGCAAGATTGTCATACCGTAAGGACAGCAGTGGCAGTGACAGATCGCACTGCAACCACAGCGCAGATTGGCTTTGTGAGCCAAGACGTGTCAACACGAACTGTTGTGAAACGGATTAGTAATGGGACTACAGCCACGCACACTTCTAGCCCGTCTTTCACTCACTACACAGTATCAATGTGCACGGCTCGACTAGTGCTGTCAGAGGATCACTTGGAAAATGGAATGGCCCGTCATGGTCTTCGGTGATGGAAGCAGATTCTGCCTGCATGCAAATGATGGTCGTTTACGCGTACGATGTAGACCTGGTGAGCACTTTCTCATTGAGTGCTTTGACCCCACCCCATGCCTTTATGGTCTCGGGTGCGATAGGCTACAACTCTTGTTCACCTTTGGTGTTCCTGAAGGGGACGCCAACCAGCGCTCGGTACTTGCAGAATGTTGTTAGACAAGTTATTTTGCCATCCTTGCAACAGGAAGGTGATGTGTTGTTCCAAGAGGACAGTGCTCGCCCACACATTGTCTGTGGAACTCAACGTGCTCTGCAAAATGTGCAGCAACTTCCCTAGCCAGCACGATCTTCAGACTTGTCTCCAATAAAGCACGTGCAGAATGTGATAAGAGGAGAAGTGACTTGTACGACTCGTCAGCTAACAACTCTTATAGAACTACATGAAGAGGCCGAGCAGGCATGGCATAACATATTCCAGAACATTATTCACCATCTGTACAGTCGACTAGGTGTTAAGAGCCAGAACCTGCATTGCTACCTGCGGAGGCTACACCACGTCATAACGTGCATGGATGGATAACTGATTCCTCATAACCGCTTGTACTATTGATCTGTAAATGTAATCATGTCATGTACTCCATATGCACTGTTGTAAAAATAAATCTTGAGTGTATTGGAAACTGCTAAAAGGGTGTACAATTTTTTTCTGGCAGTGTATTTCCCCACCTTAACACAGGCAACCCAGCTTACATTATCTTCACCTGGGCCAGATGATGTAAGATGGATAGCACATCTTAAGGTGTAGAAAATAATTTCTGATCCTGTACCATTTTGCCCAACCTGTGTTATTACGAAGTGCCGTTGCCCCAACACATTGTATCCAATAGAAGTCTATGTACCTCGAATGCGAGTGAAAACATAGAATGAAAGCAAATAATTTTGAAATATTTTTACAAAGCGACAGAAAGCGTTTGATGCCTGGAAATTTTAACTTGTAACGTGCACCTCAGTCTTTTCAACAAAGTATTGGAAAAGCCAATGAAATCGTGATGATAGTTGAACATCACCAGCACATTAGCGGCCACGATGCCTATAAAGAGCTAAACATAGATCACGAAACAGTTTTAAACTGTTTAGATCACCCTCTGCGATACTAGCTGGATTCTTCATTATTCGGCGATGGATCGAAATTCAACTTGCGAAAAATAGCTCAAACAGGACGAATTTTCACAATTCTTGAAACTGTTCACTATGAACGACAATATTTGGTTATGTACGACAATGATGATCGAAAAAGTGGTCGTCAAAGTGAAGTGATGCACTGTGAACTGAGGCATAGCAAAACTGAGGCATAGCAAAATTGGCACAAGAGAAGTACTACTGATGTGTGTGAAGGGTTAGTTTTGAAATGTATTTTCTTGTATGGGAAAAATACAAAGTCTCTAGCAGTTTCGTTCTGTATATCATGACGAAAATAATGATGGACCAGCAGGCCACATGTAAAATTGAACCTAAGGGCTTAGTTTTGCTGGTATAATGTAGTATGCACTGACATACGATTTAAACAGCATTTTCTCAAAAGGTTTGAGGTATAAAATAAAATATTCCTCCGACCTCCCAGATATAAACTAGTTAGCAAGATTTACTGGTTTAATAGAACAGTTTCTCATTGCACTGATTACAAACTCGTCCAACCTTTATATGGTGGTTTATAGCTAATCGCCTGCAAGGTCTGGAGAGTGACTGGAATTCGCTGAACAAGTTCCACCGAATTACGTTAAAGTACTTTTATGTGGTTCGCATTTCTAATACATCTTGAATAATGTGGGTTTGGATCTTCTCTCCCTCTGCAGACATGTAGAGCATAGCGATGCGGCACTTAGCCAATGGTGTGGAGGTGTTCCTTCAATCTCTATTTCTGACACTATAAGATTATAATAGACTTTTAAATAACGGTGGGAAATCCGATTAGGAGGGATTTCTACTGACAAATATTTTACGTTAGGAAACACGCAAAAGACATCGCTAAAATGCGCTGTAAACAGTTTTTCCCACTTGTCCGGTTATCGTCACTACTGGCGTTGGATAGGAATGGTAGAGGTATGCACATTATTTACCACAAACAAAAAATATCTTTCATTATCTGCTCCATTAGTTCATGCGGCATATGCACTGTCTGTCTGCACTGCCTTACAATCACTCCAGGGGTTGTGGTCATTCCACTACAGTCCCATCTGGCGCGCAGGTCGCCCATTGTGGCGTCGAATGTAATAAGACCTGTACCAAGCCGGCCGGACCTGCCCCACAGGGGGCTTCCCGGCCAATGACGCCAAACGCTCATTTCCATTTCATTCCAGGGTTCCAGAGAATGAGAAGATGCGTAAAATGAGGTTGCACTGTACCTGCAAATAGCCACCACGTCGACGCGCAACTTCACTAACTTAATTAAAAATGTGTTGCACTGTGAAGTTAACATTAACTTATCTCCGAGATGTCCGCCCCGGTAGCTGAGTGGTCAGCGCGACAGAATACAGCCGGCACCGTAGCTCAACGTGTTCGGTCAGAGAGCTGGTTGGCCTCTGTAATAAAAATCTGAGTGGAAGGATCAACAAAACGAAGTTGACCGGATGTCAAGTGACGTCCGCAACGACCAAACACAACGCACAACGATAAAAAAAAAGGTCAATCCTAAGGACCCGGGATCGATTCCCGGCTGGGTCGGAGATTTTCTCCGCTCAGGGACTGGGTGTTGTGTTGTCCTAATCATCATCATTTCATCCCCATCCACGCGGAAGTCGCCAAAGTGATGTCAAATCGAAAGACTTGCACCCGGCGAACGGTCTACTCGCGGGAGGCCCTAGTCACAGGACATTTACATCTCCGAGATAAGCTCTCCCACTGTTACAACGAAGGATAGCGTCATTCAACGAAATTTAACTCGAAGTGAAAACTGTCGTTTTACCTAACTGCACCTAAGTTATTCAGTAGCTTAGTTGTTAGAGCGGAAAACCGTCGAATTTTATGAGACGATGACCATAGATCGCTGGTTCGAATCTAACTCGAAGGACATTTTAACTTATTTGTAAAACGACTCTACAGTCCTCTCATATGAAAGCCAAATCACAATTACAAAACTTCACCACACCTACAAGAAACCGAATATTACTGAGTTTTCCTTGCTGTTTTTATGCACTTACATTTTCAATCGCTGTTCACACACGTCACATTCAGAGATATTTTCTAGTTAATGTAACCACATACTTTTTACTTTATTATAAACAATGTTTTTATCTTTGTGCTGTCTAGTTAAGATCCTTATTGGTTAAACTTTTGCAGTTTCATCATCTTACATGAGGATGAACTAAGTCTGCTTCAGACGCTAACGTTAGTTTACACTCACAAACATGAGAGCCCTTACGTTTGTGTCACCTGCGTGTTGTACACTCTTTATAGCTCCCCGTATAACCTCATCGTCCTACGCCTCGTTGTACTGTGGGCGTACGGTGATATCCTCACTACCAGTAATGCTTTCCAAAAAAGTGAATTGTTTGATCGCAAAGTAAATGCATTTATTCTCTTTTGTCAGTTTTTCAGACTAACGTGAAAGTGTATGTAATACATCCCACAATCGAAACAACTGTTACAATCAGTTCTTACTAATGCTATTTTTGTATTTCGTGTAACAGTTTTAAAAATTTATAAGCCTGCCAGGATTCAAACATGTTATCTCTTCAACGGCAGACGAATGCGTAATCCGTTGCGCCACAGAACGCCTCGCATTGGCAGTAGCTCTGCTGAGTGCCATTTACACAGAAAATCAGCCCTAAGTTTTAAAAAGAATAATAATTTTTGCCAAGGTTACCTTCCATTCGGAAAGTGGGTGCACTCAGCGACTGTTATGTGACTTATAAATTATAGAGTGCAGCAATCAGTCGTCCGTTTTAGATTTTATTACGCAAATCCAGATTTCGGCTAGTGGCTAGCCATTCTCAATGCACTATTTTCTATCCTCGATGCATTTAAGTCCCTGTTGTTCGGGCGTCAGTCACAGTACTTTGACTTGCATGCGTCGAGAATAGAAAATAGTGCATTGAGAATGGCTAACCACTAGCCGAAATCTGGATTTGCGTAATAAAATCTAAAACGGACGACTGATTGCTGCACTCTATAATTCATTAAAAAAAAATGTGTTTTGGATCGCAGCTCGTGACTGACAGTCGATAAACTAGTTATAATATACAGACCCATTTGCAAAAGTTCTACAATTCCTTGGTTTTGAGCGAGTTTAATAATGGGTGGAGGATGAATGCATTAACTTCTGCAAGGCTTCCAGTATCAGCGTTCACAAAATTTATTTTTGTTGTTACTTAAAAGCTGTAATTGCGTTTTCCATCTCTAAACAGCTAAATAGCTTTCAGTAAAGGTATGTCAAAATCTCGTAACTCCAGCTAATGCTCCAATAACACAAGTATAGCTTCTTCTTACTTCTAGCCTATGACATCACCAGATTAGTAGAAAAAACTTCGTTTCAGTCCATTTTGTTAGTGCAAGTTGCCTACATCTGGGGCAGCTATGCACTCAGGGGCAAACCCAATGTTCTCCTCTCATTGACAGGTACTTAACCTATTGTTCTCCTTTGATTGATAGGCACATAACCTATTGTTCTGCTAAAAGGATCCTTACTTTTGATTGACAGGCACTAAACCTATTGTTCTGCTAAAAGGATCCTTACTTTTGATTGACAGGCACTAAACCTATTGTTCTGCTAAAAGGATCCTTCCTTTTGAATGACAGGTCCTTAACCTATTGTTCTGCTACAAGGATCCTTCCTTTTGATTAACAGGCACTTAACCTATTGTTCCCCTGCCCCCTCCCCCACCCTTCCTCACCCCTGACTGCTACAGTTACACTTTCAGGTCTGAGTTATTGGAATAGCCCCTCTCACTCTTATCAATTTGATTGACTATTTAATTAAATTGATCAATTAATTAACCTCTCCCCCTCTGGCAAACCCCCCTCCCCTCCCACACCCCCACCCAGAAATTGGTGGGGAAAGCACTCAGTTGATCGATCATTTGGAGGGAATTCGATTGTAGTGTATGGAACATTGTTTAAACAATTTAGACTTTGTGTGGAATATTGTTTATTTAAGCAATTTAGGGGATTTAAGGCAGTGTATGGAATAGATGGAATTTGGTGGAGAGGAAGGATCCCATAACAGGAAATTCAAGGGTATATTGTTTATTTATTAAAAAATTCAGTTTGTGGGGTTGGATTTCTTTTGCTCATCATTTCTGCTGTTTGGAAACATGTAGGTCTTGTAAGAAGCAATTACAAGGGGCAAACATGTTGCATAACCTAATGTTCCCACCTGTACTCTGGGTGTCTTAACCTAATGTTTGGGCCTTTGTCAGGCAAAGGCTATTATCTATACAATAATCTATTGTTCTGTTAAGTGGTTTTCCGTGTCACCCCCATTTCCTTAATGTATTGTATCGCATTTGATACCAAATTAAGTAATTAGTTATGTCTCCTCACCATTTTCTGTGACACTTTTCGAATTTCACATGCTTTTGAGCGCGATTTCTGGTGCATTCTTCTTTGTCACCCACCCCTTTTAACTAAAACTATTGCACTGCGTTTTACATAAAAATTATGCAGATTAACCTAGTGTTCTGCACTTAACCTGCTGTTCTGCTCCATGTCGCCCACTCACGCACACCCTCCCTTAACTATTGTACTGCTAACACCTTGTTGATATAAAAAAAATGCAAATTGATTAAATCGATATTTTTCACATGTATGGGGTAGTTTTGTTCAATTCGCAGCATCCTATTGGTCGGTGAAATCGATGGAATACAGTTTAAACAAAAGATCGCTAATAAAAAACACATCCCACCACTCGACGCCCGACGCCGTTGTCGCCGCTGCCGACGCCGCCGCCCCTGGCCCCGGCCCTACCCCGGCCGCGGCCGCCACATCATCCCTCTGGCGTCCATGGGCCGTCCTCCCTCAGGCTAGCGAGTTAGACCTGCAGCAATCAGGCTGCTCGCAGCTGGCCGATTCCGCAGCGTCTCCTCCTCCGCTGTCACGTCCTCGGCGATCATGTGAATTACAGCACACACCCCTGTCCACCTCACCACAGAACTCCAAGGCATGGTCACACCGATCCCATACGCGAAACGCCTCTGGGCAGCATGTGTGTTTACCGTTGCTGACGTTATACCTGTGGATACTTACGTCACAGATTGCACTATAGAAACCTGTTCCAGAAAAGCACAGGCTCCTTTCTCCCTAGCGATCCTAACGGGACATACGAGTTGCATCCAGCAGTGCATACCTGCCCTGCGTGACTGATGCCACGCCACGAAATGTCCATGTGGCGACTCGCCATCTAAAAGGTTCTCAATGTTATACTGACATCACATGGCTATGTAAAATAAGAGCCAAGTCGACCTCTCGGAAATTGTATAGTGTTCCAGAAACAGTTAATGGTCGCTTTTGTAGGAGCTTTTATGATGCCTCAGCTTGTTCTCATGGAAATTCTTATCCTAACAGAAGCTGTTTACGAAAATAGCGAGGAATAACTCCGAATGCATTCCTCCTGATGGTCTTAACGTGGCACCCAAACCATCACGTCTTATCCTTCCTGCTTTCAACATACACAAACGTTCTCACTGCTATGTAGAGACTCCTACATCCCAGCACAAAGGATGCCTTGTGAATGAATGGGGGATTATGATTGGCTCTTATCGAATTTACCCTCCGAATTACTGATGCCGCTGGTGTGGAAGCACCATCCGCCTATCTTTTGCATAGCAGTATCGCTCACATGATATAATTCCAAAGATATAGACTGGAAATTATTTCTCTAGAAACCCGAAACTTATGCAGAACAGTAGGTTAAGTACTTGTCAATCAAAAGGAAGGATCCTTTTAGCAGAACAATAGGTTATGTACCTGTCAATCAAAGGAGAACAATAGGTTAAATACCTGTCAATCAAAGGAGAACAATAGGTTAAGTACCTGTCAATGAAAGGAGAACAATAGGTTTGCCCCTGAGTGCATAGCTGCCCCAGATGTAGGCAACCTGCACTTACAAAATGGACAGAAACGAAGTTTGTTGTACTTCTCACCAGAGCATCAGCCAATAACAGAGCGTTTTTGAGTGCGAGATCAGATCTCGATATTTAATGATTTTTAAGCTTTAATTAGATTAAAAATAACAGATATTTTGTGAGAAATTTGACTGTAAATGCTAATTAAATTTTACAATAAATCAGAATAACAGTAATATGAACTATATTTTTAACTTAGGAAAATAGCCTATTGTGCACAAAGACTAAGGTGGGAATAATGCATGATTTTACTTGTATATGATTCGAGATTATACTGGGTGTTGTTATGAGAACACATCGTTAAAGCTATATATAATTTAGTACAATTTATAGTACAAAATAAATGGATATTTACTGCTGGGACCTTGCAACTCATGTTGTGAACGCGTGCAGAGCACCCTGCTCTTCTCGTACTGCCACATTCAACTATCAACGGACTTCTCGTGACTCATCAGTAGCAGTGTATGTCATACTTGTGGATCACTATTCCTTGCATTTCGTTTTATGGAATCATTTCACTTTAGACTGCTTTAGATGGTTACTTCAAAATTTTTTACGATTTCAAATACATGAGACACACAACTTTCAAGTATTGTAAAAGAATACCACAGCATTCAGAATCCAATTAGGGTGCATCTGATAAATCCCACTCCACTAACTGAACATCAGTAATAAAACGACTCGAAAGAAGAGGACTTAGCACATGCTTTTATCCCTATTTTCTTGTGTATACAACTAAGCTCCTAGTACTTCGGCAAGCAAATGGATGCTTACCACTTTATACTACAATAGAAGCATATAGCAGGAGACACATTGTGAATCTGCTAGACAATATGGAAATACATAGCACAACTTCTGTATAATACTTGTAACATCTGAGTTAACAATCTCCTCCTAGTTTATAAACGTATAATTAAAACTTTAGGCAGACAAAACATAGCTTATAACTTTTTCTTAGTATTGTTAACCGTTATTAATGGACTAAGGTATTCTCTGTGGTATACATCCGTCACAGCCTTCTACAGTGTATTAACCACCAACTTCCATCCTCATGATTTTAAAATTAAATTTGCTTACTACGAATAGCTGATACTCCAGCAGAGCAATGGAATCAGATGTGTAACATACATTACCACCAAGACCTTGTTTACACTACTCCTGTCAGTATCTCTTTTTTAGTCGAGTGTTTCTGTGTCATACTACCTCCTGACATTAACAAATGTTCAATTAAGACTACAGTCTTGTACAGCATATACACACCCAACATCCATCCTCCCGGTTTTGAAATGCGATTTGGTTATGAAGTATAGCAATATGAAGTATAAGTTAAGGGATCAAATGCGTAACATATATATGAATTTCCACAGAGTTTACAACAGGGTTTAAGTCACTGTCACTTTTGTCGCGTTTTGCTACCTGTGGCCGAAGAATGTGACGAACTTTAAAACAGCATCTGCAAAAATGCGACAACTTTCTGCCACAGGATAAAAAGATTTTTTAAAATCTCATCTTTCATTCCCACTCCAAGAGGAGATAGGCGGCACGTTTAATACTTTGTTTTTTTGATCCATGCAAAAGCTATCACTGGGGCAGGGGGATCCCAATAACGCTACAAAGTGTAAACACAAACAAACCTAAACAATCTGTCACAGAAACAAACGAAATTATGCCTTCCCTCCCAGAGTGAGACAACACTCTGCCACAGATCCAACAACAGATGCTATAAACACAACCTTTCAGCTTTCAACAGGCTGTGCCAATACGTCACTCAAACAAATGGTATACTGCTTTCCCTCCCAGCTAGCGAATCTCATTACTCATCGGGTCTGTGTGGTTCACATATGCTTGTCAAACGCACACAGTGCATTTTTTTGCGCATTTTTAAGAAATGGTTGCTAAATTTGTTTCAAGGAATAAAAGGGAAGAAAGTCCTGGTCCTAGTGATACTAAAATGGATATACAAAACAAACAAAACCTGATACTAAAATAGGTTTAGGTCTACGGAATAAACAGTTAGGGGAAACGTGGAAAGGGTTATATAAGTGGTGCAAAGTAAATTATTCTGGAGAAATTCCATTATTTGTGTGTAGTTTGTGCGAGAACACGGAAAAGAAAAATCGTTTGGTGTCATCATTAGGTATGCTGTAGTATTAATTAACATTCACAACAAATACGAGAACTTACCAGTTGGAAGCAGTTTCTTTTAAATTTAGACAACAACGCAAATGCTGATTATAAAATCATTCTTTATATGTAAGTCAAATTTGATTCTGATGGAAAAAACATGCTCCCAGTTCAAACTATAAATGTTGACCTAATTAATTCGTTAATAGAGTTCTCAATTACTCCCACATTAATAAGCAATCTGAATTCCATATATTACACGTACATTGTACTTCTAGTTCTCACGTCTAAGCTAGATACAAATAAATTTATAACCACTAAGTGTTCTTTACTTTTCTTTTATATTCAGGATATCGTGTTGTCAAAGCTAATGGGTTAAGCACTAGTGAAATCTCGGGAGACTATAAGAATTCAGTTCGAGAGTCATTAGAGGCGCCAAATTTTGTCAGATCCTCGGCTGCAGCTGTAAACACGCTAAGTAAGGTGTGGTAGCTGCTATGAATATCATCTACATCATAATGAAGAACGATATTGCTATAAGAAAGTATGCTGTATTAAAAGAACTGTAGATAGACTTAGGATGTCTTTGTTTGACCAAATTAGCTTTCACTGGCAAATGCACTTTATGAAAATTTTGATAGTTTCATGATATGGAGGATGCAATGTGTAAAATAATTATTGATGATATTTCACCGAAAATAAAGTCAGACATTAAGCAAACAGAAACTCTAATTATATATGTAAAAATAGTGTAGAAGGGGAAAATATACATGCACTATTTAGCACAGTGTCCACTAACAAGAAATACTATGTGAGTTATACAGTATATACAATTTCTGTACGAATTTTGGTTAGGCATGGCACTGATAAGAGCAAATGCTCCTCAATTGCTATTGATGTGCATCTGTTATGATAGGAGCTCGATCTTGGATGGGAACCATTTTTAAAAACAACTACCCCCATATATTATCTGTACATTTTGTAGCCCGTTGGTTAGCTCTGGCTGTCAGTCAAGCGCTGAAATACTGTTTGGAGCTTGTAAAGTTTCAGTATATTCTCAACAGAATTTGTTACTACTTTGAACAGTAGCCAAAGAATTCCAAAGCGTTGAAAGATATGCAAGAATTACTTAAAGAACCAAGGAAAATATTTTTAAACCTTTTGCCATTCGCTGACACTCACTGGGAGAAGCGGTGAATTCACAATATGTACATTGGAATTCCTTGGTTTCTATGTTGGAGAAAGATAAAAGCTGCTGGCCTACTAAAAATATAAAGTTTCAAACATTTTTCTCAATATTATCTTTTATGAAAGATGTCCTGTTTCTTGTTAAGAAATTGTGTTTGACGTTTCAGAAGTTAAATTTAGATCTAAAGTACATGCAAATTTGCATGAATGCATGCATTCAAGGGCTCGAGGACCTTAAATTAATACCTGGTCCAAATTATTGTCCTTTTCTCTATAAAGTACCTCCAGAATATCAAGAAGTTGAATTCGAGTTTCATGGAAACATAATACAAGTTCCACAGCAGCATAGAAATATTAAATTCTTATATACTTGCTTATAAATTTAAATGGGAGAGAGGGGAGTGAGACAAGATAGGAGTATTTAATATATCATATCTTTAAAACTACAGAAAGGGTGACGAGTATGGCAATAAGCAAATCACAGAAATATATGTACTAATTAATTCTGCCATATCTACAAACTGAAATGATCTGTTGCTGGAATGCACGTTGTTTAAGAAGGTGTTGAACAGTCAATACACTGAAATGAATTTTAGAGAGCTGTTAGAGTTAATTTATGTTAATAAATTGAGTAAACAATTCCCTCTTATAGATTTAATTACAGAATGCACAGTTGACTGTGTGCAAGGGTTTAATTGCATGAACAACATAAAAACAGAAATCCGAAATCGTCTTTCTGTGGAAGGAGTTAGTAAACTTCTGATGATTAACAGTGAGGGGTCATCTTGCAACGTTTCTGAGTTTGAAAAGGTACTCAGTGTGTGGAGTATGCATAAAAACAGACATATTATAATGTGATATGATACAATGAAATGCAAATTACGCAAATCAGTTTACTGTAATGTAGATATGATATGAAATATTTTGGATGTATATGTGTAAATGTTAATTCAAAAAAATGAAATTTCATTTAGCAGTTTACTGTTAGCTTCTATTCAATATACGCAAAATTCGTTTTTAACAATCTCATTAACAGTATAATTTATGAAATTTGCTTCTAGCAGAATTTTGCAAAAATATTTCATACTTTACACAAATGTAAATTTTGATTTGTGCATTTTTTAGACATTACTATATTTTATAGCTTAAACCCCGGTTTAGAGGTAAATAATTAAAACTATAGGTGAAGAAAGCATACTTTATAAACTTTTCTCAGTCTTTAATATGTGGAAGTTGTACGTCTACACCAGTCAACTTCTCAATAACCAGCCAACAGTCAACATGTGTTCTTATTGCTACAGTAGTGCTACATATATGTCCCATGTCCATTGTCTAAATTAATGAGTATTGTCATTATAGTACCACGTTTTATTACCGCAACAATTAGAAGATGTAGCAAATCTACTAAATAGACTGTGTACACTACGCTTACCAATAAAAGGTGATTCAGCTGCCCCTATCGATGTCGTTCTATTCATCCTGTGATGTTGTATCTGGCCTTCAAAAACCACATATGAGATTTTCATATTCTCGCACTCGCTATGCGAACCATTAGTCCTACAGAAAAAATGAACAGGACCTTTTTATAGGAAGCTTAATGTAGTTAAATATTGTACTGTGATACCTTTTAGCTAGAAGCCGAGTTGTTCAAGGAAAACGTTCAAAAATAACTTTCAAACGCACGCTCACGCCTACATTCAGCCACCATCTGTCAGGATTTGGAAGAAGAACGAGGAGGAGTGATCTTGCATATACTTTGTAGAGTCTCTGGCTTGTTGGGGGAATCCAAATCACTATTGCATGCTGTAGAAACCTGGTAGGTTAAGCAGTAAGAGTAGAAATAATCTCGTACATTTACACATAGAATGTGGAAAAATATGGGAAATATGAAAAAATACGGCAAATAATGTTGATGAGCGAACAGTGAAACTTGATGCTGATAACTGCATTGCAGTGGCAGTCCTCTTAGGTCACTACCCACTGGTGGAGAGATAAAATACAGCCACAAGGGATAGAAAGATGTGCAGAAGTTATAGCTCAACTGATAAGGTGCTATTTTATAAAGTAATCAACAGGTCATTTCCATTACAAAATCATGACTCATGGTAATAGGTTCAAATGAATTCATACAAAAGTAAGTTACAATCCCCCTAACCAACTATTTTGTAATGATAGCACATATTTTGTCTACAGTCATCTCCATGACTCAAATTAGCAACTAATACTATTGCTCAGCATTAGCCTAAGTTTTACTCAGTTATCACGATATTTGGAATTTTTGCTGTTGTTCTCTCAGGCAGTACCAGTGGTGGAAAATTCACTGCTTTCGACATAAAGTTGACTGATTTTAACTTAAAATTCACCGATTTCGATACAAAATGCATTGATTTCAATATATAATTGAATCATTTCCAAATATAATTCGCTGATTTTGATACAAAAATGATTGATTTTGGCAGATGTACAGTAGACTCACTTTGACATAAAATTTATTTTGGAGGAGAGTGAGTGCACATTGGCATACTTGCATAAAAATGACGGATTTTATGCTGTTTACTATAAGCATTAGTTTAAATCGTACTATGGACATGAGGGTCATAGGAGACAAGCTGTTGTTCATGATATTCTGCACAGCTTACATTGCATTAGAGATATATATTAGATTTTGAACTCAATTCCTCAGAGACATCCAAAACAACACAGGGATGTCTCCTCTGAAGTCTGCACAAATCTCATCATACCACAGCGCTCATAACTGCACCCATCTAACCATGTTACTGTGTGATGGATCAGGCTGCGCCACTGACTCGTCAAAGCCACAGCAATCAGGCACTCGCCACCCACATCAGAATGGTGAAGCAGTCTAACAGCCAGCAAGTGCCTGTTCGGGTTCCAAGACTGGTTTGTTGGTTGGTTTAAAAGCGGGGGAAAGTGACCAAACTGAGAGGTCATCGGTCCCTTGTTCCCAGTAGAACAATTACCCAAGAGAAAAAAGATAACAAAGAAGTCATACGGCACAATAACAGGTAAAAGGAAGAACCAGAATAATGGCAGAAGGACAACAAACACTACAATGGACAAAACAGGACAAGAAACCCACAGAGAGACGCAAGAAACAGGGAGAAAAGATTAAAAACAAGAAAGCAGATTACCATGGATGGCTGACCATGAGAATAAAAAAGGAGAAGCCGGCCAGCCTGCAACACATTAAAAGCCGTAGGGTGGAGGATACAGAGGGACAAAGGACGTGTACTAAAACTCAGATCAAATATAAAACCCGTCATCACGAATAAAACGTAAAACTAAAGCTGCTGTTGAGGAATTGTCGCCCAACATCGAAGGTAGGGTGATGGGAAAGTTAAAAGTCTGCTGCAGAGCGGCTAAAAGTGGGCAGTCCAGCGAGAGGTAGTCGACTGACATTTGGGAGCCATAGAGACACTGAGGTGGGTTCTCGCGATGGAGGAGGTAACAATGTGTGAGCCACATATGGACAATGCAGAGCCAACAAAGGACAACTGATTCCCTGCAAGAAGCCTGCAGGGAAGACTTCCACATATTCGCCGTCTCCTTAATGAGACGCAGTTTGTTGCGCATACTGTTAAGACACTCAGTCTCCCAAAGTCAAATAACCTTGTGGCGTAAGACAGAACTCAGGTCAGTTTCAGAGATGCCCAACTCCAGGAGCCTGTTTGGTCATCCTGTCAGCAAGTTCGTCGCCTGGGATTCATACGTGCCCTGGGGTCCACACAAACACCACTGAACGATTGGACCGTTCCAGAGCAGAGATGGACTCCTGGATGTTCGCTACCAAAGGACCGCGAGGGTAGCACTGGCCGATGGCTTGTAAGCTGCTCAGGAAGTCAGAACAGAGAAGGAGAAACGACTCACCAGAACAGGAACGGATGTACTGAAGTGCAAGAGATGTAGCCGCAAGCTCTGGTGTGAATACACTGCCGCCAGTGGGCAAGGAATGCTGTTGTTCACTATGACCTCTGTGGACATAGGCGAAGCCAACATTATAATCAGCCATGGAGCCGTCGGTGTAAACAACTTCAGAACTCCAGAACACGTCAAGACTCGAGAGGAAGCGACAACACAGAGCGGCGGGGTTAATGGAGTCCTTAGTGCCATGCAAAAGGTCCAGACGAAACTTCAGCCATGGTGTACACCACAGAGATGTAGGTGAATAGACCTCAAGTAGAGGTGGTAAAGCGAAGGGCTCCAGTACAGAGAGAAGGGATCGCACGTGAACCACAATTGTGAGCCCTTACCTGGGCCGCCGATGCGGGAGACGAACCGCCGTAGGTGGGGAAAGGAGATGGTAATTCGGATGCGCAGGAGAACTACAAACGTGTGCAATGTAACTGGCGAACAATTGTGCACGCCTAACCTTCAATGGAGGGACTCCAGCCTCTACCAGGATGCTGGTCACCGGACTCTTTCTAAAAGCTCCCATCGCTAGGCGAGGGCCAAAGTGGTGCACTGTATCGAGTAAATGCAACGCTGAGGGCGCCGCCGAACCGTAAACCGGACTTCCATAGTCAGGTGGGATTGAACAAGGGCTCTGTAGAGCTGTAGCAGCGTAGAGCAATCTGCACCCCAGTTTGTGCTGCTCAGGCAGCGGAGAGCATTGAGGTGCTGCCAGCTCTCCCGCTTAAGCTGACGAAAGTGAGGTAGCCAAGTCAATCGGGCGTCGAAAAACAGTCCTAAGGATTGACACATCTCCACTACAGTGAGTGGATCATCATTAAGATAAAGTTCAGGTTCCGGATGAACGGTACGACGCCGACAGAAGTGCATGACACACGACTTCGGGGCTGAAACTGGAAGTCGTGGGCTAGAGCCCATGACTGCACCTTGTGAATGGCTCCCTGTTGGCGTCGCTCAGCAACACCATTACTGGAGGAGCAATATGAAATGCAGAAGTCATCTGCATACAGAGAAGGGAAGACCGACAGCACTACAGCTGCTGATAGGCAGTTAATGGTCATTAAAAATAGAAGTATACTCAATACGGAGCCCTGCGGAACGCAATTCGCCTGAATGCAGGGGGAACTATGGAATGCACCAACTTGGACATGGAAAGGACGGGGCGACAGGAAGTTTTGGATAAATATCGGGAGTGGGCCCCGGAGACCCCACTGATACAATGTGGCAAGGATATGTTGTCACAAGGTCGTGTCGTATGCTTAACGTAAGTCAAAAACGACGGCAATCAGGCATTGACGTCTGGAAAAGGCTGTTCAGATAGCAGACTCTAGGGACAAGATTATCAGTGGTGGAGCGACCCAGGTGGAAGCTGCCCATACATGGAGCCAGTAGGCCACGTGACTCCAGGACCCAACCCAACGGCCGACACACCATACATTCCAGCAGCTTACAGAGAATGTTGGTGAGGCTGATGGGCCGATAGCTATTCACATCAAGCAGATTTTTACCGGGTTTTGGCACCGGAATGATGATGCTCTCCCGCCATTGCGATGGAAAGACTCCATCATATCAGATCCACTTGGAGATGACGAGGAGATATTGCTTGTAGTCAGATGAGAGATCTGACTGTGGATCCGATCGAGCTCAGAAGCTGTGTCAGGGCAAAGTGAAAGGACGCTGAGGAGCTCCCACTTTGTAAATGGGGCGTTATAGCGTTCACTGTGGCGTGTAGTGAACGAGAGGACTTTCCTTTCCATCCGCCTTTTGAGGCTACAAAAGGCTGGGGGGTAGTTCTCCGACACAGAGAGGCTTGAGCTTAGTGCTCAGCAAAGTGCTCAGCAATCGCGTTTGCGTCGATGTAGAACACGTCATTGATGTCAACGTCAGGGACACCTGTTGGGATCTGGTATCCAAAAAGACGTCTGATCTTTGTCCATACTTGGGAAGGTGACGTATGGCACCTAATGGTCAACACGTACCTCTCCCAACACTCCTGTTTCCGTCGTTTTACAAGCAGCTGAACGCGGGCACGGAGCCATTTAAAGGCTATTAGGTGCTCTAGGGGAGAGTGCCTCTTATGTCGCTGTAGAGCTCGTCGACGCTCTTTAAATGCCTCAGCGGCTTCCAGCGACCGCCAAGGGACTGCCTTATGCCTTGGGCACCCTAAAGAGCGAGGGATCGCGTTTTCTGCTGCAGAAGAAATTGTTATAGTCACCTGCTCAACCATCACATCGATGTTACAGTGTGGGAGAGATTCAACGGTGACAGCAGTCTGCCTTTTTTAAAACCCATCTGGGTAGACGTCTGTGGGCCTGACGCTGGGGCAGTGACAGGAAGATGGGGAAGTGGTCACTACCACACAGGTCGTCAAGTGCTCCCCAGTGGATAGATGAGGAGGAGTCCTGGGCTGTAAATTGATAAATCAATGGCCAAGTAACTACCATGAGCCACACTGAAATGTGTGGCAGCCTCAGTATTTAAGAGGCTGAGGTCGAGTTGGGACAGTAAATTTTCGACATCTCTGCCATGGCCAGTAAGCATGGTGCTACCGCACAAGGGGTTATGGGTATCAAAATTTCTCAAAAGTACTAAAGGTTTATGGAGTTGATCAATCAGTGCAACCAATATGTTCAGGGGTACCGCACCATCTGGAGGGAGATATACGTTGCAGGCAGTTATTTTCTGCGTCATCCATATCCTGACAGCCACAGCTTCAAGAGGAGTTTGAAGAGGCACAGGTTCACTACGTACCGAGTTCAGGACATAAACACAAACTCCACCTGACACTACTATATTCACTACGGTTCTTGTAATATCCCCTGTAGCCGCGAAGGGCTGGGGTCCGTATTGCCAGGAACCAGGTTTCCTGGAGGGTAATGCAGAAAGCAGGTGTAAAGCTCAACAGTTGCCACAGCTCAGCCAGGTGGTGGAAAAAACCGCCGCAATTCCACTGGAGGATGACTTGATTGTGAGACTGGGTAGCCATGAAACACTCAATGAGGTAGTCTACACCTTAGGGTCACCTG
The DNA here is from genome assembly GCF_021461395.2 of Schistocerca americana. Taxonomy (NCBI): domain Eukaryota; kingdom Metazoa; phylum Arthropoda; class Insecta; order Orthoptera; family Acrididae; genus Schistocerca; species Schistocerca americana. The sequence continues at coordinate 427,075,982 of NC_060130.1, read as the reverse complement.
CTGTCGCCGATTTGTTTCCTGAACATTTTATATCCAATGTGTCTGGGGGTCTGGCCAGATCTAGGTCTTCAGTGGATGCCAGAATCTTCACCTCATCCTCAGACGCAGCGCTTGTAGGCAGCGGTGGTGTGGGTGCCAGCGCAATCCCCTTGGTCTTGGGGGTCTTCTTTTTGGATTTCTCTCACTGATACTTGGGTTCTCTGGCTGGGAGGGTTTCACTGATTCAGTCTCCGGGACTGAATATGATCGTGAAGCCCTATGACCAGCTGCTTTTGAGCACTTCAGCTACTGGTGGGTGTCATATTTCCCACTAGCAGAAACCTGGGAAGGAAGTGACCCAAGGGACCCCTTCCTAGCGAGAGGAGCCAAAGAAGACTTACGCTTCTCCTGCTGAAAAGTGGGGACTGGTGTCCCCACTGGTTCAGGGGACAGTGCTCCCAAGGTAGGTGGTGTGGAAGCAACAGGGAGGGAAGTGCCCCCAACCATCAGGGGGGGCAGGTGTAGTCTTCTGGCTCTGAGAGCCGAATGGAACTCGTGGAACTGATGAGGCTATAACTGTTCTCGTAGTGGTGGCGTATGAGGAGGTCATAGTCACAGGGTGAAGGCGCTCAAATTTCCTCTTGGCCTCAGTGTAGGTCAGTCGGTCCAGGATCTTGTATTCCATAAGTTTCCTTTCTCACTGTAAAATCCTGCAGTCTGGTGAGCAAGGGGAATGATACTCTCTGCAGTTGACACAGATGAGAGGTGGGGCACATGGAATATTTGGATGGGATGGACGTCCACAATCTCGATATGTGATGCTGGAAGTACAACGGGAAGACATATGAATGAACTACCAGCACTTACAGCAACGCATTGGACGAGGGATATATGGCTTGACATCACTGCCGTAGACCATCGCCTTGACCTTCTCAGGTAATGTGTCACCCTAGAAGGCCAAGATGAAGGCACCGGTGGCAACCTGATTATCCCTTGGACCCCAGAGGACGCTCCGGATGAAATGAAGTCCTTGCCGCTCTGAGTTGGCTTGCAGCTCGTCATCAGACTGCAAAAGAAGGTCCTTGTGGAATATAATACCCTGGACCATATTTAAGGTCTTATGAGGCGTGATAGTAATGGAAACATCTTCCAGCTTGTCACAAACGAGTAATGCCCGTGACTGGGCAGAGAATGCCGGTTTTATCAAGACTGACCCTGACCACATTTTGGACAAGCCCTCCAACTCCCCAAACATGTCCTCTAAATGCCATACAAAGAACTGAGGCTTCATCGAGACAAAAGAGTCCCCATCAGCTCTCATACATATGAGGTATCAGGGTGAATAAGGTTCACTGCCATCCTTAGCCTGGCATTCCTCCCATGGTGTGTCCAGGGAGGGGAACGATTTAGCATTATACTTCCTGGCATTGTACTGAGACTTGGAATGCTTAGAGACTGCTGGCGTCTATTACCAGCAAGTGATGATGTGGTACACTTCATCGAGCGTCATCCTCCCTGATGCCACCCACTCCAACCAGGGGCCCTCCCCACGGGCGCCACACAGCTGCAGCAAAGGTCACCTGGCAGGATGGCCATTGCTGGGAGTCCTGATGCCCCAGGGTGACAGGCATCTACTCCTTGGCATACATGGGGAGTTACCTGCACAGGCATCAGCAGAGAGATCCCTGTGTAGTCAAGGGGCTACAACCAACAGGGTACATAGTGGCCCCACCACAATGGACTGGCTACCATGCTGGATATGAGCTGCAAAGAATTCTATGGTCATCGTCGGCACAGAGAGCGACACTGCATAGTGGGTGGAGGAAAACGCACCCAGGAAGGTGTCCTTGCCCAAGAGGTGGAGGATGAGCGGGACTGCAATGCCACGACGAGAAACTGGGCTAAAGATCTCAATGAACTAAGGACACAATGCACCCTGTAAGGCGCCCTTCCCCAATTGGCTCGCTCTTCGGGAAAATTTTGAAAAATTGAGGCCAAACCCTACAGGGGATCATCACATAAGGACCGAAAGGTGTGAGACTCCATTTAGTCGCCTCTTACGACAGGCAGGAATACCTCGAGCCTATTCTAACTTCCAGGCCCGCAGGGGGTCGGGTTTCATGGCATAACAATCACTACAGAGCATTATTTAAACAAAAACTGCATTCTTGCTACAAAATGGAACTGCTCAGTGTTAAAATGGGTGTTTTAATGGATTGCCCCTTTGAAATATTGCAACATATTCGTGTAGATGACTATTGTCTTAGGTGACAGAAGTATTACATATAAGTGCATATTATTACAGCTGGAGAAACACATTTCTTTCTCAATCCAGGATGTTTTCCTCCACAATACCGTCAAAAATATGGATATTATCGAATCTGGATTGTCTCCTTTCTTTAATATAAAACACATATTATCACCCCTGTCATTCTGTAATTTGTATGTTGGCTTAATAAGAACACATGCAAGTTGACTGGCGTAGAAGTACCATTTCAAGACAGTCGTGGTGAGAGGTGGCATGAGCCCCCTCTCATATTTCTATCTTACGATTCTCCTCTCTAATTGCATGCAGTGGAAAGTTGCTATTCCTTCACACGCGGACTTCCCACACAGCGTCTCTCGTCACCCGGGTGGTCCGGTGACAGGCGGGCTCTGCTGATTTTGAAAGGGTGTGAGGGAGTCGAGTGAATGCTTTCCAGACGCCGACATTGTCAAAAGACACACCCGGAGGGGCCTGAAGTAGCGGCTGGGCTAGAGGTTCTGTTACTTCGCAGAAACTTAGCGAAAACACTTTCTGGCGGGCTACCAGCGAGGCGTGGGAATGACTTGTGTACCCAGGCAGTTGTGGCGGGAAAATTCCCGCGCTTTCTGCAAAATAGTAACTGTGATTGGCATGCTCAGGGCATAGCTCCGTGACGTAGCAAAATCAGCGCAGAAATTGGCGCCAAGAATCTCCATTGGTGGAATGGTAGTGCTCCGGCAATGGAGTGGAATTTTCCCGCCGGTTTTCGAGTTGCTGATTGGAACGTTTAACCACGGCCACTGTCGTGGGGGCGGGAATGTTCGGTGTTCGGCATGTACGGGTGCTCTAGAGTAGTCGACCCTTGCCTTTCGGTCGAGGACGTCGAAGCAACCAGCCAGCGCCTCCGGTACGCCAGATCGTGTTCTGGCAGTTAAGAAGACAGTTTAGTAATGTATGTCCGCAGCACCGGCAGATAGGGATTTTCCTAGGTGATAATCAGAGCTCAGCAGAGCGCGCCTGTTCGTCTTTTTCTAACTTTGTTCTGTCTTGAGTAGCAGCAATTAATGTTGGGTTAGCTGTGTGTCTCTCTTAAGATTTGAGTGGCAAGGAATTGGCTCCACATACCACTTCGTCATAAACCTCACAATCTAGTTTAGGGACAACTTCACCTTCACAGCGTTTGTTTGAGTATCCAATTTGAGCCAATTTGATGAATTATAAATGTTTCATGTGTTTTTGTTTATTATTTTGTGTTTAGTCTTAATAAATCATATTGTTATTTTGGACAGAACTTTCAATCTGTTAATCGGTAGAGCAACCCATCATTTCTCACTACGTTAATGAAACCTTCCTTTATTTAACTTATTTATCAAATTAAATTATTGCAGGTGCCAAACTCTTTTCTACTCCAGTTGCAGGGTTGATTACAGTCAGTTCGCGTATATTTTTTAATCCTTGTGCAACAGCAAAAGTCGGAGTTAGAATAGGAGGGGGTGGGGGGGGGGGGGCGCTTAGAGCATCATTTACGTATGGAGATTCTAGAATTTAGTGTTAAATGCACTGCTAGCCCTGGCACCTCGCATAAAATGGCGACCCTTAGCCTCGGATCTTTCCTGTGAATCGCTGATAAGCAAGTATTATTAGTAGTAGTGACATTCAGAATTTTTTTTGCTTAATTTTTTTTATTGATTAATACCCAAGTTTTTTTCTGGTAGTTCCGCGTTTAGTTTTAAGAAGCGGCACATGATTACAGTTTTTGTTTTCAGTGTATATATTCTTTTGTTCATTGTTTTTGTGTTCCTTTGATGGTGTGTCCGTATCACATCACACTTTGTCGGGTTTGTGTGTGGTTTCTGTACCACAACAAATCATGCGTATAATTACAGCGTTGGAGAGGCGTTGTTGAAATTTTATGTCTATGTGTAAAAAATATATGGAGTAGGTTAATTTTATTGTGCATTTTAGATAAATTTGTTTTTCATGAATGATAACGGGAAGTAAGGCACGACTATTATCGAGCGAAGCTAAAACAAAAGAGGATAGCATAATGGATAAGGGGCAGTTTACTGACGGGAATAGGTTCAGAGATGAGATGGGCACATTTTTAGCAGGACAGGACGCCAGGGTCATTGATGAGGAAGGTGATTTGGACGCGATCTCAGAGCAGCGTTGCGGCCGTGATTATGATAGTGAAGTAGAGGATGAAACAGAGACAGGCACACAGGTCGAGACGGTAGCAGAACTTTATAATCAAACGAACGAGAGCAGACAGGGGCTAGCTCGGCCACGTCAGAGCTCTAGCGCCCAGGTGTCCAGAGTTACATCTCCCACGTTTGAAGAGGATCAAAAAGATGACGTAAACCCAATACTGAGCTTCCTACGATCAATGAAAGAAGAAGCTGACGAACAGCGTAAGAGGGAGAAGGACGAAGAGGAGAAACAACGTAAGAAGGAGAAGGAAGAAGCTGACGAACAGCGTAAGAGGGAGAAGGAAGAAGAGGAGAAACAACGTAAGAAGGAGAAGGAAGAAGCTGACGAACAGCGTAAGAGGGAGAAGGAAGAAGAGGAGAAACAACGTAAGAAGGAGAAGGAAGAAGCTGACGAACAGCGTAAGAAGGACACTGAGGCAATAATTTCGCATATAGGGGAAATTCGTGGGGAATTACTAACAATAAAGAAAGAATGTGGAGAAGTAAAACACATGTCAATGGCTGCACAAAAAGTAGCAGGCCTGGCCAAAACGGCAGCAATAGGGGCAATGAAAGTTGCGGAAGCAACTTCTAAACTCGCAGGGCGCTTGCGACGTACAACACAATCCCACTCAAAATCCCTAGCATTCTTAAAAACTCAAGGTAATATCGCGGTTGCGAACACCACGATACGAATGGAAGAAGTAGAGAGTCGGATAGCAAAACTAGAGCAAAACGGGCACACGAGCACTGCGCGTTCGGATACCAATGATGGAGTACACAGAATTGTGTCTCCGAGGAAAAGCCCGCCGTGCTCTAGCCCAATGACCGAGTGCGGAACTAACAATACACACGCAGAAACAGCGAGTAATAGCTCCAATAATTATAGCCCACTTAGGAGAGTGAATTCTGAGTGCCACTTCCACTGTGATACAGAGGTAGCACATCACAGTTATCAGCAAGATAGAACAGGACACTCAGCAGACGTGCAAGTATCGGAAACGAGTGACAACACCAGTGCGAGGATCAGACAGGATTTTGATCACAATCACTTCCTGTCGATACTAAAATTCCAGAAGTTCAAAGAAAATGGAGGGTCGATGCATCCGAAGAGCTGGGTGATGCAGTTTACAAATTCATTACCGGCATCATGGCCAACCCAGGCAAAATTAGAATTCATGTGTGGACACATCGAAGGCCAAGCCGCGGAAAAGATGCGGGGTGTGGCAGTGACGTGTCGGACTTATCAGGAATTTGTTGGTCATTCCTGCGGACCTACTGGTCAAAGGAAACGCAAGACAGGATTAAAGAGGAAATAATATTTTGTCCTGAACTGGAAGTGTCCGGGCATAGGAGCGCAACCAAATTTCTTGATGATTTACTCAAGAAGAATCAATTTTTAGATAGTCCATATAGCAACGGAGAAATCATTAAATTTTGCTTTTCCAAATTGCCAGTTAGGTACCAACAGACACTTGTCGGCAAGTGTGGATCTGACATAGAAGCATTCAAGAGTCTATTGCGCGAACTCGAAGTAGTCTTTGATAAACAAGACGCAAAGGACAGGAAGAAGGGGAAAAGTAACAAATACCACGGGCCAGGAAGGGAAGACGACAACAGATCGCATAATCGCACTGGTCAGTTAGGAAACCAGGTTTACGGAAGTCAAGGTTACGCTATTCAAGGTTATGGAAACCAAAGACACGGAAACCAGAACGTCAGGGAGCAGGGTCAATCTAGACAAGGAATCTGGGATAGGAGGAATAACGAACGGCAAAGCGACCGTAATTGGAGAGAGCGAAACCAAGGACAACAGTGGAACCAGGAGATTGAAACTAGATCCGCAAATCCTAATGCACGTCAGAGGAGGGGGAGCTTAACAAGGGATTGACGCCAGACTAGTGCGAACACAGGCCGCCGGAATTTCGCACGTAATCTCGGACCTGGCCAACTACGGATGATACATTACGAAGATTTATCAGAAATCCTGCTCGAGGAACATAAAGCAACTCCCCGACAAGATCGGCAGCCTCTTATCACAGTAGCAATAACTGAAAAGAGTATGAATGCGATAATAGATAGTGGAAGCTACATAACAGCAATATCTGAGGCAGCATACAAGAGGTGCTCTCAGGAGATGGACTGGCCTGTTCTATCGGTTAAGAAAACCAAAATAAAAGGGGCATTAGCGGGTAAATGTACGGAGGTCACCCAACAAACAAGACTGGAATTCTCCTGCCAAGGACACAAAATAGAGTCTAACTTCTGGATCGTGCCAAATCTGGCGATCGACATGATAATAGGAACGGACTTCCTAAATGAGCATGAAGCGATAGTTGATCTAGGACGAGGTGAAGTGGTTTTGAGGAAAGGGAATCCTGTTCACATTAAGTTCGACGACCAGCTGATCCCAGCTCAACTACCGTCTAACTGTGTACGGATAAACTATGCGTGTCTGAAAGACAGAAAGGAAGAACAGGTCGACGTTGCGGGTAGGGGAGAGGACACGGATGAGAATGAAGTTGGAATAATGGGAGAAATAAAGGAGAAAATAGGAGAAAAAGTGGAAGCAATAAAGAATATAAGGTGCGACCACCGCAAAGAACTTGATAAATTACTAGTAGAACATACGGAGGTCTTCCTTCCCAAGACAGGATCAATAAAGAACTTCCAATATGAATTTCGTGTACGTCCGCACAACCAGTTTCGTGTGCCACCCTATCCAATCCCTTGGCATATCGATAGAAAGTAGCAGCTGAAATTACGCGAATGCTGAGTGAAGGAATAATAGAACCTACGGCTTCAGCCTATAATAACCCGTTAAGAGTAGTCGAGAAGGCAGATGGTAGTATTCGTTTAGTCTTGGATTCGCGGCAAATTAATACCATAATAGGAACCGAAACAGACAGACCGGAACGATTAGAGGAACTCTTACAAGACTTCCATGGAATATCAATCTTCTCATCAGTTGATCTAAAATCGAGTTTCTGGCAGATCGAGCTCCATCCAAATTGCAGACAGTACACAGCCTTTTTAGCATTTGGAAGATGTTACCGGTTTCGTCGTCTCCCATTTGGTTTGAACATTTCGGCTGCCGCATTCATTCGGGGGCTGGACGGCATACTAAGCGATAATTTGAAACGTCATGTCACCAGCTATGTGGACGATTTGCTGATTGCGGAGAAATCTTGGGGAGACCACAATGCGGTCCTCGGTGAACTCCTTGCGACATTCAAGGAATACGGAGTGACTATCAGTATCGAAAAATCGAATTTTGGGACGTCCTCTGTCAAATTTCTAGGACATATCATCACGGGTGAGGGCATTGCGCCAAATCCCGAAAAGATCGAAGCGATTGAAAAGTTTCCCATTCCTACGACAAAGAAGCAGTTAAGGGGGTTCTTGGGGATCATAAATTTTTACAACCGCTTTATACATGTCAAAACTCAGAGCAGTCCTAGGTTGCATCAACTTACAGGAAAGAAGATTCCTTGGGAATGGGATGAGGCGGCCGAATCCGAATGTTGTTGTTGTTGTGGTCTTCAGTCCTGAGACTGGTTTGATGCAGCTCTCCATGCTACTCTATCCTGTGCAAGCTTTTTCATCTCCCAGTACCTACTGCAACCTACATCCTTCTGAATCTGCTTAGTGTATTCATCTCTTGGTCTCCCTCTACGATTTTTACCCTCCACGCTGCCCTCCAATACTAAATTGGTGATCCCTTGATGCCTCAGAACATGTCCTACCAACCGATCCCTTCTTCTGGTCAAGTTGTGCCACAAACTTCTCTTCTCCCCAATCCTATTCAATACTTCCTCATTAGTTATGTGATCTACCCATCTAATCTTCAGCATTCTTCTGTAGCACCACATTTCGAAAGCTTCTATTCTCTTCTTGTCCAAACTATTTATCGTCCATGTTTCACTTCCATACATGGCTACACTCCATACGAATACTTTCAGAAATGACTTCCTGACACTTAAATCAATACTGGATGTTAACAAATTTCTCTTCTTCAGAAACGCTTTCCTTGCCATTGCCAGCCTACATTTTATATCCTCTCTACTTCGACCATCATCAGTTATTTTGCTCCCCAAATAGCAAAACTCCTTTACTACTTTAAGTGCCTCATTTCCTAATCTAATTCCCTCAGCATCACCCGACTTAATTAGACTACATTCCATTATCCTTGTTTTGCTTTTGTTGATGTTCATCTTATATCCTCCTTTCAAGACACTGTCCATTCCATTCAACTGCTCTTCCAAGTCCTTTGCTGTCTCTGACAGAATTACAATGTCATCGGCGAACCTCAAAGTTTTTATTTCTTCTCCATGAATTTTAATACCTACCCCGAATTTTTCTTTTGTTTCCTTTACTGCTTGCTCAATATACAGATTGAACAACATCGGGGATCCGAATGGAAAGCATTAAAATTCGCATTATTACAAGCACCCATCCTATCACACCCTAATTTAGCAGAAGAGCTTTGCATAGTAACGGACAGTTCATACTCAGGTCTGGGTGTCATGGTGTTCCAAGACTATGTACATGAAGGAAACAGGGTGTGGAAGACAATTGCGTTTGGTAGCAGAGCCGGCCGAAGTGGCCGTGCGGTTAAAGGCGCTGCAGTCTGGAACCGCAAGACCGCTACGGTCGCAGGTTCGAATCCTGCCCCGGGCATGGATGTTTGTGATGTCCTTAGATTAGTTAGGTTTAACTAGTTCTAAGTTCTAGGGGACTAATGACCTCAGCAGTTGAGTCCCATAGTGCTCAGAGCCATTTGGTAGCAGAGTACTAGCCAAGAGTGAGAGGAATTACTCAGTAACCGAGTTAGAGGCGCTGGCTATTGTATGGGCGTTTGAAAAATTCAGATACCTTCTGTTTGGTCGCAAGACGAGGGTCTACACAGACCACAAGGCACTCGAGTTCTTGATGACTGCAAAGCTTAATCACAGGCGGCTCATTAGGTGGGCATCATATCTGCAGCAGTACAACTTTTCGATAGAATATATCCCCGGCAGTCAGAACATTATTGCAGATCCCTTATCACGGTCACCGATCGGATTTGAGCACAACATGGAAGAAGATCTGGAGGAAAATCACTGCTGCCTTTTCTATATGCAGAAAGTAGCCTTTGAAAATTTTATTACCTGTAGTATGCAGGACATCAAGAAGGAGCAAGACAAGGACCCTGCCCTAGTGTTATTGAAACAGAAATGGATAGACAGAAGACACACCACCATCAGGCAGTTCTACCTCTTGCGGAAAGGCATAATTTTCCACCGAAATTATGCCAATGACACTGAATGGGGGGTATGCATCCATGAACACCTAATAAACAAGGTTATATGTCATACTCACCTCAGCTATGGACACTTCGGACCACGCAAGTGCAATCTCAAGCTAAGGACAATGTGTTACTTTCGAAACATGGAGCGTCGAATACGGAGGGTACTGTCGGTGTGTAAAGACTGCCAAAAGGCTAAGCACACCACTGTGAGCATGCAGGCACCATTACACCCAATCGTACCGACCAAATTAAGACAATTAGCAGCAACAGATTTGATGGGACCTTTGCCAAGAACAAGAAGAGGATATACTTACGTATTAGTGTTTGTTGAACTAACGTCCAAATATGTTACCTTTACGCCACTGAAGAGGGCGACAGGACGAACTGTATCACGAGCCCTAATCCGGGATTTCCTACCACAGGTTGGTCATGTGAGTAAAATTATTTCTGATAACGGGCCACAGTTTAAGTCAAAAACATGGAAGGAGACGTTGCGTGGATGTAAAATTGATCCCATTTTTATATCTTCACACCATCCGAGCTCGAATGCTGCAGAACGGGTTATTAAGGAACTCGGAAACTTGTGTCGGTTGTACTGTAACAAACAGCACACGACATGGGACGTTTTCCTTAAAGACTCCCAGGAGGTGATCAATGAGGCACCCCATGGGATAACAAAATTGGCACCCATTACAGTACTGAAAAACCGGATTCCTAAGGACTTGATAACCGAGGTCGTAAAATTCCCACCAAGGGCGCGAACGCAGCACCAAGCCATAGTGGATTTGGCTCTCAAGAGGATACGGGCTGCGGCAGAGGTCAGGAACAGACGTGCCGACAGGGGAGCTCGTCTACGACACTTCCAAATTGGACAAAAGGTGTTCGTGAAGTCTTTCCGACTTTCGAACAAACAGAAAATGAAATGCCAAAAATTCTATTCTGTTTACAACGGCCCGTACCGTATAAGGAGAGCAGCTCACCACAATGCTTATGAATTGGAGACGCTGAAAGGAAAGAAGTCCATAGGACTCCACCACATCTCTCACATAAAGGAGTTCGTGGAATAGTAGTAGTGTAAGTGGTGTACATAGTAGAATGGGCAAATACATGAACCTTGCTATAGTAGTAGTGTAAGTGGTGTACATAGTAGAATAGGCAAATATATGAACCTTTCTTCGGGGAACGATAATCGTTGCATTAATAGATTAAGATTGCTAAAGTATTAACACGCTGCGTTGTCTCGCATAAGAATTTACTGCTGCTATCCTCTTTTTTCTGTTCGCGACTTCCAATGTCGGTGGAGTAGGAGACACTATCTTTCCATGACGCAATGTTTTAGTCCTTTCCTGACTGGTGTCCATGTTGAGGGATAATGATGAGTGAGGAGATGTCGCACAAACGGGCGCATACAAGGACGTGCTCTTAGAAGCATTCTGAGAAGTCGTGATACGCTCCATAGCGGCCACAACCAGTTCGTGAGACGTTCATACCAATGCTTGCAGGCACGCGTCAGTGCACTGCAAGATTGTGGTATATTGCATGATTTCGAGGATGAACATGTGCAGTATAGTTTTTACAGTGATGCGCCAGCATCGTTGTCTTGCAAGTCGGGGTGAACCTGTGAGCGTTTGACTCCAATGGTGCCCTAGGGCCTAGACGGTAGAAATGCGGGCATAAAGCCTACCATGCCAATGTGCTGGTTGGGGATTTAGCGTGCTGCTTGTGACTGTCACAGATGAATAACCAAGGAATCATACTTGGAAATTCGTGACATACTGTGTAGCTGATGTATGGTGGGCGACGGAATCCTCAACAGGAACCAGTCCTGGCTTGGTCATATTACATTGCCTCTGGAAAACCGAGCGAGGTGGCGCAGTGGTTAGCACACTGGACTCGCATTCGGGAGGACGACGGTTCAATCCCGTCTCCAGCCATCCTGATTTAGGTTTTCCGTGATTTCCCTAAATCGTTTCAGGCAAATGCCGGGATGGTTCCTTTGAAAGGGCACGGCCGATTTCCTTCCCCATCCTTCCCTAACCCGAGCTTGCGCTCCGTCTCTAATGACCTCGTTGTCGACGGGACGTTAAACACTAACCACCACCACCACCGCCTCTGGAAAGGTGTGCTTTGATCGCGAATACTGCATAACATAGAAAAAGAAGTTGCAACTATAAATTTATTGTCGTGTATAGCCATGGCTAACCCAGTCTCTGGAGTTTCAGTGAGGCGTAGTGAGAAATCGGAGGCCATGTCGTACGGCGCGCACATCACTGTCGTCAATAGCGGCGAGCAGCGAGACATCTCAGCGTGACAGGAATTATGTAAGAGTGTTGTATAAGGTAAAAAAAAATAGAGAGAGTACCATATACTAGGATAAATTAAACTTTAGGATTTTACAATAACTAGATCCTTAATATCGTGGCGGTTTTCTACCACAAGTGTTTGGCGTGCGCCTGTTGAGATGCTATTTTTCAGGTCACCAAACCACAGACCCGAGATGGAGGGACGACGGGCGAGCGAAAGTAGCATAGTTGCATGTTCTTTATAGCACAGTAAAACTTAGACCTGCATAACAACATAATTTAATTAAAAGACATAGAATGTAGATCGTTGGCAAATGGTAGTTAATTCTTGAGCATGTCTACTGTCGATCTATATAATTAATAGTAATGTTAGTGCGGCCCCGCACATTTAATTGTTCATCCAGTATAGCGTCACACACCATGTACAGTAGTGAGATCGGTCTCTACACAAATATCAAGATAGATTATTTCCATGTCTAGCTTAGATACACCAAGATTTGGTTATAGTGATAGCCTTTGATTGATAACTATAAAATTAAAATAAGAGTGTCTGAAATGACAGACCATCAATGTATCGTTATGTAAATTTATTATAACATAGAAGGTCATGGGAAAAAGTTAGGCATAAGATTTTTGTCAGAACTGTGCAGATGACGGGAATCGTGGCAATGCAGAGGCCAGGCGGAGCAAAAACAAGAGGTCATCGGCTACCTGCAAGGAGAGCGTCAGCGCGCCACCTGACGTGAAGGGCGCGAGAGCATCCGGTCCTACAAGCTGACAGTCACCGGGGCGTATACCTGAGGGATTAGGCGGCAGACAGCCCTCGCCGGGCCACAAGCGAAAGTGAGGCTGGCACGCGACCCACACGCGACAGCCAGCTAGCTCTCCAGACGCGGCAGCCGTTTGGAGGGATTCCCTGCGGCAGCCCACGTTGTGAGTACACGAAGAAGATAACATATGGTGTCATAACCGGCGTCTCATGTGCCTCAGGACAGAAAGGGACGCTATATACTCACCTGCTTGGGTTTATACAACTCACTAGCATTGGCCGATCTGCATACACAAAGCAGTATCGTGCCACAAACTCTAACAAATGAATTGTCTCATTTCTAACTTCTCCTCTCTATTAGAGAGCAGTTATAGCACTCGTCGCTACTAGTTCGATCCTGTATGGATGACCTCACACACTTGTGGTGTCACTCCACGTACCATCATCCCTGGTCGAACTGCAATATTGGGAAATGTAAGGTACTGTCCAGCGAGAGAAGAGACCTAGACTAGTGATGTATCCCAACAAGTAGACCTCAGAGACAATCAATCGACGTGAGGAGAGCCTATTACTGTGTCTTCCTACTGTACTGCCATGATCATATCCGTGGGTCTGGCTGCAATCTCAACAGAGCACTGCAGATGCTCCAGCACACCCTATAGCTGTTGCAACAACGTAGCAACAACACCCGGCGTTTAGCCCTATGTGATGTCAGTACTGTGGAATTTGTGAAGTGCTTCGAATATTTCTAACAATGTGATTTAGTGCCTCATTCTCAGCACAGTCGTGAACACTGTGCAATGTGCACGCACAACTTGATGCCCCATGAACCTTGTTTTTTTTTCTTAAATTTCTTTCTCTAGTGTTGTTTTTGTAATATATGTTACACCTTATATGTGTTTGTGTTTTACACTGTAATTCTTATGTAAGTGATAGAGTAGGGCACACAAATTACAAATTACTGTATTGTTCTCCACACCATGTTGTTTTTATTTGTATTTTTGTATTTATTGTTGTGTGTATGCAAACAGTGTGCCTGAAGTCCCCATAAACTGAAGCAGATACCACCACTGTCATTGTGAATGGACCATCAGTTCAGGAAACATTTTGTAAAGGTTATTCTTGCTGCAGGGAGACAGAATGAATCGAAGGTTGTGATTAGATTCTGAAAGCTCACAAAGAGATTGTTAACTTAAATAGTATCATGTGTGAGTGAGTTCAGGTTAGTTTAATGATACAAATTGTTGTAACATATTGGGCATTTAATTGCGGAGCACTCCAACTCTGATTGTAAAGAATAAACTGCTCCATATTTGGCTCACATGCCCGGGCCATATTTAGAGCGTGAAAGTCTGTGTGAATCGGTGTTTGGAAGGGGCTCCCTTGGTATGGATGTGGGATGTGAGTGTTAGAGTTCCATATTAAGAAGGTGAAGTTGGCTACATCATAAATAATCCTCCCTCTACGAGCTGCATTTTTCAGTTGCAGTGATTTTCTTTATAGAGTGCGGCATGTGGAGTCAGTTTGCAAGATTGTTCTTGAGCGATTGACTCACTACCTAGCTCCTAAGTGAGCCAACCGCTCACCAATTACAATCTAAAATGGCGTAGGGGCAATGAGAGGTGGCATGAGCCCCCTCTCATATTTCTATCTTACGATTCTCCTCTCTAATTTCATGTGGTGGAAAGTTGCTATTCCTTCACACGCGGACTTCCCACGCAGCGTCTCTCGTCACCCGGGTGGTCCGGTGACAGGCGGGCTCTGCTGGTTTTGAAAGGGTGTGAGGGAGTCGAGTGAATGCTTTCCAGACGCCGACATTGTCAAAAGACACACCCGGAGGGGCCTGAAGTAGCGGCTGGGCTAGAGGTTCCGTTACTTCGCAGAAACTTAGCGAAAACACTTTCTGGCGGGCTACCAGCGAGGCGTGGGAATGACTTGTGTACCCAGGCAGTTGTGGCGGGAAAATTCCCGCGCTTTCTGCAAAATAGTAACTGTGATTGGCATGCTCAGGGCATAGCTCCATGACGTAGCAAAATCAGCGCAGAAATTGGCGCCAAGAATCTTCATTGGTGGAATGGTAGTGCTCTGGCAATGGAGTGGAATTTTCCGCCGGTTTTCGAGTTGCTGATTGGAACGTTTAACCACGGCCACTGTCGTGGGGGCGGGAATGTTCGGTGTTCGGCATGTACGGGTGCTCTAGAGTAGTCGGCTCTTGCCTTTCGGTCGAGGACGTCGAAGCAACCAGCCAGCGCCTCCGGTACGCCAGATCGTGTTCTGGCAGTTAGGAAGACAGTTTGGTAATGTATGTTCGCAGCACCGGCAGATAGGGATTTTCCTAGGTGATAATCAGAGCTCAGCAGAGCGCGCCTGTTCGTCTTTTTCTAACTTTGTTCTGTCTTGAGTAGCAGCAATTAATGTTGGGTTAGCTGTGTGTCTCTCTTAAGATTTGAGTGGCAAGGAATTGGCTCCACATACCACTTCGTCATAAACCTCACAATCTAGTTTAGGGACAACTTCACCTTCACAGCAATTTGATGAATTATAAATGTTTCATGTGTTTTTGTTTATTATTTTGTGTTTAGTCTTAATAAATCATATTGTTATTTTGGACAGAACTTTCATTCTGTTAAGCGGTAGAGCAACCCATCATTTCTCACTACGTTAATGAAACCTTCCTTTATTTAACTTATTTATCAAATTAAATTATTGCAGGTGCCAAACTCTTTTCTACTCCAGTTGCAGGGTTGATTACAGTCAGTTCGCGTATATTTTTTAATCCTTGTGCAACAGCAAAAGTCGGAGTTAGAATAGGGGGGGGGGGGGGCTTAGAGCATCATTTACATGTGTAGATTCTAGAATTTAGTGTTAAATACACTGCTAGCCCCGGCACCTCGCAGTGGCAGAGGAAAGGTTGTAAATTGTATGCCTAAAGTTTCAATTATTTGAATTGCGATTACGTATAGATTGTTAATGTAGACTCCAACCAAGATAATATAGGTGTATACATGACTGCTATATTAGAGGTGGATGAACATAGTTTCTCAATCCAGGACATTGGTCTCCACAATATCATCAAATATATATGTCCAGGACAGAAGGAAGTTTAGCATCTGTCATAATATCATCTATGATTTTTACTGAAGATGCATGTACAAAGGAACATTACATCATACTTCTTAATGACAGCCGGCTGGAGTGGCCGAGCGGTTCTAGGTGCTACAGTCTGGAACCACGCGACTGCTGCGGTCGCAGGTTCGAATCCTGCCTCGGGCATGGATGTGTGTGATGTCCCTAGGTTAGTTAGGTTTAAGTAGTTCTAAGTTCTAGGGGACTGATGACCTCAGAAGGTATGTCCCATAGTGCTCAGGGCCATTTGAACCATTTCTTAATGACAGAGGCACTTCTGTTTTGTAAACAGTGTGTGTTGTTAGTCACAACTCACTGTGTGCGATGGGTTATTGTCTAAGACAACGAGGTTGGAGTCATGTGCCAGCAAGCTAAAAGAAGAAGTGTTGAAAGAAGTGAATGAGCACGTATTCAGAGGAAGTGTGAGTTGTAGGTCAGTGAATATCGAAATGCTACTGGTGGAAATCTAGGAAAGAGGATGTGGACTGATACATATGAGGTTATGTAGAATGCACACAATGGCAGATATGAGACATAAGTTAACACCTTTGCAGAAGTTACCAGAAGCAATGGGACCTTTTAAAATGATTGGGCTGGACATCCTCATGCCATTCAATAGGACTCCAGCTGGGAAACGATTTGTGTTTGATCGTTTTTGTAGATATGTGAAAATGGTTGCAATACCTAACCATCATGCAGCAATAGTAGCACAACATCAAGGAATTCAAATCTGGAGTGCCACAAACTATGATTACTGGTCAGGGGAAAAACTTTATGTCAGATTTGTTAAAACAGCTGTGTAGTTTGCTAAATGTTAGAAACTGAAGGACAATCCACTGCAGCCTCAGGTTAGTGGTAAGACGGAAAGGATACTTCGCACAGTCAGAAGGATGCTGAGTCATTATATGAATGGACATCATAATGATTGGGACGTATATTTATCCTTCGTTGTAAGTGCGTATAATTCAGAAGTTCAGTCTGCAACAGGATTAACACCAAACAAGGTAGTTTACGTAGCCATATGCCATTGCTGTTTGACAATGTAAGGCCAAGAGTTGGCATGGACAGGGGGTCCATCAAGTATTTTGCTGAAACAGGGAGGAATATTTGGAAGCGTCTTCAGGGAGTAAACATCAGAGCCCTGGAACGCCAAGAGCGATTGGGAAATTGTGTGGACAAATTAGCACAGAATAAAGTCGGTCAGTGGGTAATGTTATCGAATCCGTACATTTCGAAAGATAATACCAAGAAATTTATAGCTCGTTATCAGAGGCTTTATCCGGTAGTTGAAACAACATCGCCAGTAAATGTCAAGCTTCAGTTACCGATCGTAGAAGTATTTTTTATGCTGGGTGTCTGAAGCCGTTTCAGGGAGCTCCAGATGCGTTACGCGGGTATCATCATCCAATGAGGGTAAAGCTGTGGGTAGTAGGAAGGAGATGAAGCGTGGAAAACTTGCACGACCTATACATGAGATTCCATGTGGATTAAGACCAACGTAGTAGGAGAGAGTAGCTTATGTTTGTGTTAAAATGTATGAGTTATTTAGATGGCTCTGAGCACTGTGCGACTTAACTGCTGAGGTCATCAGTCGCCTAGAACTTAGAACTAATTAAACCTAACTAACCTAAGGACATCACACACATCCATGCCCGAGGCAGGATTCGAACCTGCGACCGTAGCGGTCACGCGGTTCCAAACTGAAGCTCTAGAACCGCAAGGCCACACCGGCCGGCAGTTATTTAGAAGTGTAAGTGATCTGCATAACAGTTTCGTTCATGTTATACGTAATGTTATATTTCTGTGCTCATTTGTGTGGAAGCTAGGTATTTTGGGATGAGTTTTCTTTTTGTATCTCCACAAGATGGTAAAACTCTGAAAGGGGGGAGGGGAGTGATGATAGTTCCCATGTTCCCAGGTTGCCAGCGTTCGAAGTAAAAATGAGGGAAGTCATTGTCTTGGCAGCGTTGTACCTCTTAAGCAGGAATGGAATGGGGGCGCTGTTGGTACTTCAATTGGAAGCCGTAGTACTTTTTACGATGCAAGAGTATGCAGTACTCGTAGGACATCGTTGGACACTGAAGCTTGCCCTGAACGTTTGGGAAATGCGTAATGAGGTGAGATGTTTGGAAGGTCTGTTTATGGAATTATGGAGGGAGATAGACGGAAAAGATGTGCTCAAGTAAATAAGGAGTATGGTAAGTTGCACCAGTCATGTGAGATACTGCGAGGGCAAATTTAGCAGATAGTGGAAGAAGTGCCACACATGGTGCGACAGAGGAAGCGACGGGTTAGACACAGGAGATACTGCTGATTGCAGAAGATGGTGGTAGTAAGGCAGTGATGGCTCTAATCGAACAGTAGCATTGTCAAAGCGAGAGGGTTACAATCTGTCCAACCCAGGTGGTAGATACGGGTACCAGCACGTGCGAGATGCAGTTTAACTTACGTAAAGCAGAAGGTCAAGAGTGTACACATGACTTCCTGTAGCCGAAAGCCAATTTTGAGAAAGCAGGTTCGCACTTGGTTTCTTTCGTGAACAGTATCGAAGTCGCAGCAGCAAACTGCTACGAGCAAGGTAAGCTCGCAGGAGCTAAACGTTTGTAACGGCATTGGAGTGGGATAATTATTAACGGGATGGACTGTGACATAGGAGGGCAGACCTTTCACCTGCTAACCTCTGATACAGGGGAAACCAAGTTGAACATTACGCAGCCACAGTTGTACAGACCAGGGGAGCCACTAGCGATCCTTCCTGTAAGAAATCTGACGTACCTGAACCAAACGTTGGATACTAACCTAATACTGTCCTTAAACTGTCTAATAGACGCACGAGAGGGACGTGTTTCATTAGAGAAATGGTTTCATATGTACAGCAGTATCGGGATGAGTACCAGCACATGATCAAGACCATAAGTGTCACAACCAAAAGCATCGTGTTAGTGTTGACCCTGTTTTGCACAGTCTTCGTCTTCCTTAGGCAGAGGGCTTATCGACAGTGTGATCTTCCAGTGCATCAGTTACCACTGGACTGGTTAACAGTTCGTACATGAGAAGGTATGAGGGATGCAAAAAGTAGTATTGTGGTATATACACTCCTGGAAATTGAAATAAGAACACCGTGAATTCATTGTCCCAGGAAGGGGAAACTTTATTGACACATTCCTGGGGTCAGATACATCACATGATCACACTGACAGAACCACAGGCACATAGACACGGGCAACAGAGCATGCACAATGTCGGCACTAGTACAGTGTATATCCACCTTTCGCAGCAATGCAGGCTGCTATTCTCCCATGGAGACGATCGTAGAGATGCTGGATGTAGTCCTGTGGAACGGCTTGCCATGCCATTTCCACCTGGCGCCTCAGTTGGACCAGCGTTCGAGCTGTACGTGCAGACCGCGTGAGACGACGCTTCATCCAGTCCCAAACATGCTCAATTGGGGACAGATCCGGAGATCTTCCTGGCCAGGGTAGTTGACTTACACCTTCTAGAGCACGTTGGGTGGCACGGGATACATGCGGACGTGCATTGTCCTGTTGGAACAGCAAGTTCCCTTGCCGGTCTAGGAATGGTAGAACGATGGGTTCGATGACGGTTTGGATGTACCGTGCACTATTCAGTGTCCCCTCGACGATCACCAGTGGTGTACGGCCAGTGTAGGAGATCGCTCCCCACACCATGGTGCCGGGTGTTGGCCCTGTGTGCCTCGGTCGTATGCAGTCCTGATTGTGGCGCTCACCTGCACGGCGCCAAACACGCATACGACCATCATTGGCACCAAGGCAGAAGCGACTCTCATCGCTGAAGACGACACGTCTCCATTCGTCCCTCCATTCACGCCTGTCGCGACACCACTGGAGGCGGGCTGCACGATGTTGGGGCGTGAGCGGAAGACGGCCTAACGGTGTGCGGGACCGTAGCCCAGCTTCATGGAGACGGTTGCGAATGGTCCTCGCCGATACCCCAGGAGCAACAGTGTCCCTAATTTGCTGGGAAGTGGCGGTGCGGTCCCCTACGGCACTGCGTAGGATCCTACGGTCTTGGCGTGCATCCGTGCGTCGCTGCGGTCCGGTCCCAGGTCGACGGGCACGTGCACCTTCCGCCGACCACTGGCGACAACATCGATGTACTGAGGAGACCTCACGCCCCACGTGTTGAGCAATTCGGCGGTACGTCCACCCGGCCTCCCGCATGCCCACTATACGCCCTCGCTCAAAGTCCGTCAACTGCACATACGGTTCACGTCCACGCTGTCGCGGCATGCTACCAGTGTTAAAGACTGCGATGGAGCTCCGTATGCCACGGCAAACTGGCTGACACTGACGGCGGCGGTGCACAAATGCTGCGCAGCTAGCGCCATTCGACGGCCAACACCGCGGTTCCTGGTGTGTCCGCTGTGCCGTGCGTGTGATCATTGCTTGTACAGCCCTCTCGCAGTGTCCGGAGCAAGTATGCTGGGTCTGACACACCGGTGTCAATGTGTTCTTTTTTCCATTTCTAGAAGTGTAATTAATTGTGATTCGAAAGACAAGGAACCTTGAGTGGTGCTGATGCGAGCATTGTTGCCCACAGAACAAGACGACATAAGGGCGCGATGATCATGTAAACAGTTGTTTAATGCTTTGGAGGGGTTAATGTTTAAGATATAGCTCAAACTAGGACGATGGTTTTATGCGGTAACGTAAGGACGGATGAAAAAGCTGATGGGCTGAGAATTGTAGAAGGGTGTGTCCCGTCTCCTGAGCTTTGTTGCTTAATGTAAGATGAAAACTGTAAATATTTTATGTTGTGACTTTATATGTGAAGTGTTCTGTTGCACACTGGTCACGTGTCACGGCTCACGGGTTTTCCCAAAGAGGGGAGGTATGTAACGACGTTGCTAAATTTTAGGCATTACTGAATTGAAAGCAGCTCTATTGCAGCCGTGTCTCAGGCACGCTGGCAGGCGCAGAGGTCCCGATATGTAAGGTCACAAGCGCGGCTGTTTGTACAACACAGCGTGGCCAGGCCAAGCCACCCAATCGTGCTGACATTGCAGACAGGCCTTGCAACTTCCAGCTGGCTTGCAGAGTATTTCCACACCATGGGGACTCAGAGGTGTTGAGTTGAACGTGCCTGGAAGAAATGTATTGGCACAACAAGTGTGTCTAAATCGTTATAAACACCGGCACAGTTATGTTCAGTCTTGCATCACCTTCCAAGATAATGGGTTCATGCAAGTCTCCATCACGCTACGGGCCAGCCAGCAGCCGACGCCGGTCTGGGCAGCGAGCTCCACCAGACCAGCTCCCGGTTTAAGTCCGCACCGGTGGACTTGAAGCTTATACAGCGTGTGATCATCGCTTCTTCCAGGCTTCACAGCAGCACCGAACTTCTGCCTTGGATGGCAGGGAACCACGGTACTGCCACCATCCTTCCACACCAGGGCGAGTCGTTTTTTTATTGATGTTAGTTTAGTGAAGTGTGAGCTGTCTGATACTCTTTTTTGGATTCTGGATGATTTGGAATTCTTTTCCAATACTTGCAAGCCGTGAATTAGATGTATTTGGAATCCAAAATATTTAGAAGTAACCATCGTTAGCAATCTAAAGTGGAATGGTTCCATTAAACGAAATGCAAGGAAAATGTGACACTACTACTGATAAGATCACGAGAAATCCGCTGATAGGGGGTGTATGGGTATAAGAGGAGAAAGTGCTCTGTGGGCATCTGCAACACGAATAGCAAAATTACAGCAGCAAATATTGAGTGATTTATCACCAAGAGTGTGAACCGTAGTGGGCTTCTTTGCCTATTAATATGCAATAAGTTACGTTTAGCTGCAACACGATCCCTGTAGCAATCACGTATCCTGTGAAATTCGCTGTAGATGCAAACAAAAACTATTTCATCATAAAATTCATCGATTTCGGTGAAAAATTGAAAAAATCGATTTACATTCCCTCTTGACGTTAGAATCTGTCAGACGAAGATGATGTCCCAGTTAAGGTAGGTTGCTCAAATCCCACAGATGAACCTGTACCGCACTTACGTACCCATAGTATCAAATGCTATAAATGACTCTAATCTATATATAGGGTAAGTCAGGAGGAAAGGTACATGCTCTGACGGCTGAAACTACTGGTGATTCTGAACAAAAAACACCTAACAAACATACGCCCTTTTCTAAATAGTCTCCAGGTAAACCAATGAAAACAGCTAGGAACGGGAAAGGTGCACGTGACGGTCAATTAAGATACTGTTACGTTATGGTTTGTTTAATTGTGTACGTTTCCTCACAGAAGATGTTCAAATTGTCCACCGTCAATTTCAATGCATGTTGCTGCTGTTGTAGACAGGTGTTGTGTCGCTGATCGGAGCTCAAGTTTTCCATTCCTTTACCCGGGCACAAGCATGTAAAACACGAGCGAGAAGTTCCTCTCGTGTGTCCACTCTGCGCTTGTACACGTCGCTCTTCAGCCACCCCCTAAATTAGTAACCCAATGGGGTAAGACCGGGTGACCTCGGTGGCCAAGCAATGACTTCACGGCGACCGATCCAACGACCAGGATACATTCTGTTGAGATACTGTGTCACTGGCCGTACGGAATGTGTAGGAGATCCGTCATGCTAAAAGTACATACGAACTCGTGTTGCCAAAGGGATACCCTCCACGTATTCTGGTAACACATTTTGAAGAAACTCAAGGTACCGAGTCCCAGTAAGACGGTTATCTAAAACAACTGGACCGATGAGTTGGTCATCAATAATACCGCACCACACATTGACTGAGAAACGTCGTTGAAAATTCGTTTCCACAGTAGCATGCACATTTTCATTTGCCCATACAGGAGAGTTGCGCGTGTTGTTGATTCCTCTGCGGGTGAATGTTGATTCATCAGTGAACAGAATAGTGGAATTAATCGATCACTGTCAGTGATCCACTGACAGAATTCTTGCCGGGCGGCAGCATCTGCTTCCTGTAGATGTTGTACACTCTGCCGATAAAGAGGAAATAGACCGTGCTCGTGTACTTTGCGTATCACTCGTGTTTGTGGAACACCAAGTTGGGCAGCAATTCTTCTAGAGCTAGTAATAGGGCTGCGTTCCACTGCTTGAAGAATGTTCTCAAATTCATTAAGAGTTTGTTGTACGGGACGTTCAAAGACAACATTTACGCTGGGAAGCGTACCACACTCACGAAATGCGTGAAACACCCTGCTAAACACCCTGCTATCTGACGCTCTGCCATTTCGAAATCGTTGTTGGTATTCTCGCTCAGCAGCTCTGGAATTTCCATTGGACAAACCATAGACGAACACCATGTCAGCATACTCTGCATGTTTGAAGATCCGTGGCATTTTCACTACACAAAACTGTATTCGCTGTTCACGTAGCAACACTGTAGTACCGTGCACTACGACAAGCACTTTCGGGCTGAGGCTTGAGGTAAAGAATTGCACCATGCGTAAGTGAACTGCGTACTGACACGGCTAGTACGGACGACGCTACGCGTTCCCGTTCCTAGTTGTTTTCATTAGTTTACCTGGAAACGGTTAAGAAAAGGCCTTTTGTTTATTAGGAGCTTTTTGTTCAGAATCACCACTAGTACTACCCCTCAAAGCATGTACCTTCCCTCCCTTCCCTCACCTTGTATATAGCTTTAAGTGTGTCTTCTGATAATCACATCCAGTATACCCTCTAATCATATACAAGTAAAATCACCCATTCTTCCTACTTTACTAAAGCACAGTTGCTATCTTTCTTGGTGTTGCAGCTAGTCGTTCATTAAATTTTATATGAGGAACCGCTTAAGAATGTAATGCTGGTGCAATCACTAGCTCCCTCATGCTTATAAGTCGGTCATGCGATCATGACATTACTTCTGGTTTTTACTCTTAAATTTAGAACACATATTGACGCTACTGATGAAATCAGGTTACTTGATTGATCGGTTCATAAGGTTTTCGATGTGTGCTAGGTACTGCCTTCACCTGTCTGTCAAAGTCATTACTACTTTAACGATACAAACACAAAAAAGTGTTGTAATCCCGCTACTCTATTAGCAGTAAGCTGCCGGAAACGGTAACTGCAGTAAAATACCCAGGAATATGTCAGAGTCCTTATTGCTTTAACGCTAAAAACACGTAACAGTATATCAGGAAATGTGTTGCAGTCCCATTACAGTATTGGCAATAAGCTGCCGGAGACATACGATTACCTGTCCTGATAGATCTAAACTAGAGATGCTTAGGAATGGTGTCTGTCCCTTCAGACATGCATGTCCAAAAAGCAGGTACCACTGTGTTGATCAGCAGCCGTATGTTTATACTTGACGAAAGAAATGTCAGCACTGAAATAACTCAGTGGCGACGTATGAAAACTCGTGCTGTACAAGGAGTCGAATCCGGATTTGCTGCTTCACGCCAGGGGTCGTCTTAATCGCTTCGGCTATCCGATTACGTCCCCAGTCCGTCCTGAATCTCCATACGCCACACACAACAGACTAGCATCCCCTGTCCATTAATCCTTCTCGATCGCAGCTCTACTGCATTCTCCCGATAGTTCGGACATTATTGTGCGTCTATACTGAAATGTCGGTATGCCGTTAGGTGCAAACGTTACATAGGTATGGTGTCTATTCTTTCAACATTAAAAGTCTCGTATTTATGTGTGTCTCTGATTTACGACCTTGAAAAGCTTGTATTTTGAATAATGGGGGGAGTGGGGGTGGGAGAGAAATCTGTCAAAACTGTAACAAATCAACCCATAATTGTAAATAGCAATGGGAGGAGGTCATGCGTTGGAATGCATACATAAAATGCCGTTATGTCATTAAATTATAGTAATTCAGCCAATGGGACAACGCATCCCTTTTAGATTTCCCGCAAGTTTTGGTCGCACACTGTACTGTCAAAGTGTTTTATGTAAACTTGGATTACAAATTAACTTAATACTTTCGCTAAGACAGCCGTTTTTAAAGTCATTCTGTTGGGCGAGGTGAAAGTAGGGATTGTGACATTGATTTAGGTCTTAGAAGTGGCATTGTAGATAGGCGAACTTAATTCTGCTGTCCTAGAGGCATGGGTGGTGAGGAGAGGGGATTATTTTGACACGTGACAGATATCAGTTTACATCATGACCTTGAGTTTACCACTCGCAGTCGCCCTAGAGGCGTGGGCATGATATCAGGTTACATAGTGACCTTGTAAATGGTGCTCGTTCTGTGAACCACCCTACTGTCCTTGATGCCGTATCAAACTATCCTTTCTTTTAGTGAAGTGGTGACATAAAGCTTTATGTTTCCCAGTTCTATTCAGAATCTCTTCATGAGTTACTCGCTCTGCTCAACTAATCTTCAGCAGTCTTCTGTAGCACCGCATTTCAAAAGCTTCTACACTCTTTTCCTCTATAATATTTATTGTCCACACTATACTTCCAAACAGGGCTACATTCTAAACAAACAGTTTCAGAAAAGACTTCCTAACACTTAAATTAATGTTTGATGTTAACAAATTTTCTTTTTCACCAAAATCGTTCTTGCTATTGGGAGTCTCAATTTTGTATCCTCTTTATTTCTGCCGTCGTCAGGTATTTTGCTTCAGTCATCATCACCATCATCATCATCATCATTTAAGACTGATTATGCCTTACAGCGTTCAGTCTGGAGCATAGTCCCCCTTATAAAATTCCTCCATGATGCCCTATTCAGTGCTAACATTGGTGCCTCTTCTGGTGTTATGCCTGTTACTTCAAAATCATTCTTAACCGAATCCAGGTACCTTCTCCTTGGTCTACCCCGACTCCTCCTACCCTCTACTGCTGAACCCATGAGTCTCTTGGGTAACCTTGCTTCTCCCATGCGTGTAACATGATCCCACCATCTAAGCCTGTTCGCCCTGACTGCTACATCTATAGAGTTCATTCCCAGTTTTTCTTTTATTTCCTCATTGTGGACACCCTACTGCCATTGTTCCCATCTACTAGTACCTGCAATCATCCTAGCTACTTTCATATACGTAACCTCAACGGTACACAGATAACTTAGTCTTTGTACTGACTTCCTTCTTCCAGAAGAGAGTAGATCGTAGCTGAGCGCTCACTGCATTAGCTTTTGCTACACCTCGCTTCCAGTTCTTTCACTATGTTGCCATCCTGTGAGAATATGCATCCTAAGTACTTGAAACCGTCCACTCAACTTTTAGCGTTTCGTTTCGAGATGTACTTCCCTGTGTTTTGCTTTTATTGATGTTTATCTCATAACCTTCTTTCAAGAATCCATCAATTCCCTTTAGTTATTCCACCAAGACTTAACTGTGTCTGACAGGATTACAATGTCATCGGCAGACTTTGAAGTTTTTATTTCTTCTCCGTGAACTTCGTTTCCTTTACTGAATTTCTCTCCAGTTTCATTTACGCTCTCCGTAGAGGTTGTATAACACGGGATGTAGATTGCAGCCCTGTCTCACTTCTTAGTCAACTAATGGCTCCCTTTCACGTCCCACGACACTTGGAACTACAGTCTGGTTTCTCTACAAGTGACAGATAACTTTCGATGCCAGTATTTTATCCCTAATAACTTCAGAATTCGAAATAGTGTGCTCCAGTCAACATTGGATCCCTTAGCTTCTGATTAATTTTTAATGTAAAGGTTTGTTCCTTTAACAAAAACTGATCCACAGTGTGTGGCCTGTTACTCCACAAAGTTTGAAAGTTAGGTCCTAAACATCTCGAGTATCCAGTAATAAAGGCTGATATGAATACAAGTTGTGTAGGTCGGAATTGGGCATTAGGACGTCTAGGTAAGATCAGTGAGCATGTTTCACTCGAGGCCACAAATTCTCCAAAAGCGAAGTTTTATTTTGGTGCTCGAATAGCTCAGTTGGAACTGACTCTACCTCGCGGTCGGTCGACGGAGAGGTCATTGCCAGAGTGAGATAAGTGGCACTATAAAGTTATATGGTGGCTCTTTCCCGTGCAGTACGTGGTATCCGCCGAGAGGAAATGGCGGGCATTTGGATCCCAATCAATTTTTCGCCTACAGAGTGAGGCTATTAAAACTAAGTTGTCCCGCAAATTGCGGTTCAAGGTCACGCAGGCGATTGTGCAATTCAGTGAGCGCTGCCGCGCCAGGGCTGTTGTCACTTCTCACGTAATGACTAATGACTTGATGACGGTTAGTAGCGGCGGTCACGGTGCCTGCGGCCGCCCGCGCGCGGACGTGGCGAGCATCAAAGCGCCTCCGGACACTCACCCTGCTCCGCCACGCGTTTTCTCGCTCTTCTGCAACTACACGGTATGAGATACGAGGTGACACAAAGCTACTGGGTAACTACAGAGGTATTTCACTACTGAACGTCGGATAAAAGAAACTCTCGAGAATGTTGTTGAGAACTGCTTAAGCCAGTACTTGTGGACTCTCATGCTGGTTTCTGAAAACGAAGGAACCGTGGAGAACACTTTTTTGGACTCGAAAAGATATTATAATAACGTCACAGCAAAGGTAAGAAAAAGACAGTGACCGGTGGACATTACTTAAATTTACGATTCTGTGGATGGGAATACGTTACTGAATGTCATTCGTGCCAGAGGAATGGACAAACACATTAGTTAGAGATAGACACATTGGAAGGGACAACTGATAGGGTCGGATACTGAGGTACAGTGTGGGAAGGCCTTAAAATAAAGACAGAAGTTTGCCAAGGAGCTGTATTGTCACCGATTCTCTTCCACTTGGTGCTGGGTGAAATGGTCAAACAGTGGAGACAGCTGAAGAAAACCATGACTACTGAAAGTGAGCAAATTAGTTCCAAAATAAAGCGTATCACCACTAAACACTGCATAGCCTTTGCTGATGACATGACTCTGTTATAGGAAAATGAAGAAGTAGAGAAAAAAAATGGCACTGAGAATCTTGCGAAGACAAAAAAGAAAACTGATCACGAAATGGCGTATAGTAAGATAAATGTATTTAATGCAGAGACCAACCGTTAAGGTCAAGTAATGAAGACACTGTGAGGAATTATACGTCGAAACGCATCGTATATGTTTCCCATACCCCTGTAAAACGCATGGTGAGTCGTACTTCGTATCGATATTAGCCTCATTCTGTCCTATCGCATTTGAAAATGGAGCGAGGGAAAACTGATTTTATACCTCAGTTAGCTTATCGTCATAGCCCCCACGCGAGGTATACGATGGAGGCAGGGGAATCGTTTCACAGTCTGCCACTTTATTAGTGGTCATGGCCCATCTTACTTATAAACCTTGCCACAGAAGTGCAGTCATACAGTAATTCACTTGTACTGCAGCGAAAGAAAACAAGGGAACAGGAAACTACACTGCCTGACAAAGAAAGTAAAGCATCTAGAAAGGAGGAGGAAATGGAATGCAACTTAACGGGATGAGCGAATATGTGATGTTATTTCAAAGCAGTCTCAGCCAACTTATCAGTATGAAGATGCATCATCTCCTCCGTCCCGGATACATGCACTGATTCGGTTGGGAAAGGCGTCATGAAGACGTTGTTTCCTGTCCTGTGGCAAGCTGCCCAACTACCGTTGTAACTGGTCTTTGCTATCCTGCAGACTGGCACTGTAACGGAAATGAGGACTGAGATGGTCCCACACATGTTCTACAGGAAAGAGATCTGGGGATTTTGCTGGCCAAGTGAGTACCTCAACATCACGCAGACAGTTCATAGAGACATGTGCCGTATATGGACGAGTATTATCCTGTTGAAAAGTGGCATCACGATAATGTCACATGAGAGGTAACACATGAGGAAGCAGGATGTCCGTGGCATATCGTTGCGCCGCCAGAGTTTTCTCAATTATTACCACCCAGTGTCTCACCACACCATGACACCATGAGCCTCTCCAAGACATTGAAAGAATGGGACATCTACCCACGTTGCCGCCATTCTCGCCAACGATGCTCTTGTAGGGTAGCGCAGAACCACAGTTCATCGATAAACACAATGCGACGTCGTTCATCAGTAGTCTATTTCTTCCAGTCATGGGACCACTCCAAACGCAGCCCTTTATGTTATGGTGTTATCGGCAGCCCACGCATGGGACGATAATTCCCTAGTCCGGTTGCTACTGGTCTCTGACCAATAGCGCAGGAAGACACAGAATGTTGGAGGGAAATCCATCACTTGTTCTCAAACGGCAGGCGCGTGTGTGAAGGGGTTACATTGTGCTTGACGCAAAATACGGCGATACTCCCTTGTGGTGGTCACATGTTGTCGACTGGTACTTTGACGACGAGTTTGTCTGCCTTTACGTTCCCATGCGGTCGAAAAACGGGCCACTGTTACATCCGAATGCCTCACAAATATGGATATTGCGTGATTGGACCAGATGATCAGAGGATGTTTCTCAATGACGCCTGTTTCAAAAACTGCCATGTGCCGATAGCAGTGACAAACTAGTATGGGGCATTTCCGCGTCCTTCACAATGATCACTCAACTTTTGACCAGTCCATGCTTCTTATCTACCCCACGTACCGCCACGTCATGGTACGTAATGCACTCAGGAATATTGTCGAACATGTCGTCTTGGTGGGCTAGGTGTTAAGGTGTGACCACCAAATCTTGGAATATGGTGCACTCACTGGTCAAAGTAGTACTAAAATGCAGGTCTATGGTTGCGAGACTAACTATTTGCGAGGTTATCTGTTAAATTAAGTTTGAGTTTCGCAAAAATTAGATTCTTTCTTTTCGTTTTCCCTAGCGTTTATCCCGTGTAGTACGGGGTCCACTTTTTCATTGTTATGGCATACTTCCTTTAACTTTGGATCTGGATGCCCTTCCTGACGCCACAGCTGCCGAGGACGGAGGTCGTATGCGACACCTATTTGTGATTCGTGTAAACTTTGTTCTGTGTGTTGTCGTATTTTAACTGTTTGCAAATCGTATTCTTTGGGCGGAATTTTGGGGACCAGCCCAGCATTCGCCCAAACGATCGTGGGAAACCTCCTAAAACTGCACTCAGCCTGGTCGGTGTAGCAGCACACGCTCGTTAATCGGCTGCGTGGATTCGATCCATGGCTGGTTCGTCTCCCAGTCGTACAAGCTAGCGCTCTGCAAGTTACTCTATTCCAGCTGCTCTTGTGCCAATCTTAGATTACAACTGTTAATTCAGCTTTGTTTTTCATCTGCTGTTAAATGTAACGACATTCACACAAAACTTGAATTTTATTTTTAATTTAGTGTAAGAATTTCTGTGTGGCAGAAAATCGTAATACTTTCAATTACTATTGGTTTTTCCTTCTTAAGCTTACGGCAAGTAATTAAATAGTATTTTTCACCGGACGCGTTTCTCTTCTATTTGTAAAGCATTTTCTTTGATCATTCTGGAAATATGAATTCGTTATATGTGTATGAATTTGGCATTTATAGATTAAAAAGAGAATTTCCGTATAAGACTGGTGTACAACATAGTGATGGTGTTTTTGTCTTTTTTTTTTACATATTCTGGAAACCATGGCTTTTTACTTCGTTGTTAGAGCAGGTTAAGGTCGAATGAAAATTGGTTGCGTATTAAATTTTGGCAATTTTTCTTCTTTTTTTGAAAGTACTTTTTCCTACACTGGGTTGTTTTTTTTTCCACTGCACCTCGCCTTTATCAAAACTTCACAAAACAAATAGTACTGTAATTCGACGGGTTCGGCACTCAGCACAGTGTTTACGTTAATTCATTTGTTTTCTGTGTAGGTTGAGTGTTGCCAACCTGTGAAAGCATTTTTTTTACTTTTGTTTGTAAACACTCTGTCTCTCATCTTATTACACTGAAGCGACAAAAGTCATGGGATGATACACAGATGGCCGTAGTTCGCGTACACAAGGTATAAAAGGGCAGGGCATTGACGGAACTGTCATTTGTACTCAGGTGAAATGGAATGTCGGGTGGCGAGGGCCTCCCGCCAGGTAGACCAGTCACCTAGTGCAAAACTTTTGAGTTCACGCCACTTCGGCGACTTGCATATCGCTGAGGATGAAATGATGATGAAGACAACATAATACCAAGTCTCCGAGCGGAGATAAATCTTCGATCCAGTCGGGAATCGAACCTGGACCCCTTGCATGGCATACTGTAGCGTTTTTTTTATGCAATTTCTCGGGGCAGACGTCATATGACACTTGTTCTCGTGGATCA
This sequence comes from Schistocerca americana, assembly GCF_021461395.2. Classification (NCBI taxonomy): domain Eukaryota; kingdom Metazoa; phylum Arthropoda; class Insecta; order Orthoptera; family Acrididae; genus Schistocerca; species Schistocerca americana. The sequence goes on along the minus strand of NC_060130.1, from coordinate 427,044,931 downwards.
ATGAATATTTCACTCAGTATTTTTTTATTATAGAGGGAAGCCAGCCCTCTGACCGAACACGCTCAGCTACCCTAACATGCCCACGATTACTCAACTATGGAGGCAGACTGTACATAGCTGATTCACGTGAAAAGTTTCCGACGTGATTATGGCTGCACGACAGGAATTAACAAACTTTGAACGCGGAATGGTAGTTGGAGATAGACGCATGGGGCATTCCATTTCGGAAATCGCTAGGGAAGTCAATATTCCGACGTATACTGCGTCAAGAGTGTGTCGACAGTATCAAATCTGAAACGGACTTCACTTAACGACCGAGTGTTGCCAGTGCTAAAAGACAATCAACACAGCGTGAAATAGCCGCAGAAATCAATGTGGGACGCACGACGAACGTACCCATTAGGACAATTCGACGAAATGTGGCGTTAATGAACTATAGCAGCAGCGCCTCTCCTGGGCTCGTGACCATGTCGGTTAGATCCTAGACCACTGGGAAATCGTGGCCTGCTCATATGAGTCCCGATTACAGTTAGTAAGAGCTGATTGCAGGGTTCGAGTGTGGCAGAGACCCTACGAAGCTATGGACCTAAGTTGTCAACAAGGCATTGTGGTTTTGGCTTCATAATAGTGTCTTTGAGTGAAATGGACTGGGTTCTCTGGTCCAGCGGAATCGACCATTGACTGGAAATGGTTATGTTTGGACTTCATGTTCCCAAACGACGATGGAATTTTTATGGATGACAACGCGCCATGTCACTGGACCACGGGAGTTCGCGATTGGTTTGAAGGTACATAATCGAGAGGTCAGTTCGTGCACAAAATCCTGCACCGGCAACATTTTTGCAATTATGGACGATTATAGAGGTAGCACGACTGAGTATTTTTGCAGGGGACTTTCAAAGACTTGTTGAGTCCATGTCACGTCAAGTTATTGCACTACGGCAGGCAAAAGCAGGTCCGACACGGTATTAAGAGGTATCCGATGACTTTTGTCACATCAGTATATTTATCTTCCGCATATGTATGAGTAATAAGTCACACGGCATTTTATCTATGGTTGCGATATTCAGTCGTCAGCTGACGTAGGCCATATAAGCCGAAAGCCGATTCGTGTCCAAATAAATATAATTTTAGTAGGACATTAGGAAAATGTTTTCTGTTTAATATTGTCATATTGTGTCAAACACCGACGGAAAAGTTCAGTTAATGTTATTGTCTAGTATCACATTTGAATAATGCTGCCGTTCATAATTTCTATGTCCAACTGAATGTTTCCACATTTCCTCGGAATCGTCCAGCGACTTCGTCCCGTCTGCCGACGGCGTGGCCTAACCTTCGGCTGGATTAGAACGGCAATTCACGGCCAGCGGGCACACAACGCCGGCTTCGCCTGCAAAGCGCAATTACGTGCGGTAGGATGGCGGCCGGCGCAAAATGGAATTGGTTAATGCGCGGCGATGTAGGCGAGGCGAGCCTAGGCGAGCGGCCGGCAGTCGCGCGCCGGCGTCCCAGCCGCTCAGACGTCAGCCGCCGTCGCCGCCGCCGCCGCCGCCGCCGCCCCCGCAGCCGCAGGATGGACGGCCGGCCGCGATGAGGGCCCGCAGGTACACCGCCCCCGCTCCGCCCCCGCGCCCCTACCGCCCGGTAAGTCCGGTCGCGCTGTCTGCCAGGGCGCACTCCTTTCCCACGCTCGGCCACAGGACCGCAGGGGGACCTCGGCGTCTCACCGAGGCGTTCCCGTAGTGCCCGCCCAGGTGTGAAGATCCGAACCGCGGTGACCGAAAAACACGCCAAACGTGCTGTGCAAGTGCTGCATCTTGTGTTGCTGTCTCGTGTTTCACCTCTGAACCAATTATTCTCTAGCTCTCTAGGATATTCCTCAGTGTTGCTTATTTGAAAACTGATAACGTCGTCTTACAGAAGACCCGAGAGAGCGTCCCAGAAGAAACTCAGCTGTTTGAGGTGAGCTAATTTGTCGACTTGTTTCCGTTTACTGTAGCTTGTTTTTCTTTTGCAAACATTTGTACTGCAGAGGGATGCTTACTGTCAACGCTGAGAAGATATTCAGAACTGTAGCATAATATTTTTCCTTTACCCGCTTCTTAAGTATCCATTTCCGCAGCATCTGTTATAACAACTGAATTAAATTCGTTGAAATGAAATTAAAATTAAATGGCGTACGGCTTTATTTCCTGCGCAAGCGCAAGAGGTGGGTTCGTCCGCCTAATCGGACATCGGCATCTTCCCTTGCGGAAATACGAGAGTTGTGTCGAATATGTATTTGTGTAGTGTAGATGATTGTAATGGGTGCGAGTTTACTGTAGTGTTATGTCTGTGTTGTATAATGATGATGAGAGAAGAGAGAGGGTGAAACCCGATGCTGGTACATAGCCTACCCGTCTCGAATAGCACCGAGGTGACCGCTGAGCGTAACCTTCTCACCCGACAGACGGATCATTATCAACAATATCACGTGCTCTCACTTCACGAGACACTACGGAGAGATTTGGAATGTAATAAGAGACACTGGTTCAAAGGCCAGTGATCAAAAATGTTACCTTTCCTCACCTTGTCGGCCAAATACTGGCAGTGAAACTTTCATTCATCACCAGAATTCGAAATGCTGTATCTCTGAGTTGAGCGCATCGACACAGGCGTGGTTTAGTGACCTTGGCTACGTACGCGGGTGTTGAAACGAATGGATGTTGTGGATGAATCATTGGAGATGTATCAGCGAAAACCGGTCAGGAATGCTAAACCCGCATTAGAATGATTGTGTCGCGAGTAATACAATATATATCGGACCGGGACTATAACCTAAATTTGTTGCTTTTCGCGAGAAGATGCGGCAGCCAATAGGCTATCTTGCACGCCCTCATGTTTGACTCAAAGTTTCGGTGTCGCAGATGTTTCCTGCCAATCTAGTCTTACAACCAAAAATAGGTGGTTCTACAAACCAGAATGGGAACACCAAAAGAACGGGTGTGTTGAAGGATCGCGGTTTAACCTGCCTCAAGAGATACACACCGACTGAACTGAATTTATTGACATGAAATGGATGGAATGAATGAGGCTGAACTGAATGAAGTGCGGTAACGTGGAATGATTTCAATGAAACATGCTTATAAATTGTTCAAAAATAATAAAAGGGAGACACAAATGACAAGGAAACTTTGAGCGAGGCTCAGGGGTGTGCTCAGATAGCGTAATGGCAAAACTATTCGTCCGTCTCGACTTTTTGGTTACAACAGGTATTATTTTGCTTCCTTCCATCCTAAGCGTACTGCAAACTGAAGAAGTTTTTCAGTACACGCCCTTCGAGTTGTTAATAAAGCACGCACAGTAGTGATACTGTACACATTTCGCGTCACTAATCCATTTTTGCTACAGCCAAAATTTCAAAAATCTCTGTAGTGTTAGAGTACGTATCCAAAGGATCTGAATTCAATTTTCAGTCGCTTGTAGACTTTTTTTCTGTCATTTATTGCTTGTTTCACTTGTGACAATGCTTATTGTTCGTGTGCTTCATTGTGGTTCGAGCCACGTTAAACTGTTGGTCTCTGTATAACTGACCCCAAGGCCGTAGAAGATAAGGGAATACCAACCCAAATGTCTGACGATGCTCTGTGGTGCTCAAACTAATCTTCGGCTTGAGAACAGCATTGATTTAGGAATTGAAATATTGAAAACGATTATATAGTCAAACACAGTACCACTACTGACGGTGCACGGTCAATAAAGCGAGCAGGATCTGATGAAAGATTTACTCTATTTGCATCACGCTTAGGAGAGAGGAAACAAAAATAATAGTTTGTTTGGTTTTAATTTTACATTTAAACTCTCATCCATTACTTCAACGATAGCAAAGTACTTCATTTTTGAGGAATTGTGTGTGTGTGTGTGTGTGTGTGTGTGTGTGTGTGTGTGAGAGAGAGAGAGAGAGAGAGAGAGAGAGAGAGAGAGAGAGAGAGAGGGAGGGAGGGAGAGAGGGGGGCAGCTCTAGTTTTAGTAGTGATTAATCTTCACGAAATTAAGTGTTAATTTTTACTACATATGATAGCGGGCATAAAGGTTCACATAGCACTTCAGACTCTGCTGAAGGATAAAGAAAAGACGACTGGTCCTGATAGGCAAGAATGGTGACACAAGAGTAACTCTGCCAGGTACTTGTGGTTGCTAGTGAATGTGTCTTCCATACGATGCTTTCAGGGGAACGAATTCTATGTGACCTTCATTGAAGTTGTACAGGGACTCTTCTGGAAAAAAAGTTGAGGGAGGAAGCGTGGATTCTGACTCGAATGACATATTTTTGTAATTGGATGTAATACAAAGTCATTAAGACAGCTATAGTTTAGCTGGACCAGGGGGAGAAGGACTAGTGTGGCACTGCTAGCCAGCGTTTGCCTGAGACGAATTAGAGGAACCAGTCATGGAATTGCCAAACGAGAGAATGACTCTGTCTCCCTCTAACTACAAGTTATTCTTAACTACTGAGCGCGCTCTCTCGACGGTTCTGATTACAAAATTGTTTTCCTGTCAGCATGATCGCTCTACGTCAATTAGTAATTTAATCTAGTACCCTTAACCTACTCTTTGTTATGCCAGCTCACGAGAGAAGTAACAGAGAAGGTCTGTTAGATGACTACGCGTCAGATGTTTCATTACTCTTTGTTGAATTTGGGCATGCATCCCATGCAGCCAGCACCTTATTACACATAATAAAAAACTGTCTAAGCTCGTACAGAACGTACGAGAGCTTTTTAATAAAGAATGATCATAACTTTTTTTTGACAACTTATCTATCCTCATCATTTTGAAGATCCTTTTCGAAACAGTCTCCTTTGGATGCAATGCACTTGTCCCAGTTTTTGTGGCAGTCTGTAAAGATATGCTGGCAAACATTTTCTGAAAGGTCCTTCAAAATCGCTTCCACAACTTTCACTGCTGCTTCTGATGATGAAAGATGCCTCCCACGTGGGTGTTTCTTCGAGTTAGGAAATAGAAAAAAGTGATACGAAGTTAAATCTAGACTGTAGGCAGGATGAGGGGTGCACTTCACATTGATTTTTGCAAGATATTCAGTAATAATTTGTGCAATATCCTGGTGCGGCAAGCCCACTGTTTTAAGGATATTTGGTCTTTTGCACCGGATATGGACTTGAAAATTTTTGAAGACATCCCTGTGGTATTGTCCACATTTGTACGGGCATGTAGGTACAACAAGATGATAAATCACTCCATGAATATATAAAAAAAATGAAATGACTATAACTTTCCCTTCTTGCTTGAGGTTAGTTGATGAAAGAGGCTTCCACACTGAACCTTTGCTATCTGCTCTTAGGATCAAAATGATGCAGCGAAGTTTCATCAACAGTGGTTAACTCTGAAAGAAACTCTGGATCTTCCTCTAACATCAGTTTCAATTGCATACAGACCTGCACGCGAATACCCTTTTGTTCGGGAATCAGTGGTGTTAGAACCCACGACAGGTAAACACGTCTCATGCGTAAACTTTCTGCCACCAATTTGTGGGTGGCACACAATAAAATTTTCAATATTTCAAAAAAATGTTCCTAAGTTTATTCGTCCGTTCTTTCTCAGATTGACAGCAGCAATGTTCATGTTTTCTTCCATAAGAGCAGTAGCTGGAGAGCCGGGTCCACCTTCTTTTGAAATTGATTTTCGCTCCTCCGTAAACAATTTAAACTACCCTCGAGATGTTGTGTAAAGAAGAACAGACACTTTATAGCCCTAAGAAGATTTGTTGAGACGAAAGCAAAATTTTGTTCACTGCGCGTCGCCTCCATTGTTGCGGTAAGCGGTACGAAACATGCCTCAGCTTCTCCACCTCTCACAAGGCGGGAACCAGGTACACCAAAAACGAAATTAATGTCGCTTGTTTATTACGCATTAAGCTAACAAGCTAACAGAATACCATAAGGTCAAATTATAGCGCGTGGTATTACGACCGTACAAAAAGTATGATGATTCTTTATTGAACAGCCGTCCTGTAATAGTCGACAATACATCGTAGTAACTCGCGACAAAATACACATTCTTTCACATTACTGAAAGGAAAAAAAGGTAGAAAATAGTATCTCTAGGTCTGCTCCCCGCTAACGGTGAGTGCTTGTAGTAACCCTGTGATTTACGATCTTTCCTGTTCCAGTTGCGGCTGGTATGCGGCAAGAACAACTGTCGGTAAGATTCTGTATGAGCTGGAATTTGTCTGATTTTCCGGTCACGGTCATTTCCAAGAAGTACTTGGGAGGAATGCTCACGAAATTTTACCAGTAAACCTTTCCGTGATGCACAACGCCTCTCTTCTAGCGTCTGTCACTGGATTGTGATGAACATTCCCGAACACTCTTGTGCAATGTAAGCCACCTTTGACGTGGACGAGTCGCTTTTCTTTAGATGTTCTCTACCACCTGTGGTAGTCCTACCTGCTTAGGGTCCCATACTGGGGAGCAATTCTCATGAATCGGTCGAACAAGCGTTTTGTAAGCTACTTCCTTCGCGTGTGTACTAATTTGTTCTGAAATGAAATTTTAGCATAATCTGTTGGTTATACGATAGTATCAACAAAGTAAAGATCAAGAAAGGCATACATATGGCACTATCATCAGACAGACAGTCCACGGGTTGGCTGGGAACCTCTCTGTGGAAATATGTAAACAATTATATGTTAAACTCACCAAATAGTGTTGACGCCCAACGTAGAAGGTAGCTGGAAGCGAACCCGCTACCACAAAAAAGTAGTTGCTGAATTGAGAAGGCGTGCTTGCGCGCTTGCAGCTGCACTCGTCACAGGCTGATGGTAAACTAAAACACAAATAACTTTGTCAACACCATAAGTAACAAATAACAATTATTTATAAAAATTAATATGTACACAAATATCCACCTTTAGTTTGATGATAAGGCGTGGGACTGACTTAAAAGTTCTGGTGCAATCTAGCTCAGTAAATACGATATTGCAGCGCGTGTGCCGGCCGCGGTGGCCGTGCGGTTAGGGCGCTTCAGTCCGGAACCGCGTGACTGCTACGGTCGCAGGTTCGAATCCTGCCTCGGGCATGAATGTGGGTGATGTCCTTAGGTTAGTTAGGTTTAAGTAGTTCTAAGTTCAAGGGGACTGATGACCTCAGATGTTAAGTCCCATAGTGCTCAGAGCCATTTGAGCCACCAGCAGTGCGTGTGTTGTTCCGAATTACAGTCCAAAGTTCCTTTGGACATGCATGTAGACTCATGGTTGACGCCCTATGGAAGTTTGGGTGTGGGCTTGGATTGTGCACGGATATCCAAATGGTAAGGCGGCCACTGGCAATAAGCGCGAAATCCGGGTTCGAGTCTCAGTCCGGCACAACTTTTTACTGTCGTCATTCCATTCTACAGCTGATGGCTGTCCATGTCAGCAGTTACGAATACATTTAATAAATAACTTAGTATCGTTAGCTAACTGATCTGAGAGTTGTTCAGTCCGGGCTGCAGATAGTTCAGGCTCGAATAAAGATAAACTCTTTGACACTCTGCGTTGACTGACCTACGATGACTCGTCGATAGTGCTCTGGCAAATGTAGATAAATGTTCGACGGCTGGTGAGCTGCGACAACTGCTGATCGGCGAACTGGCCGAGTGAAGGAGAGCGGCCGCTTTTATCCACGGACAGCGGAAGAATGTTAATTCTGCGAACTATTTGGTGGATATAGCAAGTAGTCCCTGGTGTCAGCGCCCTCTGTGGCGGCAGACATTACTATCGGCGGATGGATTGTAATATTTGAATGTTTTATGACGGAAACATAATAACGTTCCTGTTATGTGCGCCACGTTTGTGGCGCCACGCTAGAGACTGTCTGGCGTTTGTTTCGCTCCGCAAGTATAGCTGTGTACAGTAACTAACATTGGAAGCAGTGAAGGTAGAGAGTCTCTGATGATTCTGTAAGTCGTCACATTTTCCAACACGATATTAGTGGGACACTGGTGTTTTTCTTTGCTTAATCTCTCCCAGAAAGTGATTTTCTGATCACACAGAAAGGGTTGGCGATTTAAATGTCCTTCTAATGTTCAGGAATATTAGAGATCTATCTTGCGAAGGTGACGAGAATTTAACGTGATGGATGTGCGTCGACACGATGGACGGTAGCTGACTTGGCTGTACATTAAGTGCACGCTCAGTCCGTAAAACTGTCTCGTTGTGTTTTCTTTCCACGCTATATGTTTAACTGTGAGATCAGATGTTTCACAGTCTAGGTTAAGTAGGTGCACATTTCATTCTGGAAACAACTCCTAGTCTGTAGCTAAGCCATTTCTCAGCAGAATCCTTTCTCGCAGGAGTGTTAGTGCACCTACATGCACAGGACAGCTTCTGTGAAGCAACATTATCAGTAATACATCGTTCATATACGTCATTTAGTATAGTAATTTTCTTGCAGGCTCCTGAGCAGAACGGAATAGCAGCTGTTTTCTTATGTCTTCATTGGTATTTTTTATTTCGTTGTAAAATTCTGCGTATTTTGCGGCCGTTACTGTAGAGTGAAATAATCTTGTAAGGCAGATTTTAGTGCCGGTTGTTATTTATCTGGTTTATTTTTGTGTGCACTGGAATTATAGTAGCGTCACATTCGAATGTTTATATCTGATATTGCAGTCTGTATGTTTCTTCTTGACTGCTTTGGCTAGCTAATTTTTCCTGATTTTATGTAGTTTTTGTGTAGCAGAAAATGGATAGGAACTGTGCTCGTGTGTGGACACAAGATGAATTGATCACTGTCCGGGAACTGCTAGAGGCTGCATCGGTCACGATTGACAGGTATCAGGGTGCTGCTCCGAGCTGCAGCAACTTTGGGGCACCAAGGATAAACGTTGAGACATCACGGGTACCGTTGGAGTCCGATTTCACTGTGTATTCTTGTGCGAATCATCTGAACAGTTTGTCCTCACTCGAGGGTGGGTGGTGGACAGTGGTGGGTACGATTATCTCTGGCCAGAGGTCTGATGTGAGAACTGGCCACTGAGCACCTTAGCAAAAGGTACGAGCTGCTGTCCAGTGTTGATAATACATATGAGCCAGCACTGAATGCCTCGTATGTTGGGCCAGTGGTTGATTTTCCTGCCAAGCCCGGGCATGCACAGGGGGTCGGTATATTGGTCATTTAGAACTCCAACGTTGCTCCTCAGGCAAATATCAGGCAAGTCGGGAAAGAAGGTCAGTGTAAAGTCACTAGGTTTGTCGGGGGGTTCTCATCGGAGACGTTGAGGATGATCTGCCTTCGGCTATTGAATGCACTGGGTGCAACCGGATGAAAATCGTGGCTCATGTTTTCACGAATGACGCTTACGGCCTGGATCCTACACTGCATGACTACTCTGCAATTCACAATTAAGTGCCTGGCAGAGGGTTCATCGTATCACCTTCAGTCTACTTCTCTACCGTTTCACTCTCGAACAGCGCGCGGAAAAAACGAACATTTAAATCTTTTCGTGTGAGCTCTGGTTTCTCTTATTTTGTTATCATGTTCATTTCTCCCTATTTAGGTGGGCGCCAACAAAATATTTTCACATTCTGGGGAGAAAGTTGATGACTGAAATTTCATGAGCAGGTCCTGCCACGAGAAACGTCTTTCTTTTAAAGACTGCCACCCCAATTCGTGTATCATATCCCTGTCTGTCTCCCCTATATCACGATAATGCAAAACGAGATGCCCTCCTTTGAGGTTTTCGTTGCTTTCGTCAGTCCTATCTGATGAGGATCCTACACACCACAAACGGTTCAAATGGCTCTGAGCACTATGGGACTCAACTGCTGTGGTCATAAGTCCCCTAGAACTTAGAACTACTTAAACCTAACTAACCTAAGGACATCACACACATCCATGCCCGAGGCAGGATTCGAACCTGCGACCGTAGCGGTCGTGCGGTTCCAGACTGTAGCGCCTTTAACCGCTCGGCCACTCTGGCCTGCCTACACACCCCACCAAAACTCTTAGAAGAAGACGGGCAACCGTAGTGTAAGCAGTATCTTTAATAGACCTGTTACATTTTCTAAGCGTTCTGCCAATAAATCGCTGTCTTCGGTTTGCTGTTTCCACAACATTATCTATGTGATCGTTCTAATTTAAGTTATTCCTGATTGTAATTCCTAGATATTTAGTTGAGTTTACAATATTTAGATTTTTGTGATTTACCGTGCAATCGAAATTTAGTGGATTTCGTTTAGTATTTATGTGGATGACTTCACACTTTTCATTAGTTAGAGTCGATTGCCACTTTTCTCCCCCCTACAGATATCTTGTCTAAACCATTTTGCAATTCGTTTTCATCATCTGATGACTTTTAAAGACGGTAAATGACAACATCACATCTCCTAAGCCGTCTATGTAGATCAGGAACAGCAGAGGGGAACGAGAGATATTACTTCAGTTTTCCTCGGTGGCTTTAGACTGCTGGCTGAATTGGTGCACTTCGGATGCAAGTATGACTCACTATCTGCAGCATCGTACCCAAAGTAAATGACAGTCTTCAGGTTTGGAGCCGAGGGGAAGGTCTAAACAGGAGGCTCAGACGATTATGCGATGACCGTGGATTCGAATTTCTCGACCTCCGCTACAGAGTGAAGAATTGTAGAGCCTCCCTCAATACGTTAGCCGCACGCTATACAAAATAAGCGGCAACGCGGGTATCGGAGTACATGTAATGTAGACTTCGTTTCATTTTCCTCGCAGATGCAAATCAACACGTCCATGAGGCTATTTCTGTTGTATGCACGAAGATTGTAGCACCAGAGGTCTGTGGTAAATTTTGAGACGTCAGTCTTCTGACTGGTTCGATGCGGTCCGCCACGAATTCGTCTCCTGTGCCAATCTTTTCATCTCAGAGTAGCAATTGCAAACTACGTCCTCAATTATTTGCTGGATGTATTCCAGTCTCAGTCCTTCTCTACATTTTTCACCTTCTACAGCTACCTCAGTACGATAGAAGTTATTCCTTGATGTCTTAACAGATGTCCTGTCATCCTGTCCCTTCTTCTTGTCAGTGTTTTCCACGTATTCCTTTTCTCATCGATACTGCGCAGAACCTCCTCATTCCTTTTCTTATCAGTCCACCTAATTTTCAACATTCTTCTGCAGCACCACATCTCAAATGCTGCAGTTCTACTCTGTTCCGGTTTTCCCACTGTCCGTGTTTCCAAACGTACAGTTTCAGAAATTTCTTCCTCAAATTAAGGCCTGTATTTGATACTAGCAGTCTTCTCTTGGACAGGAATGCCCTTTTTTGCCAGGGAATGCCCTCAGTGCTCCACTCATGATGGGTTGTTTTGCTGCCAAGCTAGCAAAATTTCTTAACTTCGTCATCCCCAATTCTGATGTTAAGTTTCAGGCTGCTCGCATTTCTGCTACTTCTCATAAGAGGAGAATCCATAGGAAATGAAATTCATCCACGAAAGAAGTGGCTTACATAGCACTTGCTCGACCATTTAGTTAGTACACTCACCGGTCTGGGATGGTTACCAGGTTAGATTTACAGAAGAGATAGAGAAAATCCAAAAAAGAGCGGCACATTTCGCCACATGATCGTTTGGTCTGCGAGGGAGTGTTACGGAGACGCTCAACGAACTCCAGTAGCAGACGCTACAAGAAAGCATTGTACATATTGGAGAGACACACTGTTGAAATTTCTAGGGCGTTTGTTTCATATTACTTCCTCATGCATACAACTCGCGAAATGACCACACAGCTAGAAAATACAGCGTAACAACAATCTTTGTTACTGCGCACCATTCAAGAATGGATCACGGAACGGGGGAACACACCGTTAGGTTACTTGCAGAGTGCAAATGCAGATGTCGATGTAGATGTAGATGTGGTGGCTGGGACCGTGGGGGCATGTCGCAGCGTGCTTTCATCTGTCCCGGCAGTTACCGACCAACACTCAAGTAGGCCGAATAGAGCGACGCTAACGAGAAACTTCCTTACGCCGGCCGTGCAAGTCATAAATTCGTGAAAAATATTCACCAATTGGCCTTTCAAACGGAATGAGCGATGGGGAGGCATCTTCCTAGCGGATTGTTTCTAATCAGGTGCGAAATAACTGACGCGGATCGCCTCAATCTTTAGCAATGTTGCCTAACACTTGTCACAAACTGTATGCCACCATCTCTGTATCCAGTCTGGTAGCGAGTCCTGATCAAAAGTAATTACCATAGATGCCCCTGCCCACAGGAGCTAATATGTGCGTTCTCCCAGTTTAATTTCCAGTTTCTTTAAACGTAATCATTACTTTTACTTGGCTCATTATACAGCAATGAAAGTGTACAGGTTGCCCAAATCCTGTAGGGTCAAAGCTGTATTAAATTCAGTACTTTTGGATAAAGGACTAATCGTCGGGTATGAATGCTTAATTATTTATTGTCATAAAAAGTACATCTTAGAGAAACAACATTACCTCGCAGTAACTGTGGCGCTCGGTAGTCTCACTGCTTGCATTACAGCACAATCTGTTCACACAACTAAAATCAGGGTTTAAAATCGTTTGCGCCATTGTGGTTTATGATAGGAGTCTGAATGCTCTCCCATCAGTACTTACCAAACTGTGTTTTTCCAAGAATGCATTTCATACAGTAGTTGACGGTTACTGATTGATGACTCTATTTCCACATGATACAACAGAATAACCTCAAATTTTATTATGCGAGCAACTCTTTGTAGAGAACCACGGTTAACGTATTGGGACATGAACGATTCTTTTCCTCACAAGTTTCTATCCACGGCGATAATTTCTTACAACTACGATGACTGCCGTTGCGAAATTTTTCTGTGTACGTTCCACGCCTAGCTGAACCACACATTAAATACCTGTGTGCAGGTTCTTATCATGACAAACATTCACGAACTGTAGAGAGTGAGAAAAGCCATTGCGAACGCCTCACAGACGCTGCTATATCATTTTTCAAGGTGTCATCATCATATAACCAGGCGTCAGACTTTTAATTATTATGAAACATAAGCATTATGGAAGATAAGCATTTTTACTTGCCTCACACGAATTACCCTTTAATTCAATACCTTGTAACACCTGAAATTTTCATTTCCCGTCAATGGTTCCTTGTCGAAAAATACACAGTTTAATACCTTCTACAATCTGTATAAATTTCGCCATAAAAAATTTGGACCGCATGTATAGCCTAGTGAATAAAGACACACAGTAGTTTAAGAACCTGGTTCGAATATCTGCGAGATCCTGGGGTTTATAAAGCCCGTCATCTGCTATCCTTCCATGGTGGTTCCTAGAGTCGGTAATTGATGTAAAACGATTTCATTGTTCAGGAAACAACTACAAGTCGCACCATATCGGCTATATAACAGTAAGTAAAGAGTGACAGAGTATCTGCCTATAGTTACTTTGACAGAATGACAACTCATGAAAGTAATTCCAGTATCGGATACCGTGCACTGTACAGACCGTGTTGGATTCGTCTCTGCTACCTGAAGTCGTCCAGCTTGCAATGTTGGCGTTGTACGAGAAAACGTATATTATTTTCGCTTTTCAGGCGAAAGTCAACCTTTGTTCCAAACCAATGGTTGTATTTCTATTTAATTATCTATCACGACATATTAGCCAACTGACGTATGATTCATTCTGAGAAATGGGTGAAAATGAAAATAACGACTTAGTACACAAATAAAACGTAACGTTATTTAGCAGCGCTATGAGAATAGCGTTAAAGGTAGATACATAAAACACATGAAACATAGAATTAAGAAACTTCAACAGCCAAGATCACTAACAGTAATTTTGGTTCTGATGACTACTTTCGGCAAATCTAAGTAGCCATCATCGGATCTGTAAAGAGCGTGGATCGAAAATTACACTCATAATCAGGTCAGATATAAAAAGGTATGGAACATAGTAACACAAAATGGATATATGCAACATATATTATGCTAATACACCTCTGTACATTCGTACGTAGAATACATCGTGTCAAGTCGAAACACATTATTCTAGGAACATTAAGGAGGTGATACATCGGCATGTCAATAATAAAACAAGATTTACGTGAAATATCATGCATATTGCACCGACTGCACAATTCCATATTCACACAACAGATGACTGTGGATCACAAGTCAAAGCAATGAGGTTGCGAACTGCCAGTAGGTGTCACTGTAACAGTCACTGTTACAGTAAAATACAGATGTATGTTCGTAACATACCAAGCATAAGGAAGACGTAACAGACGAGGAGTTGACAAAACAATGCAATGCATACGTTTTTTGTATGTAATTATACAACACAAGTAATTCAAACCAGAGAATACTGAAATAACAAAATTCCTTTTTATTTTGTGGCCGAGCGGTTCTAGGCGCTACAGTCTGGAGTCGCGCGACCGCTACGGTCGCAGGTTCGAATCCTGCATCGGGCATGGATGTGTGTGATGTCCTTAGGTTAGTTAGGTTTAAGTAGTTCTAAGTTCTAGGGGACTGATGACCTCAGATGTTAAGTCCCATAGTGCTCAGAGCCAACCTTTTTATTTTCTTTTTTCTTAATTTTTAAAATTAAAATTCTTATATAATTTTAGAAGAACTTATTATACGCCAATTATACTACTCACTGCCTACACAGCCAAAATAGTTATGAGGCAAGTACAATGTGGAAAATATACCTGCACTGAATGACCTTACAGAAGATCACCTGAAGCTTAGGTGGTAAGTCTACAGAAATAATGCACGAAGTACCTTCACCTAGGAGGATGTGGAAAACCGCCTATAAATCACACCCAGGCTGGCGGGCAGACCGGCCCTCGTCGTTAATCTGCCGGGCGGATTCGATCCGGGGCGGCGCGTCTACTCGCGTCCAGGAAGCAGCGCGTTAGCGCGCTCGGCTAACCTGGCGGGTCAATTTTAAGAATGCAATATTTTAGTTATTCCACTTCGTTACCTACATACATTGTGATACATACCTCGTGCATTGTTTCCCTATTCTTATCACTTAGGCCTCGAGTGATCTTTTGTAAGGTTATTCAATGGCGATGTATTTTCCACATTATACTTGCCTACAGCTATTTTTGACTATATAGGCTGTAGTTAGTACAACGGACGTACAATACATTCTTTTATATTTCTGTAACAATTTTAATTTTAAAAATAAAAAATACAGTGAAAAAGGAATATTGTTAACATACCCAAATGTATATATTGCATTTTTTCTCGACTTCTCGAATGTAACGCTTTCCTTATGCTTTACATGATACTATCGTATATCTGTATGTTTACTATTACAGTGCCTCCTGCTGGTAGTTCGTAACATCTTTGCTGTGACTGGTGATCCTCAGTCTCCTTTCGTCTGTTGTGTGAATATGAGCTTGTGCAGTCGGTGCAATATGCATGATATTTCACATAAGTCTTGTTTTATTATTGACATGGCGATGTATCGCTTTCTTCATGTTCCTGGAGTGAAATGTTACGACTTCACGCGATATATTGACTATATGAAAGGTGATGTATTTGCATAATGTATGTTGTGTGTGTCAGTTTTGTGGAAATGAGTACCGCGCCTTATTATATCTGACTTGTTATGTGTGTAACGTTCGATCTATATGCTGCACAGGTACAATGATGGCAGCTTAGATTTGCCTAACGCGGTCATAAAAAACAAAATTATAACTAGTGATCTTGGCTGCTGAAGTTTTTACTTATGTATTTCAGATTACTATCGCACGCCCCATACTTGAGTGATGTCAAGCATATGTACATAATACACAATTTAACTGAATATTTCTTGTGTATGCTATTCCGCAGACTACAACGTTGCATGAAATGCATACTATTGTACTAATAATTCACTAGAGCTGCTTTTCTATATTTTGATTTGCATTACGTCAAATTCCACAGTGTACTATACAAAATAGACGCCAGAAACTCCCCAACATTAGAAGGATATTTAAATCATCTGTTCGTGTGCTCGAAACCGGTAGTGGTAAACAAAATATAAAAAATATGCAGCTCTGGCGGATAATTATTGTATAGTACGCATGTCACACAATTTAATGTCAGTACAGCACTGCACATACAACGTAGTTTGTATACAGATTCACATGTAATACTGGAAGAGAGAAATAAATGTTACAACTCCCTTTTACAATGAATATGATAGTGACTTCGGGGAAATTGAAGTGGACTTATAATATCCTTCACAAACGTGGGAAATAATAGTTTCTAGCTAGATGCATGTACGGCAATCTATAATCGTAATCAGAAACGAAGTTGTTATTTACTTGTCTACCCTATTATACTTTTTGGCGTATTATATTCTAAATCACCCTGCTCGTCTTTAACTGCGCAATGGCTGTTATTTAAGAGGAACACTTTAATGACTCTTCTGCAGAGCTATATTTTGAATATATCACAAATCTCCTTTGGGAATTGTGTTATTTTGTTCTTCATTAGGAAACGTTATTTTCAATTTTTAGTTTACTGTTATCTTTCTATACGCAGATCCCTTCGAACTCCTGATATATTATTCTGAACAGAACTTTTGTGAAGTGATTGCCGTTGTATTAGTGCGTGTACGTTACAATATGATGAATGTGCCCATATGGTGCAGTTAAATTAGTCCTTAGAGCGAGTCAGCCTGTTACTTGTGCGTTTAGTTATTATTCTTAAGTCCGCAGCTCGTGGTCGTGCGGTAGCGTTCTCGCTTCCCACGCCCGGGTTCCTGGGTTCGATTCCCGGCGGGGTCAGGGATTTTCTCTGCCTCGTGATGACTGGGTGTTGCGTGCTGTCCTTAGGTTAGCTAGATTTAAGTAGTTCTAAGTTCT
Source organism: Schistocerca americana (assembly GCF_021461395.2). NCBI lineage: Eukaryota > Metazoa > Arthropoda > Insecta > Orthoptera > Acrididae > Schistocerca > Schistocerca americana. The sequence continues at coordinate 427,028,115 of NC_060130.1, read as the reverse complement.
AGGGGACTGATGACCATATATGTTAAGTCCCATAGTGCTCAGAGCCATTTGAACCATTTTTTTTATAATTATTCTTAAGGCCTTCTTAAAGAGCATGAATATGTCTTGCACATCTACCCATTTGATTCTCAAAAAGGGATTCCGTATTCAAGGACAGTGCACGCAAAAGTAGTAGAAGGAATGAATGATTAGGGGTGAACGTCGCGTTGACGTTGATGTTGTTAGGGGCGGGGCATGAGTTTGAACTCGACGAGGAAGCGGAAAGAAATCGATCACAGTATTAAAAAAACCGTCATGACAGTCGTCTTAAGCGATTTGGGGGACACGCAAAACGTAAAATCAGTCTGTCCAGACAGGGATTTGAATTCCTTTCTCGCCGAATGTGAGTTCTGCATACGGATTACTGCTAGGTCAAAGCATTGTCCCATCGACCAAGCCGTGCGTGCGCTATTGAAAAGTGGCACATGTTGATCCACAGGGTGAATCACCCAAAACTTTAACCGCAAATATTGCCGAAATGGAAAGTTCTATTGATGTACAGTTTTCACAGAATAGATTAGTAGTCAGATGCTCGTTTTGCTAGCCAGTCAACAGATTGTAATAATACTTAGAAAGTGTATTTTTTGTGAAAACATACATTTTTGTGCAAACATACATTTTTGTGCAAATAATACCTATTGACATTAACAAACTAAAATTAGGGCAAATTGGAATATCAGTGACGTTTGTTGCAGGATTGTGGTGCGAGTCGTTTACGAGATATCGTAGGTTGTCGAGTTCCCACACCGACACTTGTACAATACTTGTGGTATCACACACTAAAAAACAACATGCGTGCATACGCTAGTTATGGGGATTCTGACCAGTAACGAGACAACTGACCATCACAGGTTGTTTTCAAATGACCACCGACAGCGGCAACACGTGCTTCCACTCTGGAACGACTGCTGCACACGTGCTAGCATTTCAGCAGAGATTTCCGAACAGCCTGCAGTAATTCGTCGTTTCATACCATCGGCTATAGTTAGTATGTCCTTGTAGACAGCGTCTTTCAGCTTCCCCCTTTGAAAAAAAATTTACTGGCGTCAAATCCGAGGAACGCTCCGGCCAAGGTGCAGGTCCTCTGCATTCTCATAATCGTTTCCATGGAGCTCTTGTTGGAGAGAGATGTAATAGAGATGGAACTTATGTGGATGGAGAGGCGGTGTAAGACACTTGCCTGACTCATGTTGAAACATCCCCTTAGAACAATTTATACAAGACTGTGCTTAAACTGACACACACTATTTTTAGCGCAACGCAATCTGACTTTCAATAATCCCTACAAAAGAATGGCCCTGACTAACATTAACCTATACCTTTCACAAATCACTTACCTCACAAAGATCTTCGTTACTCAAGCTACTGCAATACAGCGAGCGCCACTACTGCCAGCTAAATAAAAGATTCAAACTACTGAAGGCACTAACTACTGATAGGCATAGTTAGCAAATGAAAGATTTAGATAGAGAACAAACAATGTATTTACCTCAATAGTGTTCAAAAGTCATAATGTATATAGCAGTTCATGACATCCAGTCTTACGAATTTCAAAGCTCCGCCATCTCTCTCCCCACATCCACCACTGCTGGCGGCTCACCTCCAACTGCCCAACGCTACGCGCTGTTCACATCCATCTGCCCAACACTACAATGGCAGATAACAATGCAAACTAGCCACAGACTGCACACAGCACAACCAGTGATTTTCATACAGAGCGCTACGTAAGGTTGCCAATAAGAAAACATAAACAGCCTACTTACAATGTCACTTCCTCGTGCGATTGTGAGCGAGCTGACGGGCGGATCAACTGCAACAGCAGCAGGAACATTAACTTCCTCCTCGTCTGTCGTCACTTGTTTCCTTCTGTTGCGCTTTCTAGGTGTTAAATTATCAGTTTCATGTAACTGGTTAAATAGGTTAATAAATAATAACCTGAATGGTTGACTTCTGTCGGGATATCTTGCCGCATACACCGTACACGGACGAACTGTGTTCTTCCTACACTCTCCATACACCATGAGTACGTCGGCTTTTTCTGCGCTGATAGATCCCATCGTCCTCTCACGACCTCCATCTTGGACTGTCACACACTAAATGACTAGCTAGTATTAGTGCACTCAAGGACCAGACAAGCACACTGTAGGCAAAAATAACAACGTCGTACCTAGCAACTACAGAGGTTTAATGGCACAAAAAAGTGTCGGCGTAGGAACTCTTCAAAATACGACACCTCGTAAACGACTCCCACTAGACTCTTGCAACAGACACCACTGACACACTAATTTACCATAAAATTAGTCTGTTAATGTCAACAGCCATTGTTCCATTCAAAAAGTGTACGTTTGCACAAAAAATACACTTTGCAAAAAAATGGTTCAAATGGCTCTGAGCACTATGGGACTCAACTGCTGTGGCCATAAGTCCCCTAGAACTTAGAACTACTTAAACCTAACTAACCTAAAGACAGCACACAACACCCAGCCATCACGAGGCAGAGAAAATCCCTGACCCCGCCGGAATCGAACCCGGGAACCCGGGCGTGGGAAGCGAGAACGCCACCGCACGACCACGAGATGCGGGCTACACTTTGCAAATATTATCACAACCTATTTATTGGATAGCAGTACGACCCCCTAACTACCAATCCATTCTGGAAAACAGCACACCAATAGCACTTTCCATTTCCTGTAAATTTGCGGTGCAAGTTTTAGGTGATTCGCCCTGTATAGTAAGAGACATTTTGAATTAGTCACCAGTCTATAGTCTTATTATACTGTTTTCGTGTACCTCTTTCAAGGATGTCTGTACTCTTTTTTGGTGACTGTGATGCTAGAATACTCTGAACTGGCGTTTGTATGCTACCTAGACATCCCCATATGTTTTTTTTTCCATTGAAAATGGAACTGTAATGACCAGAGACCGGTCACCAAAATACACAAAACATTAGAGCACCTGCTTAATAGCGCGTTTGTCCATCTGTAGAACAAAATACAGCAGTCGTTGGCCGGTGTCCAGAGGTACGTGGCGCCTGATGTCTACGCACAGGTCACGCAATTCCCCTAAATTATGGGCCGGTGGTGTTTGGGCGCGCAGCTGGCTCCTGATGGCGTCCCAGATGTGTGCCATCGGATTCAGATCGGGTGAATCCGATGCCCAGTACATAAACGTGAGTTAGTATTACGCTCCTCGACCCCCGTAACACGATTCTGGCCTCTCGACACGAACTTCCTGCTGAAGATGCCATCGCCGCCAGGGAAGACATCACGCATGAAGGCTGTGGGTGGTCTGCAGTATTTTTACTTATTCTACGGCTGCCATAGAGCCTTCGATTACTACCACAGGTCCTATAGAAGCACAGCTGGATGTTCTCCATAGTATAATACTGCTACCACTGCACTGCATCAGTGGCTAGGCGCATGTTTCGAGCAGCCATTGACCTGGACAACGGGCTACACAGATACGACCATCGACCTGGTGTAACAAAAGACGTAATTCTACCGATCAGATCTTCCATTGATCTAAGGCCCAGTCTCGATGATCCAGTGCCCACTGCAATGGTAACTGACGATGTCGTAGGATCAGCATGGCAGTACGTAGGGATCGCTATAATGCCCGCTGAACGGTGTGCTCTGAAACACTTGTGCCAGCAGCAGCATTGTTCTCTGTTGTCAGATAAGCCACAGATCGCTCCCTATCCCGATTTACAGAGCGGGCAACTCTCCGATCTACACGTTGTGTGTGAGGCGTGGATGTCCAACATCTTATCGCCTACTTGTGGTTTCAGTTTCTACAGTTGCTGACGACAGTAGCACGTGAACAGCCGACTAGCTTCGCAGTTTCCGGTTCACAGCTACCGAGCCGTAACAGTCCAGCCTTTGTCAAACTCACTCGTATCAGTGGATTTCTGCATTCGCGGCCCGCATCGTTGCTAGAATGATTCTCCATTTGTCTCTGCTCGGCTTAAGTTTTCTTTACCGTGTCACGTGCCGGCAAAGCTGCCAGGCGGCACACAGTTTCGCGGTGGGCAGGGGTCGTAATTATTTGGCTCATCAGTGTATTTTGTAGCTGTATGACGAAATTTTTCTCCCTTGTACGATATTATAAAGGGCGATCAAAAAGTTTCCGTTCGAAGGCCGTACAGTCTAGAATCGGTATGCCAGTTAGACCAAATCGCTGTGAGAATTGAGACAATCATCCTTCCGACGCACCAGCTTAAAGATACCCATTTGGTAAAGCATCGTGTATCCATGTCCTGGTGCGCGAAGAAGCCCGTCACTGCCTGTTGCACATTCTCGTCCGACAGGAATCGTAGACACTTCGAGACCTCTTTTAAGGGATCGAGTCGCATGAGGAGAGACCAGGACTTGTAGAGCGAGGGCTCGAATGTCTCCCACTTGAGTTGGCGTAACTTGTGCGATACGACGCTTCCGGTGTGGGGACGTGCGATATCATGAAGCAGCAGCACTCTTTGGCACACCATTCCACAATGGTGGTTTTCGACAGACTTGCTGCACCATGCAGATTACTCATCCTCCGATGGCTGTTTACCCGTGTTTGTCCTTCGGCAGCCAAGAAAAGAATTACAGCACGATGGTCCTGTTTGGAAGCATTTAGTAATAACGTCGCCATAGTTCACATTGTCGCATTTACCACATGCGCGTCGGAAAGACAGGAATGCCACACTACTCCCTTACCTACTCGTCGGTACTTATACACCCTCTTCGGAGTCGCGCGCCGTTGCATATGCGCTGGAGGAACGGTTTCAGACGGATACTTTTTGATCGCCCCTTATGTTTATATCTACTCTGAGATCAAGTACAACTTATTTACTAGTGACCAATACACCCCATAACGGCGTAAATATTCCAGAGGCACTAAGACACAATATGTTGTCTCTTTTTCCTGAAGTTACTCCGAACGTAACTCACAATTTGAAAAACCGAAAGCGAGTGGGTCTTTAATAAGAGCAGGAATGTACAGGAGTTTGGCGGCTACGACTCGCATCTGCATGAGAGCCGGTTCCTTTGTGACCCGCTCCCAGTCCGCGACGGGTTTCATTGACAATGAGCGCCGCCACTGCTTTAAAGACAGCGACTATTCGCTCTAACCGGCACGGAGGCAGTCGCTTAAGCGCTCGGGGATGCCTCGGGCCGTCTCTGCTCTGCGCGCTCCACAATCTCACCGTCGTGGTCTCACCAATATCGTGGAGAATCTAACCGTTCTCCCAATTTCTGCACGAGCAGCTACGTAAGCAGTTGATATGTACAAGGAATATCATACTCGATAGGAAGATGTTCTTAGGCATTATTTATCTGAGCCTTCTAGCAAAACACAGTTATATGTTCATGCTTACCCAAACATATTTCACTAATCATGACATATTCAACGGATGTATATTAATTTCCTCTTTAGATTACTTTTTTCTGTAACTGACCTTCCATTCAGACACAGGTCTGTATTTGATGCAATTTTCTATTTCAGCCCAAGTTCTATAATGAATGAAGTTGCCATTGTTGATGTATTGAACCCTCTGTCAGACTTTCGAGATGAGTTTTAGTCCTACTGATACGTGTTATTGAACCTTTTGTATTTTGAAGATCCGTTAGAACAACGGTGGCAACTCTAGTTTTAAAGGTATTCCTCTGAAAAGGAAAGAGGCTCACAGAAATAACAAAATTCAATCTGAAAGTTAAATAAATAAATTCCCACTGAGGATCCAACAACTGTGATGCAACATGTTGGCTAAGCATATACAGAGTGTCTCTGTTAAGAGCCGTCAGGCGTATTTTCTCCGCTGTTTCGGCAGATACTTGCAGTTTAGTTTTTGCGAAGTGAAGCTGAAGTCAGCCCAAATAAATACTTCTCATCACGTCTCTGATGCAATGTCGTGCTTCGATGGAAAGTGTCGGTTTGTTTCCCGTTACAAACACAATGATTTTTAAATCGGAATTTTACGTGCCAACCGATAGAGCGGTCCCAAATTAGTCTTGTGCGGTATTGGTTTTATCGACATGTATCAACAAGGACAGTAAAACAAGAGTAATAACCATTCACCAAGTAGCGACAGCACCGCTGTGGCTCGCGCGGACTGCCTACCGCCATGTAGCAGCGCTGCTCAGTCGCTGCTTGAGTACTCCTTATTCCTCGTGTTTTACTACTCCAGTTAATACCAATTGTTATAACTAATGTCGCACTAGAATAATCTGAGACTGCTCTATCGAATGGGTACGTAAAATTCTGAATTAAAAATAACTTTATGATAGGATACAAACCGTTGTTTTCCGTAGAGGGTGGGCGAAAGATATGATAAGCAATATTGGTTTGGATGACTCCAGCTACACGTTGCAAAACGAAATTAAACTATCTGCTGAAACACCAGAGAAAATGCGTCGCAGTATGTCAAATTATAAGACAAAACATATAAAGTGATTGATACCAGTACAATACAAATAATTGTTCAGTAACAGTCAAAGTATCAACACTTAGTCACTATGGTCACCATTAATTAATTGTATTCACAAAGACAATGACCTTTTTGGTGAGATGTCGCATTCTTAAACATCTTGCTGGAGCGCAGGAGACAATAACAACATGCATAATATATTTTGTACAACAATACTGCTGCGGTCTGAGACTTTCTCGACGTAATAACTTCTTCAGTGGTTTGCGGGCTTTGCGTCAGATAGTGTTGTGAAGGCTGCACAGTAGTCCGACGAGACAGCTATTCGTCATCTTCAGGAGCAGTGGCTCGTCAATATACGCGCTGGCTCGCTAGAAAGGAGCAGACGCCAAGGGTGGGGCCATTACATCATAATAGACGAGTGGCAGAGGGCGTCGACATTCGGAGCCCCCTGCCGGAGAAACGGGCCACGGTCTTCGCATGCGCGACGCGGGAAAAGCGCGGTCGCAGGTCGCAGCCCAGGGCGCGCGGGCTAAATGTTGGCGCCCTGCTCTGACAAGCAGATTCGAAATACATTTCGACCACCACGCATTAAACATCAGCGGCAGCCAGGCGAAATGAAGAACTCCACGAGGATGGTTTTTCTACCTTATGTTGGCGGCGTGTCCTTTATGATCGGCAGGCTATTCCAGAAACGTAAAGCGCCTCTTCCGCCAGAGCGCAGGTGCAAGCGATGCTGGGTTCTACTTGTATTCAAGACAATCTGGGTCTGAGGAGACCATGAATATATAAAATCTCTTTCCAGAATGGGAAATCATACTGCCCAGACATGTCGCACTATTAAAGATAGGCGCGATGAACATAAACATCACACAAGATTAGGCCGGCCAGAAAAGTTTGCTGTTGCTGAACGCTGCCTCGACATGGGTCATAGCATGAACCACGGAGAGACAAACATCCATTGAACCTTCTGCACGTACTGGAACTCCATCATTAAAGAAGCAGTTCAAATGCATGTAACTAATGACCTGACTAACAGAGGCACCGGATATGAACTTAGCAACGCAGGGGAACCACGATTAGCGGTACTAAGACATCGTCGGCCGCAGACGAACGAATCCAACGAGGCAACACAAACGGGGAATCGAAGTTAGGACGTTTAAACTAGGCGCCAACATTCAGCTCACCCACGAGATGGGCTGCGACTTGCAGCCTCGCTTTTCCCGTGTCACGCATGTGAAGACAGAGGCGCGTTTCTCCGGCAGAGGGCTTGGATGTCGACATCCCCTATGATTCGTCAACAATCACGTCATGGCTCCACCCCGTGGCGCCTGCGCTTTTCTAGCGAGCCAGCACATACATTGGCGAGTCGCTGCACGTCAGTAAGCTTCTGAAGATGACGAGCAGCTGTTTTATTGAAATAATGTGCAGCGTTATCCCATGCAACGCCCTTGAACCACTGGAGCAATGTTAGCGCAACTAAACGGTATCTATTGAGAATAAGATGATCGAAATATGTACACAACACGCACTTCATATAGTCGACAAAAGGCTTGCTCCACCGGCCTAACGCGTAACTCGGAAAACTCAAGCTGTGGAACTGATCGAGAATTACGATCCGAAATTCAGATCAGATCAGGAATGCATGTAAGATGCAATAAACACGTGCAGCCAATGTAATTTATTCCCTACCAGCATATAACAAGAACTGAAAACCGACGACCTGAATGCTTAAATTTTAGCAAAACATTATGAAATGGCTCGTATAGTGACCTTTCACAGTCTGCGGAATATTGTACTGAAATACAGAGGTACTTCAGTGTTCGTGGAATGTGAAATGCTCTACACTTGCGTGACGAATTCAATTCTACTGCGTGGCTCAAAATTGTTGAATGACTTCTTATCATGAACGTTTTTGATTAAAAACAGTAATTTTTACTTAAAATAAAAACAGGAAATGAAGAGCCGTAGGTAGCTGCATGAGGTAAAAAAATAAATCGTACAATCAGAAACTGAGAAGATTACGTTACGTGAAAGTTACAGGGAAGTAGAAATAAGTCAAAGTTCCACAGTGTGTTTAAGTGCAATACAGTAAAATGCTATAAATTTACGAAATAGCTTAATAATTATAACTGACTTGTGAGATCTTGGTGAAGACATTGCGAATAATACAGAAGAAAACAGACATTCGCCTAAGTATCATACTTTTTATTTCACATAAGATGTTTGCAATTCAAAGTCAATTTTTTTATAGTGCTCAATTTCAAAGGTATTATTTGCGCTTTTATGTGTACTACAAAGCAAAATAATATAGTTTCGTCTCAGAAATGTAGTAGTAATTTTAAATGTCTCAAGATCACACTATAAAGAAATTAAACGATAGTACGAGAAATTGGTGCTGTAACATTTAACTCTGTTTATGAGTAAAAAATATAGTGCTTTTCAATACACTCACTGCCTATAGTGTACTATTTTCTGACCAATGGGAAGTCAAGGATTTTTTCAGTACTTCTTGCAAAAATTTAAGGATGGCGTTTTTGGTATACGTGATCAAAAGTATCCGGACACCCCAAAACATACGTTTCTCATATTAGGTGCACTGTGCTGCCACCTACTGCCACTTGCTCCATATCAGCAGCGACCTCAGTAGTCATTAGATGTCGTGAGAGAGCAGAATGGGGCGCTCTGCGGAACTCACGGACTTCGAACGTAGCCAGGTGATTGGGTGTCACTTGTGTCATACGTCTGTACCTGAGATTTTCACTCTCTTAAACATCCCTAGGTTTACTGTTTCCGATTCGACACTGAAGTGGAAACGTGAAGGGACACTTACAGCACAAAAGCGTACAGTCCGACCTCCTCCGTTGACTCACAGAGATCGCCGACAGTTGAAGAGGGTCGTAATGCGGAATAAGCAGACATCTCTCCAGACCGTCACACAGGAACTCCAAACTGCATCAGGATCCACTGAGAGTACTATGACAGTTAGGCGGGAGGTGAGAAAACTTGGATTTCATTGTCGAGACGCTGCTCATAAGCCACAAATCACGCCGCTAAATGCCAAACGACGCCTCGCTTGGTGTACGGAGCGTAAACATTGGACGACTGAACAGTGGAAAAACGTTGTGTGGAGAGACGAATCACGGTACACAATGTCGCGATCCGATGGCAGGGTGTGGGTATGGCGTATGCCCGACGAACGTCATCTGCCAGCGTGTCTAGTGCCAACAGTAAAATTCGGAGGCGGTGGTGTTACGGTGTGGTCGTGTTTTTTATGGAGGGTGGCTTGCACCCCTTGTTGTTTTGCATGGCACTATCACAGCACAGGCCTACATTGATGTTTTAAGCACCTTCTTGCTCCCCACTGATGCAGAGCAATTCGGAGATGGCGATTTCATCTTTCAACACGATCGAGCACCTGTTCATAATGCATGGCCTGTGGCGGAGTGGTTACACGACAATAACATCCCTGTAATGGGTTGGCCTGCACAGAGTCCTGACCTGAACCCTGTAGAGCACCTTTGGGATGTTTTGGAATGCCGAATTCGTGTCAGGCCTCATCGACCGACATCGATACCTCTCCTCAATGCAGCACTCCGTGAAGAATGGGCTGCCATTCCCCAAGAAACTTTCCAGCACCTGAGTGAACGTATGCCTGCGAGAGTGGAAGCTGTCATCAAGGCAAAGGGTGGGCCAACATCATATTGAATTCCAGCATTATCGATGGAGGACGCCACGAACTTGTAAGTCATTTTCAGCCGGGTCTCCGGATACTTTTGAACACACAGTGTAAATGAACAGCACATGGGTTGTGTGTGTGTGTGTGTGTGTGTGTGTGTGTGTGTGTGTGTGACGAGGAGGGGGGGTTATTGTATACTGTATGATTTCTCCATGTTTGGAATTATCGCTTAATTTGTTTGATAGTTGTAGATTCTTTGTTTCTTAGCAAACAAGAATGCATAACAGCATCTTCGAAAGACCGTCACACTACACCTAGGTCTTGTGACATAAGTTCAGAAGCATAGGTGAAGTACATTTTCTTATGTAATAAATATTATAAAATTACAGTTATCAATTATAATGTAGTGCACTGGTTTTGTGAATTGCTGTTACCAATTTATTCATTGGAGTAGAAGAAAATGACCTATAAATAGTCCTTAATCTGAAGTACACACTGTTGCTCTCTTAGATTAATGAATGCAGTCAGTTCTTTATTTTACTGGTCGTTTGCTTTTTCATAGCAGCAGAAAATGGTAAAAGCACGCCTTATCTTAAATAGAGGAAGTTCAGCTTCTAAGTAGTTTACGCATATGATCTCTCCATAAGAAATCTGAAAAAATCCTGACTAGTAAAATAATGCAAGAAGTACTGTAAGTAGGCTGTTTAGGTTTTCTTATTGGCAACGTTACGTAGCGCTCTGTATGAAAATCACTGGCTGTGCTGTGTGCAGTCTGTGGCTAGTTTGCATTGTTGTCTGCCATTGTAGTGTTGGGCAGATGGATGTTAACAGCGCGTAGCGTTGCACAGTTGGAGGTGAGCCGCCAGCAGTGGTGGATGTGGGGAGAGAGATGGCGGAGTTTTGAAATTTGTAAGACTGGATGTCATGAACTGCTATATATATTATGACTATTAAGGTAAATACATTGTTTGTTCTCTATTAAAATCTTTCATTTGCTATCTATGCCTATCAGTAGTTAGTGCCTTCCGTAGTTTGAATCTTTTATTTAGCTGGCAGTAGTGGCGCTCGCTGTATTGCAGTAGCTTGAGTAACGAAGATTTTTGTGAGGTAAGTGATTTGTGAAAGGTATAGGTAAATGTTAGTCAGGGCCATTCTTTTGTAGGGATTATTGAAAGTCAGATTGCGTTGCGCTAAAAAAAAATATTGTGTGTCAGTTTAAGCACAGTCATGTATAATTGTTCAAAGGGGACGTTCCAGTACCAAGATGTGAACCGTGTTAATGAAACATTAGCGTCGTCATGCAAAGAAACATTCAACCTGTGGCCCCGTGTTCTTGAATGTGATGCTGGACCCAGTCCGAGGGAAGATGCAAGAAAATCAGTCACTCATGGGTAGGGTGGCATATACCGATGATTCCTCGTGAAGGATACCTCGAGATGCAGTCTGAAAACTCGTTGTAATGTAGTTTTTCAAGAGGTGCGCGACTGGAGACAAGGAGTAAGGTTATCAGCAGCGCCTCAAAAAACAAAATACCATTTTATTAAAGGGCCACCCCTTAAACGAGTCACAAATACGACTTAACAACGTACTTATAAAAAGGAAAATTGTATCCAGCTACATCACCGGACTAAAACAATGAATCACCAGCAAGAGGAGGAGGAAATGAAATGAAACTTCACGGGTCGAGAGGAATCATGGCGTTATTTCACTGATTGCAAAATAGAGTCAAATTTATATAGAATTTGTCAGTGTGACTCCACTTATCAGTAAGACGCTGTATCCCATCTGACCTGGATACATGCACTGATTCGGTTGGGAAGGACGTCATAAAGCCATTGTATCCTCTTCAAGAGGCAAGTGGTCCACAACTGTTGTAACTCGTCTTCGATATTCTGGATACTAATACTAGGACGGAGCTGACTTCCAAGTGTCCCACACATGTTTTATCGGAGACAGGTATGAGGATCTTGCTAGTCACGAGTGTACCTCAACATCACGCAGACAGTTCATAGAGACAGGTGCCGTGTGTGGACGAGCATAGTTCTGTTGAAAAACTGCACCAAAATACGGTGGCATGAAAGGAAACACACGAGGCCGTAGGACGCCCATGATGTACCGTTATGCCGTCAGAGTTCCCTCCATCACCCACCAGCCGTGACTTGAAGTCATACCAGATGGCTCCCGACACCACGACAACGGGATTAAAACTATCGCGCCTCTCCAAAGCATTGGAAGAATGGGACCTGTCCCCGAGTCACCGCAGTACTCGCCAACGACTGTCATTCGGGGTTGTACAGAACCGCAATTCATAGCTGAACACAATGCGACACCATCCATCACCAGTCCACGCTTCCCGTCACATCACCACTGAAAATGCAGCCGTTTGTGTTGTGGTGTGAACTGCAGCCTACACACGGGGCGGTAATTCCCTAGCCCACCTGCTGCTGGGAGTCCATTACCATAGTGTGTTGCAGGGAGTTCATTACCTGTTCTCCGACAGCAGGCGCAGATGAGAAGGGATTACTGTATGCGTGGTGCAGAATGCAGCGATCCGCCTTTGTACTGGCCATGTGCGGTCGACTGGGACCTTGCCGAAGAGTATGCCAGCCCTCAAGTCGACATCGGGCCACTGTCACATCCAAATGCCCCACAAATCCAGATGTACGATTCGACCAGCCGGCCAAATGGAGACGCGGAAAGCGGCCCCCTTCAAACTCTGTCAGATGCTGCTAAGGCTGTCACACACTAGTACGCAGCATCTGTGTGTCCTTCACAGTGTTCACTCAACATCTGACGCTTTTCACGCCCCTTATATACTCTACCAGGGCAGGTAACAACACTAAACACGGACATTACTAATGTACTCTTGCAGCCATTCTACCTGTCAAAGAGAACGGCATCTTTAATTATTTACGTATCCAGCGATGGCGTATACGTGTACGAAGTTACATTGACATCCGTCTATGTGTTATGGATGCTTCACTTTTTTTGTCAGTGTATTCAGGTGTCATTCTGGACGAGAAATTCAAGCGTGGCGCTCATGGAGAATAAGAGGGTAAGAAAGCAGAGAAGTGATACTAAAAATTATAATCACAGCCAGACGCAATTAAGTTGCCTTCGCAAACTGTAAAAATTGTATACCGACATAACACATACATATACACATGTCTTAGCTCACGGTCTGCTAGTGGTGATGTTGGTAAAAGCAATAAACAGAGTAAGAAAGTATTACTCTTCAGACTGTGATGAGCTCTTGGCACCGTAATTGTGGAGGAACTTCAAGTGATTTGTGATATGTTCTGGTTGAAGAAGAGCGACTGCCACCAATTTCAGTACGCCACAGACCGCAAACGAGTAAGAAACCGCAATCTTTCTCTTTGGCAGGAACGCAGGGGCGATGCCGAAAACAGAAGACGAACCTAAAACTTTTTCCCAAACATCGGACAAAGGCCGGGATTATTGACGCCAGATCCTGTCAAGAGGTCTGACCCACTTTCTGAGGGTCCACAGTCCATATGAACCACATCAGAAGGAAAGAAACAAACTGATGTATCTGCTGAGAAGAAATCTCTCCACAGCACACAGTCTGCGAATGACTTCTGTACGCGGACGTGGCTACTGCTTGGTGGCATCAGTTGACTATACGTTACGGAGATTCAGCAGCATGAGTCAGATTGGCAGATCCTCGACGATTCTGCCGAGAAGAAATCTCTCCACAGCACACAGTCTGCGAATGACTTCTGTACGCGGACGTGGCTACTGCTTGGTGGCATCAGTTGACTATACGTTACGGAGATTCAGCAGCATGAGTCAGATTGGCAGATCCTCGACGATTCTGCCATTAAACTGTGTAAAACGACTTGAAAAGCACATCATCGTCTGAACCAACACACTTCCCACGCACTAGTGCAACAGCAGCGCAGTTTTATGTACGGGTCTGTGCAGCCAAGTAAACCGAGTGGCCGGGCTGATGCGGCTCGACATGCGGCAACGATCATTATTTAACCTGGCAACGCGGCTCGTGGTCAGTGAAATATCCCTTGCAACCAGGCAGCGCAGCAGAAAAATGTGCAGACAAATACTTCTGCCTAAGCTGAATTGGAGGAAGATTTCTGATTTCTTCACAATGTCCTCTGCAGACCCCACGGGGGCTGCAGCGAATCCACGAACTCCGAGTGGTTGCGAGGAATCTCGGATTCAAAAACTGTTACATAGATAAAACGTGTTTTCCTGTTATAAATCATAATAATAGCAGAGGCAATAACGTGGCGTTAGAAATACGTTTAAGCAGAAGTAATAATACTGATGGTGATGATGGTGATATTGGCAGTAGTAATAGTGACACTAATAACAATTTTTGTTGTATTTTCAACCGTAGCGTAGTTGTTATTTTACTTAAAGTGGCTGTAGAAATATAACTGCAGTTAGAATATGTGGCATATTGTGCTATCTTCCACACGGCAGCACTGTCTAATTCTGTTACTTGTCAGTACATAGGCATAAAACTTTCTACGAGGGCGTTCTGACTAGAAAGTCGGTCAGTGCAGAAAGATAATACTTACCTGGATAGAAACATGTTACCAATAATAATTTTTGTGTGATCAGGATGGTGTGCTTCACTAATAGCGTTTTAATACAACATCCACTTGAAGTAATTGTCAAGTAAATACTTCGAAAGTGGCACTAATTACAAAGAAGCGAACAAGTTTGCGAGTGTGTGGTTTAAACTGGCAGTTTTTCCGCCATTGAACACTTATTAACGACAGTAAAGAAGTTGTTCCGAATGGATGTGAGAAAAGGAAGATTACGGTTTCACACTCTGTCGACGAAAGAGCCATTTCAGAGGGAGCACATACTTTTATTGGCAAAGGATAGGAAAGAAAATCAGCGGTCTATTTGTAAAGAACACATTGTGACATTTGCCCTTACCCATTTAGGGAAACCATGGAATTATCATTGCTAGGATGGGGATTTGATCCAGTGTGCGTGTGCGTGTGCGTGTGTGTGTGTGTGTGTGTGTGTGTGTGTGTGTGTGTGTGTGTGTGTGTGTGTGTGAGGAGGGGGGGATACAATGTATGTAAACTATGAGCTCGACCCAAAAAATTTTTTGATTTTCGGCATTCCTCGTCAAGTGCTTATTTCGGTGAAATTATAGTTTCTTAAAGACTGGAAGTAGACTGTAGAAAAGTTTCTTTGGCATCTTCTACAATCCTTGAAGCTATACTGATAATAAATCATTTGGTTTCAACTAAGTGGACGATGTCACACACTTCTTTGGACGTTAGATCTTGTTGCACAGATTATAAAAGCGGGGAATAATAATGGTCGTTGTGATCCACGAGATTCTCGATCGCTAGATGTGGACTTCACCTTCTGAGTTCATTTAAAAAACCTCGAAGTTGTAAGCCAGTCTCCAGGAATGTTACATGATTTAAGACAATCCATGTTGCTTGTACAGTCTATCGTGATAATGACAGTTGAAATGTGAGTAAATGTTTTAAGGAAAGAGCTCTGCGCTGCAAAGCACAGACACTAAATAGTGATATAACGGAGCTGTACGTCTTGCGCCTGAAGTGTGTTTCATCGTAATGCAATTCGTTTCAGAAGTTTTCGTTACACATTGTACAGGATGCGGCAAAAGTCAGTTACCCGAAAATACAGTACAGTGTTTTGTACCTTTAGTAATTTATACAAAGTAATTTTTCCTAGTGAAATTGTTCAGAGTGCTCTCCATTGTTGTAAATTCGTGCAGTGTCTGTATTTGACAGTGTCTGTATAATTCGATGCAATGCTCCTTCGGACGTGCACGCGTTGTCATCCAAAATTTCACGGAAGTGTAATCATTAGTGCGATGGAGCACCGTCTTGTTGCAAAATAAAGTTGTTCCGTACAGCTACAAGTAAAGAGGTACTGTTCAATTCAGTAGTAACTTCTCTTAACTATTCAAAATACTTTTCCACGGTTACAGTCCCATCGAAAAAATAAGCGCCTGTCACTCCTTTACTGCATATACTAGCCCAGAACTTAGCTCCAGGAACATTTAACTCCTTTTCAATAGCAAATCGCTTAGTTTCAGAAGACCGTTACACGCATTGGTGTTTATTAACTCTTCCACTTAACTTAAAACTTGCTTCATCAGATCGCAAAATTTTTTGTAAAAGTTTACATTATTTTCACTGCGGATCACAAACTACCTACAGAATTGACTTTTTCAATCAGGATCATCCTCGTGTAGAGCGTGTAGTAACGTACGCTTATAAGGTTTCAGATGTAATGTTTTTAACTTTTTCTTTAAAATTCTGTCGGAAAGTGCATTTACTCAGCTGAAAGTTGTCACAGTCTTGCAGATTTCTTTGCTGGTTGAACGAATGCCTGTGCAACGAGCTGCAGATTTTCTTCAGTAGTATTAATTTTGGGCGGCCACTGCGCGGTAAGTCAGCTACAGAACCTGTCACCTCGAACCTTCGACTTAATTTGTAGATAGCTTGCCTGCGTGGTGGTTGTATATGCAGAAACTTTTCAGCAAAGGATCGTCTTACACCTTCACAATTTAGATCAAATTTCCACCCATTTATAAAGCTAATATGCGCTCTTTTGTAGACAATCTTCTGTTCATAAGGTAATCTTTTCACGTTTACAGTGAATGCACAAATAACGTCAATGCTCACATTGTCACTTGCTCACAAAAACCAATTTTTCAACATTTTGACATAAAATTTCACTGCGCAGAAGTTTCGCTTTTTTCAGTGTAGGGGATATTACTTAATTACGTAGCTAAAATTTGACCATGGACAGAAATGCACAGTAAGTAATTGACATATGCCGCACCCGATGTGATTGTGCTCGTATTTGAGGACTTTTATGGAGACTGAAAAACTTCTATGTAGGAATAACATGGCTTCCTCGAGCACCGATCGTATGTAATCCAGCCTTATCTCTTCATTCATGAGATCCAGGAAGTAGTAGATAGAGGAGCTCAGGTTGCAACTGCTTTCCGATCATGAATTGTGAGAAGTTTCGCCAAAATCGGACTACTAAGTGGCAGTGGGCGACCAGTGTTCTTGCGCTTTACCGAAAATCTGTTCTTGATGTCACACAAAAGAAATGAAACTGATGCTGCCAGTTTCTGTAATTACCAAATATATTCTGTCTGTGCAGACGCATCTCCAAGTGGGACCCATTTGAGTTTGTTCCTTTCACTACTCAAAACATTTCTACGCGTTGCTTCTAGTTTTTTGGACGATTTTCTTTCTAGACAGAATATGGAACTTTGCGTAGTTCACTCCTGTAGTACTCGTGATCATGTATCTTCTTGGTACGTTTGCTGTATAGAAACTGCAGACAAATTCAGTTAACAAGACCTAATGGGAAAAAAATTATCAAACCGAAAACAGGCAGACGACATGAGGTAAGAGAAAAAAATCATCAAACTGAAAACAGCCAGACACATGCAACGAAAACTAGAGACAGTATAATTCTGAAGTGAGTGGCTGCAGATCAAAATGCAGCAGCTAGACGTGTTCCTGTGGCAAGCGCAGGAATGCCATTGGGAAGGAAATGCAATACTGCAGGCGGTGTAGCGGTGAACCGCACAACTCTATCACCGTACTCGTTGCCTAAGCACTTTTTTATTTTCAGAAGCTGCAGTTCGTTTTACGAGGGCTCGCAAAGTGCAGGGGTGTTTGGTTGTTTTTCCCTTGGATTATCGAGCCAACAAGGCTGTAACGACCGAGGAGCGCTTAATTCGTTTGCAGTGCTGAAAGATTATATTATATTCACTTTTCCTCCATGATGCCTTGCGCTAAACCCACAATACACTCACTAACAACCAAATTAAAGATCGCTAACAACTAGTGTGAAGCAGCCCTTTTTGCCCTGACGAAGGCGGCGACACGTTCCGGTTTTGATTCCACAAGGCACCAAAAGTGTTGAGGAACCATTCCCTGAACCATCATCCACAATTCACAAAGATAGTAGGACTGTTTCCAAGACGCAAACATTAATACTGTTCGCAGATGTGCTAAATATGATTGAGATTAGGAGACTTGGGAAGCCGCAGTCGCTACCTCATGTCTATGGAGTGTTGCTCAAATCATTATTACATAATCTGCGAACGATGGAGTCGTGCATTGTGTTTTGAAATTATAGGTGGCCTCTGGGGTGCTGCATTAAAACTAACGGATGATCATGATGGGACTATAGGCTTCTTCATCATTCGCTGGTGGGAGAGGATGGCAGATGGATTAGTGAGCTCAATTCATTCCATGCGCACATCCTCCATACGAAAATAACTATACTGCGTGCCTCAAGACTGCCCTGTTAGCAAGCGGGACGCAGTATCTTATATGAACTTCATCAAAAATAAATCCTGTCATCAGTGTGTACCAAAATGTACTGCAAGAGACAAGCCCAGGTGAAATTTTTCAATTTCCTTAGCGTCCAATGGGACTGTTCTTATGACCATGCTAATCACTGGTACGTGTCCAGAGAAGCACTGGTTGTCTCGTAATATCTGTAACTTTACGTTTGGTTCGATGAAAGTGAAAAGGAAACAAATGGAGAAACCAGAAAAACGGTTTGCTACTAAGTAGTGATTTAGCATCAACACTGTGTAACCTGTATACAATGGATCAGCTGTTTCTCCAGGATGAGAAACATTTTTATAAGCAGATGATCTTGTTATCGTGATAAAAGCTCGAACCTTTTTTTTTTTTAAAAAAAAGAAAGGATAATGAATACGACGAGACCAAATCCCCAAAGACTGAAACCCGGGCTTTCCATCTGCACATTAGATGGGTACGACAAAAAGTTATTGCTTCATGCGACGGTTAGGTGCTAAAGCATATATATACACCCAGGTATACGGCCGTTATCTTAGATAGGTCTCTCACTTAGAAGAACCTGTGTGAGCGTACAGCTAAGAAAGTTGTAGAAAAAAGTAGTGTTCTTAGAAGATTGGTGTGTAGCAAAATGGGATGCAGATCCCCCTACTCTAAAAATAACAGCCAGTGGCCTGTACTCTCTTTCATGGGAGTCTTAGAAAATGCTCAGTCGCCTACGAGTAGGTGTGGTGCCTATCTTGAACGATCGGGTCCCTTAAATGAGGACGACAACAGTTATGAACATGGTCAGGTTCACGACATGAAAGATATTTTGGAGTGGCGCGCTTCTCGGTACATATACCCCCTTGAAGAACTATGGGATGAAAATAAACGTGCCAGTAAACTAGCTTTGTATTTGGCTGAATAACTACTAAAAGTTGATGATTTTGAGACGCGAAGGAGAAAAGAAAGAAAGATTTCCGTTGTTCACAGCGAGGAGATATCGCGTGGTACGTCTGTTCACCAGCTGCGGTTGTACTGGACTGACGAGTATCTAGTTGTAGTGTGCGCCATCTATCCTCTGTTATAATGCGGCCAGTCCTGGGATCAGCACTTTGTTGCCCACGGAAGTTGCCTCTGGCGTTTGCGGCTTTGTCCCCGAACTCATGGAATACTCTTTACACGGTGATAGATGAGGAGCACAATCTTGGAGATCTAGTGACCCACACTTAGGCCATCCACGATCTAGTTGCGCTCAAATGCACTGATACAGCATAAATTGCCCTGACGGCCATTACAATGTCAGCCATTGTCCATATCGCATGTCAAGACAAACTATTCCATTCTCTCTAACGCGGCAGCTATCTCTAACTCAGTCGTTCACGAGTATACTGCAGTGATATTATTCTAATATAGCCACTCTCGTTTGCATGACTAAGACTGATAGAACAGCCAACGCGTTGATTTCTTCTTCTTCTTCTTCTTCTATTTCAAGGCGTGGGTGCTGGCCCGTTCCGAAACAAAGGAAATTAACAAACTGTCTCCAGCTCTTCATTGGTCGTCCTAAATACCGTTTTCCAGTTTGGTTGAAATGTAACGCTTGCCATGGCAGGCGCTCAGGTGGCATTCTTTTGATGTGGTCATACTATTTTTTTTTTGTAGTGCTTAATCTCTTCTGTTATTGTTTTTACGTCTAATTTTCCAATATCTTCAATCCGCACTCTGTCTCTTAGCGTTAGTCCAAGAAGTGACCTCAGAAACTTCGTCTCGGCCTCTTCAATTCTCTGATAATTTCTTTTCTGAGGATCTAGTTTTCACTACCACACATAAGAGTAGGCTTAGCAGTCACGTTCTATAGTCTTAGTGTTATCTCTTTTCCCTATATTTCTACCAAGGTACCTGCTTATGTAACTTATACAACCATTTATAGCATTGTATTTCTATCATTTTGAACGACATGTGATTTAGGTTTGGTGTACTGATATCTCTGTCCCGAGATAACTAAACGTATTTACCTTTTCTATAATTTTATTGCATCCGATGCCAACATGGGTGATCGACAACAGATAAGCTTACAACAAACAAAGACAAATACGATTTGGAAATTCGGGGCATCAGTCCTAAACTACCAGATATAGTAAATGAAACGGAGCAAAGGAATGTTGCTGTATTGGAGGCCTCAGACACAAAGAAGAAAGAAAAAGCTTCACAAGAGATCGGAGACTGTCTTCCTCTTCTCTGAGGTGGAAAAGAATAAAAGAGCTGCGTCTGAAGTAGATATAATATTACATAAGAGATTAAATCCAAGGGTCTTAGGATACTGTTGGATCAGTGACAGAATAATAACTTCAAAGTTAAATCTGGAAGATAACTCGCTGATATTTTTTCCGTTATTAACATCCTTAATGCATTATCACAATTTATTCAGTAAATTTATGTGACTTCGATCAAACGCAGTACAACCAATTTTTAACTTAAGCTCACAAAGGCGTAAATTCCTACGGGTAACTGTCTGATTTCTCACTAAACTAAAATAATAATTATTAAAAAAACTTTCTATCCCGAAATGGGAATGTTCTGTGAAAAGAACGAACTACTGATTAATACAGTCGCATTGTCTTTAGCAATGAATCTCGGTTCTGCGTTATCCCGGATGACCACCTTTGGCGTCAATGACGGCGATTTGGGGAGAGATCCCAGTCTCCGAATGTTTTGGAGAAGCACAGAGATTTTGCTCTGGCATCGTGACGAGGGGAGCCATTGCGTATGACTTCAGGTCACGACTGGTAATGTTTGAGCCAGAGAAATCTGACAGGACAGTGATACGTAACAGACATACCAGTGTGTTACCTGTCATGCGACAGTATGGTCGTGCAGTTTTTTAACAGGTCAATGCTCGTCCACATGCGGCACGTTTTTCTATGAACTGTCTACGTGATGTTGAGATACTGCCGTGGCCAGAAAGATGCCCCGATCTCTCCCCGAAAGAACATGTGTGGTACAAGCTCGAACATCAACTCCGTGCCACGGGCAGTATTATGGCTATCAAAGACCATACAAACGCTTTGTCGCACTTCGGTGCATGCATCCAGGTCATAGCGGTTATCATACTGACAAGTGGGTCCACGCTGCCAAGTTTTATCTAAATTTGACTCGACTATGTAATCACCAAAGTAACATTACATATCCTCTCTACCTATGAAGTTTCATTTCTTTTCCTCCTCTCCTTCTGGGTGCCTCAAGTCCTTTGTCAGGCAGTGTATTTTGAGAAGCATTTCAGATCAGTGATAGATTACTTGATCATGTTTTAACAAAACGAAAATCTTCACTCCAAATACGGCTTTCAAGATGGCGGCTACAAATTTCACTGCCTGTTAGTGTAGATCTGTGTTAAAAGAATTTAAAAGAACTTCTAGTTTGACGTAGCAATAACTCTTGGTTGTGCATAAACACAAAGGAATAGAGGAGCTTTCTCGTAATAAGTGACTGTCATCGACACATGGAATTCTAATAGTGGCTAAAGTCTCCGCTACTAATTTTATTGTTGAGATTAGATTAGATTCAGTTTTCGTTCCATAGACCCAAAAATGAGACGATTGTTATGGGTGTGGGACAAGTCAGAAAATATAACATAGAGAACATAAAACATTGTTGTTGTTGTCGTTTTTAGTCGTGAGACTGGTTTGATGCAGCTCTCCACGCTACTCTACCCTGTGCAAGCTGCTTCATCCTCCAGTACGTACTGCAGCCTACATCCTTCTGAATCTGCTTAGTGTACTCATCTCTTGGTCTCCCTCTACCATTTTTACCCTCCATGCTGCCTTCCAATACTAAATTGGTGATCCCTTGATGCCTCAGAATATGTCCTATCAACCGATCCCTTCTTCTAGTCAAGTTATGCCACAAACTCATCTTATCCCCAATTCTATTCAATACCTCCTCATTAGTTATGTGATCTACCCATCTAATCTTCAGCATTCTTCTGTAGCACCACATTTCGAAAGCTTCTATTTTCTTCTTGTCCAAACTATTTATCGTCCATGTTTCACTTCCATACATTGCTATACTCCGTACAAATACTTTCAGAAACGACTTCTTGACACTTAAATCAATACTCGATGTTAACAAATTTCTCTTCTTCAGAAACGCTTTCCTTGCCATTGCCAGTCTACATTTTATATCCTCTCGACTACATTCCATTATCCTCGTTTTGCTTTTGTTGATGTTCATCTTATATCCTCCTTTCAAGACACTGTCCATTGCGTTCAACTGCTCTTCCAAGTCCTTTGCTGTCTCTGACAGAATTACAATGTCACCGGCGAACCTTAAAATTTTTATTTCTTCTTCATGGATTTTAATTCCTACTCCGAATTTTTCTTTTGTTTCCTTTACTGCTTGCTCAATATACAGATTGAATAACATCGGGGAGAGGCTACAACCCTGTCTCACTCCCTTCCCAACCACTGCTTCCCTTTCACGCCCCTCGACTCATATAACTGCCATCTGGTTTCTGTACAAATTGTAAATAGCCTTTCGCTCCCTGTATTTTACCCCTGCCACCTTCAGAAGTTGAAAGAGAGTATTCCAATCAACATTGTCAAAAGCTTTCTCTGAATCTACAAATGCTATAAACGTAGGTTTGCCTTTTCTTGATCTAGCTTCTAAGATATAACACTCACCCTGATCATTTGTTAGGAGATTGTCAAAACAGGTGAGTACATTACAGTCAACTCGAACTGTTAGTATTTACAGACTCAATACTCTGTCACAATGAAACATAGTTATGCACTTTTAATAAATCTGTCATACTCAAAATACCTAATCTTGACTGTTGTGACCAAGTGCTGTCAAAACTGAAATCTAACAGACATTTTTACTTAAGCTTGTCTAACATTCCCTGTTAATGTATTCATGTATAGAGTAGAAGGAGTTGCCCATCAAAAAGTCTTTCAAACTCTGCTTCAACTGTGCTTTACCTGAAACCAAGTTGTTTTTTTTATAGCTGCTGGCAATTTATTGAAAAGTGTGTTCCTGAATATTGGCCCCCTTTCTGGACCAAGGTAAGTGATTTTAGGTCTTTATGTAGATTGTTCTTATCCCTACCATTGATACTATGTATTGAGCTATTGGCTGGAAATTGAGATATATTACTTGCAACAAATTTCATTATGGAATAAATATACTGAGAAGCAGTGGTTAGAATACAAAGTTCCTTGAACAGTTTTCTACACGATGTTCCTGAATTTACGCCACAAATATGCCTTATTACATACACTTGTACGCTAGAATATTTTGCTCGGTTTCACGTGCTACCCCACGATATGATCCAGTATGACGTAATAGAAAGAAAGTAAGCAAAGTATGCAAGTTTTTTATATTTGTATCTCCTGCATCTGACATCATTCTTACTGCAAATACAGACTTGTTTAGGAGCTTCAGCAATTCTGTGGTATGCCCTTCTCAACTGAGTTTATTATCGAGTTGTAATCCCAGAAATTTAACACTGTCAAGCTCTTCGATCTGCATGTCTTCATATGTTATACACATGCTGGAAGGAAATCTCTTACAGGTTGCGAACTGCATATCGAGGGTCTTTTCAAAGTTTATTATTTATGCATTAATTTATCTAAGCAAAGCTGAACCAGAAGAGACTCTCTTACTTCTAACAAGGTACTCTTCATGCTTTAGAGTAAGTTCATTCTAGATCTACACACCACAATTTACTCCATAATGCATGGCGTAGGACACTTCGAGAACCACTGTCGTTTCCCCCTTTCCTGTTTCATTCATGAAAGGTGAGTTGGGAGAACGACCGGCATTGCTAATGTTATGCGTTACAATTGGTGCTTCATTTAGAAGGACGAAGACCATTCGGAAAGAAATGTACGATCCGCTGCGAATTGGATACCACAGTGAAAATGAGGAATGTTACGTTATCAACAGTTTGCTACACATTTCAGCTACTTCTTTACATAGTCGCCGCTCCGACTTAGATATTTGTCATACCGTTGTACCAACTTTCCAATACCCTCGTCATAGAAGGCAGCCGTCTCTGCTTTCCACCACTTCTCTATTTTGGTCTGCATTTGCTTGTCTGTATAAAAATATTGTTTTCATAGCCAGCGATTCATGTGAGCAGAGATGAACATCAGGGGGATCTAAATCCAGGATGTATGGTAGGTGGTCAAACACTTAAAGGCTGCTGGGGCGTCCTTATTGCCCGTGCGGCGTGGGGCCGTGAATTGTCACGAAGAAGGAAATGTATGACAGGTGCGTTATGTGGGACTGCATGAAATCAGGCGTAACCTCGTAATCGGCGCCCATACATGGCTGGAGACATCATTGTTCTAGGCGTCTTTAAGTGCTCATTGTGTGCTCAGAACTGAAAAAAGCGACGTGACGCAATCGACGGGCATACTAGAGACACTACCCAACACATTTGTCCAAACCTTCATCGGACTTCCACTGTCGTTTCCATTTCGTGACCTATCGGACCTTACTTTCCGAATAGCCCTCGTAGTAATAGGTCAAAGAATAAAAACAGCAATAGCTACAAAAATTTAGAAACAGTGATGGCGAAAGGGGTGTGTACAACAATGGCTGCTGCAGAAAAGAAGCCCTGGTTACACTTTCGTGAAAAGTAGAATAACATATATAATTTACAGTAATGGACATTAGGGAGAATGTGAGAGGGATAGATAGTGAAACGTGGGAAAGTTATAGAATACGAGTAATGAAGAGATGGAGAAAATAAAACAAGATGAAAAGCGTGACTGCCGGCCGGAGTGGCCGAGCGGTTCTAGGCGCTACAGACTGGAGTCGCGCGACCTCTATGGTCGCAGGTTCGAATCCTGCCTCGGGCGTAGATGTGTGTGATGTCCGTAGGTTAGTTAGGTTTAAGTCGATCTAAGTTCTAGGGGACTGATGACCTCAGAAGTTAAGTCCCATAGTGCTCAGAGCCATTTGAACCATTTTTGAAAAGCGTGACTGACTTATCTGTCATCCTAAGTCTTCTCCATTGCTCTGTCATCGGTGTCGCTGTTCTTTGTATCTCCTCATTTCCTCTAGCAATCCTTCCTAGTCAGAATCCCAGACCGAGGATCAACACTCAAGTATCGATTGAACGCGCCCTTCGTTGGCGAACTATACTTTTCGAGGACTCTCCCGATGAATCTGTCTGGCATCTATCATGTCTAACAAGGAGACCACCCAGCAATCGGATTTTTGTATTTTTTTTTTTAAATTTAAGGCTGGTGAAATTCAGAACTTAAATTTCAATCACCTACTGTTGTTCGATGCAACTTTCAGAAATTCTCGAGAAAATCGATTTTGAAATCTTTCGAAGAACTTTAATTTTCTAAAATTAAGACGGTTTTTCAAGTCGGGACGCGTTTTGCACTTGGCGAATATTGATCAGGAAATCAATGGATGTCAGTACGGTCCTTTTTTGTTTCATTTTTTCCATTTCGAATACTTACATTATTCAGATATAAAATTAATCAAACCTATGCTGATTAACACATATCTAATAATAATTTTTATAAAAAATGCACGTCTTCTTATTTATAATTATATGTCACACACAAAACACCAGTTTTCATTGCTGATATGAATTCTTAATTTTTGTTTAAAAATTTTATCGTTTTTATGTATTTACACAATCATTATCAACCATCTTTTATAAAATATTGACAATTGACAATTTTTGTTTGCAGTGTGTGCGACACGTAATTAGAAACAAGAACAGGTGTATTTTTCGTAAATAATGATGATTGAATATGTATTAATTAGCATACATTTGATAAATTTTATATTTAAATGATCTAGGTATTCGAATTGAAAGAAAAAAATAAAGTGAAGTAGGAAAAAACCACATCGAAATTCGAACCAGCGACCCATTGAATTACCATTCTCTGAGGCTACCGAAAAAATTGTATGGCACTGCTTTGGGCGACTGATATTTGACTTCTTGACTCCATGTACCACGAGCATAAAAAATTACAAAAATCCAATTACCAGATGATTTCTTTACAAGGTTGGTTTCATATAGATGTTCCATTTTAAATCACTCTGTGTGCATACTCCCAGATATTTAATATACGAGGTTTGAATGAAAGGTAATGCCTCCACCTTCGTTAATTGGGTTTGGATGGGAATATTTTAATAAATCAAACGCAGCAATAATCCTTAGAATGTGGTCTTTAATTAGCAATATTCACTTTTCCGCATAATCACCAGCCAGTTGAATACAGTTCTGCCAACGGTGAACAGGTTTTCTGAAGCCGTTACGAAAGAAGTCGACACTCTGTTTCCGCAACCACAGTCTTACAGTTCTCTCAACGTCTTCATCAGAAGCATAATGATGTCCCCGCAGATCGTCTTTTACTATCGCGAACAAATGGAAGTCAGACGGAGCTAATGTTTCAAGTCTGTGCGCTTGCAGTTCAGGAATCAGCATCCGGGGTACCCACCTTGCACAGATCTTCCGATCGCCAAGCAAAGCAATAATGTGACCCACACGTTCTTGTGAAATGCCGATTGTGCTTGCAGCTTCTCTCTGAGTGATACGACGAGCGTCCTGAATCAACTGTCAACATTTTGCGGTGGTTGCTGTCACAGGACGTCCAACTCTTTGTTTGTCACGCAGATCAGCTGTTCCCGCCTCATCTTTGAACCTACTCGCCCGACGACGCGCAGTACTCACATCAACACAATCACCATGAACTTTTCATTCTCTGATGAATCTCCTTTGGGGTGACACCTTCTGCTATCAAGAATTAAACGACTGCACGTTGCTTAAATCGCATTTATCGACCGTCTGCGCAGGGTTCCATACTTTACAGTTTTACGCTGTAACAATACAACCGTTCGATGCTAAGGCTTCCCGCCAACTGGAGCTTTAGAGGAGAGGCTAGGAACAAGCCAGTACCTGCCGCATACCAATGCTTCCAACTGTTGAAGAGTTACGAAGGTGGAGGCATTACTTTTCAGTCAACCCTCGTATGACTATTTCCAGTGACTAATCTCAATGTTGTAATCAAACAATAATGGGTCTCCTCGCCTATTTATCTACAATACGTTACATTTGTTTATATCAAGGGTCCGTTTCCAATCCCTGCACCAAGCATCGTTCCTCTGTAGGTGTCGTTGCAATTTGCTACTATTTTCTAGTGTTGAACGTCTCTGTGTATGATAGTGAATCATCTGCGAAATGTCTGATGGAGCTTCCAACGATTCTATATGTGTAATAAGATGTATAAATAAGTATACTTGCTTAACCTATATTTCTGTACCAAGCTGCGGATGGAACTCTGTATTGCAGGCAATATGAGGTCAATTTCTGAATTCTTAATATACAGTATGTTGGAAGAAAGAAATGTTAATGTTGTATGTCCTGTCTACAATGAAGTCATTACAGATGGGTCATTATCTTGATTGGATAAATACGCTCAACAATCCAGCGGTCTCACCGTGCGTAGGTATCGGTTATTTTCACGTAGGCCTTTCTGACTGATGTCTTTCGGGAAATTTCAATTACCATATTTTTAGACGGCTTTAGATATTGAAATTACAGCTGATGATAGTGTTGAAAATTGTTAAGTTCCTACGGGATGTGGTCCTGTCCTTCTACTTAACAAGGATAGACATGCCGAGATATTTCTTCCCTAAATAAAAACTTGCTTCTAGCTGTCGTGTAACGGATTATGAATTACTACTTTGAGGAAGTATTTTCTAATGTTGTTTACCGTAAATAAATTACTGTTCTGCAAAGAAATTAAATACACTTTACGCCGGCCGGGGTGGCCGAGCGGTTCTAGGCGCTACAGTCTGGAACCGCGCGACCGCTACGGTCGCAGGTTCGAATCCTGCCTCGGGCATGGGTGTGTGTGATGTCCTTCGGTTGATTAGGTTTAAGTAGTTCTAAGTTCTAGGGGACTGATGACCTTAGAAGTTAAGTCCCATAGTGCTCAGAGCCATTTGAACCATTTGAAATACACTTTACGTCCCGTGACTTCGAGTTACAGAAAAAATGAAACGAAAGAAAGTTTTGCATTAAGTAGCGAAAGTTTCTTTGCTCGCAAACTGAGCACACCATTTGTGGTGTTCGAAAGCAGTTCAGATTCTTGCGTGCAGCAAGCTGCAAGGGAGTGGAACCCTCCTTACTAGTGACGTAATTTTGCGCTCTACCGTAAGGCATAAACAGCGGAGTTTCTGTGAAGTCTTTCGGAAAACAACATGCAGGAAAGTTTTGGACTGTGGAGGGAATGACTGCTTTGGAGGCGACCGCTACTCATTAAAAATTTTTGGGAAGTACATGGACTTGCAACATCAGTCTCATTGTTTTAGTACACATTTTCTGGAGTAGTGTAAGTACAAATATTGCAGTTCAGTACGTAATTTCATGGTTTGTAGAAAATAAATTGATGTAAATCACAATACGACTCAATGTTTATAGTTTCTAACACACAATTCAGCCAAAATCGACATTTTGATCACACAGAATGGGCGAATAATAACTGAGTCTGAACAGCTCAGATTCCTGGGTATTCACTTACATGGTACGCTGTTATAGAAAGCCCATCTTGAAGAAATTATTCAAAGACTGAGTGCCATTATATTTTGGCATTAGAACAGTATCCGCGATAGTTGATAATATAACACGAAAATTAATCATTAATCTTTTATGCTATATGGCGTTATATTTTGGGGTAACTCTTCCCACTCACAAGAAAACGGGTAGTTGGAGCAATATGGGATAAAAGTTCATGAAACTCCAGTAGACTCTTGTTCAGGAGCCTGGGAATTCTGACATTGGCATCCATGGATATATTTTCTTTAATACCACTTGTTGTTAATAACGGGAGTTTATTCCCAAGAACTAGCAGCTTTTAGTCAGTTAATACTAGGCCTAAATCCAGTCTATATTTAGACTGAACTTCCTTGACTCTTGTGCAGAAGGTGTATAATATTCTGCTGCATCCGTTTTCAAAAAACCACCAAAAGAATTAGCAATAATTCTCACACTTTCAAGTTTAAACTGAATAATTCCCTCATGGCTCATTCTTTCTATTCTGTCAGTGTTTCTGAACAAATGTAAACATATTCTTGTGTTGTTTTGTTGATTACGGCAATATATACTCAGAATCCTATCGTCACCATTCAATTTGTGTACATTTTATTTGATTTATTGTTAGATTATCTGACGCAATTCCATGCACTGACTTTTTCCGTGACCATGGAGGCTGGCTCTCCAATTTGGTCCTATGGATCGAAACGTGTAAATAAAATAAAATAAGACGAGTGTTTAAAACTGCTCTACCGCTGTCACTATGTTGTGAACATTATCAGAGCATAAAAACAGAGCTGTAAGTGGATCAAGAGTCGTCCGCTGATACGCATCGACAATAATTTCATTAGTAATACGAGCGGAGGGTAGACACAGGGTATTACTGAAGTAGTTTTTCAAGCTTTACGTGTGTGTAGCGGCTGATATTTTGAACGCTTTTCAACAATGAAGCTAAGGCCGAAAATATGAAATAGCTACGCTATTCCAGTGCCTATGTAATTCTGCATTACGATGCAAAGTTCATGCGACTACAGCCATTATGAAAGACATTAAATGTATTCGCAATTGCGAATATGAACAACCATCAGCTGTAAAATGGAGTGACGACAGTGGAAACCTGTGCCAGACTGGGACTCGAACCCGGAGTTCCCGCTGATGTCAACCATGCGTCTACAACCTGTACTTGTACATCCATTACGTATATTCCTGTACAGGTGATTCATTATAGTTGAAAATCGCTTGCCTGGTGTCGGCGGATAAATACGCTATTGCAGTGCCTGTGTTATTCTGAATTACGATGAAAAGTTCCTTTGATCAGGCGTGCATATCCAAAGAAGCTTTGCATCGTAATTCAGAATAACACAGGCACTGCAATATCGTATTTATCTTCCGACACCGGGCAAGCGATTTTCAACTGTAATGAATCACCTGTACGGGAATATACGTAATGGATGTAAAAGTACAGGTCGTAGACCCATGGTTCACGCCATAATATGGAAGTTTGGGTCTAACCGTCGTGTTCGGCCAGAGGGTTTAGCTACACTCTGTAATAAAAAAACTGAGTGAACGGATTAACGAATACCTGAACGAGTGTCATAGGACGTCCGCCACGAACAAATTCAACGAACAATATAGAACAAAATGAGATCTAAAAAAAAAAAAAAAAAAAGAGTCGTGCGCGCTTAGCCAAGCGATAAGGGAACCGCTCTCGATAAGCGAGAGATCCGGGTCGAGTCCTGGTGCGCCACACATTTTTATTGTCGTCATTCCATTTTACAGCTGATGGTTTTCCATATTCGCAATTCCGAATACATTTAATGTATTTATGAAATAGCGTTTCTACAGCACTGTGTGAATGGTGTTTCTTTACCTGTTCGTGTTATAAACTTTCCATGCATTCGGTAGACTAAATAAAACATCACAGTAGTCTGACGAACTTTATTAAAATTTTCATCAAATAAAAAATAATAAAGTCCATCTCTTCACAACTTCAAAATACTTCACAATAAATATTAAATATGACGGCCATCAATCTAATTCGAACTTTGTTTTGTTATGTTTGTGAAATTCCATGTTCCCTTATTGTGGTACCAAACGATGTAAAAAGATGTGGTCAATAAGCACATATACTGTTCCAACTGGTGTGAAGTACAGAATGGCCTTTACGTTACGCCACACGAAATAATCGGCAGGGGTGAGGTCAGGAGAGCGGATAGACGAATGATTGGTTCAAATGGCTCTGAGCACTATGGGACTCAACTGCTGAGGTCATCAGTCCCCTAGAACTTACAACTACTTAAACCTAACTAACCTAAGGACATCACAAACATCCATGCCCGACGCAGGATTCGAAACTGCGACCGTAGCGGTCGCGCGGTTCCAGACTGTAGCGCCTAGAACCGCTCGGCCACCCCGGCCGGCTAGACGAATGAAATGAACATCTCATTCCAATTACTCTCTGGCTGAATACGTCTGGGACACGATTGTGACTAGCGATCTAAGTGCGCCGGAGAAACGTCATGGTGTTACCATTCACTAACGCCCGAACAAGAAATTCAGGCCAGACTTTCTCATGATATTCAAGAACCTTGCTCCATGCAAGAAATCTGGTAAGATGTATGGTCCAATAAGTTGACCTCCCACAATTTTAGGTCCGATGTTTGCTCATAATTTCAGTTGGCAGCTTATTGTATGGGTAGTGCGTGGATTTTAAACAGTCTTATAAGTGGTTATTTTGAGAATTAAAAAGATCTTCCCTTGTAAACCGTGACTTATCAGTAAACATCACGAGTTATGGAAAACTGATGACAGCAGCACATTGATGAAGGAACCACTGTGGGAACTGTTGTCTTGGTTCAAAATCAGACTGGCTGGTATCTTGAACAGGATGATCGTGGATGTATATAGGAAGTCAACGTGAAGGTTCGGAAGCTATTGCGTGATGAGTTGCACGTGTGCTAGTTGCTGGATTGACAGCCAGTGTCCCAAATCGTCTTCTTCTAAATCGGAGGTTAGAGTCCTTTTCTTTGCACCTTCTTATTTTCTGTTCCTTCTCACAATTCCTGTTTCCCTCAGATGATAACCAACATTGGCAAATGTTGGTTTGCTAAGAAGTCATTTATTTCGGTATATTTCTGCGAACAACCGACTATCTACACTGACATTAACATAAGTTTGTTCGTAACACAAACCAATATCGGTAGCTTCTGCTATGGTATAACTAACCTCTATGACGAAGACTATCTACAAGTGCAACGTAAGAGCTCGACTAATGCATGATGCTTAGACAACCGTAAACTAACTCTGGTACACTAGTCGTGTGTTCACAACCTACCTCGTGTTTATTACCCTTTGTCAGCAGTAATAGTGTAGCGTCAGTGAGTGAAAGGGAAGCTACCGAACACAAAGGAAACTAAAACATCTCCTAATGCTGCAGATACTCCATCCCCCATTTCTGTGGGTTCTTTGGCCAAAAATATTCAACATATTATCCTCCATAACCATCCCAAAAACCCTTTTGTAAAACTCATTCAGTATCACCCTGAATACAAGTTAGTTCCGATGGTAAATAAGTTAATGATGTAAAAGGAATTATCCACCAATACAGTTTTCAAGCTTTTTCGAACTGTATTTTATCTGCAGCTCAATTTTTCATGGTTACTGGCAATTTATTTAAAATAGGTGCTCCTGAATAATGGAATCCTTTGTGGCTGCAAAACCTCTACTATTTCATAACGTAGATAGGTCTTATTTACAATACAGACTCCGTGAAATGTACTAATTTGAAGAAGAGATACATAATTTACAACAAATTTGATGGCGAAATAAATAAACACAGTTATTTGTTTTCCATTATGTACATGTGTTTCACTACAGTTGTGGGATCCTCAATGAGCCCTTACTCAATTCCTCTGAAAATGTAATAGCACAGGTTCGGTGACGTTGTGTTATATGAACACTGGATTACTTCTACTGTTTATATTACGTTGGTGATTATATCTTACCTTTATATTAGATTTAGTTTTTCTGTGAATGTCTATCAATTTCATCCGCAGACCTTTAATAAATCGAGCATGCCATCTGCAACACGGCTACATTCAGATACTGGGTGTTTCAAAAATGACCGGTATATTTGAAACGGCAATAAAAACTAAACGAGCAGCGATAGAAATACACCGTTTGTTGCAATATGCTTGGGACAACAGTACATTCTCAGGCAGACAAACTTTCGAAATTACAGTAGTTACAATTTTCAACAACAGATGGCGCTGCAAGTGATGTGAAAGATATAGAAGACAACGCAGTCTGTGGTGCGCCATTCTGTACGTCGTCTTTCTGCTGTAAGCGTGTGCTGTTCACAACGTGCAAGTATGCTGTAGACAACATGGTTTATTCCTTAGAACAGAAGATTTTTCTGGTGTTGGAATTCCACCGCCTAGAACACAGTGTTGTTGCAACGAGACGAAGTTTTCAACGGAGGTTTAATGTAACCAAAGGACCGAAAAGCGATACAATAAAGGATCTGTTTGAAAAATTTCAACGAACTGGGAACGTGACGGATGAACGTGCTGGAAAGGTCGGGCGACCGCGTACGGCAACCACAGAGGGCAACGCGCAGCTAGTGCAGCAGGTGATCCAACAGCGGCCTCGGGTTTCCGTTCGCCGTGTTGCAGTTGCGGTCCAAATGACGCCAACGTCCACGTATCGTCTCATGCGCCAGAGTTTACACCTCTATCCATACAAAATTCAAACGCGACAACCCCTCAGCGCCGCTACCATTGCTGCACGAGAGACATTCGCTAACGATATAGTGCACAGGATTGATGACGGTGATATGCATGTGGGCAGCATTTGGTTTACTGACGAAGCTTATTTTTACCTGGACGGCTTCGTCAATAAACAGAACTGGCGCATATGGGGAACCGAAAAGCCCCATGTTGCAGTCCCATCGTCCCTGCATCCTCAAATAGTACTGGTCTGGGCCGCCATTTCTTCCAAAGGAATCATTGGCCCATTTTTCAGATCCGAAACGATTACTGCATCACGCTATCTGGACATTCTTCGTGAATTTGTGGCGGTACAAACTGCCTAAGACGACACTGCGAACACCTCGTGGTTTATGCAAGATGGTGCCCGGCCACATCGCACGGCCGACGTCTTTAATTTCCTGAATGAATATTTCGATGATCGTGTGATTGCTTTGGGCTATCCGAAACATACAGGAGGCGGCGTGGATTGGCCTCCCTATTCGCCAGACATGAACCCCTGTGACTTCTTTCTGTGGGGACACTTGAAAGACCAGGTGTACCGCCAGAATCCAGAAACAATTGAACAGCTGAAGCAGTACATCTCATCTGCATGTGAAGCCATTCCGCCAGACACGTTGTCAAAGGTTTCGGGTAATTTCATTCAGAGACTACGCCATATTATTGCTACGCATGGTGGATATGTGGAAAATATCATACTATAGAGTTTCCCAGACCGCAGCGCCATCTGTTGCTGAAAATTGTAACTACTGTAATTTCGAAAGTCTGTCTGCCTGAAAATGTACTGTTGTCCCAAGCATATTGCAACAAACGGTGTATTTCTATCGCTGCTCGTTTAGTTTTTATTGCCGTTTCAAATATACCGGTCATTTTTGAAACACCCTGTATCATCTCCATCGGGGTATTAAGCCTAAATTGTAACACTGGAAAAACATTTATTGAGACAAGAAATGTTAGCGTGCGTGTTTCATATGTATGCTCGCACCTTTTTGTATTGTTACTATGGTTTTTCTTGTCGACATAGTAATATTAATGTATTATTTCATACCAGTCTGGTTTTGTTATTGTCGTGCCAACGATTGTGTTTGAAATGTGGTTTGGGAATATATTAGCCAGGAGGTCACTAGCCCCATGGAAGTCCTTCCGATGATAAGAAATATATATTATTAAAACTGAAGTATAAATTTGCTCTGTCATTACTTTAGATAGTTGGTACATTCAACAACAGTGTTTCTGGTATATTTTTTTGTTCTCATAACTGTTTTTAAGTTTTGTTTATTATCTCGTTGGTATCTGTATATACATTGGTGTATTGTCAAATTAGAGACTTGTGTCTGTGCCAGGTATATTTGTGTCTTTAATTTTGTTTAGCTTTCTGGCTGTTTTCTGTTCTTCAGATGTTTGTGTATGTATGGTATTTTGTCAAAAAATGCAAATGTATTGCTAGATGGTATGATGTTGACATTCTGTCATCCCAATTTTACTTTCTGTGTGGGATTGCAGTTTCACTGTAATTACACTAAGTACGCTACTTTGTTTAATAAGACTGTCTGGTTCAAGGTCTGCTTTGTATAAAGTGTTGCCAGGTGACAACTTTTTTAAGATATAGGCCCCCAGTTTCCTTTCTCACCCACATCAGTTGAACTTTTCTATTTGAATGTTGAGCAACAGGTGACGCCTTCCTTCCGTTTACTTTGGAATAGTTTTGAATAACTTTGTTAGATAAACTTGCTCCATTCAGCCTTATGTTGAGAATGGTCTAGTGTAGCTTCACACTGATGTTACTTCACTTGTAGAGCTTTGAGGAAAACTCCTGGCAAGACAGTGACATGTATTTTTAAGCTCTGTGCTCTGATTTACATGAAATAGTAGTAACAGTTCGCCTTCTGGCAAATCACAGTTATATGTAGTTGTTAGACGATCGTTTCTTCCAAAACTGTTCCGTAACTCATATGAACCGGAGTCAAATAGACCGATCACATTGGAATAATTAATCCCTTCTGATAAAATAACGATATGTGCATCAGTACCAGTGACTGATAGTACTTAGTTAACATAGTTTACATTTTTGTACTGAACTACATGTTTTATTTAAATGAGAGGCCACTCTGGAAGCATGTTAAATTGAGCTGCAAGTACACTGGCGCGCAATTGGTGACATTAGCCAGATAGGGGAGCCTACACCCTGGAGAATTCTCGGAAGGTGCTAGCCAGCAGCTGCACAGGTCACTGACACTCGGTCAACTGGCCTTTCTTTAAGCAGGTGCCGCTGGGCTCCGGACGCTGAATTCGCGGTATGGATACAACCTCGCGTAATGTAGGACCACCATCAGAGATTGCTTTTACAACCTGAATGTGAAAGGAGGAGAAATGTCTTTTTTAACGAGGTCCGGAAGAACAGAACACAGAAAACTGGGCTTTCTTCGAAATACACCTTCCGCCACATGTAATATGAAAAATTGGAGTCAGAAACCGTAGTTAGGTATCCTCCAAGGGCATAGGCTGCTGCCGAACTCCTGCACTTCAAAAGCTGAATGTTTAACGCAATGTAAGAGCCACCAGGACTGGCTAACGAATAAAGTAGAAGTTAGAGAGAGAGACTCGACTTTGCTGCCAATGACCCTTCTCATTGGCCATGAGAGAGAAGGACACAGTTTTTCAGCGGCAAGTGTTAGGGAGCGTGTTGCTGAAATCAACGTCAGGAAGGGGATCAGCCTATTTTGAAGCCATTTTTTTATTTGGTTGGCGCTCAAAATATCCTTAGTCTAACGAATCGAAATGACGTGATGAAAAAAAAACTCGAAAACACA
The DNA here is from genome assembly GCF_021461395.2 of Schistocerca americana. Lineage (NCBI taxonomy): Eukaryota > Metazoa > Arthropoda > Insecta > Orthoptera > Acrididae > Schistocerca > Schistocerca americana. The sequence continues at coordinate 426,991,530 of NC_060130.1, read as the reverse complement.
AGTCTTCCTTTTTGGAAGCAGTCAATACAGACCACTTCATTGCCAGGGCTGTTCACCGTCAGGGCTCTCCTCCGACGGACACTTGTCCGCCGGACTTCTTCGCCGAGCAGCAGGTGCCTCTCTGAGGACTTAGAAAATTTTATGGCTGAGTTGAACTTAGTCACAGACGCAACCGATGACTAATATTGCGTCCACTTCAGCCTCCACCTGCAGATTAACGTGGTTATACATAGCCGCAGCAGTGAGACGAGCCATACGGCCAGTCACATCATTTCTACCGAGTTTCATTAACTACAAGTTTCATTCTGAGGAATCGCTTGCATATTTTGCTATCAATATGCTTTCAACTCCAAAGATGCAGTTATATCCTTCTCTAGCGCTATCTGCCTTTTAGCACTGTTTCGGCAATCATGGCATGAATTTGTGATTATAATTGTTTTGTACTGGTATGTGTTTATTAGAATCAGACCCCAGATCCTTTGACAAACATTCCCAATATATTAATTTTGATTTGTCAGTTTCGTCAGATGTTTTATCATGCACATTCAAGGTAATTAACTGAATTAATTGTGATATTTGTTTAATGTGGTTGCTAATGATTTCCTGATTCATTATTTTGGAGGGCAACAAATAATTACTTCAGATTAACAGGGTTACTTTACATACATCTTGGCGAAACATATTATGTGTACGCTTGCATTGATCTTTGCCCAGGCGTGATATGGACAACTTCCTAGCAGATTAAAACTGTGTGCCGGACCAAGACTCAAATGCGAGACCTTTGCCCTCCGCGGGCAAGTGCTCTACCGACTGAGCTTTTAAAGCACAAATCATGACCCGTCTTCACAACTTTGCTTGCGCCATTACCTTATCTCATAGTTTCTCCAGTCTCCTGCATCCTCCCGACTGCGGCTAACGTAAGTCTCCACACTGTCCTTTCTTCCAGGAGTGCTTGTCCGCTGGTCCTGAAAGTTTCACAGGTGAACTTCTGTGCATTTGTACATTATAATTTCGGAAGAAATAAATATACGACCATTGAAAATGTCACAACTCTGGTAAAACAGATTTGGATAAAGACAAATATGCTACTAGCTTTTAATAAAATCTTCCAGACCACGTTAGTTATAAAAATTCTGAATATGGCAAGCAGAATTTAGTATAACCAATTCTTTGAGCAGGCTTCTGCAGAACATTCTGTAGTTCACAGGACAAATAGTGCTGTTCTGAGTTTTATATACGTGCCGTAACCAGCCACAATATACATTAACTGTTTTTTATTTGATTGGCGCTCAGAATATCCATAGTTTAGCGAATCGAAATGACGTGATGAAAAAAAACTCGAAAATACAAGTCTTCCTTTTTGGAAGACTGGGTAGTTCAACTCCTAAGGTTAGATCTAAAACCGTTTTAATAGCGAGAAAATTCAGTTAAGAGGTAATAACAATTTTCGATAAACGATTCTCAACAAACGTTAAGTATTTAAAGGAAGTCTTACTAAAAATACCTATAGGTCCCAAGAGGAGTCTCTTTATTTCGCTACCAATTTGTGCTTGTTCAAATGCTTCAGTGTCGACTTCCAAATAATCATTGTCGTTGTAATGTCTTGTTTCGTTGCCACTCAGTTACAAAGTAATTTCTCTGAAGTCGTAGATTAACTGTTGTGGGAGAGATATAATGTTTCTTTTATTGGCTCCTAAAAGTGCTGTATCATTAGCGTAAACCAATATTGGAGTTTTATTTTTTAATTTTGTGTCCTCGATCAGATATCTGATATGACAGACTGCATATTCTATTATAAAAGACAAAACCTAATATAACATTCTTATCACTGTCAAGTGACAATTTTCGTCGAAAATCTAGAGAGTCATTATTTGGAGAGCATTTGACTCAAATCTACCACAAAATGCGACAGCACTACACTTCCACGTTCTAACAAACCTCTTATTGAGGATAAAAAATAATCTGAAAGAGCTTTGACCTTGTAGTAACTAATTCGATAGAGAAGGATCATTTCTGACATCACGATTATTTACACATTGTGATACTATGACTCGTGATACTATGACGATACTTTCTGTACCTGAGAATGCTTGTTTGTACCTGAAGCTCACAGCAAAATAAAGTGGCTCATCTTTAACAGCTGTCGGTGACTTCAACCAACACCGACTCAAAGGAAGGCCTCGGTGCTTGTTGGTGACGTCACGTCAGCTAGGCACGACGAACGCCAGGTCTGTTGCAGGCATACTCATAATGGTGGTGTCTTCCTCCATGACACAGGAAAATGTGAGACTATTGGCGGTAGTTGACCGACACACATTGTTCTGAGAGATTTCTGCAATCAATTAATTGTGCAATTCATTACACTTCTAAACAAATAGTGTACTCCTGAACTTAAATTTCCACCTGTTTTAAGGATTGACATAGAAAAACAACTTCATGGTCCAGCAGCAACAGAATTCGTGCTTCTTTACCTTATTTCTAAATCTGAGGAAGTTACATTTGTACTGTGTTGCTTTTACAAGAAACTGTGAACATATTGGTGCTGTTCTTTAGGTATCTTGGTTGACTATGGGGTGAGGAGCACTGAGTGTTAATGAAATATCTTGCGATTGTACACGTTGGGGGAGGGAGTGGGGGACAGAAGAAGTGGCAAAAGAGAGATACTTGTTTTATCAAATAAAATTTTTTTATCTCATAAAGTTTCTCCTTTCAGTTGCAAGAGGGGAATATTTATCTTTTCTAATGTGCACGTTTAAAAAAGTTTAAGCTCAGCAGTATTTTCGATGTATGAAGCTATTTTGTTTCCTGTTTAGAATTCCTTTCGTTGAAAACGACTGTAATCTAATGACTGGCAACAGTTGGACATTTACACATGTAAATTAGTTCACATTTCCAGTGACGATGTCAAACGAAAATAAATAAAAGAAACGAGTTCATTGTAAGGGGGTTGGGGTAAGTTTCGATAACAAAATGGATCAAGTAAATATAGTTACTTGAATGTAAAATTTCCGAAGCTTGCAATGGGGCAAAGTATCTTCTCATATTGATCTACGTTTGTTTCGACAGGATTTAGTAATACAGAACTATGATCTTCATTTGTAGCTTTACGATAGTAAGAAAATGTTTCATCTAAATAAACCTGCAGAATCCAAAACAATACCAAACATTTTGTCCAAAAATAAGAGATTTATAGTGATAAGCACGCCCAGGCGTTTGTGCCTGCAACAGACCTGGCGTTCGCCGTGCCTAGCTGACGTGACGTCACCAACAAGCGCCGAGGCCTTCCTTTGAGTTGGTGTTGCTTCAACACGAGTCTTGAATGCTAGAAAGTAAAGCAGGCGCTGTGTAGCGGGCGGCGTGAGTGCAGGTCTCCGCATCTCCGTTTGATCTGCGCGTACGTGGGGATAGCGGATCGTTGTGAAGTCGTTGATCGCCAGCTTCCTCAATCTGCAAGCGCGCGCGCAATGCTTGGAAGTCACCCGCGCCCTCCTTGCGCCGTCTGCTGGCCGCCGGCCGAATACGCTGCCAAACAAAGCACACGCACTAGCCTGTAGCGCTCCTTCTCCGACCACTAGCTTATTACCACCTTCCAGGTTCAACCTTCTGGTGATCGGCGGACACGTGTTCTACTAAAGTAGTAAATGTAGACGTGGAAGCAGTTTTGCACCTTGGGACGTCCAGGTCCCAGCTCTTTCTGGTGCTGCCGCTAGCATGAAGCTTTCGTAACTCTGAGGAAAACACTAGGGATTATGGGCTAGACACATAGAAGGCTGGGAGTGATCAATTGAGGCGGCAAGTGCTTACAGCTAGACAGTGCATCTCTTTTACGAAAATCGAATCAAATCACCATCGTCTGCGATCCAAGAAAGTCGAAAGTTAGTCCCCTTCCAGAGTAAAGGTATTGTAATATCAGGAGCTGTTACTTAGCTATTCGTGTACTCACGTTCGTTGGATGGTATGTGGCTGCTCAGTACACACCAAATAACTGGTTTTCCACAACACTACCACAACCCCAAGTATATATTGCTGACATACGAAGTTCACCTTTTAGTATTTCGTTTACTAACAGCCGCTCACATGTTTGCAGATGACATGATGTTCGCTAAGTAAAAAACGGCAACAGAAACAAAAAGCGCACAGAAAATGTCGCAGGCAGCGACAATAATTGCTTAAAACATGCTGTAACATACAATAAATAAGGTAGTATAAAAGTGCCCATAGAAAACTATATTTAAAAAAATGTAATAACGTGCTACTGTGTTTGTATAACCATGCTATTTTCTGCATGTTTTAGATTAGAAAAACCCCACTCATGATGGTGATATTTGTCTCCGAAACTAGTTTGGGAGAATAAAGAAATGAAGGAATAACAAGGTGTTTTGCATCGAGGCGGACACAATTTTCTGATATTACTGTTTTTCTATGCAAACACGGAACAAATGGAAGAGTTCCAAGATAAAATCATTATTAAAGGTATTGTTTTGGAACATTCCTGCATTCATTATTAATTACGATCGTTTGTACTTTATTCGTAGTTAGTGGGGCGTATATGTCCTACCAAATTTCACAGACTTCCAGTAACATTAGTATGCCGTATGTCAAAGCAATCTCAAAATTTTATGTTGAAAATACGTGGATGATACGTCACATTTTTCACTGTTATGAATATTAATGTGTGTTGTCACTGAGTTGTTATACATTTTTCATTTTCAGTACCCTGAAAAAAACCCTCTGCAGATAAAAATAGAACTTCGGAAATATTAGTTTCCATCGAAAACTTAGGCGTAGTTCGAAATCGGTCAAGTTGAAAAAGAACTAATAGTACATGCGTAGTGTTGGTCACGAATGAAGCCCATTTTTCACCTTTTATTTTTCATTTATTTGTACGAAGTTTTAAACAGGAAAGGGTTAAATAGATTTGTGCTAGTCTGTACTACATTTGCAGTGAGTATGTAGTCAACATCTCAATTCAGCACAGTGACAGGCATTCTTAGTGTTAGGATCGAAGTTAATAATAATCATAATAATAATACTGTTATTTATTTAGTTAGTCCACCACCTAAAGTCTACGATACGATTAAAGTTATGACCTTTGGTCAAAATTTGTTTTTTCATTTAAACCAGATGTGTTTTATTAATGTACAATGTCTAGCACAACGTTCATCTCACTATTAGAAAACAGTTGCTCATTTATCGTCTCGCAAAAAAGCCCGAACGTCACTACAGCAGTTCTGAAGGGGTTTAGGTTTCGCGTGTCTTCTGGTTGTCTACCTATTTCCTCTAAACCTTTATTGAAGTTGATGTATCACGGCATTCTTGTTCTTGGTTTCGAGTGAAAGTCGCTGAAGATGTGTTTTGTTCCTTTAGAGTCATTCATTCTCATTGTGTGGCCATAAAATTAGCTTTGCATTTGCGAATTCTGTCCATAACTTTTGCTATTTCAGATTGTTTTATTTCGATTTTTTAAATGTAAATGTCGTTGCTATAATTTGGACGCAGCATGACACATTACTTTTTTCATTATACTGTAATTCCGTTGGCAAACCTCAATCAGAGAGAGTAATACAAATTGATGCAAGGAATAAAAACTTCGGTACCTACTGAAGACTTTAAGGATTGGGATTAAGAGATACGATGTGAAAATATAATATTCAGATTTTCCAGGTGATACGTTCGTAGTACGATCTTCAGAAAGCAAGATTTTTAAACAGCAACATAACAAATTAATGCTCTTTAAGAAGTAATACGACAAACTGGCTTGTAAATATCTTGTGGAGAAACTGGAGTAAGTCAAATGTCAAGATACCAGATACGGAACGCGTGAGTTGCTTTAAATACGTGGACTAATGGATTACAGCCAATGAGCCAGATAAGGAAACCTTGAAAGCGAGAGCAGAAACTATTAGCTTTCTAAAACACACACACAAAATTTACAACAAAAAATATTTTTCAGAAATATTAAATTTATCACTACAGCTGTGGCAGCGAGTGTTTCCATGCTCACCTGACTATGTTACCCTTCCTAAGATATGTCTACTTGCGGAATTAGAATGCCGGCCGCGGTGGCCGTGCTGTTCTAGGCACTTCAGTCCGGAATCCCGTGACTGCTACGGTCGCAGGTTCGACTCCTGCCTCGGGCATGGACGTGTATGATGTCCTTAGGTTAGTTAGGTTTAAGAAGTTCTACGTTCTAGGGGACTGATGACCTCAGATGTTGAGTCCCATAGTGCTCAGAGCCATTTTTTTGAATTAGAACAAAAAGACAACAATACCCTCTACAGTATACTCTATCCAGTTATAAAACCAAGAGATGTATAAAAACATATTCTAAAATAAAAAAAGGTTATGGACACAATACGCAAATGGAGAGTTCGGTTTTATGGCCACATACGACGAACAAATTACACCAAATGCACTAATGCATCTTTCACGTATTTCAGTCCAAATTAAAACAAGAATACCGTAGTATATGAGTGTCAAAAAAGATTTATAGGATAAGGTCGAGAATCTGTAAGACACAAAATTAGAAAACCTTCAGAACAGTTGTGTTATTTGGCTCTTTGCTAGACGACAAGCGGACAAGTGATGCCAAACAGTCGAATTAACTTCATGCCAGAGACGGCGAACTGATGAAAGACATCTCTATTAAACGAAAAGAAACAATAAAAGAGGAAACTGTGTGATAATAATGTGTAACTTTATCGCGGTCCATAACTAACTAATGAAATAAACAAATAAAATAATAATATTTTATCACCCTTGATCATTTTTCACATCGATACAGACAAGTCACTTTCTAAAGATGAAGATGTTTGGGACCTGACACGCAGATTGGAGATGGTGGCGTACAGAAGCAAACAAGAATACCTTAAACATGTATAAAGGCAGTGTAAATTTTATTTTCTAATCCTTACATTAATGTAATGACTTCTACAGGTCTACAGGGTGTTACAAAAAGGTACGGCCAAACTTTCAGGAAACATTCCTCACACACAAATAAAGAAAAGAGATTATGTGGACATGTGTTCGGAAACGCTTAATTTCCATGTTAGAGCTCATTTTAGTTTCGTCAGTATGTACTGTACTTCCTCGATTCACCGCCAGTTGGCCCAATTGAAGGAAGGTAATGTTGACTTCGGTGCTTGTGTTGACATGCGACTCATTGCTCTACAGTACTAGCATCAAGCAAATCAGTACGTAGCATCAACAGGTTAGTGTTCATCCACCTACGCTCAATGGAGCACGTTATCATGATTTCATACGGGATACTCTACCTGTGCTGCTAGAACATGTGCCTTTACAAGTATGACACAACATGTGGTTCATGAACGATGGAGCTCCTGCACATTTCAGTCGAAGTGTTCGTACGCTTCTCAACAACAGATTCGGCGATGGATTGGTAGAGGCGGACCAATTCCATGTCCTCCACGCTCTCCTGACCTCAACCCTCTTGACTTTCATTTATGGGGGCATTTGAAAGCTCTTGTCTACGCAACCCCGGTACCAAATGTAGAGACTCTACGTGCCCGTATTGTGGACGGCTGTGATATAATACGCCATTCTCCAGGGCTGCATCGGCGCATCAGGGATTCCATGCGACGGAGGGTGGATGCATGTATCCTCGCTAACGGAGGACATTTTGAACATTTCCTTTAACAAAGTGTTTGAAGTCACGCTGGTACGTTCTGTTGCTGTGTGTTTCCATTCCATGATTAATGTGATTTCAAGAGAAGTAATAAAATGAGCTATAACATGGAAAGTAAGCGTTTCCGGACAGATGTCCACATAGCATATTTTCTTTCTTTGTGTGTGAGGAATGTTTCCTGAAAGTTTGGCCGTACCTTTTTGTAACACCCTATATGAACTGATACTTCACCCAGTGTACTTCACCCATGCAATTTCACCCATGCAATCATTAGTTTTCTTCACCAGGCTCACTATGGCAGTTTGCTGGGTGTCCTAGCTCCACAGAAAAAATCAAACCAGAGAAACAGAATCAGAAACATTCTTTAAATGTAAGACACAGCGACCACAGCACCCGAGTCTATGTGAATAACTTGTCTATTCCTCAGTGCCATAGAAGCTACTAGAAATTAGCATCTTGTTCAACTACTTGTTAAATGAACCTGATGTTACGTATTGGGCTGCGGAAGATATTAATGATCTTGTTTGTAACTTTATTAGCAAGACAGTCCTTTTCTTTATCTATGGTAACCGGTTCTTACAAGTTAAGCCATCTTCAGATCTAAAACGAAAATGTAAGAAAACAGTTGCTACCATTGGCGTCACAAACAAGTAAAAGACGATGCCGGTGGTAGCGAAAGTTCTTCAGTACTGTAGTTACAATGGCGCAAATCATCTAACAATTGTGGCAGCAATCGCCCTCCTGTACTTTAGATACAACGACAGGTGCCGGTGGTCGCAAACGTCCACCTGCACTGTAGTAAAACTGGTATATGCCAACTGACGCCAGTTTTAGCAGCTGTTCCCTAGCCTGTAGTTACAACATACTGCAGCACCATCCTACCGTACTTCAGTTATGAAGTGTTCCAGCTGACACAGGTAGTGACAACTGTCCTCTTGTCCTTTAGTTAGATTAGATTAATACTAGTTCCATGGATCATGAATACGATATTTCGTAATGATGTGGAACGAGTCAAATTTTCGAATACATGACATAATTAAGTTAATTTAACAACATACTTAAGTTAATATAACAACTTTATTTTGTCGTGTTTTTTTATCGTTTTTATTTTTATTTTTTTTATAATTCAATTTTTTTTCTTAATTTATATCTAAAAATTCCTCTATGGAGTAGAAGGAGTTGTCATTCAGAAATTCTTTTAATTTCTCCTTAAATACTTGTTGGTTATGTCAGACTTTAGTGGCAGTATAATTCACCCCTTTCTGTGCCAAAGTTAGATTTAATAACAAGGACAAGTTGACGTTGATGGTAGCTACTGACTTCCTATATTTTCGTTACAGGTGTGTTCACCAGCTGACGCCTGTTGTAGCAGCCATCCTGCTGTACTTTAGTTATTACGTCTTACACCAACTGACGCCAGTAGTAGCGTCTGCACCCCTGTACTTTAGCTACAAAAAAGCACACCAACTGATACCATTGGTAGCAACTCCCCTCTTGTCATTTAGATAGAATGGCGTGCACCAGCTGACGCCGCTGGCGGAAACCGTCGCCCTGTACTTTAGTTTTAGAGCTGAAGATGGCCTAATTCGGCCGAAACCGACTATCACAGGTAAAAAAAAATAACGTTATCTAGGCTGTTTTGCCCAGTAAAATGATACTTTCATATTCTTTACTTCTGCATGGGATGTACAGAATAATATTTTAGGTAGAAGTAACATAACTTTCTGATATATTGCCTTGTTATGAACTTTTCAACGAAAGTCATTGTTACCTTCCGTTTCACGATGTGAATGTAACTGTTTAATGGTGAAACGTCCCTATGACCGAGTGAGGTGGCGACACTGGACTCGCATTTGGGAGGACGACGGTTCAAACCCGCGTCCAGCTATCCTGATTTACACTACTGCCCATTAAAATTGCTACACCACGAAGATGACGTGCTACAGACGCGAAATTTAACCGACAAGAAGAAGATGCTGTGATACGCAAATGATTAGCTTTTCAGAGCATTCACACAAGGTTGGCGCCGGTGGCGACACCTACAACGTGCTGACATGAGGAAAGTTTCCAACCGATTTCTCATACACAAACAGCAGTTGGCCGGCGTTGCCTGGTGAAACGTTGTTGTGATGCCTCGAGTAAGGAGGAGCAATGCGTACCATCACGTTTCCGACTTTGATAAAGGTCGGATTGTAGCCTATCGCGATTGCGGTTTATCGTATCGCGACATTGCTGCTCGCGTTGGTCGAGATCCAACGACTGTTAGCAGAATAAGGAATCGGTGGGTTCCGGAGGGTAATACGGAACGCCGTGCTGGATCCCAATGGTCTCATATCACTAGCAGTCGAGATGACAGGCATCTTATCCGCATGGCTGTAACGGATCGTGCAGCCACGTCTCGATCCCTGAGTCAACAGACTGCAACGTTTGCAAGACAACAACCATCTTCACGAACAGTTCGACGGCGTTTGCAGCAGCATGAACTATCAGCTCGGAGACCATGGCTGTGGTTACCCTTGACACTGCATCACAGACAGGAGCGCCTGCGATGGTGTACTCAACGACGAACCTGGGTGCACGAAAGGCAGAAGGTCATTTTTTCGAATGAATCCAGGTTCTGTTTACAGCATCATGATGATCGCAATAGTGTTTGGCGACACCGCGGTGAACGCACATTGGAAGCGTGTATTCGTTATCGCCATACTGGCGTATCACCCGGCGTGATGGTATGGGGTCCCATTAGTTACACGTCTCGGTCACCTCTTGTTCGCATTGACGGCACTTTGAACAGTGGACGTTACATTTCAGATGTGTTGCTACCCGTGGCTCTACTCTTCATTCGATCTCTGCGAAACCCTACATTTCAGCAGGATAATGCACGACCGCATGCTGCAGGTTCTATACGGGCCTTTCTGGACACAGAAAATGTTCGACTGCTGCCCTGGCCAGCACATTCTCCAGATCTCTCACCAATTGAAAACGTCTGGTCAATGGTGGCAGAGCAACTTGGTCGTCACAATACGCCAGTCACTACTCATGACGAACTATGGTATCGTGTTGAAGCTGCATGGGCAGCTGTACCTGTACACGCCATCCAAGCTCTGTTTGACTCAATGCCCAAGCGTATCAAGGCCGTTATTACGGCCAGAGGTGGTTGTTCTGGGTAGTAATTTCTCTGGATCTGTGCACCCAAATTGCGTGAAAATGTAATCACATGTCAGTTCTAGTATAATATATTTGTCGAATGAATACCCATTTATCATCTGAATTTCTTCTTGGTGTAGCAATTTTAATGGCCAGTAGTGTACGTTTTCCAGATTTCCCTAAGTCACTTCAGGCCGATGCTGGGATGCTTCCTTTGAAAGGACACGGCCGAATTCCTTCCGATGACCTCGCTGTTGGGTCCCATCCCCCAAATCAACCAACAAACCAGCGTTCCTATGTGATTTCAAGTGGTGCACGCACGTGATTCCCCCCTCCCTCTCCCGCCTCCCTTCCTCACCAGACAAAAGTATATAGCTCAAAATTTTTAAAATCTTCCTGCGTGATTCCTGTCTACCTATCTATTTCATTATCCTTATTGTTTGTGTTTGAAGCTCAGGTGATTGTTTTGCAAACCCTACACTTTCCCAAAACGCTACCCCACATCATAAAAGGGCTCGCATAGTTGTGTGGTATACACATTATACTATTCCAGTGGTACAGTAGTCCGTAAGCGTTTTCTAAACGGACATTATGTACTCTGTCTTTTGCTCAATAGCTAAATATGTTTTCGTATCTTAAGTTTTCATCTATAGAAACTTGGTGTAAGGTGTGTTTTCAGTGTTAAAGCCCCCTAATTCTACCATTGTACTGCTTTTGTTCCTGTATCTCTAAAGCTAATGCATACTTTTTCTTTTCATTTACAACCATGCAATTGTCTTTCAATCATTTCTTTATCACAGAGACATATTACTGTAAATCAGTTTTTTTTACATCCTTAAAAGAAAGAAAGCAAGTGTCATCTATGTAAAACACTGGCGCTGCAGCTGTCTACTGCTGTGGCAAATCGTTCAGAAAAATAAAAAGTAGCAGAGAGCTTAACACAATATCTTGGTGTACTTCGTAACTATTAACAATCCTGAACAGTAATTTCTATATCCATGATATGTTTCTACGATCGGTTGGCTGTCAGACGGATACGACATAAGCCAGTTTTAGAAAATCCCACGAACTCCTAACCTGTTAAGCATCAGATAGTGGTTGATGAGATGAAAGGGTTTCTTTATGTCTCGAAACAACCGATAGTTCAATTCATCGTGTTCTATAACACGAAGAAATCCAAATATTGATTTTTCAGGAGGTTTGATTTTTCTGAAACCATTTTGAGTATTTCATAGCTTTTTATTTTTGTTCAAAAAGTTACATAACCTTACATGCATAATTTCAGAAAAGATGAATAATACTGAGACTGGTCTATAGTTTGTATATCTTGCCTGTCATCCTCTTTATTAAGTAGTTTTCTGTTAATTCCAGACACTCAAGTATTTCTTGGACGCCATACATGGAAGTGAACAGTAATATTTTTGAATAAGAAAATAATTATCGAGTTACTGAATAGTTTTAAATTATATAAGATTCTTGATAATGGCGATAACCATAAAATTACAGTACTGGTAAGTGCGAAGAAAATAGGCAGAAATACTACAAATTGCAAGAACTTTATTTATAAATCAAACCTCAATCTTCACGTATTGATATATTCTGTTTGGTGTAACAACGTCAGCACAGGCTCCATGGCTTTGAACGTGTCAGTAGATTTGTTCACAAATATTATGAAATAAATTACCTTATGTCAGTGATACCACAGAGGAACATGTAGATATAGTCCTGTACTCGAAACCTTACGGAAAGTTTTAAAGCAAAATACATAACGTAGTTCCGAAATACATTATAGTTATAAAAACCACGTTTTTGAGGGAGATCCTGGCACTGAACAGAACGAAATCATAAGGGACGTTCTCAGTTTAGATCTAAATATACCAGACTTATCGCTTTTGTTTTCCAGTTCTCTGGCAGGCATATAAAGCTGAAGTCCTAATTTAATTCATTGTGTTAGAAATAACCGTAGCTGTACACTTCAAATGAATGTATGTGTAAATTTTGCACTTGATTCACAAAAAAGCTTTGTTTTAAATCATGCTTGACATTTTGGACTCAATGGACCCCTCTGTAGGTGTCCTGGTTGTTGCAGTATCTATATAAGTACTTTTATGTAATTTCTTACTTAAGGTGTTAACAAAATGAGCGCTATACAGAGAATGAATAAAAAATTTTTATAAAGTAGATATTGATAAAAATAGAGTTGTAGCAGAGTGAAAACCTAAAACTTACTCTTGTAGTAGGTATAATACGATGTGGTTGTGCCAGCTGCTGTATCACCTTTATTTTCTTATTTAGTACACTCTTAAGGAATAGCTATGTTGCTACCAATAATCTATTTTATTGTGACCTTTGTAGGTGATCTTTATAACATCGTATTTGTTAACCCCAGACGCAAGAAATCACATAAAAGAGCATAAATGGGAACTATAAAAACCGTAGCATTCGAAGATAGATCAACAGGATCTGAAGCGTCAGGGTGTATATTTTAAAACAAACTTATTTTTGGGACTGAAGGCTAAATCTGTGTATACATTCATCTGACCTAGGGATTACAGAACGATTCAGCTCTTTCTACGTAGTAAGGACACTGAATCGACTATAAACCTCTGGAGATGGCATCCGATCGATGTGGTGGAATGGTTAAGACGTTACACTCGTACTGAAGAAGCGAGGGGTCCAGTTGCTGTCTCACCGTCCTTATTTAGTTTTTCCGCCTCCTAACTGGCTGGCTTCAAGTGAAAATCATTGTGATTCTTTCAACAAGACCATGGAAAAATATTCGATATGATATGCTCCTGCATTTATTTATGGTCTCATCACTGTAAACTTCTTTCTATCTCCATCATGAACACAGTTGTTTCTTCATTGATCACTAGCAGCTTTGTTACATTATAGTGTCACTATGTGCTTTAACTTACACTTAAACCGCCTATTTATGTCGAAAATTCGTCAGAATGTTATCTATGTATATTTTCAAAACCAGTATTATCGCTTTGTTTGTTTGATATTACACAACTCCGAAAGGCCGAAGAATGCTCTTATACTCTGCCAGACTTGACCCTCATGGGGAGTAGAAACAACAATAAAGAACAATCGACGTGTATTATAGTGATTAATTTGCGCTAAATGTATGGACATACAGGCGAAGCATTCATGTGCCCATCTAAATAGAACTACAGTGAGGCGGCCGTTGTGGCCGAGCGGTTCTAGGCGCTTCAGTCCAGAACCGCGCTGCTGCTACGGTCGTAGGTTCGAATCCTGCCTCGGGCATGGATGTGTGTGATATCCTTAGGTTAGTTAGGTTTAAGTAGTTCTAAGTCTAGGGGACTGATGACCTCAGATGTTAAGTCCTAAAGTGCTTAGAGCCATTTTTTTTTAACTACAGTGACATAAATGCTCCGATAGCTACTGTACATTGAATGACGGAGGGTAAATCGTACCAGTAGCAACAGTTTTTCTTTCCAGTTGCATTCGCGTACTGAGCGAGGGCAAGCAATTTAATCTGTCTTATCTTCTTGTCGTGACCCTTACGCGAGATGTATGTTGGTCACAGGATAACTGAGACACATTCATCTTGGAGTCCACGTCCTCTAAATTTACCTAACAGGAATTCGTGAGAACTACGTCATCTTTGATCCAAGGATTCTCACTGTAGGCCCCTGAGTATTTGTGTTACATTTTTATATGGACTATACCGACTTCTTACAATCCGGCAGCGCTTCTCTGAATTAGCTGTTGACTGGTTGGTTGGTTTGGGATATAAAGGGACCAACTAGAGAGTCATCAGTCCCTCGAATTAGCTGTATGTCTATTGTTATGCCTACTTGATAAATACTCCCAACACTGGAACATTACGCTAGAACTAGTCACACTTTTGCATTGTATACGATTTCCTTTAGAAAAAGCTGATATTTCCCTGAACCCTTCCAACAAATCTAAGTCTTCCGTTCGCCTTGTTGAATAATACTGGTTTTACGAGATCATTCAACTTCACAACGCTTCATACAAGGAAACGTGACCAACTTGAACTCATATTTTAAGGAGCAAAAAAGGGCACTTGCAAGATGTTAGCCCCCAGCAATAGATCCCGCTCGAAAATTTGGGCAATAATTCAGACAATTCACTGTCATGACCTTCTGAAAGAACAACTTTCAAACTTTTAAAGCCGGCGCTGTTAAGAACATCTGCAGGAAATACGCTATTCTTCAGCGAGATTTGCATGAATACATTGTAAATCGAAAATTATTCAGTTGCTTAGGCTTAATACACATAAAATCTGTTACGCGTAACATCACTCATTCTAATGCAAAGCTGCAGAAGAAACACCACTAAAACGAGTTGCAAAGATGACCGTACGCAAGATGCTCGACACTGACACTACGCAGCGGTGAGCAGACTGAGAACTCATAATTGCCAACAAAGAAACTTATCTGAACACAAAGTTGGCAACAATGAAACTTGGCTGTACCTGCACGATGGAGGCGGGAGACTGATCCAGATTTTACCAGTTGGTCTTGGTAAATCCTAAGGTATACTAGTGTGTCTTGGCAAAAGTTCGAAATCTATGCATATAATGAGAAATTTCGGACTTTAACCACACCGCGATGGTAAATTTTAGGTTTCACCGGTTAATTCTAGGATTTACCAATCATCTTACTTTTATAGGAACATATACATAGCTGCTGAATCAATATGAAAATACTGTTAAACGAACACTGAATGAATATGTGTGTGAAGTTGATATACACTGTCACTCACGTTTACAGAGAGACAATTATTGAACTACATGAAAAAAAAGTAAATTGGTTACAAACTACGGCGTGCACACACTTTATTCAACATGTAAACGTCACTACAGCTACTCGGATTTAGGTTATGACATGTTCGATAAGCGTGCCATCATTGGCGATGATGTGGCGCAAACGAATAGCGAAATTCTGCATGACCCGCTCAAGTCTCGGAACATCGCTCCTGTCGATGACCTCCTGAATGGCTGTTTACAGCTCAGCAGTGGTTTTGGGGTTATTGCTGTATACCTTGTCTTAAATACAGCCCCACAAAAAGGAGTTGTATGTGTTCAGATCCGGCTGCCAATCGAAGTCAATACCAGTGGCCTCTTGGTACCCCAGAGTCAGAATGCGGTCCCCAAACTGATCCTACAGGACATAAAACACTCTCCGGCTTCGATGGGGTAGAGCTCCATCTTGTGTGAACCAGGTCCTGTCGAAATCAGGGGAACTATGGATAATGGGGATAAAATCATCTTCCAAAACCTTCACGAACCTTTCGGTAGTCACCGTGCCATTAAGGAATACCGCACCGATTATTCCGTGACTGGACATTGCATACCACACAGTCACCCGTTGAGGGTGAAGAGACTTCTCGAAAGCGAAATGCGAATTCTCAGTCCACCAAACGCGCCAGTTTTGCTTATTGAAGAACCCATTCAAATGAAAGTTGGCTTTGTCGCTAAGCCAAACCATACAGCGCATACTAATTCCCATCAGACCCGCGGTCAACAGTGCAGTTTGAACGTCCTAATACGAACTGTTCACAAGTTATGACGATTTTATTTCGTATAGTTGAATAATTGCCACCCTGTATGTGACCGCATTTTAAAATCCTGAATAACCTCCTTTTGCAGAGCGCAACGCTGCGAGACGTCCAGGAAGAGTAGCAGTGAGGTCCTGAAAGGCAACGACAGGACTTTGGAACCACGCCGACTCCACTGCCGTGTCTAGCTGCGCTAGGTTTCTCAGCTGAGGATAAATCGCTCCGTTTCCGCATTACGACAACGACTGCACTGTTTTCTGCGTCCCTCCCGACACACTTTATATACCCTCCACTGCTAGTACTACCACCTGCTGTCCGTGAGTGGTTATTGAACGTTGACGTCGAACATAGGCGGTAGCCACATTTATGTGACTGGACCGTACTCATGTTAGCAAATATTTTTCATAGAGTAACGAGCTGTCGAATAAGATTTCAAAACATGTTGGGCAGATGTGTCCACCTCCCTTCTTCTCTTCCCACGCCTTCAACATCCCGCAAATAAGAGGGCTCTGGTTGTCATTCCGCCGTACACCATTCCGCGCTCGCGCATTGTGGGGCTGCATTGGGGCGGAGCGAGTAATAAACAGACGGTGCGTGTGCAAGTTTAAAAGCTGTACCTTCAGAAGGTCATAACTATGAACTGTCAAAATTATGGCCCAAATTTTCGCGCGAAATCGATTGATGTGGCTGATATCTTGCAAGAGTGTTTTCTTCCTCCTTAAAATAGGTCAAGTTGGTGATGTTTCCTTGTTAGTTTTCCGCTTAAATATTCATGATGTGATGTGCAAAAGATGTTCACCACTAATCTTGTAATCACCACTTACGGTTCTCTCTCTTTTTGTGGCATTATGTTGCATCCATCCACATTCAAACAGGCCTGCCATTCACTGCACTAAGTGTAACTTTGTCCTAGTCTTACTACAATTCGCCGGCCGCGGTGGTCTCGCGGTTCTAGGCGCGCAGTCCGGAACCGTGCGACTGCTACGGTCGCAGGTTCGAATCCTGCCTCGGGCATGGATGTGTGTGATGTCCTTAGGTTTGTTAGGTTTAAGTAGTTCTAAGTTCTAGGGGACTGATGACCACAGCTGTTAAGTCCCATAGTGCTCAGAGCCATTTGAACCAATCTTACTGCAATTTCTTACGATCGTTCAACGACGATACTTTCCTGTAAACATGTGCACTGTCGGCGAACAATCTCATAGTGCTGCCTATCCTATTTCATAAATTGTTGATGTTTATTTAAAATAGTGGAGACCCTGTCACTCTTCCTTGGGAACACCCGGTGTTACATTCGATTCTGTGAAACATTCGCCATCCAGTATAACAGACTGGGTTCTATTAGTCAAGTATTCCTCGAGACAATCACATATTTGTGAAGATACTTCGTGTGATCGTTTATTGATTAGTAGTCTACGAAGTGGTACAATGTCCAGTGCCTTTCGCTTGGCATGCCTGAATAAAACAAGTTACACAAATTATGTAATTCCCGTATGGGATAGCACATTTTAATTGAAAGTCCCTGCCTGGTATCGGCGGATAAATACATTATTGCAGTGCCTGTGTTCTTCTTAACAACACAGGTTTAAGTAGTTCTAAGTTCTAGGGGACTGATGACCACAGATGTTAAGTCCCATAGTGCTCAGAGCCATTTGAACCATTTGATCTATAATTCTTTGTAAATAGGAGTGACCTGGGTGCTTTTTCAGTTGCATGGGATATTCGCTGCATAAGCGATTCTCGATAAATGGGTTCAGATTATAACATAAGGTTCTCAGTTATGTTGGTATTATGCAGTCCGACAGTATACGTTCATTTTTGTAATAAACGGATGATCAGCTTTTTTCCTGTTGGTACAGAGCTGAAGATGGCTACAGTAAGTAGAAACCGGTAATCCCTTTCAGTAATTAATGACGATCGGGACCCTGTAAAATCAAAGAAACTTAGGTCATTAACGCAGTAAGCCATTTTCATGGCTCGTTTTTGCGATGTTTAAATTCATAGACAAAAAATCAATTTGTGCAAGTGCAGGTGCTCCAGTCGTAGAACTCTCATTCAAACACAGACTGCATACATCTTCTAGTTTAGTAGAAGTTTTACATGCTTACGAGTAGTACAGTAACTGTTTATTTATCTGTTTTTAGCAGTGATACTTATTTTTTTAACAGTCTGAATTTTTCATTAGTTAGTGTAGAATAAATTAACTTTGCAATGTAGTTCTCGGCCACTGTAAGCGCTAGTGTTGTTTTATTTACTTCATTTATGCGACTGGTATAGTCTGCTTGTTCTTTTGAGTAATTGGTTGACAAATTTATTCCTGATGATATACGTTCTTTACATAGCTGATAACTAATAGGAGCTGTGCTTGCTGTGTGCAAACACTAGGAGAATTGGCCGCGACTGAGAAACAGTTAGAAGCCGCGTTGGCATCGGCCAAAAGGCTCGAAGATACTGCCGTAACCTGCTGCGATTTTGCGGCACCAGTGACGAGAGATACGACACCTCTGGTGTCACTGGGATAATCTGGCAACCCCAGTGTTATTGCGTCTTCAGACGCGCATCATCTGAACAGTTTGCTCTCACACGAGGGTGACTGACGGACCGTTGTGAGTATGCATATCTCTGGGCAGAGGTCTGATGTGAGGACTGGCCACTCAGCTGCTCTCTTACCCCTTAGCAACAGCTACGACGTACTGTCCAGGTTTGATAACACAGCTACGAGGTACTGTCCATGTTTGATAGCACATCAGAATCAGCACTGGATGCTTCGCTTATTGGGCCAGTGGCCGATTTTTCCCCCAAGTCCCGATACGCACAGGCAGTCGGTATGTTGGTCATTGGGAACGCCAATGGTGGGCAGGTAATTGAGCCATTCAGGCACGTAGCGGATAGATCGGGAAAGGAGGTCAGTGTGCACTCGGTATGTTTGCTATGACGTCTCATACGAGAGTCTGAGGCGGCTTGTGAGCAGCTACTGAATGCACTGGGTGCAACCGGCTGCAAACCGTAGCTCATGTCATCAAGAATGAAGATTGCCTTTTGGATTCTGAGTCTATTCTCTATCCTCGGTTCCTTTAGATGGTTGGCTTTATTAGTGAAGGCAGCTAGTACGGCAAGCGAAGTGCAAGCACATCTCAGTATTTACAGAATCGTACCCAGAGTCAGTTGCGGTGTTCTGATTTGGAGCCGAGTGGAAGACCTAAACCAAAGGGTCTCACCGTTCTGTACCGATCTTGGATGCGATTTCTCGACCTCCGTCATCAGGTGGAGAATTGCAGCCCTCCCCTTTAATAGGTCAGGGGTACACTAACAAAGGGAAGTGGCTACTCAGTACAGTACGTGTGTAATGCACAGTTTTTTTTTAAAATTTTATTTCTAAGGTGCACCTATGGGTTAATGATAAAATGCTTGCCAAATTCGAAGATAGATCAGCCACATTACTCTCAAGGGACGAATTTTGATCTTGCAGATCAGAAAAAGAAAATATAATGTGTTGTTAATAAACAGGAGTAACAATGTTAAGGTCCCAGAATTATCTCACTTAGTAAAGGTAGTAATACCAACATAGTATTAGGAAAAGCCAATTGGATGAACCAGAAGTGAGCTTCAGTGAAGTATTAAATTCAGGTTGGTTTTTAGGGTAGGCTAGGTGACCGTAGTGGTAGTGTATTTATTGACGTAAAGAACTCTATAGTGCCTAGTTAGGTTATTACATATTCCGAATGTGAAATATTCTAGGTAAAACTAAGCACCAAATTAAACATTGTAATTGTGTGTTTTTAGAGACCACCTATGTCATAAGCTGTAGTAACAGAGTTCTTCGATCTTGCTATTGCAATTGGGGGGGGGGGGGGGGGGGAGAGATTTCATCTTGCCAGCTATAGAACGGGATAGTTGTGCAATTACGTCTGGTATCAGTGAAACAGATTCGTGTGAGATTGTTCCGAATGTCCTGTCTGAAAATTAAGTTAAGCGGATAGTTAGAGAACCGACATGTGAGGGCAATATTGTAGACCTCCTAGTAACTAAGAGACACAAATCAGTTAACATCAAGAACGGAATCAGTGGTTATAAGTCTGTGATAGCATCAGTGACTGTGGGTATTGCAAAGAATGCTACAGAAGGTAATGAAATATTTTTTGTTAGCGTGAGTGTTAGGATATAACTTGCAGATTACGTAAGTAGCCATAATCAAACATGCGACACTGAGAACGAAAATGTGGAGCATACATGAAATTTTGTACAGTTTTTTAAAATAATAACTGTCAAATATTTCAGTATTTGTCGTCATCGGTTGAAAAAATGTTCAATTTGTACAAAACACATTGGCTAGTCTCACACCATACAAACATGATGCTCACAAGGCCACCAACAACAGACTGCCCACTCCTTCCTCTCAGAGCCCTCTCCAGCGTCCTCTGCCCGACGTCACATCTGCCATCTACAGAGGTTGTGTTCACCACACAAATACAGAGCGAATTATATCTCTGACCACATATCTAACTATGTAACTATTTGTTATATTTAAGTGTAGACTGTGACTCATATTGTCACTATACCTCCACCCCCCCCCCCCCAAAATATATCAACAATATGAATAGCAAAATAAAAAAGGTGGCTACTGCTCGTAATATAAGAAATGTTGAAACAAAAGACAAAATAACATTTTCAGTAGTGTTCAGAGGGAATAAATCGAAACTTATAACACTGAAAATAGCAATAATATGCTGAAGGCACTTAACTGTGACTCAACTATCAAAGTAAAAATAATGCACCAATTGTTTTAGTTTGCCTTAATTAAGTGTGTTGTCCCACAAAACTAACATTTAAAGAGTCTTGCCACCTAAAATAACTTTCAATGACAGATGTGTTTGAGTTCTATAGGATGTCAGATGAATCATATTTTTCCTGTACGTTGGCATTTATGTATCTGTAACTTACTCTTCAGCCTTCAAAAACAAATTATAACAGGAATAATTATTCCATCCCAAACAAACAAATTTTTCGAAGAAGTTCCTGCTCAAAAAATAAGTCTTAAGAGGACTAGAGACTCCCATCCTAAATTGTTTCTTCACAGAAAGAGTTTCCTGTCAACAGTTTTACTTTAAATTTGCATAGAAGCACTTTCACCACACTCACTTAACTTGTTCTTCAGTTCTCAGATGTACTGTCATAACTATCTGTTGTGTTGCTGCACAGCAGCAGGACTGAACCTCTTCTGTGATCTCCATTGCTCTGGCTCAGGATGGCATCAATTTCCTGCAGATTCAAACGAACCCAGATTAGCATCCAGTCTACTACTCACTCACTCATCACAATTATCCACCATATTCACTGAAACATAAAACTGAAAACAAGCTGCCAAGTTCGATTGAACTATTGTAACAAAGAAAAATGGTAACAATACAGACAGTACATAAACAACTACTCTCACTGAACTAAACATCCAGTTGAATGACTTAGTTCAGGATTTGATTTCCAGAATGATGCAAGTGGTGATGTACCTAATTTATCCTGTTTGCATCCTGACCAACATAATGAAACATTTTAACTTGCGCAAGCACTTGCAAATAAATTCATTCTGGCCATTAATAAATCCAAAACTATTCAGGTAATAAAATGGTGCCTTCACACAACTTAAGATGACCTATTCTTCATGGAAACAAATAATTTTTACATCCACGTGTTACATACAAATAGCAATCCAATAGTATAAAAAATAACTGCCTCCCTTAAAACATCATGGATTCATCAGTAAACATTCGCAAAAGCAGCAAAACAATATCAATATAATACTGAAAATCAGGCAAACACACACATAAAGAATGTAACAGTATTAATCATAATAGATACACACTCCATCCACACTCAGGCACTTACGGGGAGTTGGAACGCCCTATCCCGACAATATTTAATTTAGTGACTTGGCTTCCCTGTATTTCAGGTACCTCTGTAGCCATTGACACGAAACTTTTACAGGACATTAAACTGTATGTTCTGAGTCTACTGAACTACAATAATTGCATTTCAGCCACTGCTTTCTGAAATACAAATTTTTAATTACACAATTAAAATGTTGTGTACTTCTATTGTACGTTATCCTAAATAATTTTAATGATACATATCATTATGTTTTTCTTTTAGTTTAGTAGACTCAGGAAGAGCACGTCAAGACTCTGTTCAGTCTCGCTCGCTTCTCGCTGAGTACGCGGCTCATTATCGCTGGCACAGGCGCGTGAGGTGGGGTTGACTGACGTCACGCTACGAAACTGAGCTGAGACGAGGATTGTCGAACAGGACATGAGCCGGCCCGAGACTGCGAGAGCGCGAGCTGGCCGAGAGACTCGCATTATCGTAACGTAGTGGTAGGCAGTAAACTGTCACGGGACTAAGCTCAGCATGAGTGGTTGCGGAACCGGGACCAATGCAATGACTACCATCACACAAAATGTTGTGTTGAAGAAACTTGCTGATGGGACGTACATTCTGATAAATAAAGTGGGAGTAAGGAGTGTCAGTTCCAGTTGGGAAAAATTTAAGGTAAGCCCTTTAGTTATTACTAAATAATTACAGAATAGAGCTTCCGAATTCGATACGTGATAGTATTTGATTAATCGAATCGCTTCGTTTGTGTAGCATTTTTTAATGAATTGATACGTTTGTTGTGTCCGTAAACGAAAAGAAAACTTGTCTTCGTGAAACATACATGAATGTGTTTATTATGACTGTTTCAGGTGGTTGTTGAAAGAGATACACATCTTCCAGTTGGTTACGTTTAGTGTCAGAATGGAAATTGTGCAGCATTGCTTGCTTACGAAGGAAGCACAACTGGAATGAACAGACATAAATGTAAGGATAATCGACACTTGTCAAGCGTTGCAGCTGCCAGTGTTGATAAAATATCTATTAGGGACAAATGTGTTTTAATGTGTACAACAGACCTCCGACCATTTAATATGGTAAGTGGTGAAGGATTCATAAGCTTAGCTCAAGAACTGATACATACAGGAGCAAAATATGGACAAATCACCGCCCAAGACGTGCTACCTTCCCCAAGGACTGTAGCACGACGTATTAAAGAATTGTCTGATCAGGTCAGGAGTGAACGTATTCCAGTATTGAAAGACGCAATTGGTAAAAACCAGCGTTCAATGACGTGCGATCTGTGGACAGGCAGTTATCGTAAGACCCATTACCTGACTATCACATCCAACTATATTGATGAGTCGACGGACAAATGGAAAATAAAGAACAGTGTACTCTTAACTATGAGGTTTTCTGATGTTGCCAAGACTGGTGAACATATCATTACGAAAATATATGAACAAATAGCAGAGTTGCAGATAATGTCCTCGGAACTAAGACAGGTTACTTTCGTTACAGATCAGGGAGCTAACATCAAGAAAGCACTAGAAGCACACAAACGACTCCCATGTGGGATGCACTGTATTAATACAGCACTGAGGCACACATTCAATGAAGGTTTCTTAATGGATGAGATTCCTGCAGCGCAGGACTCCATCCTGACTGTACGTAAACTAGTAGGCTTTATGAAGCGATCTGGCTTAGTCCCGAGATTAGATAAAACCTTACACCATGATGTAGAAACCATGTGGAACAGTGTGTACATGATGTTAGGCTCATTCTATTCACAGAAAGACCGAATAGAGACCGTTTTGCGTGATTCAGACAAATAAGAGATGATGACGTCGTATCAGAATGCGACTGTGGAAAGCGTTATTCAATTTCTGAAGGTTTTCAAAGAGGCCACGGACGATTTCGAAGAAGACAATGAGCCAACACTACCATTTGTAGTGCCGTGGATTTTGAAACTGATAGGTCTCTGCAAAACTGGAACCGACGATGTGACAATGTGTAAGCTAAAGAAAAGGGCAGAACTGTTTATAAAACAGAAAGTTAACATTCATTACGTGGCAACGTTCTTGCATCCCTGTTTCAAGGAACTATTAGGTTTTCCCTAAGAAAGAAGAGAAAAAATTCGTCAAGATGTGCGAAAAATGTTAAATAACGTTGTTGATACGAACGTAACCAAAGATGCATTCCTCCCACATTCACCTCAAAATCGAAAGATGAGTTTGAGAAATATATGAACATGGAGAGTCCAAACGATGAGTTCACAGAAATTCTTTCATGGTGGAAAACAAATTCATGTGCCCTGTCGAAACTCAGCAAACTCAGCAAAGAGGTTTTCTGTATACCTGCCTCGAGTGAAAGAAATTTTAGTATGGCAGAGTTGATACTGACTCAGAAGAGAAGTTGTCTAGATTGCGATCGCGTTAATGATATTTTCATCATCCATGACAATAAGAGAACCAAATAAGCTAAATTTGAATCACAGAAGCAAAGGCAACTGACAACTGGTTTTCTGAGGTGTGTACGTAATCAGATATAATATTGAGAAGTGATAAGTAATGACTGCACAATTATGCAGTGAATATTACATACTTCATACTAAGCAATGTAAATTGTTGTATAACTATGGTAATAAGAGGAGAACAGACTCAACTGCAGTGCAATATCTTCAGAAATGGGACTGCTGAATTAAGGTTTCAGATTAATTTGCGAAACTATATTCTACATTATTCGTTTTGAATATGTACACTTTCTTTTAATAAAATTAATTTATTATTGTTTACTACGGTCGTTTACATCGCTTGAGTAGAAGATAATTGGTTGTCTATAAGACCCTACTTCTTCACTAAATAACAGATTTATTCCAACGTACTGTTTAGCAGATGGATCACATCCTCAGCTGCTAAATCGTTTTCCTTTTGGGTGCTATTGTACGACTGCCGGTACAACAGTCTTTGGTTGATCAGTTAGTTAGTTAAATGTTCGATAGATCATTTGAATGATTGTTTTATGGAAATGATGTGGAAAGAGCGTCTTTTTTCCTCTG
Source organism: Schistocerca americana (assembly GCF_021461395.2). Taxonomy (NCBI): domain Eukaryota; kingdom Metazoa; phylum Arthropoda; class Insecta; order Orthoptera; family Acrididae; genus Schistocerca; species Schistocerca americana. The sequence goes on along the minus strand of NC_060130.1, from coordinate 426,966,271 downwards.
GCTACCACCTTTTCAATAGACATTCTTCAATGGAACAGAAGAAGTTGTCCAGGAGAAGTGATTTTTAAGTTCAATTTGAACTTACTTTGCTACCTGCCAGACATTTTATGTTATTGGACAAGTAATCAGAGATATTTGTTGCTGCATATTGAACTCCTTTCTGAGCCACTGACAGCTTTAACAATGGGTAAGATCTTTTTTCCCTCCAGTGTTCTCCCTATGGACAACACTGTTCTTCTCAAACTGTGATGGGCTGTTTATAACGAGTGTCATTAGTAAATATATGTATTTTGACGGCGCAGTTAAAATGTCATCCTCCTTGAAGATTATTATGCCTACATGATTTCCGGCCGGCCGGAGTGGCCGAGTGGTTCTAGGCGCTACAGTCTGGAACCGAGCGACCGCTACGGTCGCAGGTTCGAATCCTGCCTCGGGCATGGATGTGTGTGATGTCCTTAGGTTAGTTAGGTTTAAGTAGTTCTAAGTTCTGGGGGACTGATGACCTCAGCAGTTAAGTCCCATAGTGCTCAGAGCCATTTGAACCTTGATTTCCGTGAGTGAACATCGCATATTATTTTTTCTGCTCTCTATTGTGCAATCAGTATTTTCTTTCTTAGTGATGAGTTACCTCAGAACACCATTCCATAACGCATTTCTCTTTGTTGAGTTCAAGCATCGTAATCTTAATGCTATTTCAGCTTTAGCAACAGGTGGATCCGACTTTTTGTAGTTTTTCTCATGTATGTTGCTGTGATTTGTATATTTTCAGTCAGAAAACACAGCATATAAAAATAAAATTGCAAGTCGTGATGGTTAACAGAAGGGTATCAAACGATAACAAACGGTAACTACGTACAGTGATTAATACATTAAGCACCTATTACCTGAAAAGTGGAGCACCTCAGGAGGTGATCCTTTCCTTCAAGCGTTCCAAGTATGTAGCTACAGAGCCTGTGAAAGACTGTTCATAAGTCCAAAGACCCTGCCTTCTCGAACATTCTACCTGTACAGCGTTGTTGCAAAAGTGAAATATTTTTTATAGAACTAGGGCCTACAACAAAATAAAAATAAAACACAAAAGTTACACAATTAGCTTTGATAGTAAACCTTACAAATCTAACTCTGAAACAGATATGTTAACAACCTTGCCCTAGTTGACGGCAATCTTTAATGCTGACGGAGGTCGTAATAAATACAATGAACCGTATTAAGTCGTCGAAGAGTGAAGAAACAGTGGGATAATAGCTAAATAAAGAGGAAGAAATAAACACAAGCATAAAGGCAATAAACTTCAAAACTAATCCCGCGAAAGGAAATCTTGCGTGTGCGCAGTTACACTCGAAATAGGAAACATTTGTAAAATGAGACGTCACTTTAAAAACAACCGTAAGTACAAAACGCACACACACAATGTTCAACATTAATATCTATCGTAGGCAGGAAAGTGGGTGGCTAGTTTTCCTTGCTACTGCAAGAAATGACTTCGTGTTAATGCTTAGCTTAGACCCCATGATAAGCGCATCTTCATGTAGAAAATAATTTACAGTCGTTATCTCTTGCTTTATCATAAAGTTTCACGATTTCCCTAGTCACCGTTACATGACAGTTTCTGAGTAACCTGAATGCCACCACTGATTGCACTTTTACAGGAAGCTTTAGCAGCTTCATTTTTATAATTACGTGGACTGCATTTGTTCGAATGTCTCAGTTTTGATTCGTTCGACCGAAATGTGTCTTAGATCTCCCAAAATGCCTTCATACATACCAGCACAACTGTGACATGTCACACGTGCATGTTCCTTACTAGTATACTTGCAACTCGGATAGCCGCACGCAGAACGAACCGCGTTCGGAACGGCCCCATGCGACCGGCGGCGCCGCAGGTGGCCAGCCGAGAGTCTCGGGTCGCCTCGTTATCGAGACCGTGCTCTCGGAACACGATAATCTCGCAGACAGCATTCTCGCTGCTCAGTCTCGCTTACGAGAACGAGCGGGAATACGGCGACAGTTGACGTCCTCTACTCAGGACATGTATGTTATTACTCCCTGAAAATTTGAATACTCTACTCGAAGTGGTTTCTGAGATTTATGGAAAAATGCAACAGAAAACGTAAATTTTCAGGAACGGCTTCTAAATTTTCAAAAAACCGTAACTCAATATATGCTTAATTTTTTATTTTTAGTCACTCAGAAGCACCCTGCACCATACTGTATATCATCCTCCTGATCTTTTTCCAAGTTTTTTCTTCTTTTCTTCCTTCTGTACTCCTTCTTCAGTAATTCAGGATTTGCCAGGACTCTGACATAGGTTTTATGATATCCATGACTGTTGCTGGGATGCAATGTTTATGGCTGTATGAACTGTTTGAGTACTGGGCATTGCAGTAGTTGCACCATGAATCAGGTCCAACAGTGCCAGTTTGCGGAAGAAGGTAGCCTGCCGGCCGGGGTAGCCGAGCGGTTCTAGGCGCTACGGTCTGGAACTGCGCGACCGCTACGGTCGCAGGTTGGAATCCTGCCTCGGGCATGGATGTGCGTGATGTCCTTAGGTTAATTAGGTTTAAATAGTTCTAAGTTTTAGGGGACTGATGACCTTAGAAGTTAAGTCCCATAGTGCTCAGAGCCATTTGAACCAAGAAAGTAGCCCATACTGCCTGCTTCATTTTCAACAAATCCTCAGTATTATTTCTAATGGCCATCCCATAATACTGCTGTAGTTCATCAGTCATTTTGTCTGTCAGCCTGCCTCTTATGGTTTTACCATCAGAAAGTTTCTTGCCACTCAAACTTTGTTTCAACTTCCTCAACTTGGTGCCCATCCTCCTCTGGACGGGACCAACACATTCCAGTTTTGTGATAATCTGCTCACCATAAAGCTGAGCGCCTACTACACTGTTATATGCATTTGAGTCTCCATCACCTAAGAACTTAGTGTAACCCACTCCCCTTTCGTTAACAGATCGACTAAAAATTGAAGTAGCTGCAGAGGCCTCCATACCACCACTTGTTCCTTCATAATTTCTGTCACAGATACGCCCTTCTTCATTCCCTGATTTGCACTTATAACAATGTTTGGTTAAAATCTGGAAATCTATTACCTGTCCAGTATCCACACTGGTCACCGTTGCAACATAATTCTTAGAACTGTAGCCGCATTTCTGCCAAGTGCCATCAAAAGCTACCGGTATGTCAGTCATACCATCATTTATTGCAACAGCTTCGTTTGCAGCACCCTTCATTGACTCACATGCAACAGATTCCAAAGCAGCTCGTGCATACTTTTCGATTTTACAAGGTGGCCGTGGCATATTCATCACGGCACACATTGCTTCTGCTGCAGTGTGTCCTTTGCCAATAGCTCTCAATCCATAAAACCACCTAACATTTACTTCAAAATAATTATATTTACACTTATCAGAATTCCAAGATGAATGAGTGTATTAACAACTGGTACAGTTAACTGTAACTTTTCTGGCTAGTCCATTTGATACCTCACTGTCTTCATGTAAACAAACTGGTCCTCCACATGTTTTACAACACACACATTCACCTAACACCCTTGTTAGGATGTGTAAATATATCAGAATATAACCTAACCTACCATTTACATCGCTTTCGTTTTGAGAAAACTGTGTATCACAAATTTTTATTTTAATCTTCGAAGCACTAATGGGCGCTTCTTTAGATACTGACGAGTTTTCCCGTGTTTCATTGTCTGTAACTTCACACGCCAGATGTTGAATACAATATTTCCCTTTATTCGAAAATTTATTACCATGAAACCCACGTTTCTTAAAAACACTTAGTTATGGCGTCATACTTTACTTTTTGCGAGATTTATCAATCTATTCGTCTCTTTTCCTCGGAAAAACGTTAGCACTTCGACATACAACGCGTGTTTATACTATGAAACGATACGATACTGTTTTTGATAGTGCTACCAATACAAACACGTAATTTAACCTTTATAAAACAGCAATCCACAGCATTCTGTATAAAAATTATCCATTTTATTAGATCTTGAAGTAACGTACGTCAAAATTTTAACATTTTCAACCAGTGCAGATTACATTTAAAAAAATAAAATAAAAAACTTCCTACGTGAGTATGTATATATATATATATATATATATATATATATATATATATATATATATATATATATATCGTTTTGTTCGGAAAATTGCAAATTTTATAATGATACAAAAATCCGAGAATGTGAAAAAAAAATTCCGTTCCAACTGCCCTAAATTACACACTCAGATTTTATGTATCTTCAAATCACAAATGTTTCTTAGACCTAACAATTTCTCAGACTGAGGATTTATTAATACACTCCTGGAAATGGAAAAAAGAACACATTGACACCGGTGTGTCAGACCCACCATACTTGCTCCGGACACAGCGAGAGGGCTGTACAAGCAATGATCACACGCACGGCACAGCGGACACACCAGGAACCGCGGTGTTGGCCGTCGAATGGCGCTAGCTGCGCAGCATTTGTGCACCGCCGCCGTCAGTGTCAGCCAGTTTGCCGTGGCATACGGAGCTCCATCGCAGTCTTTAACACTGGTAGCATGCCGCGACAGCGTGGACGTGAACCGTATGTGCAGTTGACAGACTTTGAGCGAGGGCGTATAGTGGGCATGCGGGAGGCCGGGTGGACGTACCGCCGAATTGCTCAACACGTGGGGCGTGAGGTCTCCACAGTACATCGATGTTGTCGCCAGTGGTCGGCGGAAGGTGCACGTGCCCGTCGACCTGGGACCGGACCGCAGCGACGCACGGATGCACGCCAAGACCGTAGGATCCTACGCAGTGCCGTAGGGGACCGCACCGCCACTTCCCAGCAAATTAGGGGCACTGTTGCTCCTGGGGTATCGGCGAGGACCATTCGCAACCGTCTCCATGAAGCTGGGCTACGGTCCCGCACACCGTTAGGCCGTCTTCCGCTCACGCCCCAACATCGTGCAGCCCGCCTCCAGTGGTGTCGCGACAGGCGTGAATGGAGGGACGAATGGAGACGTGTCGTCTTCAGCGATGAGAGTCGCTTCTGCCTTGGTGCCAATGATGGTCGTATGCGTGTTTGGCGCCGTGCAGGTGAGCGCCACAATCAGGACTGCATACGACCGAAGCACACAAAGCCAACACCCGGCATCATGGTGTGGGGAGCGATCTCCTACACTGGCCGTACACCACTGGTGATCGTCGAGGGGACACTGAATAGTGCACGGTACATCCAAACCGTCATCGAACCCATCGTTCTACCGTTCCTAGACCGGCAAGGGAACTTGCTGTTCCAACAGGACAATGCACGTCCGCATGTATCCCGTGCCACCCAACGTGCTCTAGAAGGTGTAAGTCAACTACCCTGGCCAGCAAGATCTCCGGATCTGTCCTCCATTGAGCATGTTTGGGACTGGATGAAGCGTCGTCTCACGCGGTCTGCACGTCCAGCACGAACGCTGGTCCAACTGAGGCGCCAGGTGGAAATGGCATGGCAAGCCGTTCCACAGGACTACATCCAGCATCTCTACGATCGTCTCCATGGGAGAATAGCAGCCTGCATTGCTGCGAAAGGTGGATATACACTGTACTAGTGCCGACATTGTGCATGCTCTGTTGCCTGTGTCTATGTGCCTGTGGTTCTGTCAGTGTGATCATGTGATGTATCTGACCCCAGGAATGTGTCAATAAAGTTTCCCCTTCCTGGGACAATGAATTCACGGTGTTCTTATTTCAATTTCCAGGAGTGTATATAGGCACTGGACTGTGATATATTCACTGTCTTAAAAGGTCCACAGTATAGTTCAAAAAATGTCTTTATTTTCATATCCAAGTCTCATGACTTTTCTTGAGTGGAGATGATACTGGTTCCCTGATGGAAACTCTACATCCGCTGCTATAGGATTAGGAGGATTTGCGTTAAACTGTACTTCCCACGATGCATATGCTCTGCTCTGCTGCCTCTGTAACTGCCACCGCGTGACACACTGCCGTTTCCCGGGTTTCCCACTTCCTGGCACAGACTGTTGCCGCTCCTTGGGTTTCACAACGGCTGGCGCGGACTGCTGCTGCTCGGTGGCACAACGTGGTTTTGCTGGTGGTTTACCCTCGACAAACCTACCATGGCCTCCTATGTTCTATGATGTCACTTTCGAAGTTGTTTAGACGTTAAAGGACCCTCTAGAATTTGTCATCGACATACTGTTCTGACATCACTTATTACCTAAATCACTATTCTTCATTTGCCTGCAAATTCGTCAGACAAATCCGAGACAGGTCCCCATGTTATGAAGTTCCTGTACAGTGTTTAACATACTGACTGATAAGTATTTGAATGTTTGTCGTGATAGGTTGAATAAAAGGTCGACTTTTACAATACACATTCATTAAAATACATTGTGTAGCCTCACCTTACACAAAACTGTTGCCGTCATGACCGCCAACAACAGAGTGCCTGCTCTGTGTTCTCAGATCCTCTACCCACACCTGTTGCCTAATTCACACTTGCCAGCAAAAGGAGGTGCGTTCACTACACGAATACAATATAAAATACATCTCTGACAACATATGTGACTAATTATTGCATTTAAGTGGAGGTTGTGGCTAGTGGTGGCCCTGTGAGCATACCAGAAGAAAGGGACGGTGTTCTCCTTATGAGCATGGTCGAAGATTAAGGACAGAGGTACTGTCCACAGGTAGTTGTCCTCCTCATCTTCCAAGTAACGAGTCAATGTCCTGAGGCAGTTTTCCTCCCAATCTTCAAGGTTGCATGTCAATGTCCTCTCTGAGACAAGAGGTCCATTACTCGTAACAAGTCAGCCACTTGGCTTCTTCACATCTCTTAATGAGCTGTCATAATTTATTGTGTAATTAGTGTAGTTAATGTCATCAATTTTATAACCCAATTATAATAATATAATATATTATAATAATAAAATATAACCCAATTATAATAATATAATAATAATAATTACCTAAAAGTAAGGATGTCCCTTAACTTCTCCCCTGGTCTTACTAATCAACAATCTGACTCCTCACATGCCCTCTGTACACCATAGTGAAAGGATCAGTTGGAATAAGGAAAAAGCGAAAAAATGGTACTTTTCCCCCTAATTTCTTTCCAATTTTACACTCATGTCTGATACACAGTTTCTTTTTGTGAATGTTTCTTTGGCTAAGGAAAATCTGAATCGAATATTACTATTACAATAAGCGTCAGTTGCTCTGAAGCTTCCTTATGCCTAATCTCTTATTGATTGTTTATTTCCGTTTTTACATTTATGAATAATTGGAGATATTTTCACGACCTTCGTCTTTCTATACTGGTTACCATGCTATTTTCTTCCCCAGTGTCCAGTGTCAATTACTCTCTCTATCGTCTCGTGAAATGTTTTCTTCACTTTGTCTATTTCAGCTCCATCACCTGCATATTTCAGCTTACTTGTAACTCGCCCTCTAACTTTTAATGGCCCCTTTACGGCAACGCTTCTTTCATCAAGTGTTCTGCATACAAATTGAGTAGCTTAGGAGAAATGCAACAACTTTCTATAGTCCGACATAATTGTAGTAAGGGAGTGGGACTGTAAAATAAGTTAAATGTTTATTTGACACTTCAATAGTGAAACCATAGTTGCAGTACATAAAATTTTCCTTTAAATTAAGGGGTTAGATTACTGGTTTCAACGAACTACGTTTTCATTTTCAAACGTAAAACATCAGTTGGGGAATTTCCATTATATACTCTCCAAATGGTGTTTCACATTTGAAAATGACGTAGTTCGTTGAAACCGGTAACGTAACCCCCTTTTTTCTTAAAGAAAAATTTTGTGTACTGTGACTGTGGCTTGGTTGTTTTGGGGAAGGAGACCAGACAGCGAGGTCATCGGTCTAATCGGATTAGAGAAGGATGGGGAAGGAAGTCGGCCGTTCCCTTTCAAAGGAACCATCCCGGCATTTGCCTGGAGCGATTTAGGGAAATCACGGAAAATCTAAATCAGGATGTCCGGACGCGGGATTGAACCGTCGTCCTCCCGAATGCGAGTCCAGTGTCTAACCACTGCGCCACCTCGCTCGGTGACTGTGGCTTGACTATTGTAGCGTCAAATAAACATTTAACATGCAACAACCTTGTCCCACTTATCTTCCAATTTTAATACTACTGATGTAGACAACAATCAGTGGTACCTTTGGTTTTTGTTCCACATATAGGTTGGAAATAAGTCTTCAATCTCTCCGGCCTACTTAATTTTGCTTTAGTACTTCGAGGAATGTCGTCCAATTGACACAGCCAAAAACTTTGTCAGTCAACAGTTTTGATTTATAACCGAAACCAGTTCTGATACTTCTCTTCGCAATCCAAAAAGGTGCCTTTTCAGTTATACCCCTCTTATGTAACCTTTTCTATCTTACTTTCCAAACATTTTGAAATAAAAAGTGCACTCTGGCATATACTTCATAGTGATTTGCAGATTGCAGATGTAGATGCACTGGTCTGAGCTCTTCTTCAGACTGCAACATACATCTTATATTATTATATTGGTATAATTAGGAAAATATATCCTTAAAACGATATAAAATGTAACGAGGATTATGTGATTTAATTAATATCTGTATCTACATCTAAAGACTGAGGAGATCCGTCTGCTGAATGGAACAATTTCTTTTTGTGTGCATAGACGTTGGTGCTGTCAGTGGAGTAAATTCATGAAAGAGAGAAAAAAAAAAGGAAATGCGGGAAAAGTTAAGTACCATGTATGTAGAGCGTGCTGACGTTGTAGAGTTTCCCTGATAAGGCACCTTCAGTCATAGTGACCTCATACCACTCTTAAACGATGAGAACCAGAATTTTAGGTATTGCATACAATGGCTAGGGTTGCTACCTAGTATAGCGAACTTCAGTGAGAAGGAAGGGAACATTATTTTACCAACAGAAAACTAACGAAACGCAGGGACCGAAACCAAAATGTTTTGAACGTCAGTTTATTTTTTCCAACATGAAACTACGAAGGCTAATTTTTTCCTTATGGTATTCTAACTCTGAAACTCCAGAGGAGCAATCGATAACACAAAGCTATACAATCCAGATTTGCGGAAGTGTAACTAGTTAGGAATCAACGACAATTCGAATTTAAGCATAGCTTTTTTGTAATTCATGTTACGTTTTTCTTTTCTTAAAACAGGTTCTCCTGGAGGGTCACAGATACCTGATGGTGAAACCACGAGCTAACCAGACGCCTTTCTACGTCGTAATCGCCAGTGATAATTCATTTTCATTCCTGTAGTAAGTTCCGTTGAGAAGGCAGAATGTGATAACTGCCGTCGTCGTCTGCCGCAGCTAGAGCGTCCCGCAGCAGCTAGTCGGGTGTCAGCACGCCCACTTTAATTCTCCAATCTCGGCTCTGTAAACACGTGTTAATTATGCACCTCGCGGGCAGTCCTCTGTAAGCAAATCTGTTTTACGCTATTAGCCTGCAGCACTTGATTAACTCTGACACAGCACAAAGTGGTCACATTTCACTTGCTGTACTTTGCTCTGCATGACGCCGTCACATCTGTTCTGCTCACGGTAAAGAAAAAGAAGTATGTAGAGCTGTGCTCTTAACAACAAGCTCGGAAAACGGCAGAATTAGAAACCATCATTTGTAGTACACAGGCTTCTAATGAAATTGCGTGTGAGCATCGTCTCAGTTGTGCGACTGGACTCATGATTTCCTGTCAGAAAGGTGACAGTTCGTAGTGACTGACGGGAAGTCATCGTGTGAAACAGAAATGATACCTGGCGTTCTCCAAGGAAGTGTGGTAGGCCTTCTGCTGCTCCTAAAGTACATGAACAAATTAGGAGACAATGGGAGCAGCTCTTAGATTGCTTGCAGGTGATGCTGCCACTCGCCGTCAAATAAAGTCGTCAAAGATCAATACAAATTAGAAAATGTGTGATACGGAGAGTAGTCATTGACACTGAACAATATAAACTGTGAGGCCCTCCACACGAGTACTAAAAAACTCCGGTAAAATTCGGTTACACGATTAATCATACAAATTTAAAGGTTGTCAATCCAACGAAATAGCTAGGGATAACAATTATAAGCTGTTTAAATTTCAACCATCACACAGACAAATGCTGTGGAGAGGGCTATCCAAATACTGCGATTATTGGTAGAACATTTAGAAGATACAAGTCTACTAAAGAGACTGCCTACACTGTGCCTTGGGGAAAGATAGGTGGATCACTGTACATCAGTATCTTTCTCTGTCCTGGTTTTCCATCCACACATTGACACTGGCTATGACTACTTTTATCAGACGAAGCTATTACACGATTAATAAATATAATTTACTAAAACTGTCTTCACAATGAGGAGCAACAAAATCCATCAGTACAATGTTTTAACCATTCTTCTAATGTTTAAATAGCATATAGTCTGAAAAAAGGCAATATACACTACTGGCCATTAAGATTGCTACACTAAGAAGAAATTCAGATGATAAACGAGTATTCATTGGACAAATATATTATACTAGAACTAACATGTGATTACATTTTCACGCAATTTGGGTGCATAGATCCTGAGAAATCGGTACCCAGAACAACCACCTCTGGCCGTAATAACGGCCTTGATACGCCTGGGCATTGCGTCAAACAGAGCTTGGATGGCGTGTACAGATACAGCTACCCATGCAGCTTCAACACGATACCACAGTTCATCAAGAGTAGTGACTGGCGTAGTGTGACGAGCCAGTTGCTCGGCCACCATTGACCAGAAGTTTTCAATTGGTGAGAGATCTGGAGAATGTGCTGGCCAGGGCAGCAGTCGAACATTTTCTGTATCCAGAAAGGCTCGTACAGGACCTGCAACATGCGGTCGTGCATTATCCTGCTGAAATGTAGGGTTTCGCAGGGATCGAATGAAGGGTAGAGCCACGGGTCGTAACACATCTGAAATGTAACGTCCACTGTTCAAAGTGCCGTCACTGCGAACAAGAGGTAACAGAGACCCCATACAATCATGCCGGGTGATACGCCAGTATGGCGATGACGAATACACGCTTCCAATGTGCGTTCCGAAAAAATGACGTTTTGCCCATTCGAGCACCCAGGTTCGTCGTTGAGTACACCATCGCAGGCGCTCCTGTCTGTGATGTAGCGTCAAGGGTAACCGCAGCCATGGTCTCCGAGCTGATAGTCCATGCTGCTGCAAACGTCGTCGTCGTCGAACTGTTCGTGCTGATGCTTGTTGTCTTGCAAACGTTGCAGTCTGTTGACTCAGGGATCGAGACGTGGCTGCACGATCCGTTACAGCCATGCGGATAAGATGCCTGTCATCTCGACTGCTAGTGATACGAGGCCGTTGGAATCCAGCACGGCGTTGCGTATTACCCTCCTGAACCCACTGACTCCATATTCTGCTAACAGTAACCGCAATCGCGATAGGCTATAATCCGACCTTTATCAAAGTCGGAAACGTGATGGTACACATTTCTCCTCCTTACACGAGGTATCACAACAACGTTTCACCAGGCAACGCCTGTCAACTGCAGTTTGTGTATGTGAAATCGGTTGGAAACTTTCCTCATGACACCACGTTGTAGGTGTCGCCACCGACGTCAACCTTGTGTGAATGCTCTGAAAAGCTAATCATTTGCATATCACAGCATCTTCTTCTTGTCGGTTGAATTTCGCGTCTGTAGCACGTTATCTTCGTGGTGTAGCAATTTTAATGGCCAGTAGTGTAGCTACTGACTAACCGCCTCAGTGTAGGGGAGTAGAATGAGAAGTAAAGAAAAAAGCTGGCTCGCAGGTCTTTGGCTTAATCCCCATTTCAATGACGCAACAGTCTGTAAGTTCAGCATGATTTCTTCCACGTCGACTTACTTCTAAGTGAACTAAAAATGCCGTGTTCCTAAACATGAGGAGCGTTTTTATTTTCCTGTGCCATTACTACCTGATGTAACTTCTGAGCCGTTGAAAGACGAGTATTTCTCAGAATGGCCGACAAAACGATCTGACAAAAAAGTGAAGCACATAAAAGACATGGCCAGAAGTCAATGTAACTTCATACACTTATAAACCTTGGGTGGGTGCGAAAATGATGAGAGTTTCAATTGGTATATGTGGACTGAGGGAGAATGGACGCGCTCTGCATTGTTGCCAGATTTCCAATGACATCATCAATAACATCATGTGCTGTTGCCAGATTTTTAACAAATTCTAGTTGTCCTATGTGTAAAATGACGGGAAATTCAAATATAGCCTAACTGCGCTGGTGGGTTTTCTCCCACTTCAATGATTTCACTGTGGAAGTTATTCTAAGTATAAATTGGCAGAAAATTCAGAAGTGCAAGATGGCGCATTGTCATCATGGAATTCAGTATGAGTAACCAGGGATGCTGGCCCAACCTGCATTGTTATGAGATTTCCTCTCTGACACAAAAGATGTTTATTTCCCCTGCAGGTCTAAGCCTGTGTTTCTGGAATAAAGGGTAAGGTCACCTCCTTCCTCTGCACCAGTTCTAGGATAAAAGGTGTTTGTTTCCCCCACAGGCCCAATACTGTTTCTTAGACGAAAGATGCCAGTCTGCTGACCTTCTTAACACGTTTTCCCCAAGCCACTATTCACTCAGTGGTGTATGATTATTTTTATGGTTACCTGTAAAATTCATGCGTTCTGCTTCTCCCAACTCAGTTGCTCTAAGCTGAATCTTTCCACTTGTGCTTTGTTTATATCTTTAACACCACTCCAGGTGGACTGGCCCTCTGTGGTCACCATCACTCTGTGGCACCCACTGTCGGCCTGTGAACCACCACGCCACTATGCACCAGGCCGGGCTGCGAGTCACTGTCTCTGTAGCATCACCTGCTATAACTGACAGCCAACCACTACTGTTGCAACCAAGCCCAGGGGTGAATAAGTGGTCCGTATGGACACGGCTACTGCTGCCAACGTACTAGTGTTGTACAGCTGATGCTGTCACTGGCTAGAAATGTTGCACAACTCCACACGGGACTGCTACGTCACCTTTGGGTTAGCATGCAACACTGCTCTGTTCACTGGCCCATATATGCAGACTGCTAGGGTAGTACAGCATAGCGAGTGATGTCACAGTAATGCTACCCCCTCCTTCCCCCCTCCCAATCGCATCATGCCTGCTCCTTACTTGGTCAAGCCACTACCAACACAAACCTCCTACTATGTTACGGAGACATGTAGTGAAACTGTCAGAATATTTCTCAGCCATATGTAACTGACAGACAGTAAGAACAATTTTCATTCATAATCAAGACAATATGTATAGTAACAATCTGTTATTCATAGCTGGTAATCTTTTCCACAACATGGAAAACCATTCCAACATATTACTCATCCAGATGTGTTACTCAGACAGTAACCAGTCTGTTGTATACAACCGGAAATATGAAAAACCATTTACAATGCTTTCTGTTACCTGTTATCCATTTAACAGGAATCGTTATTCTCACAAAATCTTGTTATTGCACCAAATACATCTACCACTGCGGACAATAATTTTGTAAGAACAATGTAAACTTACCACAATTTCCGAACCTGAAGTAGTATGTCAGGGTGTCTTAAGAGACGTATAGATTAACATAAGTAATGACATCACTTGCACACTAGGAGATGACGAGTTCTGTGGCCATTTCTCTAGTGGCCAATGGGAGAAGTGGGCTGAGCCAGTACCGCCATTGCTCAGCGCTTACCTCGCAGCATGAATCACAGCTGCAGAATGCGATTAAATATGGGAGGTAGTATTCTAGGCCACTGTGTTCAACATTCAGTTGCTAGATGGCGCCGCACTCTATCGCTGGTTATAGCAAAATTTCTTTGTGTTGAAAGGTTCTGCCTAAGAATGGCTCAGACTAAAACTACTCTCATATTTCATTCTCTGTAATTGTCACGTTGTTTTGATGGTTGTGATTCGACTTGAGATAAGTGTAAACCTGTTTCATGATCAAATGCTACTGTTTACATAGCTGTTGATATAAGAATGATTAGTTTCTGACAGTACTGGGTGACAGGCCATGATCATAGCTTCCACAACAGCTCTCACCCTTCCATCAAATAAATTTTTGTGGTGAAATTTGCAAGAGTAGAACCTTAACTTTCTTCTCTTTTTTTCTTTTTTTTCAGAGACTGCACGTGTGTGTCCTCCATCAGAAGGACGGCAGTCCTCTTGATTTTCAATTTCTATGAAGAATGTATGTGTGGGTTTTAGGTTATTTTCAACTTGCATGAGTTTTGCATCCCTGTCATGTTTCGATATAGAATAAACTACAAATGTGTTTTCTATAGTTTTCATGTTTCGCATCACATTAATTTGGGTCCTGCGGTCTGTGATGTTAGAGGAAGTGCTATGTCACCACAATAGCGTACAGCAGTGAAAATAAGAACTTCTATTCTCCACTTCACGTTAGGCTATCCCTGTGCACTGAGCTGTCACTAGTCGATATGTTACACGGCATGGCGACCCCAGTGGCTGATGGCTTGGCCTTGTCCCACTTTCTGGTGGTAGCGGTGGTGTGCAGTGTCTCAGCTCTTAGCAGACTACCACAGATGGGGGAGTGGTGGACTTGTCAACCAGTCAGGTAATCGTGAACTTTGTGACTGTGGAAAGGGGATTCTCGCTGTCGTGGTATTTGTTTGAATAAAGACACTATTGTTACTATCCTTTTCCCAGCAGTTGTTTAAGAATAGTACAGGTAGCCTCAAATTTAGGACAAGTAAAGTCAAAACTTAGGGTGACGAGCGTTTAAGCTGCGGTATCAGAGGTGTGAAAAACATGACTACAGGTCCCTGTATGTCTGAGTGAATAATATATTGAGGAAAAACGTGTTAAGTAGGTCAGCATCCGTTGTCTAACAGACAGATCCTGTAGGGAAAATTAACGCATTTTGTCCTAGAACTTGTACAGGGGCACGAAGGCGACCTTTTATTTTCTTCCAGAGGCACAGTCTTGGATCTGTAGGAGAAACAAAGACCCTTTGTCTCAGGCGGGAAAATGTGACAACAATGCTATTAGTCCTCATATTCTAGGTCATCCTTCTTGGATTGTGACATTGTAGAGCTGCTCCAGTATTCCATGTCAGCCTACTTGAATTGTATACTTAGCACAAGTGACCAACTTCCACCAGCATTAAAGTGCACCATCTTGGATTTTTCACTTTCCCACTAATTTATGCTTAGGACAACAGCCCTACTTCCATAGTGGCATCGAAGGAGTAGGAGAAAACTCACAAGCACGACAGAATTAATTTTGAATTTTCCACCAAAATTTATATTTTCTGGCATTTTTAAATTTTCCGAAAAACTTCAATTTTTCTAAGTTTTATATATAGGGCAAGTGGGTTTTATCACAAATCTGGCAACAGCACATGATGTCATCGATGACATCATCACATGTTGAATACTATGTGACTACATTAGCATACAGGGGGTTTTATAGGAAAAAAGAAGAATACAGGTGCCATGCACATACTTCATTTATTTCTACAGATAGCTGGGTATATTACATACTCTAATAAGATTGCAGCTCTATACTTACCTCAAATGTTGTAAACTCATACATAGTTCACATGTAACACGCATCAAATTTTGAGTTACATCTTCTTCCATGTGATTAGGAGTTTCCCACGAAAGTTCCTGTAAATTGATCCATAACGTTTTATAGAAGCTGTCAACGTACGGCTGAAATTCAATCTCTGGTTGAGTACGTGCTTTAAGGCAAAACTGATGTACATTAAATTCTTGAAAGTCTGTTCCTGCATGCGAGTCTATTCCGTTTAGTTAAAACTTTTGACTGCTTGTGGGAAGTCGCCTGCACTGACCTTGTGATCACCTAGTACCATTCTAGGTGTTATTTGAGTATTTCGAGAGAACATGCCTGCAAACGCTATTGAGTTGTCACTCAGCTTACACCACTCTGTAGGCCTAAATATTACTTTCTACCACAATAACGTTGGTTTTCAAAAATCACTGCTGGGTTGGATTCATTTCCAACATTAACACTTGTACTCTCACTTGAATTTAGGGTGAAATATGTGTTGAAGATGGATATGTACTTCTGCTGCGATGTTTTCGTTAGAGGGTCGCCACAACATCACCTGAAAAAAGGAAAATAAAACGAGCTGAACCATAGGTCCACAGTACACTACACCTATACATATATGCAGTTACGCTGAAGTATTAGTTGTTATTAATTGATGAACTGTCTTGCTCTAATGCTGCCAAAAGATGGTTATCATGAGGAGTATTTCTTCAGATTGGTGAAGAGTGAAATTTTCGTGGTGTTGCTACAAATAGCGCTGAAGGCAGAAGAGAAATTCCTGTCGAGTTAATAATAGGGATGGGAAAGCATGTTAAATGGTTTTTCAGGTTTTCTGCTATATAAAACAGACTGGTTATTGGTTGAATAGCACATCTGGATGAGTAATACGTTGGAGTGGTTTCCTATGTCATGGAAAAGTTTGCCAGTTATAAATAGCAAACTGGCTACTACATCTGTTGTTTAGATTTAGAATAACAGATATTCTTACTGCATGTCAGCTATGAATAATTGGAGAAAACCCTGGCAGCTTCGTCACGCATCTCCAGAGCGTACCAGGATACCTGCTTATAGCTACAGATTGACTGAGTGCAGAGCATGCTCAAAGCAGCCATTGCTGCGACACAACACGTTGTGCTGCATTAGCCCAACACTCATATGTGATCTCGAAAACAGAATGATGCTATATGCTAGCTCATGAATGGCATAATTGTCCTGGATGGAGTTACACAACGGTCCTTGATGGTGACAGCTGTGGCTGCATGAACCAC
The DNA here is from genome assembly GCF_021461395.2 of Schistocerca americana. NCBI lineage: Eukaryota > Metazoa > Arthropoda > Insecta > Orthoptera > Acrididae > Schistocerca > Schistocerca americana. The sequence continues at coordinate 426,949,436 of NC_060130.1, read as the reverse complement.
TTTTTCACCCCCAAGCTGGCGATGGTAATGCAGCAGCAGTGGTGTCTGCATGGACCACTATTTCACCCCTGAGATTGTGCTGGTAGTGGTGGCTGCATGGGCCAGTACAGCTACAGTGGCTGACACGTCAGAGGTACGGAGCAGTGCAGAGGCTCACGGGATTGGTCGAGTGTGGGGCCGGGGGGGGGGGGGGGGGGGAGGGATGATGAGTTGTGACATAGACCACAGAGGGCCAGTCCTTTCAGTGCAGTTTAAAGATATAAACATAGTGCAACTGGAAAGAGTCAGCTTAGAGGAACTGCAGGTAGGGGAAGCAGTATGCGTGAATTTCATAAGTGGCCATCTCCGAGTGAATAGTGGCTTGGGAAAACGTGTTAAGTAGGTCAGCAGACTGGCATCATTTGTCTAACAGGCAGTATTGGACCTGCATGGGAAACAAACAAATTTTATCCTAAAACTGGTATAGGAGGAAAGGGGTGGCCTAGCTCTTTGTTCCAGGAACACATGCTTAGACCTATAGGGGAAACAAACATCCTTTGTCTCAGGGAGGAAATCTTACAGCAATGTATGTTGGGCCCCCATCTCTGGTCAGTAGGCTTGAATTCCATGATGAAAATGCGCCATCTGGTATTTTTGATTTTCCTGCCAATTTATACCTAGGACAACAGCCCTACATCCAAAGTGACATCAAACTCACCAGCACAATTCGTCTATTTTTGAATTACCAGCCAAAATGTGAACTTCCCGCCATTTTATGTATTAGGCAATTGGCCTCTCTGAGAAATCTGTAACAGCACATGAAGTCATCAATGACATCTTTCATGATGTCATAGGAAATCTGGCAACAATGCAATGCTCACCCATTTCCTCCCAGTCTACCCACTGCAATTCTCTGTGACAGGTAGAATTGGCATGAGAGTGCATTAGTATTTTTTGTGTGTATGGTTGCAACAAGGTCTGGTTGTGTGTATAAAGGGTGTGGACAGTGTGAGATTGAGGTGCTGCATGCTCGTGAGAGATAGTGTTATCAGCACCCGAAGGATTGAAAGGAGCCTGGTTGTGGCGTCCATTTCGTTCCCTGGTCGAATTGTCAAGTCTGACCATCTCAAGGAAGGGTTGGAGGAGTGTCGTATTGTGTACCAACCATATAGTAACCCTTCACATCTGTGCTTCCCTATCGAGAACAAGTAATGTACTCGCTGCTACATTCTGTGTTGTCCCACACCATTGGTCCGAGACTAGCAGCAGTCAGACTAGTGAATTAACGCCCCATGCATAGGCTGTTGTTAAAATGGCAAGACAGTTGGCTGCGTCTGGAGTGGTGCCATTGCAGGGACGTATGGACTCCTGATGAATGGTGTTGCAGTGTGTTCAGTGATGAAACGTGCTTGTGCGTTATCCTTGATGAGCATCGTCGGTGGATTTGGTGGCGACCTCGGGAGAGACACCCTATTTCTATGTTTTCGTGATGCACTGCAGTGTCACTCCTGACGTCATGGTGTGGGGAGCCTTCGGGTATGACTTCAGGTCACGGTTGGTAATGATTATGGGAACTTTGATGCTACAACGGTACGTCACGGACATCCCGTGTTGTCATGTGTTATCTCTTATGCGGCAGTATTTTGGCGCCATTTTTCAACAGGCCAATGCTCGTCCGCACACGGAACGTGTCTTTTATGAACTTTCTGCTTGATGCTGAGGTAGTCCCAAGGCCAGCGAGACCCCTAGATCTGTTCTTGATAGAACATGCATGGAATCAGCTCAGATGTCAATTCCATGCCATTGCCTGTAGTAATGCTAATAAGGACCAATCACAACAGTTGCGCGGGATTAGCCGAGTGGTCTCAGGCGCTGCAGTCATGGATTGTGCGGCTGGTCCCGGTGGTGGTTCGAGTCCTCCCTCGGGCGTGGGTGTGTGTGTTTGTCCTTAGGATAATTTAGGTTAAGTATTGTGTAAGCTTAGGGACTGATGACCTTAGCAGTTAAGTCCCATAAGATTTCACACACATCTGAACATCCAATCACAACAGTTGTGGACCAGCTTGCCTCTGGAGAGGATACAACAGCTTTATGACACTCTTCCCAACCGAACCAGTGCATGCATCTGCGCCGGACTTGGTTGCAACGTCATACTTATAATTGGACTTGTACTTACAATATCTGAAATAACATCACATACCCTCTCATCCCCTGAAGTTTCACTGTGTATCCTACTCCACTTCTGGATGCTACATTGTTTTGTCAGGCAGTGTATTTGAAACATTTTTCAGCATCTGGTTTGCAAGTGGATGGATTTACCTAAGTCTGAGATGCTGAATCCACTTAATCATGATACAATTCTAGAGCAGTGGACAACCATAGTACAAAGTTTTCTGTTTATCAGAGATATGCTACCCAGATTCCTGGAACATATGCCACTTGTTATTCGTTAAAGTTTGTGGTTCCAACATGATCGAGCTCCATCTCACTTTGGACTGAGGATTCGTGAACACATCAATAAGTCATTTCCTGAAAAGTGGATGGGCAGAGGAGTACCTGTTTCGTGTCCAGCGCGTTCAGCTGGTCTCACCCCACAGATTTCTACTTGTGGGGTCATGTGAAAAGTCTTGTATACGAAACACTTTTCGAGACAGAAGAGGATATCCTGACAAGAACCCTCGCTCCCGCGACACTGTTCAAACGACATCGGGGATATTAGAACAGGTACGACAGAACTTCCTGCGACGATGCCATGCCTGCATTGACGCTTCGGTACTCCATTATGAACCACTGTTGTATATGTAGTGGCGTTTGAAACTTGTGCAGGTAAATGGAATTCATTATTACTGTACCGTAGACTTAGGATTTTCGGTCTCTTTGACATCAAGGTACACGCGTCGTTACTAGTCCAACAGGGGAAATAATCTGAGGCTACTGGGGAGTATTCAGCGGGAATTCTGTGCATCATGACCAGTGTTCTCAAGTTGGGACCCTTAGTTTGAGCGTTGCGAGAGGCTAAGGTGAAACTTGAGCATATTTTCGCTTCTTCCTTTCGAATAGATTATTTACTGACTATGGTTCAAAAATGGCTCTGAGCACTATGGGACTTAACATCTATGGTCATCGGTCCCCTAGAACTTTGAACTACTTAAACCTAACTAACCTAAGGACATCGCACAACACCCAGTCATCACGAGGCAGAGAAATACTGACTATGGTCCCTTACCTCAAACTGATAGATTTACCCTTCTCCATCATCCACGAAAATTTGTCACATCAACACGGACTCACCTTGTATAAAGAAATAAAATGACAAAATTGACTGAAAATGGCCGGCCAGAGTGGCCGAACGGTTCTAGGCGCTACAGTCTGGAACCGCGCAACCGCTATGGTCGCAGGTTCGAATCCTGCCTCGGGCATGGATGTGTGTGATGTCCTTAGGTTAGTCAGGTTTACGTAGTTCTAAGTTCTAGGGGACTAATGACCTCAGAAGTTAAATCCCATAGTGCTCAGAGCCATTTTTTTTGACTGAAAATATAGTAAAAATGGTTATAATTATCTGGAAAACATTAGATGGTACCTCATGTCTAAGAGTACATTTTGATTCTACAACTAAAACTAAATAGAACTGAGAGATCACAAACCAGATGCAATATGGATGTTGGCCACTGTAATAGATCAAACTGTGGTAATACTGACCCGAAATTCCCCTAATGAGTCAAGGAAACTACGGGAATCTTATATATGGATGCCTGGAGTGGCGATATACACACAGTGCTGAATGTTAAGCTTACGTTATCCTGTTCGCTGTGGGTAGTGAAGATGTGCGGAATTTTTAACAGTGGCTGCGTCAGTTACATCAAGAGATGAGCTATGCTGATCTCACGAACATTTTCTTCTACCTTGGCCACACTTTACAGTATAATGGTTCTTGTCAGGTAGCGTTAGTATTATTTACACCTGTATTACTCAACATGCTGCTGTTTAACGATGGATTTGAGTATTTCCATTTTTCATTACCAGAAACAATAGGTTTCTGTTCTAATAAATCTCTCGAATTCTGAGATCGTTGTAAAATTAGTATTCATTTTACTGAAGAACAACCTTGTATTCTACTAATAGTTCTAAGGTAAATGCACTATCGAAAGGCCGTCGAACTTATTGTTTTTTTCTAAGTGTGATTTACTTCTTCTCGAAACATTTGCCTCAAAGCGAATGCTAAAAAGTGCAATGTGGGTAATAAGAACAAACATAATGTGACAAAATGAAACAAGTGTTTTAGCATAATTAACGAACCATTTGATGCAGTATATTGCGGGGTGGCGAGAGGAAGAGCATCCGGCAACCCCTTAAATTAACCGTGCCAGATCCAGTAGTAACCACGCCGACCCAGCGTAGATGTGGGACAAAGGCACAAAAAAAAGATCTGATGTAGCATGTTAGTGGGTACATGTCCGCTTCTGTAGCTGAATGGTCAGTGCGTCTAATTGCCATCCGGAAGACCCGGCTTCAGTTCCTGGTTTCGTCAGGGGCTTTTCCTTGGTGGGAGGAATAAAAGGGGGTCCATTTTAGCCTCTTGACGACAGTTGAGGAGCTACTTCAATGAGAATTAGCAGCTCAGAGATCTGAAAAGACGACAATGGCAAGTTCAAAATAGTTCAAATGGCTCTAAGCACTATGGGGCTTAACATCTGAGGTCATCAGTCCCCTAGACTTAGAACTACCTAAACCTAACTAACCTAAGGACATCACACACACCCATGCCCGAGGCAGGATTCGAACCTGCGACCGTAGCAGCAGCGCGGTTCCGGACTGAAGCGCCTAGAACCGTTCGGTCACAGCGGCAGGCACAATGGCAAGAAGAACCGTGTGCAGACTCCATGCCAGTCCATATTGCAGGAGACGACATAGCGGCCGGTCAGCATCGCGATGTCCTGTGGGTCAGTTCACGAAGTTTATTTATCTTTTTATCATTAGTGCGTGGCTGCTTTTCGACCTTGTTAGTTAACTTTTGACCAGGTTCGAATCCTGCCTCGAGCATGGATGTCTGTGGTGTCCTTAGGTTAGTTAGGTTTAAGTAGTTCTAAGTTCTAGGGGAGTGATGACCTCAAATGTTAAGTCCCATAGTACTCAGAGCCATTTGAACCATTTGAAGGACGACGATTCAAATCTCCATCCAGCGGTCCAGGATTAGGCAAACGCAAATGCAAGGGCAAATGGTGGTTCCCTTGGTCGATTTCCTTTCCCATCTGTCCCCAGTCTGCGCTTCCGCTCTATCTCTAATGACTTCATCTTCGGCTGGAAGTTAAACGGTTATCTCATTTTCTAAAGAACGGTCGAAAAGCAGTCGCACACTAATAAGCTTGTAAAACTTCCTCCCTTCTGACTTAACTGAATGCTAATCGAGAAATTACTCATTTTCATAAATTAGAATGAAATAATTCCATTCGACGTCATCAGACAACATGAGAGTACAGTTAAGAGTAACTGCTTAAGAGTTCACGTGGTAGACGTTTAGGAGGACTGGAACTTTCATAGTGGCAACTATTTATTCACAATTTATACTTGTTTCAAAGTTTCACTGTCGTTCAGAGTGGTTACCAGCGTTGTTTGTAACCTGTTGCCAGAGACGTGGTAGTCGTAGAACACCCTTGGCAGCGCCAGTTGTGTTGGTAGTTCCAGTGGAGCAGTCTATTACCTGACGAATCTCTGTGACAGTTCTGAAGCGAATGCTATGGACTGGTTCCTTCAATTTAGGTACCAAGTTGAATTCACAAGAATTTCAATCCGGGGTGTGCTGTGGGTGGTTGTAGCACTTCCCAGCCCCACCGATCGATCAAATCAGTCACAACTTGCACGATATGCGCCCGATCATTGTCTTGCAAAATGACGGCCGGGACCTGCAGAAAGTGCCGACGCTTTTTTCTCTAAGCTGTTCATTTTTTAAACACAACCTGCTACCAGTTTAGAGAAGGGAGCGGCGGCACCTTTTGCACCGGCCCGCCCGCCATTTGCAGGACAATACTCGAGCGCATGTTGCTCAAGTTGTGACTAATCTGTTCGATCGATGCTGCTGGAAAGTGCTGTGTCACCCGCTATACTCCCCGGACTTAAACCCTTGTGACTTCAGCTTGATTCCTAAATTGAAGGAAGCACTTCATGGCATTCGCTCCAGAACTCTTACACCGATTCACTGGGCAATAGATCGCGCCAATGGAACTATCAACACAACTGGCCTTGCTAAGGGTATCCTACGACCTCCACATCGCTAGCAACGGGTTATACACATTGCTGGTGACTACTCTGTAAGACAGTAAAACTTAAAAAAAATCTGTTTTATATAAAATGTAAGTAAATGGTTGCCATTATAGAAGTTCCAACCTTCATACATGTCAGACACACATCACAGATGTGTCTAAAATATCTTCTAAAGACGTTCCTTTACAGAGTTTAGTTTATGACTCACCTTACATGCAATCGTGATTCCGACCAAAAAACCGTGGGTTGTTGGCATTTAGCAATGAATTCCAACGAACATCTTTGGATAAATGTTTATCTCTATTGGGAATGGCAATGGTCCTCCTTAAGGCAAAAATAGACAATTAATCAACGAATAGGAACTACAAAAATATGGCCGCGAGGGATTAACCGAGCGGTCTAGGCGCTGCAGTCATGGACTGTGCGGCTGGTCCCGGCGGAGGTTCGAGTCCTCCCTCGGGAATGGGTGTGTGTGTTTGTCCTTAGAATAATTTAGGTTAAGTAGTGTGTAAGCTTAGGGACTGATGTCCTTAGCAGTTAAGTCGCATAAGATTTCACACACATTTGAACATTTTACAAAAATATGACGACCAGCTTTATGTGGTTCAAATGGCTCTGAGCACTATGCGACTTAACTTCTGAGGTCATCAGACGCCTAGAACTTAGAACTAATTAAACCTAACTAACCTAAGGACATCACACACATCCATGTCCGAGGCAGGATTCGAACCTGCGACGTGCGGTAGCGTTCTCGCTTCCCGCGCCCGGGTTCCCGGGTTCGATTCCCGGCGGGGTCAGGGATTTTCTCTGCCTCGTGATGACTGGGTGTTGTGTGATGTCCTTAGGTTAGTTAGGTTTAAGTAGTTCTAAGTTCTAGGGGACTGATGACCATAGATGTTAAGTCCCATAGTGCTCAGAGCCATTTGAACCATTTTTGAACCATCGAACCTGCGACCGTAGCCAGCTTTATGTGATCATAGTAATAATCACTGTTATGGGATATAAGGTCAGTCTACTATCCAAAACATTGTTTTTTCGTGTGAGCCACATATGTTCAAGGACCTCTTTTCTAAAATATGAAAAGTGAATATATTCTGAGTGAAAATTATTGGGAAGGACTAAAAATCAGTGTTTTCCATAAGAGGCGAACTTTATATCCAACAACTTTAAGTGCAAACACGGCAAATACAAGAGCAGCAAGTCACGTGATGACTAATAATCACTCAAAATTATGACTGGGATTGGTACGCCGCCAGTATTTCGTAGTGATGTGATGTAGGGTGCTTGATTATTATAGGCAAAGGGTACGCGTAGAGTACAATGAATCAAGCAAATAATCCTAATAAACATAGGTCAGGGAACCAACAGTTCTCCGATAAAAGTAGGCACACGTGCAATTATGCCAATGTTACAACACTGTTTACGTCTGTTTGGAAGACGTTTCTTATGGCGCAAGAATGCGTGTTAGGCGCATGCATGATGGTGCACAGGCACACTTTCATATAGCTGTTCGGGAATACGGAGCACGAATCTTCGACAAAAAGTGGCTCGCATGTGCCGTGGCATCCCAAGTTTCCCGACTTGAACCAGTTGGATTCTTGGTGTGGAGATATTTAAAATTTTTTCTGAATTCTGATAGTGTCGATGAGGTCCGGGATCGTTTTCAATCCATCCGGGATATCGTTGGGATTTTTGAACGTGTAAGGGCATCGATGAGGAGACGTGCTGAAGCCTTCCTTCACATGTGTGGTGGCCATGTGGAGCACTTGTAATGTGTCTGTCCCCAAGTACATACAATAGCTTAGATCCTCTGGGACTTTGTTGTAAGATGTTAATGTACTCAGTCGTAATACGTCGTATCGGGGAAACCAGTGGTTTCCGCATCTATGTTTATTAGGATTACTTGCTACTTTCATCGTTCTCTACTCCCCACTTTCGTTTCGTACCTATAATAGTCAAAAAAACACTGTATAGTTAACAAAATCACACCTGAAAATTATGAGACCTATGCTAAAAACATACCTGCATTGTGGAAAAATCTGCGAGCAGACAGACAACGTGATCTTCTCCCAGTAGTTCAAAAGTTGAAGTGTGGCGTTTGTTACAATGAGATATTTTTGGGACTTCACTCGAATTATTTGCCCATAACTGACTTTCAACACGTTTCTATTCTAATATTTATTAAAAGTTTCTGGAAATGCCTGTAAAATGACAAACTGTCTGTTTCGGAAAGAGATACCACCATAAATTGCCTACTCGCAGGTACAGTCATAACTAGCGACATGTCCTGGCTTTGCACGGGTAGCACCAAGTATCTACGGCAGGCCGACTTCACTGGTTTATATACACAAACCTTCCTCTTGAGTCAATCTATCCAATAATGAAAACCGTATCAGAATCCCTACAGTAGTTCCTGGCATTAGTCTTCACAAAATGCGGAGGGGGACTTTGATTTATATGCATAAATACAGATTTTTACTGAAAATGCTAGAAGTAGATGGTTGCTGTGTGCTAAGAAAATGCTCTTCGGCGCCTTAGCTTCCTTTTCAGCCGGAGTTAACTAACTAAACTCCGCTTTTTCCTTCGAAAAGTCTGACAGAATCTTATTTTCCACGGTAGTAGAGAACACCTGCACCTTGGTTTCCGATTTCGCCCGTTACGACCGATAATCAAGCTACAATACTGAGTCTCAAAACAGACAGACCCAAGACAGAAATAACCCTACTGTTTCCCAAATTAAAGAATGTGGTTCTGGATGGCGGATCATAATGGAGCATATGGCTAATTATTCATATACGTTACATGCTGCAACAAAAAGCCCCTCATTAAGGTGATTAGCCTCGTTTATCAGCCTTCGTCCAACGATAATGAAGAAGGCAAATCACAAGGGATACTGGAAAAGGGAGAAAATGACACGAAATGCAGCAAGTAACATTTCCCCATCCATGCTCGTTTAATTACGAGGTGTTTCTTCGTTTAATCATGACAGGATGTGGTAAGCGGGAGAGTGTTTCACAATAACAATGCCCAGGAATCACTTATTGTAAATTGGATTCACGCTTTGTTCTTCCTACAATGTTGCTTCGTGCAAGCAGCTATAGTCCTCCGCTATATAAGATGAACCTACGTCACTAACAGATGCAGGATGCCAAAGCAAAATGTATGTTTGTTTTATAAAGAGTCCATTTTGCTTCGCTTCCAATTTACTAGACTCGAAGGTGAATCTGAAGGTACTCTAACAAGATCGCTCATGAACACATTTTAATATACAGACAGTTGTACTGATGCACTGATAGTGGTCAGTATCTAAAAAAGAGACGTACTTGCTCATATGTTCATGGTTGGTGCATACAGATAAAAAAATATCTGCTGGATTCCAGTGGAACCATGGCCGGGTGGCGTGTATTGTGTGATGAAGCAACTACCATGCAGGTTCTTTAATAATCCGAAAAATGAGAGTGCCATGAGGTGAATGTTTTAAGAAAGATAGTCTAGTAGCGCTTTTACTGGACCGTGCTCCCCACAGTCGCAGTGCCCCAACTCCAAACACGAGTTCCGGAGGCACTTACGAGACATTGTTCCCACGGCCCTAGACCTTCACTTGTCCATCGAATCCTAAAGGGGAAAGCAAGCATTCCCAAGGAAAGAAACTGAAATGTTGTTCAGTCCATCTCTTTTTGGTAGAGATCTCGGTCAGACAGGGGCAGTGTTACAAAATTCCAAGTTGAGGTGTTGAAGAATATATGTAGCTGCTATTGGTTTCGATGAAGTCTTCTATATTTATCGTTAAAACGTGAATTTCTTTGCAATTCATTACAATGGAAGCTTATGCCCTTCAATCGAAAATATTTCGAATACATGGCAGTCCGGAGTGAAAAGTTATGGCTTGAGATTAGATAGCCATGAACTCTATTTTGGATCCAATAGGTGTTAGATCTTCGTTAGATGCTACTTTCACAATATAGCTCAAGGATGTTCAACGAATAAATTTACAGATCATTATTCTGTATGACGTTACTGAATGAAAATGTCTAAAATACGTTAACTTCCTGATTTGTTTCTCTCCACCTCCACATCTTTGCCAAAGTGTCTGAACTGAATTATTTATAACGCTCTAAAATATGTTTTGTTTTTCAACTTAAACTCCCATCAATATGTACAAACAAACGTTTTGAAAATTCTTAATTTCTTACTAACTCTCGCCGTTATCATTCGTATTGTACTCTTTGGTGTATGGAATTGAATATGCTGTTTCTTATTATCAAGACAGGCCATTTGAAGAAAACCAGTAAGTTAATTTCCTCCATCGCTGTATTTCGTTTGAGACTGATTATGATACTTGGGTCGTTTATGCTTGATATGTATTAAATGAAGGTGCATTTAGATGTGTGAAGAATCATAAGTCACAAGTCACATTTCCCTTATCTATGACGTCATTCACATTCCAAGGAGCCACACATCATTTCTTGGAATGATGGCAGCCAAAAACCGAAACAACCAATCAAGCATAGTATTTTAGTTTCTATTACAATGTAACAGCCAGTCATATTATAGCCCCAGAAGCGCCATCTTGGCTGTGCTCAAAAGTATCCGAATGATCTGAGCTTTTTTGCCCCGTGTTCAAAAGTATTTTTCCAAGTACTTATGTGAAGTATTTCGACATCTAAAATAATCAACACCACACACACACACACACACACACACACACACACACACACACACACACACACACACAAATATTGCCGAAAGTCAAACTAGCTACCTAAACATGGTTTTAGGAAGGAAGGGAGAAGGTTTTTTGACGAGATCTTTATTATGATGCACCACCTGAGCTGCATATTTTCGTAATGCACTAGAACGACTTCTGCTTTTTTATATTCAACACGACATTATCAAAGATGTTGGTGGTGCATGAAGACAGAAATGATACATATTGAAACAGAATGGTGCAATAAGACAGCGATCGAAGGTGAAATCTTGAAAATATAATCCTTGCCAACGAAATAAAATTATCACTATAAGTAACGGTTTCAAGTAAAAACACACACACAACAACACACACACAAGAAACTTATCATAATTCGGAAGTATAATTATAGATTTCTGTTAATGAACGAAAATTCGAGCTTTGCAGCAAAATAAAGTTACATCTCAAAATATGGAAGATTTTGAGCACAAAACACATAATATGTTAGTTGACAATTATAGTCAGATTTTTGTACCACTCATTAAATTCATCTAAATACATGTAAATTGGTTCTAGATCATAGCAAAACACACATTAACACTACTGCTGATCTGACATGCAGCTTAAAGCGCACTTGTCAATGACAATTACGAAAGTAAACAATGTTAAGTCCATACAATAATTCGTCTAAAACTCGTCCCTCTAAAACTGATATCAAAATCAGCCTATCACTTTTAGTGGCTCATGTTGGGGTATCAACTTCATTTTGCAGTTCAAAACATCTATCACCTTCTGCTGTTACCCAGTGAAAATTACATGACACTTCAATGAAATGCAATATTGAACAATAGTAATACACATTCATATAGATAAGAAATTAGGACTGGTATGCTTTCAGAGTTACCAAAACATTACAGTGACTCCATGCTAGGATATTAATTTTATCTCCGGTACAAAACGTTCGTCATCTTGTGCTGATACAGCTAAGCAGTCAAGGTGGTGATAGCTGACACTAACCATTTTACAAGGTGTGGGCAGTGATGGCCAATTTACAGGATGACAGCAGTTACCCCACGTAAGCATACATACACATCTTAGTACAGCCTCCCTTACATCACTCAGCAAGTTCAGAATAGTTACGAGTAGCTCTGATAGTTCTAACCAGTTCCAAGTAATTGCGATTTGCTCCAACAACTCTCATTGTCATTTTACAGCAAAATTGTGGGAGAGTACCATTACATTTGGATAGTGTTCGGTGAGGCAACGATGGTCAGTTGACAAGATGTCTACCATTACAGTAAATACTATTGGATGGGGACAATGATGGTCAGTTTACAGGGTGAATGTCGTTAACCCGCCTGTCCATTTACTTTGACTTGATGAAATAAGACAAGCTTTGAAATTGCATCAATGTGCATGTGCACATGTCAGTGAGTCTAATCGTGACGTTCACTAAGCAAGTTGATACTTGTTCCAGTTACTTGTGACTTGACCTAATCAACGAAAGCGTTTAGTCAGCAAGTTGAGACTTACCAAGGCGAGGCTTGGTCTCACCTTAAGCTAACATTGTGTATGCGCAATGGGCCTCAGCTAACGGGAGAGTGTAGGCGTTGTTACTGGGCTAGTCAGCTACAGGAGCAGGAAGGGGGCGGAGGGGGACTGTATCCCCTTCATTTCTTCAGTAATATATTATAATTTTGGTGCCTCACTGAAATAAGCATTACAGACAGTTAGATAGCGAGAGAGAGAGAGGGAGGGAGAGAGAGAGAGAGAAAGAGAGAGAGAGAGAGGAAATTTACTGAGGTGTGTAAGTCAGAGAGATGAAGTGATGAAGGTAGGTATGGAAATACTGTACGTATATTTTCGTGTTGTGTACACACATTTATTGTATCAACTTACCCCACAAAACTCTATCACTGATTTGCTTACCTTGAGGGTACAGATGCCTTCAAGACGATGTTTCTTAGAAAAGTGGAAGAGAAAGATGATACAATGTTGAAAAGACAGGATGCATCACGTTTTTGTCTGTCTGAACATGCTTGGAAACTGGTAGGAACATTTTAAGTAGGCATTTCAAAGGGGACAACAAAGTCTAATAAGTATTTCCCTCCCCCACCTCCTTGCTGAGCTAGCCAGATAGTTCCAAATACTTCCATCCCTCACTACTTACAGATTCAATAGCAAGACTCAGAACTACTCGGAAGTATTTGGAGAAAATTGGCTGACTCAGCTAGGAGTTTATGGAGCAATTCCTCACAGTTTCTTATTTCTTTTGAAACATCTACTCAACAAGTTCCCACCAGTTTTGAGGAATGTTCCAACAGGCAAAAAAATGACAAGTCCTCTCCTGTCAACATATGCATCGCATTTCTCTTCCGCAATTACAAGAAACACGATCTGGAAGGCATATGTGTCCTCAAGATAAACACAATCAAATGGTTCAAATGGCTCTGAGCACTATGGGACTTAACAGCTGTGGTCACCAGTCCCCTAGAACTTAGAACTACTTAAACCTAACTAACCTAAGGACATCACACACGTCCATGCCCGAGGCAGGATTTGAACCTGCGACCGTAGCAGTCGCGCGGTTCCGGACTGCGCGCCTAGAACAGCGAGACCACCGCGGCCGGCTAAACACAATCAATGATACACTATAAGGGGCAAGTTTTTACATTTTTGGAGGGCAATTTGATACAATTTTGATTGTCAACTGTTACAATTTTTGGGGCCAAGTTGTCACAGCTTAAGGGTAAGTTGCGGATGAAAGTTCTTAGTTTTGTGGCAAGCTGTTACTATTGTGGGGCAAGTTGCTGCAGTTCTGGGGCAAATTGTTACAGTTGTGGGGCAAGTTGTTACTGTTGTCAGGCAAGTTGATACATTTTCAAAAAGCAAGTTGATGGTTTCAAGGGATAATTTGCTACAATATTGAGGCAAGTTGATACAGTTTGAGTGGGCAAGTTAGTACAGTTTCAGGATAAATTGACACACTTTGGAGGCCAAGTTGATATAATTTTGGGGTAAGGTAATAGAATTTTGGCGTTTAGTTAATACAGATTCTGGGCAAGTTGATACAATTTCAGGAGCAAGTAGAAACAGTTTTGGGGCAAGTTGATACAGTTTATGAGTGCGCACAACATAAAAGAATGACATACGAAGATTTCCACATCTGCCTCATCATCAAAAACTCTCTCATTCATACCTCTCTCTCTCTCTCTCTCTCTCTCTCTCTCTCTCTCTCTCTCTCTCTCTCTCTCTCTCTCGCTCATAGATTATCGCTACAGTAAACATATTCGTCTCTTTAGACTCAGCAACTGTATTGATGTTTAAGATAATTAGATAATACTCGTTAATTGTTCAGTCTCAGTGAACTAAATATGTATCATCTGATATTTTATAATACTTAGGAAAAAAAAAGGAATTGTCCGTAAGTGGAGAATTTACCTAAGTATTTGCATCAGCAACCTGTCTCTTCTATTGAGAACCTCATATCAGAATACTGTGTTTTCCAACGGTGGTCTATGTTTAGGTAGATGTGTGTTGGAGGTAGGGGAGAGAGTGGAGGGGAAATGGGAAATTGAGTGAGGGTGATTGGGGTACAGGAAAGGAGGCAAGGAGGGGGGGGGGGGGGAGATGTCGTGAGTTTCATAATAGGGGCTTAATAAAATTATGTAATGTATAATGTGTAAAAATCCTCGTCAAAGTACTAATAGTGTAGAACAGTGAGTAAGTAAAACATAAATGGCAGACAATAGTAAAATTATAAAATAAAGTGAGGGGGATTGAGAGCAGTGAAACAAGGTAGAGGAGGGACACTTTATGCAATTCTGGCTCCTCTGCGTAATTCCACTTCTGCAGTTTTATAATCTTCATGTCTTTTACTATTTTTACAGCCATTGCTTTAGGTCTACTATTTTACTAATTTAAGAAAAATTAAAGAATTTATTTTTTTATATTTTCAGACTAAGATCTGATGGTTTTATACTTTCAAAGTTTCACACCCCTAATATATTAAGACACTAACTCAGTTTTAGATACTTTATTTCAATTTTTGTAATCTACTATCAGGAATTTTAAAGAAGATGTATTACATAATTGACTTCTTGCAATTGCACTGTAGGACTCTCCCTCGTTAAGCCCACAGGATCCCTGTCACTACCCCTCTCCCCCCTCTCTTTTAACGAGAATTTTTTTTATAATTACACCTTGCATAATTTTAGCAAGACCCCTTTAATTAAACTCATTACATCCCCACCACCCCGTCCATGCTTCCTTTCCCTCCCCAGTCACCCTTACTCTATTTCCCATTTCCCTCCACTCCTCTCTCTTACTTCTAATGTATACGTTTTTAAAACACTGACCACAGTTTCTAAACACAGTACTCCGAGTAGACAAGATAGGTTGCTGACATAACTACTAAGGCAAATTGTACGCTACGTACAACTTCTTTTTTCTATTTACTGTAAAATATTAGATGGTAAATATTTAGATTTACGTTTTTTAGACCTGAAAATTATTCTGAGTGATCGAAACGTGTAATCTAATTAAAAATGTGCGACTGAGGCTGAACAATAAATGAGAATTATATTAAATGCTCACAAATGCTCCTTCACATTGGTACAATCCGCAAGGATGTCATTTCTTTATAAATGTACACGTAAGATAATGACAGTCACCCTGCAAATTGATCCCTGCCCCCTTCCGCCCACCCAATAGTATCTGGGAGATAATGACATTCACCTTGGCAATCGACCATCATTGCCTCATCCTACAGTAACTGGATGTAATGGCAGTCCCACACAATTTTCTGTAATCTGACTTGTTGGAACAAGTCGGAATGACTAAGAACTGGTTAGAACTACTCAGAACTGGTTGTAAGCGTTCTGACCTTGCTGAGTAATGTGAAGGAGGCCGTGGTAAGATATGTATGTATGCTCATCTGGGGTAGTGGTAGTCACCCTGTAAACTGACCATCATTTCTCCCACCTTATAAAATGGTTAGTGTCAACTGTCACTGCCTTGCCTGCTTAGCTATATCAGCTTAAGATGACATACGTGAGATAACATTACTATCCTAACATGGAATGGATGTTATGTTTTATTGACTTTCAAAGCAAAGCAACTGCCGTTTCTTATCTATTAGATTGTGTATTACTACTGTTAGTATTCGATTACATCAAAGCGTCTTGTAGTTTTCACCGTGTAACAATAGAAGATGACAGGCGTTCTGAACTGCAACACGAATTTATTACCCTGGCATGGGGTCACTAAATGATTGACTGACTTTGATATCGGTTTTAGAAACGAGTTTTTGACGAATGTAAACTTAGGAGTGACATTGTTTACTTTTGTAATTCTCACTGGCAATTGCACTTTAAGCTGTAAGTTAGATCGGCAGTAGTCTTCATGTGTGTTTCCAATGTTACAGAACCAATTTTTATGTATTTAGATGAAGATAATGCATGGTACAAAGGCTGAAATACACTTGTCGACTATCCTATAATTTATTTAAGTAGTGTCAATAAAGAGCAATGTGTTTTGATAAATAATACAGACAATTTGTATGAGCAAGTATTTGACTTGAATGTCCATTGCTCTTACAATACATGGTACAAAAATCGAACTCTGGTCATCAACAACTGCAGCTTCACGTATTAATTAACTCAATAGAGCCAATATGCAAGCCATGTATATTGTTAATCATACAGGTTAATTAAATTATGACAGTAGTGCCACCTGTGTTTTGCACTCCAAGTCTTTCATATTTTTAGAAATAATTTTATTTTGTTGCAAGTATGTGTGTGTGCACATTTTAGATGTGGTAATATACCAAGATACACCTTCTACATAATACTTTTGAACATGGCGCAGAAAAAATTCAGATCATTCGGAGACTATTGAGACAGCCGAATTGGCTGCCCTGGGACTGCATTGTAATTGGCTGATTCATTTTAAATGCCGCTAAAATACTACTTTTTCATTGGCAGTTTTGATTTAATGGCCGCCACCATTCCAAGAAATGAGATGTGATTTCTTAGAATGCGAATGACGCCACAGATAAGGAGAGTATGGCTTATGTGATCATTGTATCACAGGTATGGAAGCGTGGTTTGTGACGTCTTAGGTAGGGCACTGACTGTGTTGTGTGACATCAGAAATGTAAATAAAGTGAGCTGGAGTTTGGTTGGTTGGTTTGGGGGAAGAGACCAAACAGCGAGGTCATCGGTCTCATCGGATAAGGGAAGGACGGAGAAGGAAGTCGGCCGTGCCCTTTCAAAGGAACCATCTCGGCATTTGCCTGAAGTGTGAGCTGGAGGCTTCATACATATACTACTTACAATATATCTAATATTGGATATTTTGGAATGCTATAAGTGATTCGCATTCTCACCACCATCTAATCAGAAAAAAATTCCTGTATATGGGTCTTGAATTACGAGTATAAGACTAGACTTTTTGCTTTCTTTTCGTTTCGTAGACTACTTTGCAAAACCCAAGAACGCGCTAGACATAGTAATACAACATACTGACTACTCGGTGGAAATAAATGAAAGTGTGGCATCATGTTGGCAGATGTCTCCCAGACTTGCACAAAAGCCGGACGTCACATTACGTGAGGCCAGCATGACTATAGCGGCCAATGGGGCTGGGCCTACAGCTCGACGCTGTTGAAGGAACGGAAAAAGTGTGTGTCAATCAGTGAGCAGTTCGGTGCACTGTGGTGATGTTCTTCATTAGAACATAGTCTGGAGGCAACATACGGATGACGTCATATGGAGAAGTATCATCAGGGAACTAGAAAAAGGGCCAAGTGTGACGGTTGTAGCCCAGATGTTTGGTACTGCTCATAGCGTTTTTCATGTGCATGGGGTGCGTTCCGAACAAAAGGCACTGTTGCGCAGGGGAAAGGAGGCCGTCGAGAACGGTCGACTAGAGCAGAAGATTACCGTTACACCATACAATAGGCAAGAAGGGACCCACGTCAAACATATGTGCTATTACAACCACATTTAATAAGACTGTATGGAACGTTATCTCACGCTCCACAGTGGCCCAGCGACTCTATGAGGGCGGTCTCTCTCTGCTCAACGACCAGTACACTGCGTTGTTTTTTCCAATAGCGCACTGGCGGCACCGCTTGCGATGTGCGAAGAGCGTAGGGACTGGACTAACGAGATGTGGGGCCGTGTGCTCTTCGCGGTTGAGAGCAGATTCAGTCTGAGTTTTGATTTTCTAGAGATGGGGGGGGTGGTTTGGAACACGTTATACATTCAGGAACGTTATCGAACATCATGGTTTTGGGGGTCCGGGTAGTGGGGGGGGGGGGGGGGGGGGGGGGATAATGTTGCATAGGTGTACTGACCTCCAAATGTTTGAAATGGCACACTCACCAGTCAATGTTACTGTGACGCTGCACTCCTTCACTGTGTGCATCTTAGGGATGCCCATTCAGCCCTAACTAACCTAAGGACATCACACACATCCATCCCCCACGCAGGATTCGAACCTGCGACCGTAGCGGTCACGCGGTTCCAGACTGTAGCGCCTAGAACCGCTCGGCCACCCCGGCCGGCTGATGCTGTGGTCCAAGTTTCATCGCGCTATGTTACTTGGCAATGACACATCATGTGGAAGTTATTTTCGTCCTTAAATTTTGCACACCATTGTATGATGTGAGCCATTTGTTCTCTATAGTGTGAATTTTTTAAAAATCACAAATTTTCTGACACAAATATGTGGAGTAAACAGTCAAATGTTTCTACAGTTATCGCATTTTTATTTAATTCGTGTTGAACTTGGTGTTTGACTATGTAAACAGTTTTATCATACACTACTGGTCATTAAAATTGCTACAAGAAGAAATGCAGATGATAAGCGGGTATTCATTGGACAAACATATTATACTAGAACTGACATGTGATTACATTTTCACGCAATTTGGGTGCATAGATCCTGAGAAATCAGTACCCAGAACAATCACCTCTGGTCGTAATAACGGCCTTGATACGCTTGGGCATTGAATCAAACAGAGCTTGGATGGCGTGCACAGGTACAGCTGCCCATGCAGCTTCAACACGATACCATAGTTCGTCAAGAGTAGTGACTGGCGTATTGTGACGACCATGTCACTCGGCCACCATTAACCAGACGTTTTCAATTGGTGAGAGATATGGAGAATGTGCTGGCCAGGGCAGCAGTCGAATATTTTCTGTACCCAGAAAGGCCCGCACAGGAGCTGCAACTTGCGGTCGTGCATTATCCTGCTGAAATATAGGGTTTCGCAGGGATCGAATGAAGGGTAGAACCACGGGGCGTGACACATCTGAAATGTAACGTCCACTGTTCGAAGTGCCGTCAATGCGAACAAGAGGTGACCGAGACGTGTAACCAATGGCACCCCATACCATCACGCCGGGTGATACGCCAGTATGGCGATGACGAATACACGCTTCCAATGTGTGTTCACCGCGATGTCGCCAAACACGGATGCGACCATCATGATGCTGTATACAGAACCTGGATTCATCCGAAAAAATGACGTTTTGCCATTCGTGCACCCAGGTTCGTCGTTGAGTACACCATCGCAGGCGCTCCTGTCTGTGATGCAGCGTCAAGGGTAGCCGCAGTCATGGTCTCCGAGCTGATAGCCCATGCTGCTGCAAACGTCGTCGAACTGTTCGCCAGATGGTTGTCTTGGAAACGTCCCCATCTGTTGAGTCACGGATCGAGACGTGGCTGCACGATCTGTTACAGCCATGCGGATAAGATGCCTGTCATCTCGACTGCTAGTGATATGAGGCCGTTGGGATCCAGCACGGCGTTCCGTATTACCCTCCGGAATCCACCGATTCCATATTCTGCTAACAGTCGTTGGATCTCGACCAACGCGAGTAGCAATGTCGCGATACGATAAACCGCAGTCGCGATAGGCTACAATCCGACCTTTATCAAAGTCGGAAACGTGACGGTACGCATTGTTCCTCCTTACACGAGGCATGACAACAACGGTTCACCAGGCAACGCCGGTCAGCTGCTGTTTGTGTATGAGAAATCGGTTGGAAACTTTCCTCATGTCAGCACGTTGTAGGTGTCGCCACCGGCGCCAACCTTGTGTGAATGCTCTGAAAAGCAAATCATTTGCATATCACAGCATCCTCTTCCTGTCGGTTAAATTTCTCGTCTGCAGCACGTCATCTTCGTGGTGTAGCAAATGTAATGGCCAGTAGTGTATAAGCGAACCCTCTGAAATCGCATCTGTTATTCACTAATTATACACTTTTTATCAAGTTAGGACACTATCCATAAATACATTTTTGGTCTAGTAAGCACAGCTGGAAATTCAGTAGCTGTTAGCTGTTCGAGAATAAAAGTGAACCAGTTCAAATCACTTTTACTTATTCTGCTTATTTCTGCAACAGTGTCTGAAGGAACTACGAAAGTCTAGAGGTCTCTGGTAAGGCTGAACGGCAGCCGAAGTTGGTCACCTAATTCTTGAATCTCTAACGGTGACTGCCTGAAGATGATACGCTGTCTTGATTTGAACACCTGAAGTCTTCCACGAAACACAAAGGATGTTTATTATTATTTCAACAGAAAAATACGATTAAACAACATTAATTAAATGACAGTATGGAAGAATAGAATTAATTGGTTTTGTGATGGTCAGCGTGGACGAATAAACAAAGCAGGTCCTTTGGGTCTTGTCTATAACAGGTAGTTTTACGATAACAATGAAATGTAGTTCAAGCTTACTTTTGAAGGTACATGCTATGCAGGACTACCAGAGGACTGTTCTTGATGTGTAATTACACTCTCTTTGCGCCCGAAAAGCAAATAAAAATTAGCTCGTCAGTGTCATTCGCTGGTAATGGAAGTCTGCCAATGTTTACAAACATATAATGTTACAGTTACCTGTCATTTGATTGTATTTTTTACATTTCCTTCCGGTGAGTAGTATGGCTGTGTAGCTGACGAGTTACCACAGAGCAGAGACTACTCAAGGAAAGGTAGAGAACAAGACCTACCAAACAAGACAAAAAAAGGGATAAGAGTTACAGACTGCGATCCAGTCAGCTTCCTGGGCAACTCTATGTCCGCAGATCATTTGACGATTTCTGTTGATGTGGTACGGAACGAGTCTGTTGAGAGACTGTGTACACATGATTTGTTGCTCGGTAGACAGGCGATGTCCAACCTTGACAAGGTTATAAGGTCCAGACATATAACACTAGCTACAAAGATCCGTATTGTGAGGGCTATGGTCTTTCCAGTTGTGATGTATGGATGTGAGACCTGGACCATTAGAAAGGCTGAACGGCGAAGAATTGACTCCTTCGAATTGTGGTGTTGGAGGAAACTTCTTAGAGTTCCATGGACTGCAAAGAGAATCAACAGATCAATATTGGAGGAAATAAAACCAGATTTCTCCCTGGAAGGTCTAATGTTAAAGCAAAAGCTGACCTACTTTGGACACACAATGCGAAGGCATGCCTCGCTGGAAAAAAACATTAATGCTGGAGAAGATTGAAGTAACTAGAAGAAGAGGATGTCAGAGGATGAGATGGATCGATGGCATCACAGAAGCAATGTATTCCAACCTGGAAGGTCTACGGGAGAAAGTGCAAGACAGGAAAAAGTGGCGTGATTTGGTTAATGGAGTCACGAAGAGTCGGAACCGACTAAACGAATAGAGAGAGAGAGAGAGAGAGAGAGAGAGAGAGAGAGAGAGAGAGAGGGAGGGAGAAAGGACTTGTCATTCGTGATTTGTAAAAGGTTGTTGCATGCTGGTAACGCTCGTGTTGGTTCCTCGCAGGGGCCCCACTGTCTGAGGTGGGTTCGGGATATTCTACGGGGTGGGTCCACCCGCGTTATGTCTGGGGTAACGTCTGAAGCCGGATCCATGTGTGGTAGGTCCGTGGGGGGGGGGGTGGGGGGGGGGGGGTGGGGGGGGGGGGGGAAGGGGAAGGTGCAGGGAGCGGGGGCCCCACGAGAAAATGGCTCGCCAAACAACATAACTGAGCTATTCAAATATTTATTTGGGTTTTTGAATAATGGACATTCGTGAGATTGCATATTAATTATTTTGTCTGAATACACACCTAGTGGAGATGATACCATTTTACTTTCTCATTCTCGACCATTACCATAATGTGGTCTGCACATCTACACACCTGCACAATGTGCTTTGTCACAGAAAGCAGCTGCACTCTAGCTATTCCTAACTGCTGATGATGGTGATACTGTTGACACTGTGACAACCAGGAGTTCGCCTTCCGCATTTTCTCTGGCAGGCTGCTGAGTGCTATATCCTGTGCTGTCGTGAAAGAAACCTCGGTAATAACTTACTTGCCACCTAAGACAATATCAGTAGATTGTTTTAGCACAAAACTAATTACATCTTCTTCAAATCCTTGCAGGTCAACGAATGCTGTCTTCGTTCTCAAAGGGTGATGATGCTACAAAATAATCCTTTAATGTCGTTGAATACATAATGAAGCATCAAACAAGATGTCTGGTGTAGTGTTTCCTCTTACCTACCAAGTGCTTGTGGAGCACATCTTCTTCCAAATGCCTTCTCACAAAGAAACTTCTGTTAACATAACGCTGTCAAAGCTAATCTTTATGTACACTCATAGGCATAAATTGTGATTGAAGTGTGGGGCATTTCAACATTTCACCTCCCCCATAAGATGGGATGGTAAAGAGGCTAAGTGCCCATATGCAATCAGTTTTTACATATCTAGATAAATTTAATGTGATCAAACTATTGCTGTCTGCTAATCTATAATTTATTTAAGTAAAACAGGAAATTTAGGTGCAGAAATATTTAATATGATGACCCATTGTTCATGTGAAATGTGCGAAATCTTACTTATAACACAATTTTATCTTTTTTCTCGAGCTTTCGTAGAGCTCTCGTATATTTCAATAGCATGCAAGCTGCGTGTTTTTTGACAAGTTACGCAGACACTTCAGAATCGGAAATATATAGTTTTAAGCTCCATAGAGCTTGCATGCGCGGTACCTTACATATAATACAATGACCGATAAATAATTTTATTTATTTTCGAAATATCAACTCTTTCATCGTGTCTGAAGAGGTCACATCTCTCTCTGTTACTGTCTTTGATCGTCTCATGAATGTGTATAAACATAAAATGTAATTCTGCAGTTTAAGTGAAACATTGTAATATAAAAAGCCTTCTTCCTTGCTAAAAGTAAACACTTTCTTCCTTCCTCCGTGTCTACATCTACATGAATACTGCCAAAGCCACCTGACGGTGGGTGGTGGAGGGTACTTCTGGTACCGCTAACTGGTCCCCCCTTCCCAATTCTACTCGCGAATGGCGAGTAGGAAGAATTAATGTCGATAAGTCTCCGCAATAGCACGTGGTTATTTTGCGAAACGTATGTGGGAGAGAGTAATACGTTGTCCGACTCTTCCCTTTAAGTATTCACTCGAAATTTCAATAGACAATCTTTCAGTGATGCTCAACAGCTCTCTTGTAGACTAAGTGATCCCGTGACAATACACGCTGCTCTTCGTTGAATTTTCTCTATCTCTTCTATCAATCATACCTGTTGAGGATCTCAGACTGATGAACAATACTTAAGAATCGGTTGAACAAATGCGTTGGAAGCCACTTCCCTTGTGGATGAGTTACATTTCCGTAAGATACTTCCCATAAAGCTCAGGCTAGAATCTGCTTTTCCCACTATTTGTTTTATGTGGTCATTCCATTGAAGGTCGCTCTGAATGATGATGATGAAGTCCCATACTCCGAGGAGCGTAGGGGACGATGCGGGAGACCCGCACCGCTGTACTACGCAAGGTCCTAGTGGAGGCGGTTTGCCGTTGCCTTCCTCCAACCGTAATGGGGATGAATGATGATGATGACGACGACACAATAACACCCAGTCATCTCGAGGCAGGAAAAATCCCTGACCCCACCAGAAATCGAACCCGGGACCCCGTGCGGGAAGCGAGAACGCTACCGCAAGACCACGTCGCTCTGAATAGCCTCTCCTAGATATTTTACAGTAGATACCGTTCCCAGTAATTACGCATCAATAATGTAATTGTACAGCAGTGAATTTATTTTCCTATGTGTGCGCAATATGTTACATTTACTTAAATTCATTGTCAACTACCAGAGCCTGCACCATTCATCAATTCTCTGTTAGTTATAGATGCTGTCTAAAAATGGCTCTGAGCACTATGGGACTTAACTGCTGTGGTCATCAGTCCCCTAGAACTTAGAACTACTTAAACCTAACTAACGTAAGGACATCACACACACCCATGCCCGAGGCAGGATTCGAACCTGCGACCGTAGCGATCACGCTGTTCCAGACTGTAGCGCCTAGAACCGCTCGGCCACCCCGGCCGGCTGATGCTGTCTTTTGACGTTGCTACTTTATTAGCCAACTGCATCACCTGCGAACAGTCTTAAAGAGCTTCCAATGGGTTCTACTAGATCTTTTATATACATTATAACGGTCCTATAACACTTCCTTGGGTACTCCGGAAATTACCTTTACATTTGTCGGTTTTGTTCCATTAAGAGCGAAGAGTTGAGTTCTATCTGCAAGGAAGTCTTGAATAAAATAGCAAATCTGGTCCAATACTCGGTGAGTTCGTATTGTTTTCACTGAACCGCAGTGTAGGACGGCGTCAAACGCCTTCCTGAAGTCAAGGAAAACGGCATCAACCGCAGCGCCGATGCTTACAGCGCTATGAATCTAATGGAGGAACAGAGCGAGATGAGCTTTCGAAGACCTCTGTTTGCGGAATCCATGTTGATTTTTGTAGAGGAGGTTTTCGTTCTACAACAACGTCATAATCCTTGAGCATAAAACATGTTCAATTATTCAATTTTGGTAAACATTTTTGGAATACAGTGATCAATTAATTGTTATATTTAAATTAAAGTTCAGTCTTGATCACGTTATGTCTGTTTTAATGAGTAACCGGTTTCGGTTTTTTCTATAAAACCATCATCAGACCTGTGAATAAATTTTAAAAAATACTAGATACCAATCTTTAAATGAATGAAAAACTCTAATGATGTCAAAATTTTTAACAAAATAAAATAAAATTAGTTATACCCATTGGCTCCCTTGGGTTGGTAGGTGGAGCTCTCCTTGCTGCTGTGCAGTCAACTGATGATTATGGGTGCTGAGCACGAGCTTAAATATGCAGAGGCTCCGCCTACTTCCTGTCACACTACTTCATAACTGCCAATCAGCGTTCATAATATGACGCCATCGTCAAAGTATAAAAGTAGGAAATACACTAATAACATAAAATTGATTCATTTAAATATCTGATTAACAGATAATAGTTGTGTCTACAACTTATTTATATTTTGGATAAAAACAGTGAATTACGATGTGTGATAGCTGTGCCCTCTATGGACAACCTTAATATTATTACAGTGCCAGTTACATCAAAGATGTAAAATCCTTGGCGTTGTGGTATATATCGATTATACCAAGTCGCCTACATCACAATTGCATCTTTGTTGGATGCTGCAGAATCGTCTTGTTTTAACTGTAGCTTTTATGGCAATGTTCTTTATAGCATTAAGTTAGCGTCCAATAGTATGTTCCACATTATGTATATCTGAATAACTGATGAGACTGCTGATGCAGCATATTTTACATACATTGCTTTTGCCATGGGTATAACTAATCTTATATTTTTAAAAAACAAAAGAGTAGATGCTTTTATTATAAAACTTCGTCAAAAAGGTCGTAATAATATTTTTCGCGAAAATCTAATTGTTCATTGAGCAACATTGATGATTTGGTTTTCAAATGAGCATATATCTCGATTTCTTCTAGTATCTTCATAAGTAAGCCTTTATTTGCATAATGAAGAACTTGTAAATTCTGTTGTACTGTCCCCTCAGCATGATTATTGAATGTTATATGATGACCAAAAACAGACTTTGTTCGTGAGGTACCTGACGTATGTTCTTTGTACCTTACTGCAAAATTTCGACCTGTTTGGCCGATATATATTTTCTCACAGTCTCTACATTGGATCTTGTACACTCCTGATCTGGTTGATTTTCCATTATCTTTATTTACGGTATGTCTTAATTTTTGTTGTAAAGTATTGTCAGTTGTAAATGCTATTGTTATTCCAGGATTTTACATCTTTGATGTAACTGGCACTGTAATAATATTAAGGTTGTCCATAGAGGGCACAGCTATCACACATCGTAATTCACTGTTTTTATCCAAAATATAAATAAGTTGTGGACACAACTATTATCTGTTAATCAGATATTTAAATGAATCAATTTTATGTTATTAGTGTATTTCCTACTTTTATACTTTGACGATGGCGTCATATTATGAACGCTGATTGGCAGTTATGAAGTAGTGTGACAGGAAGTAGGCGGAGCCTCTGCATATTTAAGCTCGTGCTCAGCACCCATAACCATCAGTTGACTGCACAGCAGCAAGGAGAGCTCCACCTACCAACCCAAGGGAGTCAATGAGTATAACTAATTTTATTTTATTTTGTTAAAACTTTTGACATCATTAGAGTTTTTCATTCATTTAAAGATTGGTATCTAGTATTTTTTAAAATTTATTCACAGGTCTGATGATGGTTTCATAGAAAAAACCGAAACCGGTTACTCATTAAAACAGACATAACGTGATCAAGACTGAACTTTAATCCAAATATAATGTTCAATTATTCTATAACAGATTCACCTTAGCGATATAGGCCTAAAATTATGCGCATCTGTCCTACGACTCTTCTTGAAAGCAGGAATGAGCTGTGCTTTTTCCCAGTCGCTGGGTACCCTTCGTTGCTCCTGCGAACTACGATAAACTGCTGCTGGGAGGGGAGTAAGTTCTTTCGCATAATCTTTGTAGAATCTTACAGCTACCTCATCTGGTCCTGATACCTTTCCATTACTAATTAATCATAGTTGCTTTCCTATTCCGCAATCAGTTATCTCAATATCTGTCATTTCGACGTGGCCGTATTACGATCTTCCGCGATGAAACATCTTCGGAAGGCCTTCCCTCCAGTATCTTCCGCTGCTGTACCTGTTTCCTTACTGACGGACTGAATAGATGATTTCGATCCGCTTACTGATTTTACGTAAGACCAAAACCTCTTAGAGTTTTTAGTCAAGCTGGTTCAAAAAATTTTACTTCAGAAGTCGTTGAACGTTTGTCTCATTGTTTTCCTTATGCTCATTTTCGTTTCTTTCAGTTTTTGTTTGTCAGCTAGGCTTTCAATTCTCTTGAATTGTGATAAACCTTTCTTTTTTTACGTAGCAGTTTTATAACACGACCATTAAACCGTGGTGGGTCTTTCCCATCCCTTAAGTCTTTGCTTGAAACATACTTGTCAAAGCATATTGGCCATGCTTTTGAATGTTTTCGGTTTGTGTTCCACATCTTCGTCTTCAGCACTGAAAATTTGATGTTGACTACCCAGATATGATGACGCTCTTGTTATGCAAAAATATCATTTTGAAGATAAAACCGCTTCTGCTGTAAGTACTCTGTTTGTAAGAACGACAAATTTCACAGCGTTATAGTTGCATCATCAGGTGCAATCTGTACAAAGTAACAAACAAGAACTCATGTAAGAAAAAAACGTAAAAAATGAAAAATGAACAGATTTACGGGCAGAACATACATACGGCTTGAACACAACTGAGAAAGAGAATGGGATGACCCAGCATTCATAGTTAGCAGTTGTTCATTATCTAGCGGACGTCAATTATAAAATAGCATAAATTCTACATAGAATGCGCCCGTGATACTCTCCCGTGATCCCCAGAAAGGACAAAAGCTAAAATGAGAACTTCCTACTAACAAAGTAGCTGGTAGGTAATATACTACAAAATTGTAGTCACACTACCAGCTGAGCTAACGGATCCCCATATACCAAAAAAGTGGTCAAAATCGGCCGTATATGATCGTCTAAGGGGTTGTTTAAAATTAATCAGCACCGGTCCCTCATTTAGCTAAAAAGGTTTGAAATACATACTGGTAAAATCCATATCATTCAGTCTTAAATAATAGGTCATTCGCCAAAAAAATCCGATATGAAACTCTTTTAAGGAATAGCACGAAACTGATATGAAATGACCCAAGGCTGAATATCGTGTTATACTTAAACAGATAAATAGGCAGAAAGCGATGCATTGCAGAGCCAGATGGCAAGAGGCCGCATGTACCATGGCATGCGCTCGCACTGGATGTGTAACAACAGACGGCGTGTAAAGACGGAACTGCGTAAGCACCATATAGCGACATAGAGAGGTGGTTAATGTGGAGCGCGCATGCGCATCCACGGATAAGTAGACTCGTAGAACGATGGCTAGGCTGATGGGAAAGCTGGGTGATCCCCTACAATGTGTTGAAACCGACGTATATTTCTTAAAAACTATTAAAAGTGCCAATCTTTTCCATAGAGAAACAGCACGTCAATGTTTATAGAAGGGTTCAAAGATGGTAGATATTAAAACTTCTAAACTATGTCATACAAAGATAATTTATAAAAAAGACACGCTCTAGAAAAGCGTTGTGCGCTTAACAGGAATCGAGCTGTTGCGCTGCATTCATACCAGCATTTCAGGGAGTGTTTTCCAACAGGACAACGCTAGCTCACATACCTCTGCTGTAACCCAACATGCTCTATGGAGTGTCGACATGTTTCCTTGGCCTGCTCTATCACTAAATCTGTCTCCAAGCGAGTACATATGGGCCACCATCGGATGACAATTTCAGCGTCATCCGCGACAGGCATTAACCATCCACGTGCAACAGGCATGGAACTCCGGCCCAAAAACTGACACCCGGCTCCTGTAAAACACAAAGCATGTCCTGGCGGTTACTCCAGTTATTAATGTATCAAGTATTTCACATCTGGAACGGCATACCCACACTTACATTAACCTGTGATCGTGCAATGTTATTCACTTAAATATGTTACCTAGACAAATGCATTCCCGAAATTTCGTTACTCTACGTTAATTATTTTTTGTTGCTTCGATTTTTCTTCAGTCAGTGTATTTAGCAATTGCAAAGCATTGCCAACATCGTTAGTTTGTAATAACAGTAATAACTGTCAATCAATATCGTCGATTATATTTTTCTGGTGTACAACATGATGCATTAACTTAGTCCCTTCTAAAATGAGATTTGTGAATAACATACATATGTAAATATTTAATTTGAAGGTGTATTGTCATTTAAAACGAGATTGGGCCTAATTAATTACATTAAGACTATCAATCCGCTTGCGTCAGGTTAGTTTTAGATCGATTCTTTAGTCCTGCCTTAAAAAATGTCAACTGTTACGAGGAATGGAAGTAGCATTGGAGTACTTACTTAGTTTTACTCTCTAATTTGAAGACTGTGTGTGTATGTGGAAATTAATATTACGATACTTGTCATAAACATCACACTTTCTTTACGTTACAGACCTGTTTTTGCAAACATTTTAGAATATTGTGATAGTTGACAGCATCATTTATGTAGAGAATGGTTGGAAAGAATATTGTGGCATTTGAGAAGCATCATGGATGTGGAGAATGGTTGAAAAGAGCATTGCGGCATTTGAGAGGCATCATGGATGTGGAAAACAATTAAAGACCCTGTTGTGTCGTAAATCAAGCATTTTACATGGAATGTTATTGTTTTTACCAGAGCACAAATCTATTGGTGATGGTAAGAAAATCTTGGTCTAAAGATAGAACTATGCACATTTTCTACAGTGCAGCCATCAGTTGTGACTGTAAGAAATTCGTGGTACAAAGAATGAACAGTGCGCGTTTCCTACAGTGCAGCAGTCTGTTGGTGACAGCGAGCAACTGTGATGTAAAACAGCGGTTGACATGATTTCACGTTTTTCAGGCTTTACATGAAGGTATGTAAAGAAAAACTCATGTTTGACAACTAAGTATTACTGATTTATTAATTACATTTTATAAGCAAATGTTGGTTTTTAATTATTTATAGAGCGTATGTTATATACTCATTCCAATATTACGTAGTGAATGGTATACAGCTTCGAATGAAATTTACTGATCTGACGTGCTATAGGTTGGATCCTTGAAAGTGTGTTCTGGCACGAGTGCGTTTCCGTGTCGTATCGTTGTACTTACCAGCGTTGTTTACCTGTCTTTTCGGCGTTGGTCTTTCGTAGCTGTTGCCCCAGATTAGCTGGGAAGTTTTTGATGTGCGTAGTCCTCTTGTGCTGGGCCCCTGGCTACGTCAGGCTGACCCAAGTCTACTATGGAGGAGACCGCGGAGCAACCTTCGCGGCTCTCCGACACTTCCACCGAAGCCTCTCGTGGTGAATCGCGTCGGAGACGCCGCTTACCTCGGCTTACAATCGCGCCTGCCGTTCCGCCCACATCGCAGTGGGCGAAGGATCGTTTGAATGGAGCCAACCGCCACAAATCGGCGGTGGATACCACCGCCAGTGAAACTGATCATCGTGACGACTGTTCACCGTCCCGTGTCAGGGACCGTTCTTCAGTGCCATCGTCATCCGACTCCTCACCTGACCGCTTAGTAATTGATCTTCCTCGTCGTGAGGCGGCGGCCGCCTCGGCTGTGTCTGAGCACCACCCGGCTGTACCTATTAGTGCACCTCTTCCTACGATGTCCCACCAACGTGGCGAGTCTTCTGGGCACCCTGACCAAGTCGGAAAGTCCTCTGGCCGTCGCTCCTCTGCCCATGCGGGCCGTGGTGACAGCGGCGGATCGAGTTCCGATACATCCTTCCCAGGGGCGCCGCACCGGATGGTCCTGTGGATGAGGAAGTGGCTCCTGCTCCCGACCCTCCATCTCAAGAGACCCTGTCAAGTCCTCTGAAAAAAGAGAAGATACTCCCTATTGTGGTGTATAATGTCACTAATTATACAAAACTGAGCACTGAGCTCCAGTGGCTCATCTCTGGCCAATTACCAAAAAGATCATGAGAAATACCTGATCGACAGTAGGGACGACTATCTTACCGTCCTCGAATTTGTCAGATCAAGAGCGATGCGTTACTTTACCCACCAGACGTCGGGAAATTGCCGAACCAAAATAGTCATCAAGAACTTACCACCAAAAGTTATGGCACGGGAGATCAAGGGGGAACTACTTCGGCATCATTTCGAGGACCCTTTGGTCCACCAGTTTAGCAAGAGAGATCCTGAGACCCGGGCATTGATCCCCTGCCCTATCCATGTCATCTCCCTTTCCTTTAGGGAGGAAACAGAGTGGATTTACCAAATCCGGTACCTTCTGTAGACGAAGGACTGGACTGAATCATATGAGGACCGAAATGGACCCATCTTCTGTCGCAAATGTCAATGATTACGACATACTGGGTATTACTGCTCTGTACCGCTGTGGTGTGTTAAGTGTACCAGCCCACATTTAGTGGAGAACTGCACACTCCCCGCCTCAGAGAAACCAACATGCGCCAGATGTTTGGGTGCTACCCACAATCCCCACCACATGGCATCCTGGAGGGGGTGCCCTGTTTATCAGAAGGCACTGAAGTCTTCACGTCCTCCCAAAAGGAAACCGAGAACAAAACGACCTCCCTCACCGCAGAAGGACACCGCCAACTTCCCTGTTTTGCGGGGCCAGCCTGGTGCGCCTCCCTCTGCAGCTGCTGTGGTACCAGCCACTCTGGCACCGGCCATTTCTGAGGCTCATGTGCACCCTTCTGCTCAGAATCCCACGACATTCTTTGGTTCTTCAGCCCAGTCTCCTTCTCATTGTCCATCTTCCATGATGGCTTCCACTGATCACCAACTACAGGAGCCAGCTGCAGCCCCCCCTCCCCCCCAGTCCACCTGTGGCTGTATCCGAGCCCTCTGCCCCTACCCCCATTCTGCCCACTACTATAGCCCCCCTGCCCACCACAGGGGCATGGAGCCCACTCGGGACCCTCCCCCAGTGGCAGAGACTGATACATCCTTTCTAGAGAAGATCCACGAAATCCTGCTCATGAAACCCCACAATCGGGCTGTTATTCATGACACTGCACACAAAATTCGTACGGCGGAGGACAGGCTCTGCAAGGTCATCGCCCTAGTGGAAGGGCTTAGTCAAATATTGTTGTAATGGCGAATCAACCACCACATCCCCCAGCCACCTTGGGATCTTGTCACCTGCATTTTTAATGCCAATGGCAGTAATGGCTCAAGACAGCGCTGAACGCCTTCCTCCATGCCCACTGTGTGTATATTTTACTGGTCACAGAAACGCACATCAAACCGGTGGACGATTTCCATCTTTGCAACATGGTGTGTTACAGCTCTGACTGCCTCGACGGCCGTGGTGGGGACACGGCTGTGTTACTCAACAAAGCTCTTCCCCATACCAAAGAGATTCTCCCGCCAATGGAACACACAGAGGCCACAGCGGTTACCATCTCCGCATGCCTTGGTGTCATTACCCTTGCAGCAGCGTACTTGAGCCCAAACAAACCACTGCTTGGAGTGGACCTTCGCACACTGACGTCCTTCGACAGGCTCATCGTTGGGGAGGATCTTAATGCCAAGCAACCAGCTTGGCATTTTAGGTGTTCTGGATGTTGCCATATTCAAAAACGTCGCCGCTCAGTTTTCACTGGAAGTTCTCCACAAACTATCCTCCAGCCATGACCCAATCCTCCTGCACCTCACTGATGCTGCTCTCTAATTTGATGTTCGATCCACTGTGACCCTCACTGATTGGGACAAGTTCGCCGGGGTACTTAATAACATCACTCGGCACGACCTCGACTTGACAACACTGGCCAATATAGTCCATGCTGTGAATTACCTTACTGCCAGAATACGGAAAGCAGTGAAACTCTCCACCTCCACTGTCCCTCTGGCCTTAACCCTCCTAGACGATTTGCCTCCCCTGTTATGGGAGCTGAAGGTGCAAAAGAACCGCTACCGCCGGCGGTGGAAACAGTTCTGCGATCCTCAGGACAAACGCCAAATGTGGTGCCTCCAACGCGAATTCTACCGCTAGCTCGCCGACTGGAGGCCCGAACAATGGGAGGACAGGATGTCCACTTTCCTCCTACACCATAAGTCCGAATGGGCTGTCATTCGCCCCCTGCGATGTTCTATGCCGGCGATTGTCCATCCTATTCGCACAGCAGCGGGCTTTTCGTATGATACCCTCCAAATTCTGGAAACGCTGGCGGATGCGTTCGAGGCCCAAAACCACCCCCTTATCCAGGACCTTTCCCCGGACGAACTACGGGACGAACACGATGTCCTGACAGGTGTAGCCGATTTTCGCCCCCCACCTGACGTCCATAGCGGAAGTCCAGCGGATCCTACGACGGAAACGTAGCCGATCAGCCCCTGGATTGGACGGAATTTGAAATGAACATCTTAGCCACCTACTGCGCATGCTTTTAATCTTATTCACCAAGATTTTAAACGGTTGTCTCACGTCTGGCCTTTTGCCCCCTCAGTGGAAGCAATCCAAGCTCATTGTCATCCCCAAGCGTTCAAGGACCCTACGGTCCCCACCAATGGGGAAGGTCCTTGAATATATGATTCTCCACCGACTTTCCCAACCTCTGGCGGTGAATGGGACGATCCGATCTGAACAGTTCGGGTTGACTTTGTACCTCTCTACCGTACTGCAGGTCCCACGAATCACTGAACACGTCAGCAAAGGCTTCAACGCCACCAAGTCGACAGCTGCCGTTTTTCTGGACTTGCAGAACGCCTACGACAAGATCTGGCACGACAACCTAGTGTAAAAGATGCTGACGCAGACCTCTATACCGGATGTCTATGTCAAGATCGTGGATGACTTCCCTGCAGTAGGACTTTCCTAGTGGCTCAACGGGGAATGCGTTCCGGCATTCACCCATTGTCGGTGGGCACTCCACAAGGGTGGTGCTATGTCCCATTCTTTTTAATGTCTATGTGAATGATATGCCGGTCATCCCCGAGTGCCACCTATCACAATATGCTGATGACACAGTACTAGATAGCACTAGTCGTATCACTGACGCCGTCATCGCCCGCCTCCAGCGACAGGTGGAAGCCACCATCACCTGGTGCCGGACGAACGAAATAGCTCTTAATGCCGCCAAAACTACGGCTGTCTATTTCACGAAACGGCGCCCAGTCCTCCGCAGTAATATTTAGATTGCAGGCGTGCAGGTGCCCTGGTCCCTAATGACCATCTACCTCGGGGTCTGGATGGACCACAAGCTACTATTCCACTGTCATGCGGAGTATGTCGCCAACAAGCGGCAAAAGCTGACCAGGGCTTTGTACCCTCTCTTCCGCAGTATGGAACTTAACCTGCATACCAAGCCCCGCATATACGGAGGCAGTTATCCTGCCTGCCCTCACATATGGCTCCGCTGCATGGGCCACAATTTGTGTCACCAGGATGCGGACGTTGCAGTGCCTGCAGAACAAGGTTCTCAGGTGGAGCCTGCACGCTCCACCACTCACTAGTCCCCCTGCGGGTTCGGGGGCAAGAATAGGCCCGCGGTATTCCTGCCTGTCGTAAGAGGCGACTAAAAGGAGTCTCAAATGTTTTGGCCTTAATGTGATGGTCCCCCTTGGGGTTTGACCTCCATTTTTCAAAATTCTACAGAAGTACGAGCCTTTTGGGGAAGGACACCTTACATGGTGTACCACTGGTCCTAAGTGCACTAAGACCTTGGCACTCAGCATTGCACCGGCGTTGTCACCATACCCATTATTCCTCAAATTGGGCCTAAACGCCTGATGGGTTGTCCAAGTTACGCCCATAGTGCATCTCCAACTGCACCAGCGATCATGATGGACTTTCCATGGCACCAGAAATCCAGCACGGTAGCCAGCCCGTTGTGGTGGGGTCGTCATGTACCCTCTAGGTTGTAGCCCCCTGACAACACAGGGATCGTACTGCCGATACCTGAGCTGCACCCTCCCCACGTTGGCCAAGGAGTAGATGCGCGTCTCCTTGGGGCATCAGGACTCCCGGCAATGGTCATCCTGCCAGGTGGCCCTTGCTGCGGCTGGGTGGCGCCCGTGGGGAGAGCCCCTGGTCGGAGTGGGTGGTATCGGGGCGGACGTTTCGCACATGAAACGTCAACACGTATCTGGTCGCTCTGCGGCCGAGTCTTCCAAAAGAAAAGGTACCGTTTCTAGTTCTGGTTCTCCTGCCCTTTCCCCCTTGGCCACTCCATGGGAGGAGGGACAGGCCCGCCGGCTTGGGGCGAAGTACTTCCCCCGCTATTTGGTCTGTTCTCGAACAGATGGGGGGACGTTCGCCACCTCCAAGCCCATGTTCTTTGTTCAACACATTGAGGACGTCTTCGGGGAAATCGAGGCTCTCAGCAAGATGCGATCAGGGTCCGTTCTTATCAAGACCACCTCTACCACACAATCGGCGGCACTCCAGGCGTGCGACCGCCTAGGGGACATCCCAGTCTCCATTGTCCCACATCTGGCACTAAATAGGACGCAGGGGGTTATTTTTCATCGTGACCTCCTGCTACAATCTGATGAGGAGCTCAGGGCCAACCTGGAGCGCCGCGGCGTGCATTTCGTCCGGCGAGTCCAGCGCGGCCCCAAAGACCGTCGCATCGACACCGGGGCCTTTATCCTCGCCTTCGAGGGGGACGTTCTCCCGGAGAAGGTAAAGGTGATGTGCTACCGGTGCTACGTGCGACCTTACGTCCCGCCTCCTATGCGCTGTTTTAGGTGTTTGCGCTTTGGGCACATGTCGTCCCGGTGTGAGGCTGAGCCCCTTTGTGGCGACTGTGGACGTCCTCTTCGTGAGGAACATACTTGCACCCCACCACCTCGGTGCCCTAATTGTCCTGGCGTCCACTCGCCTAGGTCCCCAGACTGCCCCGCCTATCAGAAGGAGAAAAAGATACAAGAAATCAAAACTTTGGATCGGCTCTCTTATTCTGAGGCCAGGAAGAAGTATGACCGCCTTCATCCCGTGTCACTGGCCACTTCGTTTGCCTCAGTTGTGTCCACTCCTTCCGCTGTATCCTCACCTCTATCCTGTCCCCCCTCCGCCTCCTCTGCCCGTCAGGGGGCTCTGCCTCCGCCTCCCAAATCCCTCCCTTCCAACTCCTCCTCCCCCGCGGCCCCCACCCCCCCTGCCCCAGGGGCCACCCTTCCTCCTCCTCCTCCCCCCACGCCACCTGAGAAGCGATCCTCTTCTCAGGCGTCCATCGGGGAAACGTTCCGGACCCCAGCTTCCGAGGTCCGGCGTTCCAAAACGGACCCCGCGCGTGAGGACCTTCTTCGGGTCCAGCCCACCATCCCTGTGCCTCCTCGGCCTTCCAAGAAGGCCTCCAAGAAGAAATCTCTATCCCCCTCTCCACCCCGGCGCGTTTCATCTGACGCTTCATCCGTGAGTCGCTGCTCCCGGCCGTCCTCAGTTTCGCCGGGACGCTCTGCTGCCAGGCGTTCCGCCGGCCTTTTGTCGGCAAATGATGCGGCCCCTCCTACACAATCAGGGACAGCGGCCGCAGCTGGCGACGAGTCGATGGAACCGGATCCGCCTGCCGTCAGTTGTAGCGTTGTTG
Source organism: Schistocerca americana (assembly GCF_021461395.2). NCBI lineage: Eukaryota > Metazoa > Arthropoda > Insecta > Orthoptera > Acrididae > Schistocerca > Schistocerca americana. Next base: position 426,912,963 of record NC_060130.1, on the reverse strand, counting down.
CCTCGCAACCTGGCCCTCCGCGGCCATCGAGGTGACCAGCTCTTCCCCGTCTCGTTCCCCCAACTTTTTGACTAGCAATGGCGTTGTTTCATTGGAACATAAGAGGTATTCGATCTAATCGGGAGGAATTACAACTGCTCCTCCGCCTGCACTGTCCGCTCGTCCTTGGTCTCCAGGAAACCAAGTTGCGCCCGACTGACCGTATTGCCTTTTCCCACTATACCTCGGAGCGGTATGACCTCGCCCCTGTGGACGGTATCCCAGCTCATGGTGGGGTCATGTTGCTCGTTCGGGACGATGTCTATTACCATCCCATCCCATTGACCACCCCACTCCAAGCAATAGCTATCCGCATTACTCTTTCTGCTTTTACTTTTTCAGTTTGTACCGTCTACACTCCACCGTCATCTGCTGTTAGTCGGGCTGACATGATGCACCTGATCGATCAGCTTCCCCCGCCGTTCTTATTGTTTGGCGACTTCAATGCCCATCATCCCCTTTGGGGCTCTCCTGCATCCTGTCAAAGAGGCTCACTCTTGGCGGATGTCTTCAACCATCTCAATCTTGTCTGCCTCAATACCGGCGCCCCGACTTTCCTCTCGGACTCTACTCATACCTACTCCCACTTGGACCTCTCGATCTGTTCTACCACTCTTGCTCGTCGGTTCGAGTGGTATGTCCTTTCTGACACCTATTTGAGCGACCACTTCCCCTGTGTCGTTCGTCTCCTGCACCACACCCCATCCCCACGTCCTTCGCGCTGGAACATACTGAAAGCTGACTGGGGACTTTACTCCTCCCTGGCGACCTTTCCGGACCGCGATTTTTCCAGTTGTGACAGTCAGGTCGAATACCTCACGGCTGTTATTATCAATGCTGCCGAACGTTCCATACCTCGTACTGCTTCTTCTTCACGTCGCGTTTCCGTCCCCTGGTGGAACGAGGCTTGTAGGGACGCTATCCGTGCTCGACGACGTGCTTTACGCACCTTTCGCCGCCATCCTACGTTGGCGAATTGTATTGAATACAAACGACTCCGAGCGCAATGCCGTAGAGTCATCAAAGACAGCAAAAAAGCTTGCTGGGCCTCTTTCACGAGCTCCTTTACCAGTTTTACTCCCTCTTCCGTTGTTTGGGGTAGCCTGCGCCGGCTGTCGGGCATTAAGGCCCACTCCTCAGTACCTGGCCTGACCTCAGGTAATGAGGTCCTTGTTGATCCTGTGGCTGTCTCCAACGCCTTTGGCCGCTTTTTCGCGGAGGTTTCAAGCTCCGCCCATTACCATCCTGCCTTCCTTCCCAGGAAAGAGGCAGACGAGGCTCGGTGACCTTCCTTCCACTCGCTGAATCTGGAGACTTACAATGCCCCCTTTACTATGCGGGAACTCGAACGTGCGCTTGCACTGTCCCGGTCCTCTGCTCCGGGGCCAGATGCCATTCACGTTCAGATGCTGGCACACCTTTCTCCGGCGGGCAAAAGCTTCCTTCTTCGTACCTACAATCGCGTCTGGACCGAAGGTCAGGTCCCCATGCGTTGGCGTGACGCCGTTGTTGTTCCTATACCCAAACCCGGGAAGGATAGACACCTTCCTTCTAGTTACCGCCCCATTTCTCTTACAAGCTGTGTCTGTAAGGTGATGGAGCGCATGGTTAATGCTCGGTTAGTTTGGATTCTTGAATCTCGACGACTACTTACTAATGTCCAATGCGGCTTTCGTCGCCGCCGCTCCGCTGTTGACCACCTTGTGACCTTGTCGACATTCATCATGAACAACTTTTTGCGAAGGCGCCAAACGGTAGCCGTGTTCTTCGACTTGGAGAAGGCTTATGATACCTGTTGGAGAGGAGGTATCCTCCGCACTATGCACAAGTGGGGCCTACGCGGTCGTCTGCCCCTTTTTATTGATTCCTTTTTAACGGATCGAAAGTTTAGGGTACGTGTGGGTTCCATATTGTCCGACGTCTTCCTCCAGGAGAACGGAGTGCCTCAGGGCTCCGTCTTGAGCGTAGCCCTTTTTGCCATCGCGATCAATCCAATTATGGATTGCATTCCAACTAATGTCTCAGGCTCTCTCTTTGTCGATGACTTCGCGATCTACTGCAGTGCCCAGAGAACATGCCTCCTGGAGCGCTGCCTCCAGCGTTGTCTAGACAGCCTCTACTCATGGAGCGTGGCAAATGGCTTCCGGTTCTCTGAAGAGAAGACGGTTTGTATCAACTTTTGGCGATATAAAGCGTTCCTTCCGCCATCCTTACATCTCGGTCCCGTTGTTCTCCCATTCGTGGACACAACTAAGTTTCTAGGGCTCACGTTGGACGGAAACTGTGTTGGTCTCCACATGTCTCTTATTTGGCGGCCCGTTGTACACGTTCCCTTAATGTCCTCAGAGTTCTTAGCGGTTCATCTTGGGGAGCGGATCGCACTGTCCTGCTTCGCTTGTATCGGTCCATAGTCCGATCGAAGCTGGATTATGGGAGCTTCGTCTACTCGTCCGCTCGGCCATCCCTCTTACGCCGGCTCAACTCCATCCACCATCGGGGGATACGTCTTGCGACCGGAGCCTTCTACACTAGTCCTGTCGAGAGTCTTTACGCTGAAGCTGCCGAGTTACCGTTGACCTACCGGCGCGACATACTGCTGTGTCGGTATGCCTGCCGGCTGTTGTCTATGCCCGAACACCCCTCTTACAAGTCCTTCTTCGCCGATTCTCTCGACCGTCAGTACGGGTTATATGTGTCTGCCCTGCTGCCCCCCGGAGTCCGCTTCCGTCGCCTGCTTCGACAATTGGATTTTGCCCTCCCTACCACCTTCAGAGAGGGTGAGAGCCCGACACCACCTTGGCTCCAGGCTCCGGTTCGTATTTATCTCGACCTCAGCTCACTCCCGAAGGAGGGTACTCCGGCTGCAGTGTATTGCTCACGGTTTGTCGAACTTCGTGCTCGACTTGCTGGTCACACCTTTATTTACACCGATGGCTCCAAAACTGACGATGGTGTCGGCTGTGCCTTTGTCGTCGGGACCGCCACCTTTAAATACCGGCTCCTTGACCAATGTTCCAGCTTTACGGCCGAGCTTTTTGCTCTCCATCAGGCCATTCAGTATGCCCGCCGCCACCGCCATTCATTGTATGTCCTCTGCACTGACTCACTCAGTGCTCTTCAGAGCCTTGGGGCTCCCTATCCGGTCCATCCCTTGATTCAACGAATACAGCAGTCCCTCCATTGTTTCGCTGATAATGGCGGTTCTGTCAGCTTTCTGTGGGTCCCCGGACATGTAGGAGTGCCTGGGAATGAGGCTGCGGATGCTGCAGCCAAGGCTGCAGTCCTCCAGCCTCGGCCAGCCTCCCATTGTGTCCCGTCATCTGACGTTTGTGGGGATGTATGTAAGAGGCTTGTGTCCTTGTGGTGGGATGCTTGGTCATCCCTCCAAGGAAACAAGCTCCAGGCAGTAAAACCGCTCCCAACTGCTTGGACAACTTCCTCCCGACCATCTCGGCGCGAGGAGGTCCTTCTGACCAGGTTGCGGATTGGGCATTGCCGGTTTAGCCACCGCTACCTGCTCTCTGGTGACCCAGCCCCGCAGTGCCCTTGTGGTCAGGCATTAACGGTGCGCCATGTTTTATTGTCGTGTCCCCGTTTTAGTCAATTTCGTGTTGTCCTGTCCCTGCCATCTACCTTACCGGATGTTTTAGCTGATGACGCTCGAGCAGCTGCTCGTCTTCTGCGTTTTATAACTTTAACTGGCTTGACCAAAGACATTTAACCTTTTTACTTATTTCAACTGCATCTTTGTCAGGTCCTTTTGATGTCCCCCCATCCCCTTGAGTTTTAGCAGGTTCCTTGTGCTCTAACACCAGTGACTGGGCGCTAATGACCTCAGCAGTTGAGCGCCCTTAAACCCTACCAAAAAAAAAAAACCACTCACGAGAATTGTGACTCTCCATGAGGAAGCGGATATCGTCCCCCTCAAGACGACCATATGCAACAATGCGCGGCGGATCTTTGAGAAAGTGGATGCCTTGCGGGACACTGTCCATGGGCTACGCCATGTTTTGACTACACTTCAACGCCGCTGGTATCGACATCCGGTTTCTCTAACCATCCTAGAGGAATCGGATTTCGGCCACAGCTAACGATAGGCCTGGCACACCCACCACTGATGCATCCTTTGGCAGGACTAGCACCCCATTCTACGTCCACAACTTTCACGCCTTACCTGCACATGTCAGACTAAGTTTTTATGCCTGACTGATGAGTACTGTCACCCTTGGAGGGTGGTATGGGAATCCAAGTCCCAGCGCCACATCTCCAAAGTGTATTGCAGTGACGCAGCGTCACTGCCCTGTGGTTAAATTTACTGCCTCACCAACACAATTAGACCGTGACAGACCGGTGATGCTGTATTGTACCATATCACAAAAAAATACTGATTTGACTGATAAGCCAGCACATAAGCGATTTTTTGAAAGTCAGTAATGCAAACATAGTTCGTCACTATTTCCGGAGTTCAGATACTTTAAGCTCCAAATTAACTATGGTTAGCTAGCTACAGAGCACAGACCTTAAATAATCCCTTTTGGGCGAGAATAGTGGGGTCATATTCCCAGTGATTGGACAAAAGCGTCATGGAAATGGTCATGAAGAAAGCTGGTAGGGAAGGATGACCTTGAATATAACAAGCACGATTGCATCGGCTGTAATGTGACGCAGGATGCAAACAGCGCTGATTTTGATCACATGTCTCACTGCCCTCCTACTTTACGTGGAGAAAGGAACTGTCTGCTTACATGACAGAAGAAGAAATGGGAATCAGCTTGGAAGCCGTAGGAGATCCAGTATTACAGTCAGAGTTTTACGGATCTCTAAAAATTCGCAATCAAACGAGGGAGAAAGGATAAATAAAATTTCTTCAGAATTTATAAAATCACTGGGACAACCAAACGAGTATTCAAATTGGTATGTATGAAAAGGCAGACATACAATCAGACTTTTGGAAAAATATTAATTACAGATTCCTGAAATAGCAACGCCAGGTATGTACGAGAACCTTCTTACAATCAGCTTCACAGCTCAAGCATCCAAGTTGCTACCAAGAATAATAGGCAGAAGGATGGTAAAGAGAACTGAGGCGGTATTAAATGCCGGCCGCGGTGGCCGTGCGGTTCTAGGCACTTCAGTCCAGACCCGCGTGACTGCTACGGCCGCAGGTTCGAATCCTGCCTCGGGCATGGATGTGTATGATGTCCTTAGGTTAGTTAGGTTTAAGTAGTGCTAAGTTCTAGGGGACTGATGACCTCAGATGTTGAGTCCCATAGCGCTCAGAGCCATTTGAACCATTTGAACGGTATTAGATGACAATCAGTTTGGCTTTAGGAAAGATAAAGGCATCACAGAGGCAGTTCTGACGTTGTGCTTGATAGTGGAAGCAAGACGTAATAAGAATCAGATTTCTTTCATAGGATTTGTTTACCTAAATAAGCGCTCGACAATGTAAAATGGCGGAAGAAAGTTTGAAATCCTCAGAAAAATAGCTATAAGCTATGGGGAAGGACAGGTAATATACAATACGCAAAAGAACCAAAAGGGAACAATGGGAATGGAAGGTCAAGAACAAAGTCCTCGGATTGAAAAGGATGTAAGACAGAGACACAGTCTTTCTCCATTACTGCCCAGGCTGTACATCGAAGGAGTAATGACACAAATAAAAAAAAATTCAGGATGAAGTGATATTGATGATAAGATTCGCTGCTGACATTGTTATATTGAAGGAAAGTGATGGCGAATTACAGGTCTGTCAAATAGAATGACCAGTCTAATGAATACAGGATATGGGATGAGAGTGAACCAAAGAAAGGCGAAAGTACTGAGGAGTATTAGAAATGATATTAGTGATAAACGTAACATCAAAATTAGCGGCCAAGAAGTAGACGTGGTGAAATTCTGCTATGCTGGAAGCGACTAATACTCTAAACGACGAGTGTATGAGAAACAGACTAGAACAGGCAAAGAGGGCATTTCTCGTAGAAGAAACCTAGTGGTGTCATATGCAAGCCTTATTTTGTGGAATAAATTTATTAAGTTGCACTTTTGGATCGCAGAATTGTGTGGAAATGAATCATGGACAGAGCTACTGGGAGCTGAAGAGGGTACAGAGAAGAGGGAAGACAGAAATTGGAATATATCCAACAAATAGTGGACATGAAGATATTGGCGCACGAAAGGAAGTCGAGGAGGGTTGCATCAAACCAGAGGGAAGATCGATAGCGATGGACCACGAAAAAGACCTCAACCATGTAAAATATGTTAGGACGTTGATTAGTTTGTTTAGAATATTAGTAGTTATGCGAAGAACCAAAGTTGCTTAACTTCAGCACTTAAGGAGCTTAATAATATGTATCTTCCAGCTCAAGTTTCATCCATATGTAAACCAAAGAATTTGAAACGATCTACCCTATTAACCTACACCTTTCCATGTGCTACAGTATTTTTTGGCGTAATTTTATTAGTTGTGCAGAAGTGAATATATTGCGTTTTATCGAAATTGAGAGAGAGTCATTTGTCGAGATCACTTAACATTTTAGCTCTTAATATCTACATCTGTACTCTGCACGCCACCTACTGGTATGTGCAGAGGGTACTTCTGATACTACCATCAGTTCCTTCTTCCCTGTTACATTCGCGACTAGTTGGTCGAAGAATGACTGTCGGAAAACCTCCGTATTAGCTCTACTTTTTCGAATCGTTGGTAATAATTTTGTGTGACATGTCGGAGGAAGTAATATGTTGCCCAACTCTTCCTGGAACGTAATACATCGCAATTTCTACAGTAAACCTCTCCGTGATGCACAATGCCTCTCTTATAGCGTCTGACATTGAAGTTTGTGGAGTATCTCTGTACTGTATTTCTACCTGTATTCCACTGCCATGCTAAAGATTTGGATTAAGTGTTGTTGCCAAGATTACTGTAACAGACAATAGCGTTTCGCAACTATAGACGTACACTGTAATGAATCAGCGGCTGAGTTACAAATCGGTTTAATTTCAGGAGTGGTATCAGCTAGCAACTAGCCATCATTAAGCTGCATGAAACTGTTTAGCTTTGATGAATCTCTCCAGAATACATGTTTTTCTTAAAAGTTATACATCCCCCGCCCTCCCCCCGCGCGCACACCTACACTCCTCCCCCCACACACGCACACTACAACGCCCACACACACCATCCCCCACACCTCCTCACTCACACACACACACACACACACACACACACACACACACACACACACACACACACACACACACACAAACATGTATTATATTGATTAAATCTGTGTTAGAAATATGTATGCCAATACTACAGCTTGCAATAGAAGTCACCAGGGTAAGAAGACACATACACCAAATTATTCTCAGTAGCCCTAGAAGAAGTACATAGATGCCTAAACTTCTAAAAATAAGGAATATCTAATAACAGAATAAATCTACACCACCATGAACCTCTGATGATATTTTACTGCTGTTCTGTAGTCTAGATATATCCGAACATCGAATGGAAGGACTTAATAGGCGAGTTTGAGAGTAGGCTTGGAAATATATTTTAATAAAATTAAATTAATGTATAAATGGCGGTTCCAAAGCAAAATAGTGCAAACTAACTGTGAAATCGTAGAACCAGTTGATGGGTATTTGTGTTTAAGGCTCTCGAAGATAGCGACTGGATTTACAGCAAAAGAAGTAAATGGAAAAGTAAAAACTTCCTCAAGTGCTTTTGATACACTAAATTGAGTTCTCAATAATACGCATCCAGTGTGCCTGAAACGAAAAGTTCACAGTCTGTGTGTACTACCAGCTTCAATTTATGGCAATGAGGCATGAAATTTTAATGTAACAATCCTTCAAACACTGAAGGATTTTCAGCAAGTAGTCGAGAGATGTTCGCTGGGAATTGATAGGAGAGTCAAGAAATAAAAAAAAAAATGGATCAGGGAACAACATGGGATGGAAGACTTCATTATGAATGCAATTAAAATCAAACAGATGGATGAAGCATGTGACCAACTGAATGGATGGTAAATGAGCCAAGGAAATTCTTTGCTGCATTCCAAGAGAGAAGAAAAGACCAAGACGACGACATAATGAATGATGGGTAGATGACGTTAGGGACATTAAGACATTCAGGGTGACGCACGTAACCTTTTCACCTCAAATTACTGTTAATCTGTTGAACACTTCTTAATCTGTTTTCACCTAGACTGACATTGATCACGGTGTCAGGAAAGCAATAACACTGCATTCTCGTAACATCATTAATTCACGAGACACAAGCATCAACTTTGTGTTTTTAAATAGAACTATACCAGAATAGCAAATCTCGATGAGTCAAACTCAGTGATATAACTTCTCAAGTATTCAACAAAGTCGAGATCACACCATCTTCTTCCGGTGAAATCATGAAAATAATTAACTCTTTTAAATTCTCTTGCGGTTGATAACATAACAAACAAAATACAAAAGCACCTTCTTTTGATGTAACTGCTGTATTCAGTCACATATTTAATGGATGAATTTTACAAGGTACCTTTCCAGTCTAAACTAAAATATGTCATTGTTAGACACCAATTGAACAGTAACGGGACAGATATTAATGACTATCCTCCTGTTTCATTATTAACATCATTCTCAGAAGTTTTAGAGAAAGTAACGCCGCCAAATTGTCAGATATCTGAAAAACGAAAGGTATAAGTAAATGAGTATAAGCCAAACGAAAAACCATAAATTAAGAGCAGGGGAAATTAATTAGACAGACCTTCTCGTCATAGATGTCATTATTTCATTTTTGTTTTCGTCTCCAGGTTTTCAAAATATTCATATGAGAATTGTATGGGAGTGATTGTTACAATAGACTGCTACACTGAAAATAAATAAGAAAATAACGCTCAGTCTAATGAAGGTCTCACTGGGAGAAGGCTCTTAAAAAAAATAAAACTATAGAAGTAGCGTTTACACACAGCGATGCACAGCAACAGTTGGGAATACAAAATGCGACGGTACAAACCGACAGACAGTGCTGGAATGTGTGGATACTATTCAGACGTTACTGATTCATTAAGTGAAACTGTCAAAATTCTTTAACAGAACTTGTTGTCAGCCAGATTATAAATAAAACTTAATTTCTTCCATCGAATCTATTGTTCAACAGTGTGTGAAGACCATCAGTACCTTTGTATCCCACACACAACACAACCCCGTCACATTATAGTTAATTACAACAATACACCCTGTGTTTACACCTTTCTCTAGACGATTTGATTTCTTCGTATCACACAGTCACCTCATTTTTAGAGGCGATAAGCAAGAACAACAAACTATCACACCATCATACACCTCGTACGCCACCAATACTCTACCCACGTCTTATCTCCATAGTGGATATCTTAGAACGTGTGATCCCACACACAGAAACAGAGCTTGAGGTCTTGTCTTCCCGCATTCGAAATTAACTTGAAAATGCCCTATTGATCTCAAATGTCTGACTTATGGAACTGGTATACTACGGAAATAATTATCATGTTCTGCATCACTCTGGGTGCTGGGACCTCTCTTCTACCCTCGACAACCGACTCCTCGATTCCGCGCGTTCAAAACGGCCCCTGAATTTCTGGATGATCTACGCATTTTCATCAATCAGCGCTGTAGCTATAGTTTTATTGGCATCACCTCTGCCCCTAAAATTACTACTCTACAAAGCTCAAATAACTCCTTCACCGTGAGTGTTAGGATAGTTTACTTGACGTCACGGTCAATCTTCACATCAACTAAACGACAGGCACAAGAGTAGCATTTCTTCATTAAAGGATTAAACAAATGAATGCATCCAACTTGCGTACCCTCAGATTAATTCACTGAAACTCTCGTTGCTCGCTCCGTTGTTAACAGAAATCGCTTTTCAACTATAAATAATAAACTGGCCGGGAAGAATTCCTCCTTCACTAACGCGTTCCTAGAGGCTCGTAGATGGAATTTTACAAAGTACCTCCCGCATTCCCAATGTGGTCAACTCGAGCTACTCACACGATAATTTGAATCATGGTTGCCAGGAGATTTATGAATTGTTTTCAGTATCATTCATCAAACGAGTAACTACGAGGGTGAATCAAATATAAACCGATATTTTTGTTTTACTTGCCTTTTTGTAAACGAAGAGTGGTGTGATCTCTGCTCATAGTTGCAGCTTAACGTTGTACCGTTTCTTTCGTCAGAATCGCAATGTCAGAGCAAGAGTTGTGCAACACATCATAAATACACTCCTGGAAATGGAAAAAGAACACATTGACACCAGTGTGTCAGACCCACCATACTTGCTCCGGACACTGCGAGAGGGCTGTACAAGCAATGATCACACGCACGGCACAGCGGACACACCAGGAACCGCGGTGTTGGCCGTCGAATGGCGCTAGCTGCGCAGCATTTGTGCACCGCCGCCGTCAGTGTCAGCCAGTTTGCCGTGGCATACGGAGCTCCATCGCAGTCTTTAACACTGGTAGCATGCCGCGACAGCGTGGACGTGAACCGTATGTGCAGTTGACGGACTTTGAGCGAGGGCGTATAGTGGGCATGCGGGAGGCCGGGTGGACGTACTGCCGAATTGCTCAACACGTGGGGCGTGAGGTCTCCACAGTACATCGATGTTGTCGCCAGTGGTCGGCGGAAGGTGCACGTGCCCGTCGACCTGGGACCGGACCGCAGCGACGCACGGATGCACGCCAAGACCGTAGGATCCTACGCAGTGCCGTAGGGGACCGCACCGCCACTTCCCAGCAAATTAGGGACACTGTTGCTCCTGGGGTATCGGCGAGGACCATTCGCAACCGTCTCCATGAAGCTGGGCTACGGTCCCGCACACCGTTAGGCCGTCTTCCGCTCACGCCCCAACATCGTGCAGCCCGCCTCCAGTGGTGTCGCGACAGGCGTGAATGGAGGGACGAATGGAGACGTGTCGTCTTCAGCGATGAGAGTCGCTTCTGGCTTGGTGCCAATGATGGTCGTATGCGTGTTTGGCGCCGTGCAGGTGAGCGCCACAATCAGGACTGCATACGACCGAGGCACACAGGGCCAACACCCGGCATCATGGTGTGGGGAGCGATCTCCTACACTGGCCGTACACCACTGGTGATCATCGAGGGGACACTGAATAGTGCACGGTACATCCAAACTGTCATCGAACCCATCGTTCTACCATTCCTAGACCGGCAAGGGACCTTGCTGTTCCAACAGGACAATGCACGTCCGCATGTATCCCGTGCCACTCAACGTGCTCTAGAAGGTGTAAGTCAACTACCCTGGCCAGCAAGATCTCCGGATCTGTCCCCCATTGAGCATGTTTGGGACTGGATGAAGCGTCGTCTCACGCGGTCTGCACGTCCAGCACGAACGCTGGTCCAACTGAGGCGCCAGGTGGAAATGGCATGGCAAGCCGTTCCACAGGACTACATCCAGCATCTCTACGATCGTCTCCATGGGAGAATAGCAGCCTGCATTGCTGCGAAAGGTGGATATACACTGTACTAGTGCCGACATTGTGCATGCTCTGTTGCCTGTGTCTATGTGCCTGTGGTTCTGTCAGTGTGATCATGTGATGTATCTGACCCCAGGAATGTGTCAATAAAGTTTCCCCTTCCTGGGACAATGAATTCACGGTGTTCTTATTTCAATTTCCAGGAGTGTACGTTTCTCGCTACTAACGGCGGAAAACCATTGGAAATTTTGAAAGTCTTGCGGCACAGTTCAAGACAACACCCTGCGAAAGACTCAAGTGTACACATGGCACAAACAGTTTTTACGAGTACAGAAACAGTTGAGATGCAACTCACCGCCGTCGCCCGAGGACCAGCATGACTAAGGAGAATATTCGAATTTTTAGCCAGTTTATTGAAGAAGATTGCCGAATAACAGTTGCTGAATTGCTACTGCGGTTGGCATAAGTTACGGTAGTGCTCAAGCCATCGTCTATTAGAACCTTGAAAAGTGTTCGCAATGTGGGCGCCTTGTCGTCTCGTCTCGGAGCACAGATTTCATCGTCTCGAGATTTTCAGATGACAATTAATACGCTACCAAACTGAAGTGAAACATCTTTTGCACAGGAATGTGACCTACAATGAAACATGGATGCACCAACACACCCCGAAACCGAAAAAAATGCAGCATGGAATGGCGCAAAAGTGACGTGCACCCGTAAAAGGCAAAAACTGTCTCAGTCTTTTTTGATTTTTAAGGAGTTCTTCTAATCGATTTTCTCCATGAACGTCGTGCTGTGAACACTGCACACTATTGGCAACTTCCGGATCAAATAAAACGCGCGTATAGTCGGAAAAGGCGCGCATTTCCCATCCGATATGTGATCGTGCCTCGTGGCAACGCTCGACCCGACGCAGCTACCCAAACTCAGCAAAAACAAAACATTCAGGAATTGCTCTGGACCACTTTAAAACATCCTCCCTATAGTCTGGACTTCCTGCTCTGCGATTTATATTCGTCTGGACCACTAAAGGAAGGTCACGGATTTGACGATGACAGTACTGTCGAAGTGTTCATGCACAACTGGTCTGCTGTCACAGCCACGTTCATTTTACGAAAACGGGATCAGGAAACTGCCTATGTGCTTCGAAACACGTGTTTACCGTTCAGGAGACTGTATAGAAAAAAGTACTTGTGTATGAATTTTCTGAAACTTAAATAAACTTACAGAAAAAATTTCCGTTTATATTTGATTCAGCCTCATCTTTGTCAATAACTCTAGGATTTTGACACAAAACCAAGAGGTACTCAGTACTTCGACCATTTTATACTTCGTTAGAAATGCGTCGGAACCCCAGTGTCTTGAAATATTTTCTGCTGTTTTCAGTTAATTCTATGGAACCAGCATATCAAACAACGGAAAACTATTCTAGGCTAATCAGGACCACGCATTCTTGGCTTCCTAGTAGCTGGCCGGCCGCTGTGGCCGAGTGGTTCTAGGCACTTCAGTCTGGAACCGCGAGACCGCTACGGTCGCAGGTTCGAATCCTGCCTCGGGCATGGATGTGTGTGATGTCCTTAGGTTAGTTCAGTTTAAGTAGTTCTAAGTTCTATGGGACTGATGAACTCAGATGTTAAGTCCTATACTGCTCAGAGCCATTTGAACCATTTGAACCTAATAGCTGTAGAGCGTTTACTCATTCTATAGTTGGGTAAGATGCTCCACCGTGAACTGCTTTGGCGTCACACACAGCGTAGGGGCTCACTGTTATAAGCTTTTCAGACTGAAACTTCTCATTTCATTCTGAAAATTAAGAGAAAAGCAAAGGTAAAGGAGAATATTGTCTATGGCGAACATCAAGTATTTCCATCATTCCAATTCACAATCAATAAAATAGTGAAACTAAGTGACATGATAGTTTCTAAGAGCGAGTGAATAACATGTAGTGTTATGGAAGGCATACACTATTTTGTCAAACACTTCACCGACGCATGGAATGGCGACGTACTTTTTATTTTTGCGAGATGTAATTTTCTGCAAAGTAATTACCCTGCTATCCTTTGAGGTGAAACAGTACGTATTACTACTATACAGTTTATCAATCAGCGTTGGGTCGTATATGTTCCTTCTCACCATTAATTTTAGGAATTTTGCTTCCTCATGTATATCACGATACGACAACGGGAGTTGAAAAATATTGTCTATCATGGTTCTAAATTTATTTTTGAGTATGTTGATGTCACGAGTTGGCATGAATGACACTATCTGTAGTCGTCGGTTTCCTGTATGCGTTGAAGCCAAGCATGCCATCATTCTTAAAAAATTATAATTCCAGAAAATTAATGGTCTTTTCGATTTCCTGTTCAGTTGTAAAATTCAGTTTATTATGCAATTGGTTGAACTCTCGGTGAATTTCATTTACATCATCTTCAACCAAGTCAACCAAGACAATTGTGTCGTCAGCATACTTATGGTAGCACAATATCTTCTGACTTGTATGAATCAACTTGAAGAACTTGCTTTCTGTGTGATCTAAAAACGTATTTGCCATAGTTCCTTAAAGACAGCACTCCACATCTAGTCCATCACTCTGAATTTTCCTGTTATTTTAAAAACTGAAGTAATTGTGAGATATAACCACACTACTGGCCATTAAAACTGCTACACCAAGAAGAAATGCAGATGTACTAGAACTGACATGTGATTACATTTTCACGCAATTTGGGTGCATAGATCCTGAGAAATCAGTACCCAGAACAACCACCTCTGGCCGTAATAACGACCTTGATACTCCTGGGCATTGAGTCAAACAGAGCTTGGATGGCGTGTACTGGTACAGCTGCCCATGCAACTTCAACACGATACCACAGTTCATCAAGAGTAGTGACTGGCGTATTGTGACGACCAAGTTACTCGGCCACCATTGACCAGACGTTTTCAATTGGTGAGAGACCTGGAGAATGTGCTGGCCAGGGCAGCAGTCGAACATTTTCTGTATCCAGAAAGGCCCGTACAGGACCTGCAATTTGCGGTCGTGCATTATCCTGCTGAAATGTAGGGTTTCGCAGGGATCGAATGAAGGGTAGAGCCACGGGTCGTAACACATCCGAAATGTAACGTCCACTGTTCAAAGTGCCGTCAATGCGAACAAAAGGTGACCGAGACGTGTAACCAATGGCACCTCATACCATCACGTCGGGTGATACGCCAGTATGGCGATGACGAATACACGCTTCCAATGTGCGTTCAAATGGTTCAAAAAATGGCTCTGAGCACTATGGGACTTAACATCTATGGTCATCAGTCCCCTAGAACTTAGAGCTACTTAAACCTAACTAACCTAAGGACAGCACACAACAACAAGCCATCACGAGGCAGAGAAAATCCCTGACCCCGCCGGGAATCGAACCCGGGAACCCGGGCGTGGGAAGCGAGAACGCTACCGCACGACCACGAGATGCGGGCAATGTGCGTTCACCGCGACGTCGCCAAACGCGGATGCGACCATCATGATGCTGTAAACAGAACCTGGATTCTTCCGAAAAAATGAAGTTTTGTTATTCGTGCACCCAGGTTTGTCGTTGAGTACACCATCGCAGACGCTCCTGTCTGTGATGCAGCGTCAAGGGTAACCGCAGCCATAGTCTCCGAGCTGAATGTCCATGCTGCTGCAAACGTCGTCGAACTGTTCGTGCAGATGGTTGTTGTCTTTCAAACTTCCCCATCTGTTGACTCAGGGATCGAGACGTGGCTGCATGATCCGTTACAGCCATGCGGATAAGATGCCTGTCATCTCGGCTGCTAGTGATACGAGGCCGTAGGGATCCAACAGGGCGTTCCGTATTACCCTCCTGGACCCACCGACTTCATATTCTGCTACCAGTCATTGGATCTCGACCAACGCGAGTAGCAATGTCGCGACACGATAAACCGCAATCGCGATAGGCTACAATCCGACCTTTATCAAAGTCAGAAACGTGATGGTACGCATTTTTCCTCGTTACACGAGGCATGACAACAACGTTTCACTAGGCCACTCCGGTCAACTGCTGTTTGTGTATGAGAAATCAGTTGGAAACTTTCCTCATGTCAGCACGTTGTAGGTGTCGCCACCGGCGCCAACCTTGTGTGAATGCTATGAAAAGCTAATCATTTGCATATCACAGCATCTTATTCCTGTCGGTTAAATTTCGCGTATATAGCACGTCATCTTTGTGGTGTAGCAATTTTAATGGCCAGTAGTGCATTTGTTTTGTAAATATACCTACTATCTGTTGTTACTCTTTATAATGTATGTTACCTTGCTAAAAGTACCCGATTGGCTTTAAAGCGCTTTATCGTGTAGCACAATCTGTTGAATGACAGGGAGTATCAATATGTAAAACCTTTTATCTTTGGGATCTTTAACTACTTTTACTTCCTTACATAGGAATACAGTAAAGTGTCAATTTTATACCTCAGTCAGTTTTATATTTCTACATCAAATAGTTATAATTGTGTCTTGTGACTACACTAGTTGTCCTACATCTGTATCGAGGCAGCTACTTGAGTAGTTGTATGTTTTATTAATTTTTAAGATTTTCTAATGTGAGTCCATGAATGAACGCCAGTTTTATGAGCAAGAGTAACTGAACTCACTTTCCTTGAGATGACCTGATTTATTTTCATTCTGATGCAGGTCTCAGTGTTCCAAACAGCAAATTGACGTCCACTCAAATGCAGACATGCTGCAACTAATGTTTAAGTGGTTTTCAGTACATAGGTCAGTCACTCCGCTTATGAAGAGGTTCTATGCAGAGCCTGTGCAGGATACGGTGGCCGATGCGCAGTGACCAATTTTCGTGCAAATCACTGGGCGAGGTCATTCGTTTGTTTGGTAGGAGGGGTGGGGGGCTGCAGTGTTTTTGCCACCTTTCGGCCGGTCGGCGATGTCAAAATCGAGGCGCACGCCTCACAGTCTTTCTCAAACAATTTTACAGAAACTGTTCGGTAAAAACAATCATTTTTGCGGTACTTACGTCTTTATTTATCAGGTTCTTAATGATGTGCCAATCATTTCGTTAATCGTCGTAGTTATTGTGATATTTCCTTGGAAGTAACACACTGCTCGAAATTTGAAAAAGTTTGTAATGAAAAATAGGAGTCCCTATGATTTTGCGTTTGGTGCAGATTACATAATGTGTTGCTGCATACGAAATTTAGGTGACATATCGAATTTTTCTTTAGGCTTGGATGGAAGTCTCCTTCTGTCACCAATCTCGAGAAAACTGATCTGATGTAACACACTCATTTGGGATCGCGCCGCACTAGCAATAAAGCCAGTGTGAAATACCCACAACATTCCTCATATTTCATAAACAGTTTAAGATATCGAAATGAGATTTAGGAAAATGACAGCACACTAAGAGGAGAGTACCTTTGCCATGTGGTTATTATGCAAAATTTGATTAGCTGCCGTATTATTCCACTAACTACAGACTTTTTCGATGAAAGAATGTAACATTTAGGGCCAACGACATCTGATGAAACGAGAAATGCTATGGGTTTTGGAACAACATATGTGAAGATATTACACATTTATTTGGCACCGAGGATGTGTTTTTTTCATAAGCTACTGAGCTTACTTTTCCTCAGTTACTCATTTAATAAACTTAATAAAGCACCGTTTCAGATTTCTATCGCAGTTACGTGTGCACAACATGTTAGTGTGGTGACACTGTTAAACTATGCTGTGTTTAGGCAAAAGAAGCAAATTTTAACATGGCAACTAGAGAGTTCGTAGGTTTTACTCACCACTCGTGACACTTTTCTGAAAGCTACATGTGGTTAACAAGCCAAGCCTGCATTTTCAGCGGAATTGTTTTTATATACTATCTAAAGCAGAGGTGACAGATCGCTTTGAATGGTCACCATGCAAGTGTGGGTGTGGAGGGTCTCCACTTAATATTTACAAAAAAATATGATGTAGGATTCTGTTTAGAACGGCATTTCCCCTACAGCACCTGCTCGTAACCCCCACCACTATCACTCTCCTCACACGTTCCCTGCTGACTGCACATCTACTGGCCACGGTATTCTGCTTATATTTTTGCATTTATACTTTCATTCGCATACCGTTAATGGTGCAACGTCCTTTTCGTATGTACGTCTCATATATCTTGCAAATCCATATACAGCAAAACTTGCTCAAATTGGCACGTGTACAATTCAAAAATCTGCCCAAACCGTACAAGTATTTCAGTCTCGACGCTTTCAGTGCACTTTTATATACTGATTTTTTTGTATATAGCAGAACGTGCCTAACGCAGAAACGGAAAGAAAATCTTAGAACATACTTAAAAATTCACTGTATAATTCGGAGAAGAGCCTATACAGTACTACTGTATAACAGTCATTAGTTATTCGCGACTTTACAAGGACGTTACTTTTACCTCTGCCGGCCGGAGTGGCCGAGCGGTTAAAGGCGCTACAGTCTGGAACCGCACGACCGCTACGGTCGCAGGTTCGAATCCTGCCTCGGGCATGGATGTGTGTGATGTCCTCAGGTTAGTTAGGTTTAAGTAGTTCTAAGTTCTAGGGGACTTATGACCACAGCAGTTGAGTCCCATAGTGCTCAGAGCCATTTGAACCATTTTTTACCTCTGTTAAGCGGCGTAAAACCAAGAAAAGAGGCCCAGCGCGGCGCTGCTGGTGTGGACCTAAAACCGCGCAACTCTGTGCAATAACGAATAAGTTACGCTCAGTGACAGTGCAGTACATCAAAGGAAACGGTTCGTTCGTCAGCGCTCTGTTTGTCGGCTTTCTCGTTTTCCTCACTATTGACGCAAGCCGGCGCATACAGGGACACTGTTGCGCATCTACCAACACTCTGCTGCAATGAGCGCAGTGAAAGAGGTGGGTATTGTTCCGTTAAACAATGGTTTTAACCGCCAAAGTCATTATTTTCTGCCAGTTTCAGTTGACTAGTAGCACTTAAAGATATACAGTAACATGATGTCGAACAAACGGTTTGTGTCGTTAACACTTAACGAAAAGATCAATGTAATCGAGGTGAATGAGAAAGACAAACTCTCTGTGCGCGAAGTTATGTTGCGTTTCAAATGCTGTAAAACACAAATTTATGAGACTTTAAGAAAAGAGGATAAGGTTCTCTGATGAATGGATGAAAGGGAACGGGCAAATCAAAAGAAATGCGAAGAAGACCAGAAATGAAGAAATTAACGAAATAGTGTGAGAATGGTTCATAAGTGTGCGGGCAAAAAATTTACCTTTATTTGGACCCATGTTGCAGAGTCAGGCTCTGAAAGTCGCTAAAGAGCATGGAATTACGGAGTTCAAGGCATCAACAGGATGACTGGATAGTTTCAAAGGCTAGGCACAACATCGTGTGCAATGAAGTGTGTGGGGAAGCTAAGGATGTGCAAGAAAATGTAGCAAAAGAATGGACGACAATATTGTCCAACTTAACTGCGAATCATGACCCGAAAGACGTGTTCAATGCCGATGAAACGGGATTGTTTTGTCGCGCGCTGCTTTTAAAATCGCTAGCAATTAGAGCTGAAAAGTGCACCGGCGAAAAAATGTCCAAGGAAAGACCCACTGTACTGCTGTGTGGAAACATGTTAGCTGAAATGAAGAAGCCACTGGTGATTGGAAAGGCGGCAAAACCGTGTTGTTTCAAAAACATGGACGTCAGTAAGCTTCCAATCACATAGCGAAGCAATAAAAAGGCGTGGATGGCGAGTGGTCTTATGGAAGAATGGCTGGGCTCTTTCAATGCCAAAATGAAAAAAGGAAATCGCCAAGTTCTCCTTTTCCTGAAAAATGCAGCCTGCCACCCGAAAGTAACGTTATCAAACGTTAAATTGACTTGGTTCCCTCCAGGTTCAACCAGCGTCACACAACCCAAGGACCAGGGGCTTATTTACACATTCAAGTGTCATTATAGGCGATTACTGATGCAATCTCTTATCCTTAGTGTTGTAGAAGCAGAAAGTGCGTTTGCTCTTGCACGGTCAGTTTCTGTCCTGGATGCAGTAAATTGGATTGGCTTGGCAGTAAACAAAATAAAACACAAAACTGTTACCAAGTGCGTCAACAAAGCGGTATTTGGGGGTCAAGAACAAGACGCTTCTGTTGCCATCGAAGTTCAAGAAAATATAGCATCAATTGCTGAATTAATGAAAATGCGAAACATTTCATGTAGTGAAGATGATTACATTCGAAGTGATGACTTTCTGTCAACTCACTCCACTTTCGCTTCAGAAACGGATTTAATATAAATCCGCAACACGGAGGATGATGATGAAAAAAAGGAGGAAGAAGAAGAGGAGCAAAATGATGTCCCTAGAAAAATTAATACTCCTGAAGAAGCCATTGCATACATAAACTGTGTTATGCAATTTGCAGCACATACAAATTCGCCCAACTTGTTGGAACTATTGCATGGCGCAAAAAATTGTCTAGAAAAAACAATTTTGAACAGAAAATTAAAACAAGTTTCCCTCCTTGGCATGTGGCGACAAAAGGGAAATGTAAAGCAAATAAACATGGGAATAATATGTATGTGCATGCATAATAAACGAATTTAAAGTTCGAATAAAAATATTGAAATGCCGTGTTATTTATCAATATACAGTAAATGAACATCTACTGTGCTGGAATGAAGGAACAAAAATATAGTATATGCATAATTAAAAAATTTTACTGTACTTTTGTATATGATACCTGACAAATGGTGAGTTTTGTGTTATCCGGAAAGTTGTCCAATTTGAAAAATATTTCAGTCCCACGTAATTCCGTTTTGAGCAAGTTTTACTGTACATACATCACTTTCCAAAATTGTACCTTCTTCTATCCCACTTAATGGTGATGCAACCATTAGATGTTTTTGGCGTCATAACCTTTTATTTAATCATTTACTCACTGACATATCTACTTAGCAATGATATAGCTTTACGTCACCACTGATCATTTCCTTTTTTTATCGTTCATAATAGTAGCGAATACAGCATAGCTAGATTTAGTTGTCAACACACAACTTGAATTATCCAGTTCAGTCATTTTAATTTTCCACATTTTCAGTAACAACACGACTTTTTGTAATCTCTTTTATTCGTTGCTCACGATCACATTGTGTGAGCACATTTACTATCTTCCCTATGAAACAGTAACTCCATACGCATCTGAGTAATCAGTTACTCACTGTTCCATCAGCTTAACATTAGACCACCTTCGGATAAGATTTGGCATTTGTTCTTCTATTGTAGAGATAGTCCATATAGATAATAATTTACGATCGTTCTGAGAGATCAAAACTGTCGTTCCAGAAGTTCCAGATTTATTTTACCTAATTATTTTGCAACTATACTTTATATTTATTCACTAACTGTCATAGCTGTCAAACGACGATGTAAGTACTGTCCCATGTCCCCTTGTTACGGAGCATAATAGTGTTGTCAATTTTTGTTCGGTCCTACTTCTCGATTGGTTGCGTTACTTGCGCACACATCAATATTAGTTCTGTATTTAAGGTGTCGTCATTGCTTGTAACGATTACTGTCGCACTTCTGTATAAAAGAAGGGTAAAAGAACTGACTCGCAGAGTTACAGACCAATATATTTAACATCGGTTTGCTCCAGAATCCTTGAACAAATGTTCAGTTGCAGTGTAATAAAGTTCCTTGACACAGGAAAGCTTCTGTTCACAGCTCAGCACGGTGTTAGAAAACATCGCTCTAGCAAAACTCAGCTTTCTATTTTCTCACATGGTATCCTCGGAGCTACCGATGGAGGGCAACAGGCAGATTCGATATTCCTAGATTTCTGGAAAGCAATTGGTACGGTGCCACACTGTAGACTGTTAACCAAGGTACGAGCATTCGGAATAGGTTACCAGATATTTGAGTGGCTCGAAGACTTCTTAAGCAGTAGGACACGGTACATTGTACTCGACGGCAAATGTTAATCAGAGACAAGGGTATCGTCAGGGGAATGCTGTGACGGACAGGATTAGCAGCAATGTACGGCTATTTGCTGATGATGCTGTTGTGTTTGGGACGGTGACTGAAGGAGGATACAAGATGAGTTACACAAAATTTCTAGTTGATGTGATGAATGGCGGCTAGCTGCAAAGGTGGAACAATGTAAGTTAACGCGGATGAGTAGAGGAAAAATCCCATAATGTTCGAACACAGCGTTAGTAGAGTGCTGCTTGACACAGTCAGGTCGATTAAATATTTAGGCTAACGATGCAAAGCGATATGAAATGGGACGAGCATATGAGGATTGTTGTGGGGAAGGCGAACTGTCGACTTCGATTTATTGGAAAAGCGTGGTTCATCAATAAAGGAGACCGCATATAGAACACTACTGCGATCCACTCTTGAGTACTGCTCGCGTTTTTGGGATTCCCACCAGGTCGGATTAAAGAAAGACATTTAACTAGTTCAGAAGCTTGCTGCTAGATTTGTTACCAGTGGCTTCGATCAGCAGGCAAATACTACAGCGATGCTTCTGGAGTTCAAAAGAGATTCCCTGAAGGGAAGACGACGTTCCCTTCGAGGAACGTCATTCAGAACATTTAAAGAGTCTGTATTTGAAGCTGATTGCAGAAAGATACTACTGCCGCCAACGCACATTTCGATTAAGGATCACGAACATAAGATGAGAGAATTAGGTCTCACAAAGAAGTATATATATATATATATATATATATATAAATTTTAATTTTAATAATCAACAGCCTCAGTTGCACCGTTTAACTAGAATTTACCTAGGTTTCAGTCGGGATAACCCAATCTTCTTCAGAAGAACAGTAACTACCGTTTGTTCATAGTGGACATCGTCAAGCTAAAACTACAAATCCATAAATTATCGTCAGACTGTAAAACTTATCTGAAACTGCCTCGGCCCCACTTCGAAGAAAACAATATTTTCATGTAAACCTCATTAACTTATTTTTGTATGAAGCATAAAAGATATCCTCCCTAATCTTAACAAGCTCATTTCAAATTAGAAGAGGAAATACTACAAATGATGGTGACGCACATGATCTTATAAATACAGTAAAGGGTATATAAGAAATGAAGCATTTTATAGAGGTGCAAAAACGTCCTAGACTTCATAGCAGATGGAATGGCGCTAGGACAGACTTTTTAACACTCCTAACAATGAAGCAAGTACATTTCATGAAGAAAAGTCGTTCGATTGTCTATATGTCAGTTTTTCGCTTTTATTTGCTATGCCAATTGGAAGTGAAATCTACATTTTCTATATTTCGGCTTTTCCGGTTCCAATAAATCTAAATCCCAATCCGAGCTTTTAGATTTTATTTCAGAAGAGAATCGGAAATATAACCTAAAAACCGAAATAATGAAGGGGAACGGACTTTTATTCATAAAATATGTATCTTTTACAGTCTCCGTACGACACATGAAACCATTATGGTTTCACTAAAAATGAAACAAGTTGTTCATTTCTGGCATATCTGTTGCTACACTCCTCGCATATTTCCCACAAACATATTCAATCTTCGAATTTCTCCAGACGCTCCGTCATCATAGTTTCATCTGCCTCGCTGTCATGTTAGCCATTTCTGAATAGCGTTTAATCAAACATGCAGTGACAAAAGACGAACTTTTGTCGGCCAACTGGCACGACAGCTCTATACACGACAAAATTTGTTGGAATGAAGTGATAATGCTGATCTACATGACACCCCTAACGAGCCCAAGTCGGGTGTAGGAGCCTGCTACCTAGTGGCAGAGCGGGTGAAGCTACGATTCTAGCTGACGGTTTAATCCCCGGGGAGAAACAGGAGCCTTTCTATTCTTCCGTGGATCTATGCATTCGCAGTGGAGGTAGTATATTACTCGACCACGATATTATTGCACTGGGCCTCCCGTGGCCGTAATGGGAAATACGCGGTGACGTTACAATAAAGAAGTGCAGTGGTCAAGGAAAATACATCTCCTTGTGAATGATTTCAAGACAGTTGTACATATACTATCAAGTTTTTCAGCGTGTCCCCGTGAAATATCTCGATAAAAACTCACGATGAGCTGACCGCAGCGTGTTCACTCCCAGGTGCAATAATATTGTAGTTTACTAATATACGCGCATGCGCAGAACGCAGTATTTAGAGCAGACTTTTACTCGTTTTCACCTGCGGTCAGCAGACGAGATATACGAGGGTCGGTCAAAAAGTAATGCCTCCCATTTTTTTTCTACTTAAAGAAATTAAGTTAAGTGAAAAATTTGAATTTGGCGCCATTCCTCAAACCTTCTTCTGCAATCCACTGCAGTAGTAACTTTCTGTGTCAACAGGTGGCAGCACAGCAGAAGTTTGTAAGATGGCCGACATCGATGTTCGTTTGAGACAGCGTTGTGTGATTGAATTCTTGAATGCAGAAGGTGAAACGCCCATACGCATTCATGAAAGACTGAAGAAGGTGTATGGTGTTGTGACAGTGGATGTCAGCACTGTTAGACGATGGGTTCGTCGTTGTAAGGAAGCTGAAGGGCAAACACCGTTGACTGACGAAAAGCGGAGCGGCAGGCCGGTGAGTGCAGTGACTCCACACAACATTCAGCAAGTTGATGAGATCATTCGTGGTGACCGTCGGGTGACTGCAGGTGAAGTGTGTCGCATTATTTCTCTTAGTAAAGGCAGTGTGATCACGATTATTAAACAATTGGGGTACTCAAAAGTTTGTGCACGGTGGGTTCCAAGAATGTTAACCGATCAGAATAAAGAGGCAAGGAAAACAATAGCCTCCCAACACTTGCAGCGCTTCCGTTTGGAGGGAGATGAGCTTCTGAAAAAAATTGTGACCGGGGACGAAACATGGGTGCATTTTTTTGAACCCGAATCAAAGAGGCAGTCAATGGAGTGGCGTCACACAAGCTCGCCGAGGAAGAAAAAATTCAAAACTGTGCGATCGGCAGGGAAAGTTATGGCAACAGTTTTCTGGGATACAGAGGGTGTGATTCTGGTTGATTTTTTGGAGCAGGGATGCACAATAAATTCTGTTTAATACGTCACAACCCTCAACAAACTTAAAGCACGTCTTCAGCGAGTTCGCCCAACAAAATCAATGGCAGATGTTCTTCTTTTGCATGACAATGCAAGACCACACACCAGTCGTCACACCTCTGACGAGATTGTCAAAATTGGATGGGAAGTTTTGCCTCATTCCCCATACAGCCCTGACCTGGCACCATCAGACTTCCATCTGTTCGGGCCACTAAAAGAAGCTCATCGTGGGATTCATTTTGAAGATGAGGAGGCCGTCAAAACATCCGTGCGTCAATGGCTTAGGAAGCAGAGCTGTGATTTTTACCGTGCTGGGATACATGCCCTTGTTCAAAGATGGACCAAAACTGTAGAGATGGGCGGAGATTACATTGAAAAATGACAAAATGATCCTCAATGTTGTGGTTTTCAACCTATGTAATTGCATTTAAATTTCCTGACAATTAAACGTAGAAAAAAAAATAGGAGGCATTACTTTTTGACTGACCCTCGTACTTGAGCCCTTGAAGGACTCTTTTGGCTACTGTGTGAGGTATTCTACACACTTTCCAGTGAGTAGCTTTCTGTAAATATAGTAACAAAATAAAATAAAACTATCTTTTTTTGTATTGCCTGTGACAAAAACTGCATATCTAATGATAGCTTCTTATAGCAGAAATAGAATGGAACAAAAAAGTATACTGAGCTTACAAATTCACGGGATAGCAAATGCGCGCCGGCCAGTGTGGCCGAGCGGCTCTAGGCGCTCCAGTCTGGAACCGCGTGACCGCTACGGTCCCAGGATCGAATCCTGCCTCGGGCATGGATGTGTGTAATAGGTTAGTTAGGTTTAAGTAGTTCTAAGTTCTAGGGGACTGATGACCTTAGAAGTTAAGTCCCATAGCGCTCAGAGCCACTTGAACCATTTTGATAGCAAATGCATATATACAGATGGAAGCAGTATCACGTACACAAGGTTTAAAAGGGCGGTGCTATGGCGGAGGTGTCATTTATACTCAGGTGATTCATGTGAGAAGGCTTCCGACGTGATTATGGCCGCACTACGGCGACCAACAGACTTTGAACGCGTTATAGTAGTTGGAGCTAGACGCTTGGGACATTCCATTTTGGAAATCGTTGAGGAATTCAATATTCCGAGATCTACAGTGTCAAGAGTGTGCTGAGAATATCAAATTTCAGGCATTACCTCTCATCGCTGACAACGCAGAGGCCGACGGCATCGCTTAACGACCGAAAGCAGCTCCATTTACATAGAGTTGTCAGTGCTAACAGACTAGCAACACTACGTGAAATAACCACAGAAATCAACGTGGGACGTACGACGTACGTATCCGTTGGGGTGGTTCGACGAAATTTTGTGTTAATGGGCTATGGCTGCAGACGACTGACGCGAGTGCCTTTGCTAATAGCATGACATCGCCTGCAACGCTTCGCCTGGGATCGTGACCGTATCGGTTGGGCCCTAGACGACTGGAAAACCGTGGCCTGGTCAACTGAGTCCCGATTTCAGTTGGTAAGATCTGATGATAGGGTTCGAGCGCGGCGCAGCCCCCAAGAAGCCATGCACCCAAACTGTCGACAAGGCACTGCGCAAGCTGGTGGTTGCTGCACAATGGTGTGGGCTGTGTTTACATAGGAGGGACTGGGTTCTCTGGACCAGCCGAATCGATCATTGACTAGAAATGATTATTTTCTTCCACTTATAGACCATTTGCAGTCATTTATGGACTGCATCGACATTGGTGGGACATAATGGAGATGTCAGTTCGTGCACAAAATCATGCACCGTAACACTTTAGCGATTATGGACCCCGATAGAGGCAACATGGCTCAATATTTCTGCAGGGTACTTCCACGACTTGAGTCAATGCCACGCCGAGTTGCTGCACTACGCCGGGCGAAAGGGGCACCGGCACGATATTTAGGAGGTATCCCGCGACTTTTGTCACCCCGGCATATAAACGTGCTTATGGAAGCAAACAGCAAGGAAAAGGGTCTGTATGATCCTCTAAATACGCTGGACCATAATAAGCTATGTCAATAAATGTTTAATTCTGAGTTTATATGTTTTACGTTAAATTGCATACAATTTTACTTTCGATATATGTACGTATCGCATTAATTGGTGAAAGTACCGCATGTGTTTGATGTGATTGCATCTTGTGTGCTTTTTCAGCATGCCAGGAAGAACAATGTCGAGAGAATAGCCACAAAACCCATAGCAGTTGCGCCGGCCGTGACCAATGAGGATTGTAAAAGCCGTTTTGCATCTTCGCGGTCGCACTATTGCGCCGTACTGAAAAAAGTAAGAGACACTGAGGGGAGTGGCCCAGGCATGATAAAAGGGAATAAACCGACTAGATGAAATAGCTTCCCCCATTACCGTGTCACTTGCGCGAGTCCCATCATGTACAATCGACAGCACCTTGTCAAAAAAGGAAAAAAAAAGGACACATTCATTCTGACGAAGTTCCCATTAACAGAGAGTATGTTTTGCACGGCACAACTGTACAACAACACTACTGTACAACAACACTATTGATGACAAACTGCTGGAAACAGTATCTACCGCAAAATATCTAGAGCGACCTTAAGCGGAATCAGGGGCGATTGTAGAAGTCGGTCAAGGGGGAGGGGGGGGGCTAATGGGGAGGGGAAGAGGGTTTGGGGGACTGGAACATCGCTTAACAAAAGAAGAGTTGGTATCCTCCACCGACAAATTGGTAAAATTTGGTGTTGCTTAAAGTATTTTTTGGTAACTGTTTTGGAGTTCAGGGTAAAAAAGGTGCATTAATAAATAAGACGCCAATTTTAAGTTAAATGATATTTATTGGTTTAGGTAGTAAGCTATTTGCCGCTGTTATTCTTTTGTTGAAATGTGTTTGAAGTACATTGCAACCTATATTGCTACATAATTATAAAAAAATGATTGAATCTGTTGGAGTAATGTATTCGCTGATTTCTGAAGTCATTTTATCCAGTGTAATATAATACTCCATTGGGGGGGGGGGGGGCTCTAGCCCCCGTAGCTCCCTCCCCCCTTGCTACTGCCCCTGAGTGAAATGACCACATGAAACAAGCACTACGGAAAACAGGTCCCAGACTGAGGAAGAATCTTAAGGAAATGTAATTGAGCCACGAAGGACGGACTTAAAAGGTGCTGCCGCGCGGGATTAGCCGAGCGCTCTGGGCGCTGCAGTCATGGACTGTGCGGTTCATCCCGGTGGAGGTTCGAGTCCTCTCTCGGGCATGTGTGTGTATGTTTGTCCTTAGGATAATTTAGGTTAAGTAGTGTGTCAGCTTAGGGACTGATGACCTTCGCAGTTAAGTCCCATAAGATTTCACACACTTTTTTTTTTATAAGGTGCTTGCCCGATCGATTCTTGTGTTTGTTCATTAATATGAGATCCTTACCAGGTAGGACTGATAGAAGAGGTAAAGAAGATCCAACGTAGAGCGTCACATTTCGTCAAGGGATCGTTCAGTCGGCGCAATAGCGTGACTGGACGATCACTCTTCTCACGAGCCATTCGGGAGTGGAACAGGGAGGGGTGGAACTTGTGGTACCAGAAGTAACCTTCGTCATACACCGTTAGGTGGGTTGCAGAGTAAGATCTAAAAGTAGATGTAGACAATCGATAGGTGCTGCATTCGTGCAACTTTGCTCCGAGCTGTCAAGTTCTAAATATGAGCAAACGGCCCTTACTTTTCTAAAACGCGTCGTTTTTCCAGCGAAATGCGAGAAGACGTCAGTAGTAAATTCCTCGTCTGTTGCCACTGGATTTTTCAGTCTGTATTACTCATTTTATAGCATGAGGAAATGGTTGAGAACCTAAAAACAGTTTTGCACTAATACACACCAGTAAAGAGTTCGTTAATAAAGTGAACACTCTCGTCTCTTTCTCTTTGAGGCATATTTAATCTTACAGACTTTGTAAGACTGCTAGCGTATGACACCACTGTTGGAAGAGGACAGACTGCCATAAGAAATATGGCAACTTTCAGAAGGACACGCATAAAATTGCTACTTGTGCAGCGGCTACGATATGGTGCTGAGTATGCAGTGATATAACGTTATTCATCTCATTAGATAAGGAGGAAATGTATCGTTTCATTGCGATATCGGCCATAAACATTTGCGACAGTCGGTGACACCAGTTAAATAAAGTGGCATAGCTGTGAAAAACAACATAAAATGGAACGTCATGACTGCAACACTATGCAAGGCAAAAGCCACACTGCTCTCCATTGGCAGGAGTCTGTGAAGCAGTAGCTTTCTTACCAAAGACGTAACTTACCATGTCGTTTGGTTCAACCTTGTACACCGCACTTCTCCATATCCTCCTTATACAGGTGCGATGACTTAAAAATTGAAACAGAACACTGAAGGGCAGGTAACGGACTTCCTTGGTTTTGTAGTAGAGCTCTACGAATCTTCCTGCTGAGACTAACCGTGAAGGGCCATTTCGTAACAATCCTCTTCTCCTCTTTGATAGCCGCGCGAAAGCACGTCCTCGGCACGCACTCCAAGTCTATGAGACACACGCGATGTGGTATTTGACGTAATTGCATCAGCGTCGCTGCAGCAGCTGTCAATCACAAGACACGTGCCAACTCTCTGCACCGCTACATTCTTGAAATAATATTTTAAAGGAACGCCAGCTCTGCTATAGCCCGCACGATAGGGTTAAAAAAGAAAGATTAGCATTTAACGTCCGGTCGACATCGAGGTCATTAGAGATGGAGCAAAAGTTCGGAATGTTTCAAGGATGGGAAAAGAAATGGCCGTGCCGCTTCAAAGGAACCATCACGGCTTTTGCATGGAGTGATTTAGAGAAATCATAAAAAATCCAAATATCGATGGGCGGAATTGGATTTGAACTGTCGTCTTTCCAAATGTGAGTGCAATATAGTAACCACTGCGCCACCTCGCACGGCGATGAGGTTAAAAGGTCACAATTGTGGTACATCCCATCACTGCCCTGTACCATTCCTCTTGCAATCAGTTAAATTCTAAGCTCTGTATACGAATCTGCAAATAAACATCGTCAACAGTACATTTTTAAGATCCATCAGGCTCCTCCCAACGGTTTCGGAAATCTCAGTAGTAAATAGGTCTGTGCACCAGATTTCAAAGGTATGAAGGCCAGGGGATCATATCAAGATCAAGCACTTCAGCTTCCGGAAAAAGAATGCAGCTTATTACCACCATAACAAACCCCTCTAATTAAATTTCCTTAACAAGAGCGGCCTACAGCTTATATTTTCAGGTCTACATCTAGGCTGCTACAAAATAATAACAGCCGTTGTTGTAAGGGAAAAATCACTGTATACATTACCTTAAAAGTTGCAACAGCCGGATAACTATCCGCATACCAAAGTTTTCGCTGTAGAATCATGCACACCAGGACTAAAATGATAGACCGTATACTGAACAAGAATCTGCCCATAGCAACTCCCCTACTGGTTCCACGGGATCTGCCGTCTTCACTCCACGAGAATTCGCGATCGTCTTCCAGATTTCACAAATTCCGACAAACTATTCAACTTTGTCATACATTTAGGCCTCTTAGCCAACCTGCGCCTTGGCTTGTTTGCCGCTCACAGACATTCTCATTAATTCTGCACCCGCTAAAGGTAAGAACTACTTTCTAGTTAGTGCTGTCATTTGGCCGCGATCCGAATTTTGCAAAACTGTTGACCAGGCCGTTGGTGTGACGTTACGAGAGACCTTCTGAATGCCAGTCCAGCTAATGTTTCTCGGGTGCCCCCTCGCCACCCATAACCCTAAGCCTGCCGACATAGGCAGTAATCCTGCTCTCGTGCAGCTCGCAACGTTTTCAGAAAATCCCAGCGGACGCTACTCCTCGTCTTAGCGACGTTGGCCGATTGTCATCTCTCACTCAAAGCACTTATATTTACTCTCTGGATTGAAATCCGATAAGAGTAATCAGTCTTCCGATGATCCATTCCTATAAGAACAGGAAAGATACGTTAAGCATCTAAATGGTCTGGAAAGCCTTCTTCACACATGTTTTGGAGAATAGGTTATTCCACTATGGTTGTACAGGGAATCCTAAACATTTAGGGTCAGAATGGTAGTAGAAGCTCTTAAACTTTAGCATAAGGAACCAATGGTCGTAAATTACAGTTTAGTTGCTAAAAGAACGTGTCATATGAGCAGTAGAGAGATGGGATTCTCGGCGCAATTAGATGTCAAATTGATATGTTAATTAATTAAACTGGTCAATTAATCCCTCCCTACCACCCCCATCCACACCCCCGACTACACCCACCCCACCCCCGGGTGATGTTATGTGTTTTTCTTAGCCTGCACGTGGGCCTCAGCCCCTCCCCCCTCCCCACCCTCCCCCACTACCAACCTACACTATTGGCGAGCATTTCGAATTTTGCCGGGAATTTCGAATTTTGGTGGAAATTTCTTTGTCCCAGGGCTGTGCTGACATCCCACCCCACCCCCAACCCGGGAATTGGAGGGATATTAAAAACGGCGGGGCCCTTTCTGGGACTCAAACATTGGTTCTACTGGATGGAAAGCCCAAGAACTCCCCCCAACACATGGAAACTGTCTAGATGCAGGAGAGGAAGGTTACGTTAGTGTACGTTATTTATTTTGGTCAGGAAAATGAAGTAAAGATAGGTCCTAATTACGTAATTAATCATAAAGATCAGGCCTAATTACACAACTATATGCATAGCGCTACACAAGCATGGCCTAAAATCACAATAAAGCTCATAAACTGACGATACACTACAAATGGTGTTATTCTGTTGGGAAAAAATTTCACAATACCACTCGAAACTAGTGACAGACACCTCTACCTACAAGCTGGAGGGAAAAAGGCTGGAATCTAAGGTACTATCTTTATTCTTTTTGGCGGTAAATATGTTCAAGTGGCGAGATGCTTGTGTTTGATAGAGAGAGGTTTAAAAAGTGTATTATCTTTAAGCTTACAGCTGAGGACATTATCTATCGTCATTTGACGTCAGAGTTTGCCGCAGACGTCTGCTTAAAAACGACCATGCAGCCCAGGTAACCGAAGCCAATACATGCTACCACAGCTGATGGAAAAAGTGCATCACAGTTCTAATTACACTTCGGAATTGTCATGAAAAGAAAAGCACTCGTAATGAATGGGTCATAATGCAACAAATGTACTGGGGAAAATTGTCATCCCAAAAGACGGCAGGGGGGGCGCTAATTGAATGTGCGTTCTCATCGATAGGCGTCCACAAATTGCCTCCCCTCCCTCTCTCCATCCATCTATGTGGAGATACACGGTTTTTAAAACGGTCAACTTCTCCACTGAGTGCCTCGTAGTTTTTCTGCTGCCATCAACCATCCCCTTGTGATCGCTTGCCGCACTCGGCCTTCTGCCCTCTGCTGTTTTTCTGCAGTGCTACTGCCACTCCTCTGTAGCCACTGGTCTCACCAGGCCTGCCGCAACCCTCCTCAGTCGCTCGTGGCACGCGGCCTGCCTTGAGCCGGCGGCCCTTAGATCACACAAAAGGGAATTTCGCAACACTGCCACACCCTTAGTCGGAGCGCGACTCTGTCTGGTGATCACCCCCTGTAGATACCCCCCCTCGCCTCAGCAGTCCGCCGTTCTGCGATGGAGAACAATTGTACCTGACATCATCTTTTTCTTGCAATCTGTTATACGTATTTCTCAGAAATACTGAACCCCTCTGGAACAACAACGAAATTCCAGAGAACGCCCCAGATGGCTTTTTCAAAGTCGGCTGCTTGGGAAACAAGAACACTACCGCCATATTCTACAATTGTAGGATGTTTGCTCTGTTTTCTGTGTGTATGTATCTGTGCATGTGCCGCAGAAGGCTCCCATAACGTGCTCTTCCCGTTGGTGGCTCGAACGTAGAACATAGAACACGTCGCCGGCCGAAGTGGCCGTGCGGTTCTAGGCGCTGCAGTCTGGTACCGCGAGACCACTACGGTCGCAGGTTCGAATCCTGCCTCGGGCATGGATGTGTGTGATGTCCTTAGGTTAGTTAGTTTTAACTAGTTCTAAGTTCTAGGAGACTAATGACCTCAGAAGTTGAGTCCCATAGTGCTCAGAGCCATTTGAACCATAGAAAACGTCTCTTGACGTAATGCGTGGTTGGTCCATCTTCGAGCCCAATCCAAGATGTGACGTGTTGTGGATCCGCATCCCGACATCGCTGCAGATATAACGCACGGCGGATTCACCTTCAAATCCTATTCCCGATGTGGCATATTGTGGATCCACATCCTAAAGTATCTCCAGATATAGCGCCCGGCGGATCCACACTCGAACGCTAACTCGGGTCTACTGTAGGACCTGGGAGGCATCAACGATACATGCATAGACACAGAAATACAGAAAGCAGAGCAAACATTCTGCAACTGTAGAACATGTGGTTAGAGTTGACTGGATGCATTCGAGTACAGTGCTATACTATGCCACCTGATCAGAAAAATTGTGCATTTGCGCTAGGTGTTGGCAGCTGTACTACATTTACAAGCAATTTTTAGAACACGGACCGAGAAGTGATATCGTGATCGCATGGAAAGAAGAGACATAAAATAGATAAAATTACGAGAAATGACCGAAATTACATATAAATTGAGGGAAAATACGCCGAAATGCAGGGAAATTGAGGGAATACTTGCATGTCTTCTGGTTGGTGCAGAACAATTCTTGTACATGGGAACGCGTTTACGACAGCGAGAGGAATACAAGAAAATGTTGAGATGGAAGCACCGGGAACCGGGGAAACAGTTTTTTATTTTTCATTGAGGCAACATTCTACTGTATGTCTATTGAGGTGATAGTGATACACGCGAGTTGACTGCTGTCTTTGATGCTTTCCTGGAAAAAAGAGAACAATCTGCCTCTAAACTTACTTCCATAGGCGTTAAAGGATGACAGAGAGTGGATGGAGTGATTGGTTGAGATGGAGTTGTAACGATGTAGGATTTAATGGTAGACTGATAATGCATTCTAGAGATGGAGGGACATGTTGCTGCAGGTCATTTGGCCATTTTTTTCCGTTGTTCTGTCGGTATGCATCAGTTGTGTGATATAACCTGTGTTCGACTCGGATGCAACTGCGTGTTCTGTGTGTGACTTAGAGCACTGTCTACTTGAGATCGTTAACAGCAAACCTCTCGGTCATCAGCAGACTTCCATTCTGTTTCGGCAAATTCCTCTAGACGAACGAAGATTTATGCGAGGTACTCCATTCTCCTGCAACATCTTTGGCATGCAACTGAGTCTTCAGTTTCGTAACTACGGTGATTCTAAGTTATCGATGGGTGTTTGTGAGATACTACTATCCCCATGAATACATCTGCTTGACAGATGTCCCCTGTACGAAGTTAGTGGCGATAAGACGTGTAATTTCACATGTCAAACACCGCTGCTATGCATTTGTCTTTTTCTTTGTAAGAGGCATTCTCCGTTACTAACGATCATTTTACATAGGACTGATGCAAGCATAGTATAATTTCTGAACCGTGATCGGATGTAAACAGTGGGGGCTATACACCTCTGTAAACCTATATTGTACATGTATCACAAAGAATCGATGTTTTAATGAAGTGCCGGCCGGAGTGGCCGAGCGGTTCTACGCGCTACGGTGTGGAACCGCCCGGCCGCTACGGTCGCAAGTTCGAATCCTGCCTCGGGCATGGATGTATGTGATGTCCTTAGGTTGGTTAGGTTTCATTAGTTCTAAGTTATAGGGAACTGATGACCTCAGAAGTTAAGTCCCATGGTGCTCAGAACCATTTGAACTATTTTTAATCAAGTAATTTCTCATTTTATAGTTTGTCACCATAGTTTATCGTAGAGAAACCTGCAAGGAGATTGTATGTTATGCGCTGGAAACATATTTCTTACATTGGCATAGCAACAGCGTTGCATTCCATACAACTAATAGCTCGGAAACCGCAACGATCTAACGTTACAGCGTGTTTTAAGTGCAGAACCTTGTAGCCTTAGGAGTGCATATGTTTCTGTTCTCTCTTACCAATAATTTCTTTGTAATGACCCCAGACACTAGAACAATACTTTAGAATTGGTAGCGCTGTTGATTTAAGTAAAATGCTGCAAACTCCTTCCGCCTGGAGCTCCATCATGCATAAAAACCACCCGTTTCTTGACAGCAGTTACAGCCTCGGTTCGCACTGTTACTTCACGAAACGTGGAATGTAGCGGTCTACTTCTGGTCAGCGGCAGATTAAATCGGAGATCTTTCGATCTCTAACTTTATCCTAAGAATGCGAAAATGTCCTGTGACTCCCATCCACAAAGAGAGAGATAATAAATTATGCACTATGATCGAAGTGCTAGAGATATATAGGTCGCCGTCTGGTATACTTTTGTCCATATGTCCGAGAATTAACAATGAATAAACGTACTGCATAGTCATCTATTTACATTCGCAGTGGTACTCGCAAGGTAGTGGAGGGGCTGTTCAGCGATGATACAGAAACTGGGAAGCATGCTGCTGCGTCATTGGTCATTGTTGAAATTACGGTAAAATTGCTAAAAATGATGTGATGCTTATTATTTCAGTATATCGATAGTGTCTTTTCCATCCCATACGTCCACTGGTTTGCTGTTGATTGCCACATAATGACACCGCTTGTTTGAGATGGAGGAAGAGACTTGGTGGAGGGGGCAAAACATTTTGAGCATGACTAGCACCAAAACAGTGATCGCGTACATGGCATCAATATGAGGAATCAATCACATGGAACACAGCACCATCAGCTATCCCATCACTGTGAATGATGAGTTTAAGTGTAGAGGTCGTCAATCACCTTGGACAGCAGTTTGGAAACGCTCCACAATGCCTTAAAATTCTTCCAGTTTCCTTATGTTGCGACTATCTTTTATTTCAATTACCCTGTGTGTGTGTGTGTGTGTGTGTGTGTGTGTGTGTGTGTGTGTGTGTGCGTGTGTTGTGGAAGCAGCAGCAACAACTAGATTTACACTGTGCGATGTCTAGTTTTCTGTGACAACCAATGGATCAAAACATGTTAACGTCACTTTAGAACCTGACACAGACCTCGAAATCGTGGCGTAAAAAACAATATGCATGGCAGTGTACAGTCGGTGTTACAGCAGAAAAAGCGGTGTACTGAACAACAAAACAGGGATCCTCTCTTGCGACTGATAATCTGTGGGAGATGGTCCTTGCACAGTACAGGTGATGAAACTTTACATTGGTCTGTGCAAGCGACGTCCATCATTGGCGGCCTGCTCCAAGGGATCAATACCTGTATATTTAATAGGGCCGCCGCATATGCTCGATGCCAGCACACAGACGGTATTTGTTTTCGATATACCAGAAGAGCTAGATGCGGTAAAAATCTATTGGATGAAGTTAGAGGAGTTTTTGTAGTTCGTAATTTTTCTCTGTTGAATGGTACAGGATAATGATGATAGAATGTTTGGTCGATAGACTTGAATGGACCCTGAGGGAGGCAGATCTTCTTTGGGCTGCAGTACCTGTATAGTGTTGAGTCTTTCTAATTTTCCTGATAAGAAACACCACCATAACTGTAACTCTTCAGGCTTTCCCGGCCATCTAATGACATCTTGGGTTGTCGGGTGCTCTGCCGGATATCAGCGTCGTACTTGCACGATATTTCGGTCACGTAGCTCGTGACCTTCATCAGGTGCGACCTGAGACTGCTCCTCGAGTGGACCTGGTCCAGTATTTATGCTTATGGCCTCCCCCCTCCACCAACGGCTGCAGGCGCTTCCTCTGTGGTCCGCGCCCATTCCCTGCGACCTGCTGGAGCATTCCTGTTCCGTTTTCCGTCCGCTGCGATTCTAGGTGTTCCCTCTGCGGTCCGCGCCCACCAAACCCGCTCCTGTGGGTTTCATCTACGGTCTGGGGTACCAAGCGTTCCCCCTGCGGTCCGCGCCCGCTCACCACGACCTGTTGGAGCGTTGCCGCTCCGTTTTTCGTCCGCTGCGGCTCTGGATGTTCCCTCTGCGGTCCGCGCCCACCAGTCCCACTTCTGGGTGTTCCATCTTCGGTCTGGTGCGCCTGGCAGTCCGTCAGGGGCTCGTTTTCCATCTCCATGTCTCTGGTTCTTCTGTTTGTGTAGTGTTGCAGCTGGCCCCGTTGCTCCTTTAACAATTCCAGAGCTGGATCCCAGGCTCTGCTTAGCTGGTACCCTGTGTCACGGTTCATAAGATCGTCAGCCATTTTAATTCCTATCGATTCTCTTATAACACTGTCCCAAAATCTGGGTGTTTGTGCTAGAATCTTGGTATCCTCATACTTCATGGCATGATCTAGTTCTAGACAGTGTTCAGCAATGGCTGACTTAGTCACCTGTCTTAATCTAGTGTGCCTCTGATGTGCTTTGCACCTGATCTCCACAGTTCATGTCGTCTGGCCAATGTTGGACATGCCACATTGACAAGGTATATTGTAAATTCCTGGTTTTCGTAACCCCAGGTCGTCTTTGACACAAAGGTGGGCGCGGACCGCAGTGAGAACACCTAGAACCGCAGCGGACGGAAAACGGAGCAGCAACGCTCCAGCAGGTCGCAGGGAATGGGCGCGGACCACAGAGGAAGCGCCTGCAGCCGTTGGTGGAGGGGGAAGGCCATAGGCATAAATACTGGACCAGGTCCACTCGAGGAGCAGTGTCTCCCGGGCCTTCGACTTGGTCTGGCATGAGAGTCTGCTGTACAAGCTATTTGACCACGGCGTCTCCACCTCCCATGTCCGTCTCATCGCCACGTACCTCGAAGGTCGCACTTTCCATGTTCGCATCCCAGGAGGTACCTCTACCAGGAGGCACATCAGGGCGGGTGTTCCGCAGGGGAGTGTGCTCGGCCCTGTTCTCTGCAGCCTTTTCACGGCCGACACTCCCACCATTCCGCAGGTTCATCTCGCCCTGTATGCCGACGATACGGCGGTTTATGCTCGCTCCCGGAGCACGGCCCTTCTCCGACTACGTCTCCAGTCTGCCATCGACACTCTCATGGAGTATGCCAAAAAATGGCGCCTCGCCTTCAACCCTGGCAAAACGCAGGCTCTCATCATGTGCCGGCGCCGGTGGCCCGTTAACTACCCTCCTGTCACTGTCCTTGGTACCCCTGCCCCATGGGCAGGGACCGCCAAATATCTGGGAGTCACCCTGGACAGGGCCGTCACCTGGCGTCCCCACATCGAGGACATACGGGACAAGGCCTTGGGGCGCCTCAGTCAGCTCTATCCTTTCATTAACCCGTCTTCCTCCCTTCCCCGGCACCTTGGCGTCCTCCTCTACACCTCCCTGATCCGCCCCATCCTCGAGTATGCTTCCGTTGTGTGGGGTAATGCCGCCCCTACACATCTCCACCGTCTCCAGACGGTACAGAACCGTGCTCTCCGCCTTGTCCTCCGCCTCCCATACCGTTTCCCCACCCGTGAACTTCATTTTCTTGCTGGAATCCCCCTCCTTCACGAACGCGTCTGCTCCTCTGCCATTTCCTTCTATCACCACTCCCGCCAATCTGCCAATCCTCTTATCCTTTCCCTCGGCACTCGCCTCCACCGTCTGGCCACCACCCGATGGCCTGACCTCCTTGCCGCCTGATCACTGGTTGCCCCCTTTTCCCTACCCCTCCTCACTCCCCACGTTCCCTTCCTTTCTTCCTCCCCCCTTCCCTGCCAACTGCTCCATGCCTCCGACCCCTCAATCTAAGAGTGTCTGCCTCGCCATCAGAGTCGCCGACCGGCTCTGTTGGTATTCGTTTTTCTAATCTTCTTCTCTCATTCTCTCTTCTGCTTCTTCTCTTCCATCTCATCAATGACCGGCTTATCAATTGAGCCTTTCGTCTTTCTGCTTCTCTTACTGTCCCTCCTACTATCCTTTTCTCTTTTATGAAAAAAAAAACCCACACCGGGCCAGCCATCTGAGGCCTTTCGTTTTCCTCCACTTCTACTGTCCCTCTCTCACTCTCCTGTCTTCTTTGGGTTCCCCCAA
This sequence comes from Schistocerca americana, assembly GCF_021461395.2. NCBI lineage: Eukaryota > Metazoa > Arthropoda > Insecta > Orthoptera > Acrididae > Schistocerca > Schistocerca americana. Next base: position 426,874,413 of record NC_060130.1, on the reverse strand, counting down.
AAAAAAAAAAAAAAAAAAAAAGCAACATGCACACCGCCAAGCCATTCTCAACCGCCAAGACTCCACTCGCCACACCGCCATGAGGAAGGCGAAGCGCACCAGCGCTAGAACTTCCTTCTCAAGCCGAGGGTCCACCCTCACCTGTGCAGCGTCGAGGAGCAGTCTCAGGTCGCACCTGATGAAGGTCACGAGCTACGTGACCGAAATATCGTGCAAGTACGACGCTGATATCCGGCAGAACACCCGACAACCCAAGATGTCACCACCATAACTGTTCGTACTGTTTTTTATACTACCTCATGTTGCAGGAGCAAGCTTCGTTTGGCGCTGACCTTACTCATCGCACATAGTTGGTGGAACTACAACATGTTCCCATTTCCACTAGTGGTCAAAACACACTCCTATAGCATTGACTCAGCTCACTCTGTTTCTACACGGATTGCGGAATGTGATAGAATGCTCTCTCCAACTTGTGCTCAGTTCCGACTTCAGTTGGGACGATCAGATGTGCAAAGCTGCAGGGATGGCGGTGCAGAGTCTGAGGAGCAGTTACAAGATGCATAGGGACTATCTCAAACCACGTTGGAAATTTACTGCAGCGGATAATTTCGGAAAGGGTAAGTCGTTTCGAGATATAAGAGTGCCATGAATATGATTCACAAGTGGCCGTAATCATTAAAAGACTTCTCCATAGGATGCAACACATGTATGTGGCTGAATGGAAAGGCTTGATTCCAAATCTCAATCAGCATTTCTGCTGGAAAGCCTAGGACTACAGACCTGAAAAGCCAGTGTTCATTCCTTATGACCTCAATCAGCACACCATCTACTGTAGTGATCATTCTCAATCAACCATCGCCTATAGCCCAGTGGTTATATTGCAGAACCTCTGACATGGAATCGAGACAGAATGCGTTACAAATACTAGAGAAATATTTAGTGGTGGCATGACTGAGTTGCAAATACAGGCTTCATACCACTTTCCTAAGCCGAATCACTTTCTAAATTCGATGATTTTATTACGAGCTTACACCGTTGGCGAAGTGTAACAGCACTATTGGTCTGTTAATACACTCTGGTGATCACTGTCTATATTCATTCCACTTCATTCGGAGGTAATGCCATACCTAGATTTATAAGGCTTGTATAGGTTTTAACATGAATATTGTTGGCGATACTTGTAAGCACCTGTAGAACTAAGACCGCAAGTGACAGAAACATGGCCGTTGCGATCGTGTTTTTAACATATGGCGACTTGTAAGACGATTACGCCTCTTTTTCTAAGACACAGTGGTACCATACACAAGGAAAAATCTTATGAGACATTTCCATCCATTGCTGAAATTCGCTTAGTATTATTTTGTATCAAATGTTCGAATGTGGGTGAATTCCTAAGGGACCAAACTGTTTTGTATCGCCAGAATTCAGTTATTGGTGAAGTATTATGCTTTGTAGTAGTAGGGGATGCGTAGTAGATTCGCCTTGAGCCCCAGGCTTATAAAGTATGTGGGTGTTCTGACATGTGCAAAGAAAATGACTATGTCCTGTCATAAGGGAAGGTATGCATTTGACGTGAAAAACTGCGAAAGCTGTAAGGGGACTGAAAGATTTTTTTTTACACTGCTTATGAAGGAACAATACAGGAGCCCTCACGTATGATTATTAGTTTGCAGAATATAGTCTTCTTCCAGTACTAATAGAAAAAAAAAGAAAAAAGAAAAAAAAACTGAACTCCTCCCGAACAGGCCATGAAGGCCCAATGGTACCGTACTGACCAGCCGCCGTGTCAGCGTCAGCTCATAGGCGTCAATGTATGCGGATATGGAGTTTCCTCCAGTACAGACGACACAATTTTGTCCAGATCTGTGCAAAGGACTTCGAGACTGGCCTCCAGCTCCAATGGAGTCATACGATATATGAATATGTTCAATGACGACATGCAGACGATAGTTGTTTTTCGATATATCGGAAGAGAGAGATGTGGTAAAGTCTTGCAGGAGGTACTATTACAAGGAGTGTAATTGGTTAAAGTTTGGACGCAGATAGTTCCCTCAAAACTACACCGATTTTGCTCATAAAACTAATACGAATCGGCTGTTTCTATTCCCATGGACTCATTATAGTTATTATTATTATTATTATTATTATTATTATTATTATTATTATTGTCGCCACTATTGCGTGTTTAAAAAACAGGTGTTATTTCATACTACATAACCTCTAATTATAAAGTAGTTACCACTTGAATTATAGCTCGTTGTGGAAACTAGAAATTATATTGGTTTTTTTCCTCACATGTGAGTAGATTGTGTGAAACAGGTTGTGATGACACAAATTGCTTACAAAACTAGAACGCAAGAATCTGCTGCTGTATGACATGTTGGTAGAGTTAGATATGCATAAAAAATGTCAAATGTAAGCATGCAGACGGTAATTGGTTTCGATGTAATGGAAGAGACGCATGGTAAAATCTCTCACACTGTGTGATCAAAAGTATCTGGACACCCCCAAAAACATACATTTTTCGTATTAGGTGTATTGCGTTGCCACCTGCTGCCAGGAATTCCATATCAGTGATCTCAGTAGTCATTAGACATCGTGAGAGAGCAGAATGGGGCGCCCCGCGGAACTCACGGACTTCAAACATGGTCAGGTAATTGGGTGTCACTTGTGTCATACGTCTGTACGCGAGATTTCCACACTCCTAAACATCCCTAGGTCCCCTGTTTCCGATGTGATAGCGCAGTGGAAATGTGAAGGGAAACGTACAGCACAAAAGCGTAGAGGCCGACCTCGTCTGTTGACTGACATGGACCGCCGACTGTTGAAGAGGGTCATAATGTGTAATAGACAGACATCTATCCAGACCATCATACAGGAATTCCGAACTGCATCAGGATCCACTGCAAGTACTATGACAGCTAGGCGGGAGGTGAGAAAACTTGGGTTTCATGCTCGAGCGGCTGCTCATAAGCCACACATCACTCTGGTAAACGCGAAGCGACGCCTCGTTTGGTGTAATGAGTGTAAACATTGGACGATTGGACAGTGGAAAAATGTTGTGTGGAGTGACGAATCAAGGTACATAATGTGGCGATCCGATGGCAGAGTGTGGGTCTGGCGAATGCTCGGTAAACGTCATCTTCCAGCGTGTGTAGTGCCAACAGTAAAATTCGGAGGCGGGGTGTTACGGTGTGGTCGTGCTTTTCATGGAGGGGGCTTGCACCCCTTGTTGTTTTGCGTGGCACTATCACAGCACAGGCCTATAATGATGTTTTAAGCACCTTCTTGCTTCCCATTGTTGAAGAGCAATTCAGGGCTGGCAATTGCATCTTTCAAACAATCGAGTGCCTGTTCATAATGCGCAGCCTGTGGCGGAGTGGTTACACGACAGTAACATCCCTGTAATAGACTGACCTGCACAGATTCTTGACTTGAAAACTATAGAAGACCTTTGGGATGTTTTGGAACACCGACTTCATGCCAGGTCTCGTCGACCGACATCGATACCTCTCCTCAGTGCAGCACTCCGTGAAGAATGGGCTGTCATTCCCAAAGAAACCTTCCAGCACCTGATTGAACATATGCCTGCAAGAGTGGAAGCTGTCACCAGAACAAAGTGTGGGCCAACACCATATTGAATTCTAACATTACCGATGGAGGGCTCCACGATCTTGTAAGTAATTTTCAGCCAGGTGTCCGGATACTTTTGATCACATAGCTAGTGTAGGAGGTTCCATTACAATACAGACTGTCATAATTTGTTTTGCAAACGTCTGTACGATATACACTCCTGGAAATGGAAAAAAGAACACATTGACACCGGTGTGTCAGACCCACCATACTTGCTCCGGACACTGCGAGAGGGCTGTACAAGCAATGATCACACGCACGGCACAGCGGACACACCAGGAACCGCGGTGTTGGCCGTCGAATGGCGCTAGCTGCGCAGCATTTGTGCACCGCCGCCGTCAGTGTCAGCCAGTTTGCCGTGGCATACGGAGCTCCATCGCAGTCTTTAACACTGGTAGCATGCCGCGACAGCGTGGACGTGAACCGTATGTGCAGTTGACGGACTTTGAGCGAGGGCGTATAGTGGGCATGCGGGAGGCCGGGTGGACGTACCGCCGAATTGCTCAACACGTGGGGCGTGAGGTCTCCACAGTACATCGATGTTGTCGCCAGTGGTCGGCGGAAGGTGCACGTGCCCGTCGACCTGGGACCGGACCGCAGCGACGCACGGATGCACGCCAAGACCGTAGGATCCTACGCAGTGCCGTAGGGGACCGCACCGCCACTTCCCAGCAAATTAGGGACACTGTTGCTCCTGGGGTATCGGCGAGGACCATTCGCAACCGTCTCCATGAAGCTGTCCCGCACACCGTTAGGCCGTCTTCCGCTCACGCCCCAACATCGTGCAGCCCGCCTCCAGTGGTGTCGCGACAGGCGTGAATGGAGGGACGAATGGAGACGTGTCGTCTTCAGGGATGAGAGTCGCTTCTGCCTTGGTGCCAATGATGGTCGTATGCGTGTTTGGCGCCGTGCAGGTGAGCGCCACAATCAGGACTGCATACGACCGAGGCACACAGGGCCAACACCCGGCATCATGGTGTGGGGAGCGATCTCCTACACTGGCCGTACACCACTGGTGATCGTCGAGGGGACACTGAATAGTGCACGGTACATCCAAACCGTCATCGAACCCATCGTTCTACCATTCCTAGACCGGCAAGGGAACTTGCTGTTCCAACAGGACAATGCACGTCCGCATGTATCCCGTACCACCCAACGTGCTCTAGAAGGTGTAAGTCAACTACCCTGGCCAGCAAGATCTCCGGATCTGTCCCCCATTGAGCATGTTTGGGACTGGATGAAGCGTCGTCTCACGCGGTCTGCACGTCCAGCACGAACCCTGGTCCAACTGAGGCGCCAGGTGGAAATGGCATGGCAAGCCGTTCCACAGGACTACATCCAGCATCTCTACGATCGTCTCCATGGGAGAATAGCAGCCTGCATTGCTGCGAAAGGTGGATATACACTGTACTAGTGCCGACATTGTGCATGCTCTGTTGCCTGTGTCTATGTGCCTGTGGTTCTGTCAGTGTGATCATGTGATGTATCTGACCCCAGGAATGTGTCAATAAAGTTTCCCCTTCCTGGGACAATGAATTCACGGTGTTGTTATTTCAATTTCCAGGAGTGTAGAATTGCAATGGTGAAACGAGACCTGCCATACTGTACAAAACAGCTACGTCCTCTTGAATTATAGTTTATTGTTTTCGAACATGTGAGCTAATGTCGTGAATGATTGTATTCTTAACGTTATTTTACGTATCTGAAATGTTTGTAATACCCACGTGATCATTTGTGATCGGAGGCAGTGCACTTAGCTGGATGTCGCAAAATAATGAGATGTGAATTGTATCCTGCAGTTGGTGGTAAAAACTACAGAGATTTTGCTCATAAAACTAATAGAAAACGGACTGCGCCTATTTTCGTGGAAAGAGGATATTTATTATCATTACGATTGTGTTTTCGTTTTTTAATAGTTGCTTTATTATAGAAGTCACATTGATGTTAAGTACAAATGTTACTGACCAGTGATCGGAACGATGTGGTGGCAGAGTTCCCTAAGAGGTCGCGGCTGTCCCTTTAAACAAAAAAACCTGTGGTCGGGATAAGCCTCACTTATCACGGTTTTGTTCTGAGGGATGCCGGTGTTGTGCTCTATTGTATGTGTAGCTTTTGTTGGCGCTGATAACACTGACCACCCAGCAGTGTGCTCACCGGGACGCATTGTACTGAAGACACCAGAGTGTGAGGCTGCGGTCGCTTTAGACGGAAGGCTTCCTGTTTCCCAAGAAGCCGACTCTGAAAATCCATCTGGGGCATTCTCCAGAATTCCGTTGTTGTTCCAGAGGCGTCCTGTATTTCTGAGAAATATGTGTAACAAATTGCAAGAAAGAGCTGTTTGACGTCACATGCAATTGTTCTCCATCGCAGAACGGCGGGCTGCTGGGGGCGAGGGGGGCATGTCTACAGAGGGTGGTCGCCAGGCAGAGTCGCACTCTGACTAGGGGCGTGGCAGTACTCCGAAATTTCCCTTGTGTGTTGGCTAGGGGCCGCAGCCTCAAGCCAGGGCAGGAGTTGCGAGCGACCGTGGAGGGTAGCAACAGGCCTAGTGAGACCAGTGACCACGGAGGGGTGGGAGTGGGACCGCGGGGAGACAGCAAAGGGCCGAAGGCCGAGTGCGGCCAGCGACCACGAGGGGATGGCTGTTGGCCGCAGAAAAACTACGAGGTTCTCGGTGGAGCAACTGGCCATTTGAAAAACCCTGTGTCCCCCCGTAGGTGGATAGAAGGAGGGAGGGAGGAGGGGCATGAGGGCTAGTATGAGGTCCTCAATTTTCGGCAGTTTGTGGACGCCTATCTATGAGAATACTCATTCAACTACCACCCCCTCTACTGTCTACCCCAATGTATGTTTTGCATTATGACCCGTTCATTACTGGTGCTTATCTTTTCACAACAATTTCGAAATGTAATTAGAACTTTGATGCACTTTTTGCATCAGTTGTGGTAGCGCGTATTGGCTTTGATTACCTGGGCTGCAGGGTCGTTTTCGAGCAGGCGTCTGTAGCAAACTGTGACGTCATACAACGATGGATTCTGTCCTCAGCTTACAGGTAATACACTTTTTAAACTCCTCTCTATCTTACACCAGCATCTCCTCACTTGAACATGTTGCCTGCCAAAAAGAATAAAGATAGTACCTTACATCCCAGCCTTTTTTCCCTCCAGCTTATAGGTAAAGGGTAATGTTCAAGTGTGTCTGTCACTAATTTCCAATAGTATTATGAAATTTTTTTCCCAGCAGGATGTCACCAGTTGTAGGGTATCGTCAGTTTTTGAGCTGTGTTGCGATTTTAGGCCATCCTTGTGTAGTGCTACACATATAGTTATGTAATTAGACCAGATCTTTAAGATTAATTACGTAATTAGGACCTAGCTTTACTTCATTTTCCTGACCAAAATAAATAAAGTACACTAACTTAACCTACCTCTCCTGCATCTAGACAGTTTCCATGTGTTGGGGGGAGCACTTGGGCTTTCCATCCAGTAGAACCAAGGTCTGAGTTCCAAAAAGTGCAATGCCATTTTTAATTTCCTCCCAATTCCCGAGTGTGTGTGTGTGTGGGCGGGGGGGGGGGGGGGGGGGGAGGGAATGTCAGCACTGCCCTGGGACTAAGAAATTCCCACCAAAATACGAAATTCCCTCCGAAATTCGAAATTCTCGCCAATAGGGTAGGTTGGTAGTGAGGGGAGTGTGGGGAGGGGGGAGTGGGCTGGAGACCATGTGCTGGCTGAGAAAAATACATGAGATCATCTGGGAGTGGGGTTGGGCGTGGTCGGCTTTGGGGGTGGGCGCGATCAGGGGGAATTAATTGATCAATTTAATTCTTTTGCATATCAGGTTGATATCAAAACTGAGCTGAAAACCCCATGTCCCTACTACTCATATGGCGTTCTTAGCTGCAAGTTTTCGAGGGATAGGTTCAGCCATCTAATAGCAAGGGGATTTCTTCCACCACGCACAATGGTGTTTGAGAGTTGAAACTTAAGTGCACCTGTTTCTTGCCAGCTTACCGTATATTGGACCAGATTTGTGACTCGAATCAAGGCTTCGTTATAGACAGAATTCAAGAGGTTGCTCTTAACGGAACAATATCGACAAATGTGGAGGTAATTTCCATAGTACCCGAAGGCAGTATGATAGGACCGTTGCTGTTTACGACGGCGGATGACAATCAAGTCACATGCCCTCACTGCATGACCCATTGCGGAGAGGTTTGAAATTTAATCCAGATCGTTGGTGATCAAGAAAACTGGGGTACAACTTCTCCTTCCCCTTATCGGCCAAATACTGTCGATGAAACTTTGTTCTACGACTGGCATTCGAGCTGGCTGCATCTGAATCGAAAATCACCCCATAGACGTAAGTTCAAGTTGCTTATTGACGTAAACTTACACCTAATAGTAACAACTTAAGCTAGTAGCAAATGTTCAAAGTATCAGCCACCATTCTCGAGGTACAGCGATTGGACAAAAATATGGAAGCACCGAAAACACGACACTTTACCACGCCCAGTACTGTATAGCAAACCTACTGGCCTTCAAAACAACTTCCAGTCATCTAGAAATGGACAAGTACAGGTCCTATGTGATTTCGAAGATAATCTTTCACAATTAACCCTGCAAAATATTGCCAAGTACTGGTAACGATGATGGAGGTGGATGACAATCACATATCCTCCAATCCAAAGTAGACAACAAAGACTCAGTAATATTAGATCTGCTGACTGGTGACCATGGAAGATGCGACAGTTCATTATCGTGCTCATAAAACCGGTACTAGACGATGCATGCTGTGTGAACAGGAGCCCTGTCGACTTGGAGTACAGCATCATATTTGGGGAATAAACATTGTACCATGTGTTGTATCTGATCAGCCGAAATGGTCATATAATCCTTGGCAGTAATATGACCTTGAATAGTAACCATGGGGCCCTTGGAATACTTCGATATGTCTGCCCAAATCATTACCGAACCCTCACCATATTTCACTCTTGGGACGTAAACTCGGCCAGAATTTGGAAACAGCTTAACACAAGACTCATCGGACCAACTGAGTATCTTTTATTGCTCCATTGTCCACGTTTTACGGCTTCTGCGCCACACTTTCTTCTTACGGACAGTTGCATCATTGATGATTCGCTTTGGAATTGCAGCTCGCCCTACAATTCCCTGCTTATGATGCTCCCTCCCTGTTGTTTTGGTGCTGACAGCGTTCGCGAACGTGAATTTCGGTTCTGCAAGGACTTTTGCAGATTTCGTCATCTTATTTCTGTCACAGTCCTCTTCGATGACCGTTGGTCACAATCACTCAACATACACTATCGCCTGCGTTGTGACTTAGCGGATGATTTTTTCGCTCTCTCTATGTGCTGTACACATCCTCGGTACGGTGCCTCTTGAAACATCAAACACTTTGACTACCTTAGTTACGGAAGCACCTATCATACGACCACAAACAATTTGCCCGTGTTCGAATTCACTTAGCTCCAACATAATGCATTCATAACTACAGACAACCCTGTTCCGACCACGACTGACACTTGCAACACGTTGTGGACATTGCACGAGTGCCGTTCGTGTTCAAATACAAGAGGGAAACCTGCAGGCTGGACTAGCACCTTCATCTGTTTGCAAGCACGCATTTCTCGCGGTGTTTCTAAATTTTTGTTCAAGCCCTCGATGTATTACAGCACAATCCATTCCCAGAAATGAACTCTGGTATGAAAATCATTTGCTCCGTTGTTTGCACGCATTGTTTGTGATTCGTGTGTAATTGCAGCTTTTCAAACTGTACCGAGTGTTTCAAAATGAATATACCGGTTTCATGGCTTTGTAGTATTTATTACATTTAACTAAAAATTATAAATAACACATCAAATGAAAGAGCACTCAAACACTTTTGATTGTATACCTGTGTGGAGGAACTAAGAGTGACCAAAGAACATGTTGAACTAGTATCTTGTGGTCAGCGCAACCCCACGACACGGTACAGTTGCAACGAGTCTATCCTAAATAGAATGTTTTTGTGCCATATCTCAGCGGACAGTTTATGGGCCTTTCTTTTCCGACGAAGCGACTGTAACTGGTGTTTCTTATCCTGTTGCGTGCCACCTCACTCAGTACGTGCTTGGCTAAACGACGTTGTACCCGACCACTGGATTTGCCGCAAGAGACCGAATGATAGAGCTTGTTTTGCATGACTTCCACGTTCACATACGATCTGACGCCACGCGAGTTTTACCTTTGGGACTTCATAAAGGATCATGATTGTGTGCCTCGCCTACCGACTGACCGAGAGAGGTGGCGCAGTGGTTAGCACACTGGACTCGCATTCGGGAGGACGCCGCCTCAAAACCCGCCTCCGGCCATCCTAATGATTCGCTAAATCGCTTCAGAAAAATTCCGAGATGGTTCCTTTGAATGGGCACGGCTGACTTCCTTCCCCATCCTTCCCTATTCCGATGAGACCGATGACCTTGCTGTTCGGTTCTCTCCCCCAAATCAACCAACCGACCTACCAGCTGATCTATCCGACTTAAGAAATAGCTTTGTTGCAACAATTACTCCAGACCCACTGATCAAGGTTTGGGAAGAACAAGCCTATCGACTCTATGTATTACGAATGATTCTCACATTGAACACTTGTAATAGAAACTAATTCAGTTGCTCTTTCATTTGATGTATTGTTTACAATTGTAAGTTGATTGTAATAAATGCTACCAAGACCTTAAAATCCGTATCTTCATTTTGAAACACCCTATATCTTTCAATTTGTACATTTCACAGGCAAGTTGACGGGTGATTATTGATGAATCTTGTCCACAAGACCCAACAATATCTCCTTAAATCCTACTGTGCGAACAATTTTTCGTCGAGAACGTTGACCAGCTCTCTGCGACTTGAATGTCACAGTTGTTCGAAATATTCATCTAGGGCGATAAATTTTCATTTAGAATCACTCTTGTTCCAAAACTTTTCCCTGTAAATCCGTCCAGCTTTCCGAGCGCTCCATGCTACTCTGCCGTACATGAACTATATGCGTGCAAGTTCTAGTAATGAACAATGCTGCGTCTTCGACAACCATGAACTGTGAGTATGGTAAACTTCATCGTAGAGGCATCACAGAGGAGTGTGTATTTATTTATTTCAGGGTTTAACTGCCATCCTCACACACATTACTCAACAACAACCCGTACAACTTGAAATTTCCATTCAGACCATTGGCCTCTCATCTCAAAATTCTCATTGTAGAATCCCTTACCGTATGTTTACAACAGTAACAATAGAAGGGAATTGTCTGAAGTGTAATCGTTTTCTTCAGAATATAACCTTTATATAAACTTCTCTGGGGTGGTTGTGGGGCTGGCTGTGGTAGGAGATTAATAATATTACAAAGAAATGCTCTTCTGCAACTGTGGCTTGTATAGAACATAGATGTAGTTTTTATCACAGAAATTAAATGCGATAATAAGTGGTGCTAGTCACAAATGAGCTGGCTCGTGTAGTTCCGTGCTAGTGTTAGCAGAAAGCAGACAGGATGGTGGCGTTCTTGAGTGGTCAGCAGTCGGCACTGACCTTCCAGCGCATTATCGCGAGAGGGCGGCGTCATAGCTGCCAGTTCCTCTGTCGCTGCCGTCCGCCACCGTCCACATGCTGCGGAGGTTAGTCTGCCCTGCCCATGCTCTTCATTCTTCCACTGTTATCCCTCGTTTACTGCCCTTCTAGAGGCTACATTTGTGTCAAAATAGTGGCATTTTGAAAACGTACGTCTCCTCTACATGCGCATCACAAGAAGACTCTCGACGAGGTTGCTGAAAGGAGTATTTGAATCGATAGAAATTGAATGACAGCTTCCGATATCGAGTGATTTGTGGTCTCTGCTCCCGTTAGCAGCAAAGCAGTGTGTTTAGTGTGTCTGCCTCTGCGAAAGTATAAATTGCATTCTGAGTTAACAATTGCTGAAATGTTGTGTGTAACAGATTCTGAAATCATCTTATTTGTTGACACATGACACATTCAAAATTATGTTTTCTGTTATATAAAGTTGATAACAACCGAAAAGGTGTAGTACTTCTTAATGGTGTTCGAATTCTGTGGATTCGGCTACTCCCACGTCGCCGTGTGTGACAAAGTCCGCGGATGGAATACGCAGGCTAGTTTTTTTTTTCTTTTTATTAACCTTTCAGTATTCCCCATACAGCCATGGACGTAATTAACTCATAATTACAAACAACTGGTATAGACTGACACAACAAAACACAAATGATGTTAACATAACACAGTTCATATCGGTCTTTTCGTTTCTGTTAGAAGGGAATAAAGTTCTTTATACTCTGCAAGGTCTTTGGCTACCAATAATATTGGTGTAGATGTTGGTGACTAGTATTTCTTACTCGCAACATTCCTTAGCAACTTTGATTTGTGGTCCCACTAGTTAATGCAGTCCAAAATATGTGGTTTGTGTCTTCCACTTCGTCGCAGTCACGAAGTGGAGATGGCACTATGCTTATGCGGTGTAAGTGTTGTGCAAACCGACAGCGGTTGAACTTCAGTCGCGCTATGGTAACTGAAAACTTTACGTGAACACATCAGACTATGATACCAATGCCTAGGTTATTTGCGTATATTATTTTCCTGTAGTTGTCTGGGAGTCTTGCAATTCTTTGTCTCACTCATTCCGAATCCTCTTCCTGTAAACCAGTAAATATCCTCTGCTGGAACATTTGTATAGTCTTCTATATATGAGTTCACCGCTTTCTTAGGCGGAGTATCAGCGATTTCATTGCCCAATACGTTGATATGCTCTATAATCCAATACATTATAACTCTGCAGCCACTCCTTTCCAATCGGTTTGCGTATGCTGTTATCTCATGGGCTGTGGATCAAAATATTTAAGGAGAGTGAGCACAGATTTAGAGTCCGAAAAAATGACAATGTTGTTCTCTGGTAACGTATGGCAGTACCTAAGAGCTTCCAAGATCGCCGTAAGCTCTGTCGCCATTATTATCATTTAATTAGGAAGCTTGTGCTTAAATCTTACTTGCACATAGATATCCCGGTATCCCTAAAGGCACAACCTGTTTGTGTATGCTACTGAAAATGAAAAAAAGACAATAGGTCTTGATAAAGTTCGTGTTAGATTTAAAACTGAATACGTTGGGCAAATAGCCTCTTTAGCAACCGATATTTATTGAGAATCTGTCGCGTTGCACAGAGTTTCGCCTGGTGAGAAAAGAATATGGGTCATCCTTGTTTACAAAAAAGGTAACAGAATGAATGCACAAAATTATAGGCCAATATTGCTGACGTCCATTTGTTGTAGGATCTTAGGGCATATTATAAGTTTGATCTTAATGATATTCTGGTATGAAAAGAAGCTGTCCTCAAAAAATCAGCACAGATTCAGGAAACACAACTCTTGTTAAAAAACAGCTCACTTTATTTACAGGCTCTTCTGTGAGATTAGATTATAGAAAGTCGTACGATGATGTATTACATTTTCTATCTACAGGGTGTCTGGAAATCCCCGTTACAGACTTTTAGGATTTATACCAGGGGCTGAGTAGACAATATCTTGAACTGGAACCCATGTCCAGCCTCCTACCGTTTCCGTGCTACAGCCGTTTGAAAACATATTTGCTATGTAGGTATGCAACAGGAAAGTTATGGAGAGGGTGGGTTACGTCGGAACGTCTGATGTCATTTGACGTCTACCCTACCTCTCTGACCTGGTTCGAGCTTCATTTGCGAGTCTGTGGGTGGCGGAGCTACATGGTTGAGTACACATTTGCAGAATACACCGACATGATCCTTCTGTATGGCGAAGCTCACGGTAACGGAAGAGCTGCTCGTCGCCTTTATCCACAACGTCTGACTCCATCGCGTTTCTTTTTCGCCACAATTACGCAACGGCTACGAGAAAGAGTGCGTTCACCGTCACCAGGCGTCATGCAGGTGAACAGTGGTGCTCCAAGGAAACGCCGCTCACCAGAAGGAAGGGGCCATACTGTAAGCAGCAGTGTTTATGAAAACTGATAAAGTTTCCTTTTTGTTTCTTTGGTTATTAACGAGTGGTTATAGAACAAATGATGAACTGTGTCACGCCTCATAAATTACTTGTAAAAGTGGTCGCGTTACCAACATGTCTTCAAATGGCTGCAGCACGGAGACGGTACGTTTCCGGACATGGGTTCCAATTAAAAATATTATCTATTCCGTCCTCCATAAAAGTCCTAGAAATTTATAACGTGATTTCCGAACACCCTGTATAATGGCTATAGGATTGCATTGAGTATGCTCACAAATATATCATTGGCGCAAAGTATTTTTGACAAACAGAAACCTGTACGTCGAAATGAATTGTGAATGCTCATCCAGAGGTCATGTAGGAGTAGGGTCTCTAATTTACACTCGGTGTCTGAATGACAATTTTCTTTAAATGTAGAAAAATACATGACAGTGCCACAAGAAACACAAGTTATCCAATAGTGTCCAATTACAAGACCAGTTAGTAAACTTAATGAGCCCGAATGCATAAAGACACTTCTACGAAACTTTCTAGAGCACTTTTATAGCATTTGGAACCTTTGTCAAGTAGTTTAATGACAGTATACATCGAATTAACTTAGAGATGCGCTGCTAATATTGTAACAGATCGACAAAGCTGATACGAAAGTGTTACAAATAAAACCCTGTAAGGTTCGTTTTTACGTTGCGTTTTACTTTAAAGGAAAAGGGAAAAATCCGAAAATTGTTAATCTAAAATCACATTACACAAAAAATATTTTTTTTGCTATTTGTTGTCCGTTTGTTTGTCTGTCCTTCTTTAGACTGCTTTTCCTCAGGAACAGGTGTAGATAACAAGTTAATATTTATGTAAGGTACTAAGGTTTACGGTCCATTGGTAGTGTAAATAATTTAAGTTTCAAGCAATGCAAAGATACGACCATTTATGTGACATATTTTCAAACTCACAATCTCACTCGTCAAAAGCTATAGGATACTTACCGTTGACCTAATTTGGCAAGATGCAATATTTCACAGTACAAGTAAAGGAAAACAACCGAAAATTGTTAATTTTTAATTATATTGAGTAAATTTTTTCTCATTTGTTGTTTCTATCTGTCAGTCCGTTTAAGACCCCGCTTCTCAGGAACGGGTAGAGGTATCAAACTGAAATTTATATCAGATACTAAGGACTTCGGTTCCTTGGGAGTGTAAAACAATTAAGCTTCTAAATCAATGCAATCAAAAGATACGAACGTCTATGAAGACCCCTGTTTCTCAGAAATGGGTAATGACATCAAGTTGAAATTTATGTCATATACTAAAGTCTACGGTCCCTTGGCGGTGTAAATGATTTAAGCTTCAAAGTAAATGTAGGCAAAAGACATGGCCATATACATAAGATATTTTGATGCAAACCCACTCATATAAACCTATGGAACAATCATATACAGGGTAATTCTTACTAACGTTTAAAAACCTCCGAAGCGATGTAGATGACGCTGAGACAAGTAGTTTAATCTAAGGCACATGGGGTCGCAAATGTCAAGAAATGCTCCAAAAGTGAATGGTAAATATTGAACATGTGACGTCACCTAACCTCTCAACGGTGTGAGGAATCGCCAAAACCAACGTGGTGCGGATTCCACACTAAGCTGTAGGTTTCCTTTCCCCGGTTGGATAACTGGAGTGGTTTAGGGTCACACAAGTCGCCGAAGTGGCGTCCACTAGAAAGAGTTGCACCAGGCCACTCAGCCACATTATTGTTACTACCTATATACATAATTAAGTGTTTACGAAACCCCCACAGCCGAGTCCTACTCACTCTTGTCTGGTTTCTATTTTTAATGAAATTTCCGACATTTGACTGTATGTTTTAATATTCATTCATTTCACACTATCGGGATTTAGGCTTTATAAGCATTATCAAGTGTAAGGGTGAAAGACATCAAAATGTCAGATGTCAAAATGATAGTTCACCGTGGAAATATGACGACGTACATCTGGTCATATACACCAGTCGTCGCGTTACGGGATGTGAGTACGAAATGAAAATAGATAGTGTGACTAACATTGTGCGCAGCAGGAACACTTCATCACACTGTGTTGCGTTTATCATGGCGAAACAGTCCTGCGGCATGCACAGTATCTGCGAGAAGGTTGCAAAGTCATTAATATACAACATACTTTCCTGAGGCACACCCAAAGTTACTTCTACATCTGTCAATGACTCTCTCCGAAATAACATGCTGCGTAATCCCAGCCAAACAATCCTGAATCCGGCCACAAATTTCGCTCGATATCCCACACGATCTGACTTTTGATAATAAGCGTGGATGCGACACTGAGTTAAATATATTTCAGAAACCGAGAAATACGAATCTTGCTGACTCCCTTGGCTTTCAGAATGTCATGTGAGGAAACTGCGAGTTGGGTTTCACATGATCTTATTTTCGGAATCAATGCTGTTCAGCATGTAGGAAGTCATTCTGTTCGAAATATTTCATTACGTTTGAGTTCTGAATATGTTCTAAGATTCTACAACAAATGGATGTCAGTGATTTTGGACGGTAATTTTGTGGATAACTTCTGCTATTCTTCTTGTAGGCAGGTTTTTTCGAACTCCTGGGCACAGTTTTTCATTCGTGGGATCTACGGTAGATTATGGCTGAAAGAGGGACTAACTAAGGCGCAAATTCGGTATAGAATCTGATAGGGATTCCATTGGGTACTGGAGCTTTATTCAATTTTATCTGTTTCAGCTGATCCTCAGCTCCACTCTTCGCAGCAATGGTGCAGTAATTAAACTGGGGTAATACACCTAGACATTTATTTGTAAAGGAACGTCTGAAAGTGAAGTTCAGCGTTTATAATTTTGCCTTACTACCTTCAATTTCAATTCCTGTGTAGTCCATGAGTGTCTGGACACTAACTTTTGTGTCACTGACAGCCTTTAGACATGATTGGAATTCCTTTGGGTTTTGTGTGAGATCCTTCGATAATATTCTGCTAAGGCAGCCTTCACGGCTTCACACATTGCCCTCTTGACTGCCAAACGCATTTTGTTCAGCATCTCCATACCTACAGACCTATGCTTTATTTTTCACCTGTTGTGCAGTAGTCTCTGTTTCTTTAGAAGTGTCTTGAGAGTGACTGCATGGTGTGGAGGATTCCTCCTACCGTAAACTGTTCTACAAGGTGCATATCTATCAAGTGCATGGCCGGCTATCCGTCTAAACATTAAACATGAGTCAAAGGAGTTTCGAGTACCTTATTGAGATGCCTCTTTATGTAGTTTGCTGAACATATAAATCCTTCTACTTGCTTTATTAGTCCTTTGTACTTTGGTAATCATTGTTGCTACAACTGCGCCATGATCACTGATACCAGTTTCTGCGTGGACATCCTCTCAGAGGGCAGGTTTCATTGTTGCCACGAGATCCCATATATTCCCACTATGAGTGTGCTTTCGAAAAATCTGTTCTAGGTAGTTCTCAGAGAAGGCATTTAGTAATTTTTCACAGGATGTCTTGTCATGCCCACCAGTTAATAACTCGTAATTTGTTTGTTGGAACATTAAGGTCTTCTCCAGTTATGACAGTATAACTGGGGAACTTACGTACTAGTGAACCTAGGTTTTTTTCTGAGGTTTTCCTTTACATCTGAAGGTGAATCTCGTTGTTGATAGAATGATCCGATTTTAAGTTTGTGCCACCCTTGATATTGTGTCTTGCGCAGACAAACTCACGTGCAGTTTCAGTTTCTATCTCAGTTGATTTGAGTTTCTTCTTTACTGCGACAAATACACTACATCCACTTACCATTAGCCTATCTGTCCGATATACACCTAAATTTCACTGTTATCCACTACGAGTTTTAACCAGATTTATGTATTTAGTATTCTGTGAACTCCACTACCTTTTAGGGGCGCTTCAAACTGTATTTGTGAATTTTTCGGCAGTTAATCACTAGGATTTTAACCCTCTCGCAATTAGGATGCTTTTCTACGGATCTCGTACTGATACTTCCTGGTCCACTGAGGCTGTCGTTATCTGGACATTGGGGAGAGTCGCCGAATCTAAAAGTCTCTTATGTGTATCCCGCTCACAGTCAGCCACCTGGGTAGCAGCCTCTGACGTGCGCACTCCGCACCCATTCAGAGGGTCCGGAACAGTTGTCAACCCTATGGCGTAAGCCCAGGAAGTCGCAGCCTAGCTTCAAAATCTCTGGTTCAACACTTCCACTTGACTCAAAACCAGGGGACCGCGACCAGTTTTGGCGACAACGCTGCAAATTGAGTTTCGGTGAAACTCCGTTAACAAGGTCCATCCTCTCAATCTTCTTTGCCAGACGCTTTAATAATCCAAGTATGAACTCGGAGGCCAGATGAAAGGCATCATTTACCCTAAAGTAGTTTACTGCGCCGTGTTGCCTCAATGGCTGCCAGAGTAGTCCCTCCAACATATTAAATGTGGCTCCTAGGCATAGACACAGTGTGCTCCCGGAGTTTCTTCTTGTCCCTTGCTGTCGTTTTCTAAGGGATACCATTATTCGCCATACATTTTAACTGCCAAGAATCAACAGACCCTTTAGCTTTTGTGTCGTTTCCTCTTGACACAAGTCACAGTAGGTTCCCCAGTCGGTGAAGTGAGTGTCTTCGGCTCAGTTTCGGTTTCAGTGGAAGACAACATCTCGAACATATTGATTAGGGGGATCTGTATAGCCCCCCAAGCTTTCCCTGAGCCCTATGTCCCCTGTACAGGGCGACTAGTCTTGCCGCTGGCACGCCACTGGCAGTCAAGCTGAAGATCAGCGGCAGCTCTCGTACTTCCTGTAGAGGAGAGGGACAGAACATGAGCTATGAGGTATCTTTAATACCCCTGGTAGATGACTCTGGAGAGACCTCCCAGCACTCATAAGCAGCAGCTTACATTAGTTTGACAGCAGTTAGACGATTTCCACCTGCTTATGAACGTCAACTAACACATTCCGTGTTCGAGAGAAGCATGTTCTTGCCATACTTAATGATCATAACAACAGTGATTAAAGTAATCAGCATCTCAACGTCAGTAGTCAGAGCACAAACTTTGCTGCACAGTGGCGGGAGAAGTAGAAAGGGAGATTAGTGTTTAATGCTGCGTCGATGATGATGCCATTAAGAGATGGAGCACACATTCGCATTGGGAAAGGATAGCGAAGCGAATCCGTCGTGTTCTTTTCAAGTAAACCATCCCAACATCTGCCTTAAGCGATTTAGAAAAATCACGAGATATCATAATGTGGATAGGCGGACCGACATTAGAGCTCCGCTTCTCCCGAGTGAATGTCCTGTTAAGGTGAAGGAATGGGAAGTACGATTGTCTAGCGAAACATACCGGCAGTAAGCTCAAATGTTTAAGAGGAAACGCGGAAAAGTCAAGCAGTGTCAGCTTTGCTCCTTTCAGTATGTGAGATTGATGAAGGAGGATCAATGAGAAACACGTAACAGATAGAGATACGTAATCAGACTCGTATTTACGTCAACATACGTGTTCATTGACAAATAACCGCTCAAAATCAAGTTGTTCTTTTCTTGCTGTCTATGTAAGGTTTTCGCCGGCCGTGGTGGCCGAGCGGCTGTAGGCGCAACAGTCTGGAACCGTGCGACCGCTACGGTCGCAGGTTCGAGTCCTGCCTTGGGCATGGGTGTGTGTGATGTCCTTAGGTTAGTAAGGTTTAAGTAGTTCTAAGTTCTAGGGGACTGATGACCTCAGATGTTATGTCCCATAGTGCTCAGAGCCATTTGAACCATTTTTATGTAAGGTTTTCAACGATACGTTGTACTGCAACAGTGAAAAGAAAACACTTGCAACATAAGCAGATAGCACAAAAAATTGTTCACCCACAGGACACATTGCAAAATGTCCTCTGTACAAACAGATGTCACATTATTCAAACATTACATACAGCTCCTTTGATTCCAGGTTCTAAAAATAAATTACACTACTGGTCATTAAAATTGCTACACCAAAAAGAAATGCAGATAGATAAACGGGTATTCATCGGACAAATATATTATACTAGAACTGACATGTGATTACATTTTCACGCAATTTGGGTGCATAGATCCTGAGAAGTCAGTACCCAGAACAACCACCTCCGGCCGTAATAACGGCCTTGATACGCCTGGGCATTGAATCAAACAGAGCTTGGATGGCGTGTACAGGTACAGCTGCCCATGCAGCTTCAACACGATACCACAGTTCATCAATATATGTTTTGGATCTTTGGTGTGACGTCATAAGCGAGTGGCTGCGTGTGAGATCGCTCTCTAAGTTTTCATATATTTTTAGGTTTCAGATACATATTTTAACGGTTTTTGTGATAATATTTACTATATAAGTGACGTATTAGTGGTTTCTTAATTCACCTCTGCCTTTCTTGTGTTGTGACCTGATATTTGTGAGTGTTTCGTATCGAGCAACTTAACCTCTTGCCTGTGTTTACATTCCGCGCTGACCAGTTGCAGCTGTAGCGGCGCATCGAAAGCTAAGTATTAATTAATTGTTTGTTTATAGTGGTTTATTTAGGAACTTTACTAGTCTTCAACCGGTGTTCTTGGTGTTTTCTGGTGAAATAATTTCAGAAGAACCTTTTGGGAACTGTTTTCAGCTTCGTTACTGTGTCATTAGACGTTTGATTCTCTTTCTGTATTAGTCTATTGTTATATTCCCATTTGTTGTTTATTAATACTGTTAATAATAGTAGTTACTTCCCTTGTAGAGTAAGTTTTTGATTATTGTAGTCAGGTTTTTAACATCTTCTTATTGTAGTAGCGGAACTTAGAAAAAGTAAAATTTTACCATGAGTGAGAAATGTGGGCTTTGCCGTAGGTTCCTGAGTAGTGGATTGCGGTGTGAGACTTGTTCGAAGTATTTTCACTGGGGGGGGGGGGGGGGGGGAATGCAGTGGGGAAGCCAGTGGGCATTCTGGTGAGATCCTCTCCTGGAACTGCAGGTTATGTAGCAAGAGTAAGTTGATAGAGGGGCAGAGGCGTAAGATCTGTGCCCTTCAGGTGCAGTTGAAAAACGTACAGGAGGAGCTAGATAGGATGAGGAGGGAGAAGGGGGTTGGGGAATGGGAGCTGGCTGTTGGCAAGAGATCTGCTAGGAGAAGAAGATTTTCAGATAGTTTTACTATTGGTGTTTACAATAGATATGACCAACTGTCAGTCTAGTGGAGAGGAATCTCTAGTAGCTGTAGATGTAGGAAGTATGCAGCAGACCTCAGTAGTTACTGTGCCTAGAACAGTTGCAAAGTCGAAGAGGAAGAAGAAGGTTCTGCTGTTAGGTAGTTCTCATGGCAGAGGTGTAGGCCAGCAGTTGCAGGAAGTGCTGGGGAGTGAGTACCAGGTCACCAGCATTGTGAAGCCTAATGCAGGATTGGCTCAGGTGACTGTTAGCATAGGGGGGTTATGTAGGGATTTTACTAAAGAGGGTCAGGTAGTGATTGTGGGTGGGGCTGGTAATAGTACTGATAGGGATGGGGAGTATAACATAGATGGTGACCTGGAAAAGATAGCCACTCAGACTGGCAACACGAATGTGCATTTCGTGGAACTGTTTCAGCGTCACGATCGGCCTCATCTTAATACAGCCGTCAGGCGTAATAACATGAGACTTGGGGGTGCGCTGATGACAGAAAGCATGGGTCACATTTCAGTGGTGTCGGTGGAGTCTATCAGCAGGACGGGTTTCACTAGACACGGCCTGCACCTCAACAGGTATGGGAAGGGGAGGTTGGCAAAGCTTATAGGTGACAGCATAGGTGGGGTTGGTGGGATCACTCATGGGAAAATTCCTGCAGTAGTGGGTGTTAGAGCTGCACCTTTTTTAGATTGAAGTCAGCTGATAGGTATTCCTGCTTAAGGAAAGTCTCTCTAAGAAGGGAATCACTTTTGACAAAGCTTAGGTATCCGAGTAATGAGGGAATTAGTATATTTCATCAAAATATACACGGTATTAGAGATAAAGTTAGTGAACTGCTTATAGATGTTGACTCTGAAATTATTGGTATATCTGAACACTTCTTAAATAAGGAGATAATTCAGAGGCTTCCTTTACCAGGATACAGGTTGGCTGGCAGCTTTTCGAGGAGCTCTTTGCGGTGTGGGGGAGTAGCCATGTATGTGAAAAACGGTATCCCATTTGAGTCAATTGATGTTTCAAAGTACTGCACTGAAAAGGTGTTTGAATGTTGTGCAGGTGTGGTTAAATTTAACGGAGTTAAACTTCTAACTGTTGTTATTTATAGATCCCCAGACTCCGATTTCACAACATTTTTGCTAAAGCTAGAGGAGGTTCTTGGTTCACTTTATAGGAAATACAAAAAGTTAGTTATATGTGGTGACTTCAATATTAATTGTATAAGTGATTGTGCAAGGTAGAGGATGCTGGTAGACCTCTTTGATTCATATAATTTTATGCAAACCGTATTCTTTCCAACGAGAGTGCAAGGGAACAGTAGAACAACCATAGACAACATTTTTGTTCATTCCTCATTACTAGAAGGGCATTTCAGATCATGATGCACAAATATAACTTTAAAAGATTTTTGTGCTGCAACACGTGTTAAATATAGTCATCAGCTGTTCAGGAAAGCTGATCCAGTTGCTGTAGAGACCTTTGTAAACCTTATAAAGGAACAAGAGTGGCAAGATGTTTACAGCGCTGATACAGTAGACGATAAATATAATGCTTTTCTCAAGACTTTTCTCATGCTCTTTGAAAGTTGCTTTCCGTTAGAACGTTTAAAACAGGGTACTAGCACAAACAGGCAGCCTGGGCGGCTGACTAGAGGGATAAGAATATCTTGTAGAACAAAGTGGCAATTATATCAAAACGTTAGAAACAGTCAAAATCTAAATGCAGCAGCCCATTACAATCAGTATTGTAAGGTGCTTAAAAATGTTATTAGGAAGGCAAAAAGTATGTGGTATGCAGATAGAATAGCTAAGTCTCAGGATAAAATGAAAACCATATGGTCAGTCGTAAAGGAAGTTGCTGGTCTGCAGAGACAGGTCGAGGATATAGAATCAGTGCGTAGTGGGAATGTCCGTGTTACTGATAAGTCGCATATATGTACAGTATTTAATAATCACTTTCTGAATGTAGCAGGTGAACTAAATAGAAACCTAGTCCCAACAGGGAATCATATAGCGCTCTCAGAAAAAAGTGTTCCGAGACTGTTACCTGAAATGCTCCTCCATGATACTGACAAGAAGGAGATTGAGTTAATAATTAAATCACTAAAGAACAAGAACTCTCATGGATATGACGGGGTATCTAGCAGAATACTGAAGTATTGTTCTATGTATGTTAGCCCAGTTCTCAGCCATATCTGTAACTTTTCCTTCAGGAGTGGTCGGTTTCCTGACCGATTAAAGTACTCGGTAGTGAAGCCACTTTATAAAAAGGGAGACATTGATAATGTTGACAATTTTAGACCTATTTCTATGCCATCGGTGTTTGCTAAAGTTATCGAGAAGGTTGTATATACAAGGTTACTGGAGCATTTAAATTCACATAATTTGCTGTCAAATGTTCAGTTTCGTTTTAGAAATCGTTTAACAACTGAAAATGCTATATTCTCTTTTCTCTGTGAGGTTTTGGACGAATTAAATAAAAGGTTGCGAACGCTGGGTGTTTTCTTTGATTTAACGAAGGCTTTTGGCTGTGTTGACCACAAAATATTACTGCAGAAGTTGGACCATTATGGAGTAAGGGGAGTAGCTTACAATTGGTTCGCCTCTTACTTTAAGAACAGAAAGCAGAGGGTAATTCTCCGCAATATTGAGAGCGGTAGTGATGTTCAGTCCCAATGGGGCACTGTTAAGTGGGGCGTTCCCCAAGGGTCGGTGCTGGGACCACTGCTGTTTCTTATTTATATAAATGATATGCCTTCTAGTATTACAGATGATTCAAAAATATTTCTGTTTGCTGATGACACCAGCTTGATAGTGAAGGATCTTGTGTGTAATATTGAAACAGTAACTGTGGTGTCACCGCCAGACACCACACTTGCTAGGTGGTAGCTTTAAATCGGCCGCGGTCCACTAGTACATGTCGGACCCGCGTGTCGCCACTGTCAGGGATCGCAGACCGAGCGCCACCACAAGGCAGGTCTCGAGATACGGACTAGCACTCGCCCCAGTTGTACGGACGACTTTGGTAGCGACTACACGGAGGAAGCATCGCTCATTAGCCGAGCAGCTAGTTAGAATAGCCTTCAGCTAAGTCCATGGCTACGACCTAGCAAGGCGCCATTAGCCTTACATAGCAATTGATAATTATCGTCTAAAGCATGTCTCAACAAGAACGATGTACACAACAAGGATGGATTAAAGTTAAGTATTCCAAAAGCAACGTACTTTTCTTTATAGCATTTATCGAGCGTCCTGTTTCAGACTTCCCGATATTCTGCGTGAGCTTATAGCGTGCATATCGGCCCCCTCAAAATAACACTGTGTCGGCACTTCTGTCGACACATCAGTAACAAATAATGTAGTTCATGAAATAAGTTCGTGGCTTGTTGAAAACAATTTGATGCTAAATTACAGTAAGACTCAGTTTTTACGGTTTCTAACTCGCAATTCAACAAGAACCGATATTTTGATCAGACAGAATAGGCATATTATAAGCGAGACGGAACAGTTCAAGTTCCTAGGCGTTCGGATAGATAGTAAGCTGTTGTGGAAAGCCCACGTCCAGGATCTTGTTCAGAAGCTAAATGCTGCTTTATTTACCATTAGAACAGTATCTGAAATAAGTGACACTTCAACACCAAAAGTAGTCTACTTCGCATATTTTCATACGCTTATGTCGTATGGTATTATTTTTGGGGTAATTCTTCTGATTCAAAAAGGGTATTTTTGGCTCAAAAACGGGCTGTTCGAGCTATATGTGGTGTAAGTTCGAGAACCTCTTGTCGACCTCTATTCAAAAATCTGGGAATTCTGACATTGCCCTCGCAGTATATATTTTCTTTAATGTCGTTTGTTGTTAGCAATATTAGCCTATTCCCAAGAGTTAGCAGCTTTCACTCAGTTAATACTAGGCAGAAATCAAATCTGCATGTAGAATGCACTTCCTTGACTCTTGTGCAGAAAGGAGTGCAGTATTCTGCTGCATCCATTTTCAATAAGCTACCACAAGAACTCAAAAATCTTAGCAGTAGCCCAAACTCTTTTAAGTCTAAACTGAAGAGTTTCCTCATGGCTCACTCCTTCTATTGTGTCGAGGAGCTCCTGGAAGAGCTAAAAAATTAAGCAAATTCCAGTGTTACATTGTTGATTTTCTTCATTTAAACTTACGACTTGTCACCTGAATATGTTTTTTTATATTTCATTTTATCTGTTTCTAATATCGTGTTATAATTTCAAGTATTGACTCGTTCCATGACCATGGAGACTTCTCCTTAATTTGGTCCCACGGAACAATAAATAAATAAGTAAATCAAGAGTAGTGACTAGCGTATTCTGACGAGCCAGTTGCTCGGCCACCATTGACCAGACGTTTTCAATTGGTGAGAGATCTGGAGAATGTGCTGGCCAGGGCAGCAGTCGAACATTTTCTGTATCCATACAGACCAGTAAAGCACCTGCAGCATGCGGTCGTGCATTACCCTGCTGAAATGTAGGGTTTCGCAGGGTTCGTATGAAGGGTAGAGCCATTGGTCGTAACACATCTGAAATGTAACGTGCACTGTTCAAAGTGCCGTCAATGCGAACAGGAGGTGACCGAGACGTGTAACCAATGGCACCCCATACCATTACGCCGGGTGATACGCCAGTATGGCCATGACGTATGCACGCTTCCAACGTGCGTTCACCGCGATGTCGCAAACACGGATGCGACCGTCATGATGCTGTAAACAGAACCTGGATTCATCCGAGAAAATGACGTTTTGCCATTCGTGCACCCAGGTTCGTCGTTGAGTACACCATTGCAGGCGCTCCTGTCTGTGATGCACGGTCGAGGGTAACCGCAGCCATGATATCCGAGCTGAAAGTCCATGCTGCTGCAAACGTCGTCGAGCTGTTCGTGCAGATGGTTGTTGTCTTGCAAACGTCCCCATCTATTGATTCAGGGATCGAGACGTGGCTGCACGGTCCGTTACAGCCATGCGGATAAGATGCCTGTCATCTCGACTGCTAGTGATACGAGGCCGTTGGGATCCAGCACGGCGTTCCGTATTACCCTTCTGAACCAACCGATTCTATATTCTGCTAACAGTCATTGGATCTCGACCAACGCGAGCAGCAATGTCGCGATACGATAAACTGCAATCGCGATAGCCTACAATCCGACCTTTATCAAAGTCGGAAACGTGATGGCACGCATTTCTCCTCCTCACACGAGGCATCACAACAACGTTTCACCAAGCAACGCCGGTCAACTGCTGTTTGTGTATGAAAAATCGGTAGGAAACTTTCCTCATGTCAGCACGTTGTAGGTGTCGCCACCGGCGCCAACCTTGTGTGAATTCTCTGAAAAACTAATCATTTGCATTTCATAGCATCTTCTCCCTGTAGGTTAAATTTCGTGTCTGTAGCACGTCATTCTCGTGGTGTAGCAATTGTAATGGCCAGTAGTGTAATTGTAGACAGCAGTAGTCATTTGAAGGTACGGGTGCAAAAAGACCGAACTCTGGACGACCACGGGGCACTATAGAAAGGAAAGACCATGGTGTTGGGCGTATGGCTCTGGCACATCGTACTGCAGCTGCAGCAGCAGTCTGAGCAGCAGTTGGCGCCACAGTGACACAACCAACTGTCACAAATCAGTTACAGTTCCGAGCCAGACGCCCGATACTGCATTCCACTGTCCAAATACCACCGCCATTTACGACTTTAGTAGTGTCAAACAAGAGCTCATTTGAGGGTAGGGTGAGGTCTGCTGTGTTTTCTGATGAAAGCTGATTCTGCTTCTGTGCCAACGATAACTGTGTGTTGGTTAGAAGGGGGCCAGCTGAGGGCCTGCAATCAACCTGTTTGCGTGCTGGACACACCTGGACTTATGGTCCGGGGTGCGATTTCGTATGATAGCAGGAGCCCTTTCATGGTTATCCCATGTATCCTGACTACAAGTCTGGTGATTCGACCTGATGTGCTGCCATCCGTTACCATCATCCCAGGGGTATTTTACAATAGGATACCACTGTTGTAACCCAACATGATCTACAGTGTTTCGACAAGTTTTCTTGGCTTGATAGACCACCAGATCTGTCTCCAGTCGAGCACATATTGGACATCATCGGACGAAAACTCCAGCTTCATCCACAACCAGTATTAATCGTCCCTATATTGACGGTCCAACTGCAACAGCTATTGAACTCCATCCTACAAACCAACATCCAGCATCTGTAAAACACAATGCATGCACGTTTGCAAGCTTTCATTCATCATTCTGGCGGTTAGAACGGTTGTTAATGTATCAGCATTTCTTATTTTCTATGGCTTATCTCACCCTTACATTAATGTGTGATCTTGCAGTGTTAATGACTTAAATATGTTACACAGACAAATGCATTATCGAAATTTCCTTACTCAGCATTAACTATTTTTTATGTTGCGGTTTTTTTCCTTCTGTATATGATGAAATACTATCTGAAAAACCTGCTCAGATATTCAGTCAGATCTTGATAATATGTTAGAGTTGAGCAAAGATTGGCGACCTACTTTAAACGTTCAGAAATGTAAAATCGTGCACGTCTCTAAACGGAGAAATGTAGTATCCTACGGCAACAGTTACAGTGATTCAATATTAGAATCAGTTAACTCCTACAAATACCTGGATGTAACAATTCGTAGCGATATGCAATGAAACGACCACATAGGGTCAGTCCTAGGTAAGGCAGATGATTGGGACAATTCTGCGAAAAGCAGTCATTCCACAGAGGAGACTTCTTACAAATCACTTGTGCATCCCATCTTTGAATATTGCTTAAGTGTATAACACTCGTATCAAACAGGACTAACAGGCAATCTATACAAAGAAGATCACGACGAATCTAGTCACTGATTTGTTTGACTCAAGGGAGTGTCTCACGGGAAAACCTGAACTGGCAATCTCTTGAAGATAGACGCTAACCGTCCCGCGAAAGCCTACTTAAAAAATTTAAAGAACCTGTATTAAGAGAAGAATCTAGGGATATTTTTCAGTCCCCTATACATCGCCCCGATAAGGACCATAAAGACAAAATTAGCCTAATAACAACACCCACCTGGGCATTTAAGCAGTTTTCACGCGCTCCATATGAAGTCGGAATGCGAAGAAATCCTATTATATGATACCATGTTAAGCACACTCTGACATGCACTCCACAGTGGTTTTTCAGATGTAACAGTGTACTGCCGCGCGGGGTAGCCGTGCGGTCTTGGGGGCCTTGCCACGGTTCGCGCGGCTACCCCCCGTCGGAGGTTCGGGTCCTCCCTCGGGCATGGGTGTGTGTGCTGTCCTTAGCGTAAGTTAGTTTAAGTTAGATTAAGTAGTGTGTAAGCCTAGGGACCGATTACCGTAGCAGTTTGGTCCCATAGGAACTTAACACAAATTTCTAAAAAATGGCTCTGAGCACTATGGGACTCAACTGCTGAGGTTATTAGTCCCCTAGAACTTAGAACTAGTTAAACCTAACTAACCTAAGGACATCACAAATATCCATGCCCGAGGCAGGATTCGAACCTGCGACCGTAGCGGTCTTGCGGTTCCAGACTGCAGCGCCTTTAACCGCACGGCCACTTCGGCCGGCACAAATTTCTAGTGTACAATTTTCTTTCAGTTCTGCTAGAAGCCTGTTGAAAATGAAACCTGCTGAGTAGTGAATGTACACCTTACTGTACAGTGCTTAAGGAAATTTTCTGTATCCAGACAGACCAGTGAAGCACCTGCAGCATGCGGTCGTGCATTATCCTGCTGAAATGTAGGGTTTCGCAGGGATCGTATGAAGGGTAGAGCCATGGGTCGTAACACATCTGAAATGTAACGTGCACTGTTCAAAGTGCCGTCAATGCGATCAGGAGGTGACCAAGACGTGTAACCAATGGGACCCCATACCATTATGCCGGGTGATTATCCAAGTGTATATCGGTTTTCTTTTTAGTGTCCACTCAATGAATGTTCAGTTTGTTCTGAATGAGTCAATACTGTCAACAACAAACCTCATGATGAAACATATGTACGAATTCCCGCACAACGGCCTACTGCGAAGTTTGCGAAATGATATTACATAACAGTCTGACCGCCCTTTTCTGAGCGTAGAGTATATTTTATGAGTACAGGGTGTCCATAATTAAAGTTCCAGCTTTAAAACGCTGTAGAAAGTGAACCTTTGCTCAAAGTGACCTCAAATGTCAACAGAATATTATCGACGGATGCGTAAAAATCATTGGAAAAAATTAAATAAAATTTAATGAATTGATGGCGCTGTAAACATCTTAAGGTAAGTGATGTCGGCTGAAAGTGACAGGTGAATCTCAAAACGACGGCTATTGTTTGAGTTGCACATGATACCAGCCGTACTGCAGAATGTGCGAGTTTCGGCACTGTTGGATAGGTAAGTCCGTCCACGATGGCATGGTCGTACCACACCGGATGTGAAAAATCGATTTTCAGTTTTCCTGAGGCCGAAAGCCGCATAAAAAGCAAAATGACATCGATTTTTAATTATCCTGGGGCCAAAAACATCAAAGAAAGCAAAATGACATTGCTTTCTAACTGTCGTGGGACTGGCGCAAGACATGTTCAATATACTGTGCACCGTTATCTGATGCAAGCCGAAATCGAGACACAGCATGTTCCACAACAGATCAGAGTGTCTCGGTGGTCACGTTCAGAATGTGTTGCACAGTGCTCGCCTTCAGTTTAGCTACGTTCATAATTGGAGCACTGAGCACCACATTTTCCAGGTAATCCTACAGCCAGAAGTCACACGGATTAAGATCCTGTAGGGAAATAGCCGCTGATAATTCTATCATTTCCGAAATTCCTCTACAGTAGCCGCTTCACTGTCTGTGCAATGTGGGGAGGAGCACCATCTGGCATAAAAATGATCGTACTTCACGCTGTTGAAGAGGAATGACGTTGCTCCGCAGAAGACCCTCATAGCGTTTACCAGTGACGGTACAGGTAACGGATCCCGCAGGACCCATGTCCTCGAAAAATACGGCTCTGCGATCAGCGATGCCGTCAACCCACACCACACAGCCAACTTTGCAGAATGAAGTGCCGCTGGTTGACGTGCGTGTGCGTTTTACGTAGCCAGTTCTGACACGTCCTTGGAGATGGAAATGGACCTCGTCTCTCCACAGAGTGTTCCATGGCCATTCATTGTCCACTTCCACGCGGTCAAGAAATTCCGTTTGTCTTGCTGGCAGGTTAGAACGAAGTAACTTCTGAACATGGGTGATTTTGTGTGGACAGCACCGTGCTCGCAGGCATGTCCAACTTCCCGGCAATTCCACGTACAATACTGTTTGCATACCACCTCTAGGCCCCCTCTGCAATGCTGTTACCACATCGACATACATCGGATCAACTGCTTTCCTCCGTCACACTGCACTTCAAAAGAACCTGTCTTTTAGAATTTTGTAATCAATTTCACCATACCCTTGAGTGTCCAAACTTTAGCAGGGCCACTGGCCCACAGTGACCGTTGTTGTAGATGAGCCTTACCAGCAGCGCGCGGTACTTCATCGAGACAGTAATGTTGAGCGTCTCGGACACAAATTGAGGAATAGCCGTGTGCCGCGCGTCTTTTAGTGTACGTATTCTGACGCTTACAGCGCCATCTATTAATAATTTTTTTATTTAATATATTTTATTTTGTTTTTATTTTATTTTATTTTATTTTTTGTCTATGACATTTCTCCCTGCCGTTGAAATCTGACGTCATTCTGAGCAGTGGGTCTCTTTCTACAGCGTATTGAAACTGGAACTTTAATTTTGGACACCCTGAAAGTCGCAGTGCATCGCGTCAACTGTTGGAACACAAATACAGCGTTCACACTGCAATCTGCAAACAAATCAGTCGTACGACTACTTGCGTATACATGGGACCGACGACCAGACTACTTTCTGATGAGATTTTAGAAAGAAGGAACGTAGGAAGATTAGGGTTTTAATTCCTGTCGACAGTGAGGTCAGTAGAGACGTAGCTCGAAAGGATGGGAAAGAAAATCGGCCGTGCCTTTCAGAGGAAGAATCCTGGTATTTGCCATAATCGTTTTAGGGAAGTCCCGAAAAATCTAAATATGAATGGCCGGGCGCCGCTTTATACCGTCGTCCTCCCGAACGCGAATCCAGTGTGTTAACCACTGAGCCACGTCGCTCGGTTGGGGTTTTAGAAGGTGTGTCGTACAACATGCCTTTTGGTATAATGGATACTGAAAAGTTTCTTATCTTAATATATGAACGCATGTAGGTACAGGACCAAAGTGACGGAAACTATCACTGACGTGACCGTCGAAGAACTGAATGGATGGTGGTATCTCAGAACTGAGCCCAACTAGCAAGTGTTTTTAATCACCTATACTACCATTTACGACGTGAATCGCTAACAGGATTATTTTGATGCAATACTACATGTACTGTACTGAGCGTAAACAGTGGACAACTGAACAGTGGAAAAAGGTTGTGTGGAGTGACGAATCACGGTACACAATGTGGCGATCCAATAGCAGAGAGTGGGCATGGCGAATGCCCGGTGATCGTCATCAGCTAGCGTGTGTAGTGCCAACAGTAAAATTCGGAAACGTTGGTGTTATGATGTGGTCGTGTTATTCATGAAGGGGGCTTGCACCCCTTGTTGCTTTGCGTGGCACTATCACAGCACAGGTCTACATGGATGTTTCAAGCATCTTCTTGCTTCCCACTGTTGAAGAGCAATTTGGGGATGGCGATTGCATCTTTCAACACGATCGAGCACCTGTTCATAATGCATGGCCTGTGGCGGAGTGGTTACACGACAATAACATCCCTGTAATGGACTGGCCTGCACAGAGTCCTGACGTGAATCCTATAGAACATCTTTGGGATGTTTTGGAGCGCCTACTTCGTGCCAGGCCTTACCGACCGACATCGATACCTTTCCTCAGTGCAGCACTCCTTGAAGAATGGGCTGCCATTCCCCAAGAAATCTTGCAGCACCTGACTGAACATATGCCTGATAGAGTGGAAGCTGTCATCAAAGCTAAGGGTGGGCCAACACCATATTGAATTCCAGCATTACCATGGTTGTGAGCACTATGGGACTCAACATCTGAGGTCATCAGTCCCCTAGAGCTTAGAACTACTTAAACCTAACTAACCTAAGGACACCATATACATCCATGCCCGAGGCAGGATTCGAACCTGCGACCGTAGCAGTCGCGCGGTTCCGGACTGAAGCGCCTAGATCCGCTCGCCCACATAGGCCGGCTCCAGCATTACCCATGGAGGGCGCCACGAACTTGTAAGTCATTTTCAGCCAGGTGTCTGGATACTTTTGATCACATGGTGTACGTGTTCCGAGGACACTGCAGGTATATATGATCTTGATATTCTTCCTCTTCGAAAATATATCGAGGGTTAGCGCTTAGGTTGAGCCGATACAGGTGTGTGTTGAACATACAATGATTAAATTTCGGTTGTGCTGTAACTGCCGTGAAGCTCCTCGATGTTTGTGTCTTATTGTACCACTAACTCAGCGCCCACTGCTTCGCTCGCGTAGATTGTATGCTCTACGCAGATTTTCTTCTTTAATTGAATTTTTATGTCAACAACTTCTAAACTATTCAGGCTAATTAAGGCCATAGAAGAATGGTCTCTAACGAATGCACTGGTGACTAAAAAGCGATTCTGGTAGCTGGAGTCAGGATTTCTTGTTAATGCTACTTTTGAGTTCTTGTAGTGGTATTTCCATAGAAACTTTCATTCCCTAACACACTCCTTTATTTCTAACCAAAAAGTGGAATACTAATTTTCATATATTTAGCTAAATGTCATCTTAAAAATTGTCATCCCCTATTTCACTCCGTTACGGATCGAATTTTCAAAAACACTAAAACATATATTGCTCTAGTTCTAACCAAGAAGTCAAATACCAGTTTTCATAGATGAAGCTTGAAAATGTTTTAGTAGTTCTTTGAAAATGATTTATTTGAGAAAAAAAAAACCTTTTACCCACTATTATACCCCCTTGGTTGTTGAAATTCCAAAAATGCTGAAACACGCATTTTTATTTTTTTTAATTTCCGACTGAGAAGCTAAATACCAATTTTTGTAGGTCTATCATCAAAATGGCCTTAATAGCAACACATTTTGACATAGTCTTTTATCCCCTTTTGTACACCCTCAGAAGTGGAATTTCCAACAACCCTTTCTTAAATGATGCTTTGAATATAAGTTCAACACTTTTTCCAAATTTCAAGACTCTGTCCATAGCGGTTTGAGCTGGTCGATGATGAGTCAGAGAATAAGTCAGATCTTATTTCACCCCCTTAAGTTTCGAATTTTCAAAAACACTGAAACGTACTTTTTAATTTCTAACCAAGAAGCCAAATACAAATTTTCAGAGATTTAGCTTAAAAATGCTTTCATAATTAAATATTTCCATAAAAATTTTCACCCCCTATTTCACCCTCAGGAACTGCCTTCTCAAAAACAACGAAAGATTTTTTCTTTTTTATTTCTAGCCGAGAAATGAAACACTAATTTTCTTAGGTTTAGCTTTAAAATATTTTTGTAATGTCATGTTTTCAAAAAAATTCTTGTCATCTACTTCATCTCTTTTAACAGTTGAATTTCCAGAAACACTGAAATGCGTATTTCCTTATCTCTAACTGAGAAGCCAAATACAAAATTTAGTAGATCTATGTTTACGATGCTTTCATAATGAAGTATTTTTTTAAAACATTTCATCCCCTGTTTCGCCCCTTAGGAGTTGAAATTCCAAAAACACGGAAACACATTATTTTTTTAGTTTCTGACTGAAATCAAATACAAGTTTCTATGGATGAAGCTTTAAAAATCCTTTAGCAGTTCTTTAATAATTACTCACACACTATTTCGCCCCCATAGTGGTTAAATCTGCAAAAATTCTGAAACATGTAGTTCTTTATTTCAAACCGAGAAACCAAATACCAATTGTCAAAATTCTAGCTTCAAAATTCCCTATTGTTTCTGCTGTGGTCGTCTGTGCGAATATCAGTGCTTCAAAAATGGCAACTGCTCTGTGGCTCCAGCTTCTATAGGGCTTGTCGTTTGCTTCATCGTACCGAATAGGCATTACCAGCGCCGTTACTAGACTTTGATCCATCTATATATACCATGCAAGCGTTGTGATAGTGAGACAGGAAATCCACTGGTGTGGAATCGTTGAACTGGGTCTGGCATCAATCTGTAGAATCGGTGGGATGATTCATTCAACAGCAAGAGCTTCGCAACTTGAGCAAGTCAGTTCTGCATTGGTCCACCTCTGGCCCTTACGCAAGAAGTTATTCGGCTTGTTGATGTCCTCCTGAGAGCTATCGTGCTAAATTCTGTCAAATTGCCACTTTAGCTCGTCAAAATCCTGAGCTGGTTGGAGGGCCCTGTCCGTAATTCTCCAAACTTTCTGAATTGGGCAGGCATCCTGCGACTTTGCTGGCCAAGGTGGGGTTTGACAAATACGAAGTCAGTAGAAACTCTCTTCGTGGGTGGGCGAGCATTATCTTGCTGAAATGCAAGTCCAGGTTGGCTTGCCATGAAGGGCAACAAAACGGATCGTAGAATATCGTCTATGTATCGCTGTGCTGTAAGTGTGCCGCAGATGACAACCGAAGGGGTCCTGCCATGAAAAGAAGTGGCACCCCAGACCCCCACTCCCAGGTGACGGGTCTTATGGCGGACTACAGTGAGGCTGGTATCCCGACACTGCTCGGGGCGTCTCCACACACGTTTTCGCTGGTCATCGGGGAACTCATCACTGAAGACCATTCTGCTCCAGTCAGTGAGATTTCAGGCCGAACGAATGTCATGTGAGAAGAAAATCGACCATAGTTATGGATGTCGTGAGGATAAGCTCCGCTGCTGTACCTATTGTGAAGATAAGCTCGTCTGGTTACTAGGCAGCCCAAGTAGTCACTACGGGTGTCATCAAATTATTTCTATTGTTGTGACAAATATCTCGCAAACATCTGGATTTATGGCTGCTGTTTTTGTGAATACTCTATGTATTCCGTCGATGTATTCACTTAAGTTTATGACACAGTTACTAGGGGTGGACAAAAATATGGAAACACCGCGAAAAATGCATGCTAGAACATAAATTCAGATGCTAGCCAGCGTTGCAGTTTGCGCTGTGGTATTTGAACACGACAGAAATGCCCTCAAAACATTATCAGAACAGTGGTTTGTGTTGTTATGTTGGAAATAAGTGAATCCGAAATTGGGCCAACTGTTGGAGCTCGTAAGGTGGGTGCTTCTAGAACTATGGTAGCCGAAGTGTTTGGTGTTTCAAGTGATACCGTATCGAAGATTCATGCTGCATATAGGGAAAGCATCCGCCAAGTCATAACGCAGACAAAAGTGTGTGTTGAGTGGTGCTGGCAGACGGCAATCGAAGAGGATTGTGGCGAAAAGTAAGAAGACGGTAGCTGCAAAATTCACTGCAGAATTCAATGTCGCACTCGCGAACCCCCTCAGCACCGAAAGAACACGAGAGAGCTGGAATCACAAAACCACTCATCAGTGATGCAGCTGCCCGTAACAGGAAAACGTGATGCTAAAACCTAAAAGTGGACTATAGAGCAATAACAGAAAGTCATTTGGTCGCACGTGTCTTATTTCACACCGTTTCCAACTTCCTGCCGAGTCTACGCCCCAAGAGTGAAGCATGGCGGGGTTTTGGTGATGATTTGGGTAGCCACATCGTGTTATTCCTTGGGACCCATGGTTGCCGCATTGCTGCCAAGGATCATTGACTATTTTTGGTAATCAGGTCCTTCCCGTTGTACATTGTTCCCCAATGGGGAGGCTGTGTTCCAAGACGACAGATCCCCTGTTCACACAGCTCGAGTCGTCGAGGACTGGTTTTATGAGACGAGAGAGAATTGTCACATCTGCACTGGCCACTGCAGTTGCCAGAGCTAAATATTTATTGAGCCTTTGTGCTCTTCTTTCGAGAGAACGCTTCCACCTCCGTTATAGTTGCCTGCACTTGCAAACTATTTTTCGGAAAGATTAGTATAAGATCGACTTGAAAATAATATAGGACCTATATTTATCAATTACGAGGCGACTGGAAGTTGTTTTGAATGTCAGCGGTTTCCCTATACCGTATTAGGCATGGTAATGTGTTGCGTTTTTGGTATTTCCATGTTTTTGTCACCACCAGTACTGCATCACACAGCTACAAAACACACGTTCGCCTGGTACTCACTCATTGGGTACTTACAACAAGCTGTTGCCAGATCACTAGTGGTTATCCCAGAGAAGTCTTCCGATACCTAGTAGACAACTCGCAGTTACGTGTGCACTTGCAATATTTCACCTGTAAACCCAAATTTACTGTGGCCTCCCTACACATCCTACCATCTTACCCAGCTTATTTTATTTTCATTTTCTCAACTTGCTGCTTGACATTGCCTCTTCTCGGATCACTTCCATGACTGTAGTAAAACTTTGTTGTTTGCAGTAAGCTTAATCTCTCTGATCAGTCCTCTCAATTTCCCTTCCTCTTTTCAGCTTTTGCAATTATTATCTCCAGTGAAAATTTTACAATTTCTTTGTGGCGTTTGTGTCTAATAGGTGGTGATCCACAATGTCTCTAATTTGATCTCAAGGTGTTTATTAGTCAGACCTTATCTTATCCTGATGAAGTAAGTCATTGATCACATCTTGACAATGTGCCAGATACATATCCTCTCATTATTGGAACTGCAGCATTTGAGGCTGGTTGGTATTGTGATATATAGACTGTTTGTACCTTCTTTTGCTCCATAAAGTCCCTCCAATACTTTTATCCAAACTGTGGCCCGTGGTCTAACAGAACCCTCCTCACTTTTGCAACTGCATAAAGAAAGTGGTTGTTGAAAGCTCTTGTTGCTGACCTATCAGTTTTGTTCTTCAAAGGTGAAAGCATTACAAAGTAGGAGCTGAATTCCACAGTGACTAGTATGTACTGATACCCTCTGCTGTTACAATCTGTCTCTGTGTTTGACGTGGTAATTTCGCCAAAAAAAAAAAAAAAATCGGATTACTCCTGCTGCCGACCATATACATAAAGTACTGAACTGGGTTGTGCCACCTAAAATCTGGATAATGTTCCATCATTAGTATTCCCGGATTAACTTGACCTTGTTTTACTTTTGAGCAGTATTCATAAATAAATGCGTCTTTCAACTTTTCGTGTGCCCAAAGCATTCCTGGAACCACTATAATTCTTGTTGCTGCCTTTTCTCTGAGGTGTACGCAGAGAAATTTAATCTTCAAAAGATGTGGGGGCGATTTATGTAATGCCTCTTAGATCTGTTCAATCCAAATCTTTTGGTGTAAGCGGTTCGATGCGGAAACAACGCATATGTTAGCACTGACGCAAATTGTTTTCTGATCTCTTTTTCATCTACATCACACAATAAAGTTTCGACGGTTGTGGTGATGACTGCCGGTACAGTTGAATATGTCGGTGCCCCCCTTGCCCCCGCTCCCTTGATGTGACATAACCTGTCCGTAAGTCCTCTTAGTTCCTCTTCCTAGCGATTTTTGTTCCTCTTCTCTTTGATTTGTCTCATTTTTTCTTCAATTACTGCTCTAGTTTCTACTGCTCTCCTGTTTTTTTTAGTGCATCTAATATTTCTCTGTTCCTTCAGTTAGTGTGGCCCTTTGTCTCCTTGAATTGTACCATTTCTCTAATTTTCGTTTTTGCTTGCGTAGGTCTACTGGAACTGTCCTCTCGAATGTTGTTTCGTTGCGTGTCGATAACTGCTCGATGGCGGTGGTTAATACTGTTCGATGACTTTGCATGACATATTCTTCTGTGAGACCATTTTCTGTGTGTAGACATCAATGTCTTTCCTTAAATCGTCTATGGTCCCTTTTGTATTCTGCATCAACATATCTACTTTCGTACTAAAATATTGTGCTTGCTCATCTACCTTCTTCATGAGGTGTTTCTGTACCTCGTTATTCTGGTCATCAATCATTTTGTCTAACAATTTTATCTGTTAACTGCTTTCTATTTTCTTCAAATTGTGGGTCACTTTTTTCCTCGCTTTTCTTAAATCGTTCTTCATTCATTTTATCTCATTTTTAAATGAATCCTCATTTTTCTAGAATCGTTCTTCTAACTTTTTTGAATTGTGTATCGAATTTTTCATTGCTTTTCTTTACTTTTTCCGTACTTTGCTTGAATAAATTTTCGCTTTTCTTGAATTTTTCAATGAGGAAACTCTGCAGATCGAATGTTTCTGGTTGTTGAGGTGTGGGCTCACGAGTTACACAACCCTATGCTGGCTTTACGCGGCCTGTTACTACGGAATTCTCCGCTACACGTGAATTTTCTCTGTCATCCTCTTTCCTAAGCCCAACTTTTGAAATTTCTTCGTTATCCTGTTCCTGAATTCGTTGGTTCCCTAGATTTCTTTCACTTTGCTATCCTACACCCTATGACTCACTGAAATCTACATGTTGAAAATTCTCCTCCTGAACTTCAATGTCTGATCCACTGTCTACTGTTTCTGAATTAACTGAAAGTTTTCTCTCTGCCTCGCTCATTCTCGCTAAACTCCTAGCTCTTACACGTATGAATTTCGGCATAGCCTAACAGAATCTCTAAACTTCAGTACCCTTAACATTTGAATAAAACTATTGAGCCTGCAGTAAAATCCCACATACATGCTATAATTCAGTGCCCTCCTAAGGCAAAACACACGAAGTTCACAAAACTAGGAAAACAAATAAAATACCATCCAAAAGATCAACGATGGTCTACCGCTGGACATCGATGGACATATACTAACTTTCTCTTTTTTCTAAACTAAAATACATAAAATGGTTACGTGCCAACAAGTTAAAAATAAATTATTTTAGTTATTTAGTTGATTATTGAGATAACAAACTCCATTACTTATCCAATAATTAAGTCTTAACCGGGAAAAGAATCGTGTATGAGCAGTTCGCAGGTAAACGTATCCTGACAAGGGAACCTCCCCATCGCACCCTCCTGAGATTTAATTATAAGTTGGCACAGTGGATGGGCCTTGAAAAACTGAACACATATCAATCGAGAAAACAGGAAGAAGTTGTGTGGAACTATGAAAAAATAAGCAAAATATACAAACTGAGTAATCCATGCGCAAGATAGGCAACATCAAGGAGCATGTGATCTCAGGAGCGCTGGGTTCCCGTTGTTAGCGTGAGCAGCTGCGGAGCGAGAGATCCTGGGTTCAAGTCTTCCCTCGAGTGAAAAGTTTACTTTCTTTATTTTCGCAAAGTTATGATCTGTCTGTTCGTTCATTGACGTCTCTGTTCACTGAAATAAGTTTAGTGTCTGTGTTTTGCGACCGCACCGCAAAACCGTGCGATTAGTAGACGAAAGGACCTGCCTCTCCAATGGGAACCGAAAACATTTAATCGCAAGGTCATAGATCAACCGATTCCTCCACAGGAAAACACGTCTGATATATTCTATACGACACTGGTGACGGCATGTGCGTCACATGACAGGAATATATTGTCGACCCACCTAACTTGTACACTTGGCGAATGGATAAAAAGATTCTTCTACGTTGCCCGATTTAGGTTTTCTTGTGGATATGATAATCACTCCCAAAAAAGTGATGAAAACATAAGAGTTTGTCACATAAACTGCAACAAATGAATGCAACAGTTTCACAGTCGCGCAGTTTTCCCTGTGCTCTGTCAAAACATATGTTTCTAACGTTTTCAAATTTTTCCGTGTGTAGAGCGTCAAATACTGCATATGTCCAAACAAATCTGAACATGTACTGGAACTTTGGAGAGGGAAGTTGATTATGTGTGAGTGCCTGAACTTTGATAATTGTCTGAAAATAAAAAATTAAAATTTTCACTCGAGGGAAGATTTGATCCAAGGAGCTTTCGTTCCGCAGCTGCTCGCACTAATCACGGGACCACGGCACTCCTGATCTCACATCTTCATGATGCTGCTTATCTTTCACATGGAATACTCAGTTTGTATATTTTGCTTATTTTTTTCATAGTTCCACACAACTTCATCCTGTTTTCTCAATTGATATGTGTTCAGTTTTTCAAGGCCTATCCACTGTGCCAACTTATAACTAAATCTGAGGGGGGTGCGATGAGGAGGTTCCCTTGTGAGGATAATCGCCAAGCTAATGTGGTACATAACATCAGCAGCTCCCTGGGGCAGTTCGCTGATGACACAAGTACTGTGTATAACGCCAAAAAACAGTAATCTAAATACAGGAACCTCTGCAGAAGTTTGCAATTTGGCGCAGGTGTAAGGTTATGTTGCCTTAAACGATGTGTGGATGGAGTACCTTAATTGGTATCTTTGATCAAATATCTTAATTTGGCCCTGTATATCTGACATAAGTAAATCGTCACCCATCAGAACAATGATAAAGTGATTCATCTGACTGCGAAATCAAACAAAGATTTCCATGAAGTCAGTTTATTACACGTATGTAATACAGTTCATAAGAAATAGTTTAACAAT
This sequence comes from Schistocerca americana, assembly GCF_021461395.2. NCBI lineage: Eukaryota > Metazoa > Arthropoda > Insecta > Orthoptera > Acrididae > Schistocerca > Schistocerca americana. The sequence continues at coordinate 426,834,060 of NC_060130.1, read as the reverse complement.
AATTTAAATCAATAACCTAATGCCTTGGGAAATCTGCATAGGAATCTGGAATGTGATTCAGGGGAATGCATATATGGACAAAACATTTACAATCACTGGTGTCGTTCCGTGACTGACTGCCGAAGGTGCGTAGAGAGAGAATATATCTATTGCTGGAGTTGAAGGCATCTTGAACCTCTAACTGTAAACAAGTCTACAGAATGAAGACTGAAATTACTGAAAGTTGTTACAAATAATTTGTCTTCCCCTACAGTTCGCTTCGCTGTTGTGGCTGGATTCACCATACTCATAATCTGCAAGTAGCGGGTGATGTGGTTGCAAAATCAGTCACTGGCTCCGTAGCAACTCCTCTCTGTCCGTGTTTAAGTTCAAATGAGCCAGATGAGGGCCTCTCGTCGCAGATGAGCCTGGAGAAGTCTGCCACAGAAGTAACTCTCTGTCGACGCTTCCAACAAGGGAAAGTCTGTGCTCTGCGTTTTAGGCTTCATGTCCTTTACAATTGCCTGAAAACTAATTCTTGTAGTGCTGATCAGTAAGAAGTTGTCATACAAGACGCTGGTCTCCCTTTGTTACTCACTTTTCCTCTGGTTAACCAGTTAAAAAACTTGTTAGTCTTGGTGCTCCAGAATGTGTCTGACTCACTGCCATCTTCTATCCATTCTTGTGCACTGGCCAATACGGAAGAACCTCTATAAGTAGAGTCACAGTCCTTATTCCCACTTCTAAATTATTTATGTGAACCGATGGTGGCAGTTTTTACACTTCTTTAAACATTCAGTTTGTCGGCACCAGGCCAAGGAGCTGGCGTCTCACGATCTTCAAAGGAGCCTCAAACTTCCTGTTCTCGTTCCATTTTATGGTGTCTTTAACAGCCTGTGTTTTTCGGAGAATTTTGACTACATGCAGTTGCTCTGCACAGTGGCATATCTTCTGGGACTTTGCCATTAAACGGCATGCTGCCTGTGACCACACAACTATCGAGAAACGGACTGTGTTGTCCTGTACATCATGGAGATATAACCCACACCGTATGGCTTCAGAGGCTCCGCAAAGGCTCTGCACCATGGTGTCCTTCTTTCAGAAAACAGTCCGTCCTGACCGTATACCTGCCTGGCGTCTCCTGTGGCACGTGGACGAGCATCGATTCTGTGAATGGAGGTAATGTTTGGTTCAATGCTGGTTTTATGGCCTTACAGAGCGTCCTCTCGTCTGCAGTGGAGTCCAACCCGTTTTCACAGTGGCTTCTCATTTAGCTATGCGTACAATTTAACATAGGAAATAGCAATGTAAGTAGTTAAGTATTAGTAATCTCTGGCATTGACTAACATTTCATTAGCCGATGGGGATTGATTTATTCGGATTTTATTTTACTCTTTTTTACGTAAGTTACGTGACAGTTTGAAAAGAAAAAAAAAACAACCAAGATCGCGTAACATGAAATCTAACATGTTGCTGTGTTCGGATGAGGGCTGAGTTGGCATCCCTTCGCTCACAGCTGCAAGCGGCGCTGACTTCGGTCGCGCAGCTTGAGGCTGTTGCCAATGGGCACCACTGTGGGGAGCCGGACTTGAGTATCAAGGGGATGCCAACCTCGTCCCGTCTGTCCCCAGATCGGTCTGCCCCTGTGGATGCCCCGGTTGCTACCCGCAGTGGGGCTGAGCCCTCGCCTGTGGTTGATTGGGAGGTCGTTCCAAGGCGTGGCAGGCAGCGAAAGACGTCCCCGGAGGCTGATCAGAAAGCCTCCCCGGTGCGTCTGACAAACAGGTTTCAGGTACTGTCTCTGGCTGAGCCAGATGCAGCTGCATGCCGTGTTTCAGAGGATGATTCTCAGCCTTCAAGGTCCGGGCAATCGCAGAGGGTGGGATTATTGGTAGTTGGGAACTCCAATGTTAGGCGCATAATGGGGCCCCTTAGGCTAAGGAGGGGAAGAAATCCAGTGTGCACTCCGTGTGCATTCCGGGTGGAGTCATTCCTGATGTGGAAAGGGTCCTTCCGAATGCCATGAAGAGCACAGGGTGCAGCCAGCTACAGCTGGTGGCACATGTCGGCTCTAATGACGTGTGTCGCTTTGGATCTGAGGATTCCAGCGGCTACCTGATTTGGTGAAGGCTGCCGGTCTTGCTTACGAGGTGAAGGCAGAGCTCACCATCTGCAGCATTGTTGACAGAACCGACTGTGGACCTTTGGTGCAGAGCCGGGTGGAGGGTCTGAATTTGTTCTTGCGACGTGTTTTGCGACCATGTTGGCTGCAGATTCCTTGACTTGCGCCATAGGGTGGTGGGGTTTCGGGTTCCGCTGAGTAGGTCAGGAGTTCACTACACTCAGCTGGCGGCTACACGGGTAGCGGAGGCTGTGTGGTGTGGACTGGGTGGTTTTTTAGGTTAGAAGGCCTCGGGAAAGTACGGGGTGGCTGCAATCTCAAAGGGTGCATGGCAAATACAGGACGTGCTTGGATCAAGGAACAGTCAGAATTGTAGTTGTAAATTGTTGTAGTTGTGCTGGGAAACTCCCTGAGCTTCAAGCGCTAATAGAAAGCACAGAAGCTGAAATCGTTATCGGTACAGAAAGCTGGCTAAAGCCTGAAATAAGTTCTGCAGAAATTTTTACAAAGTCTCAGATGGTGTTCAGGAAAGATAGATTAGGCAGAATTTGTGGTGGAGCGTTTGTGTCTGTCAGCAGTGGTTTATCTTGTAGTGAAGTCAAAGTAGATACTCCGTGCGAATTGGTATGGGTGGAGGTTATACTTAACAGCCGAACTAAGTTAATAATTGGCTCCTTCTACCGACCCGCAGACTCCGATGATATAGTTGCTGAACAGTTCATAGAAAATTTGAGTCTCGTAACAAATAAATACCCCACTCATACGGTTATAGTTGGTGGGGTCTTCAACCTTCCCTCGATATGTTGGCAAAAATACTTGTTCAAAACCGGTGGTAGGCAGAAAACATCTTCCGAGATTGTCCTAAATGCTTTCTCCGAAAATTATTTCGAGCAGTTGGTCCACGAACCCACGCGAATTGTAAATGGTTGCGAAAACACACTTGACCTCTTAGCCACAAACAATCCAGAGCTAATAGAAAGCTTCATGACTGATACAGGGATTAGTGATCACAAGGTCGTTGTAGCTAGGCTCAATACCGTTTAGTCCAAATCCACCAGAAACAAACGCAAAATAATTTTATTTAAAAAAGCGGATAAAGTGTCACTAGAAGCCTTCCTAAGAGACAATCTCCATTCCTTCCGAACTGACTATGCAAATGTAGACGAGATGTGGCTCAAATTCAAAGATATAGTAGCAACAGCAATTGAGAGATTCATACCTCATAAATTGGTAAGAGATGGAACTGATCTCCCATGGTACACGAAACAGGTCCGAACGCTGTTGCAGAAGCAACGGAAAAAGCATGCGAAGTTCAGAAGAACGCGAAATCCCGAAGATGGGCTAAAATTTACAGACGCGCGAAATTTGGCACCGACTTCAATGCGAAATGCCTTTAATAGGTTCCAGAACGAAACATTGTCTCGAAATTTGGTAGAAAATCCGAAGAAACTCTGGTCGTATGTAAAGTACACAAGCGGCAAGACGCAGTCAATACCTTTGCTGCGCAGTGCTGATGGTACTGTTACCGATGACTGTGCCACTAAAGCGGAGTTATTGAACGCAGTTTTCCGAAATTCCTTCACCAGGGAAGACGAATGGAATATTCCAGAGTTTGAAATACGAGCAGCTGCAAGCATGAGTTTCTTAGAATTAGATACCTTAGGGGCAAGTCTTCAGGTCCAGATTGTATACCGATTAGGTTCCTTTCAGATTACGCTGATACAATAGCTCCCTACTTAGCAATCATATACAACCGCTCGCTCACCGATAGGTCTGTACCTGCAGATTGGAAAATTGCGCAGGCCGCACCAGTGTTTAAGAAGGGTAGTAGGAGTAATCCATCGAACTACAGACCTGTATCATTGACGTAGGTTTGCAGTAGGGTTTTGGAGCATATACTGTATTCAAACATTATGAATCACGACGAAGGGAACGATCTATTGATACGTAATCAGCATGGTTTCAGAAAACATCGTTGTTGTGCAACGCAGCTAGCTCTTTATTCGCACGAAGTAATGGCCGCTATCGACAGGGGATCTCAGGTTGATTCCGTATTTCTGGATTTCCGGAAAGCTTTTGACACCGTTCCTCACAAGCGATTTCTAATCAAGCTGCGGGCCCATGGGGTATCGTCTCAGTTGTGCGACTGGATTCGTGATTTCCTGTCAGGAAGGTAGCAGTTCGTAGTAATAGACGCCAAATCATCGAGTAAAACTGAAGTGATATCAGGTGTTCCCCAGGGAAGCGTCCTGGGACCTCTGCTGTTCCTGATCTATATAAATGACCTGGGTGACAATCTGAGCAGTTCTCTTAGGTTGTTCGCAGATGATGCTGTAATTTACCGTCTAGTAAGGTCAACCGAAGACCAGTATCAGTTGCAAAGCGATTTAGAAAAGATTGCTGTATGGTGTGGCAGGTGGCAGTTGACGCTAAATAACGAAAAGTGTGAGGTGATCCACATGAGTGCCAAAAGAAATCCGTTGGAATTCGGTTACTTGATGAATAGTACAATTCTCAAGGCTGTCAATTCAACTAAGTACCTGGGTGTTAAAATTACGAAAAACTTCAGTTGGAAAGACCACATAGATAATATTGTGGGGAAGGCGAGCCAAAGGTTGCGTTTCACTGGCAGGACACTTAGATGATGCAACAAGTCCACTAAAGAGACAGCACTCGTTCATCCTCTGTTAGAATATTGCTGCGCGGTGTGGGATCCTTACCAGGTGGGATTGACGGAGAACATCGAAAGGGTGCAAAAAAAGGGCAGCTCGTTTTGTTTTATCACGTAATAGGGGAGAGAGCGTGGCAGATATGATACGCGAGTTGGGATGGAAGTCATTAAAGCAAAGACGTTTTTCGTCGCGGCGAGATCTATTTACGAAATTTCAGTCACCAACTTTCTCTTCCGAATGGGAAAATATTTTGTTGAGTCCAACCTACATAGGTAGGAATGATCATCAAAATAAAATAAGAGAAATCAGAGCTCGAGCAGAAACGTTTAGGTGTTCGTTTTTCCCGCGCGCTGTTCGGGAGTGGAATGGTAGAGAGATAGTATGATTGTGGTTCGATGAACCCTCTGCCAAGCACTTAAATGTGAATTGCAGAGTAGTCATGTAGATGTAGATGTTGTACCTAAATAGGTGGAAGAGCCCATTATTGTACGATTATACGAATTGAGATCAATAAGTAGAGACAGTAATAACAGTCAACTCCTTGGAATTTGCTTCCAGAGCGACCCCTAAGTAAGTAAGTTGATCAGCGTTACACTAATTGTCGATAAAGTTGATGACCGACTGGTTTCCACTGGAAGAATGTTATTGAAGTTAAATTCACTCATGAGAGAAGTACCTTACTGAATCTTCGTATGACCGATCTTTAAATATACTTGTATGGATTTGGTGTCTGTTCTTTCCGACATGTCCGAAAGAACAGATACCACTGATGACCTGTAGCCGTCTAGAACGAAATTAGAATTATATTAATAACGTCAGTTGCGCACGGGCGTAGATATAGATCAACGCGGGACAGGTGAAATGGTGTGCCCCGACCGGGACTCGAACCCGGGATCTCCTGCTTACATGGCAGACGCTCTATCCATCTGAGCCACCGAGGGCACAGATTATAGTAGTGCGACTGCAGGGACTATCTCGCGCACGCCTCCTGCGAGAATCACATTCTTAGTGTCACACCCAAACACACTCATTACTCGTGGAAGACATTCTTCCAAGTCCCGTAACAGTGTGTTGGGGTGGGACACTACGAATGTAGAGTGTGGACGTACAAGGTGAGAATGTGAGTCTCGCGGGAGGCGTGCGCGAGATAGTCCCTGCAGTCGCACTATTGTTTGTGCCCTCGGTGGCTCAGATGGATAGAGCGTCTGCTATGTAAGCAGGAGATCCCGGGTTCGAGTCCCGGTCGGGGCACACATTTTCACCTGTCCCCGTTGATCTATATCAACGCCCGTGGGCAGCTGACGGTATTAATATAATTCTAATTTCGATCTTTAAATACGTCGAAACTCTTGCCCGGCAAGATTAATATAGAAAAGGTGCAAAGCAGAGCTGCATGTTGCGTTGCGGGTTTGTTCAGTAAGTACGAAATCATCTCCAAGATGTCCATCAGACTACAGACGCAGCCATCACGGACAGGTTAAATTATTAAAACTCTAAGTTTAGGAAACACATAAGCTCCTCTCACAATCATCTCGCGAAATAAACATGACGAGACAGTCAGAGGAATTCGAGATCATGAGGAATCTTATCGACAACCGTTCTTCCCGCGGACTACACTGAGATGACAAAAGTCATGGGATAGTGATGTGCACATATACACATGGCGGCAGTATCACATACACAAGTTATAAAAGGGCAGTGCATTGACGTAGTTGTCATTTCCACTCAGATGATTCATGTTAAAATGTTTCCGAAGTAGTTATAGCCGAATGACGAGAATTAACAGACTTTGAACGCGGAATGGTAGTTGGAACTAGATGCATGGAACATTCCATTTCGGAAATCGTTAGAGCATTCAATATTCCGAGATCCACAGCGTCAGGAGTATGCCAAGAATAACAAATTTCAGGCATCACCACTGACGGCGTAGTGGCCGACGGCCTTCAGTTATCGAGCGACAGCAGCGGCGTTTCCATAGAGTTGTCAGTGCTAACAGACAAGCAACAATTCGTGAAATAACTGCGGAAATCAATGTGAGACGTACCACCAACGTATCCGTTAGGATAGTGCCGTGAAATTTGGAGTTAATGGGTTATGGCAGCAAACAACCGACGCGAGTGCCTTTGCTAACAGCACGATATCGCCCTCAATGGCTCTCCTGGGCTGGTAAGCATATCGGTTGGAATGTAGACGACTGGAAAACTATGGCCTGGTCAGATGAGTCCCAATTTCAATTGGTAAGAGCTGATGGTACAGTTCGAGTGTGGGACACATCTCACGAAGCCATGGACTTATGTTGTCAACAAGGCACTGTGCAACCTGGTGGTGCTTTCATTATGGTGTGGGCTGTGTTTACATGGAATGGACTGGGTCCTCTGGGATAACTGAACCGATCATTGGCTGGCAATGCTTATGTTCGGCTACCTGGAGACCATTTGCAGCCATCCATGGACTTAATGTTCCCAAACAACGATGGAATTTTTATGGATGACAATGCACCATGCCACGAGGCCACAGTTGATCGCGATTCGTTTGAAGAAGATTTTGAACAATTCGAGCGAACTTTTTTCAAGAATAAACAGCCATTTAACTGTGTATTTCTGTATTTATAACTGGGACAGGAAAGGAGGGAAATGGAGGTGCTACACGAAGTACCCTACACAACACACAGCAAGGTCGCTTGTGGGGATAGCCCGCTATTAGAACTGGTTCGAGACTTGATTGATAAAAAATAGAGAAATGTTAAGATGGTGATATTAATGCTTCAGATGTTCTACATAGTCTCTCCCACTTGAATACAAAGCACAGAACATTCATACAACCACGTGAAACTGTCAGAAAAGACCTTGTTTAGGATGTTGTTCAACTCACGTGTAACATTGGTTTGGATGTCTGTTATGTCGTCAAAACGTTGATTCTTCATTTTGTCAATTTTGTGTTAGGCTCACATTGATAACACCAAGTCTCATAATCACAAACTATTTTTTCCAGAAACAACTGTCCACGTTTCGCATTTCAATCAAGTTGCGTCGTTGATTTTGTTCAGGGGTCAGGGTGTGCAGGACAAACCTTACAGACACTTTTCTCTTCTTCAAAACATTCTGAAGAATGTCTAGAATACCTGATTTAGAGATGTTAATCTATATTGATTTGTGACACAACAACGTTGACACACTACGGTCGCACGTCAATTACTTAAAACTGCCTGCTCACAACTTACTGGTCGAATGCACAACTGTTGTTTACGATTGTTAGTTCAACCTGCCACCGTAGTTGATGCGCAGACGTCCCGTTTACGCCAAGAATAAAATCAGTCTCTGAAAGTTCTGTCAGACGGTGTAAATGTCGTAGTAGCATAACATGTCTTCAAAAATTAAAGGCGGAGACATATAGCATGCACCATATTTTCATTCTCGCACTGTCTGAGATGTTCAGATGTTGTACCTTTTTCACGTACACACTATAGGCGAGCGAATCGTGCAATGTCCAGACTTGTAGTTGATTCGGCTGTGACAGTTGTCCGATGTTGGCTGCATATGAACATGCGGGAAGGCGTACTGGTCGTCTAGGTTCCAGTCGACAACGTCCGACCACCACAAGCGAGGATCGCCGTATTGCGCACCAAGTATATCGTAATATTTTACATTTGCGCCTGCCATCCGACAAAAAGTAATGGACTCTCTGCAACATTCTATATCATCCTGCACCATTGGCCCGAGAATAACAGCCGACCGCGGTGGCCACACGGTTCTAGGTGCTGCAGTCCGAAACCGCGCGACTGCTACGGTCGCAGGTTCGAATCCTGCCTCGGGCATGGATGTGTGTGATGTCCTTAGGTTAGTTAGGTTTAAGTAGTTCTAAGTTCTAGGGGACTGATGACCTCAGATGTTAAGTCCCATAGTGCTCAGAGCCATTTGAACCATTTGAATAACAGCATCCGAATAAGAAATTACCGTCGCATGCGAATACCGCCTTTAACACAACAACACTAACAGTTGCATTTAAAGTGGTGCCGTAACCTTGAAATATGGACTGTTGATGAATGGCGTAGCACTGTGTTCAACGATGACTCACGATTCTACAGTACCCCAAATGATAATCATCGGGGAGTGTGGCGGCGACATCGGAAGAGGTCGGCTCTTCCAGTGTTTTAGAGATATACAGCGATTTTACTCCTGGCATCATGACGTTGGGGAGCCATCGAGTATGACTTTGGATCAAAGCTGTTAGTCACTGAGGTAACTCTAACGGCACAACTGTACGTCTCAGACATCGTGTGTCCTCATGTGATACCTCTCATGCGATACCCCCTGTAGGTCCAGGGGTTAGAATTGGCCTGCGGTATTCCTGCCTGTCATAAGAGGCGACTAAAAGGAGTCTCACATGTTTCGGCCTTTTGTGTTGGTCCCCTCTCTGGTTTGACCTATTTCTTTTCACAATTTTTGTTGCTAGTGTGTACCATTTGGGGAAGGACGCCTTACGTGGTGCTTTTTGTTTGTCCATCATGCACCAAGATCTTGCATGCTACTTATTGTCGTGTAGTGGGCTTTGCACCCAACGTCTTATGGTTTGCCTACTTCTCGTCTCCTGCGCCGTACCATCCTTCGCACCCACGACAATTCTGGACCATTTCGGCACCCGAAATCCAGCGCGGTAGCCAGTCCGTCGTGGTGGAGTTGTAATGTACCCTCTTGGTGGTAGCCCCCTGACCACACAGGGACTGCTGATGCCGGAGCTGAGACTTCCCCAAGTATGCCAAGGAGTAGGTGCCCATCCTTCTGGGGCACCAGGACTCCCGGAAATGGCCATCCCGCCAGGTGGTCCTTACTGAAGCTGGGTGGCGCCCGTGGGGTGAGCCCCTAGTCAGAGTGAGTGGCATCAGGGCGGATGACCCGCAATGAAACGGGTTAAATCGAATCAAGCTGGTGGTCGCTCGGCCCCAGCAATCTCAAAGCATGTCAGGAATGATTTCGATGCTGTGATCTACGATTCCCGATCGTTTCCCTCCCTTTATGGAAAAAGTTCAAGGCAATCGTAAAATGCGTTTTAGACAGGTACGTGCCGAGTAAAACTGTGAGGGACGGGAAAAACCCACCGTGGTACAACAACAAAGTTAGGAAACTACTGCGAAAGCAAAGAGAGCTCCACTCCAAGTTTAAACGCAGCCAAAACCTCTCAGACAAACAGAAGCTAAACGATGTCAAAGTTAGCGTAAGGAGGGCTATGCGTGAAGCGTTCATTGAATTCGAAAGTAAAATTCTATGTACCGACTTGACAGAAAATCCTAGGAAGTTCTGGTCTTACGTTAAATCAGTAAGTGGCTCGAAACAGCATATCCAGACACCACGGGATGATGATGGCATTGAAACAGAGGATGACACGCGTAAAGCTGAAATACTAAACACCTTTTTCCAAAGCTGTTTCACAGAGGAAGACCGCACTGCAGTTCCTTCTCTAAATCCTCGCACAAACGAAAAAATGGCTGACATCGAAATAAGTGTCCAAGGAATAGAAAAGCAACTGGAATCACTCAATAGAGGAAAGTCCACTGGACCTGACGGGATACCAATTCGATTCTACACAGAGTACGCGAAAGAACTTGCCCCCCTTCTAACAGCCGTGTACCGCAAGTCTCTAGAGGAACGGAGGGTTCCAAATGATTGGAAAAGAGCACAGATAGACCCAGTCTTCAAGAAGGGTCGTCGAGCAGATGCGCAAAACTATAGATCTACATCTCTTACGTCGATCTCTTGTAGAATTTTAGAACATGTTTTTTGCTCGCGTATCATGTCATTTCTGGAAACCCAGAATCTACTATGTAGGAATCAACATGGATTCCGGAAACAGCGATCGTGTGAGACCCAACTCGCCTTATTTGTTCATGAGACCCAGAAAATATTAGATACAGGCTCCCAGGTAGACGTTATTTTTCTTGACTTCCGGAAAGCGTTCGATACAGTTCCGCACTGTCGCCTGATAAACAAAGTAAGAGCCTACGGAATATCAGACCAGCTGTGTGGCTGGATTGAAGAGTTTTTAGCAAACAGAACACAGCATGTTGTTCTCAATGGAGAGACGTCTACAGACTTTAAAGTAACCTCTGGCGTGCCACAGGGGAGTGTTATGGGACCATTGCTTTTCACAATATATATAAATGACTTAGTAGATAGTGTCGGAAGTTCCATGCGGCTTTTCGCGGATGATGCTGTAGTATACAGAGAAGTTGCAGCATTAGAAAATTGTAGCGAAATGCAGGAAGATCTGCAGCGGATAGGCACTTGGTGCAGGGAGTGGCAACTGACCCTTAACATAGACAAATGTAATGTATTGCGAATACATAGAAAGAAGGATCCTTTATTGTATGATTATATGATAGCGGAACAAACACTGGTAGCAGTTACTTCTGTAAAATATCTGGTAGTATGCGTGCGGAACGATTTGAAGTGGAATGATCATATAAAATTAATTGTTGGTAAGGCGGGTACCAGGTTGAGATTCATTGGGAGAGTGCTTAGAAAATGTAGTCCATCAACAAAGGAGGTGGCTTACAAAACACTCGTTCGACCTATACTTGAGTATTGCTCATCAGTGTGGGATCCGTACCAGATCGGTCTGACGGAGGAGATAGAGAAGATCCAAAGAAGAGCGGCGCGTTTCGTAACAGGGTTATTTGGTAACCGTGATAGCGTTACGGAGATGTTTAATAAACTCAAGTGGCAGACTCTGCAAGAGAGGCGCTCTGCATCGCGGTGTAACTTGCTCGCCAGGTTTCGAGAGGGTGCGTTTCTGGATGAGGTATCGAATATATTGCTTCCCCCTACTTATACCTCCCGAGGAGATCACGAATGTAAAATTAGAGAGATTAGAGCGCGCACGGAGGCTTTCAGACAGTCGTTCTTCCCGCGAACCATACGCGACTGGAACAGGAAAGGGAGGTAATGACAGTGGCACGTAAAGTGTCCTCCGCCACACACCGTTGGGTGGCTTGCGGAGTATCAGTGTAGATGTAGATGTAGACTATACCTTGAGAGGGCCGTTGGGCGACCAGTTCTCGAGAGCCGTATTCGTCTCAGTACCTCGTTTGCAGCAGGACTGATGAAGAGACCTTTGAGGCAACGAAGCCCCAGTTTTTTGTTGACCATCTTGAAGATAGGTTTGGGGAAGTGGCGGCGTTGTCCAAAATGTGTAAATGATCCAGGCGGCCTCCCAAGCCCACGGACGCTGCTCGCCTGTGACAAGCTGGGTGACATCCCTGTTTCGATTATGCCCCACTGAAGCCTTAACATGGTCCTGTAATTATTTTCCATCATGACCTCCTTTTGCAATCGGATGAGGAGTTACATGTCAGCTTGGAGTGGCAGGGTGTCCACTTCGTCCGGCGCATGCATAGAGGACAAAGATAACAGGGTTGCTACCAGTGCCTTCATCCTCGCTTTTGAGGGTGACTCGTTACCTGAAAAGGTCAAGGTGATGGTTCACGATTGCGACGTGAAACCTTTCGTCCCTCCTCCTATGCGGTGCTTCAAGTGCTGGAGGTTTGGCCACATGTCATCTCGCTGTACCTCCAGTGCCACCTGCAGGGATTGCGGTCGTCCTCTGCACCCGGACACTCCATGTATGCCTCCTCCCACTTGTGTCAACTGTGGGAAGCGCCACTCTGCCTGCTCACTTGACTGCCCTGTTCTCCATAAGAAGCGGCGAATAATGGAAATCAAAACCCTGGACAGGCTCATCTATCAAGATGCAAAGTGGAAATACGAACGCCTTCATCCTTTTCCAATGACTGCAGCATATGCTGCGACTGCGACTTCATTGCCCCTGTAGGTGACGGATGCCCCTGCGTTTGTTAAATCTCTAGTTGGCCCTGAGGGCCACCCCGACTTTTCCCCCATGTCCATGATGGGGAACACTGCTCCTTCTGGCGCTCCCACGGAACCTCCCTTGGGAGACCAGTCCCCAAACTGAAGGGGCTATCGGACCCCACACCCCCAACTGGAGGACCACCAGCCTCCTCCAGCTTCTCTCCTCAGAAAGGGTCCCTCGGGCGTCTACCGTCTCGGGCACCCACCAGCGTGACAGCTGATGTCAGTCAGTGGCTCAAGGAGCCACAAGCGACAGATCAAAGAGTTTCCCACTCTTCATCTGTCCCTGATCCTCCTTCTGTGACTCCCTCCCAGGTTGCTCCCAAGGAGCAGCGGGGGGGAGGAGAAGAAGAAGAAGAAGAAGAAGATGAAGAAGAAGAAGACAAAGCTAGGTAAGAAGGAAGAGGTTCAGGTTGCCTCTGTGCCACCTATCCTTACCAGCTCTGCGTCTGAGGACGATTTTATGATTTTGGCGTCCCCCAACGACCTCAATCTCGCCTCTGCCTCAGACGCAACGGTTCTTGATCCAGGCTCTCCTTCCGTCGCGGTAGACGACCCCTTCATGCCTTTTTCGGCTGTGGACGATGTCATTTATCAGTGGAATTGCAGCGGTTTTTCCACCACCTTGCTGAGCTCTGACAACTTATCAGCCTTCACCTTTTCTTCTGCATTGCTCTCCAGGAAACTTGGTTCCCGGCGTTGTGAACTCCCGTCCTCAGTGGCTATCGTGGTTATTATAAGAATCGGGCAAGTTATGAGAGGGTATCTGGTGGAGTCTGCATCCACGTCCTTAACTCTCTTTACAGCGAGTGTGTTCCTCTTCAAATACCTTTAGAGGCTGTCGCTGTTAGGGTGTGGACGCTACAGGCTGTTACTGTCTGCAGTATCTATCTTCCACTGGATGGCGATGTCCCACAGCATGTATTGGCTGTGCTGATTGCCCAATTGCCGCCACTTTTTCTGTTACTGGACGACTGTAACTCCCATAACCCTTTGTGAGGTCGAGTGGTGGCAACAGGCCGAGGCACTGTCGTTGAGCAAGTGTTGGCACAGCTCGACCTTTCTTTCTTAAGTAATGGTGCCTCCACACATTTCAGTGTGGTGCATGGCACGTACTTCTTTCGGTCTGCAGCCCTGACCTTCTACCATTTGTCCAGTGGAGTGTGCATGACGACTTGTGCGGTTGTGACCACTTTCCGGTCTTTCTGTCACCGCCACAGCGTCACTCTTCTAGGTGCCTCCCCAGATGGGCTTTGAATAAGGTTGACTGGGACTCGTTCACCTCCATTGCCACTATTGAACCTCTTTCTCATGACACCATTGATGTGGTGGTTCACATGTTAACCACCGGCATCGTTTCTGCAGTGAAATTTGCGATTCCCTATTCTTCCTGGCTCCATCTCAGGGTGGGTTCCGTAAGGGCCACACTGCCACCAGTAATCTGGTCTACCTGGAGTCTGCCATCTTTACGGCCTTTGCCCGCCATCAGAATCTGGTTGCCGTCTTTTTTGACACCTGGAAGGCATACGATACAACATGGGAACATCACATCCTCACCATGCTTCATGGGTGGGGTCTTAGGGGCCCGCTCCCAATTTTTATTCAAAATTTTCTGTTGCTTCGTTCCTTCCGTGTGTAAGTTGGTCCCTCCCATAGTTCCTCCCAAGCCCAGGAGAATGGGGTCCCGCAAGGCTCTGTCTTGAGTGTCTGCCTCTTTTTAGTTGCTATCAATGGGCTAGCTGCAGCTGTGGGAACGTCTGTATCAGCTTCTTTGTATGCTGATGACTTTTGCTTGTACTATAGCTCCACTGGCATTGCGATTGCTGAACGGCAACTACGGGGCGCTATTCACAGGGCGCAGTCTTGGGCCGTCACGCACGGCTTCCAGTTCTCGGCCGCCAAGACTTGCGTAATGCATTTCTGCTGGCGTCGCACTGTTCTGAGCCGCGGTTTTATCTTGACAGTGAACTCCTTGCTGTGGTAGAGACGCATCGGTTTTTTGGCCTGCTTTTTGATACCCGGTTGACTTGGCTCCCTCATATTCGGCAGCTTAAACAAACGTGCTGGCGCCATCTTAACGCTCTTCGTTGCTTGAGTTACACCAGCTGGGGTACCGATCGGTCTACCCTTCTACGACTGCATCAGGCGTTGATTCAGTTCCGTCTCGATTATGGGAGCCTGGCTTACGTTTCGGCATCGCCTTCTGTGTTGCGGTTGCTTGGCCCCATACTTTACTGCGGGATCCGACTCGCAACTGGAGCTTTCCGCACCAGCTCTGTAAGCAGCATACTTGTGGAGGCTGGTGTCCCTCCATTGCAGATCCGGCGGCAACGACTACTGGCCACTTATGCTGCACGTGTTTGTTGCTTGCCCGGGGATCCAAATTTCCGTCTCATGTTCCCCAACTCGGTCGTCCATATTCCAGGCTGGCGGCCCAGTCAGGGTGTACGATTGCGGTTCGCGTGTGGTCTCTTCTCTCTGGGCTTGTGTTTTTCCCACTCCCATCTCTTTTCGGGGCACATTTACTTATACCCCCGTGGTGTGTGCCCTGCCCATGGATTCAGCTGGATTTGGCACAAGACCCGAAAGACTCGGTCCCTCCTGAGGCCCTCCGCTGATGCTTTCTTTCCATCCTTGCCGCGTTTCACGGGTTTGATGTAGTCTGTACTGACGGTTCTATGGTTGCTGGTCGTGTGGGTTATTATTTTACTTTTGGGAATCGATCTGAAAAACGCTCATCGCTAGATGGCTGCAGTGTTTTCACTGCAGAACTTTTAGCCATCTCTCGCGCCCTAGGGAGTATATCCGCTCCTGCTCAGGTGAGTCCTTCGTTATCTGTAGTGACTTCCTGAGCGGTTTACGAGCTATCGACCGGTGTTTTTATCTCTCTTCTGGTGATGGTTATGGAGGAGTCCAACCACACTCTTGCCCGTTGCGGCCGCTCCGTGGTTTTTGTGTCGACCCCGGGTCATGTCGGCATCCCGGGTAATGAACGTGTTGACAGGCTGGGCAAACAGGCTATCAGTGCACCGGCCCTGGAGATTGGCCTTCTGGAATGTGATCTCCAGTCTGTATTGCGGCAAAAATTCCTTGGTACTTGGGGCGATGAATGGCGAACCCTACCCTCCCCCAACAAACTTCGGGCCATCAAGGAGACGACAAGTGTGTGGCGCTCCTCCTTACGAGCCTCTCGCAAGGACTCAGTTCTTCTCTGCCGGCTACGCATTGGCAACACCTGCCTGACGCACGGTCATTCATTGCGCAGCGAGAACCCACCGCTATGTCACTGTGGATCAGCGTTGACAGTGGTCCACATCTTGTTGGGCTGTCCGCTTTTAACTGCGCTCAGGCAGACGTTTGCGCTGCCTGATACGCTCCCTGCCCTTTTAACGGATGACGCTGCAATGGCAGGCTTAGTTTTGAGTTTTATTCGAGCAGGGGGCTTTTATCGCTCGATCTGAGGGCTTGTCTCTTTTTTTGAGTTGAGTCTGGCCTTTGGCCTACGGTTTTAGATTGGGGTTTTTAGTATGTCCCTTGGTTGTTGGCTTTTCCTTTTTTTGTTTCCGTGGTCGGCCAACCACTGTAACACTCTATGTGCTTTTCATCTTTTCATTCCTCTTTTCTGGTCTTTGTCTATGACCTTCTTGTTTTGTGTCGTCCCTCGTCGTCTCCATTGCTTGTTTTTCTTCCTTGTGGGTGTTTCATGGTCGTGGAATAAGGAACCGATGGCCTTTGTAGTCTGGTCCCTTCAACCCCCACAAACCAACCAACCATCTCAAGCGATAGTATCCTGGTGCCATTTTTTAAGAGACCAGTGGCCAGCCACTCATGGTACGTGTCTCTATGAACTTTCTGCGTGATGTCGAAGTATTCTAGTGGTCAGTAACACCCCCAGATCTGTTCCGGAAAAAAAAAAAAAAACGCACACCAAAGGAATTATTCGCACGGGACGGAAATCGGTAGATGTGATGTACATGCATAAACAAACAAATTATTAGAATTTAATAAAAATTGGATTATTTATTCAGCAAAAAGAGCTTCACAAATTGAGCAGGTCAATAACGCGTTCGTCCACCTCCCGCCCTTACGCAAGCAGTTATTCAGATTCGCACTGTTCTGTAGACCTGGTGAATATCTTCCTGAGGGATATCGTCCAAATTATGTCCAATTGGGGCCTTAGATTTTCAAAATCCCGAGCTGGTTGGAGAGCCTGAAATCTCATTGACCAGAGTTGAATTGCTTTCAGTGATGAGTCCCACATGAATTGACCCCCGACGACCAGCAGAGACGCCTCTGGAGGTGCCCCAGACAGCGGCGGCATACCAACATCTACATCTACATTTATACTCCGCAAGCCACCCAACGGTGTGTGGCGGAGGGCACTTTACGTGCCACTGTCATTACCTCCCTTTCCTGTTCCAGTCGCGTATGGTTCGCGGGAAGAACGACTGCCGGAAAGCCGCCATGCGCTTTCGAATCTCTCTAATTTTACATTCCTGATCTCCTCGGGAGGTATAAGTAGGGGGAAGCAATATATTCGCTATCTCATCCAGAAACACGCCCTCTTGAAACCTGGACAGCAAGCCACACCGCGATGCAGAGCGCCTCTCTTGCAGAGTCTGCCACTTGAGTTTGCTAAACATCTCCGTAACGCTATCACGCTTACCAAATAACCCTTTGACGAAACGCGCCTCTCTTCTTTGGATCTTCTCTATCTCTTCCGTCAACCCGACCTGGTTCAAATCGTTCAAATGGCTCTGAGCACTATGGGACTTAACAGCTGTGGTCATCAGTCCCCTAGAACTTAGAACTACTTAAACCTAACTAACCTAAGGACATCACACACATCCATGCCCGAGGAAGGATTCGAACCTGCGGTCGTAGCAGTCGCGCGGTTCCGGACTGCGCGCCTAGAACCGCGAGACCACCGCGGCACCCGACCTGGTACGGATCCCACACCGATGAGCAATACTCAAGTATAGGTCGAACGAGTGTTTTCTAAGCCACCTCCTGTGTTGATGGACTACATTTTCTAAGGACTCTCCCAATGAATCTCAACCTGGCACCCGCCTTACCAACAATTAATTTTATATGATCATTCCACTTCAAATCGTTCCGTACGCATACTCCCAGATTTTTTTCAGAAGTAACTGTTACCAGTGGTTGTTCCGCTATCATATGATCATACAATAAAGGATCCTTCTTTCTATGTTACATTACATTTGTCAATGTTACGGGTCAGTCGCCACTCCCTGCACCAAGTGCCTATCCGCTGCAGATCTTCCTGCATTTTGCTGCAACTTTCTAATGCTGCAACTTCTCTGTATACTACAGCATCATCCGCGAAAAGCCGCATGGAACTTCCGACACTATCTACTAGGTCACTTATATACATTGTGAAAAGCAATGCTCCCATAACACTCCCCTGTGGCACGCCAGAGGTTACTTTAACCTCTGTAGACGTCTCTCCATTGAGAACAACATGCTGTGTTCTGTTTGCTAAAAACTCTTCAATCCAGACACACAGCTGGTCTGATACTCCGTAGGATCTTACTTTGTTTATCAGGCGACAGTGCGGAACTGTATCGAACGCCTGCCGGAAGTCAAGGAAAATAGCATCTACCTGGGAGCCTGTATCTAATATATTCTGGGTCTCATGAACAAATAAAGCGAGTTGGGTCTCACACGATCGCTGTTTCCGGAATCCATGTTGATTCCTACAGAGTAGATTCTGGATTTTCAGAAATGACATGATACGCGAGCAAAAAACATGTTTAAAATTCTACAACAGATCGATGTCCGAGATATAGGCCTATAGTTTTGCGCATTTGCTCGACGACCCTTCTTGAAAACTGGAACTACCTGTGCTCTTTTCCAATAATTTGGAACCTTCTGTTCCTCTAGAGACTTGCGGTACACGGCTGTTAGAAGGGGGGCAACCTAACTGTCGTCCGCCATACGGGCCGACAACCAGGAGTGATGTTATGAGAGCCTTTTCATTTCATAGCAGGATTCTTTTGTTTGTCATCCGCGGTACCTTTACAACATAGCGGCTCGTCAACGATATTCTACGCCCTATTTTTTTCCCTTCATGGAAAGCCGTCTTGGGCTTACATTTCAAGAAGACAATGCCCTCCCGCACACGGCGAGAGTACTTGTCTACATGCTTGCCAAACCCTACCTCAGCCAGCAAAGTCACCGGATCTCTCCCCAGCAGAGAACCTTTGGAGCATTATGGGATTGTCCGTCTAACCAGCTAGGGATTTGACGAGCTGACGCACCAGTTGGACTTAATTTGGCACGATATCCCTCTGGAGGTCATCCAACAACTCTGTCAATTAGTAATAACCCAAATAACTGCTTGTGTAAGGGCCAGATATGGCCCAACATGTAACTGACTTTACTCAATTTGTCAAGATCTTCCTCTTGAATAAATCATCCGATTTTTCTGAAATTGTAACTAAATGCTAATTTGTACATATACATCGCATCTACTGACTGCCGAGCCATTTGGAAATTTCCATCATGTCTTCGACTGTATGTTGAACCAGCTTAGACGTCCACTCTGCCTCAGCGCCAATATCCAGGATATCAAGTACCATTTACAAGAGTAGTGGGCCAGATTGCGTGAGAAGGGTATACAATGGAACTTATGACACACTTCACAGTCGAATCAGTGGATGCATCAAGACCAGAAGGGCCTGAACGTCGCACTGATAAGTAGGCTCAAACTCCCACGTTACACATTAATTTGACTCGATAATTTAATCACTGAAATAAGATCACATTCCCTCTAAATCTGTGAAGTTTCATTTTCTTTGCTCTTCCCTTTCTGAGTACTTCACTGTTTTGGTCAGCACTGCATGTTAATTCGACGTTTTACAATAATTCTGGAAACCCCCGCTGTAGAAAGTTATTGATCAGCATT
Organism: Schistocerca americana; assembly: GCF_021461395.2. Taxonomy (NCBI): domain Eukaryota; kingdom Metazoa; phylum Arthropoda; class Insecta; order Orthoptera; family Acrididae; genus Schistocerca; species Schistocerca americana. The sequence continues at coordinate 426,814,497 of NC_060130.1, read as the reverse complement.
TGAAAAATGACGCTCTATGATTCGAGACTAGTTAAACTCCTATCAGTAATGGGATGTCATATTTTTACTGCATATGGTACTTGACCCTTTTGTGGTGTTACGTAACAGTTAGTTATCGATTATGTGTGACAGCTCTGTATACTAAAACAGCCACCGGATTAGGAATTAAGTTCGACAGTTAAATGATTTTTTTAGGAACAAATTTTCATATGCAGAAGTTCGTGTACCTTTTACAGTTCGCAGACAAGAGTTTTCAAAGATGTCACTTGTGGTACTGTTATTTTTTTGTCCTTCGGGGATACCAAAAATTATATACAAAAAATTAAAAAAAATTGCGAGCCCTGTAACTTGTTGGAAAATTTGTTGTCTGCGGATATTCTTCTCACGTAAGTAGTCAAACTCTTTCTTACTTATAATATTACATGTATAGCGATTTCTTTCTGTGATACGTGGTGTAAAAGACCCTGCCTCCTGTAAACGTGATTCGATAACTTAAAATGTTCTGCATTCCGTTTTGATAAGCCCCTCCGCACGGACAAGGCGTTTTTTCAGATTTGCGTCTGCTAGATCTTACGTAAGGTGCGTGTCTAGTATTTACACGAGATTGCGTTCATAATAGGTCTGTGCTGCGTTTGCTTGCTGTCCAGATAGGTGGCGCACTGTTTAAAGCACTGCACTCGCATTTACGTTTTCCGTGGTTTCCCTACGTTGCTTAAGATGAATATCAGGACAGGTTACACTGCGCTTCCCAACCTTGTCCGCCCATCTGTATAGCTGTTCCACAAGCCACTGTACACTGCAAGACGGAAGCTACTTTGTTCCATTGCTAGTCATTCCCTTTCCTGATCCATTCACACATTATGCGAGGGAACAACGACTGTCTGTATGTCTCCACATAAGCACTAATTTCACTTATTTTATCTTCGCGGTCCTTACGCAAGGTGTTCGCTTGTGATAGCTGAATACACCATCTGATCACAAGTTCCGGCCACCCCTATGTAACGCAAAATAGACTACTAGATTCCGGCCGTTGTGGCCGAGCGGTTCTAGGCGCTTCAGTCCGGAACCGTGCTGCTGCTGCGGTCGCAGGTTCGAATCCTGCCTCGGCCATGGATGTGTGTGACGTCCTTAGGTTAGTTAGGTTTAAGTAGTTCTAGGTCGAGGGGACTGATGACCTCAGATGTTAAGTCCCATAGTGCTCAGAGCCATTTGAACCATTTTTGGCTACTAGATGTCATCAGAGGCGGGCCCAGCTATATAAAAGAAGGCAGGGAATAATGTGTCGTCAGTAGAAAAGCCGTAACAGCCGAAGGGGTCGGTCAGAGGAATTCAATGACTTCTTTTTAAATGTGGACGAGTCATTGGACGTGACCTGGGTAGCAAATCCTGCAGGGGCATTTCAGCCCTTATAAAGCTGCCCAAGTCGACTGTTGGTGATGTGACGGTGATATGGAAACACGAAGGAACAATCACAGCTGAACAAAGACAAGGGAAACCTCATGTACTGGCGGACTGGGACCGTCGAGCATTGTGAAGAGTGGTTGTAGAAAATCCCATTAAAACTGCGGAAAGAATTACTCGTGAGTTGCAAAGTGCTAACAGTAGCCCAGCTAGCACAGTGACTGTAAGGGTCTAAAAATAATAGGGTGAAGTGGTGGAGCAGGTCCTCATTTCTGTAGTCAGTGCTAAGCGACGCTTGATGCAGTGAAAGGAGCGACGACACTGGGCAGAGGATGACTGGAAACGAGTCATTTGAGTGATGAATCACGTTATATCTTGTGGAAATCACATGGACGGGTTTGGGTTTGGAGAGTGCCTGGGAACGTAGCCTGCCATCGTGTGTAGTGCCGACAGTGAAGTACGGAGGAGGTGATGTTATGGTGTTACGGCATGAAGGTGTTATCGTGGTAAGACTGTAGTCTGCTTATTGCTCTTAAGGGAACTCTACATGCAGAAGCGTATGAATACTTTTTACAGCATTGTTTACTGCGTGCAGTAGAAGAACAGTTCAGAGACGACGATTGATTCTATCAGCATGAAAATGCATCCTGTCATAAAGCAGCGTCTGTGAGTCAATGGTTTGTAGACATTAATATTGCTGAAAAAGGACTGGCCAACCTGAACTCAGTGCAACACCTTTGTGAGGAGTTAAAACGTCCACTTGGCTCCAGACCCCAGCGTTCAACATCATTACCTTCCCTGGTTTCGTCCGTTGAGGATGAATGGTCTGCCGTTCCTCCACAGACTCTCAGACACCTCACTAAAAGCGTCCCCAGCAGATTTTAAATCATCATTAGGATGAGAGGTGTACACACTCTATATTAATACCCACTAATATGGGCCCAAATACTTTTGATCCCACAGTGTTGTTCTGAAGTCTGTCAAAAAAGCTCGTTTTCTTAACTTCCTCAACAGCGTATCACCTCCAAGGAATCCCTTCTAAACTCACGGACGATCTGCGTAGCACTCTCTTACTAATCGAAGCGACCGACGGGGTGGTTTCTTTGGACAGGTACGACGTATTTCCTAATACATCCTACGGCAATCGGAACTTCTGTTTTGTCTCTAACGATCTCGTCGTCGACGGCACGTTAAATCTGAACTTTTTTTGCCTTCTGATAGCACGCTCTGAAATAGCTTCGATGTTTTTTTTTTTTTTTTAATTTGTCATGGTGAGAGTCCCAAACATTCGAGCAGTACTCAAGATTTGGTCTCACAAGTGTCATTTTCAGGTGAGCTACTCTTTCTCAAACTCTCTCTATAAACAGCTGTCGCTCATTCGCCTTCCCTACAACTGACCTTGCGTGCTCGGTCAGTTTCACATTATTTCTCAACGTTTCGCCTAGATCTCTAATCGACGTGACTGAGTCAAGCAGCATACCATTAGTACTGCATCAGAACATTACTGAAATAATATTAATGATTAATGGAAACAACGGCCGTATTTATACATATTTATTGTGTAACGACCGGTTTCGTTCTTTAGAACATCATCAGTTTGCCTGCAGCTAAACAAATTAAGAAATTAGGCTGAAATGTACAGTACCTTAACGAATAAATTAAGTAACTCACACTGCCAACAGTCTTACAATAAATACTCACAATAAGTATGTATTAGAATAGCTGTAGTGGTTTTCATTAATCACTAATCTTAGTATCTATCAGTTGTGGTGCTCAATACGCACAAGATCATTACTGGAATGTATCTGCTAATCAGCCACATTAACTTAAATTTATTTACATTTCAATGAAGCTGTCATTTGTCGCGTCAAATAGAAATTCTGTCCAATTCAGTCCTGAATTCCCCTACAGTCACTTCTCGACAACGTTTTCACACACACAACAGTGTCATCAGCGAACACTCTCAGACTGCTATGCAACAGATAGTTTGTATGGAGCGCTGCAGCGTTCCTTTATTACTTCTCTGTCGTACTGCTGACGCTATCTTTGTCTCTGGCGAACTCTCGCCGTCCAGGAACATGTGCTGCGCGCTAACGCTGAACAAGTCTTGCGAGCCAGGTACGTATTTGAACATGTGCTGTGCTTCTAATGCCCTCGTCATCGACGGGACGTGAAACGTTAATGTCCCTTTCCTCGTTTATGCGTTTCCTGGGAAACACAGTTGGTTATCTTTTCAAAGGCTGGCAGCAAACGCTCGCTCAATGGCCGTCGTGTGGCCAGCAGGAAGTGTGGTGTTTCCAAGCTTGCGACACTCTTCCGCTCCTTTCACTACTGGACCTTGCCTGATCATTCTGTGGCCGACGTTTGTTGCTTTAACGACGTAGCTCCACGAACGTTTTAAAACGTAATCATTTTGTGTATGGCCATCTCGACGTAGGAAGAATTCAGAAAGCTAGGGCGACAGAACGACAAGTATAGGTTTTTGTCATATGTTGTACGAATGCTGATTAGAATATTTTAGTGATTTAGGTACTGTCTACTATACAATTATTGCAATCTTTCTCTTCATCACTGTATATTAAAGACAGGACAAAGAAAATGTGTGAAATAAAATTTAATGACGAGCAGGACAGTATAAATAACATTTTTCGCTGTTAAGGATCTAACTGAAACAACTTTTGTTGATTGTGTTCCACAGGTTTGAGAAATCTTAGAAATGAGATATTGTAACACGTGAAGCTGCTGTATAATTTATTTTCAGTTGTACGACCGGTTTCGTTCAGAGACCATTATCTAGTACAAATTTTTGCTAATAGCAGTGTACTGCATATAGCACTCCGACAAGAACAGTGACACAACTTAAAATTGCAACACTTAAGAAATGTCGACTTACAGAATTCTGTAACACTTATACTGAAATCGTATAAGCTTCCCTTAACTCTCAAGTAAGTATTTTTGGCAGTAAATCCTTTTATATTCTATACAAGAGTAATGTGGACATATAGTTCTGTTCTCGTCGAATATGAGGCGTTATCGGGTAATTATTAATTAGTTCTCTAAGTTGTGTCACTTTTCTTGCTTTTCTAAAAACGTTTTTGCTTTTGTTGTGGCTCCTCATGCAATGATTTGGCCACTTTTCCACTCCAAGTAATATTTTTTGCTGTAATATGTATGACATTCGAACCTCTGCCAGGAAAAATCAGTACTTAAGTTAGAATAAATAATTAAAAGAAAACAAGCTGAAATTATTGTGTTACAAAAATATAAAAAGGAACATTAGAATTTATGAAAATTAATACAGTTTAATAAGGAACATCAATCAGGTACACTATAAGGAGCACAATTTACGAAATCATAGAATCATAAATGGGCTTTACGCCGAGAAGAGGGATACTTCAACAGCTGTAATCGTCAAAATAGTTTGTGTTCCTTCAGACATATATGCATGTGTGAAGGATATTATAATGTAAGATACAGGCATTGTATAAACACAGAGATTGTAAGAATCTGTTATATTAAAAATTACATTCAACTTACGTTAAACATGAAAAGTGTCATGACTCAGAGCATGCCGCTCTTCTTTAATGTCCCACGCACACATGCCAGTGGCAACGCTAAAGAGACACTGTTCTAGCCGTGGCGAATCATGAACAAGCCTACAACAAAACTGACTCAGCTTCCGTGAAGTGAACAAATTGCGAGATAGATACGTGACATTTTTCGTGCGCGTCATTATCACTCATCACAGTGCTAAAGCAAAGTACGTTAGGACATATCATTTCCACTAGAGAGAGAGAGAGAGAGAGAGAGAGAGAGAGAGAGAGAGAGAGAGAGAGAAAGAGGTGGGCGATGTGGCAGACGCTTTCACAACCGACATAATAAAACTTAAGAATATTGCGGTCCTCAACATCAGACAAACTACACCAGGTGTAATTGAGTCTACACAACACGAAAACGAAAAAAATTCCCTGGCAGCGAAGTACAGTATCCTGAAATCGAACACATATGTGTAGAAGAACATTAGGATGAAGTAGGAAAAAAATCTTGAGTAATAATAGTAATTTAATATTGCTTAACAGTAATAATTTAATTCATAAGAACTGTTTACGATTTTGGCAAATACATTTATAAGGAAAACCATTTTGTCACAATGACCACCTGAAGTTGCATTAAAATAATACTAAACGCTTATAGTCTCTAAAGTTGGTATATAACCTATATTACTTGACAAACAAGTTACATGCATCTTGTTTTATCCATGAAAATCGTCAGTGGGCTGACAGTTACAATTTGGTTTAGCTACACCCAACAATCAACTAGTTTATTAGGGTATTTAACCAAGGCTCTTAAACATTCTGTGTTTCTTCTGCATGCACATTTCTAGGGCATAAAGAAAATTTTCTCTATCTTCGAGCGCCAAGAGTCACTACTCATTGCTCACAATCTTCGTTTCTCTTCTCAAACGTCGGTAAGGAACTGCTCGCGAGACGACGAAGTTAAGAGGTTTCTCTTTAGCGCTCAGGTCGCTTTCAGCCGAGGTCAGGAAACTGATAAAAGACAAGTCTGCTATCGAAGTGTCAGCACGTACTGAACTCGCGCGTCATCTTCAAGACAGATGGTGCGCAGATTATGAACGGAGCGCCGCTGCAAATAGCTGTCAGTATTATTTCCAGGGCCACACACGGGAACGTTTCAAAGGTCATTGATGTATACCTCTAGTACTTTTCCCACACTTAATGTTTCTTCACCATGGCCCTTTACATGTAGGCTGGACTACATTTCGCTTTCTAGCCAACAAAGATCCTACTTAGATGAAATATTTTTATTTCCTTATCGACTTGGAGACTAGCCATGAACTAGACTTCTTTCTTTTGCCAGTACTCCCAAGCTTTTCGCAGTATACGGTATGCGAAGAAGGTCCAGTGTCGATACTAGTCACAAACCAAGCATTACTCTACGCTATCCGTCATTTCGAATACTTATTACTCTACTATAGGGACCTTAAATTATGTGTCGGCAGCGAAGTTACATCATACGGACTGTTCACGAAGTTTCGCTTTTCGTATTCCCGGAGTATTTGTTGCCTGTTGGATTAAGGATGAAAAATTATTGTGTGCTGCAAACTTACGACTGCGTTTTTTTAGTGGTGACATTGGCGTCACGTGCTTTGTAATTTCTCACTTAACCCACTATTGTTGCTATATGCCTATGTTTAAGTTCTTAATTTCTTCTTAGAGAGGTACATAGGAAGGAGAATTGATGTAACGGATGAACCTGAGGTTTATGCATTCAGACACTCAAGTACATTATAAGAAGGAAAAGAAAACAACGCACAACGAAGGAATTATCCGAATGGGGCGGAAGCCAGTAGATCCGATGTGCATGTTGTTGTGGGTTGGCAGGAGAGACAACACCGTGTTATTAGAGGAAGCCGAAAGGCACGCGTTTTAGCTCACGCAGGCTGGCGTGAGGTCTGGAACAGGACAAGGAAATTAGAATTTAGAAAAACGGACGTAGCTGGTGGAATACTTAACTTTAATCCATTAATGATGAGCGTCGCTCTTGACTGTACATGATTCAGTATCAATAGTAACTGTTAATGGCGCCTCGCTAGGTCGTAGCAAATGACGTGACACCACATTCCTCCCCCGCAAATCGGCGCACGATTGTGGCATAAGGCTTCCGCCCGCCGTGGGGAGGACCCCATGTTGACGTATGCGACGAGGTGGGGAGCCTAACAACAGGCGAGGCTGTGCCACCTGCACCCTGCAAATCGGACCGCGGGGAGCTAGGAAACGCCTGAAAACCTGCTCCAGGGTGCACGCCAACATGCGGTGTATGCGCCCGCAGAGAGACAGGAGGGGGCCGAAGGGTCGACCTCCATCGGGCCGGGTCACCCGACGGGCGAAGACGACATACGGTCCTGAGCGGGCAAGAGTTCCATGTCGGAGGACAACTGGTCACGGGAAGCGATCGGCGGCGCGTGACCCAGGGAGGCGCCCGGCGGTTGCAGCGACGCGTCCACTGCGGGCGTCGCCGGCGGGAGAACAGACGGCGGCGGCGGCGCATCGCCATGGGGCAAAATGGAAGGCAGCGTCAGTAACACCTGGGGCTGAGGCGAGCCAGTAGATGGGTCCCCAGGGCGCTGACCGGACGGCACTGTCGCTGAAAGCAGACGGGGAGCGGCAGATCCCGTGCGACGCCAGAGGCGCAGCTGATTGAGATGCCGACGCACCTCACCAGAGGCCCCCAAAACCAGATACATAGCGCGGCCGAGGCAGCGAAGAATGCGCCCTGCGAGCCAACGCCGTGAACCTCGGTAGTGACGATAGTAGACAACGTCGCCTGGAGCGAAAGCAGGTGTCTGCCGCTGCACAGGAACCTGATGCGGCGGATGCAGCAAAGACATCAAGGTTCGATGAGGGCGACCGTGGAGCAACTCAGCCGGCGAGCGACCATCTCGGGGTTGAGAGCGGTACGAGGACAAAAAGAGCAATAACGCGTCCTCCCGAGAATGCGACTCTTTCAACTTCAACATCTGTGACTTGAAAGTCCTGACCAATCGTTCAGCAGCACCGTTTGACTGTGGTGAAAATGGCGCGGACGACAGATGTTGAATACCATTGGCCTTGCAGAATGACTGAAATTCTGCGGACATGAATTGTGGGCCATTGTCGGAAACAATAGTCTGTGGAAGACCTTCAATGCAAAAGACAGCAGATAACGCTTGGATGGTAGCAGATGACGTCGTGGAAGACATCTGGACAACAAAAGGAAAATTACTGAATGAGTCTATCACAACCAACCATCAAGCATTCCAGAAGGGACCAGCAAAATCGATGTGTAAGCGTTGCCAAGGGGAAGTGGCTTTTGGCCATGCAAAGAATTTCCGCGGTGGTGCTGATTGTTGTTCGGCACACACCATGCAAGAAGAGCACATATTCGTAATCGCAGCATCGATTCCGAACCAAGTACAGAGCTGACGAGCAAGTTGTTTCGTTCTCACTATACCCCAGTTTCCTTGGTGTAGAAGCCGTAAGACAGAGGACTGTAACGAACGTGGGACCACGAGCCTGGACTGATCATTATCAGAACGCAACAGTAAAACACCACGTCGAACAAAAAGTCTCTCCTTGTGAGCAAAAAATCGGCCAACCAACGGTTCCCCGATCCGTGACTTTGACAAGGGCCATTGCGTAGCAACAAAACGCAGGACAGTAGCAAGTACAGTCGGCAGCTGTGGCTGTAGCTACACGACGAAAATCAATCGGAAACGATTCGACCACGTCATCGGTTTCCGAATCAATGAAATTGCAAGCAAGTTCGGAGGAATCGAATGCTCTATCCTCAGCAACAGGCAAACGGGACAACGCATCGGCGTTTCCTTGCTTAGCAGTGGATCGATACAAGATATCGTAGCGGTACTGCGAGAGGAAAATAGACCAGCGAATGAATTTCTGCGCTGTACGTGGAGGTACAGGCTTGGTCGGATGAAAAAGCGAAGTCAAAGGTTTGTGGTCGGTGATGATGGTAAAGTGACGACCATACAAGAAATCATGAAACTTTGTAACACTAAATACGAGAGCCAATGCTTCTTCCTCGATCTGTGAATAATTTCATTGCGCAGACGAGAGCAATTTGGACGCAAAGGCAATAGGGCGATCGTGCGAACCATCTTTGTGCGCAAGCACAGCACCGATCCCGAAATCCGATGCATCCACCATCAGCAAAAGGGGCTTCTGGGGATCGAATAGCGTAAGGCAAGTATTGGAAAGCAACGCCGATTTCAACTGGCGAAAGGCGCGTTCGCATTCCGTCGTCCAGACGAACGGAACATCGTTACGGCGTAAGCGATGAAGCGGAGCTGAAATGGAAGAGGCATGGGGAACATAGCGATGATAATAGTTAATTTTGCCCAGCACACTCTGTAGCTGCTTCAAATTCTGCGGTGAAGGCAAGTCTTGTATGGCACGGAGGTGCTCGGGACTGTGATGTATGCCTTGGGCATTGAGTACATTTCCCAGGTAGAGTAAGTCACGAGCAAAAAACACACATTTATCCTTCCGCAAACGAAGACCATTTTGTCGCAAGATCTGAAATAATGTTCTGAGATTGGCTAAATGTTCTTCTTCCGTCTTTCTGGAGATCACAATATCGTCCAGATAGTTTGCTGCAGTAGGGACCGACGCACAAACAGTTTGTAGATATTGCTGAAACAATGCAGGGGCAGATGCACACCCGAATGGCAGTCGTTTGAATCGATACAAACCAAGATGCGTGTTAACCACCAAAACGCGCTGGGATTCTTCGTCCACCGGTATTTGCAAGTACGCATCTGCTAGGTCCAACTTCGAAAAATATTTACCCGGGCACAGTTTGTTAAAAAGATCTTCCGGGCGGGTTAAAGGAAAAGTTGCAGTCCCTAGTTGTGGATTCACTGTTGCCTTGAAGTCCACACAAAGTCTCAATGTTCTGGAAGGTTTTGGCAAAATTACTAAGGGCGATGCCCAGAGAGAAGCCTGCACACGTTCAACTACACCTTGTGATTCCAAATCGTATAATGTTTTTGCGACCTCATCACGCAATGCGTGGGGAACATTGCACGCTCTGAAAAATTTCGGTTGCACGTTTACTTTCAGTTCCAAATGTGCTTTATAGTTCTTAGTGTAACTGAGGCCCGGTGCAAAAATGTCTGCAAATTCTTCACATAGACGAGAAAAACTGTCGGAAGGCACAGTCTGGTTCACTGATAGGACCTGATTTACTATAGACAAGTTAAACAACTGAAATAAATCGAAACCAAACAAGTTCACTGCAGAAGAAGAACAAAGGACGTAAAATGACACAAGTTTTGTTTGTCCCTTGTATGTTTCAAGCAGGCTGCACTGTCCTAACACAGGGATATCTTGACCTGAATAGCTAGTTAACTTAACAGTTGTGGCACGCAATGGAAGTGTGCCCAGCAGTTTGTAAGTGTCTTGATTGAGCAGTGAAACTGCAGCCCCGGTATCGAGCTGGAATGGTATCACTTTGCCGTTAATGTCCAAGTCCACAAAAAGTTTATTGCCCTGCTGACGGCAAGAGCGACTGTCTCGTGCAACGTGAACTGACACTGGTACAAAATCACTTGCGACTTGACAGGAGTTCCGGCGATGTCGACACATACTATTTGTGGGACGAACACAGTCACTGTTAGAGAGAGTGGCACTGGGCGGAGTGGAATGAACCATATGAATTTCCATGGGCGAAGTTTCGCGAGCCTGAGTATCCTTGGTTCGATTCCAATTCTGGTGCGAAGCAAAGGGCCTGGAATGATTTTGAGTTTCCGATCTGAGCTTTTTCTGGCAAACACTTTGAACATGTCCTTTTTTATTACAGTAAAAGCAAATAGCTTGGCGTGACAGACAATTCTCACGCGAATGTCTAGTAGCACACCGCGGGCATGATTTTAGCACTGCATTTGCTTGCTGGGCGGTACACGTGGCTGAGAGCCTGGCGGCAGCGGCGCGGCCGGGCGCGACGACTGTTTACTGTTCCGTGCAGCTCGCCCGGTGGGCCGGTTAACCTGACACATGGGTGACGAAGTTTCAAATGATTCCTGAGCAAAGTCAAGTGTGTCCTGCCGATCCAACATGTCCATCACTTGTTGAAGGGAGGGATTGACTAGTTTCAAAATCTGTTCCCTTATACGAACATCAGAAACGTTCTCTGCAATTGCATCACGCACCATAGTATCTGAATAAGGGAGTCCACATTGACACTCAAAGGCACAATCCCTAGTAAGGCCTTGCAAGGTTGCAACCCACTCCCGATTAGTCTGACCTGCCGTACGTTTTGTACGAAAGAAGGTATACCGTTTGGCAACTACATTGACTGATTCTTTGAAATATGCATCAAATGCAGACAAAATTTCTTTGTAGGACAGAGTTGCTACGTCGTGTCGGGGAAATAATTTGACTATCACACGGTACGTGGTCACCCCGACGGAAGATAACAAAAAAGGCTGCCGCTCGTTACATTGAATTCTGTAGGCGGCGAGATGGAATCCAAATTGGCGTGACCATTCCGTCCAGCTTTCCAGTGCAGCATCAAAAGGACGAAAAGTTGGTGCAACTGCGTGTTGTGGCTGTGTTAGCGGTGGAGTGGCGGCTGCCGAATCGTTTTGCAGCGCACGTTGACCCTGGACGAGCTGTCCAAGAGCATCCAGTAAGGCCTGCGTCTGCTGATTCTGTAAGCGATAAAAATCGGACAGTACATCTGGAGATGGTGGCGGAGCCATTACACAAGTAAATCAGGGCAGTATAGTTACGAACGCGGTATTGTCTCGTCGCCAATGTTGTGGGTTGGCAGGAGAGCCAACACTGTGTTAATAGAGGAAGCCGAAAGGCACGCATTTTAGCTCAAGCAGGCTGGCGTGAGGTCTGGAACAGGACAAGGAAATTAGAATTTAGAAAAACGGACGTAGCTGGTGGAATACTAAACTTTAATCCATTAATGATGAGCGTCACTCTTGACTGTACATGATTCAGTATCAATAGTAACTGGTAATGGCGCCTTGTTAGGTCGTAGCAAATGATGTAGCTGAAGGCTATGCTAACTATCGTCTCGGCAAATGAGAGCGTATTTTGTCAGTGAACCATCGCTAGCAAAGTCGGTTGTACAACTGGGGCGAGTGCTAGGAAGTCTCTCTAGACCCGCCGTGTGGCGGCGCTCGGTCTGCAATCACTGATAGTGGCGACACGCAGGTCCGACGTATACTAACGGACCATGGCCGATTTAAAGGCTACCACCTAGCAAGTGTGGTGTCTGGCGGTGATACCACACATGTACAGACAAACAAATGATTACAATTGCAGAAAAATAGGACGATTTATTCATGAGAAAGAGCTTCACAAACTGTGCAAGTCAATAGTCCACCTCCAACCCTCATACTAGCAGTTATTCGGCTTAGCAGTGATTGATAAAATTGTTGGATGTCTTCATGAGGTATGTCGTGCCAAATTCTGCCCGACTGGCGCGTTAGATCGTCAACATCCTAAACTGGTTGGGGGACACTGACCATAATGCTCCAAACCTTCTCAGTTGGGGAGAGATCCGGCGACTTTGTTGGCCAAGGTAGGGCTTAGCAAGCATGAAGACAAGCAGTAAAAACCCTCGTTGTGAACGGGCGGGCATAATCTTGCTGAAATGTAAGCCCAGGATGGCTTGCCATGAAGGGCAACAAAACGGGGCTTAGAATATCCTCGACGAACCGCTGTGCTGTAAGGTTGCCGCGGGTGACAACAAAAGGGGTCCTGCTATGATATGAAATGGCACTCCGTACCATCACTCATGGTTGTCAGGCTGTGTGGCTGACGAAAACCAGGCTCGTATCCCACAGCTGTCTGGGGCGTCCAAATTCTAGAATCTCATTGAATGTCTTCATTGAGAGTCTCGATTTGAACTGAGCCCCGATGACCAGCGAAGACGTGTCTGGAGATACCCCGGACAGCGGTTGGGTACCAACCAGACTATCACTGCCAAACAGCCCGACAGCCAAGAGTGAATGTCTGTGACGCCATTTCTTTTTACAATAAGGGTCTACGCCGTTTTGTTGCCTTAATGGTAGGCCGTCCTGGGCTTACATTGCAGAAAGGTAGTGCCCACCAGCACACATTGAGGGTTTCTACTGCTTGTCTTCTTGCTTGTCAAATCCTACCTCGGCCAGCAAGGTCGCCGGATCTCTCCCCAATTGAGAGCGTTTGGAGCATTATGGGAAGGGTGCTCCATCCAGCTCGGGATTTTGATGATATAACGCGCCAATTGGACAGAATTTGACACGATATCCATCGAGAGGATATACAGCAACTACCTAAATCAATTCCAAGGCGTATAACTTCTTGCCTAATGGCCAGAGGTGGACCAACGCATTACTGACTTCCTCAGTTTGCGAAGCACTTTTTCTTGAGTAAATAATCCAATTTCACTACGGCACTGTTGTATAAAACATTCTCGGACTTCTCGCCGCGTCTGTTCAGGGTAAAACCTCGAGCTTTCGACGACTTCCATCATCGCCTTTGACAGGAGCAAATGACTGTCAAAACTGCTGCTTTGGTGACCTTATATAGCCCAAAGACGGCTTGACGACTGATGATTGGTCCGTAGTTACGTCATGCTGTCGGAGATGAAGTCAACGTCTGCGCTGGTGGTGCCACCGCTCCCGTTGTAGCTCTTTTCTGTATTGAGAGCTCGCCTCCATACACCGCTAACATTTGGCCGCAGTCACGGTTGAATGTTTTCTTGCATATTCTTATTTCTACAGCCTCTTTAATTATAGAGTGCCAGTATTTAGAAGCTTAGGAAAAAACTTTTGTTTCTTCAAACAGTATTTCATGTTTATTAGCAAGGCTGTGCTCACAAACTGCAAATTTCTCCAGTTAATATGCCGTTGATGTTCTGCACAGCGGTCGAAAACGGTGCATATGGACTGACCAATGTAACTGGTTCCGCACTCACATGGGATGTTGTAAATTCCAGGAGTCCTGAGTCCGAGACTCTCCTTAACAGGGCGTAGTATCTGTTTTATCTTCTTAGAAGGTCGGAAAATAAATCTGATACCTCGTCTTCGCAGGACTCTCCCTGTTTTGCTGGATGTAGCGACGCAAAAGGAAAGAAATGCCGTCGGTGGCTCATCAGCTCAATGTTCAACAGTTTCACGTTTGCTTTTCTTGGAGAACGCTGACTTGATATCACGTGACACAAAGCCGTTCCTTCGGAACACATACTTCAGACAATTATTTTCAGAATGGAAGTGGTCCTCGTCTGAAAATCAGTGTGCGTCGCTTGCGGTATGCTAAGTGGCCGAGGCGTCCATCCGACTTTAGGCTTCCATATACTAGGATTCTATAATCAAAGAGGTTGCAGAAAGAAGAATGTGTGAGAAAACATTCAACCGTGACGTTGGATATAAACTTAGCGGTGTATGGAATCGAGCTCTCGATGCAGAGAACAGGCAGAGAGTTTCGTCGGAATGTTTTCGCTGCGGCGGGAGCGATGGCGCCACCAACGCAGACGTTGACATCATCTGTCACAGCATGACGAAACTACTGACCCATCAGAAGCCGTCTTTGGGCTACATATGGTCACCACAACAGCAGTTTTGACAGTCAGTTGGTACTGACGAAGACGGTTGAGGAAATCGTCGAGAATTGGAGGTTTCACCCTAAACTGACGCGGCAAGAGGTCCGAGAATGTTTTATAAGAATAATCCAATTATTCTGTACTTGTACATCACATGCACCGATTTCTGTCCCATTCGGATAATTCCTACGTAATGCGACTTCTTTTGTGCTATGGTCTATCATACTGCGACATACGTTTATAGCTGATATTGAATGGCACAACTGAAAGTATAAAACAATAGTAACTGTTTTCAAAGTTTCAGAATGTAATTTATGTATAAGGTGCGATTTAAATCGCAAGTCAAATTTAATAATTCGTATTATAGCTTATCCACAATTTGTTTTATTGCTGTGTGTAAGATTATATTGTAAGGCTAGTACATAGGCAGTTAATCTCCACGTAATTTTTCGCATGCGTTAAACATATCTTTAGCAATTAGAAAAAAATTCAGTGATTTATATAAAAGAGGAATGTACGTTTGAGTGTGCAACTGAAGTGTTTCCAAAACACAAACTATTTCCGTTACAACTTTGTTCAAATTTGTCTCGAATGTGGCGACGGAGCGTACTGTGAACTGAATCAGGGCAATGCTGTAACCGAAATTAGAATGTTAAAGCTTGTGTGTGAAAGTCTACCACATCGAGAAAACCATAAGGACTTCCAGTCACACCCCATCAGTGACAGGAATGAAACATCAGCAGCAAGCCGCATGATGTTACTCACTAGTTTTAGATTACGCGCGTAATATAGTAATGAAACAGTCATATGGCGCTTAGCTGAGGCTCGAACTGTGGTTGCCCTTGTATAAGGCTACTCATAGCCTAAAGTAATCCTTGTTTCGTCGGTGTTCTTGGCTATTGGCATTGTATAAACAAATACATTTTCGATGATATTATCAAGCTGCGTATCGCCTACAATGGCAGCGTGTATCTTGATATTAAAAATTATTATAGTTTGAACGGTTGGACGTGCAGTGTTTTGGCATCCAAGACATAGTATGTCACCAGTTGCATTTTTATTGTCTTCGTCATTGTTCGACGATGGTAGCGAAACAACGATTAGTGACCACAAGGCCGGCCTCGGTGGCCGTGCGGTTCTAGGCGCTGTAGTCCGGAACCGCGGGACTGCTACGGTCGCAGGTTCGAATCCTGCCTCGGGCATGGATGTGTGTGATGTCCTTAGGTTAGTTAGGTTTAAGTAGTTCTAAGTTCTAGGGGACTGATGACCTAAGATGTTAAGTCCCATAGTGCTCAGAGCCATTTGAACCATTTGACCACAAGGTCGTTGTATCGAGACTAACCACCACATCACCCAAATCTACCAAAAGTAAACGTATAACACCTCTTTAAAAATAAAAAAACAGATAAAAATGCGCTTGATTCCTTGCTAAGAGACGATTTCCACTCCTTCCCAACTAACTGTGTAAGTGTAGGCCAGGTAAGGCTTCAATTCACAGAAATTGTATTTGAGGAAGTTGAGAGATATATACCAAATAAATTAATAAAAGCTGGTACTGATCCCACGTGGTACACAAGACACATCAGAAAACTGTTGCAGAAGTAAAGAAATGGTATGCCAACTTTAAAAGAACACAAAGTCTCCGAGGACTTACTGAAGATGGAAACTTACCGCGGAATTCAATGCGAGATGTTCTTAATACGTTCCACAACGAAACACTGCCTAGAAATCTGACAGAAAATCCATAGAGTTTGTGGTCGTATATTAAGTACACCAGCAACAAGAGACAATCAAAACCTTCACTGCGATATAGCATTGCTAGTATTACCGATCACAACGGCACGAAAGCGGAAATAAGTTTTCCGAAATTTAATTCGGCAAAGAAGACGAATTAAATATTCCAGAAGGTGAATCATGAACAACTGCCAACATGAGTGACTTAGAAGCAGCTTAAACTTTTCCTGTCTAGATAGCATACTAATTAGGTTCCTTTCATAGTATATCAATACAACGGGTACAACAGCCCTATACTTAGCAGTCATATACATCGCTCGAAAAAGATCCGTACCTAAAGACTAGAAAGTGGCACGGATCACGCCAGTACCCAAGAAAGAAATAGAAGTAATCCGCTGAATTAGAGACCCAAATCACTGGCGTCGATCTGCAGTAGGGTTTTGGAACATACGCTCTGTGTTCGAACATTATTGAATTACATAAAGGAAAACGATCTGTTGACACACAATCAGCACGGGCTTCAGTAAATATCGTTTTTGTGAGGCACAACTAGCTCTTTAGTCTCAAAAAATAATGAGTGCTATTGATATGAGATTTCAAATCGATTCCATACTTCTAGATTTCCAGAAAGCTTTTGACACTGTCCCTTAGAAGAGACTTCTAATCAAATTGTATGCCTATGGAGTATCGCTTCAGTTGTGCGACTGGATTCGTGATTTCCTGTCAGAAAGATCACAGAACGTAGTAATGGACGGAGAATCATCGAGTGAAACAGAAGTGATATCCGGCTTTTCCTGAGGAAATTGTATACGCCCTCTGCTGTTCATAATCTACAATCGCACCAAAAAGTATTGGCACAGTTACATTTTAGTGGTTGTAGGTTAAACGAAACATATATTTCAGAACAGAACCCATACATGTGACACCTTACATTACATAGTTTACAAATATGTCAAAATCACCTGTCCTTAAAGTAACATACAGTGTCATGAAAAAAAACATCGCTCTTCTGCACCCAAAAAAGTATTGGCACACGCATATGAATCGGACAGTGTGTTCGTTTTCTTCATTGATGTTCACCATCTAATAGCTAGTGTGCATCCCTTTAGCATCTATAACAGCACGTAAACGCCTAGGAATGCTTTGTATTAAATTCCGGGTGATATCAGGGGTAATTTTCGACCATTCCTCCAGGAGCACTTTCTCCAAGTCGTTTTTACCGGACGGACGCCTTTTTCTGACTTGTGTGTCAAGATGAGCCCACAGGTTCTCAATGGGGTTCAAATCAGGGCTCTGAGGTGGTGTTAGAACCCTTCTGGGGGCATTGTACAGTAACCACTCCCGGGTTTTCATGGCGGTATGTTTTGGGTCGTTGTCTTGCTGGAACTGAAACACCCCAGTAAGGCCCAATTTCTGTGCACTAGCGTGTAAATTACCTCGCAACACGTCAATGTATCTCATATGATCCATTGTGCCGTGAATTACAGCTAGATTTCCAACGCCGGAAGCCGCCATACAGCCCCAGACCATGATACCGCCCCCACCGTGTTTGACTGTGGGATGCATGTGTTTGATGTCGAGGTGCGTATTCGGCTTGCGCCAAATTTTCTTTCTTGCATCAAATCCGAACACATTGAACTTCGATTCGTCGCTAAATATCACAGTGTTCCAAAACTCCATCGGCTTGCTGATGTAGTCCTTGGCAAACTGCAGGCGTTTCTGCCGGTTAATTTCCGAAATGTATGGCTTCTTCCTGGGAGAACGTCCATGCATGTCAGCCTCATTCAACACATTTCGTATAGTCTGAACACTAACCGTCTTGTCGGACGTTGTCTGAACAATCTCAGCAATAGTTGCTGCACTTGTAGCAGGTTCCTTCCGAGCAAGTGCGATGATATGGCGACGCTCTCGGGTTGTAAGCACTTTTGGACGTCCAGGACGACACTTATTCACTGTTGTTCCAGTCTCTTTATATTTCTGAATGATGGCTCTTACCGTGGTGTAGCTCACAGACACCTCTGCTCCGATTTGTCGATAGCTTCTCCCTTGTGAATGGAGCAATACCACTCTCTCACGCAACGCCACTGAATGTTCCTTCTTCTTCGGCCCCATGCTGACCACTATCGCGCACTACAGCAACATACTGGCGACCGGGCCGTCAACAACACGCAGTGTCTAATGTGTCAGCAGATGGCGTTCCGGTACCTGAAAACCCAGCAATATACCGAGATGCCATGCTCTGTGCCAATACTTTTTGTGTGCAGAGGAGATACGTGTTTGCCCATAACACTGCATTTCTTTGTTAATGGTAGGCACTATGGGCAGAATTGTAATGTCTGGTATGTGAGGTAGCACGTACATGTACTGTGTACCGGAAAGTGCGGCGTTTGTAACCAGCAACGATAAATACGCACGTGTGCCAATACTTTTTGGTGCGATTGTATATAAACGGTTTAGGAGACAATCTGAGCAGCCCTCTTAGACTGTTTGCAAATGCTGCTGTCATCTACCGTCTTACAAATTCATCAGAAGATCAAAACCAACTGCAAAATCACTTATGCACAATATCTGTGTGGTATGAAAAGTGGCAATTGTCTCTGAATAAGGGAAAGTGTGACGTCACCCACATGAGTAAGAAAAGAAATCCGTTAAATTTGGTTTACACGATTAATCACACAAATTTATAGACTGTCAATTCAACTAAATACCTAGGAACTACACATATGAAAAACTTAAATCGGAGCGATCACATAGATAATGTTGTGTGGAAGCCAAACCAAAGACTGAGTTTTATTGGCAGAACACGTAGAAGATGCAACAGGCATACTAAAGAGACTGCCCACACTACGCTTGTTCGTCCTCTGCTAGAGAATTGCTGTACGGTATGGGATCCTTAACGGATACAATTGACGGAGGACATCGAAAAAACCCAGAGAAGGGCAGCTCATTTTGTATCAGAGCGACGTAGGGAAAAAGTGTCATGGGTATGATAAGCTACTGGGGGTGACTATCATTAAAACAAAGGTGTTTTGCGCTGCGGCGAGATATTTTCAAGAAACTTCGATCGCCAATTTCTCCTTTGAATGTGAAAATATTTTATTGTTGTCAGCCTACATAGGGAGAAATGGCCGGCCGCGGTGGTCTCGCGGTTCTAGGCGCGCAGTCCG
This sequence comes from Schistocerca americana, assembly GCF_021461395.2. Classification (NCBI taxonomy): domain Eukaryota; kingdom Metazoa; phylum Arthropoda; class Insecta; order Orthoptera; family Acrididae; genus Schistocerca; species Schistocerca americana. The sequence goes on along the minus strand of NC_060130.1, from coordinate 426,795,076 downwards.
GAACCGCGCGACTGCTACGGTCGCAGGTTCGAATCCTGCCTCGGGCATGGATGTGTGTGATGTCCTTAGGTTAGTTAGGTTTAAGTAGTTCTAAGTTCTAGGGGACTGATGACCACAGCTGTTAAGTCCCATAGTGCTCAGAGCCATTTAGGGAGAAATGATCATCTTAATAAAATAAGAGAAATCAGAACTCGTACACAGAAATTTAAGTTTTCATTCTTCCCACCTGCTGTTAGAGAGCGGAACCACAGAGAAATAATGTGAAGGTCGTTCAATGAGCCCTCTGCCAAACACTTAAGTGTGAATTGCAGAGTAGTGATGTAGATGAAGCTCTACATGCCTGTTTTATAGGCGGTTTTTTCACTTGTTATGAAAGTTCCCTTTTATAATTTATATGACTTGACCTTTATTTACTCTTTTTGTTAGTCATCTAGCAAGGTAGAGCAGTGGTTAAAACGCTAACTTCGTTGTAGCCGTCCAGATTTAGGTTCCTCTGAAATGATACAGCTAATTCTCTCCCCTTCCAGGCTTGTGCTCCTCTAATGACCTCATGGTCAACAGGACGTTAAACCTTAATCTTCCTTCAATCTTCTCACACTTAATACTCGCCACATTACCGGACGTAAATCCACTTACCAGTGTTAATCTAACTCTGCACTATCTTAAAGAAGTTGTGGAACAGCGCGACGTTATTTGTTAATTGTGTACCAGAGTAAATGGCTCAATGTTTATTAAAGAGAATACGAAATCGGAAAGCGTGGGCTCTAATCTCGGTTCTGTCATCCTGATATGATTTTTTTTAGTTTCAATGTGTTGCTTAATGAAAATACTGTAATGGCTCCTAAACAAAGCTAAATCCGAATTCACTTCCTTGTTTCGAGAATACTCAATTTTTAATCTGGAATCCGGCTAAGAATTACCTTCCAGGATTGAGGAAATGCGCCTGAAAAACTCAAGTAAGTTGCTCTCTGCGACGTCCAAATTTGATCAGGACCTTATACACTTTTCTTGTTTAGGAGATAAGTCTTTGTCATAGTCGGTTATCGTAGGAAGAAGGATAGGCCTACTGTGCATACAGAATGGACATCTTAACAGTGCCATCGCTTCATTGGTTTCTACACCTAGACCAATGGTCAATTATAGCTAAACAGATCACGCTTCATATGGTTTCTCTGCTGAGCGACGTAACTCTTCAGGTAGGCAGACCTCGCGGTGCATCGTAGAAGTCACGGGTAGCACACTGAACTAGGATTATACATTAACTTATTATTTTAACTGATCTGACTGGGAGTCCTGTAAGTAATTATAAGTGATTATACACTTTTTATCTATGTTCATCAAAATTTCATTTAATTTTACACAGCGTAAGTTATAAGTAAATATCCTAGTGTTTAATGTTACTGTTTCAAACATGTTATTCACGTCTTCTGATGTCAACGTGAGTAGTAAATATCTCAAAAGCAAAAAATTACTCCGTGGTCTACTACACAGTGAGAGTAGACACGAATTGGTTTAATTGCAAGGACATATATCCCCACTTGAATGAAAGCGAAGTGTATAATATCATTTGCTGAGATTTTGAATCGTATTACGTCAAAAACAAAAATAAAAAAGGAAAAAACGGGAGATTTGTATGCATGGGACTGAAGCAACATCATACATGCCACAAATTACAGTAAAAAGTCAACATCTTTCCTCAGAGTTTAGATACCAACCACAAATAGTTCGTACACGTCGAAATACTATACTCAGGACCTAGAGAGAAAGTACTTTCAGGGCTTCAAAGCCTCAGATGAGCTACCCAGAGCTGCTACTGAACTACCAAATGGAATCTTCTTTCTAGCCACTTCTGTACAGTGCGAGAATAGCTAATGGAACATGACCTAAGCTAACCTAACTTAACCCAACGTAACCGATGTTGTGTAGTAAATAGCACCCTACTGTCAATAACATGTTGTGACAATCACTATATTTATCCCATTGTCAGTATTAAACAGGGTGATACCGCAACGACATTACAGACTCTCAGGGATGATGGAGAAGGGTATATGTACCAATGTGAAGAAAGGTATCTGCTCCGGAAACCATCGAGTCGAAAGTTGTAAGCGAAATTCGTTCTGATACCTCTGGCAGTGGAATAGATAAAGCAGTATTGTTGTTGTTAAAACTACAGAGTAGGCAACATTCAGCAGTGATAGTATAAACGAAAACAAGAAAAAAAGTCCAGTAAATATTGGTTCTAAAATGCATACCATAAGAGCTATGAGTATCTTTTCATCTTCGATACTGTGAATGACGTCTCTTCTACTGCAAGCTCTTTGGTTTCCATATTTTTTGATGAGGTAATGTGCCAAAACAAGAAAGAATTGCACAGTAAACATACTCTAAAATGCATACTTTAAGGGCTATGAGCACTTATTCATCTCTGCTAGTGAAAACACATCCCTTCTTCTGAACAAGCGTCCATCACCCGTGAAAGTTTGTAACATCATTACGAAATCACTTTGTATAATAAGAAACTCTACATTTAACGTGTAATCTATTAGACAATAGCCCGCATCTCGTGGTCGTGCGGTAGCGTTCTCGCTTCCCACGCCCGGGTTCCCGGGTTCGATTCCCGGCGGGGTCAGGGATTTTCTCTGCCTCGTGATGGCTGGGTGTTGTGTGCTGTCCTTAGGTTAGTTAGGTTTAATTAGTTCTAAGTTCTAGGCGACTGATGACCTCAGCAGTTGAGTCGCATAGTGCTCAGAGCCATTTGAACCATTTCATATTAGACAATACTCCACTGATGTCTCTTATCATCATGTAATTTCTTTGTTGTATGTTGTATGATCTTGATGTACACTGTACGACAAAAAAAAAATGTACACCCAGGAGACAATGTCGGATGTCAACGTAAATTTATACACGTATATACCGTCGGCTGGTATCTAAATGATTCGAGTTGTAGTTCTCTGTGACAGGTTGCACAGACACCAGGGAGCATTAGGGTTGCTCGTGTTCATTGTTGTTGCCAGACCTGGAAGGGTATATAAGGCGCGCAAACAGCTTTAAGACGCTGATTTGTCACTGTAAAAGAGACGATGTCGCCGCGTACGCGTGTGATACAGCATTATCAGCACCTAAAGGAGATTTAGAAGGGGCCTCATTCCTTATTTCCATTTGGCTGACTGGTCGAAGGGTGCAATATCCAGATTCGTGGGACATCCGGATGTGACATTGGCACGATGCCAGACTGCATGGGAACGCAAAGGCATTCATACTTGTACACTAAGCGCATTGTAACCCCCTTCACATCTGCGCCTGCCGCCTGCCATCCGATAACAAGTAATGGACTCCGTGCAACATTCTGTCATCCTGCACCATTGGTCGGAGACTGACAGCAGCCTTATTAGGGAATTACTGTCCCATACATAGACTGCCGTTAACACCACAACAAAAACGGTTGCGTGGCTGCTAATGAATGACGTCGTATTCCGCGTAGCGATGAATCACGATCCTGCACTACCCTGGATGACCACTGTCGGCAAGTGTAGCACAGCGTAGTGCCACAGTGATGTTATTTGTGACGTCATGCTGTGGGAAGCCATCGGATATGTCTTCACGTCACGGCTGGTAGCGACTGAGGGAACTCTGATGGCACAGCAGTACGTCACGAACATTCCGCATCCTCATGTGTTACCTCTCGTACGACGGTACCGTTATACTACATCTACGTCTACAGGGATACTCTGCAAATCACATTCAAGTACCTGGCAGAGGGTTCATCGAACCACCTTCACAATTCTCTATTATTGCAACCTCGTATAGCGCCCGGAAAGAATGAATACCTATATCTTTTGGTACGAGCTCTGATTTCCCTTATTTTATCGTGGTGATCGTTCCGCCCTATGTAGGTCGGTGTGAACAAAATATTTTCGCATTCGGAGGAGAAAGTTGGTGATTCTAACTTCGTGAGAAGATTCCGTCGCAACGAAAAACGCCTTTCTTTTAATGATTTCCAGCCCAAATCCTGTATCATTTCTGTGACACTCTCTCCCATATTTCGCGATAATACAAAACGTGCTGCCTTTCTTTGAACTTTTTCGATGTACTCCGTGAGTGCTACCTGGTAAGAATCCCACACCGCGCAGCAGTATTCTACCCTTCTGGCCATTAAAATTGCTACACCACGAAGATCACGTACTACAGACGCGAAATTTAACCGACAGGAAGAAGATGCTGTGATATGCAAATGATTAGCTTTTCAGAGCATTCACACAAGGTTGGCGCCGATGGCGACACCTACAACGTGCTGACATGAGAAAAATTTCCAACCGATTTCTCATACACAAACAGCAGTTGACCGGCGTTGCCTGGTGAAACGTTGTTGTGATGCCTCGTGTAAGGAGGAGAAAAGCGTACCATCACGTTTCCGACTTGGATAAAGGTCGGATGTAACCTATCGCGATTGCGGTTTATCGCATCGCGACATTGCTGCTCGCGTTGGTCGAGATCCAATGACTGTTAGCAGAATATGGAATCGATGGGTTCAGGAGGGTAATACGGAACACCGTGCTGGATCCCAACGGCCTCGTATCACTAGCAGTCGAGATGACAGGCATCTTATCCGCATGGCTGTAACGGACCGTGCAGCCACGTCGCAATCCCTGAGTCAACAGATGGGAACGTTTGCAAGACAACCACCATCTGCACGAACAGTTAGACGACGTTTGCAGCAGCATGGACTGTCAGCTCGGAGACAACGGCTGCGGTTACCCTTGACGCTGCATCACAGACAGGAGCGCCTGCGATGGTGTACTCAACGACGAACCTGCGTGCACGAATGGCAAAACGTCATTTTTTCGGATGAATCCAGGTTCTGTTTACAGCCTCATGATGGTCGCATCCGTGTTTGGCGACATCGTGGTGAGCACACGTTGGTAGCGTGTATTCGTCATCGCTATACTGGCGTATCACCTGGCGTGATGGTATGGGGTGCCATTGGTTACACGTCTCGGTCACCTCTTGTTCGCATTGACGGCACTTTGAACAGTGGACGTTACATTTCAGATGTGTCACGCCCCGTGGTTCTACCCTTCATTCGATCCCTGCGAAACCCTACATTTCAGCAGGATAATGCACGACCGCAAGTTGCAGCTCCTGTGCGGGCCTTTCTGGATACAGAAAATATTCGACTGCTGCCCTGGCCAGCACATTCTCTAGATCTCTCACCAATTGAAAACGTCTGGTCAATGGTGGCAGAGCAACTGGCTCGTCACAATACGCCAATCACCACTCTTGATGAACTGTGGTATCGTGTTGAAGCTGCTTGGGCAGCTGTACCTGTACACGCCATCCAAGCTCAGTTGGAGTCAATGCCCAGGCGTATCAAGGCCCTTATTACGGCCAGAGGTGGTTGTTCTGGGTACTGATTTCTCAGGATCTATGCACCGAAACTGCGTGAAAATGTAATTACATGTCAGTTCTAGCATAATATATTTGTCCAATAAATACCCGTTTCTCATCTGCATTTCTTCTTGGTGTAGCAATTTTAATGGCCAGTAGTGTTAAAGAGGACGGACAAGCGTAGTGTAGGCAGTCTCCTTGGTAGGTCTGTTACATTTTCTAAGTGTCCTGCCAATAAAACGCAGCCTTTGGTTAGTCTTGCCCACAACATTTTCTGTGTGTTCTTTCCAATTTAAGTTGTTCGTAATTGTAATACTTTCGTATTTAGTTGAATTTACGGAGCCGGCCGGTGTGACCATTCGGTTCTAGGCGCTTCAGTCTGGAACCGCGTGACCGCTACGGTCGCAGGTTCGAATCCCGCCCCCGGCATGGATGTGTGTGATGTCCTTAGGTTAGTTAGGTTTAAGTAGTTCTAAGATCTAGGGGACTGATGACCACAGATGTTAAGTCCCATAGTGCTCAGAGCATTTTTTGAATTTACGGATTTTAGATTAGACGGATTTATCGTGTAACCGAAGTTTAACGAGTTCCTTTTAGTACTCATGTGGATGACCTCACACTTTTCGTTATTTAGGGTCAAATGCCACTTTTCGCACCATTGAGATTTTTTTCTAAGTCTTTTTGCAATTTGTTTTGATCTTCTGATGACTTTACTAATCGATAAACGATAGCGTCATCTGCAAACAACCGAAGATGGCTGCTCAGATTGTCTCCCAAATCGTTTATATAGATAAGGAACACAAATGGCCTATAACACTGCCTTGGGGAACGCCTGAAATCACTTCTGTTTTACTCGATGACTTTCCGTCAATTACTACGAACTGTTACCTCTCTGACAGAAAATCGCAAATCCAGTCACATAACTGAGACGATATTCCATAAGCACACAATTTTACTACGAGCCGCTTGTGTAGTGCAGCGTCAAAAGCCTTCTGGAAATCCAAGAATACGCAATCGATCTGAAATCCCTTGTCAATAGCACTCAGCACTTCATGTGAATAAAGAGCTAGTTGTGTTTTACAGGAACGATGTTTTCTAAACCCATGTTGACTGTATGTCAATAGACCGTTTCCTTCGAGGTAATTCATAATGTTCGAATACAATATATGTTCTAAAATCCTGCTGCATATTGACGTTAACGATATGGGCCTGAAATTTAGTGGATTACTCCTACTACCTTTCTTGAATATTGGTGTGACCTGTGCAACTTTCCAGTCTTTGGGTACGGATCTTTCGTCGAGTGAACGGTTGTATATGATTGTTAAGTATGGAGCTAATGCATCAGCATACTCTGAAAGGAACCTAATTGGTATACAGTCTGGACCAGAAAACTTGCTTTAATTAAGTGATTTGAGTTGCTTCACTATTCCGATGATATTTACTTCTTCGTTACTCATGTTGGCAGCTGTTCTCGATTCGACTTCTGGAATATTTACTTTGTCTTCTTTTGTGAAGGCATTTCGGAAGGCTGTGTTTAGTAAATCTGCTTTGGCAGCACTGTCTTCGACAGTATCTCCACTGTTATCGCGCAGAGAAGGCACTGATTGTTTCTTGCCGCTAACATACTTTACATACGACCAGAATCTCTTTGGATTTTCTGCCAGGTTTCGAGACAGTTTCGTTGTGGAAACTGTTACAGGCGTCTCGCATTGAACTCCGCACTAAGTTTCGAGCTTCTGTAAAGTATCGCCAATCTTGGGGATTTTGCGTCTGTTTAGATTTGGCATGTTTGTTTCGTTGTTTATGCAACAGTGTTCTAACCCGTTTTGTGTATCAGGGAGGATCAGTTCCGTCGTTTGTTAATTTATTTAGTATAAATCTCTCAATTGCTGCCGATACTATTTCTTTTAATTTAAGCCACACCTGGTCTACACTTATATTAGTAATTTGGAGTGAGTGGAGATTGTCTCTAAGGAATGCGCCAAGTGAATTTTTATCTGCTTTTTTGAATAGGTATATTTTTCGCTTATTTTTCGAATATTTGGGGATTACAATATTCAATCTCGCTACGACAACCCTGTGTTCACTAATTCCTATATCGGTTTTGATGCTAGTTATTAACTCAGGATTATTTGTTGCTAAGAGGTCAAGTGTGTTTTCACAACCGTTTACTATTCGCGTGGGCTCATGAACTAACTGCTAGAAATAATTTTCAGAGAATGCGCTTAGCACAATTTCGAATGATATTTTATGCGTACCTCCGGAATTAAACATGTGTTTTCGCCAACATATCGAGGGTAAATTATAGCCACCACCAACTATTATCGCATGAGTCGGGTACGTGTTTGAAATCAAACTCGAGTTTTCTTTGAACCTTTCAGTAATTGTATCATCTGAACTGGGAGGTCGGTAAAAGGATCCACTTATTATTTTCTTCCGGTTGGCAACAATGTCCTCTGCCCATACTAACTCACAGGAAGTATCTACTTGAATTTCGCGACAAGTTAAACTACTTCTAACAGTAACAAACACGCCACCGCGAACCGTGTTTAGTCTATCTTTTCGGAACACCGTTAGATTCTTCCCAAAAATTTCGGCTGAGCTTATATCCGGCTTTAGCCAGCTTTCAGTGCCTATAACGATTTGAGCATCAGCGCTTTCTTAAATTCAAAGGAAGGTCAACGTTGGCCGTAATATTGATGGTTTATTGATAGCAAAATCGATTTTCAATCACGTAGTGATTATCTTCAGTGCTGTGGTGTACAAATTAAACTCATGGACACTGGTATCAAGTTATCAGTAACCAAAACTGAGAAGCGATCACAATTCTGATCGCCTCTCAGTTTTGGTTACTGACTGGGTTTAAACTTTGCCGGCTAGCATTTTTAGAACGGAATCGCCAGTAGAACATGACCTCTGAACTAGCACCTTAAGAGTCCTTCTATTGATCGTTATTCACACTTACGTCTTGAACTTGGTACAGTTGTATTATGAATGTCATCAAGTGCTGTAATTAGAACTTCCTATCATAAATACAAAAGATACTTAATCTATTTCTGTTCCAAAAATGGTTTTTAGTAAATAACTTGGAAACTAATAGAGGTAATTCAATGGAGGTTACATAGTTAATGTTTTTATATGAAACCGGGGCTACGTACGAATTTTCATCTTTCTGAGTCTAATATTTAGCGCCTTCAATTTTTCGTAAGAACAGAAATCTAAGTATGTTACAGGCCAGTATGTAACTATGCTTTTACAGAAAAAGTAGATCTTACTTTTGAACCTACAACCCCCCAGGGGGTCCACAACTCTTTCGTGGATACGTGCGTGGCGAGCACGGGGCCCCGAGCCATTGCAGCCTTCTTTCTCTCCCGGGCTGCATTTCCTTTCCCTTCCCCTCCTTTCCCCTCCATACCCCTTTCCCCTCGCCCTCTCCTCTCCCTCTATTGGTGTCCTTGCTTATGTTGGCCCCCGCTATCCTCCTGGTTCTGTTGGTTTTACACTCTGGCTTTGTTGCGTAATCATCTCCTACTTTTGGCATTCCTTGGTCCCCCTCTGGGGTTTGACCTCCATTCCAAAATTTCTCTTTCCGTAGTGTGAGCCATTTGGGGAAGAGCACCTTACCTAGTGTCTCCGACGTGTGCCCTCCTAGTATATTCCACCTTTCTTCTACGTCGTTGTCTGATGCTAGGGTGCATAGCCAGCACGGTAGCCAGCCCGTGTGGTGGGGTCGCTATGTACCCTTTTGGTTGAGCCCCCTGAACACACAGGGATCACACTTCTGATACCTGAGCTGTGACCTCCTCATGCATGCCTTGGAGTGGTTGCTCGTCATCCTGGAGCATCGGAACTCCCGGCAATGGCCGCCGTGCCAGACGGCCCTTGCTGTGGCTGGGTGGCGCCCGTGAGGAGAGCCCCTGATCGGAGTGGGTGGTATCAGGGCGGACGCTATGCAGATGAAACGCATAAGGGTCCAAACCTCTGGCCGCTCTTCTGCGGCCGTCTCTCTGCGTGGTACTGATTCCTCAAGTGCTGCTTCTCTTGCCCCTTCGGCCTTCCCTTCCGTGGCTACCCCCTGGGAGGAGGGTCAGGCCCGTCGTCTAGGGGCAAAACCTTTCCCCCGTTATCTAGTTTGCACCAGGACTGATGGGGATACTTTCACCGGTGTCAAACCTTTATTCTTTGTGGAACACATTGAAGACAAGTTCGGCGAAGTGGACTCCCTGAGCAAGATGCGGTCGGGTTCATTACTGATAAAAACTGCTTCGGCTGCCCAATCTGCGGCCCTTCGTGCCTGTACCCATCTTGGCACAATTCCCGTGTCCATTACCCCTCACCAGTCTCTAAATATGGTACAAGGTGTGATTTTTCACAGAGACCTCATTCTTCAAACTGATGAGGAACTTCGGGACAATCTCGGACGGCGGGGTGTTCACTTTGTTCGGCGTGTTCAGAAGGGTCCTAAAGATAATCGTATTGATACTGGTGCCTTTATCCTGGCCTTTGAAGGGGATACCCTTCCTGAGAAAGTTAAGATTATGGTCTATCGCTGTGATGTGAAGCCGTACATCCCACCTCCTATGCGGTGTTTTAAGTGCTTGCGTTTTGGCCACATGTCTTCTCGCTGTACCCAGGACCCTCTCTGTGGTGACTGTGGACGTCCACTCCATGAGGGGAGTCCCTGTGTTCCCCCTCCTGTATGTGTAAATTGTCATGGTAGTCATTCTCCACGTTCAGCAGATTGCCCAGTTTATAAGAAAGAAAAAAAGATACAGGAGTATAAGTCTCTTGATCGTTTAAGCTACACAGAGGCCCGTAAGAAATATGCACGATTGCACCCTGTGTCCATGACATCTAGTTACGCCTTGGTTACATCTTCATCCCTTCCTCCCCCTTCCTTACCCCCGTCCCGGACCCCTCTCCTTCCCCCCTCCCCTGCGGCTCCCACACCTTCTCCTCTGGGCGCCGCTCCCCCTCCCCAGCCGGAGAAGTGTCCCACTCCTTCGGCGTCTGCTGGTCAAGGGCGCCTCTCCCGGGATGCCCCTTCCCGGCACCTTCCAGGTCAAAGGTCTGCTGCAGCGCGGCGACCGCGAGAGCCGCGGTCTATCGGCCCCCAGGTCGCCCGGTCTCTTTCTGTTCCTGATCTTGCTGCAGCTGGCTCCATTATGCCACACAGCCCTCCTCGATCTCAGCCTGAAAAGAAGAAGAAACATAAGTCCCGGGACAAAGAGCCTCTGGTGTCACCGGAGGTCCCTTCCCCGGCTTCACAACCGGATTCTGACCTGTCGTTTATGGATGTCGCCCCCTCCTTGTCGGTGACGGGTGGGGACCCGGCGGTATGACTGGATTTAGCGTGTTCAGCCCTCATTTAAACCATCGTTCTGTGGTTCTCCAATGGAATTGTAATGGCTACTATCGTCACCTTCCGGAATTGAAATCCCTTCTTTCGTCCTACTCAGCAGCTTGTGTGGTTCTCCAGGAATCTCATTTTACTGATGCTCACTCACCGACCCTCCGTGGGTTCCGTGTTTTCTGTCGAAATCGGGTCGGACCCTTGCGGGCTTCTGGTGGCGTTTGTACGTTGGTCCGTACAGACATTGCTAGCACGTGGATTCCTCTCCAAACTACATTGGAAGCTGTTGCTGTTAGGGTCCACTTAGACTCTGCAGTCACAGTATGCAATCTTTATCTCCCTCCTGACAGCACTCTTACACCTGCTGCCTTAACCACCCTTCTTCAGCAACTTCCTCCTCCCTTCCTCCTCCTTGGGGATTTTAATGCTCATCATCCTTTGTGGGGCAGTGCCTATCCATCTAGACGAGGTCTTCTTATCGACCAATTTATTGCAGACCACGACCTGTGCCTTCTTAATGATGGCTCCCCTACTCATTTCAGTGCTGGTCATGGTACCTTTTCTGCCATTGATCTTTCTCTTTCTTCTCCCTCTCTCCTCCCTTCATTACACTGGTCGCCACACGACGACCTTTGTGATAGTGACCATTTCCCGTTGATTATCACGCTCCCTTCCCGCTCCCCGATGGAGAGGTTACCTCGTTGGTCTTTCCACCGCGCCGATTGGCCTCTATATACTGCACAGGTCGAGTTTTCTCCCTCTTTGTCGGGTTGTATTGATGACGTCCTACGTGACGTGTCTGACGCGATTGTTCGCGCTGCTAACCTTGCTGTCCCGCGCTCATCTGGACAATTTCGTCGTCGGCAAGTCCCGTGGTGGAGTACGGCCATTGCCATTGCCATCCGTGATCGCCGTCGAGCTTTGCAACAGTTTAAGAGGCACCCATCTGTAGCCAGCCTTTCTACCTTTAAGCGCCTTCGCGCTAAAGCCCGTTATTTAATCAAACAGAGCAAGCGGATATGTTGGGAACGATTCGTTTCTTCCCTTGGTTCCACTGTCCCTCTGTCACGGGTATGGGCTACACTTCGCTCTCTCCAAGGTTGCCATCGGCAGTCCACCCTCCCAGGCCTTCACCTCCCAGATGGCATTTGTACGGACCCATTAGTTCTCGCAGAACATCTTGTGACCCATTTTGCAGTGGCATCAGCGTCGGCCTCCTATCCAGCTGCTTTCCTTCATCAAAAACAGCAGGCTGAAGCTGTCACCTTATGTTTCACCACTTGTGAGTCAGAATCTTACAACGAACCTTTCACTGAATGGGAATTTCTTTCTGCTCTATCTGCTTCTCATGATACGGCTCCTGGCCCAGATTCCATTCATAACCAGCTGCTTCAACATCTCAGTGCTCCACAACGGCACCATCTTCTTCGGGTGTTTAACCGTATCTGGCTCCAGGGTGACTTCCCTTCTCAGTGGAGGGATAGCATTGTGGTTCCTGTCCTTAAGCCTGGTCAGAACCCCCTATCTGTTGACAGCTATCGGCCAATTAGTTTGACCAATGTTGGTTGTAAGTTACTTGAACGGCTGGTCGCCCGTCGGCTCACTTGGGTCCTCGAATCTCGGGATCTATTGTCCCCTTACCAGTGTGGCTTTCGAGAGGGACGATCTCCAATCGATCATTTGCTTCGCTTGGAATCCGCAGTTCGGCAGGCTTTTTCCCAGCGCCGCCATTTGGTTGCAGTGTTTTTTGACCTTCGCAAGGCCTATGACACGGCCTGGCGCCATCACATCTTACTAACCCTTCATCAGTGGGGTCTTCGGGGCCCACTCCCGATTTTTATCCGCCAGTTCCTGATCCATCGGTCATTCAGAGTTCGAGTTGGTACTGCTTTCAGTTCTCCACGGACCCAGGAGACGGGCATCCCACAGGGTCCTGTCTTGAGTGTCCTTCTTTTCCTCATTGCTATCGATGGACTTGTGGCCTCTGTCGGTCCCTTGGTCGCCCCTGCCCTGTATGTGGATGATTTCTGCATTTGGGTTAGTTCCTCCTCGATGCCATCTGCAGAACGGCAGCTCCAGGTGGCTATACGGCGTGCCTCTGCATGGACCCTCTCCCACGGGTTTCAATTCTCTCCTTTAAAATCGCGGGTGGTCCACTTCTGTCGCCGTACTACGGTCCACCCTGATCCAGAGCTCTATCTCGCTGCACAAAGATTGCCTGTGGTTCCACAGTTTCGTTTCCTAGGTCTTCTTTTCGACAACAAGCTCACTTGGCTGCCCCATATCAGACTCCTGAAGGTAGGATGTTTCCGTAAACTCAGTGTCCTTCGCTTCCTTGCCCACTCCTCTTGGGGTGCGGACCGTTCCCTCCTCCTCCGTCTTTATCGTGCTCTAGTTCTGTCACGTTTGGACTATGGTTGTCAAGTTTATGGTTCAGCTGCTCCTTCCACGCTGCACGTGCTGGATCCAGTCCACCATCGTGGTATCCGTTTGGCCACCGGTGCCTTCCCTACTAGCCCTGTTGATAGTCTCCTGGTTGAAGCTGGGATCCTCCCCCTTTCTGTTCGGCGGTCCCAGCTTCTGGTGTCTTATGCCCTTACTATCCGTTCTTCTCCCGCTCATCCTTCCTATTCTATCCTATTCCCAGACCATGGACGTCGCCCGCCTGACTCCCGCCCTCGGGCGGGTTTACCGGTTGGGCTGCGCCTTGCGTCTCTTACCCGTGATTTTCGGCTTCCTTCTTTGTCCTGTCTTCCTCGCTCCCTCCCCTCCACCCCTCCTTGGTTAGTTCCTCGGCCTCGAATTCGGATGGATCTCCGCCGCGGTCCGAAAGATTCCATCCCCCCGGTGGTGTTCCGTTCCTTTTTCCGCCAAATTTTATGGGAGTTTCGGAATGCTGTTGTTTTTTACACTGATGGCTCTAAATCTGCTGATCATGTTGGGTATGCCTTCACGTCCTTTGTTGGAACGGAAAATCATCTACTGCCACCCTCATGTGGGGTGTTTACTGCGGAATTGATGGCAATTTCCCGGGCCCTTACCTTTATTAAACAATCCCAACACAACCGCGTTTTGTTATGTACGGACTCGATGAGTGGCCTTCTTGCTATTGACCGGTGTTTTTCGCGCCATCCCTTGGTCTCTGCCATCCATGACCATCTCGCTGATCTTCACCGTGCTGCTTGTTCCATTGACTTCCTATGGGTCCCGGGCCATGTGGGTATCCCGGGTAATGAGCTCGCTGATCGTTTGGCTGGGGGAGCAGTTACTTACCCCCCATTTTTTGTAACCCCTCCTGCAGCGGATTTACGGCTTCACATCAAATCCCACTTTGCACAGTCATGGGCCAATTCTTGGGAGGCTACTCCACTGTCTAATAAACTTCGTGCCATTAAGGTGAATACAGGCCCATGGCGTTCTTCCTTTCGCCTCTCCCGCAAGGACTCGACCACACTGTGTCGTCTCCGCATTGGCCATACCAGGCTGACCCATGGTTTCCTTTTGCGTGATGAGCCACCCCCGCTATGTGGTTGTGGAGCCTTCCAGTCAGTGGCCCACATTTTGGTTGAATGCCCCCTTCTTTTGGCTCTGCGTGCTAAGTACAGACTCCCCCACACTTTACCTTTGATGTTGGCTGACGATTCCCCGATGGTCTCTCTGGTTCTAGGTTTCCTCCGGGAGAGTGGTTTTTATTCTCAGTTTTAAAGTTTTTAATCTCCCTCTGGTGTTGGGGCAGGGCGGTGAGTGTTTGGGTGTCTCCCACTGTAGGCAGTGTTCAGAGATTCCCGATTCACCTCCCTGACCGGAATCCTCTTTTCTTTCCCTTTTACTCTGTTTTTACCCCTTCTTTTTAAGGCTTGGTTAGTTTTTCTGTTCCCATACGTACTTTCTGCATTATAGCAGTTGTACCTTTTAAGTCACAGGTGGTCTTGCCTATGCTGTTTCAGCATAGTGTTGGGTTCGTTCTCTTGCCAACTTCCCTCATTTGTTTTTACTAATGACAACGTGACTGCCCTTTTACGTTTCCCCTTTCTCCGTTTTATTTTTCTGACTATACTGAGATGTCCCGTTAGTAGAATGGAGTCTATTTGAAACAAGGGACTGATGACCTTGCTGTTTGGTCCCTTTAACCTCAAGCAACCAACCAACCAACCTTGAACCTACAATTTCAACATCATGACCAGTTGTAGATGTAGATGAGTTGTCAATAAACAGGCCATGTCGTATGCAAAAAAAGAAACTACACTAAACAAACTATAATTATATTCGTGCATAGAGTTCTACGGACAGATTTAAGAAAAAGAAAAGAAAACACCGTCGTTATAATGACAATCGGGCCAAATCGACCTTCCTGTCATCCATCAGCCAATGGCGTCATGTGGATGCAATATGCAGGGGAGGGGTCAACACACTGCACCCGGTCTTTGTTGAATTAGCAGATCTGGTGCCGCTACTACTCGATCAAGTAGCTCCTCAACTGATATCACGAGGCTGCTTGCACACTATTTCAGTCCGCCCACCACGGAAAAATCCTTGACACTACCAGGAATCAAGAAGCCAGCCATGCTTAATACTCCGCTACGAAGGCAGACGGTGACAATTTTAGTTGAGTTTTCTGTATATTGTCTGCGTCATATTATAAATCAAGTGTCTAAAGCCAGTGATACGAAAATGTTTGTTTTATTCAGCAACTGTTATTTTACAGTCTGACGCCGCACCATTCCTCAGGAAACTTTTATGTCAACTAACTACAGTTAGTTTATACACAGTTCCTTCGGCCGCAGTTGTTTTGCAGGCACTATCATCATAATTAAGTCTAAGAGCTGATCAGATTTTCTTGTCGACGTTGTATGGTACCCCAGCCCCCGTGAAAATCCTTGCAGAAGGCGTTACGTGTTTGTCAGAGCCAGAAAACGAACTCCTGGGAGCCGAATACTATAGTCGAGGGCGTACGTGAAACAGAGCAGCCTGTATTGCAGATCCTACATTGGCTTAGTTCTACAAGTTACAAATTTGTGTGGCGTGGTGTTGTGCGCGTTTATGTTGATTTTCGTCGCGATCCACGTCAAATCAACAGCGTAGGCGATCTGTATTAAAACTCACTCCCTTAGCCGAGCTTGATAACCTACATTTTTGCCACGGGGTTCATATCAGAGGCAGTCGATTCCACTATTGGCAGTAGAATAAATTTTTCATTGTCTTAGTCACAAGCTGACTATCATAACCGAAACTCTAATGGTAGTTAATATCTAATAGTTGGCCGATTTACATCGTGGTAATGCCATGCAGAAGTAAATAAATTTGCATATGATTTGAGATTATGGGCATTCCTGCCATGGAGTGACGTCAGTAGAACCACCGACCCCGTTGGAAATAAAAACTTCCGCATTATTCTTTGTACCATCGTAGCAACGAGAGGGCGCTTCCATGCACCACTAATGGCACAGCTAGTGACTCAGATAAGGTTATGTTGCAACTTTTGATATAAATGTCTTTCTGAATTGCAGTACGCAGGTGCCTGGGAACAGATATCTTGTTTAATTCAACATACTTTTATGATTTTTTAAGAGGCAGTCTTCAGCAGTCGCTAATATCTCCAATTCTTTATATTTAATGTGACATCAGTGTTCTGTACAATGTCTTGGCACTGACCAATACAGCAGTTCTGTACTCGCAACGAATGTTAGAAATTCCAATACCTGGATCCGTGAGGCACCTTCTGTGGTGGTCGCAGAATAGGTCGAATGCGTTTGCCTAGATCCGTGCATATTTTATAGACTGTGGCATCGCAGATATCAGTATAACATCTGGCACCATATGTTAAACCAGTCACTTTTGCATGTTGTTAACACGATGTAATTCATAGGACCCACATGATATCAGACGTTGAAAGTTAGTCAGCTATGTTAGTCCTTTTTGAGGTTCGACAGAACAGGTTTAGTGAGTGATATCAGATACTTGTTGCGCTATCGATCAAATGGGAATCGAGTGAATGATGAGAATAATGACGTGGCAAGTGCGGAGCATTTTTAGCTTACGGTGGTGTTTAAAGAATGACCTTCGTTGGCATTCTCACATAAGACTGGTGTCCACCGTATCTGCTGCAGTTTTGGGAGACCATTAGAACCGTGGAGGACCGCTGTTTAGAGCATAAGCGTTACACTCGCATACAACAGATGGGCAAATCTCCAATTGGAGGGCTCAGTTTTCGTACCGGTCGTACTATGGAATGTAGCAACACTGAGATACTGGCGGGCTGTTCCGTTCACTGGGATAGTGTTATTAAAAATTAAAATAGCAAGTGACCTCACAAACAGTGATGGAAATTTCTGCTTAAATCCTACTTGGGACCGATGACCTCTGCAGTTTGGTCCCTTTAATCCTTAAACCAACCAACCAACCTACTTGGAATTATACTACCTCCTTGGATAAACAGCACCCTTGCAGAGTTAGTGCTACTTGTTCATCTATTGTAGGTTAATTTGCACTATTAGTGGCTTTAGACGTAAAGGCGGGTTTCCATACGCAACAAAAGTGATGCCACAGCAAGTGGAATGAGGACTGATATGGCAATGTTGCATATGCTGCTGCTTCTACATGCTACTGTGAAAATTCAATTGCACTCTTTTTCGGTGTGGTGTCATATGAGATTATTCGTACGGGCATTGGTGTTTCCATTCAGTTTATGGCATTACAGCGAACTAAGAATCTAGTAAGAAGAAGAGAAGCCATAAATGCTCAATCTCGAAGTGAATTTTACGCAGAATCGATACAGTGGTATCAAAGAAATTTATAAAGGACTTAGTAGTACTCATAAACGAAGACCCACTCGTGAATGTACTTTCGAATAACAAAAGCCAATTTCGAACACTTTTAGTTCTCTACCTTGAACTCTGTTAAAAAATCCGATTCTCACATTACAGATTGCACATTACATTGCTCGAGCAAAACTTTGACACTTTTATATTTGACATCTATAGATTAACGTTTTCCAATATTTATACCACATTCTCAAAAGTGTAATTTCGGAGTTCTTGTGTAATGTGTTTGATGCTATTTACAATGCCCTAAACATACATTTAAAATCTGATGTTTTCTCACTTGCACCCGATATCAGTTAATTGTGACGGAATTTTAAAATTATTCTATTCAAAATTTTGTAGTTATAAATAATGGAAGTCCGCAAAATAACACTGCAATATATTTGGTGATTTCTTTTATTAAGTTGAAATTATACCACCACCGTAAACTTTGTTACTCCCTTTCTCATAAGCACTTGACAAGTTTTAAGAGCATTGAATTTGCCAGAATCTGAATATACTAACAATATTGCATTAATTTTCATCATCTGTAGAATTAAATGAGTTGCTGTGAAACTAAAAACCACCTTTCACTAATTACTCATTGATAATTGGTTAGTCAGACACATATCTTAGCCATGCATCATATAACAGAAACATAATATACATTCAAATTAACCATTATTTGTTGATAACAACAGTCATAAAACCTTTTACTACCAACAACCCTGAATGCAGAAAGTTAATATTGTGTTCCTTTTAAAATACATATCATTCTGTCATAGTTCAAGTCACATAACATTAGAATGGAAACCTGTACATTATGTTATCAGGTTTACTTACCACTCATTATACGCAATGAAATCATACTTGACATCATTTTCTTTTTATGACAGCCGTGCACTTACCACACAGCATAAAATGATCAGTTTCTTGTATTGGCTTTAGTACAGTAATAAAATGATTTTTAACAAACTTTTATAAGTTTCACTTGTATTTTAAACATAATGCAGAAATCGTTTTCTAAATATACGTAAAAGAAAGTAATAAATTTTTTGAGAGTGCTATTATCTATTTTATCACCAACTCTATAGCTGCTACATAATTCTCAGAAATCAGTTTTTTTGGGAACTAACTTATAAGATTTTAGCACTTTGTTGTGTTGCTGATAACGGCATTGTGAATGTTTCTTGTTCTAGCCTTTGAAATACGTTAGCCACATATCAGCCACAATTTCAAACAATGCTTGATATCTTAAGTTTTTGTTTCCACAAACAATGTTGCTACTCATGCCGTTCAATAAACGGTATAATTGTACCATTGTTTGGACATTTTTTGGTACAGTGAAACACACACATGACAAAATTACTAACACGTAAAACCCAAATACTTTGATGGTGCTTTTAAATTCGGCCACGAGGCAGTCGAATGACACTAAACGGTGGTGGGGAAACAAAAGTGGTGTCACAGTGTTAACGCGACTTTAACTTCACAGGAATTTGAATATTTTCACTCGCAACTTTGCTGATGCCACTCGAGTAACGCTCAAGTGGCCTCACTTGTGTTGCATGTGGAAACCTGTATTTAGTCATTTTTGGTTGTGTGATGGCAAAAGTTGTGTTTGCTCTCTTTCTGCATGTGCTGTCTTTTGGTGTCCGGGTCGATGCTGGCCCGCCCATCGATGCTTTAAATGTCCCTGCCCAGCAGTGTCTCGTTAGATTTGTGCCATGAAAATGACAGGATATTCATCTATCGATAAATTGGCTGTTGTCGAAACCGTTACCAGGCTGCGTTCCAACAACATTCGATACGCAGAGAGAAATGCAATTTTTTATCCTCTACGCGTGGATCAGTTTGATCTTAAAGTTTGGGGTACCGTGTATACCATCAGCAGTGAGTTAACATGTTTATAATCTTTCGCAACCGGCTATTTACGCAACCATGATGGGTATTGAAAGAAACTACCATTTTTCTTATTGTTGAAGGTATTATCACTTCAACTGCAAGTCCTTTGCAGACGAAGCCCTAGCTGTTACTTAAAGTCTCGGGGAGAACACTCAGCTGTGGCGTTTTTGAGAGATCATTTCGTCGCAGGTCTGCATGGATTGTCATACAGTTCTGCTCCAATAATGGTTCTTTGAGTTTGTTAACAAGCTTTCGTGAGAACAACGTCGCCTGTCTTCTAGATTCCCACCTAAATTCGTCGAACATCTCTGTTAACTTTTCAACAGGTTAAACAGATCTCTTAAAATTCTAGCAGTGTGTCTTTGAATTCAGTGGATGTGTTACCGTGCCTACTTGAGACTGACGACAAATGCTGGTACAAAATGCTTTAGAATGGGCCAAGTGCCTGATTTTCTTTACAGATCCACTGCTCATTCCCGCCAGTATTCCAATAAATCTTTGCCTTCCATTCGCCTTCCTTAGTACTGATTTCACTAGTTCGTTCCATTTCAAGTATCTTCTTAAGTAGTACCTCTAAATATTTACGGGGTGTACGCCGTGCAGACCGACAACCCTCGTCACAGCAGTGATATACATAGTGGCTTAACTTCGAAGGCAGATCACTTAGCCCAACCACGCACGCGTCTAGGCCAGCAGGCACCCCAAGGAAGTTTCGTCAGGTGGGGAAACAAAACACGAAATGTAAAAAGTGAACTAGCCGTCTGAAGATGAACCTGTCGGTTCGAAACCGGTAACGGCGCTGCTTAAGTAAATAGATATCAATGTAAAAAGTGGCTGGTTGCTGTAATCTTCTGTGTAAGAGTCAACCTATATTTTGTACACAGCCACGGGCTCAATAAGTCAGTTTTTGACGAAATAGGATTTAGTCACTACCTTTAATTACCAGACATCTCGTTCACTGGTAGACTTTACCATCTGCTCTGTATGTCCATCTTTTCAGAGATGGTCCGATATACTAGTTCTGGGGAAAAGAAATTTCAGGCGACTGCACCGATCTGGTTGGGCAACATTACACGACCATTTGCAGGTGTTTGCGGACAGCCCGACTCGAATCCTAGCCGCAGTCTGTACTAGAATCCGCTTTGTCTATAGTCGGCAAGGCTTCGACCAAAGTACGTCGTCTACAGCGGTTACCCTCATGTAGCAATTGTTTTATCACCCACACCCAACAGTGTTATTATCGTTGGGCTAAATGTTCTTCTTGCGGCAAGACAGGATACAAGGCAGAAGTTTGCTAATCTTCCCTGAAGGTAAATGTAAATTACGCCGGAATGGACCCCACACCCCCTTCCCCGGGAGTAGAGGAAGTGCCCGTCGCCTATGACCCGGACGTTTCACGTTCCCCGTGTCTGATATACTTTTACCGCTCACAAGGAACAGGGGAAGGAAATTCTGTCCCAGCGGAGTTCCAGGTCGATATGACCTCTTCATCGACTATCGTCATTAGGGAGGCTTAGCGTCGTGTGATTCACCTCTACTACAAAAATTCTCTAGACGCCTGCATAGCTACAGCAACGAAACAAAGTGGAAAGACAATTCTCAACTCGCATGCAGTATCATTCTACCGTCTCCATCTCCATACATAATCCGCAAGCCACTACCAGTCATTTCCTTTCTTGTTCCATTCGTTAACAGAGCGAAGAAAGAAAGACGGTCTAAAAGCCTCTGTACGAACCCTAATTTCTCACATCTTATCGTACGAGAAATGTGCATTGGCGGCAGTATAATCGATCTGCAATTGGCCTCGGATGGCGGTTCTCAAAATTTCTGCAATAGCACCTAGCGAAAATAGCGTCGTCTTCCCTCCATGGATAACCATTTGAGTTCACGAATCATCTCCGTAATACTTGCGTTCTGATCGAACCTGCCGGCAACAAACCTAGCATCCCGTCTCTAAATTGCTTCGAAGTCTTCCTTTACTCTGACCTAGTGGGGATCCCAAACACTCCAACAGTACTCAAGAAAGAGTCGCAAAAAATGGTTCAAATGGCTCTGAGCACTATGGGACTCAACTTCTGAGGTCATCAGTCCCCTAGAACTTAGAACTACTTAAACCTAACTACCCTAAGGACATCACACACATCCATGCCGGAGGCAGGATTCGAACCTGCGACCGTAGCGGTCGCGTGGTTCCAGACTGAAGCGCCTAGAACCGCTCGGCCACCCCGGCCGGCCGTTTCATAGTGCTTGGCAACTTGACGCCTAGATATTTAATCGAGGTGACTGTGTCAAGCCGCACCCAACTAATACCGTATTTGAACGATTACGGGATTGTTACTCCTATGCATCCGCGTTAACCTAGAGGAAGCTGCCATTAATCACACCAACTAGAAATTCTGTTAAGTCATCTTGTATATTCCTACAGTCACTCATCGACGACACGTTCCGTACACCACAGTGTCGTCAGGAAACAGCCGACACTCAGTCCGTGAGATCATTTATGTATGCAGAGAATAAGAGCGGTCCTATCACACTTTCCTGTGGCACTCCAGACGATACCCTTGTCTCTGATGTACACTCCCCGTCTTCGAGACCCTCACATACCTGGGAACCTTCGTCGACAGTCTGCAGTGTGGCACCGTGTCAAACGCTTTCTGGAAATCTAGAGATATAGAATGTCCCTGTTGGCCTCCATCCATGGTTAATAGGATGTCATGTGAGAAAAGAGCAAGCTGAGTTTCGCACGAGCGATGCTTTCTAAATGCGTGCTGACTTGTGTAGAAATGCTTTTCTGTCTCAAAGGAATTTACACACATAAAAAAAAGTTTTGTATTACCCCGGTTCCCAGAACTCCTGAAGATAGACGTTGACTGTGGATATTGTATCACAGAGAGGCGCCCTTTCTCTGTTCCGACATGTCACTAAACCCGCCCAAAGGTGTAAACAACCATGCATGAGCAGCGCATAATAGACAGAGGGGGTCCGACAGCCGATCAGTTCCAGTCATTCCACCAGGAAGGAGGTGCACGGCTCGTGTTGTCTGTAGTTCAACCATGCCTAGACGGTCAATACCGCGGTTCGATCGCTTCCTCATTGTTTCTTTGTGCCAGGAAGAGCTCTCAACAACGTAAGTGTCCAGGCGTCTCGGAGAGAACCAAAGCGATGTTGTTCGGACACTGAAGAGATTCAGAGAGATAGAAACTGTCGATGACATGCCTCGCTCAGGCCGCCCAAGGGCTACTACTGCAGTGGATGACGGCTATCTACGGATTATAGCTCGGAGGAACCCTGACTGCACCATGTTGAATAATGCTTTTAGTGCAGCCACAGGACGTCGTGTTACGATTCAAACTATGCGCAATAGGCTGAATGATGCGCAATTTCACTCCCGATGTTCATGGCGAGGTCCATCTTTCCAACCACGACACCATACAGCGCGGTGCAGAAGGGCCCAACAAAATGCCGAATGGACTGCTCAGGATTGGCACCACGTTCTCTTCACCTATGAGTGTCGCATATGCCTTCAACCAGAGAATCGTCGGAGACGTGTTTGGGGGGAGGCAACCCGTTCAGGCTAAACGCCTTAGACACACTGTCCAGCGAGTGCAGCAAGGTGGAGGTTCCCTGCTGTTTTGGGGTGGCATTATGTGGGGCCGACGTACACCCCTTGTGGTCACGGAAGGCGCCATAACGGCTGTACGATGCGTGAATGCCGTCCTCCGACCAATAGTGCAACCATATGGCATTCGTCTTCATGGACGACAATTCGCACCCCCATCGTGCACATCTTGTGAATGATTCCTTCAGGATAACGACATCGCTCAACTAGAGTGGCCAGCATGTTCTCCAGACATGAACCCTATCGAATATGCCCGGGATAGACTGAAAGGGGCTGTTTATGGACGACGTGGCCCACCAGCCACTCTGAGGGATCTACGCAGATTCGCCATTGAGAAGTGGGACAATCTGGAAGGACAGTACCTTGATGAACTTGTAGATAGTAATCCACGACGAATACAGGCATGCGTCAATGCAAGAGGACGTGCTACTGGAAATTAGAGGTACCGGTTTGTACCGCAATCTGGACCACCATCTCGGAAGGTCTCGCTGTATGGTGGTACAACATGCAATGTGTGGTTTTCATGAGCAATAAAAAGTGTGGAAATGATGTTTATGTTGATCTCTATTCCAGTTATCTGTACAGGTTCCGAAACTCTCGGAACCGAAGTGATGCAAAACTTTTTTTGAGGTGTGTATTGTATTCTAACTCAGAATGTGTTCATGAATTCTGCACCAAACCGACGTTAAGGATGTTGGTCTGTAATTTTGCGGGTCCGTTCTTGTACCTTCTTATATACAGGAGTCAACTGCACTTTTTTCCAGTCGCTTGGACCTTTGCTTTGGGCGGTAGACTGGCGATAAATGCAAGCTAAGTAGGGGCTAATGCCGCAGTATGCTCTCTGTAAAACGAAACTGGGATTCCATCTGGACCTGACGACTTATTTGTCTTCAACTCTTTCAGTTGCTTGCCTACGTCACGGATGCCCATTTCTGTGTCCTCAGTACGAGAGTTGTACGATCATTCAGCGTGAATGATTTCTTAAACGTAAAATTTAAAACTTCAACTTTCCTTTTGCTGTCTTCTACTGCCACTCTAGACTGGTCGACGAGTGACTGGATAGAAACCTTCGACCCGATTAGCGATTTTATATCAGTAAGATCTTTCGCTAAGATACGACAGTGGTAGCTGTATTTTTCGCGCACTGATCTTTTTACGGATGTACGAATTTCTACTAACTTTTGGCAGTCAACATTCGCACGTTCTGTTTTGAACCGAGAATGCAACTGTCTCTGTTTCATCAGCATTTTTCGAACTTGATAATTAAACCATCCTTAAACCACTTACTTGACATGTACGTCTCCAGAGCGTGACTTAAGCCGGCACCTGCGGCCGAGCGGCTTTAGGTGCTTCAGTATGGAACCGCGCTGCTGCTACGGTCGTAGGATCGAATCCTACCTCGGGCATGGATGTGTGTGATGTCCTTAGGTTAGTTAGGTTTAAGTAGTTCTAAGTCTAGGGAACTGATGACCTCAGATGTTAAGTCCCATAGTGCTTAGAACAATTTGAACCATGTTTTAGAGCGCGACTTACAATCAGTCAAAACCGTTCCCATAATTCCTCTACGTCCTTCATACTGGAGCAAAATGGTGTCTATTCAGTGTCTAATTGGGATGCTAACAGTCGCTAATCTGCTTTTTTTTAGGATAAATACTGGGACTTATTAACTTTAGTAACTATCGTTGCTGTGTTGTAATCATGACCACTGGTCCCTGTGTTTACGGTATACTGATATGCTCATTTGAAACAAGCATCTTCATATGAGCATATGCCCTATTCCGAATGGTTTCCGAGATAAAACACGTAATGTACATTTGTTTTTGGGGTAGACGTCCTGATGTACAATTCTAGCCTTACTGACCTCTTTGCTTTCAACTTCTTTGCTTGGGGTTTATTCCTGCCGTTAATCTAGCCCGTTGAACCCACAGCTGTCCATGGTGTGTTGAGAGTCAAGTAGTGCGAGGGACTCATAATTTATCTGAGAGAAACATCGGATAACTGTGTTTGTACATGCACTGGCTAAAATGCCAAACCTCCTACACTAATGAAGGATATGCAGATATAGTGTCTGCAGATTTTGAGAAGGTAATGCCCCTGCTGCTGTTGAAGAATACCGACGGAGCATTCCGGCACGTCTAATTCCTGATTGTAGAATGTTTCTAAGAGCTTTCAGCATACTGCGTGAGACAGGTATTCTTCCTAGCTCCGATTTTTCTTTTTAACGTGTAGTTCAACAACCTGTGTAGGAGCAGCAACGCATAGTTGAAAGCCGCTCGGGATTAGCCGTGCGGTCTCAGGCGCTGCAGTCATGGACTGTGCGGCTGGTCCCGGCGGAGGTTCGACTCCTCCCTCGGGCATGGGTGTGTGTGTTTGTCCTTAGGCTAATTTAGGTTAAGTAGTGTGTAAGCTTAGGGACTGATGACCTTAGCAGTTAAGTCCAACACGATTTCACACACATTTGAACATTTTTTTGCATAGTTGAGATGGTCCTACTGTCAGCACATGGCGACTTCATTCAACACGTATCAGTGCCCCAATTTTTTGATTGGCTCTTTCATTTTTAAAACTTAGCAGTGAATGGTTGGAGATAGGGGGAAGAAATAGGAGTGTAGTGGGAGGAGAGGGAGAAGGGGCGTGACTTCTCCAGGTTAATGACTTCAGGAAAAACTTCCTAATACTTAAAATTATGTTCAATGTTAGAAAATTTCTTTTTTTTCAGAAATTCTTTTCTTGCCATTGCTAGCCTGCATTTCGTGTCCTTTCTATCTCTTCCACCATCAGTTATTTTTCTGCCCGTATTGTAAAACTCATATATTTTAGTGTGTCATTTCCTCCTCAGCATCACCTGATTTAATTCGGCTACATTCCATTACACTTGCTTTACTTTTGTTCTTGATAATTGTCTAGCAACTTTTCAAGGCACTATACATTGCATTCCAGTGATTTTCCAAATCCTTCGCCAACGCTGACATAATTACGTCAGCAGTCAATTTCAAAATTTTTATTGCTGCACCCTGAGCTTTGTTTCCTTTTACACATTTCCCCATGGTTTCCTTCACAGCTTGCTCGATGTATAGCTAAATAACATCGGAGAGAGGCTACAATCCTGTTTCACTCTCTTGATAGTGGTCTCTGTTCGGCAAAGCACAGAGTCCACAAATTTCTTCAGGTTTTTCTTCTTTTCTTTTTAGACAACATGATTTCGAGATTTGACAGTGACCTGTTATAAATGATAAGTTAATAAACCAGTCAAGATCGCAACAATAAATTATTACATATATGTCGACTGTTTTATTTCTTGATAATTTATTTGCTTATTTACACGTTAAGTTCCGTAGGACCAAATTGAGGAGCAAATCACGAAGGTCATGGAACATGTCAGTACATGAATTCAGAACGTGAGAGTAATAACAGATAAAAATAAAATGTTTATGAAACCAAAAAAAGTCAACCCATAAGTTTAATTAAACGCAATCAACAATACAACATAAGAATTAGCTTAGTTTTTGAAGGAACCCCTTGACAGAATAGAAGGAGTGACCCATAAGGAAACTCTTCAGTTTCGATTTGAAAGCGCGTGGATTACTGCTAAGAAATTTAAATTCTTGTGGTAGCTTATTGAAAATGGATGCAGCAGTATACTGCACACCTTTCGCACAAGAGAAGGAAGCCCGATCCAAATCCCGGCTGGATTTCTACCGAGTATTAACTGAGTGAAAGCTGCTTATTCTTGGAAATAAATTGATATTGTTAACACTAAATGACAGTAAAGAATATATATATATTGAGAGGCCAATGTCAAAATACCCAGACTAGTGAACGGGGGTCGACAAGAAGTTAGCGAACTTAACCACTTATTGCCCGAAACGCCCGTTTTTGAGCCAAAAATATCCTCTTAGAATGGGAAGAGTTACCCCAAAATATAATACCATACGACATAAGCGAATGAAAATAAGCAAAGCAGACTAATTTTCGTGTCGAACGATCACTTACTTCAGATACCGTTCGAATAGTAAAAATAGCAGCATTAAGTCTTTGAACAAGATCCTGATCGTGGGCTCCTTCCACGACAGTTTACTATCTATCTGAACACCTAGAATTGGACCTGTCAGTTTCATTAATCATATACCCATTCTGTGAAATTAAAACGTTGGGTTTTGTTGAATCGTGTGTTGGTTTATTTTCTACAACACATGAACTTCGGTCATGAACTGCACTATTTGAAACCGAGCCAATGTTACACACAACCTCCTTTACTACCAAGCTAGTGTCATCAGCAAACAGAAATATTTTAGAGTTCCTCTTAATACTAGAGGGCACATCATTTATATAAATAAGGAACAAGAGAGGTCCCAACACTGATCCCTGGGCAGCCCCCCACTGGACCGTACCCCATTCTGACCCCACATCCCAGCCATTCTCAACACTGTGAGTAATCACCCTTTCCTGTCTGTTGCTAAAATAAGAGGTGAACCAATTGTGAGCTGCTCCCCGCATTCCGTAATGGTCCAACTTCTGGTGCAATATTTTGTGATCAACACAATCAAATACCTTAGTTAAGTAAAAAAATATGCCTAGTGTTCGAAACCTTTCGTTTAACCCCTCCAGTACCTCATACAGAAAAGAGAATATAGCATTTTCAGTTGTTAAACTACTTCTAAAACCGAACTGTACATTTGATAGCAAATTGTGTGATATAAAATGATCAATTTTACATACACAGACTTTTCAATAACTTTAGCAAACACTGATGGCATAGAAATAGGTCTAAAATTGTCTACATTATACCTTTCTCCCTTTTTATAAAGCGGCTATACTACTGAGTACTTTAATCGTTCATGAAAGGGACCATTTATAAAGGAAAAATTACAAATACGGCTAAATACGGGGCTAACATGTGCAGCACAGTACGTTAATATTCTGCTAGGCACTCCATCATATCCATGAGAGTCATTAGTCTTCAGTGATTTAATTATTGATTCAATCTCCCCCTTGTCTGTATCACAAAGGGGTATTTGAGACATCAATCTTGGAAAGGCATTTGTCAAGAGAGTTATATGATTCCCTGTAGAAACTAAATTTTTCTTTAATTAAACAGCAATGCTCAGAAAATGATTGTTAAATACTGTACATATATCTGATTAATCAGTAACAGAAATGTTTTTACTGCGAACTGACTTTATATTGTCGACCTTGTGCTACTGACCAGACACTTCCTTCACAACTGACCATATAGTTTTAATTTTATCCTGTGAATTAGTTATGCTATTTGCGTACCACATACTCTTTGCCTTCCTAATAACATTTTAGGCACTTTGCAGTACTGTTTGTAATGGGTTACTGTAGCTTGATTGTGACTACTTCTAACATTTTGGTATAATTCCCTCTTTGTTCTACATCCCACTAGTCAGCCAACCCAGGCTGCCTTTTGCTGGTAGTACCCCATTTAGAACGTTCTAATGGGAAGCAACTCTTAAAAAGCATGAGAAATGAGTTAAGGAAAGCATTATATTTGTCATCTTTGCGTCAGCACTACAAACATCCTGCCACTCTTGTTCTTTGACGAGGATTAAAAAACTCTCTATTGTCTTTGTATTAACTTTCCTACATAGTTTGTAGTTATATGTGACATCTGTTTGACTACGGAAGCCTTTTAGTATTAAAATTTATGCATCAAGGTCTGAAAGGCCATTCACTCTCTTATCAACAGTAATGAAGAATAAATAAAAATGTTGTCTATGGCTGTGTTACAGTTCCCCTGCACCCTAGTTGTAAAAAACTTAGTCTGCATCAGATCATATGAATTTCGGAAATCTACCAACATCCTTTTTCTTGTACAATCATTTACTATATTAATATTGAAGTCACACACATACAACTAATTTCTGGTACTTCTTATAAGGTGAATCAAGAGTCCTCTGTAGCTTGAGCAGAAATGCTCTGAAGTCAGAGTTAGGAGACCTATAAACGACAACAATTAGAAGTTTAGTTTTACTAAATTCAACTGCCCCTGCACAACGTTTAAACATCTGTCCAGTGGAGTGCCGTGAATGGAATACTGTTTTCTCCGTACATGGCCACTCCCCCACTGCGCAAGAAGCTTCTTGAAAAACAACCAGCTAACCTGTTTCCCGGTAAAGGAAGCCTCTGAATTGTTAAATTATTTAAGTGGTGCTCCGATATACCAATAGTTTCAGAGTCAACATCTATAAGCAGTTCACTAACTTTATCTCTAATACCGCTAACATTTTGATGAAATATTCTAATTCTTTCTCTACTTGGCAACATGACGTCCTCTGAAGGTGATTCTTTAGTTAGAGGGACTTGTTTTCAGCAGGTATACCTATCAGCTTACTTCAGTCTAAAAAAGGTGCAGCTCTAACACCAACTACTACAGGAATTTTTCCATGTGTGATCCCACCAT
The DNA here is from genome assembly GCF_021461395.2 of Schistocerca americana. Classification (NCBI taxonomy): domain Eukaryota; kingdom Metazoa; phylum Arthropoda; class Insecta; order Orthoptera; family Acrididae; genus Schistocerca; species Schistocerca americana. Next base: position 426,765,587 of record NC_060130.1, on the reverse strand, counting down.
CACCCACAAAACTGTCATCTATATGCTTTTCCAGCCTCCCCTTCCCATACCTATTGAGGTGCAGGCCATGCCTAGTGAAACTCGATCTACCGATAGACTCAACTGGCACCAGTGCAATGTGACCCATGCCCTCTGCCATCAGTGCTTTCTCCAGCCCTATGTTAACGCATCTAACAGCCGCATTAAGATGAGGCCGATTATGACGCATAAACAGTTTCACGAAATGCACATTACTGCCACCAGTTTGAGTAGCTATCTTTACCAGGTCACCACCTACATCATATTCCCCCTCCCTATCAAGACTATTCCCTGCTCCACCCACTATCACTGTCTGATCCTCCTTCGCAAAATCCCCACATAACTCCCCTATACTGTCAGTCATCTGAGCCAACCCTGCACTAGGCTTCACAATGCTGGTGACCTGGTACTCACTCCCCAACGCTTCCTAACACTGCTGGCCCACACCTCTACCATGTGAACTACCTAGCAGCAGAACCTCCTTCTTTCTGTTAGACTTTGCATCTGACTTGGGTCTCCTAACTGCTGAGGACTGCTGCATGTTTCCTACACCTACAGCTACAAGAGGCTCCTCTCCACTCAACTCTGACAGTTGGTCAAATCTATTGCATATACGCAAAGTACAACTGTCTGAATACCTCCTCCTTCTAGCTGTCTTCTTGCCAGCTGTCAGTTCCCATTCCCCAGCACCTCTCACCCTCCTCAATCTACCTAGTTCCTCCTTTGCGTATTGTAACTGCACCTGAAGAGCACAGATCTTACGCTCCTGCTCGTCTATCAACTTATTTCTACTACAGACTCTGCATTCCCAGGACAGGATCTCGCCAGAATGCCCACTGGCCTCCCAACTGCATTCCTCACAATGAAAATACTTTGAACAAATCCGACACCGTAACCCACTACTCACAAACCTACGACAGAGCCCACACTTCTCACTCATGGTAAAGTTTTACAGTTACTGAAAAAAAACTAAACGTCTACGTTATCTAAGTTCAGATACAGCAGCAGAACTATTTATAGAACTAACAATTCTTCAGGTATATCATACTCAGACGAAATCATTCATTGAGCAATGGCCTTTTGCCAGGTACCCGATTCAAATGCCTATTACATGCAGTTTCCGTCGCAAAATTATCTCGAAAACCGGTTGAGATGGTCCTGAATTCACTGACAGCAACATTTTGAAACCAGTTGTCACTGACATTCCGTAGGGCCACCAAAATAGGGGGTGGGGGGGGTGGGGAGGGGGAGAGGATGTTGATTGGTACGTTTCATCTGTTGTTCTAATTAATCCTAGATATTTTATAGGGCTTAAGATAGCGCGACTTAGCGGGCCAGTCGAAGTACAGTACGGGGCCTAAGTTTTCGACACACCAGGAACGTAATCATGCAGACCTGTAAACGCAGTTATTGTTACATTGTCGACGGGGGTACCAACAGCATATTCATCATGAAGATGTAGAAGAAAGGTCAACACCTAGTCAGCAAGAAAGTTGAAATAAACGTTCTGATCTATGTTCATGGTAACGAGAATGACTCACCTCCCGTCGCGGTACAAAAAACGCCCCGAAACGTCACAGAACTTCATCTGGCCGGTACTACACTCTCCACTTCAGGCTAAACGCTTCGTTGGGCCGTCGGTGGAATGAACGCCTTACCAGACAACACACCTCCAGTCTGCTGCTGTCCGACCAGGTGTTAAGCCCTAATCCCCCTTCCTTTCTTCTTTCCATACAGCTGCTGTCCACTTGCGGTGTTCTGCCAATGCATGCTGAAGAACGATGTGCCACCGTGAGCAACGGCCTTCAGCTAGGTATTCATTTCAAGATGCCCATTACATGAAGTTCCCTTCGCAACATTCGCTCGGAAGCCGGTTGAGATGGTCCTGCATTCACTGATAACAAGAGTTCCTGTCGGTTTTGAAAACAGTTGTCACTGACAAGGCGTAACATTCGTTTCCAATCCCTATCGTTTAGGACCTTTGCACGACCACGGTGTTTACGAATTTTGGCATAGTTGCGATTGGTACATGTTTCCTTGTCAACACGTTGGACAATCCGCGTTGATACACCAATATATCGGGCGATTTAATTCTCAATGTGGTCATGGGCAAGGTCAAAAACGATAGTTCTCTCAGTCATTCTGCCATGCCTCCACTTCGATCCAACAGCGGAGGTTCACGTGACTATCTGGTACCAGTTCCACAGCATCTACAGAACTCCGGAGCAATCAGTCTGATATTTTAAGGGGGTGACTAATATTTCGTCCTATGAGCTTATGACCTCTGTTATTTCTGGTATCATACCCAACATTTCCCACTGAAGAATTGTTCTTTAGTTTTTGTCGTAGTTTCACATTAAAACCCTCAGCAATCATCGTGTAGTTAGCATTTATCAGAAACTACATGAATTTCTTTCTCGATTAACCAGTTACTACAATGTTGACACCCTATTGCAGGTAGTTCAAGACACGGTTCAGGTCCTTGTACTTGGTATATATCCGTAAGTCGTCCACATTCTGTAGAAACGTGACAAGATAACGCAATCGTTTACCAACCTCCTTGGTGTATATGTTTAAAAAGTGGCGGTGTTACGAGGTCCCCTTGTGATAAACCTTTATAAACGGTTCTGCAAATAAGTTGACGTCGGTCGTGCTTAATCTTAAGATCGTGTGATGTAGTAAATGCTAGCACCAATTGGATATTTTCGATGGTATACTCAGATTACACAGGTTTCGTCGTATTATAGCAATATCAGCATTATATACCTTCTGGGTCAAACACATGACCCGGGTTTTGGGATATATATCTCATCTTCAGATGCTTTATTGTGTACGAGAAAATCATGCAAGTCACGTAAAAAATCCAGCAAATTAACAACTACCCTGCGAGCTCCCGTGCGGCTGAGGCATGAAAACGTTCTTAGAGTTAACCATTACCACACTGGGTAACGGAACCACACAGGATGTTCGAAAATTCCCTTTATAAACTTCTAGAACTTGTAGAGGGATGTGAGTACATAATATTATGAATGGGAACCATGTCCGGAGACTTACCGTTTCCGTTCTAAGACAGTTTCAGTTCAGACGTTTAACTTCTGCTTGAGAAAGTGAATTAGACGTGACGCAGTACAGTTATTAGGAAACAATTCGGAAGGAAACGTAACGAAAGATTCATTTATCACTTAAGCACATTGTTTATACTAACACTTTAATCTTACGTGTTTACATTATACCAAAATAAAAAAAGAACCCAGCATACTGAATGTACAGAACACTATCGAAGCATTGCAACAGCGGCTCGCTGTGGCTACCACCAGCGTTGCTACAGACATTGTACCTACGGGGCATGTTCTGGTACACACTCTCAGTCCCACCTGGTGTCTCTTCAGTTTCTATTGTGGTGGCCAGAAATCGTGATAGCAGGTCTTCCCCTGTCTCTACAGGAGTCTCGTAAATTAAAATTTCCATACGACCCTACAAGAAGTAGTCCATAGGAGTTAAATTCGGGCAAAACAGGTGGCAGTCGTATGCTTGGCTGTAGTTTAGAATCTAAGGGGTCGGTGGTCATCTGACCGTCGGAGCAGCACAGGCACGTAGAAGCAGACGTTCACATACACTGTGTTTGACCATGTTCACCACCACATCTGACAATATGGTTTACTCCGACATTGCGGCCGTATGTGATAGAACCAGAGACAGATATAACTCTGACTGGTGGTGTGTAGGGGTGAAGCTGGCCTCTCAAGCTGTGCAGGAAAATATATACTGAAAGCCGCTGAGATGTTAATGTTACTACGACTACTACAGGTATAAGACGATAGATGGCCTCACCATTGATCACACGTTTTTTGAGAATCTTTTAATTTTAACTTTGGAAATGCTTCCTCATTATTAATATCCGTATTGATATTGCGTATAATTCGTTGCTTAAGTATCATCTGTGTAAGTACATAACATTCCAGATTTTTCTCTCTCAGTATTCATGATGTCACAAGTAAATTAGCCGTGTTGGCGGACCTGAGTTCAGCTCGTATACTATTGCTGCCTGCTATCTTGATATCAGCAGCTTTATTTTTTCAGGTGTTTCTTTCTTTATATGTCCGCCTCCGTAGCTGAGTGGTCAGCATAGATAGCTACCATGCGGAGGATCTGGGTTCAATTCCCGGTACTCCCAAGGATATTTCCTTGATGGGAGGACTGGTACGGTGTGCACTCAGCCTCGTGATGCCAACTAACGAGCTACATGACCCAATAGTACCGGCTCCACGGTCTGGAAAGTCTGTATAACGTCCGGCAGAGCGATGTGTTGACCACATGCCACGTAATACCCCCTCGGCATGACGCCGCATGGCAGAGTCCCATACGGCGGTCGGCAGCCATACCTTGCGCCTTCACGGCCTGGCGAGGAGCTCGTTACTCTTTAAAACTTTTTTTAAATAAAAATCTGCCTTAAGTCATAGGATAGAATTAGCAAAAGTGTTGTTGATAAACTTCTGCCTGTTGGCACTATTGCTTTTGTAGCTGCCGAATGAGGTGGAGCAGCGGTGTTAGCACACTGGACTGACATTCGGGAAGACGACGATTCAAATCCACCTTCGACAATCGTGAATTAGTTTTCAGTGAGTTGTCTAAATCGCTCCAGGAAAATTTCGGATTGTTCTTTTGAAAGAGCACGCTCGATTTTCTTCCCCAGCCTTAACACAGTCCGATGTTGAAGGGAGATTATGGTTTCACTTCCAGTCGATATCAAGATCACTGGAGACGGAGCACAAGTTGGGACTGTATCAAAGGCAGGGAAGAAAATCGGCGGTGCCCTGGCAAAGGCACCTGTCCGACAGTTGCCTGGAGCGATTTAGGGAAATCACGAAAAAACTAAAGCTGGATGGCCGAATGCGGATTTGAGCCGTCGTCCTCCAGAATGCGAGTCGAGTGTGCTGACCACTGCGCCACCTCGCTGCTAATCCGAGCTTCTGCTCTTCATGTAATGACCTCGTTGTCGATAGGACGTTAAACCCTTCCTTCCTTTTGCTTTTGTAGCTCTTTGGGGCTGGATGGACTAATGAACTTCTGCACGATAGTGTGGCAGCATCTCCAGATGAGTGAGCTATGGCTGTTTTGGTTGTTGTTCCCATCAATGATTGCTTCCGGTTTCCGGGAAGTCCTTGCACTGAATCTGGTACAACTGTCGCAGTCGTTATCGTTGGGTCTGTGTCTGGTGAAATGGAAATTCGTGTTGCGGTGTTTGCTGCATTGTTGAGTTATAAGTTATGGGTTGCCAAGACGACACTTTGATCGACAGGGATATCATTCCGGTAGACACTAGACATGTCACCATAACATGCTGCGATTCCAGGGTTATCACCTAAAAATTATATATCGGTGGTGGTATGGCGATGGGGATAGAGGGGAGGTGCTTCCTACATCTTCTTTTCAATATCGTACGACTCAGTTGTTGGTAATCTGAACTGCTCGTGTCCTGGTGTTTACACTCGCTAGCAGCGAGGAGAGAGCGCACGACCGCTGCTCACGCGCGACTGGAGTAGTCAGTTTGCGGGGATGCAAGTGATCCTGTCGTCGTAGGTTGTAGTTTCGATGTGAGCACTCCATTCCGTTCTATAGGGGCAACTCAAACGAATTGTATAGTCACCTGGAAATAACTGAAAATAACAGTGACTTCCACTTTCAGCCTGCCTGTAAGCTTCTTCAGGTGTTTTCCATGAAAAACAATTCCTCCGTTGTAGCTATGAAATAGATTTACGAGTGGGATAGCAACTGACTACATGGAATAAAAACACACTCGGTAGAACACTATACAAGGAGGTGACAAAAGCCATGGGATAGTGATATGCACATATATAGATGGCGGTAGTATCGCGTACACAAGGTATAAAACGGCGGAGATGTCATTCGTACTCAGGTGATTCATGTGAAAAGGTTTCTGACTTGATTATGGCTGAACGACGGGAAATAATAGACTTTGAGAGGGAATGGTAGTTAGAGCTAGACGCATGGGACAGTCTGTTTCGAAAATCGTTAGGGAATTCAATATTCCGAGATGCTCAGTGTTAAAAGCGTGCCAAGAATCACAAATTTCAAGCTTGCCTCTCACCACGGAGAACGCAGTGGTCGACGGCTTTCACATAACGACCGAGAGCAGCAGCGTTTGCGTTGAGTTGTCAGTGTTAACAGACAAGCAACACTGCTTGAAATAACCGCAGGAATCAATGTGGGACGTACATCGAACGTATCCGTTAGGACAGTGCGACAAATTTTGGCTTTAATGGCCTATGGCAGCAGACAACCGGCGCGAGTGCCTTTGCTGACAGCTCGACATCGTCTGCAGTGCATCTCCTGGGCTCGTGACCATATCGGCTGGACCCTAGACAACTGGAAAACCCTAGCCTGGTCAGATGAGTCTCAATTTCAGTTGGTAAGAGCTGATGATAGGGTACAAACGTGGTCCAGACCCCACGAAGCCATGGACCCAAGTTGTAAACAAGGCACTGTGCCAACTAGTGGTGGCTCCATAATAGTTTGGGCTGGAATGGAATTGGTCCTCTGGTCCAACTAAACCGATCATTGACTGCAAAAGTTTATATTCGGCCCCTTGGAGGCCATTTGCAACAATTTATAGACTTCATGTTCTCAAACGACGATGTCATGTCACCGGGTCACAATTGTTCGCGATTCATTTGAAGAACATCCCGGACATTTCGAGCGAATGATTCGGGTACCCAGATCGTCCGACATAAATCCCGTCGAATATTCACAGGACGTAATCGAGAGATCAGTTCGCGCACTAAAACCTGCACCGGCAACACATTCCCAATTATGGGCGGCTGTAGAGGCAGTATGGCTCAATATTTCTGCAGGAGACTTCCAACGACTTGTTGAGTCCGTGTCACGTCGAGTTGCTGCACTACTCCGAGGAAACGGAGGTCCGACACGATATTAGGTGGTGTCCCATGACTTTTGTCATCACAGTGTGAGGACTTCATTTCGGCTGGAGTAGTAATTTGACACTGTCCAAAACAACAAATCACTACGAATCTCTGTACTCTGTCCTACATCCTATTAAAATAACTCTTCTGATGGCTTAAAACGAAGGGTGTTTAATATAAATAGGTTGCACAATATTTAATAAATTTTGGAATAACTTCCTAAAACTGAAAAATATTTTCATGTGGGAATGTGACTGCAAATGAAATACTGTTGAATTACAGATCTCTAACGCCATTCCCTAACGTACATAAACATATCGAAAAACACCAGCATCACCAAAACTTTTTAAATTTTGAATAAACTTCTTAAAACATGTTCTATGAGTATGTTCTATGCATGGACATAGCACTTACTAAACAAGCTTTCTTTACCATACATGATCGGGGAACGGGCAGGCCGGCCTGTCCATCTGCCGAATATCCTCTCGTTCGAACATCTTCTCCACCTGCATTGTTCGATGCGTTCGTGCATTATTATTCATAAAAATGGAGTCAGACCGAATACACCCCTGAGACGACGCTCATTGGGAATGTGTACAGTGCCACAATAACGCTGACGGTGAGTGTACTGTGTTCAGAAATTTGAATGGCTTCCTTTGCTGCCTTCTACTGACTAAAGAACAACGGCGTTTGCTAATCTCACTTGTTTCTCAACCACTGCTTCCATTTCATGTCCTTCGATGTTTTCTGTCTCCAATCTGATGTCTGTACAATTCTTACATAACATTGCGCTCCCTGTATATTGTCCCTGCTCCCTACAGAATTTTAAAAAGTGTATTCCAGTCAATATTGACAAAAGCTTTCTCTAAAACTACAAACGTAGGTTTTCCTTTCTTCAGTCTATTTTCTAAGATAAGTTGTCGAGTCAGTATTACCTCGCTTGTGACTACATTTCTCAGGAACCCAAACTGGTCTTCCCGAGGTCATCTTCTACCAGTTTTATTCCATTCTTCTACAAAAAAACTTGCATCAACATTTTGTAACCATGATTTAATAAAATGATGGTTCTGTAATATTCACACCTGCCAGCACAAGCTCTATTTGGAATTGGAGTTATTATATTTTTCTTGAAGTCTGAAAGTATTTTGCCTCTTTCATACGTCTTGCATACAAGTGGAACAGATCTCAATATCTCTGAGGGAACATTGTTTACGCCAAGGACCCTGTTTCGACGTAGGTCTTTCAGTGCTCTACAAAATGCTTCTCGTAGTATCTTATTTTCCATCTCGGCTCCATATACTTCTTCTTCCCTTTCCATAATATTGCCTTCAATTTCGCTTCCATTGTATAGTTTCTGTATATTGCTTCCACCTTTCAGCGTCCAATTCTTTGTTTTGTACTTACTTTCCGTCTCAGCTCTTGATAGTCATACAGCTGCTTCTCTTTTGTCCAAAGGTCTGCTTAACTTTCCTGTAGGCAGCATTACCTTTAGCATTGTCACGCGTTCTTCTGTTCCTACGCAATTCTACTCTATCCATTCTTGCTTTGCCACTATGCACTTTCTCTCTGTCTAAATGTTTAGGCTTCTGTATTTCCTTTCGCCAGCCTAGTTTCCTCCATTTTTATATCTTCTATTTTCGTCAATTAGTTTTAATATCTCGTGTGTTAGCCAAGGATTGCTTGTCTTTTTGCTTATTTGTTTGTTTGCTGTCTTCAACGTTGCATCTCTCAAAGCTACTCGTTCTTCGTCTACTGTATTCCATTCCTCTGCTTCAGTCAATCGTTGCCTAATGCATCCTTTTAAACTCTCGGAAAACTCTGGTTCTTTCAAACCTCTATGCTGTTTCTTTATTTTAAAATAGTAGCTGGAGACGTATTTCCACGATCCATGTTGTTTTCTATTTAGACGAACTTTGTTTAGAATCTGAGGTTGCAGCATTAGCTGGACGCTCCGTATGGTCTTTGTTCCTTCTACACTACTCCCAAGATTCTTTCACCTGAGTTGGAAGACCGACAAGCTAGGAGCTCACACGTGTTAGTACACTCCCTAATAAAAAAAGTGAAGAATCATCCATGAAATATGGCCGGATCTCAATACGTCAATGTAACTTCCTACATATACACACAGCCACGCGGAGTGGCCCCACGGTTTGAGGCGCCATGCCAAGGCTTAAGCGGACACTCGCGCCGGAGGTTCGAGTACTCCCTCGGGCATGGGTGTGTGTGTTGTTCTTAGCATAAGTCAGTTTAAGGTAACTTAAGTAGTTTGTAAGTCTAGGAACCGATGACCTCAGCAATTTGGTCCTTCAGGAATTCACACACATTTTTGAACATGTACACAACATGATAGTTTCAGTACTTTGTGATAAGTAGAACGACCACCAGAGTGGTTTAGCGCTATTCGCTGTTAACGGGAGACGCAGCGCACTCGTTTAAGACGGCGTACCAGCACCTGATAGAATTCGAAAGAGACCTCCTTGTGGGTCTGCATTTGACCGGCCGGTTGAACCGTGTAATATTCAGATTTGTGGAGCATTCGGATGTGACAGCAATTCAACGTTGGATTACGAGGGGACGCGAGGGCAAGCATACTCGTCGTTAAGGGAGGTCTCAGTACTGTGCATCAAGGACATGGTAACACGTTCACATTTGCACCTGCCACCCCGAGAACAAGTAATGGACTCCCTGCATTATTCTCTGTCATGACGCAGCATTGGTCGGATCCTTACAGCAGCCGGATTAGGGAATTACCGTCCCATGTGTACGCTGCCGTTAAAACGAAAATACAAACGGCTGTGTTTGCAGTGGTACTGTAATCGGGAAGCACGGACTGATGATGAACGGCGGTTGTGGATGCATCCCGGTTCTGCACTTTCCCAGACGACAAGCATCGGCGAGTATGGAGGCGACCTGGGGAGAGATTATTTTCTTCCAGTGCTTTAGAGAGACACAACGGTGTTACTTCTGGCATCATTGTGTGTGCGTGTGTGTGTGTGTGTGTGTGTGTGAGTGCGCGCGAGGGAGCGCACGCGTGCGTCGTGACATTTTTCAACAGGACAATGCTTGCCCACAAATGGGACATGTCTCTATGAACTGTCTTCGTGATCTCGAGTTACGCTCGTCGCCAGCAAGATACCCAGATCTGTATCCGATAGAACATGTGTGGGACCAGCTCTAACGTCAACTTCATACCATTGACACTATTCAGGATATCAAAGAAGATATAAAAGTTGTTGGTCAGGTTACCTTAGTAGACGATACAACGGCTTTATGACACCTTTCCCAACCGAATAGGTACGTGCATCGAGGCCAGACGGAATGCAACGCCACATTGTAAGTTGGAATCATACAGCCAAGTTCTTTCTAAATTTGACGCGATTTTGTAATCACTGAAATAACATCACATTCGTGCTCAACCCGTGAAGTTCAATCATTTCTACCTCCCGTTCTGGGTGACACACTTTTTTGTCAGGCAGTATACGAGGTCTATTTAAACAATTCTGGAACATTCGTAATTTCGCGTCAATGGTGTGTTGGAGCGAAATGCGGTTGGCATCCCTGCATTCTCGTGTGTTTAATGTGTAACTGCCGGAAGATTCATTGTTGTATGTCTATTAGTTATTGTTCAGTACCTTATTGAGTAAAACGTTGTGTCGCACAGTTTGTGAATTTCGAGATAGCGCAGTTAGAGGAGCAAAGCGGCAGCATTAAATTTTGCGTGAATCTCAAGAAAACCTTTACAGAGACACACCAAATGATGCAGGAAGCCTACGGCGATGAATGCTTAAGCCGTACTCGGTTTTACGAATGGTTCACGCGGTTTAAAAATGGTCGAACGGAAGTTAAAGATGATTCTTATTCAGGACACCCTTCGAAGTCTACCGACAACTCACAGGTCCGGAACGTCAAAGAAATTGTGCTTGCCAATCGAAGACTGACTGTGTGAGAGATTGCAGAAAAATGTAACATTTCAGCTGCATCTACATCTACATCTACATTTATACTCCGCAAGCCACCCAACGGTGTGTGGCGGAGGGCACTTTACGTGCCACTGTCATTACCTCCCTTTCCTGTTCCAGTCGCGTATGGTTCGCGGGAAGGACGACTGTCTGAAAGCCTCCGTGCGCGCTCTAATCTCTCTAATTTTACATTCGTGATCTCCTCGGGAGGTGTAAGTAGGGGGAAGCAATATATTCGATACCTCATCCAGAAACGCACCCTCTCGAAACCTGGCGAGCAAGCTACACCGCGATGCAGAGCGCCTCTCTTGCAGAGTCTGCCACTTGAGTTCGTTAAACATCTTCGTAACGCTATCACGGTTACCAAATAACCCTGTGACGAAACGCGCCGCTCTTCTTTGGATCTTCTCTATCTCCTCCGTCAACCCGATCTGGTACGGATCCCACACTGATGAGCAATACTCAAGTATAGGTCGAACGAGTGTTTTGTAAGTCACCTCCTTTGTTGATGGACTACATTTTCTAAGGACTCTCCCAATGAATCTCAACCTGGTACCCGCCTTACCAACAATTAATTTTATATGATCATTCCACTTCAAATCGTTCCACACGCATACTCCCAGATATTTTACAGAAGTAACTGCTACCAGTGTTTGTTCCGCTATCATATAATCATACAATAAAGGATCCTTCTTTCTATGTATTCGCAATACATTACATTTGTCTATGTTAAGGGTCAGTTGCCACTCCCTGCACCAAGTGCCCATCCGCTGCAGATCTTCCTGCATTTCGCTACAATTTTCTAATGCTGCAACTTCTCTGTATACTACAGCATCATCCGCGAAAAGCCGCATGGAACTTCCGACACTATCTACTAGGCCATTTATATATATTGTGAAAAGCAATGGTCCCATAACACTCCCCTGTGGCACGCCATAGGTTACTTTAACGTCTGTAGACGTCTCTCCATTGATAACAACATGCTGTGTTCTGTTTGCTAAAAACTCTTCAATCCAGCCACACAGCTGGTCTGATATTCCGTAGGCTCTTACTTTGTTTATCAGGCGACAGTGCGGAACTGTATCGAACGCCTTCCGGAAGTCAAGAAAAATAGCATCTACCTGGGAGCCTGTATCTAATATTTTCTGGGTCTCATGAACAAATAAAGCGAGTTGGGTCTCACACGATCTCTGTTTCCGGAATCCATGTTGATTCCTACATAGTAGATTCTGGGTTTCCAGAAATGACATGATACGCGAGCAAAAAACATGTTCTAAAATTCTACAAGAGATCGACGTCAGAGATATAGGTCTATAGTTTTGCGCATCTGCTCGACGACCCTTCTTGAAGACTGGGTCTAGCTGTGCTCTTTTCCAATCATTTGGAACCTTCCGTTCCTCTTAGAGACTTGCGGTACACGGCTGTCAGAAGGGGGGCAAGTTCTTTCGCGTACTCTGTGTAGAATCGAATTGGTATCCCGTCAGGTCCAGTGGACTTTCCTCTGTTGAGTGATTCCAGTTGCTTTTCTATTCCTTGGACACTTATTTCGATGTCAGCCATTTTTTCGTTTGTGCGAGGATTTAGAGAAGGAACTGCAGTGCGGTCTTCCACTGTGAAACATGTCATGAAATCCTGACACAGCATCTTGGAATGCATTGTGTTGCTGCCAAGTTCGTCCCACGGCTCATGAGCCAAGACCAGAAAGATCTTCCGCTCGCAATCTGTGAATAGCTTTTGGATCGCGCAAATGAGAACTAGATGTTCCTTAAGATAATCATAATGGGTGATGAGACGTGGGTCTACAGTTATGATGTTGAGACCAAGGTTCACTCTTCACAATGGGAAGGGAAAGGTTCCCCAAGAGCGAAAATATATCGTCAGGTCAGGTCAAATGACAAAGCCAAGTTGATAATTTTCTTTGACTTTGAAGGATTAGATCATTATGAAATCATGCCACAGGGACAAATGCCACAGGGATAAACTGTTGGCCGGCCGGTGTGGCCGTGCGGTTCTAGGCGCTTCAGTCTGGAACCGCGTGACCGCTACGGTCGCAGGTTCGAATCCTGCCTCGGGCATGGATGTGTGTGATGTCCTTAGGTTAGTTAGGTTTAAGTAGCTCTAAGTTCTAGGGGACTGATGACCTCAGATGTTAAGTCCCATAGTGCTCAGAGCCATTTGAACCATTTTGATAAACTGTTAATCGATGGTTCTGTCGGGAAGTGTTGCGATGCCTGCGAGAAAATATGAGTAGGAAACGGCCTGAACTGTGACGACACATTGCATGGCTCTTGCATCACGATAACTCACCCTCACATTCATCCCTGTTGATGCGTGACTATTGCACAAAAAACGAAATCACTGGGCTGCCTTATCCTCCGTACTCCCCAGACCTGACCCCTGTGGACTTTGTTTTTTTTATTTCCAAGGTTGCAAACCCCGTTGAAAGGACGAAGATTTACAACGATAGACTAGATAAAAGAAAATTCGCAGACGGCGCTTCGCATGATTCAGCAGGAGGCGTACCAAGGCTGCTTCCGGAAGTAGAAACGGCATTGGGAGCGGTGCATCAATTGTGGTGGAAAGTATTTCGAAGGAGCCATGCACAATAAGTAAAAGACAGGCGTAGAAAGCGAGCGAGGTGGCGCAGTGGTTAGGCACTGGACTCGCATTCGGGAGGACGACGCTTCAATCCCGCGTCCGGCCATCCTGATTTGGGTTTTCCGTGATTTCCCTAAACCACTCCAGGCAAATGCCGGGATGGTTCCTCTGAAAGGGCACGGCTGACTTCATTCCCCATCCTTCCCTAATCCGATGAGACCGCTGACCTCGCTGTCTGGTCTCCTTCCCCAAAACAACCCAACAGGCGTAGAAAAATTTTGTAGGCAAAGTTTCGGAACTATTTAAACAGGCCGCCTATGTCGTCTAAAATTTCTACCCATGGTACACCAGCTTGCTAGGGCAAACAGTTTGGTGAGATAATCTCGGCAGTGTTATTTTCACAACAGTCTCAGTCCAGACTGAAGAGCTCTTGAATCGCAGAACCTGGGATCAACACGACCAGTTCGTATGCTGACCCTTCGTGTCTCCCGTCAATATTGTCATTCAGTCTGTGTCACCCATAACACGTCCAGTCTAGAGAATAGCAGACTTCAACTGAATCTGTATGAGTGATCAGCCTAACCACATTTGTTCCCCGTAAACTAACCCCTGAGCAAGCAGTAAAGGACACCAAAGAGAAATTTCTAAGGACATTTAAGGTTAATGGAGCACAAATGGCTGTAAGGTCTGCCGATGACACCGTATTCCTGTCAGAGACAGCAATGTTCTTGGAAGATCTGTTGATTGAAATTATAGTATCTTACAAGGGAACCTCCCCATCGCACCCCCCTCAGATTTAGTTGTAAGTTGGCACAGTGGATAGGCCTTGAAAAACTGAACACAGATCAATCGAGAAAACAGGAAGAAGTTGTGTGGAACTATGAAAAAAATTACAAAATATACAAATTGAGTAGTCCATGTGTAAGAGGCAACATCAAGGATGACGTGAGCCCAGTAGCGTCGTGGTCCCGTGGTTAGCGTGAGCAGCTGCGGAACGAGAGGTCCTTGGTTCAAGTCTTCCCTCGAGTGAAGAGTTTATTTTTTTTATTTTCAGACAATTATTATCTGTCCGTCCGTCCGATGCGAGGTAACTGCGCGGTAGCATGAGGATGCTACACCTAAACAAACATCGAAACACACGACGTCAGTCGACAACAGCGCACGGAAGAGAGAGTATTTCTGCTAACGAGGCTCCCTGGCTGGCAGTTGACTGGTCGCTACTTTGGACGGGAGTGCATTAAATACGTGAGATGTATTCCGTGGGCAATATGAATCCAGCAAATATAGCTCGCGGCTTCAATAACAAGGTCAATGAATATTTTCCGAACTGTAAGTTTGCGGTGCGGTCGTAAAACATAGACACTAAACTTATTACAGTGGACAGAGACGTCAATGAACGAACGGACAGATCATAACTTGGCGAAAATAAAGGAAGAAAAATTTTCACACGAGGGAAGACTTGAACTAAGGACGACTCGCTCCGCAGTTGCTTACGATAACCACGGCGCCCCTACACTCACGTTGTCCTTGATTTTGCTATCTTTCACATGGACTACTCAGTTTGTATATTTTGCTTTTTTTTTCATAGTTCCACACAACTTCTTCCTGTTTTCTCGAATGGTCTGTGTTCAGTTTTTCAAGGCCTATCCACTGTGCCAACTTACAACTAAATCTGAGGGGGGTGCGATGGGGAGGTTCCCTTGTTAGAAAGAGGTTACAAGATGAACATAAATAAAAGTAAAATACAGAGATATGGATGTAGACAAATGAAGTCGAAAATGCTTATGAAATAAGACTGGGAAATGAAAATCTGTAAGTAGTGGATCTTTTTTGCTATTTGGGCAGTAGAAATAAAGAGGATATAAAATGAAACTAGCAGTAGCAAGAGAAGCTTTTCTAGGAAAGATAAATAAGTTAACACTGAATATAAATTTCAGTGTTAAGACGAATTTTCTGAAAGTATTTGTCTGGAGTGTTTGGAAGTGAAGTATGGAAGAATTCTTTAATCTTCACTGAGATGCAATTAACGGTTCTTTTCCAATTCCTGGTAGATTCATGTTTGTATGTCAGTGCTCGAAGAAAAGATTTGAGTGAATGAAAAAAGAACATTTTAAAAAGCTGGCTTACTTGCGAGGGCTGTTCAGGAAAAGTAAGGTATGATCGGTCGCGAAACTGAAACCACAAGAAAATCAGAACTGTTTCGCGAAAGTTGACTGACTACACCTTACAGATACTTCTCTACATAGTCGTCGCTTCGATTTAGACATTTCTCGAAACATTGTAGCAACTTTCCAATACCATAGTCATAGAAGGCAGCCGCCTGTGCTCTCTACCAATTCTCTACGCTGATCTGCTACTTGCTGTCTGTGCCAAAATGTTGTCTTCATAGCCAGCGGTTCATGTGAGCAGAGACGAAAATCAGAGGAAGCCAGTTGGGGGCTGAATGGTGAGTAATCAAACACTTTCCACCGACAAACCTGCAGGATTGTCATCATTGCAGAATGTAATGGTCATAAAGTCCACAAGCTAGCCGGTCCATAGAGAACCTTCAAAGTTATTCCGTTTGTGAAATGTAACAAATGTTGTTCAAATTTTCAAAAGTTTTGTATCTGTGATCAGAGGAAACGGGAGAAGTTTAAATCTGCTGTGCAAGGAATGAGGGAGTATTACGCAGCATAAGACTATATTTATGAAATGGACGTGGACCTCAAGTAGAAATGAGGCAGTGTTGTAGCCATTGGTATCATGTAAGTTACTGGTGTGAATGATGTGCATTTGCTGTATGAGAGGGACAGACTAATGAGGTTCATAAGTTGAAAATGGACGCAATGGACGTTTACCAACAGAGTACAGTGCAAGTCGCTGTGACAGGCAGTATGAACAACAAACGCTTAAAGCGAAAATACAATGCAAAGGACGGTGAACGCAAAAGGAAATGATAATACGCTAAAAACAGTGAAAGAACTATTACTTGCTCTTGGCAAGAAGTGTTAATAGTTAATTCTACTTAACTGAATTTCTGTGTATTACTGGATATACTTTTATTTACATTTCTTTACTTGGTTTTTCTATTCTTTATTGTATCTCCTTCATTTCCGATGCATATCGATATATTTTTTTTGTTTCAGGTATATAGGTAAATGTATAAGATTAAGATGTCACCAGAACACACGAAAAATATTTTAATTCAGATGTAAACTGTTTGTAGATCTTTGGCCACGGAAATTGGAAGACGTTTCCCCCAGACTGGTGAAAGCTTGACCTCCCATATGTTTTGACAGGTAATACACTACTGGCCATTAAAATTGCTACACAAAGAAGAAATGCAGATGATAAACGGGTATTCATTGGACAAATATATTATACTAGAACTGACATGTAATTACATTTTCACGCAATTTGGGTGCATAGATCCTGAGAAATCAGCACCCAGGACAACCACCTCTGGCCCTAATAACGGCCTACATACGCCTGGGCATTGAGTCAAACAGAGCTGGGATTGCGTGTACATGTACAGGTCCCCATGCAGCTTCAACACGATACCACAGTTCATCAAGCGTAGTTACTGGCGTATTGTGACGAGCCAGTTGCTCGGCCACCATTGACCAGACGTTTTCAATTGGTGAGAGGTCTGGAGAACGTGCTGGCCAGGGCAGCAGTCGAACATTTTCTATATCCAGAAAAGCACGTACAGAATCTTCAACATGCGGTCGTGCATTATCCTGCTGAAATGTAGGGCTTCGCAGGGATCGAATGAAGGGTAGAGCCACGGGTCGTAACACATCTGAAATGTTACGTCCACTGTTCAAAGTGCCGTCAGTGCGAACAAGAGGTGACAGAGACGTGTAACCAATAGCACCCCATATCATCAAGCCGGGTGATATCGCCAGTATGGCGATGACGAATACACGCTTCCAATGTGCGTTCACCGCGATGTCGCCAAACACGGATGCGACCATCATGATGCTGTAAACAGAACCTGGATTCATCCGAAAAAATGACGTTTTGCCATTCGTGCACCCAAGTTCGTCGTTGAGTACACCATCGCAGGCGCTCCTGTCTGTAATTCAGCGTCAAGGGTAACCGAAGCCATGGTCTCCGAGCTGATAGTCCATGCCGCTGCAAACATCGTCGAACTGTTCGTGCAGATGGTTGTTGTCTTTCAAACGTCCCCATCTGTTGACTCAGGGATCGAGACGTGGCTGCACGATCCGCTACAGCCATGCGGATAAGATACCTGTCATCTCGACTACTAGTGATACGAGGCCGTTGGGCTCCAGCACGGCGCTCCGTATTACCCTCCTGAACCCACCGATTCCATATTCTGCTAACAGTCATTGGATCTCGACCAACGCGAGCAGCAGTGTCGCGATACGATAAACCGCAATCGCGATAGGCTACAGTCCGACCCTTATCAAAGTCGGAAACGTGATGGTACGCACTTCTCCTCCTTAGACGAGGCATCACAACAACGTTTCACCAGGCAACGCCGGTCAACTGCTGTTTGTGTATGAGAAATCGATTGGAAACGTTCCTCATGTCAGCACGTTGTAGGTGTCGCCACTGGCGCCAGCTTGTGTGAATGCTCTGGAAAGCTAATCATTTGCATATCAGATAATCTTCTTCCTGTCGGTTAAATATCGCGTCTGTAGCACGTCATCTTCGTGGTGTAGCAATTTTAATGGCCATTAGTGTAGTACTCGAATATGTAAGGTTTTGTTCTTGTTCTCAAAAAATGGTTCAAATGGCTCTGAGCACTATGGGACTTAAGATCTATGGTCATCAGTCCCCTAGAACTTAGAACTACTTAAACCTAACTAACCTAAGGACAGCACACAACACCCAGCCATCACGAGGCAGAGAAAATCCCTGACCCCGCCAGGGATCGAACCCGGGAACCCGGGCGTGGGAAGCGAGAACGCTACCGCACGACCACGAGATGCGGGCTCTTGTTCTCAAAATGTCTGTGTTTCCAAATTGAAGGACTATTATGTAGGAAGGCTATATAAAGTTCAGATGATCGCTCTGAGACAAACATGGAGTGAAACTATTTGAGTATAAGACAACGTGGGATTTTATTTGTGGATCACTGTGACTTTAATGCAACAAATTTTGGTGCTGTCAAAAATTTTCAGCGTTTAAGACCGGAGCTATGAGTATGTAATGGACCTGACGATAGCAGCCTAGCATCCATGCCCCCAGGTGCTGTGTGGAAGGCGGGCAGGCAACCGACCGACGGTCCGAAGGGAGACGCGCCCCCTGCCCCTCCTCCCGACCCCTGCCGGGACATACACGCTATCTTCGCCAGATTGTTTTTCTGTGCCGTCGAGTAGAAGGGACACCGTATCAGATCAAGGAGTGGAGGAGACATTAGATGTCTCCACCGGCAGTGAAATGCGAATGTATACGGGTGAGGGAAAGGCTGATGGAAAGAATGCTGCTATAAAAAGCCTTTTTAGCGTCTGCGTGTGTTCTCTTGCCGACGGGAAATGTGGGAAGGATCGCGCTAAAGTGGAATGAGATTGTAGAGGAGACGGTGGAGGTGACACATGAATGGTACACATTATATCTGTTCTTAACTGGTGACGTGGAGCTTGTCCGGTGAAGGAATTCTACCCACAATAAGGTCCACGTGTGATCCTCACTTCTTACTGTGGGAATTTGGTAATTGTGGGCGGTACAGAAATGTTTAACATTGATAGTGAACGGTAATATGATTGAGCAGAAGAAGAATGTGAGCCAGCCAATCCGAATGTATGGCCACGCCCAGGGACATAGTTCAGGGGGACCCACAAAGATCGATTTTTCGGAGACATTTGTGATAGAACCGGATAGAAGGACCTTGTCGTCGAGACCGGAAAGGGGAGAACTCCTGCCGAGGGGTGAGACACTTTGTTGTCGAGCACCTTTCGCCGGGCCACTAATGTAGGACAGTCCCTCTTCGCCCGCCGATTACGCGCTGCTACCGCGTTCCTTCCTTCGCGCCTGATCAGCGCGCGATAAAGATGCTCTATACTTGTCTCTCATCTAAGTCTGCCTGTTAGTTACTTTGTCTCATAGATGCCACAATTTAAACACCCTGGTAACGACCATGAGTATTTTGCAATTGAAAGCCGGCCTGTGTGACCGAGCGTTTCTAGGCGCTTCAGTCTGGAACCGCGCGACCGCTACGGTCGCAGGTTCGAATCCTGCCTCGGGCATGGATGTGTGTGCTGTCCTTAGGTTAGTTAGGTTTAAGTAGTTCTAAGTTCTAGGGGACTGATGACCTCAGATGTTAAGTCCCATAGTGCTCAGAGCCATTTGAACCATTTTGCAATTGAAAATGGGAAAATTATTGGAATGGAAATTTGTGGTAAGTTCCTATGGGACCAAACTGCTGAGGTCGTCTGTCCCTAGGCTTATACACTACTTAATCTAACTTAAACTAACTTACGCCAAGGCCAACACCCATGCCCGAGGAAGGACTCGAACCTCCGACGGTGGGAGCCGCGCGAACCGTGGCAAGGCGGGGAAAATTGTTATTTCCTTTCCTTATGAATTAATGTAATTTGCAAACTCAGTTGAATAACCGTGGTCCACGCGCATTTTGCTCCAACGAATACTCATTTATGACTAATCTCCTTAAATTCTTTCTGCTTGTGCTCCGAACCGTTTTTGTCAAATATGTTTACGCCGCACTGAAGTGTAATGGGTTTAAAATTTCCTTCACTGCAATAATGAAACTAAATATTAGAAAGGCTTTTTACGTCCATCACCTTACAAAAGTCTTTATTGCCTTCAAAACATTTTCTGCAGCGCATCGGGTTAAACAATAAAAAATGCTTCAGTAGCCTTCTACTGCAAGAAGGATTTTAGTTCATTAAAAAAAAATCCTGCGTCGATTTTACGTCGACGTGATTAGAAATTGTCGAAAAGGCATGAAGGACGCATTGAATTTTCTACTAGTAGTCAAATTCATTCAATCAGTTAATTTTCATTGTTTAATGAAAACAATATATCGTTTACTGAAGTCACATGTGATCATGACTTCACTAAATTTACTTTGTCCCATAGCTCCCTAACGACATTTATCTACACTACTGATTACGATGTGAGGAGAATATATTCATTTATTTATGCATTAATTTCATCATAAATAATAATAATAATAATAATAATAATAATAATAATAATAATAGGAAGGAAAATTAGGGTTTAATGTTTCGTCGACGACTTAATCACTACAGACACATCACAAGCTCAAATTATGGAAGCATGGGGAAGGAAATTGCAGTGTCATTTCAAAGGAAGCATCCCAGCATTCGATTTAAGCGATTTATACCAACAAGAAAGCCACAGTCTGGATGACTGAAGGGGGATTTGAACACGAGCCTTCACAAAAACGAATCCAATGCCTTAGCACGGAGCCACCTTGCTCAGTTGAAAGTAATGAATAAGTAGCATTGCAGTAAAATCACTATCATTCATAATTTCCTCATAACGTCTGTCCAGAAGTGGAATCGTTTACTATTAAAAATATATAGATTCATCGCAGTTTGATTCAGATCTGGAAAAGACGTTGACTAGTTCGACAAAGAGCAAAAAAACATAGGGTAAAGTTAGAAAATGAGATAGAAGAAAAAGAAACAGAAATATTTAGGGTTGAGTAGAGCTGTGACTATGTTGAGAGATTGAGTGTTTCACTGTCGGACAGGAAGAACGGCAGGGATATCTCGAGAGGGTAGCTACACAATGATAACAGGTAAAGCCTTAATATCCTCTTTGTAGCGCACCAGCCGTATTTGGTAATAAAAGCATGAAGTTAAAATTGGAATGCAGCAGCGCCAGCTGTGCTGAGCTTTGTGAAATGTAGCTTAGCCGTCGCACTGTTGCGAGGCGGCACAGCCTGGAACTGTGTGGAAACAGATAACGCATCTACAGGGTGTTACAAAAAGATACGGTCAAAACTTTCAGGAAACATTCCTCACACTCAAAGAAAGAAAATATGTTATGTGGACATGCGTCCGGAAACGCTTACTTTCCATGTTAGAGCTCATTTTATTACTTATCTTCAAATCATATTAATCATGGAATGGAAACACACAGCAACAGAACGTACCAGCGTGACTTCAAACACTTTGTTACAGAAAATGTTCAAAATGTCCTCCGTTAGCGAGGATACATGCATCCACCCTCCGTCACATGGAATCCCTGATGCGCTGGTGCAGCCCTGGAGAATGGCGTATTGTATCACAGCCGTCCACAATACGAGCACGAAGAGTCTCTACATTTAGTACCAGGGTTGCGTAGACAAGAGCTTTCAAATGCCCCCATAAATGAAAGTCAAGAGGGTTGAGGTCAGGAGAGCGTGGAGGCCATGGGATTCGTCCGCCTCTACCAATCCATCGGTCACCGAATCTGTTGTTGAGAAGCGTACGAACACTTCGACTGAAATGTGCAGGAGCTCCATCGTGCATGAACCACATGTTGTGTCGTACTTGTAAAGGCACATGTTCTAGCAGCACAGGTAGAGTATCCCGTATGAAATCATGATAACGTGCTCCATTGAGCGTAGGTGGAAGAACATGGGGCCCAATCAAGACATCACCAACAATGCCTGCCCGAACGTTCACAGAAAATCTGTGTTGATGACGTGATCGCACAATTGCGTGCGGATTCTCGTCAGCCCACACATGTTGATTGTGAAAATTTACAATTTGATCACGTTGGAATGAAGCCTCATCCGTAAAGAGAACATTTGCACTGAAATGAGGATTGACACATTGTTGGATGAACCATTCGCAGAAGTGTACCCGTGGATGCCAATCAGCTGCTGATAGTGCCTGCACACGCTGTACATGGTACGGAAACAACTGGTCCTCCCGTAGCACTCTCCATACAGTGACGTGGGCAAAGTTACCTTGTACAGCAGCAACTTCTCTGACGCTGACATTAGGGTTATCATCAACTGCACGAAGAATTGCCTCGTCCATTGCAGGTGTCCTCGTCGTTCTAGGTCTTCCCCAGTCGCGAGTCATAGGCTGGAATGTTCCGTGCTCCCTAAGACGCCGATCAATTGCTTCGAACGTCTTCCTGTCGGGACACCTTCGTTCTGGAAATCTGTCTCGATACAAACGTACCGCGCCACGGCTATCGCCCCGTGCTAATCCATACATCAAATGGGCATCTGCCAACTCCGCATTTGTAAACATTGCACTGACTGCAAAACCACGTTCGTGATGAACACTAACCTGTTGATGCCACGTACTGATGTGCTTGATGCTAGTACTGTAAAGCAATGAGTCGCATGTCAACACAAGCACCGAAGTCAACATTATCTTCCTTCAATTGGGCCAACTGGCGGTGAATCGAGGAAGTACAGTACATACGGACGAAACTAGAATGAGCTCTAAAATGGAAATTAAGCGTTTCCGGACACATGTCCACATAACATCTTTTCTTTATTTGTGTGTGAGGAATGTTTCCTGAAAGTTTGGCCGTACCTTTTTGTAAAACCCTATATATTGGAGCAGCAAGGTGTCACAAACTTTTTCACACCGGCGGCCGCCGAAGTTTTTAATGCACGTGCCAAAAGGCGTAGCACAGGCCAAACATGCGCAGCCTGGAAGGGTATACCGGATGGTTATAATTAAACTTTCCGTATTTAACACGATATGACACGGAAACTAATTACTCTACGGGTAGCAGACTCGGTAGCATTAATGAACAGGGTATGGGGTATATGGTTCCCATGCGTCACAGCGCTATCGTCCAGTTCCAACTATGGCCACTAGGTGCCTTGATCAGTCATCGTGATCATGGTCTCACATACCTGACCAGTCGCAGTGCACTTGCTGACGTGACAGCTTGAGCTTGGACAAAAGGAGCAGGGTATTACTGATGAAGCTTTATTATCAAAACAACAGTAATGCTGCAACTGCGCTTCGAGAATATCGCCGTCTCAAAGCATTACGAAATGGTCTTCTTTCTCCACCAGCTGTGCGGAGCGTGGTGAAGAAGGTCGAATCTTGCACCACAGGTGGTTAACGAAATCGTTGTTGTTATGGCAGATAACGCTACGCGTAGTTCCCGATCGTTAGGCAGTGCACGTGCTGTGTCACGACAGTTGAACACCCCGTGGTCCACTGCACGGAAGGTACTCTGAACCATTCTCAAATGGTGTCCGTACAAAATCCAGATCGTACAGCAGCTTGCACCACAGGACGCACAACGATGTGTTGACTTCGTTCTCCACTTTCTCGCAAGGATTGAAGTTGACGAGGGCTGGCCCTGGACCATCCTATGGACAGACGAAGGTCATTTTCTCTAACGGGTGAAGTAAACACACAGAACTGCCGAGAGTGGTGATCTTCACCTCCAGTCACTGTGAATGAAATTCCTCTGTATGGTGAACGTGTCACCGTATGATTTGGTTTCACGGCTAAGGGTTGGCGCTCAGGGACCAAAGACGTGCAGTGTTACTGGCCAGCATTACTGCGATATGCTTCGCCAGCATGTCATAATCGCACTGCAGGAGAGAGACACACTGAACTCAGAGTTTTCATGTAAGATGGGGCCCCACCGCACATCACTAGTGAAGTTCACCTGCTTCTCCGAAACACATTTGGAAACGATCGAATTACCAGCCGATCGTTTCCAAATGCTTGGCTGGCACGATCACCTGATCTCACTCCCTGTGATTTCCGGTTGTGGGGCTACCTGAAGGACAGGATTTACCAGGGGAACATTCGCACATGTACTGATAGGTAGCCAGCATATCTACGGACATGCTTCGTTCTGCTGTGCAGAATGCAATCAAAATGGTTCAAATGGCTCTGAGCACTATGGGACTCAACATCTGCGGTCATAAGTCCCCTAGAACTTAGAACTACTTAAACCTAACTAACCTAAGGACATCACACACATCCATGCCCGAGGCAGGATTCGAACCTGCGACCGTAGCAGTCGCGCGGTTCCGGACTGAGCGCCTGAACCGCTAGAGCAGAATGCAATCCTGCGCTTTTAGACTCTTCTGGACACTGGTGGGAGCCATATTGAGCGTCTTTAGTAACAGTGAAGGTACCGGTAAGTAATGGTATGATGTACCGTAGCAGCACATTAAAAGTATTTCAATTGAATTGATTCTGTACTATTTCTCTTCCCCATGTCCTTGACATTATTGCTACCAGGTTTCGTACTCGTACAGTAATTACTTTCCGTGTTCTAAAGCGTAAAATAGGTAAAGATTAATTGTAACCACCCGGTATATTCGTACTATAATCACTTCTCTCAGCACCACAGCTCTACCACCATGGTTGCTGTGTCGCCTGACCACCATACGAAATACTGATCTAGGACGGCACTTTGCCTCTATGCCGGGCCAGACCGCCCAGAAGCTGTTTCAACAATACACAAAGCAGCAGAATTTCTCGACCGAGTAGCCGCCATCCAGTACTGGGCTGCGGCAAGACGAAATACACACATCAAAAAAAGTTTTGCATCACCTCGGTTCCGAGAGTCCCGGAACCTATACAGAAAATTTGAATAGAGATCAACATAAACATCATTTACGCACTTTTTATTGCTCATGAAAACCACACATTGCATGTTGTACCACCATACAGCGAGACCTTCAGAGATGGTGGTCCAGATTGTGGTACACTCCTGTACCTCTAATATCCAGTAGCACGTCCTCTTGCATTTATGCATGCCTGTATTCGTCGTGGCATAATATCCACAAGTTCATCAAGGCACTGTCCGTCCAGATTGTACTACTCCTCAACGGCGATTCGGCGTAGATCCCTCAGAGTGGTTGGTGGGTCACGTCGTCCATAAACAGCCCTTTTTAATCTATCCCAGACATGTTCGATAGGGTTCATATCTGGAGAATATGCTGGCCACTCTAGTCAAGCGATGTCGTTATCCTGAAGGAAGTCATTCACAAGATGTGCACGATGGGGGCGCGAATTGTCGTCCATGAAGACGAATGCCTCGCCAATATACGAGGTGCATTCAAGTTCTGAGGCCTCCGATTTTTTTTCTCCGGACTGGAAAGAGATAGAAACAGGCGCATTGTTTAAAAATGAGGCCGCGTTCATTGTCAATACGTCCCAGTGATGGCAACACCATACGGCAGATGGAATTTTACCGCCGGCGGCGAGAATCAGAACTGTTTTAAATGCTTAAAATGGCGACGTTTTCCTTACTTGAACAGCGTGCAATCATTCGTTTTCTGAATTTGCGTGGTGTGAAACCAATTGAAATTCATCGACAGTTGAAGGAGACATGTGGTGATGGAGTTATGGATGTGTCGAAAGTGCGTTCGTGGGTGCGACAGTTTAATGGAGGCAGAACATCGTGTGACAACAAACCGAAACAACCTCGGGCTCGCACAAGCCGGTCTGACGACATGATCGAGAAAGTGGAGAGAATTGTTTTGGGGGATCGCCGAATGACTGTTGAGCAGATCGCCTCCAGAGTTGGCATTTCTGTGGGTTCTGTGCACACAATCCTGCATGACGACCTGAAAATGCGAAAAGTGTCATCCAGGTGGGTGCTACGAATGCTGACGGACGACCACATGGCTGCCCGTGTGGCATGTTGCCAAGCAATGTTGACGC
The DNA here is from genome assembly GCF_021461395.2 of Schistocerca americana. Classification (NCBI taxonomy): domain Eukaryota; kingdom Metazoa; phylum Arthropoda; class Insecta; order Orthoptera; family Acrididae; genus Schistocerca; species Schistocerca americana. The sequence goes on along the minus strand of NC_060130.1, from coordinate 426,739,472 downwards.
GCAAGGACAGCATGAATGGGACTTTCTTTTCGTCGGTTGTGACAATGGATGAGACGTGGATGCCATTTTTCAATCCAGAAACAAAGTGCCAGTCAGCTCAATGGAAGCACACAGATTCACCGCCACCAAAAAAATTTCGGGTAACCGCCAGTGCTGAAAAAATGATGGTGTCCATGTTCTGGGACAGTGAGGGCGTAATCCTTACCCATTGCGTTCCAAAGGGCACTACGGTAACAGGTGCATCCTACGAAAATGTTTTGAAGAACAAATTCCTTCCTGCACTGCAACAAAAACGTCCGGGAAGGGCTGCGCGTGTGCTGTTTCACCAAGACAACGCACCCGCACCCGCACCCGCACACACGCAACAGTTTCTTCGTGATAACAACTTTGAAGTGATTCCTCATGCTCCCTACTCACCTGACCTGGCTCCTAGTGACTTTTGGCTTTTTCCAACAATGAAAGACACTCTCCGTGGCCGCACATTCACCAGCCGTGCTGCTATTGCCTCAGCGATTTTCCAGTGGTCAAAACAGACTCATAAAGAAGCCTTCGCCGCTGCCATGGAATCATGGCGTCAGCGTTGTGAAAAATGTGTACGTCTGCAGGGCGATTACGTCGAGAAGTAACGCCAGTTTCATCGATTTCGGGTGAGTAGTTAATTAGAAAAAAATCGGAGGCCTTAGAACTTGAATGCACCTCGTACTACCGATATGGTTGCACTATCGGTCGGAGGATAGCATTCACTCATCGTACAGCCGTTACGGCGCCTTGCATGACCACCAGCGGCGTACGTCGGCCCCACATAATGGCACCACAAAACAGTAAGGAACCTCCACCTTGCTGCACTCGCTGGACACTGTGTCTAAGGCGTTCAGCCTGGACACTCATCGGTGAATAGAACTTGATGACAATCCTGAGCGGTCCATTCGGCGTGTTGTTGGGCCCGTCTGCACCGCGCTGCATGGTGTCGTAGTTGCAAAGATGTACCTCGCCATGGACGTCGGAAGTGAAGTTGCGCATCATGCAGCCTATTGCGCACAGTTTGAGTCGTAACACGACGTCCTGTGGCTTCACGAAAAGCAATATTCAACATGGTGTCGTTGCTGTCAGGGTTCCTCCGAACCGTAATCCGTAGGTAGCGGTCATCCACTGCAGTAGTAGCCCTTGGGCGGCCTGAGCGAGGCATGTCATCGACAGTTCCTGTCTCTCTTTATCTCATACATGTCCGAACAACATCACTTTGGTTCACTCCGAGACGCCTGGACACTTCCCTTGTTGAGAGCCCTTCCTGCCACAAAGTAACAATGCGGACGCAATCGAACTACGGTATTGACCGTCTAAGCGTGGTTGAACTCCAGACAACACGAGCCGTGTACCTCCTTCCTGGTGCAATGACTGGAACTGATCCGCCGTCGGACCCCCTCCGTGTAATAGGCGCTGCTCATGCATGGCTGTGTACATCTTTGTGCGGGTTTAGGGACACCTCTGAACAGTCAAAGGGACTGTGTCTGTGATACAATATCCACAGTCAACGTCTATTTTCAGGAATTCTGGAAATGGGGTGATGCAAAACCTTTTCGATGTTTATAATAAAGAGCATTGAGAATGCAGTGGTGTATGCAAAGTGGGTGCCAGTAGTTACCCACCTCCACAAGTTGAATGCGTTGCCCTTTTGATAGTATTCAATTTACTGGATAATTGTTCTGGAGTCACATGGCTGAAATGGAGAAGGAGATATAGAAAGATTTAGTGTTTCGCATTGGTACTGCCAAAGTACCGGTCGTATCAGTTACGGAATGATGATAACCTGCGCTCTTGAGGCCCATTACTCTGTGTTCTTCTGTTGTGGCAACCAGATAACTTGTTCGTAAAGCTCTTGAGACGTTAACAATGTATACAGCAGCCGAAAAACTTAATATCGTTTGTGGTGAATGTCACCAAACTATTAGAGCATTGGTGCGGATTTATGCTGAAGAGTATTCACATCGTGCAGAGCACTCACGATCTGTCTCTCCAAACATCATAAAAAATTTCTAGATAATGGAAGTGTGGAGAATAAAATATGCCTAAGAAAACGTAGAGCAACTGAAACGTCCCCTTTGAAAAATTTAATGAATTACTGTGCTGGTAAACCCCTTAAGTTATTTGATTTTCAAAAAGCTGAGCAGAACTGAACGTACTCAGACATTTCGCTCTTTACCTATTCTGATCAACACTAAGTTGACACACAATATTTTTAGCGCAACGCAATCTGACTTTCAATAATCCCTACAAAAGAATGGCCCTGACTAACATTGACCTATACCTTTCACAAATCACTTACCTCACAAAAATCTTCGTTACTCGAACTACTGCAATACAGCGAGCGCCACTACTGCCAGCTAAATAAAAGATTCAAACTACTGAAGGCACTAACTACTGATAGGCATAGTTAGCAAATGAAAGATTTTGATAGAGAACAAACAATGTATTTACCTTAATAGTGTTCAAGAGTCATAATATATATAGCAGTTCATAACATCCAGTCTTACAAATTTACTGACTCTGGTGGACACACGTCCAGATCATCCGCTCTCAAAACTCCACCTTCTCTCTCCCCACATCCACCACTACTGGTGGCTCACCTCCAACTGCGCAGCGCTACGCGCTATTCACATCCAGCTGCCCAACACTACAATAGCAAACAACAATGCAAACCAGCCACAGACTGCACACAGCACAGCCAGTGATTTTCATACAGAGCGCTACGTGACGTTACCAATAAAAAAACCTAAACAGCCTACTTACACAACTAATGAAATTTTAGCACCAGTAACACAAAATGGAAATACCTTAAGAGGCATCTCGGAAGTACAAGAGAGTTCAACAAAACGAGTGTTCTGTGAGCACTACATTCCATCGCGTTTCATCCTCTTCACATTTCGCTGCATCTACAGCTTCATAGAAATGACTTCCAGAATTGGTTACACTTCTTCGAATGTTATCTACGAAAAGCGCTAAGTAATGAGACATTTTATGGAAAATTTTGTTGAAGGAAGAAGCATCGCTTACAAACAATAGGCAAGTCAGTCTTCCAATATGCACTAATCGTCAGCTGGAAATCCATGATGACCCAAAGAAGTTGATAAAATCAATGCTATTGGCCTATCCACCCTTGGTGCGCGTTTTTCAAGAGCTGCATCGTTAGCCTCTGTTTCATTGATAGGAATCTAAATATACTGAAGTGTCTCGATTTCCTAAGATACGTCGCTGCCGCAGTTAGTGGAAGACATCCCACTGGACGTAAGACAGTTGGTGTGGTACCAACATGACGAGCGTCTTTCCCATTCCGCACGTGTAACAACAGACCCTCTTACGAGAACATTTGGAGAGCATGGGATCCGTCGTTCAGGAAACTCAGAATGGTCTGCACACTCACAAAACTTAACACTTCCAATCTGTGGCGAAAATCAAAATGAGAGGTCTATTAGGAAACACAGACGACTTCCGAGGACGTGAAATGCCTTATAATATGGGCCTGTGCTGCTGTTAACTCCTGTTAAAATTTAGCGCGCAGTATTGTTTTTCCAGACTTACTTTATGGGGTTTAGGAATTCCCATGGTTAATATTTTGAGCAATTGGTATGATAGCCAGGATAATAAAGACACAAACCGTACCTGAGTTACGGTGTTTGTTTACATTGGGTATAATTGGGTAGACGTTTGTGGAATCTCTTCTTCTGAGGGATTTGATCAAGTCCCGTATATGTTATGTCGTTGAAGTTCTCTAGAAGCTTGTTTCAAATGACGCAGAAAAAGGTATACAGTTTCAGTACAAAAGAAAATCAGTGTCTTAATTCGACGACTATTAAGTATTAAAAGTACTTGCGAACGTCATAAAATTCGCCATAACTTAGTGAAAACCGCATGTCAATATATTTATTCATTCTGGATATATTTGGGTGGCCTATCTTAGCTGCCTGATACTGTACATGTACTTGTTGTACATTTATTTGGGGTGGCCAGTTTTAGGTGCTTCATGCTGTAGGGGAGACCAGGGACACATTTAAATGGATTCTTTTCAAAAAAAATTAATTTTTTTGGGTTATATTTCTCATGTTTAAAATTGTTTAATCTTATGACATGGTTATCAGACTGTAACATGGTACATATACTTCTAACTCAACATTACATTTAAGAGTGCAATGTAATTTTATACAAGGAGTCCCACCCTTTTGGGTCAAATTGAAACAGGTGTTAGTGGGTTCGCAACCGATTATATTGAGATAGGGAACCAATGGTCATAAATGTATATTTATTCTGTTATGGACATACACAGCGTACATCACATAACAACAACGTTGCTCATAGTAATTGTTCAAAGCGACGACAGCCAGTCTCAATGCATGTACTGCAATGACGAGTGCAGTTCTGCCGCACTCTTGCAAAGATCGCGCGTATCTGTTGTACACTGGAACAGGGAATGGGTGATAAACAGCGTATAACCCTGACTACCAAACGGACATACTGTTACGCCCAAGGATAGTATCCACAGTGGACACTACAAATTCGTCCAAGTTCTACCTTGGCAGCTCTCGGAAGCTGAACCGCCTGTGTCAGTGATTAGTAATGCTGAGTGTGTTGGGGCAAACATGAAAGCTATCGCACCACGGGGGAACGACTGTGCGCCCAGGTCTGCGAGCGAACCATAATGGCAACATGGAAGCCAAGGGATACCGTCATACTAGGAACAAAACAGAGTTTCATAAGAAAGCCTAGGTACAATGCAACTTTAAGTACTCAGGTGTCCAGCCAGCAGAAAAGAGCCTCTGAAAGGCCAAGTTACGAAAGTCTGAAGTCAGCCATCCCTACCGCCGCAGAGTACACAGGAAGCACCACCAGAAATACCCCACCCTTCTTAAGAAAAGTCTGGCTGCTGAGTGATGATTGCCGACTGCCCAGTGTATAGCCTCAGCCCTTGTGCCAGTTGCAGCTATCCAGTGTGAGGGTAGGCTGTGGAGTTCGAGTCTCTGCACCGCCAGCTGTCATCCGTCGTCTACGGAACCACGAGTCTGGCTGGAAGGATTCTGCTGTTGCCAGCTGTATTGTCAACTTCCAGGACAATGCTGATGGAGCGCAGAGGCCGCTGTCACCCTGCAGGCCTACTGGAGGCTTAATCTGCACGACCTGGATGCTGTCCACCATCCACGTTTGAGTGGATGGGCGCCACTCAGCTAATCCCATTCCTGTTGCAGACAACAATGCTGCTGGCCCATTTTCCCTAAAAAGGGGCTAAGAGCCGCCCCCTGCGAGCCAGTGAATACTTTAGGTGGACGTAGGCCGAGACTCGTGACAGCACTTTGGGGATCGTAACGAAGACGTGGAGGACGCCAGATTCCGCGGTCGACATCCGCCCGTGCTGTAACATCCGCCACTTGGCGCTTCACTGTGCTGGAGGTACTGTAAGATGAACACAAGTCAGCCTTCCACCGCCGACGGGGGCAGCTTCACTTGCCCGTCTGCGGCGCGACACTTTGGAAGACAAACCTGTATTCCTGCATAATAAATGTGTTATTGTCAATGATGTTTTCTTGGCGCTCTCAGGTGTAACTAGGTCCTCGCCACCGCATCCTGCACAGCTCTCTCCTGATGACTTTACACAACTTAGCTCACAGCACGTGTGTCTTGTGACGACTGCATGCATCACACTGGCACATTAACCTGTGCCGCATACACACACCACTAACCCTGGTGGCAGTTGTTCATGGTGTAAGACAGCTTGTGATGCGTTCATGGTGAGCTATGTTACTGTGTACAGTGCATAACCCGTAGTCAAAGACGGAAAGCTAATCGTCACGAGAGTTGGCAAACGCATTTAACGTATGGTGTGGCAAGATACAGTGACCGTAAAGCAGCAAAAATGTACAGAGAACGCTTTCCCAACAGGTGTCATTCCAGAATGAAAAGTTTATCTCCGTTGATACCAACTTACGAGAGACGCAGTCATTCACACCACAGATTGCTAGCCAAGATTCTCATCAAAGACATGACTGAACACGAGACTTTGGGGAGACGGTATTGGATCATGTGGCAGACTACCCAGTAATAAATATCCATCAACTTATGCATGAAATGAACACTTGAAAGGATACAGTGTGAAGAGTACTGGTGGAACAGGTGTTACAAATCAAATGGCTCTAAGCACTACGGGACTTAACATCTGAGGTCATCAGTCCCCTAGACTTAGAACTACTTAAACCTAACTAACCTAAAGACAATACACACATCCATGCCCGAGGCAGGATTCGAACCTGCGACCGTAGCAGTAGCGCGGTTCCAGACTGAAGCGCCTAGAACCGCTCAGCCACAGTTGCCGGCCAGGTGTTACACTCCTATCATAAATAACGTGTGTAAGCACTGGGACTAACGGATTTTGAGCCCCACATGCACTTCCGTCAATGGATTACCGACCTCAGTGCTATAGTGCTGGACTTTGTACATTTTGTATTGTTCTTGGTTGAGGACTCATTCACCTGTGATGGTGTATTGAACAGGATGATCTAATGGGGATACAAAATTGGTTTCTCTCGTTGCAAAAATGGTTCAAATGGCTCTGAGCACTATGGGACTTAACATCTGTGGTCATCAGTCCCCTAGAACTTCGAACTGCTTAAACCTAACTAACCTAAGGACATCACACACATCCATGCCCGAGGCAGGATTCGAACCTGCGACCGTAGAGGTCGCGCGGTTCCAGACTGTAGCGCCTAGAACCGCTCGTCCACCCCGGCCGGCCTCGAATGCAAGTCCAGTGCTTTAACCACTGCGGTACCTAGTTCCGTTTCTGCCTGACGGTCATTAATATTGTCATCGCGTCAAAATTTGATGTTCCCTATTCCTCCTAGCTTAGTTTGAACATCTTATATCAATTATTTATCGGACACACGATATGAAAATACCACGGTATAGTAGAAACTCATTGTTACTCACTAAGGACCAATCACTAAATTTATGTTAGATCTATTATACTCCAGAATGCACTGTGTGGTATCGCCAGAGACTGCTCTTATCAGTAGGTTGTAAATTACGCATATCTCGGTATATCGGTATGTTATCTGCTCATTCTACAGGGTGGGCAACATAAAACTGGCCTGAAAAATATTTTTTACACTGACGTGGATGACTCTTGTTAATGAACAGAAGAACTTCTCATCACAGAAAATGTTGGAAACCATAATTTCGATGCATAATTGGTATCAGTGTCATATTTCTAAGTGAAGAGGAGTCATGAATTTGGGACGTTCAGTTTTCATTTCTTCAGAGGAGGCCTGGTTCAACGCGTCACGGTATGAGAACTCATGCGCCATTATGCATCAGAAGATCTCCATTAGTACTCTGAAGATCCGTTGAAGCTGTTTGCTGCGCAAAGTTTGCTGTCCTCTTCGTAACACGATTCTTTCACTAAACTGATAGTGCTAAATGGTATGCTCAATAACTCTTTAATACGTATGTGAATCAACCACATAAATTAAACGACTGTATGGATATTTTCAGTAAGACGGAACAACTGCACACCCCACCTTGACAACCTAGTCACCAGCGCGAGAGGGAGTTTCGTGGGAAAAGGACAGTCAGCAAAAGCGGAACTGTCTCCTAGCCACCTCGATAGCCTCATCCCTCTTCCTATGGCGCACATTGAACGTCCAAATGTACTCCAACAATCGCCGCATAGCTATAGCAGAACACTGATAACGCTACTGATTCTCTTCTTCAAGCAGAGCTGCTACGCGTATCACACAATTTGATTAACCCCCCTACTACCAGAATTTTTTTGTTACAATGAGTACCACTGGGGTCAATATAACCCCAAGTAATTAACACTGGATATATTGGCAGTATTTTATTTATTTTAATGAACTGATATAAAAGCATACATTACTGACTGAAACCAGGTACATAAGCACTTAGAGAGCTCGTCTTAATCCATGATCTTATAGATTTTTACATTTAAAACAAAGCAACTCTTCACATTTAAACAAAGAATCCCTGGATGTTGTTTACAGACAAAAGAAAAGCATCTTCTGCACGTTTCTGGATGTTTTCTATCCACTGAACGTACGTATAGGAAGCCCCGTCCACGTTTTGCCCCCGTATGCACTTCTGCTGAAGGAGGAGGACGAGGAAGAGAAGCTTTACTGCGTCGACTTCTGTTTTTCTGTACTAGACTTATTTCCAGTTCCAGAAGAAATTATCTTCTTTTGCAGTTGTTTTTTTATTCCAGTCAGGATTTAAGTCCAGCCAAATTATGAAAGCATTTAAGGCACTAATATCCAAAAAATTATAAAAAATAACCACGGGACATCTTCTTGTCATACGTTCTGTGGTGTAGGTCCTGACTAATTTGTCCGTTGTGTCTACACCTGGTTTAGTTGCATTATAGTCTAGGATTATAATATGTTTTGCTGCTTCGGCGTTACCTACTTCCTCTCTGAAATGCATAGTACTCAGCAATGTCACTATCTTACCCTTTTTTGGACAACAGGTGACTATTGTAGCTGATTCCTGGAATCCGAAAAGACATGAAGCTGCAGTTCTTCCCCTTGCTTCGATAAATTGTGCAGGTAGTTCACGACGACTTTTTGTTAGTGTTCCTAGCAGAGTCAGCTGGCCGATGTGGCCGAGCGGTTCTAGGCGCTTGAGTCTGGAACCACGCGACCGCTACGGTCGCAGGTTCGAATCCTGCCTCGGGCATGGATGTGTGTGATGTCCTTAGGTTAGTTAGGTTTAAGTAGTTCTACGTTCTAGGGGACTGATGACCTCAGACGTTAAGTCCCATAGTGCTCAGAGCCACTTGAACCACCTAGCAGTCATTTGTTTTCGTTCCAGTTCCTTTGCCAACTCCAAACTTGTAAAGAAATTATCTGTTGGCATATTTCTACCACTCCGGGATAAATGTTCTGTCAGTTCTAACACTACTCTTCCCCCCTGATTTATTTCCCTAGGCTGGCCTTCGCCATTTCCTGTGTACACCTGCAGGTGTGTGACATAGTAATTGCCGGCCGGAGTGGCCGAGCGGTTAAAGGCGCTACAGTCTGGAACCGCACGACCGCTACGGTTGCAGGTTCGAATCCTGCCTCGGGCATGGATGTGTGTGATGTCCTTAGGTTAGTTAGGTTTAATTAGTTCTAAGTTCTAGGGGACTTATGACCACAGCAGTTGAGTCCCATAGTGCTCAGAGCCATTTGAACCATTTGACATAGTAATTTGTACTGTCACATGCAGCCCATATGTTTATACCATACCGTCCAGGTTTTGAAGGGCTGTACTGGCGAAATGGACACCTACCCCAAGTTACCAGTTGTTCATCAACTGTAATATTCTCGTGTGGTTCGTATGCAACATGTAATGTGCTTACCCACTGTTCAAATAAATCCCTTATAGGAGCTAATTTATCAGAGCTAAGTTTCTGTCGCCTGTGCTGAGCATCATCAAACCGAATACAGCGTGATATTTCTGTAAAGCGGTTCCTAGCCATAGAACTATTGAAAATAGGTCGGCCGTGGTCTTCGTTCCATAAATTCACTATGTCCTCTTTGTGATCTCTTTACACTCCCTCAAGAATAGGCAGGCCAAGAAAGCATTCAAATTCTTCTCTACACTATGTGATCAAAAGTATCCGGACATCCCCAAAAAACATACTTTTTCATATTAGGTGCATTGTGCTGCCACCTACTACCAGGTACTCCATATCAGCGACCTCAGTAGTCGTCAGACATCGTGAGAGAGCAGAATGGGGCTCTCCGCAGAAATCACGGACTTCGAAAGTGGTCAGGTGATTGGGTGCACGTGTGTCATATGTCTGTACGCGAGATTTCCACACACCTAAACATCCCTAGGTCCACTGTTTCCGATGTAATAGTGAAGTGGAAACGTGAAGGGACACGTACAGCACAAAAACGTACCGGCCGACCTCTTCTGTTGACTGACAGAGACCGCCGACACTTGAAGAAGGTCGTAATGTGTATGAGGCAGACATCTATCCAGACCATCACACAGGAATTCCAAACTGCGTCAGGATCCGCTGCATGTACTATGACAGTTAGACGGGAGGTGAGAAAACTTGGATTTCATGGTCGAGCGGCTGCTCATAAGCCACACATCACGCCGGTAAATGCCAAACGAAGCCTCGTTTGGTGCAAGGTGCGTAAACATTGGAAGATTGAGCAGTGGAAAAACGTGTGGAGTGACGAATCACGGTACACAATGTGGCGATCCAATGGCAGGGTGCGGGTATGGCGAATGCCCGGTGAACGTTATCTGCCAGCGTGTGTAGTGCCAACAGTAAAATTCGAAGACGGTGATGTTATGGTGTGGTCGTATTTTTCATGGAGGGGGTTTGCACCCCTTGTTTTGCGTGGACCTATCACAGCACAGGCCTACATCGATGTTTTGAGCACCTGCTTGTTTCTCACTGTTGAAGAGCAATTCGGGGATGGCGACTGTATCTTTCAACATGATCGAGCACCTGTTCATAATGCACGGTATGTGGTGGGTGGTTGCACGACAGCAGCATTCCTGTCTGCGAGAGTGGAAGCAGTCATCAAGGGTAAGAGTGGGCCAACATCATATTGAATTCCAGCAATACCGATGGACGGCGCCACGAACTTGGAAGTCATTTTCAGCCAGGTGTCCGGATACTTTTGATCACATAGTGTATCAAGATCTGTCCATTTTTTACCGAAATTAATGTTGCCTTCTTTGTTGTTCCACTGCGAAATAATCTGGAAAATGCTGGCCTTCATAAACAATTGAAATACTGACTGCACAGTATTTACGATCCTAACAGTATGCCTCGTTGGGATTTACACATGTGCTTACATATTAGTATTAGTAGCACTATCATTAAAGTTTTTGCAAACATATGGTAGATTATGTATACTTATTTGAAATCATTCTGATCTGAGATGTAAGCAACTTCAGAAAGTAGAGTTTCCAAATCTCAAACGTCTTCATCAGAATCTTCAATTGATTCACTACCTCCAGAAATAATGGTATCAATCTCTTCATCGTCAACAGACGGTATATCTCCTAATTCCTCTTTTTCATTCAAAATTGCTTGTATTTCAGCACTACTCAGACGTTTTCTAGTCACAATGTAACTCTTGCACAAGCTAAGGCAAAACCTAGCAACAACTGAGGCAATACACAACAATGGCTGAGGCAAGAAACGGCAACAATGGGTATAAATAATAAGCGGTAAATGTTACTTTCATTGTTGCAGATGTTTCGTGTAACATCTGTTCTACGTAACATTCGTCATTCTGTTTTCAAAATGTTACATTCAAGAATCAAAACAAAAATTTAGATTGTGGTCATGTTGACCCCAGTGGTACTCAGTGCATACTCCATGAATAAAGTTTCATATGTTGTAAATGTAAAACTGAACAATATGTCATTGCATGCAGGCAACTTAGAGAGACAAAGTCATAAATTTTGAAAATAATCGTTTTGAAAAAAAGGGAGATATATATTTCAAATGCGCTTATGGGGTCATATTGGCCCCAGTGGTACTAGGAGGGTTAATCGGGCACAGAGCTGTATCGACGTCAACGGTGGCCGTTTCTAGTATCTTCTGTGATGTTCTACAACAAGGGTCAATGTCGTGTGAGTTTTACTGTAAGTATCTTTCGGGATAGTTTTATTTTTCCCATCCTGTACGCAGTACAACGGAGTACTGGAGTATTAATTAGCAGTTGAACTGCAGTGATCCCACTGGAGTGCCTATCATCTGTTGTATGTTTCTGACTATCACATTTCAGTCGCAGAAGCTATGTAACTTTTTTTCCTTTTTCGGTGTACTACACTGACGGAAAATAATCGCAACACCAAGAAGAGTTCTGCGACTTAAACTCAGATTTCGCGCCAGTCGCATAAGAGTGGCGCTAGTAGCGCCACTATGAGGACGCAAATCAGGTTTTCATTAAATAAATGCTGTAACGGTCGTGAGCGTTAGTTACTTTTGAGAGTGGACGTAGTGACTTGATGTTAGTCATGAATGCCTTTAAAGCAACAAAGACTCCATTATCAACACCTCACAGAGTTTGAACTAGGTCGTGTAATAGGGCTACGAGAAGCTCGATGTTCCTTCTGCGATATTGGGGAAAGACGTGGCAGGAATGTTGACAGCGGTAGTCACAGTAATGTACGGTCACAAAATGACCGGACACTGAAGGGGCACTGGGCACTATCGAAAGGAAAGATCGTGGTGTTCGGTGTATGGCTCTGGCGGAACATGCTGCATCAGCAATAGCGAATTCAATAGCAGTTGGCACTACAGTGGTACAATAAACTGTTACAAATCGCTTGCTTCAAGGACAGCTCCAAGCCACGCGCAATGTAGCGTGCATTCCACTGACCGCAAATCTGCGACGTGAGTGGTGTCATGCGAGAGCTCACTGGAGGGCAGGGTCGAGGTGTGTTGTGTTTTCTGGTGAAAGCTGATTCGGTTCAAATGGTTCAAATGGCTCTGAGCACTATGGGACTTAACTGCGACGGTCATCAGTCCCCTAGAACTTAGAACTACTTAAACCTAACTAACCTAAGGACAGCACACAACACCCAGCCATCACGAGGCAGAGAAAATCCCTGACCCCGCCGGGAATCGAACCCGGGAACCCGGGCGTGGGAAGCGAGAACGCTACCGCACGACCACGAGATGCGGGCAGCTGATTCGGCCTCGGTGCCAGCGATGGCCCCGTGCTGGTTACAAGAGGACCAACTGAGAGCCTGCAACCAAACTGTGTGCGTGATAGACACACTGTACCTACACCTGGAGTCATGGTCTGGGGTGCGATTTCGTATGACAGCAGGAACACTCTCGTGGTTATCCCATGTACTCTGACGGCAAATTTGTACGTCAGTCTAGCGATTCGATATGCTGTGCTGCCGTTCGTAACCCAACATGCTATACAGAATGTCGACATGTTGTCTTGGCCTGCTCGATCACCTGATCTGTATTCAATCGAGCACATATGGGACATCATCGGACGACAATTCCAGCGTCATCCACAAACATCATTAACTGTCCCCATATTGACCTGCCCAGTGCTACAGGCATCGAACTCCATCCCACAAACTGTCATCCGGCACCTGCACGACACAATGCAAGCATGTTTGCATTCAACATTCTTGTTGTTACACCGGTTTTTGAGGTAACAGCATTTGAAATTTGCAGTAGCTTATCTCCCGCTTACATTAACCTGTGATCTTGCAATGTTAATCACTTAAATATATCTAGACAAATATATTCCAGTAATTTCATTACTCTGCATTAATTATTATTTAGTGTTGTGATTTTTCCGTCAGTATATATGAACAACCTGCAATGTCAAGGAAAAATGTGACAGTGGTATAATTCAAGGATGTTCTCAGGCTACATACCAAGTAATAATAGTCTGAATTGTCGCAGCTCGGGGTGTGGTGGCTAGGTGCTTGCCTATAAATCGTAGGGTACCGTGTTCAATTCCCAGCTGGACCGAGTGTTTGCGTCGTCTTAATCATTTCATCTCATATTCATCACAAAGACACTCACGTCGACAAAGTGGCGTCACATAGAAGGCAGTCGAAAAACCATAGACCGCATTTTCTGGCCAATAATGCCATACGATCTCTTCCATTCCATTGCCTTATATGAATTTCATCCTCTAAGATATATTGTGCAAAATACAGAAGTGAGTGGGAACTTCGACTGTTTGGTAAATTGCATCTGTAATATGAAGTATGTGAGCACGAGTGCACTGTCAGTTCTTTATACGTTAATGCCAAAAGCAGTATAATCACAATTTTTGGTAGCGAGGAGCTAGTGTGCTGCCAACGAGACGACGAACTTCCCTCACCTACATACAGGGGTGCTGAAAAGTAATGCTTCTGGATTTTTTTATATGAAAACTCTTGAAGTGTATATAGTAAAACAAATGTTTTTAACATTCTACATGTTTAACATCCATGTCTACATATTTATTTCTCAAGATAGTCAGCTTGATGGGGAAGTCATTTCTCCCGACGAGAGACCACTTTATTGATACCCTCACTGTAGAATGTTTGACCCTGTTGGCGGAGCCACAACCTCACCTCTACTTGCACCGCTTCATTACTATCCTAGTAAAGTCCTCGAAGGTGTTCCTTAGGTTTTGGAAGCAGACGAAAATCTGACGGGGCCGAGTCGTGACCGTATGGAGAATGATCGATGGCAGTGAACCCATGGCATCGGATTGTTGCAGGTGTCGCATCTCTCGTGTGTGGCCTGTCATTGTCATGCTGAAGGAGAGTGTTCTCCATGTTTCGACGAACTCTTTGAACTCGAAACTCGATTACAGCACGCTGTTTCTCATGCACCGACACAGTTACGTTACACACCTCCGTGTTTCATGCTACAGTCCGGAGCCTTCTAGCGGCAGAGGGCTGCAGACATGAAGAGTAAAGATGTAGAATGCTAATGACGTTTCTTTTATTCAAAAAGCTTTAAGAGTTGTACATGAAAAACCCCTCGTGTACGGAGCGGGCAAAATCAAAGGGGCCCAGAAAATAGTAAGACTGGCAGGATTGACGTTTGTTAATGAACATCACAGGAGTTACTGAGATAACCACAGCTGACGCCGATGCAGCGTTGTGCTCGATTTGTCAGACACTCGTAGCAGCTCTGCCTAAGGATAGCAGCAATTGCGTTTTAAATGTTCTGCTGCAGCTGTTGCAGTGTGTGAGGATTATTTGAGTACACCTGATCCTACAGTGTGCCCTACGGGCAAAAATCACAGGGAAAGAGATCAGGTGATCGAGATGATCAGGAGGTTGCACTGCCTCTGCTGATTGTTCCCTCATCACCAAACACCTCATGCACTGTTGACAACGTTATCAGTGTGGTGTTTGCTGTTGCTCCGTTTTACTGAAAATATCCATACAGCTGTTCATCTTCTGTGTTTTGATCCACATATAGAGTAAACAGTGTCTGAACGTATCAGGTATCACTAACAATTTAGTAAAAGAATCGTGTTACGATGTGGACACCAGGCATAGTGCACGGAACGCCAATCTTGACGTTATGCAACGGCTCTGCAAAGAAGTGATTAGGATATTCTGGTAGATAATGGCGCATGTTCTGTGCGTTGATATACCCTGACAGGCTGAACCAGGCCTCCCTCATCTAAAGAAATGAAAAACTGATGACCCAAAAGTTCTGGTTTCACTTTACTCAGAAACCACAGGAGAAACTCAACAGGCGAAAGTTTGTCTAACGGCTTTAACATATGCACAATAATAAATTTCTAAATATAGAGATACAGGTCTTCTTTTTGTAACGTTTCTACATGACTAACTCTTGATTCCACTTGCACAAATTAACGACACTGAGAGTACGTCGGACTTTGTTTCAGCTTTCCTTCACTCGAGAACGTTTTCCGGTGGTCGAACTCTTACCGGATAGTTTAGGTTTTTATTCGCTACAGAGCCCGTTTGGCGCAATTTTGCGCTAAGTTTTGCATTGCATAGTTTTACTGGAGCTCCTGCCAAAATACTTCCAGTCTTAAACTATTGCACAAACAGTTCCGCAGACGTCTTCTACGATTCGTGCTTCGCATAATATTAGACAATTAACACGAGTAGTTTTATCACGAGCTCCATTTTGTGTGGCACTGGTTACTAAACACGTCTGCCCTCTCACTCACTCGAACGTACCAGCACAGCGAATTACTCAGCACAGAGCATGCTGGAGATGCGAGTGCGCAGACATGTGACTGCAAACAAACGGAGCATCGAAATCATGTTTTCCAACATTTTCTGTGATGGGCAGTTTCCTGTCGATTAACATCAGTCAGCTCCACGTCAGTCTTCTATTTTCGTGGTCAGTTTTATTTTGACCATTCTTTATACACTGTGTACCATAAAGTTACTGTCAAACGTTCAGGAAACATTCCTCGTACGTAGAGGAAGAAAATATGTTGTATGGACATTGGTCTGGAAATGCTCTAGTTCCATGTTAGAGCAAAGTTTTTACAACCCTTCAGCACATTAATCATCATCTTTGAAATGAAGTCTCATCCGCGAACAGGATATTTGGTCTAAAGTGACGGTTGACATACTGTTGAACGAACATTTCGCTGTAGTATATCCGTGCAGAAAAATCAGCTGCTGATAGTGTCTGCGCACACTGTAAGTGGTACGGATTGCAGAAAGTTCTCTTGTACTTTCCAGACAGCCATGTACTTAACCTTATTTTTTACAGTGAAATGTCTTACGCTAACACAAGGAATGTCGGCAACTCCACGAAGCAGTTCCTTCTCCAGTTGAGGTGTTCTCGTCCTTCTAGGCATCCCCCAGTCGCGAGTAGTTAAGCGTAGTAGCTCAAGCGTTCCACGCTTCCTAAGACGACAATCAGTTTCTTCAAACGTCCTCCTGTCGGGACACCATTGTTTTGGTAATCTCTCCCGACACAAACGTTGACCGCTACGGCTATCACTATTCAATAATCCATACAATCAATATGCTCCGTTTTAACCACGAACGATTCCGAGAACACCTCTATCAGCAAAAACGTGATTGTGGAGTGGAGGAGGATGTCGAACACGTCGTTTTCGGTTGCCCACTGCAATACACCTACATCTTCATTTACACACATACTCCACGATCCACCGTATTGTGCTTGGGCGACGGTGCCTTGTACCAACGTTAGTCATTTCCTTTCCTGTTCCGATCGCAAACAGAGCGACGGAAAAACGACTGCCCGTATGCCTCCATACAAGCCCGAATTTCTGTCATCATATCTTCGTAGTCCTTACGCGAAATTTACGTTGGCGGCAATCGTTCTGCAGTCAACTTCAAATGCCCGTTATTTAAATTTTCCCAGTGGTGTGATCTCTCTGGTCTTCTCGGCGCGATCGATTAACAGCATTGCCTTGGAAACAACAACTCGGCAGAACACCCGGAAGCACGCTATTTCTCAGTAGAGTTTCGGGAGAACAACATAGTCTTCCCTCCATGGATATGCACTTGCGTTCCCGAGTCATCTCCCTAATTATCACGTCCCAACCAATTTACTGCAGTGTTCAGTGCTTTGTAAACGACAACTTCTCACCCATCAGAATAATGACACTGCTCACACCACATGATGTTTCACTATATATAATGGTTGAACGTATCACGACGTAATTGCTATCTTTACAACCAACGTAAATATTCTCTTTGAGTCGTGTGTGTGTGTGTGTGTGTGTGTGTGTGTGTGTGTGTATGTATGTATGTTTGGTTGTCATTTAATTTTTAGCATACCATGTATCAAAGGTGGATCATGTCTGTAGGCCACAAATAAAATGAAAAAAAAAAAACTTCGGCAGTGAAAGCCGACTATACGGGGCCTCTTTCCATGACAGTTAAACATCTCACTCTTCGAGACCGCTACTAACATGTAACCCGTGCCTGAATCCTGCACTATTGGCAAGCTGGATGTACCATCTCACCTCATGTAGTTTTCGATGTAACTGCAGTACGTGTCTCTTACGAAATAAGAAAATAAAACAAGCAGCTACAATTTAACATGGAGTCCAAATCGTGCAGGGTGACAATTCAACTTTAGTGACGACCGGCAGAAATTTCACTGTTGAGGGTCTATATAGTATATGAATATGTAGTAACAGTGTATTTTAGCTGCAGAAAAGCTTTGCGTCTTCCTGTAATAGGTTTAGAATATAGACAGAACTTTTTTCGCGTAATAATTCAAGAAATCCGTGGGTTCTAAACTTAATCCGAAAAAAATGGCACGTTGTATTTCATTCTCGTCGGTACTGTACCGACGCCACCTTTTTGTGCTGCTAAGTGTACTTACGCTAAGAAATTTAAATATGTCTAAGAAAAAATGCATAAGTAGCAAAAAGGAGAAGGAAATCTTTCCGAAAGTTTGTGCAGAAAGAATTACGACGCGAAAGGAAGCAGCCAGCCGGTGGAAATATTATTTCATGAAGATTCCGTTGTCAGGGCTTGGGAAATGGTGGTCCATATCCTGGCGTGCGTTTGCTCAGCAGAGCAACTGCGTATTATATCAGAAACCATTCCGCTTTAAAACCGACGGTCGCTTCTAGCTACTTCTGTTGCTTCGGATCACTAAGAGTTGGTGTTCTTTACTGTTATAACTTCAGAATTAACAAAAGCTTTTACGTCTGGGTGAATCTTAGGTGATAAAATCACGTTCTCAGCATACATGTGACGTGCATGAGTTGATCTGAGCAACAAACGAGGCTAAGACGAAACTATGATTCTTCCTTACATAATTTCGCTCATAGAGGAACAATGTATCGACTCCTCCACCGTGTCCCGATGCAAACAGAACTTCAGAGTCGTTAGAGATTGTGCCCTTTTTTTTCTATAAGGAAAATGGCGGTAGATCTGCTTCCTGGTCTAAAAATATACATCAGGCGAGAACGGAGACGTACTTGCTTGGGGGCTCTGTAATGGTTGTGTCTTAGAAGGACTAAGCTTCTGAATTCAATTTCAGACGGCCTAAGTAATTTCTTGAGTGTAATATACACTGAATATCCAAAGAAACTGGTATAGGTATGTGTATTCAAATACAGAGGAGATATACGGTCGAAAACGCCTACATATAACAAGTGTCTGGCGAAGTTGCTAGATCGGGTACTGCTGCTAAAACGGCATTTTATCAATATTTAAGTAAGTCTGAACGTGGTGTTATAGTCGGTGCACGAGCGATGGGACACAGCATCTCCGAGGTAGCGATGAAGTGGAGATTTTCTCGTACGACCATTTCACGAGTGTGCCGTGAATATCAGGAATCAGGTAAAACATCAAATCTCCGACATCGCTGTGGAAAAAGATCGTGCGAGAACAGGATCTACGACGACTGAAGAAAACCGTTCAACGTGACGGAAGTACAACCCTTCCGAAAATTGCTGCAAGTTTCAGTGATGGGCCGTCAACAAGTGGCAGCGTGCAAACCATTCAACGAATCATAATCAATATGGGCTTTCGGAACCAAAGGCCCACTCGTGTACCCTTGATGACTGCACGACACAAAGCTTTACGCCTCGTCTGGGGCCGTCAACACCGACATTGGACTGTTGATGACTGGAGACATGTTGCCTGGTCGGACGAGTCTCGTTTCAAATAGTATCGAGCGGATGGACGTGTACGGGTATGGAGACAACGTCATAAATCCATGTACCCTGCAGGTCAGCAGGGGACTGTTCAAGGTGGTAAGGCTCTGTAATGGTGTGGGGCGTGTGTAGATGGAGTGATATGGGCCCCCTGATACGTCTAGATATGACTCTGACAGGTGACACAAACGTAAGCATCCTGTCTGATGACCTGCATCCATTCATGTCCGTTGTGTATGATTTTAAAAAATCGCATGAAATCAGTAGAAGCAATAGCCCGTGAGTTCCAAAGTACTGCCAGCTGTCCAGGTGGCACAATGTATGTGCGCAGGATGTTCAAATGGTTCAAATGGCTCTGAGCACTATGGGACTCAACTGCTGAGGTCATTAGTCCCCCAGAACTTAGAACTACTTAAACCTAACTAACCTAAGGACATCACACAACACCCATGTAGGATGTTAAATAGAATGGGATGCAATGAGTGAGCAGCTTCTCATAAGCCATACATATCTCTGTGCAATGTCAGAACTATGTGACGCTTGACGTGATGTAAAGAACGACGCCACTGGGCAGTGGATTAATGGAAGCGAGTGATTTAGAGTGATGGATTACATTGTAACGAGCTCCGCGACCAGACCTTTGAGGCCCAATGGATGTTTACTAGCCGCCATGTCATCCGCTGCCTTGCGGGGTGATGTGAATGCGATATGGAGAAACATGTGGTCAGTAACCGCTCCCTGGCCGTTTGCAGACTTCCGAGACCGTGGAGTAGCTAATTTTCGGTCAAGTAGCTCCTCAATTGACATCACGAGGCTGAATACAATCGGTGCCAGTCGTCTCACCAAGGAAAAACACTTGGCATTACTGGGAATCGAATCCAGGTCCTCCACATGACAGCCATCTAAGTTGACCACTCGGTAGTAGAGGCGGATGAATCACAGTACACCCCGTGAATCTGATAGAAGTGTTTAAATTTGACGAGTACTTCGAGAACGTTACTGCCATCATATATAGATACAACAGTAAAGTACGGAGGGTGTAGTGTTTGGTATGTCGCGTGATTTTCGTGAGTAGTGTGTAGTCCTCTTTTTACGCTTAAGAAACCGCTAAATTCGGAAGGATATAAACATATATTATAGTACTATGTACGGTAGAAGAACTGTTAGGAGAGGATGTTCCATTGTATCAGCATGACAATGCACCCTGTCATAAGGGAGCACCTGTGAAGCAATGGTCTGTGGGCAGTAATACTTTTGAAATGGATTGGCCTGCGCGGGGCCCCGACCTAAACTCAACGGAACACCTTTGGGATTAGTAAGAACGTCGACTTCGCTTGAAACATCAACGTCCACCGTCACTACCTTCCCTGGTTTCGGGTCTTGAGGAATATTGGGCTACCATTCCTCCACAGACATTCAGATACCTCACTGAAAGTGTGCCCATCAGGGCTCAACGCATCATAAAAACGAAGGGTGGAGACATCCCACATTAATGTCCACTGACAGGCGTCCGGATACTTTTGGACAGATGGTGTACATATACACTAACTGCACATATTTTAGAATGCACATACTTGAGTTACCAGACAACTGAATATTTAAATGCATTTTTTAAAAGGCATTGTGGCCAAAGTTATACAATTTAGTGTACTGGGAGTAGGATGTCAAGCTGTAGTCAAACTATTCCTGAGCCTTAGAATAACCAAACCCCTGTGGGTATAAAGTGTAGAACTTGTAATAGGTTCTATTGATTTAGACCATGAAGTGTAAAGAGAGTGTCGCATTAGTATTTAGTTGTGACTTTTACAGTAATAAAAGTGTTTAATGGTATCCTCTGTTCGGACGTGCTCGTTTCTGAGGTTACACGTAGCCTGTGGGTACTGTAGAGAACAAACTGATGTACATGATTGAGCAGTAAATTTGCATACAACAGCAGACACATTACAAAACCCATTTAATTCTATGTAAAGACCCTCCAAGACGAGAAAACTTCAATCTGGGGAAAATCGCTGCCGCCCATTTAATTCTACACTGACGTGACAAAAGTCATGGGATGCCTACTAATATCGTGTCGTACCTCCTCTTGCCCGGCGTAGTGCAGCAACTCGGCGTGGCATGGACTTAACAAGTCGTTAGAAGTCCTTCGTAGAAATATTAAGCCATACCACCTCTATAGCCGTCCATAATCGTGAAAGAGTTGCCGGTGCAGGATGCTGTGCATGAACTGACCTCTCGAATATTTCCCATAAATGTTCGATGGGATTCATGTCGGGTGATCTGGGTGGCCAAATCATTGGCTCGAATTGTCCAAAATGTTGTTCAAACCAATTGCGAGCAATTGTGGATCGGCGACGGAACGTTTTCATCCATACAAATTCCATCGTCATGACGTCCATGAATGGCTGCAGATGGTCTCCAAGTACTCGAATATAACCATTGTCAGTCAGTGATCGATTCAGTTGGATCAGAGAGCCCAGTCCACTCCACGTAAACACAGTCCACACCATTATGGTGTGTGCACAGTACCTTGTTGAAAACATGGGTCCATGGCTTCGTGGAGCCTGGGCCACACTTGAATCCTACCATCAGTTCGTACCAACTGAAATCGGAACTCATCCGACCAGGCTACGGTTTTCCAGCCCTCCAGGGTCCAACTGATACGGTAACGAGCCTAGGAGAGGCAGTTCAGGTGATTTCGTGTTGTTAGCAAAGGCACTCGCGTTGGTAGTTTGCTGCCATAGCCCATTAACATCTAATTTCACCTCACTGTCTAGCGGATACGTTCGTCGTTCGTCTCACATTGATTTCTGCGGTTATTTCGTGGTGTGTTACTTTTCTGTTGTCACTGACAACTCTATGCAAACGCAGCTGCTCTCCGTCGTTAAGTCAAGGCCGTCGGCCACTATGTTGTTCCCACTTTTGCCACTGTGAATCTCAGAATATTGAATATCCTAACGATTTCCGAAATGGAGTGTCCCATGCCTCTAGCTCCGTCTACCATTCCTCGTTCACAGTCTGTTAATTTCCGTCGTCCTGCAATAATCACATCGAAAACTTTTTCACATGAATCACCTGAGTAAAAATGACCGCTCCACCAATGCACTGCTCTCTTGTACATTGTGTACGCGATATTGCCGCTATCACATGACTTTTGTCACCTCAATGTATGTAGAGCTCCTGCTAGGTGTGAGTTCTTCAATTCGAGGATAAACACTGCAGCCAATGAAGCAACATAGGAAACAACGTAGTGATGTAAGGGATCGTCATCGATCATTGTGGATTCCACCACCTGATAGACAGTCGACAGTGCAACAAATTACTCACCAAACCAATGCTAGACAGTAAAGGTCAACAAGGAGTCAAACAACCAAACCAGCTATTCAATATGGCAGGTAGGTGCCACCCATAATACATCTTCCTCTGCCCACCGTGCAGGACAGGGCACCAAGATTAGCATGAGCAGAGGAATGGCAACACAGGCCGCTCGAAGTGATTCGCCTGGACCGAAGACTGGCTGTTCACGTTGACACTCCCATGTAATTCGAAAATAAGCACTGGATGTAACGAGAGGCTAACCCACAAGCGTAAAAGGGGGCGGGGAGTACTGTATTGTCAGCAGAGAGTCAGTAACTTCAAAATCGGTAGGTCAAGATGTCTCAGTTACTTCGAATGAGGTCTATTCACTGGATGTCACCTGGATAAAAATCAGTTAAGGACATTTCAAGCGTTCTAAACCCGCCAAAGTCGATGTCCGGCGATATGAATGTGAAGTGGAAACACGACGGAACAACTACAGTTAAATCAAGACGAGGCACACATTATGTACTAATGGCCAGGGACCGTGGAGCATTTCGGAGGGTGAGTGTAAAATATTGCATGAAATCAGCGGAAGGAATCGCTCTTCAGTTCCGAAGCGCTACCAGCCGTCCAGCTAGCACGATAACTGAGAGTAGAGAGTTAAACAGGATGTGATACAATGATCGAGCAGTTTCTCATAAGCCACGCATATCCGTAGTTAACGCTGTGTGACGCTTGAGGTGATGTAAAGAACGACTCCACTGGACATTGGATTACTAGAAACGAGTGGTTTGGAGTGATGAATCACACTATACTCCGTGGTTATCGGAAGGTAGGATTTGGATTTGGAGAATGCCTGGAGAACGTTGCCTGTCGTCATGTGTAGTTGCAACAGTGGTGTACGGAAGAGGTAGTGTTAGGGTATGGGGTTTTCTTGGTGCTTAGGGTGTGGTCCCTTACTGCGCTAAGAAAAGCCGAAGTATGTAAACACATTTTACAGCATTTAGTACCGCATACAGTAGAGGAACGGTTCGGAGATGCTGACTTTGTATCAGCATGACAATGAATCCTATCATAATGCAGTATTGTGAGGCAATGGTTTGTAGACAATAACAACCACGAAATGGACTACCCATCCCAGTGTCCCGATCTGAACCCAATCGAACACCTCTGGGATAAGTTACAACGTCTGTCTCGCTCCAGACCCTAAGTCTTCCCTGGTTTCGGCCCCCGAGGAAGAATGGGATGCCATTCCTGCACAGGTCCACAGAAGGTGTCCTGAGCAGAGTTCAACCGTCATAAAGGCGAATAGTGGACGCACCCCCATATTAATTGTCCACTAATAGGTGTCCAGATACTTTTAAACAAATTGTGTATGCAATATCCCCGCCAGCGGACGAGATCGATAGCGGCTCGGAGGTACTACAGCTTGCGTTTGACAGGTGCCACCTAAGGCGTGAGCGATGGGGCACTGTGCCCAGCGGCCACAAGTCACTCTTTAATAGCACACCGCATCAGCTCTTTCGGCTCTCGGCTAGTTGCCCTTTGAATAGAAACCTGCTCTGGACTTGGATTTTCTGGTTACCGTTATTGGCATTCTCTCTATGTTCAACTCACGATAAACTTTACTTCTTTCTGGAACTCTGGCAGCAGAGCTCCAACTACAACAGCAACAGTCTGCGGCTTGAGAGGAAACTTATAGAATTATTGCCCACGACTGATAGATTTTGATAATGGTTTTGTTTCACTTTTAACAAGAACAACATGAACAGTCCTTGAGAGAATTTGTCTCAGTGTACTGGATAATGTATACACATCAGTTCTACAAACTAGGAGACTTCGTCAGAATGGGGAGAAACTCACAGTTGGAAAAGGGAGGAGATTTCTTGTTTCCAAAGCAATTCTGAAGAGTCTTAAGAGAATGTCCTCAGACATCTATTTTGAGAACAAACAAAAGGAGTATGTCTTAATGGAACGTACCTGTACACTTCTTGCCTCTTGTGAGGTTAACTTCACCAAAGAATGGAGGTACTTAACGGAGCAAGTTTCAAAGCATGCATGAAGATCAATTGTAATAAGACTAAAATAATCTATAAAAAAACCGCTTGATGAATTCATGTGTGTAAGGCAGTTGAAGGCAACGACCAAATGGCAAGGAAATTAAACAATACAAGAGTAAAAATGGTGAAGAGTGATTTTGGTAAACTGATAAGGTTTTATGAAACGAAGCTCACACTGTGAATGAAAGGGGTAGTTTACATTCAGTTAGTATTACAAGTTTTAAGTTATGGCAAGGACTTTAAACGCGAAAATAATTTAAAAGCTCAGGGTAGCAATGATGAGATGCATGTTAGGAAATACTAGGAGAGGCAAGAAACCATATAAATGTATCAGGGAACACACAGTTTTGAAAATGAAAGTGGGTAGAACATGAAGCCAAACAATTCGACCCATGCTACCAGGACTGGTAATACCACACAGCCTGTGGGCGAAGACGTTGTAGTGTTCAGAAGTAATAGTAGGAAACATCAGTATGCAATCAAAGTTTTTGCGTCGCGCCAACAGGTGTGCTCAGTTAAGACGACTTCTCGAGAAAAGCTTGAGGACCGGCTTCGAGTCCCGGTGGGATGAGACTTTTATTCGAATGGAAATAAACATTCAAAATATATTAAAATACGTAATTTGTAACACGATTAAGCCCGACAATAATAGGTTAACATCAGACGTTAGCAGACGATGCGAATCTCCCAGCAACGTGAAAACGTCCTTGATGTCGGCATTCCGGGTCGTCCCGTCTTGTCCACGCTTCCTGTGAATACCGTCATTTGAATTGCATTGTGGGATGTTTCGACGTGACGTGACGTCTTGTGTGAATCGGCCTTTGGATCACACTTCCAGGCACTCTTCATAAATTCTGAAACCGCTCCTGCACATTATTGGGTGGAATTTTACTTTTCCTACCAACAGCAGCTGCTCTGGCTGGGTTCCTTGCCGCGTCCTTCACCTATGATTTCCTTACACTTCCCTAAAATTGTAATGCATCTTTTCTATATCGGTATGAATTAATGTCAGATGTTAGGGTGCTGAGGAGAGAGATTATTTTTATATCCTTTATCTACGGTGTGGCAGACTCCGTAGTCGGTCAGATGGGCCTAAGAGTCAGTGGACATTTATAAATTCGCTAACAAGGGAACATTCACACGTGTCGTAGAAAATTTCACTTTTAAGAAGTGAAACACATCCGAAAAGGTAATTTGGCATATTAGGTTTGGAGGGAATATCTTCGAAACAATGAAATATAAAAAATGTTTCTCATATAAAAATTGATATGTAATTAACGTTCTTGAAAACTGCATAACCGAATTTTGTAATTATTTAAAATTTCTCAAAATACGCCACCACTATCAATTAATTTTGAAAAATGAAAACTTTTGTTACGACAGAAGTTAAAGAGGCTTTCAAGCTAGATACATCCATGCGTAATAAAGTAGGTTTCGGAAATACCATTTTTGGAAAATAAAGTGTAAACAGTGTGCTGTCAGAGTATTTTCAACATAATTAAAACATCTAAACATTAATTATTAGTCTAGTTATTTGTTTTACTTATATTTGTTTTATACTTTAAATTCTTATTTTATGTTTTGCATCCATTATTGTTTTTATTGTTTTTCAGTTTACAGTTTCACATACATGTGTTTTGTAAATTGAAAATAAAAACGAATATATTATTATGATTCAAAATCAATATTGTAATGATAACCTGTAAATAAATGCTTATAACATGTTTTCTTACATCATGCATATAAAATGAACGAAAATTGTTCTCATAGTATACACGAGAGAGAACACAATATAAAACAAAATTCAGCTGGATTTCAAATTGTTGTGAGCGACCCTCAAAATATTCTGATTTGTATCAGACATAGTCCAGTGCATTGGTAAGCCTTGGCGAAGAGAATTGGTTATATGCTAGTGACTGCAGCTTCGTTATATTGTTTCTCTAGTGGAGACTGACACGACAATCATTTAACAGAGCTGTATCCGTAAATCTTTTCAAAAAATGGTTCAAATGGCTCTGAGCACTATGGGACTTAACTTCTGAGGTCATCAGTCTCCTAGAACTTAGAATTACTTAAACCTAACTAACCTAAGGACATCACACACATCCATGCCCGAGGCAGGATTCGAACCTGCGACCGTAACGGTCGCGCGGTTCCAGACTGTAGCGCCTAGAACCGCTCGGCCACCCCGGCCGGCAAAATCTTCTCTCAAAGGTGTTCTATTAAAGTCGAAAACTATATTCACCTCATGACTGTACCTTCGCCGTCAAGCGTTTTGGGATCACCGGATGAATAAGTTCCTTGTCCTAGGGTATGATGATAAAAACTGTTTTTTTCATGCTGACACCCACCTTTTAATGGTTTTAAAAGGAAATAATGGTGAGTTTGGACCGAGAATTCGATAATCTCTTTTTGAAGCCCCAAATATCCTTGTGACAACATGTAAATCTATTAAACAAATGTCTGACCAGGTCAAAAGATACTTGAAAGATGTTTCTTTCCCAGTGAGTGAGAAAAATCTGTATTATTGTTAGGTTGCTGGGGCCGTGAATGTGAAAGAACCATATAGAGCATAGTACCTAAGGACGAGGCTGTGCATCAAGATCAGAACGACCATTCTTAACAGGAAAAGTTTTTATTTGATTAAATTTATCTTGGCCTATAAAAACGTTATCTATCAGTGTGCTGCTTTCCTGGACTACGCAAGTAGGAAAATCAATAAATGATGTTAACTGAAAGAACCAAGTGTGCTTATAGGTCATTCTTTCTATCAGTCTCTTTCAGAAAACCTACATTGAAACTCCCATGAACAATAATTTTCCTCCTATTTTCCCAGATAGCATAACAAAGAATCCAAATTCTCACGAAATAGCTGAAAATCTCCCAATAGGAATCTATACACAGCTGTAATTATAAAAGCACCATTATTTAGTTGAAGCTCACGGGTACATGCTCGTCACAAATCTTTTTAGTTTCTAAATTTTTCACATTATGATAAATTTTAACATAAATGGCAATTCCTCCTCTATCCATAGTGTCTCTACTTACTTGTGCTGAAAGCTTATATCAATCTACATTTACCTTTCCCATATCTGTGGCTATATGATGTTCAGACGTCTACATCTACATCCATACTCCGCAAGCCACCTGACGGTGTGTGGCGGAGGGTAGTTTGAGTACCTCTATCGGTTTTCCCTTCTATTCCAGTCTCGTATTGTTCGTGGAAAGAAAGATTGTCGGTATGCCTCTGTGTGGGTTCTAATCTCTCTGATTTTATCCTCATGGTCTCTTCTCGAGATATACGTAGGAGGGAGCAATATACTGCTTGACTCCTCGGTGAAGGTATGTTCTCGAAACTTGAATAAAAGCCCGTACCGAGCTACTGAGCGTCTATCCTGCAGAGGCTTCCACTGGAGTTTATCTATCATCTCCGTAACGCTTTCGCGGTTACTAAATGATGCTGTAACGAAGCGCGCTGCTCTCCGTTGGATCTTCTCTATCTCTTCTAAAAACCCTATCTGGTACGGATCCCACTCCGGTGAGCAGTATTCAAGCAGTGGGTGAACAAGTGTGCTGTTACCTACTTCCTTTGTTTTCGGATTGCATTTCCATTGTATTCTTCCAATGAATATCAGTCTGGCATCTGATTTACCGACGATTAATTTTATATGATCATTCCATTTTAAATCACTCCTATCGCTTACTCTCAGATACTTTATGGAATTAATTGCTTCCAGTTGCTGAACTGGTGTATTGTAGCTAAATGATAAAGGATCTTTCTTTCTATGTATTCGCAGCACATTACACTTGTCTACATTGAGATTCAGTTGCCATTCCCTGCACCATGCATCAATTTGTTTCAGATCCTCCTGCATTTCAGTACAATTTTCCATTGTTACAACCTCTCGATTTACTACAGCATCATCCGCAAAAAGCCTCAGTGAACTTCCGATGTTATCCACAAGGTCATTTATGTATATTGTGAATAGCAACGGTCCCACGACGCTCCCCTGCGGCACACCTGAAATCGCTCTTACTTCGGAAGACTTCTCTCCATTGAGAATGACATGCTGCGTAGTACATCTACTCCACTCTCAGTTTCTAAATCTTCTACACTGACAAGAAGCTCATCTACATTGTTTTTTGTCCCCTGATATTCTGATGCAATGTACTAACATTATTTTTCACCGTACTTTTATGACAATGGCAGCACATTGTGTACAACTTATTTTCCAAGAATGGTATTTCAGAAACCAGCATTATTACACATGGATGTATGAAACATGAAAGCTTCTTTAATTTATGTTATAACAAAAGTATTCATTTTTCAAAATTAAATAATTGTTGTGGGGTAATTTGCAAAATTTCAAAATGACATTATACATTTTTCAAGAAAGTTAATTACATATCAACTTTTATATGAGTAACATTTTTTATATACCATCGTTTCGAAGATATTCCGTCCAAACCTATTATGCCAAATTACCTTTCAGGGTGTGGTTTACACCTTAAAAGTGGAATTAGGCACAAATAAAAAATATTTATTGCATTATTTTGCCCATCTACGCACCTGCCAAGTTTCATCAAGATTGTTTATTGACAATTGAGAATGTTCCCTTGTAAAAGATGTAAAGAAACTGGGGTACAGTGTGTGGTAGCAGCTCAGTCCCGTACAGGGAAAGAAGATCCTTGATACTTGGCAGCGTTGTTAATCAGCGTTCATGCACGTGATGCAATAGGCTGCCGCCAGTACTGCCTGAAAGCCACAGTTGCCAACGACTCCGGAAGCACTTGGGCGTCACCACAGAAACGAAAACAAAACCCTGTTACGTGACTAGTCAAGGTAGGTGAGCAAAAAAGGCGCACCAAACCCACTTTAACTGTCAAGGTTTTAAAGAGTTCATCGTGTGGCGCGAAGGGAATTCTTTTCACTGCAGGGATGATGTAGTTTCCCTGACGTCAAAGTAAATTTTCTTGGCGTTAGTTTGCCAAATTTGATTACGAGTGTGGTGTTGTTATTTGCTGCAGGGGATCTGATCCAATAGGTATGCCCGCAGGTGAGAGAGTACCCAAGTATATTGCAGCTACAGTGGTGACAGGCGAAGAAGCCTAAATGCTAGACAGATTTATGAAGATGCTCTGGACTCTCGAAATCTGGAGGTAACTTGTGGGCCATCATGGAGGAAAGACGGCAGGATCGGTGCGGCCTGGACGCACTGTTTTGTTGGCAGTTCCAAGTTACGCAAGCGAAATTTATCTTTCTACAAGAGTAGTGGAGGACTTTATGGCGGCAGCATTACTGTGGCAATAGTAAATATCCCCCATGGCGCTGATACGGCTTAGGACACAATGGCGTGGAAACAAATTCATTGTCAAGCTCTTCTCTGGTTACAGTTATATTTTCACGCTATTGCTGTTCCGTGCGTGGGTCCCTTCGGGCTAAACAGAATTACTGATACCTACATAAATTGACTAGATATACAGCTTGAGGTAGCTAAGATAGGCTACCCCAAATACCGTATATCAAAAAAGGGTAAATTTATCCAGGTGAGGTTTTCGCTAAGCTATAGCGGACAATGTGGCGAGATTTATGACGTATTCACGTAATTCTTAAAGTTTTTAGCTCTCGAACTATGACACTGACGTTTTTAATGAAAAGATATAGTCGTTCTGTTGCAACAGAAAGAACCTTCATCGAGGACTTCAGCAACATAACGCGTGTGTAGCTTGATTAAATACGCTGGTGTGCTAAACGTAAAGACGAAAGCAAGTTTCGCATGACGTGTCACAGCCAAGTAACACGGCTCTTTGAAACTCGGGGACCGTACATAGAAATAACTGCTACACTGTAGTACAGAAGATAACTGAAAAAGTACAGAATTAGATGAATTAAATGACACTTTTATTCAAAGACAGTAATTACACTAAAGTCATCGTGATTCGTGACGGTCTCCTGGTCATTACAAAAGGCAGGACATGGTCCTTAATAAAGTGTGTGATCAGCACGGATGGTAATGCGTGCTCTGCAACGTGCTCCCATGCTGGCCACAAGTTTGTAAGGAGTTCTTGTGGTAGGGCTTTCCATTACTTCACCATTGCAGCTGAAAACTGCTGGATGGTCGTTGGTATACATGGATGTGGTGCAATACGTCTTCCCAACGCATCCCATATGCGTTCGGTCGATTTAAGTCGGTGGGACAGGCAGGCCAGTCCATTTGTCGAATAACCTCTCGTACCAAGAGCTCTTCCCTCTGCTCTGTCCACCCCCGGTAGCTGAGTGGTCAGCGCGACAGAATGTCAATCCTAAGAACCCGGGTTCGATTCCCGACTGGGTCGGAGATTTTCTCCGCCCAGGGACTGCGTGTTGTGTTGTCCCATTAATCATCATCTCATCCCCATCGACGAGCAAGTCGCCGAAATGGCGTCAAATCAAAAGACTTACAGCCGGCGAACGGTCTACCCGAAGGGAGGCCCTAGTCACACGACATTTATTTATTTGTTCGATGCAGTCATGCATTGTCGTCTATAAAGATGAAGTCAGGTCCGAATGCACCCCTGAAAAGACGCACGTGGCGGAAAGAGTACAGTGCCACAGAAACTTTGACCGGAGAGGTTACTGTGTTCAAAGATTTGCAGGTTTGTAAGCCCATAAAACATTCTGCCTCCCCCATCATAGCACGTGGACCACCAAAACGATCATGTTCGACTATGTACCTGGGTGGATTACGCATAGGTGCATTAAGGCCTCTCCTCATATAAGAGATAGGGTCATAGAGGAGGTTGATTGGTGATGTGTCAGAAGTTGCCAGTTATCTCACGTTAGACCCATTCGCAACGGTGGGCCTTCGTGCATAAGTTTCATCGTCAATAACAGGACCAGTTTTTACCAACCATCCATTACAATGGGGTGCATATTAGCAATTGTAAGGTATTCCAGTGCATATAGCGTCAGATTTATACTTTATAGGTTACTGGTTCGATGCTAATCGAATAGTTGTTTTTTCTTTTCCTTTTTAATTTTTGTTGTCGTTGCAGTGGGTTGGTGTATTTGGTGGACTATAAGGGTGAAGAGCGCTGAATTTAAGCTGGTCACTGGTTTATGGCTGCGAAATTAATAGATGAAAAATAAATACTGTAGAATGTTTGTGACGGAAGCTTCTCCCTAAATTTATTGAAAATGGTTCAAATGGCTCTGAGCATTATGGGACTTAACTGCTGAGGTCATCAGTCCCCTAGAACTTTGAACTACTTAAACCTAACTAACCTAAGGACATCACACACATCCATGCCCGAGGCAGGATTCGAACCTGCGACCGTAGCGGTTGCGCGGTTCCAGACTGCAGCGCCTAGAACCGCTCGGCGACTCCGACCGGCAAATTTATTGAAAATTAAATGCTTTTGTGGTAAGGTGTACTCCACACGATAACAATGCTGCGAGATCTATTTCTCATACTGAGTTTCTATGACGACTATGCCTCTAAAAATTATAAATCGTGACATAACAAATAAATCTATATTAATAGTATGTCAATCTGCTTAATTGTTATTTCCTAAAAATAAAATTAAGAAGGAATAAAAATTAATTCTATATGACTTTTCATAAGATTTTTATTTGAATACTTGCTTTATACCAATGGCTTTGTGCTTGTACATGTATGTCACATACATTACACATATCCTCCTCTGCCTCTCCCTGTTCATCTTCTCCTGCCCCCTCTTTCTACCCATCATCTCTTCCCCTTCTCTCTCTGTTCATCTCCTCCTCCCCCTCGCTCTGTTCATCTCCTCCAACATCTATCTGTCCATCTCCTCCTCTCCCATAGTGGCCCATCTGATCCTACCCCCTCTCGCTACCCATTTCCTCCTCCCCTCTCTCTAATCAGCCCTACCTGTCCATGCATATACCCTTGAAACGCATTCCACATGACATGCTGGTCATGCAGGGCAGCCTAGATGTCACGCATTATCAAACTTTTTCATGCCCACCCCCATTTCCACCGGACACACTGACGAGAAAGCGAATTAATATTGAACTGCCATATAGTCTCTAGCGTATCAGAAAGCTAGCTTAAAATACATTGCAAAATTTTATCGAACAGACAGACAATAAAGTGACCTAATAAAAACGTGATAGTAGGGCCATACCCATGAACCCAAGCGATTATGACCTTCCATACTGCGACCTTATACTATGCGCTGTCACATCATTTTGCAGCCTTCGATCATCTTAATAGATCATAAGCACATTCATCTCTTTCACATATCACGAACGAAAGCCGACAGACGCTTTTAGGACAAAGCAGGCTTGTAATCTCATTGACTGGAGTAGCATTGTCTTCAGTGATGAGTCCTGCCTCGAACTAAGCCTCAGTGACCAGTGAAGGCGTGTCTAGTGACACCCTGAACAGTGATGGGATACCAACATGACTGTCGCCCGCCATACGGCTCAACAACCAAGAATGATGGTCTGGGGTGCCATTGCTTTATATGACCTTTAGGCCATTTTTTCCTCTAGTGTTGTAAATGTGGAAATCGCTATCCATCTGAAATTGTGATGGATTACTTATGACCAATTTCAGTTGTAAATATATGTACCAGGATGGTAAAGTTAAAATACCCAAATCCTTGAAGAGGTACCTACATGGTGACACACACAACGCATTATTCTTGCTACTCGCTTTTGCGCAGGAAACATTTTCTTTGTAAGTCTGAATTACTGTCCATTATTAACTATATCATTGGCGCAGAGGGGAGTTGAATATGCAGCAACAAAAAATTTGATCATTTTCCCAATAACAAAGTGTCTAACAGGTAGTAAATCAAGATTTATATCTAACCTGAAATTATTTTTCGCCAACAGCTCCTATTCCAGGAACGAATTTATATTTAAAAACTGGTAGACTGTTTAAAAAAAACTTGCTTTTAAGCTTAGTTGCAGTGGACCAA
The DNA here is from genome assembly GCF_021461395.2 of Schistocerca americana. Taxonomy (NCBI): domain Eukaryota; kingdom Metazoa; phylum Arthropoda; class Insecta; order Orthoptera; family Acrididae; genus Schistocerca; species Schistocerca americana. The sequence goes on along the minus strand of NC_060130.1, from coordinate 426,706,036 downwards.
AGAATAAATGTGTTCGTTAATGTTGACACTGATCATGTATACTATCTTGTCCACTGACTCGTTGACTCGTTCCACATAATTTGGATAAAATGATCTTTGGAACATGTAACTAATTAACAAAAACTGTTCAAAATTGTTTTTCGCGACGTTTCTTATCTCGATGTTCTTTTCGCGACGATAAATCGCTAAGTACAGCTACGTCTGTAATAAAATTAAAAGTAAACTTATAGTTGAAAAAAGTACGTCATCTCCAGTTATAAGGGGAACAAGGCAGCTTGTGTACACCGTTCAGCCTGTCAACGTACCTCGACTGTTCTTTTCAAGTTTAGGCTCTGGCCTCATTCTCATTTTACGGTAAGCCTGGGAAGTTGCTCACTGACTCGGTGTACACCACAGCGACGTCATACGAACTATCAAACTTCATCGTGAGACACAGAAGTCCAAGATATACCTCGTAGTGGTCGTAGTTTCCCGAGAAGAAAGCCGCAGAACTAAGGAAGACTATGTCGACCCGAACAGCATGCAAATCGTTTCCACACAATCAGTTTGGCCTTTAGGTGTCCATCACGAAGAACAGTAAACCTGGATCAATTCCGTCGGGTTCTCTTTACCGACGACTCCAGGATTTATCTGACACCTGATGGTCGTCATGCAGTCCCACCCATTCAACAAATAAGTGGGTCAGTCATGTACGCATGTTGGACATTTCTCACGTCCATCGCGGATAATTTGAGGCCTTTGCAAAATCGGGACAGGATTTCCCGATCTATTGCGAGCATTACAGTCAACGGTTCGGTGACGAGCTCATCTTTCTTACACGATAACGCACCCACTGCGTTTCTCTGGAATCGAGTGAAATGAAAAGCTCTCTGGTGTCTGCTGATATGAACCCGGTTAACTCGAAACCAGCTGACACAGTGTGCCTTCGCAGGAACCCTCCTCACATTTTGGATGACCTCAGGAGCTCAACAGTCGAAGAGTCGGAGTGGGAAGGTTTGACCAGCGTCTTGACTACCATGTAGACAGGATATCAAGAAGGATAAAAGCTTATTACACTGCACGAGGTGGAGCAGTATCCTATTGAATATTACCCACCGGCAAAATTTGATTCATAAACGAGCAAATTTGTACATTTCGGAACACTTTGATTTTATATTCGTTATTCTTTTACTTTTATTTCACAGGGAAGTTAATCGCAGGCCTTACACTTTCAACATTAGGTACGGTGTCCAATTCAGTGTGTCGCTCATAGATCTGGAAACCTTACCAGGTTATCTGATAGAAGAGATAGAGAAGATCCAAAGAAGAGCGGCACGTTTCGTCACAGGTTCCTTTAGTCAGTGCGAGAGCGTTACAAAGATGTTCAACAAACTCCAGTGGCAGACGTTACAAGAGAGAAGTCTTGCATCATGGTGAGTTTTACTATTGATATTTCGAGAGAGCGCTTACCGGGAAGAGTCCGACAAAATATTACTTCCTGCCACATAGATCTCACTAAATGATCACTATGAGAAAATTCTAGAAATTAAAGCTAAAAGAGAGGCTCACCAGCAATCCTTCTACCCACTCGCCATTCGCAAGTGAAACAAGGAAGGGGTTCAAATGGTTCAAATGGCTCTGAGCACTACGGGACTTAACAGCTGTGGTCATCAGTCCCCTAGAACTTAGAACTACTTAAACCTAACTAATCTAAGGACATCACACACATCCATGCCCGAGGCAGGATTCGAACCTGCGACCGTAGCAGTCGCGCGGTTCCGGTCTGAGCGCCTAGAACCGCTCGGCCACCACGGCCGGCCAAGGAAGGGGGTATCAACTAGTTGTACCAGAAGTACCTTCCGCCACACACCACTAGATGGCTTGAGGAGTGTGATGTAAATGTAGAGCATCGAGGCAATATTTGATTTATTCACATATAAGGTTCATCATTGCACCATCCACAGTTCTTATTGTTTCACCGATTCGTGTAACGAAGGGATCAGTGTCATTCACTGGTGTTGTGTATAAACAGTCCTTGTCGCAAGCCCAGAAAAGATTATATGGAACCATCACAATCCATCTGCTTCTCAGGAAATGTGTCATTCAGCACATCCTGTACGTTCAAACTCCAATGAAGGGATGCACGACAATGCTGGAAGATGATAGACGGCTGAAGCTCTGCGATCTATGGTATAAGGAACTGTTAATGCATTTCCAGGTAAACTTTTCCAGATATGGTTTTCTCCATTAAGAAAAATGAGCCAATCACGTTTCGTGTATTAGGCCACACTAATCATTAAGCTTCCGGCTGTCGAGGATGTGTTCACGTGTGTTCGGTGGGTTTTCGGAGCCTCATATCCAGATGTTGTGGCGACTCACATGTCCAGAAATGTGGAATGTTGCTTCATCTGAAAACAGGCACTTTTTCAGGTAGTCATTGTCAGCGCCCATGGAGGCCAGCGTCCAGCACGCCATTACATATCGCAGAGGACGGTCTTTGGCTACAATGTTTGGACCATTTGCACTTTGTACACAAAAAGGCGTAATCACTTACGGAACACTTTATGGACAGTTAATCTTGCTTCCTGCAATTCATGCCCGATGAATTAAGTTCTGGGGGCTGCGCTGAAATGCAGCTTGCACCCTGTCAACACGAGCTTGAGACACAGGGTAAGGGTCCACTTCGAGGAAGGACTTTGATACTGCCTGTCTCTCTACAGTTTTTGAATCTCATTATTCTTGTTTTTGCTGGTGGTGCGCTCCCATACTGGCGACGAAAACTCCGCTGTACCGTTATCGCAGATTCAGTTTCTGCATACTAGATGACACATTGCCCCTTCTCCTTGTCTGTCGCCATTTTGATGTACTCCAGATTGAAATACTTGATGGACACAGAAGGTGGTGCATAACTTTTCTTTGGACGTTTTACATTATTTAAATTGTTAGAAGACCAAGTGCACCAAGTGTTGGTCCATTATTTCACAGTTTAACAATGAAATTTTTTCGTAAAGAAAATTACCCAATCTTTATAGACTTGGTACGCTGAATTCGAAAATGGCAATAATTTTTGTTTTTTAGCTCCCGTTTTGGTCTATATGATATTTGTTACAGTCTTGTTACCGTTTTTTAGCTCTCGTTTTCTTGTTACGAGTGTTGGAACTTAAATAGTGGCAACTATTTATTCACAACCGATACAAAAGAGTTACGTGTTTGCACCTGTTACTGTTCTTCAAAGTAATCACCAGCGTTGTGTAGAGCCCGTTGTTAGCGACGTGGAAGGCGTAGTATATCGTCAGCAGAGCCTGTTCTTTTGATGGTGCGAATGGAGCGGTCTACTGCCTGTCGAACCTCTGGAACAGTTCTGAAGCGAATGCCACGAAGCCAAAACTGAAACGCGAATGCAAGGAATGGCGTCATTATGGGTCGTCGCAAAAGTCGAAAGTGCGTCAGAGCCCCAGTGTGGTGAAAGTTATGGTGATTCTCGGGTACGACTGTGATGGTGTAATCCTAACGCATTACGTTCCTCCACGGCAGACCGTTAATGCACAGTATTACTGTTCGTTTTTGGAGCATCACCTGCGACCAGCTTTGTGAAAGAAGCGGCGACACTTTCTGCACAACCCATCCATCATTTTGCACGACAATGCGTGGGCACATACAGCGCAAGCTGTGGCTGCTCTGTTCGGTCGATGGGACTGGGAAGTACTGTACCATCCACCATACTCCTCGGGCTTAAGTCATTGTGACTTTGATTAGATTCCGAAGATGAAGGAACCACTTCGTGGCATTCGCTTCAGAACTGTTCCAGAGATTCAACAGGCAGTAGACCTCTCCACTCGCACCATCAACAGAGCCGGCCGAAGTGGCCGTGCGGTTAAAGGCGCTGCAGTCTGGAACCGCAAGACCGCTACGGTCGCAGGTTCGAATCCTGCCTCGGGCATGGATGTTTGTGATGTCCTTAGGTTAGTTAGGTTTAACTAGTTCTAAGTTCTAGGGGACTAATGACCTCAGCAGTTGAGTCCCATAGTGCTCAGAGCCAGCCGCCACCATCAACAGAACAGGCTAACGGTATACTACGCCTTCCACATCGCTGGCAACGGGTTCTACACAACGCTGGTGACTACTTTGAAGGACAGGAACAGGTGCAAACATGTAACTCTTTTGTATCGTTCGTTAATAAATATCTGCCACTATTTAAGTTCCAACCATCGTATATCAGGAAAGCTACTGAAATCACACGCTAATGCTGTGTTTCTCGCAGTTATAAGACACACATATCGCAATGTGAGGCGACGACCTTTCCCACAGCTTAAGATTTATTGATTTGTGAACACGTGCTCCGCTTGATGTTACTGCTTGCCCTCCGGAGTGCTCCATTGTCTGCTGTGTCTTTTAATGAGTCTCTGAACTACTCTGTGGAATTAAAACTGCTTTTATGCCCCGCAAGAGTGTTAATAATCCCAAGAATTTTTGTTTCATATGTAAGGACAAAATTTTTAAACAAAAGAAGCGAACCTTGTGACAGGCAGCGGAAAAAGCTGATTTCCTGTATTTCTGGTGCTGTACAGCGGACCAATCAAAAGCATGGGCTCCTCATGTCTGTTGTACGTGATCATCAACTCTGTATTCATGGATGAAAGGAAAAAAGTTTCCAAACGTGTTGGAGTGCTAGCCATTTGACGCGAACCAATTAATCATGTAACAGATCGGTACTTCTGCTTGATGCCTCCGCTCACTAAAGCACTTAACAAGAAAAAGAAGAGCATCATGCAGTATCCTTATAGAACAAGTGTGATGCGACCAATTCCCCATGGAGTGGGTCTTCCAGTTGCAGATCCTCCAGTAGCCGCAACAATAAACATTTCTAGTGACAGTGAAGATGAAGGACAGTCGGATATATGCCATCCTTAAACATCTACTGATCCCATCCTTTCACCAACGTCATCTAGTGAAACACACCATACACTATGTGATCAAAAGTATCCAGACACCTGGATGAAAAGACTTATAAGTTCGTGGCGCCCCCCATCTGTAATGCTGGAATACAATATGGTGTTGGCCCACCCTTAGCCTTGATGACAGCTTCCACTCTCGCAGGTATACGTTCAATCAGGTACTGGAAAGTTTCTTGGGGAATGCCAGCCCATTCTTCACGGAGTGCTGCACTGAGGAGAGGTATCAATGTCGGTCGGTGAAGCCTGGCACGAAGTCGGCGTTCCAAAACATCCCAAAGGTCTTCTATAGGATTCAGGTCAGGACTATGTGCAGGCCAGTCCATTACAGGGATGTTATTGTCGTGTAACCACTCCGACACAGGTTGTGCATCATGCACAGGTGCTCGATCGTGTTCAAAGATGAAATCGCCATCCCCGAATCGCTCTTCAACAGTGGGAAGCAAGAAGGTGCTTAAAACTTCCATGTGGGCCTGTGCTGTGATAGTGCCACACAAAACAACAAGGGGTGCAAGCCCCCTCCATGAAAATTACGATCACACCATGACACCACCGCCTCCGAATTTTACTGTTGGCACTACACACGCTGGCAGATGACTTTCACCGGGCATTCGCCACACCCACACCCTGCCATCGGATGCCACATTGTGTACGTGATTCGTCACTCCACACAACGTTTTTCCACTGTTCAATAGTCCAATGTTAACGCTCCTAACACCAAGCGAGGTGTCATTTGGCATTTACCGTCATGTGTGGCTTATGAGTAGCCGCTCAACCTTTAAATCCAAATTTTCTCACCTCCCACCTAACTGTCAGTATTTGCAGTGGATCCTGATGCAGTTTGGAATTCCTGAGTGATGGTCTGGATAGATGTCTTCCTATTACACATTACGGCCCCCTTCAAGTGTCGGCGGTCTCTGTCAGTCAACAGAAGAGGTCGGCCTGTACGCATTTGTGCTGTACGTGTCCCTTCACGTTTCCACTTCACTGTCACATCGGAAACAGTGGACCTAGGGATATTTAGGAGTGTGGAAATCTCGCGTACAGACGAATGACACAAATGACACCCAATAACCTGACTACTAGTCCGTGAGTTCCACTGAGCGCCCCAGTCTGCTCTCTCACGATGTCTAATGACTACTGAGGTCGCTGATGTGAAGTACTTGGCAGTAGGTGGCAGTACAATCCACCTAATATGAAAAACGTATGTTTTTGGGGGTGTCCGGATACTTTTGATCACATAGTGTATAAGGATGTAAGAACTCTATATCTTTTACAAAAAGGACGAGTGGGAATTTTCATAGGTGGCTTGGGAACTAGTTTGAAAGCCGTGCTATTACATAATGGCAACGTACTTCCTTCCATCCCAGTCGCACATGCACCCATAACAAAGGAGAGTTACATAATGATGAGAGATATTTTACATAGGATCGGCTATGACAACTATCAGTGGCTCACATGTGCTGATTTAAAAGTCATCGGTATGCTTATGGTCCTACAAGATATGTACACTAAGTACAGTTGCTATATTTGTGACTGGGACAGTCGTGCTAAAGAGTCTCATTACAAGCAGAAGGACTGGTCACGACGAATGTTTTATTGCCTGGCTAGAAAAATATCTCAAGGGAGCCATTTGTAAATCCAGTGAAGTCCTGTTTCCACCACAAAGTGTGAAACTGGGATTGAGAAAGTCATTTGAAAATGTTTTGAATAAGAGTAACGAACGAGCGTTTCAATACTTGCGTGGAAAATTCCGCGAACTGAGTGCTGAGAAGATGAACCATGGAGTATTCATTGATCCACAAATTCGTAAGGTCATTGGAGCCCAGCATTTCGTGCACATTCTAAGTTCCGATGAGCTAGGCGCGTGTCAACGCTTTCAGAAAGCTACGTCTTTGTTCTTGGGCAATAGGAGGGCTAAAAATTTCGTTGAACTTGCCAATGACCTTATATGTGCTTATCAAAACTGAAATGCAACTTACCACTGAGAATACGCTTCATTCACCCACATATCGACGTTTTCCCTGACTATTGCGAGTCGTTTAGTGAGGAACATGGTGAGAGGTTTCACTAACAAATCTCTATAGTGGAACATCGATACCAAGGAAGATTCAGCGCTTCAGTGTTGGCAGATTTTTCCTGGACTTTGCAGAAAGTCTCACATCTTCCCCATAAGCGGCAGGTGAACAGAAAGAGCGTGTTGTAGACAAGGTAGTTGTTAATAGAGCATCTTTATTGGAATAAATTGACTGTAGCTTTTCGTGTACTTAGTCTAAACCACTCTGATTTATTTTTCCACATGGTTTGTGAATATGTAAAACTTCACGATTTTTCATTGCTTGTGTGTTTCAGTGACATAGCCTACCAAATATCTAAAAAACCAGAGCCTATTAGACAAAAATGATGTGATGTATAGATTCAGTACCCCCTAAATTGTACAAATCCATTTAGATATTCCTGTCATTGTTAGAAACTTTGAATAGAATATAAAAAAATACTGTATCAGTATGTCAGTAAAAATATAAAATTCGACATCCTGTATCTAAAAAACTAGAGCCATTCTAAAACCAGGAACTCCATATTTGCGATCAGTGCATCTAATTAACCCCAAAACGACTGTCAAGTGTTTGGTAAGTAAATGTGAGTCTGACAGTGCTGCGCTTGTTAGACTACGGCCCATTACAGCATGTGAAGAACATAAAAGTTTGAATAACTTCCAAACCTGAGCTAATCCAGATTTCTGACAGTACTCAGACCCATATAAATTAACTATTTTAGCCTTTGTAAAAAAGAACAAAAAAGTTAAAATTTGTTGTCTAGGGGTAAGTTTCGTTTCTAGCTGTCACTGGTAAAAAGGAAAAAAATTGTCTTATTTAATTTTTTATTTTACGTATTATCTGTTGTGTCCCAGGCACAAACTACCAAATGGAAAGTCGGAATTAATTACAACGTAGAAGATTTATTCTGAAAGCAAGGTGCAACATAACTTAGCGTAATCACTCGTGTCCAGATCCGTAGCCAAAGTTCATCTCCCGTAAAGACTATCACAGCAACAGCGTCGCGACTGAGAGAAGACCTGCTCCGTACTCCAGGAGGCCCACCAGACGACTCCCCTTCCGGGCCGCGACTTCATCACGTGGGGCTGCATCCTGATTAGCGCCGTCGACTCCAGCGGTATGACTGCTGCATCTCTTGTAGCGCCCCCACTGCCGGCACTTTGAAGTATGCCGCGCTGCTGCCACTGGAGCGTTAGCACGCGGTGCTAGAGGAGGCGGCGACCTCGCTGTGTGATCGCACGGCACAACATTATCGATTACTATTCCAGACCACGGATCTTTGCTGTCACCAAATAAAAGGTCGTTCCGTTGTGCAGATAAGATCGTTCCGTTATGCAGATGGTGTGAATAGGTAATTCCCACGGGTGCCATGTCTTCGCGGACTACAGTCTCTGAACGCTAATACGATTTTACCAAACACCGAGAGCGAGCTGGTGCATTGGTAAGGCGCTCAACCCGCATTTCGCTGGACAGGGGTTTCATTTCCGTCCGGTCATCTAGATTTCGGTTTTCTGTGACTTCCCTAAATGTCTTAAGGCAGAAACCAGGATTGTCCCTTTGAAAAGGATGCGCCAGTTCCCCCCCCACCCAACTTCAGCTCGTGTTGTTTCTCTAATGACCTCTCTGTGGACGGGACATCAGTGTAATCTTCCTTTCTGAGCTTCCGCTAAAGTGAACTCGTTTTCCAATACAAATATTTTATGGACATCTATACGACTATATAACGAGAAGTCGTTGTTTACCGTTTTCAGCAAAAATATCGAAAATTTCTGACCTATTTTCTTCACATTTCTGCACTATACTCTAATAAATGTTCTGAAGGAATAGGCTACATTTTTTTCATATATGTGTTACATAAATATATACATACCATATACAGGAGAAAAGTTGTTAACAAATTTCTCGAAATGTTCTTGATCGATTTACTTAAAATTTTAGACGATACTCTAATAAATATATGGACGGACATAGGCTATGTTCTTTCCTAATATAAATATACATACGTGTATGTAACACATAATAGGGAAGAGTTGTTAGCAAAAATCTCGAAAAGATCTTTACCGACTTACCTCAAATTTTTACACAAAGCTCTAATAAACATGTCTACATATTTTTGAACAACACGTTTTCTGTTAAAACCAAATGGGATAAAGATAACTCTGCGCTCTGCTGTGCTGTGAAACCGTGCATCTCGTTTTCTTCCTCGCAGTCGGTTTTAACACAAGACAGGAAAGTTGAATTTATGGCTTTTGGGCTTACGGTTAGACTACTACTACAGAATCCGAATTGTAATCCTACCCGTTTTCAGATTAAAACTATGCGAAATACTGTCATTGAAGCTACTATGGTCACAGATCTAGCAGCTGGGTAGGACTCTCATACCTCGCGGGCCAGTGGCCCCAACCGATTTACCCATACATTTTAAGGGATTTCAATTCCCAATATAGACTTCGTTGGCATTAAGAATAAACAAGACTCAGGGTCAGAGAGAGGGGAGTGCAAGAAGAAATGGGTATAAAGGGGACAGGAAAGAGGCAGAGAAAGTGGGGAGAAACAGATTAGGACGTATTGCCAGTTAGTATACATATTTAGCAATTGCGAACTATTGCCAGTTATTAAGCCACTATCCTAGAACCCAATATCAATTGAAGGTTGTCTATCTAACAGGTTTCAGGGGCAACAAAAATTTTATTTTCGTCATTATTTACCAAACTTAAAAATTTGAAATCTACTAATTAAGAGGTATCATCTTATGTCAAAAATTTAATACACTAAGACAAGTATTAAAGTTAGAAACTGTGTGTCTGTCTTGAGACAGCGTAGGTGAGGACGCGCAGATAGCCGGACATGATTCATCCAGTATTTAAAAATGAGAGCACTTTGTGACTTCCAGCAAACTTGACACATAATTTCAAACCCTTACGAAACTTTTTTTTGCTGTCACCCCCCCCCCCCCCCTCCCCCTCCCAAATGGTGAATGGAAAAGGTTTATCGCTTCCTACATTTTCGATGTTCACGCAGTCAAACTTCAACATCAGGCATGACATTTTAATTTATTACTCCTTTCTATTCGCAGCGCAGTTTGCAGACAGTATCCAAATACATCCCTGACTGTACCTGCAAAATTACATCATTGTACGACATTTAGCTCGGGAGATGCGATGTCACAAACATTGAGATGCGTGAGAAACCAGCTTTTGCTTAAAACAGAGCCCAAATTACACAGACGTCATTCATCCAGTGTTTCATAATGAGGGCACTTAGTGACTTCCAACAAATTTTAATCATAATTTCAGACTTTTCCAAAACTTTTTCTCGCTTACTAGCTAATGTCAAATATTTAACACATTAACTCATTTGGGAGGTAATCAGACGTTTGAAAATCTCTTGTATCGTAAACCGGGTATACTTTCATCACCGTATTTACTTTGACCACTCATACACCAAAGTTGTACAGCTACCTGCTGACTCTCAGTTGGGTGTTTAGTATATAGTGTTTGGTAGTAAAGTTCCATTTAATATCCGCTAAAGAGCGCCGTATAGTATCGATTTTCTTGCGCAGCAATTAGTGGACCTGTTGCAACTTATAATTGTACACAAAAAAATGCGTTAAAATCAGGCTGTGCAAAATCCACCGACATCATTTAACTGCAAAGCGATTGGTGTTTTCAACTATACATTGCATGATGCTCAGTTAGGTCTTGAAACAGACCATTGATTAATTTTTTGTTCACGTGTATACAGGGTGTTTCCGCAAAAGCATGCAAAAATTTAACAAGACATAGAAAATACTCCACTGAACAATTTGAGATAGGGAACCTGGGGTCGGAGAAGCCAGCTTAAGGAGATAATAGGAATAAAATCACAGTGCTGTGTACTTTTTTATTTACGTTTGTTACAGCTAACTGCGAATACCACCAGTAACACATTGAACGTGCAATTTGTACTGTATCCAACAAATGCTGAAACTGACGGCCGTCAACTTCAGTGCAAGCATGACATTGGCGAACAAGATTCTGACGCATCCTGACAAATACCCATTGCGATTTTCGAATTACATCACAGGCGGCTACAATTGTGGCATCTAATTCCATCTCCGCATCCACTGGGGTCTCATACACAAGTGGCTTTATATATACCCATGGGAAAGAACCAAGGGGATTTAGGCCAGGTGACCTCGCAGACCGTGGAAAAGGAAGTTCCCTTCCAATCCAGCGACCAGAAAATACAGCACTGAGATGGTTGCGGACATCCACACTAAGTGAGGCGGTGCACTGTTATGTTTTATCCACGTCCTCTCACGAACAGCGAAGGGTACGCTCTCCAATAGCTCAGGCAGAACTCTTTGCACGAACCTCAAGTAAAGGAAACAAAACCAGCATCATGACTTCCTAGTACTCAGACGCGTCCTTCCTGTTTCCTTGCAGGAAATAAAGAATGTACATGTAAATAAACACCACAGTACGTGAAAATTTGTACGTATGCTAGTTCGGGGTAGCCGCGCAGTCTCAGGCGCCTTGCCATGGTTCGCGCGGCTCCCCCTATTGTGGTTTCGAATCCTCCCTCGGGTATGGGGGTGGGTGTTGTCCTTAGGTTTAAAGTTAGATTAAGTAGTGTGTAAGCCTAGGGACCGATGACCTCAGCAGTTTGATTCCAAAATAAGTTGGAAAACAGTAATGCTAGACAAAGCGGTAGAAAAGTTTACTTCCATGTCTCCTTAAGCTGGCTTCTCCGACCCCAGATTCCCTACCTCAAATTGTTCAGTGGAGCATTCTCTATGTCCTGTTATATTTTTGCACGCTCTGACGGAAACACTTTGTATATCTACCGCTACATCACGATTTATGAGGTCATGTCCATGATTTCTCCGTTTCGGGATTACTTTGACCACTGGCCATTGTTACCTCAGGATTACAGATATACAATAGTGTTGATGCCAATGGCAGTGTGGAACTAAGGAACACGTACATTAACCATCCGTATATAGAAGAAGGCTCATTTGTAATTGTTAATGTGCCTACAACTAAGAAAAACAAACGTCAGTCATATACTTCTCCAACTGCAAGCTGTTGTAATTCAGACAGTGATTTGTTTGCCTACAAGTGCCAGATATTGCTTCGATAAATAAAAAATAGATAACCTCAATTTTAAGTGCAATTGGATATTTTGAAACAAGGATTTAGGTCTAACGTGGATTCAATTGAAGGTATTATGCTCAGCTAAATTTGGAGCTATGGTGTGATACTCCATCTTAGTACCGTTCGTTACATTTATAATTTTGATGATAGAGCACACTGTTTGATTTATGCGCCGTTTTTTCTTACGTGTGACTTAATAAAGCACTTAAGACAACTCTAGGTCAATGTATTTATGGGTGGTCTGAGCTTCACAAATGGAATTGTAGTTGGCAGTTGAGGTGGAGGTACAGGCCAGTCAAAGTATCCCCAAATCCGTGCTGACTTTAACCACCTAATTTTTCCATTTCTTCCTCAGCATTTTAGAAAATGTATTGTACTGCTTAGTACGTAAGTTTATCATACGACACCCAATATTCACCAATATAAATATGACAGAAGTGAAAAATGGCTTGATAATCGCAATTGTATCTGAAAATCGGTCAAAGTATACCCGGTTTACGGTATATGGGAGTTCCATTCTTTGCCAACCGGGGTGACCGAGCGGTTCTAGGCGCTACAGTCTGGAACCGAGCGACCGCTACGGTCGCAGGTTCGAATCCTGCCTCGGGCATGGATGTGTGTGATGTCCTTAGGTTAGATAGGTTTAAGTTCATAAATGGGTCAAATGGCTCTGAGCACAATGGGACTTAACACCTTAGGTCATCAGTTCCCTAGAACTTAGAACTACTTAAACCTAACTAACCTAAGGACATCACACACATCCATGCCCGAGGCAGGATTCGAACCTGCGACCGTAGCAGTCTCGTGGTTCCGGACTGCAGCGCCTAGAACCGCACGGCCACCGCGGCCGGCCAAGGTTTAAGTAGTTCTAAGTTCTAGGGGACAGATGACCTCAGAAGTTAGGTCCCATAGTGCTCAGAGCCATTTGAACCATTTGAACCAAGTTCCATTCTTTACAGAACCGATTAAATGTCCTTTGAGATGTGTGGGGTGCTGGTGTCAGCGTGGCCTGCACGGTACACGGCCATTCTGGCTGGCCCGTGGGACTGCGCAGCACAGCACATCCCAGCCCGATCCGCAGCAACCGACCGTCGCTTCCCCATCCCGGCGCGTTGATTACTCTCGGGAGCAGCCCCTCACTTCTGTTGCGTAACGTTCCCTGACCGTCTGTAAAGTCCAATATTTATTCTCAGTACTACTACTAATTATTCAAAAGAGGTTGGCAGCGGTTTCAGTGAATGTTCGAGAATGCATGCTTCACTGCAGTGTTAGTTCACGAATTCTTAATAGCTCCAGACAGTTACAGATTCATCATAGGTATTTTTTAAGATTGTATCAGTGATCGTCGGCTCACAAGGAAGGAGGCCACGCGGCAGACGGATTTTTGTATTTGTTTATGCTTATGGTACATAAAGTTTAGAACTAAAATAGCAGTCTCCCTAAACAGTTCAATAAAGTTCTCAAAAATAATCGAGAAGCATTGAAATTTTTCGAGGATCTTTAATTCGGTAAATTTAGGGAAATTTTGTGATGAGTGATAGGGCTCTGTGGTAGAACGCTCCCGAACCATGTGTGTGTCCTGCATTCGATTCCCACCTGACGCAAATATTTAAACAAATGAGAATGTTCCATGAGCATTTCCTTTAAGCGTAAAATACATAAATATGAAAAATTAATTTCTAATAATTTTTCTGCTGGTTGTCTTCTTTTTCCTGCTACAGAACAGCATGTCAGTCAAATGAAAAGAACGTTATGCGTCAGTAAAATATTAACAGTTTACTTATGTGAAATTGAAATAATGCAATTATAGTTTTACACCTCAGACCGTATTTTACGCGCAAAATATTTTGCTTGTACTACAGTACTGCAGCATGCTCAGAACCTTTTAATGATAATGGAGCCACTGTAATGCATATTTCTCCGTACTACAACACTTTATAAACTACGTCTTCGTCTCACACCGGATTTTACAAGTTACCCTCTGCACCTCGGAAACGGACAACGATATCAGTAAATTTTCGAGATTGTTCTGGATGTGGATTCGGGAATACATCTTAAAAATTACAACCATTTGCTGTGCATAGCCGTCTTGAAATCCACGGCTCGGTTTTGGTAACTAAAAACCATGTTTTTGGGGTGTTTCTCAGTAAGGGATAAATATTTTTAAAAACAGGAAGATGACACTTCTAGACTAATACCTAGAGAATATATCGTCAAAATTTGAGCAATTTGCTGGGCTTAGTTGTTTAGGTGTCCTCTGTTGACGCGAAAAAATGATGAATAACGCCCGTTTCGGGTTTTCTCACCAACCACCCATGAATTAAATGGTGACTTCATAATCTCCATAAGGGGCACCGCGGATCAGATCTACTGCAAAAAGAACCAACCGATTTGCTCAAATTTCCTAAGCTGCAGGAAGTGTGTGATATTCAAACTTTGACCCTGTACTGTAGGCTACTTACAGTAAGATTATCCCTTATTTGCGTATACACATGGTCCCAAGCCCAAGCGCCATCCACAACGCTTGACCCTAACTTTCTAACGCCAACAGAGCCGGAGTTATGAGCACCAAAAATACGCCGTTGTTATGCGCGTCGGGATGGAGCTCATTGTAGGGCATGCAGTCGCATGCGTACCATTGTCAAAGAGTCTTTCTTTCTCCCCGTAAGTGTTACTCGCTGCAGACAGGCGCAAGGAATTTTTCGGAAATTTGTGGTAAGGTTTTGTGGGACCAAACTGCTGAGGTCATCGGTCCCTAAGCTTATGCACTACTTAATCGAACTTAAACTAACTTATGCTAAGGACGACACACATGCCCATCCCCGAGGGAGGACTCGAACCTCCGACGGAGAAGACCGCGCTGCTACCCCGCGCGGCACACACACGCAAGGCTGGAGCGGTGAATGCCGAAGCAGAATAAATGGCAGGAAGAGAGCTGGTGAGCTGTCTGTGGCGCCGTTTCCGTATCACTACGGGAGACGCGGTTGCCAAGCGGCGAGATTCCGCAGCAGCAGACATTCTGCCCCGTGTAGATTGCTGTGTCTTCCCCATATGCAATAGCGTGAGTCCATTTACCGTGCAGCTGACGTTCCACAAACATCACGCTCCTGCGAATTCAGACTTTGTATCCGTGTCGCGTGGATGACTAATGAGTGGATGACTGTTGAAAAAAAAATGGGTCTGAGCACTATGGGACTTAACTTCTGAGGTCATCAGTCCCCTAGAACTTAGAACTACTTAAACCTAACTAACCTAAGGACAGCACACACATCCATACCCGAGGCAGGATTCGAACCTGCGACCGTAGCGGTCGCAGAGTTCCAGACTGTAGCGCCTAGAACCGCTCGGCCACCCTGGCCGGCGTGGATGACTGTATTACCTGTCCGAAATACTTTTATCAGCAGTTAATACGGAGTCTAACTGAGCGAGGTATCAATAGCCAGGCAGTGGGAGAATCATCCGTCCTTCTAGACTGCACCTGAATAGAGCGGCTATTATTTTCAAACACTGTAGAATATCTACTACATGTTTATTTCTTATTGAGTCACCTTCGAAGAAGTTGCCGTTAGTGACAAGATATTTGATCGATAGACTCATGCACAATACTCACACATACAGGACCTTTTTGCGTCATAGTTACCTAAGAAATAACAAATTTAATAAGGCAAATAGTATTAAAATGATTTGAGTGTCCGTGGAGACACTGCGAGTAAATAATACTGACTGTGAACTAATAAAGTTAATACTAGCAATAATTATTCGACCGCTGCTGCTGCCACTAATAATAATAATAATAATAATAATAATAATAATAATAATAATAAAGATAATGGTAGATATAAAAAGAATAAATAGATGTTTTCCGATATAGCGAGTAGTGGCGAAAGGAAATTTAAGGAGACTGCACCAGCTGAGAATACTGGAAAATGAAGAAGCTGGAAAGAAGGGTGTACAGGGCTAACGAATGCATACACGGACAGTGATAATCATTACAGCTGCTTCAGTGGATGTATCATGTCTTCTGAAGCTGGAGATGTTATTCAGCTCTTTAGTATAATGCGGAAGGTTATTCCAGAGTCGGGTTCCTGCTACTGCTAAGGACTTCGAGAAAGAGACTGAACGATGGTGTGACAGAAAGGATTTTGCTCTAATGGGAACGGTGTTTCCACCATGTTGTTCAGAAAAGAGCGTTAAGATCAAGGAGAAATATGAGGGATAGTGTTCATTGATAAGACAGTAGAGGAGAAACACGGTATGTCAATCTCTGCACTTGTCTGCACGCAGCCAGGATAACTGTGCCTATGATGGCGAAATATGATCGAAGCGTCGAACGTCACAGATATAACGAACACAGACACTCGTGACCAATTTCAGGCCACGTGAGTTTCCAGTAAGGAATATCAATAAGATTCAGCTAAATACTTTGAAGGAAATGTCACAAAGCTGTGTAAAAGGAGTAACTACAGAAGACTGGGGAAAGCGCATAACACGTTAAAAATACTGAAGAGGAACAATGGCGCCGTGATGGAGTTAATGGAACAATAACTTGGATGATGATGTTCGTATTGCATTGATAGCGGGTGAAGGTCGGCCTCCGTGTAGTAAGTCTTTTTAGTTGACGCCATATAGGGCGACTTGTGTGTCGGCGATGATGAAATGGTGATGAGAACACAATACCTAGTTCTGGAAAGGGGAAGAATCTCCTACCAGCGTGGGAATGGAACTCGGGCCTGCTGTATGGCAGTCAGACGCGCTGACCACTCAGCTAAGGAAACGGACAACGACCTAAAGATCGTAGTACAGCTTGACTTTGAAAGCAGTGAAGAACAGCGTGGCTAAGGCAGCCACGTTTTCTGCTCCAGTTGATCAGAAGGAAGATCTACCGATGCGGCAAAACAGTCTGTTGATATAATCATAGAATACCATATAGGCTTTCTCAGCCGGTATTTGCGTTACCGTTGATATTTGTTTTACGGGCATAACGCCATGGTCCAAGGCATAATTCTCTGCCTGACGTCAGCAGCTCGTGGTCGCGCGGTAGCGTTCTCGCTTCCCGCGCCCGGGTTCGATTCCCGGTGGGGTCAGGGATTTTCTCTGCCTCGTGATGACTGGGTGTTGTGTGATGTCCTTAGGTTAGTTAGGTTTAAGTAGTTCTAAGTTCTAGCTGACTGATGACCACAGCTGCTAAGTCTCATGGTGCTCAGAGACATTTGAACCATTTTTTGAACGTTTCCTTTACGAACTGGCACTAAACAAAGGAAAGTGCGAGGTCATCCACATGGGTACTAAAAGAAATACGACAAATTTTGGGTATACGATAAATCGCACAAATCTAAGGGCTGTCAATTCGACTAAATACCTAGGAATTACAATTACGAGATAATATTGTGAGGAAGGCGAAAAAAAGACTGCGCTTTGTTGGCAGAACACTTAGAAGATGCGAAAAACCCACTAAAGAGACAGCCTACATTACACTTTTCCGTCCTCTGCTGGAATATTGCTGCGCGGTGTGGGATCGTTACCAGGTAGGATTGACGGAGGACATAAAAAAGTGCAAAGAAGGGCAGCCCGTTTCGTGTTATGGCGCAATAGGGGTGAGAGTGTCACTGATATGATAGCGAGTTGGGGTGGCAGTTGCTGAAGCAAAGGCGCTTTTCTTTGCGGCGAGATCTATTTATGAAATTCCAATCACCAACTTTCTCTTCCGAATGCGAAAATATTTTGTTGACACCCACCTACGTAGGGAGAAATGATCATCATAATAAAATAAGAGAAATCAGAGCTCGAACGGAAAGATTTAGGTGTTTCCTTTTTCCTACGCGCCATTCGAGAGTGCAACGGTAGACAAGTAGTATGAAAATGGTTCGATGAAACCTCTGCCAGGCACTTAAGTGTGACTTTCAGAGTAACCATGTAGATGTAGATGTAGATGTAGACTGGAGAAATCATCAAAACCTTAACGACTCAGAAACCATTTACAGTCTCAAACAGGCTCTGCAAGACGAACTGTTATTATGTATCTTCGCAACGGGTGGTTCATGACGTCATCAGACCGCGCTGCCTAAGATCGAGGAATCGTGACAACGTATGCTGTGCACTTTGTCATGGGGAAGTGTTGACTTTTTTATTTTGGTTCGAATTAAGACTCTAAACTTGTCTAATTTCAGTCGTTCTGCTTTTCTATTGAATTCTGAATTTCTGTATATCTTTGTACATCGTAGCATAGTAATGATTAGATCTTGCTAAAACCACAGTCTCAGAGAAACTAATTTGGTGGTTCCCCGGTCCCAGTGCATGACTTGCCGGTGTATTCATCTTGCTCAGGCGACAATTGCTCTTGTGTTTCTTAACTTGTGTGTTAGTGCTTCTTTTTGTAGTTCCTGCGCACACTTGACTGCAAATACAAGGGATTTTACACTGAGGTGATAAAAGTCATTTGATACCGCCTAATATACAGGGTATTACAAAAAGGTACGGCCAAACTTTCAGGAAACATTCCTCACACACAATGTGATTGTGGAGGGTGGAAGTTCCTCCACCTGTGTCTTAGAACTGCCCAATGTACAGTGTATTCCTTCAATACTGCGTAATTCCGTTGAGCAGTTATCGCAGTTGGTAGAGTTTTGCGTTATGACACTCGACTTCGATAGTTCGGTTAGATCACTAAGCGTATTTCCTTATTTCCTACACTGGACTCGCATTCGGGAGGACGAGGGTTAAATCCCGCTTCCGGACATCCTGATTTAGGTTTTCCGTGATTTCCCTAAATCGCTCCAGGCAAATGACGGAATGGTTCTTTTGAAAGGGCACGGCCGACTACCTTCCCCGTCCTTCCCTAATCCGATGAGACCGATGACCTCGCTGGTCTCCTCTCCCAAACAACCCAACCCAACCCTTATTTCCTAATATTAGGCTGCGTGGTGTGGTATATGACCGCTCAGTAGTTGTACTGCAATTACAGCAGATCCCCAGCATAGCGCAGCAAATGCGACATGCCATGGACTCAACAAGTCATTGGAAGTTTCCTGCACAAACACCGAGCCATACTGCCTCTTTAGCCGTCCATAATTGTGGAAGTGTTGTCGGCGAAGAATTTCGTGCACGAACTGACCTCTCGATTATGTCCCATAAATGTTCGATGGGATTCACGTCGGGCGATCTGGGTGCCCAGATCATTCCCTCGAATTGTCCAAATGTTCTTCAAACAAACAGCGAACAACTGTGGCCCGGTGACATGGCTCATTGTCACCCATAAAAATCCCATCCCAGTTTGGGAACATGAAGTCCACGAATGGTGCAAATGATCTCCAACAAGCCGAATATAATATTTCCAATCAGTGATCGGTTCAGTTGGACCAGAGGAAACATTCCATTCCATGTAAACACAGCCCACACCTTTATGGAGCCACCACAAGCTTGCACAGTGCCTTGTTGAGAACTTGGGTCCATAGCTTAGTGGGTTCTGCGTTACACTCGAACCCTACCATAGCTGAAGTCGGGACTCATCTGACCAGGCCACGGTTTTCCAGTCGTCTAGGGTCCAACCATCTAGGGTCCAACCAATATGGTCACGTGCCCGGGAAAGGCGCTGCAGGCGATGTCGTGCTGCCAAAGCCTATTAACGCCAAATTTCGCAGCACTGTCCTAGCTGGTACATTCCTCGTACGTCCCACATTCATTTCTGCTACTACTTCACGCAGTGTTGCTTGTCTGTTAGCACTGACAACTCTACTCAAACACCGGTGCTGTCGGTCGTTAAGTGAAGGCCGTCGGCAACTGCGTTGTCCAGGATGAGAGATAACGCCTGACATTTCGTGTTTGACACTGTATATCTCGTAATATCGAATTCCCTAACGATTTACGAAATCGAATATCCATACACCTAGCTCCAACTACCGTTCCACGTTCAAAATCTGTTAATTCCCGCCGTGCAGCATTAATCGCGTCGGAAACCTTTGCACATGACTCGCCTGAGTAAAAATGACAGCTACGCCATTGCACTGCCCTTTTATACCCTGTGTAAACGATACTACCGTCATCTGAATATGTGCATATCGCTATCCTTAGACTTTTGTCACCTCATTGTACAAAACACGTGTAATTATTTAATACCGAAACTTTAGTTAATCCTCCTGCAGTCATACAAATCACGTAGCTACATTGTTAAGTGTACTGTGTCGCACTACTCGCGCTATCTTCGGACCCTGTTTCCAGTGTACCCTTCTGCCATTAGTTCTATTTACCAACTACCATGCTTACCACTCTCGTCCTTTAAATTTCATTAGAACATTACGTCACCAGTGTATATAATAAATCGTTTCACAGTTAGTTACCAAACTCCGTTACGTTTGTTATATTCTACGGATGACTGTGGAGGAACTGGTAGCACGCTTTCATGCTGCCCTTGTAACTGTTGTTACAGCTCCGCCGTGACGAGTTCAGAGAAGCATGAATCGCAAATGTCTTGAGGTTCGAGGAGGTCTGTTTGAGCATCTAGTCTTAAGACTACGTATGTTTTGTGCAAATAGCATTGTACATTTTGTGACTGGTACAGTATCTGAGGCCGGCCGGAATGGCCGTGCGGTTCTAGGCGCTACAGTCTGGAACAGGGCGACCGCTACGGTCGCAGGTTCGAATCCTGCCTCGGGCATGGATGTGTGTGATGTCCTTAGGTTAGTTAGGTTTAATTAGTTCTAAGTTCTAGGCGACTGATGACCTCAGAAGTTTAAGTCGCATAGTGCTCAGAGTCATTTGAACCATTTGAACCACAGTATCTGAAGTACTGAAACTAGCCGCTCTTACTGCATGTAGTCTGTATGTTTAACATCCTCACATTTAAAGTTTGTGGTTACTTCTGTCCTATAACAAAAAAAAAAAAGGTTCAAATGGCTCTGAGCACCATGGGACTTAACCTCTGAGGTCATCAGTCCCCTAGAACTTAGAACTACTTAAACCTAACTAACCTAAGGACATCAGACACATCCATGCCCGAGGCAGGATTCGAACCTGCGACCGCAGCGGTCGCGCGGTTCCAGACTGAAGCGCCTAGAAACGCTCGGCCAGAACGGCCGGCTGTCCTGTAACAATTAACTTATTGTAACTAATTATTTATTTATTGTTCAGCTAATTCAGTCTATACAAGATGTAGCCTCTTTAAGTAATTAAATACATTTTTAAGAGGTTTTTCCATGCATCTCTGTCAGCTGCTGTCTTCTGCCAGTTGAAGCCCGCAACTTTCCTGAGTTCCTTATCCCAGGGAACAGGTGGTCTTCGTTTTTCTCTGGGACTCCAGTCTAAAACGGATTTTGTCCGTCTTCCATCCTTCGTTCGTGCTGTATGTCCTGCCCACTGACATTTTAGAGTCTTAGCCCGTTCTATAATATCTTTTACTCCTGTTATTGCTCGAATGTCTTCACTTTTCTGTCGATCTTTCTTAGTGATTCCTAACATTGACCTTTCCATAGCTCTCTAAGCAGTTCTAAGTTTCCTTTTGAAAAATTCATTTAAAGTCCAAGTTTCACACCCGTACGTTAAAACCGGTAGGACACACTGATCTTTAAGTAGACTGGCATGTTAGATTTGAAAACTGTTGCATTCCTTCCGTAAGCTCTCCAACACAGTTAAATTCGACGAAAAATTTCGGGTTTAAAATCATCTTTTATGTCAATTAATTGCCCCAGATAAACGTATTCTGTAATATTGTTTAGGATGTTGCCGTTCAGTGTTACTTGCCCTGCAGATACCCACTTATTATGCATAACCTTAGTTTTAGAGTGATTTATTTTAAGTCCAACTTCCTGACAACGACCTGTTAAGTCTTTTATAGAGGACTGCATTTCCATCTTACTGTTAGCTAGGACCACTGTATCGTCAGCAAATCTCAGGTTGGTGAGTCTTTTACCATTTATCCTTATTCCTCTGTTGTTCCAAATAATTACTCTTCGTGAATACACGGTCCAGTCATCACCTATGTTCGACGTCAACGTGCAATAACCACTCGCAGACGGCAGTTGGCAGCACTAGCGGTGGAGAATATATGAAGCTCGTCGGGGGACGCGAAAAATAGTGCAGTCGTTGTCGTAATGCGGAAACGGAGCAATTTATCTGACGTCCAAAAGGACATGAGCGTTGGCTTCCGGGTCAAGGGTGAAAACATTTCCGGAACGGCTAAGTTTGTTAACTGTTCGCTTGCCACCGTGGTTAAAGTATACCGTACATGACAAAATGGCGCTATCCAAAACACGCGACGAAGCAACTAGCGCACGACGAGCCGTTGATGAGAGAGGTGAACGACGGCTGTGGAGAGGTTTACGTGCGAATAGGCGTCCAGCTGTTGAGCAAGTGAACGCCCAGATGAACCAAGAGGGTGGCTGAGCGGTTCTAGGTGCCACAGTCTGGAGCCGCCCGACCGCTGCGGTCGCAGGTTCGAATCCTGCCTCGGGCATGGATGTGTGTGATGTCCTTAGGTTAGTTAGGTTTAAGTAGTTCTAAGTTCCAGGGGACTGATGACCTCAGAAGTTGAGTCCCATAGTGCTCAGAGCCGTTTTTTGAACCAAGAGGCAACCAACAGTGTTTCCTCAACGACCGTCGCACGAACGTTGCTGCATATGGGCCTCCGCAGCTGGCGCCTGGTTCGTGCATCCATGCTGGCTGCTGTTCATCGCCGACGGAGGCAGGAATTTGCACTCTAATACCGTAACTGGTGTGTTTTCAGATGAATCACGTTTTATGCTCCCTCGGACAGACTGCCGTTGCCGCATACGGCGCCGGCCGCTGTAACCGAGCGGGTCTAGGCGCTTCAGTCGCAGGTTCGAATCCTGCCTCGGGCATGGATGTGTGTGATGTCCTTAGGTTAGTTAAATTTAAGTAGTTCTAAGTCTAGGGGACTGATGACCTCAGGTGCTAAGTCCCATAGTGCTTCAAGCCATTTGAACCATTGTGAACCGCAGACGGCGTGAAACGTCTGAAAGCAAATACCTGCAACAATCGTCGGGCGGGTCCAGACCGGAGGGCGTTCCCTGGGTGATCTCGTCGTTCAGTATGGCACAATGGATCAACGCAAGTACGGATCTATCCTCGGCGACCACGTCCATCCATACATGCGGTTTGTTTTTCCTCGGTACGATAGCATTACCGACAGGACAACGCAACGTGTCACACAGCTCGCAGTGTATGTGCATAGTTTGAAGAGTACCGAGATGACCCTACCGTACTCTCCATGGCTCCGAACTCGCGGGACTGAACCCCAGTCGAGGATCTGTGGGACCACCTCGACTGGGCTGCTCGCGCCGTGGATCGTCAGCCGAGAAACCTAGCGCAACCAGCCACGGCAGTGGAGTCGGCATAGCTCCACATCCCCGTCACTACATTCCAGAACGTCACTCTCTTCCTGGCCGTCTCGCAGTAGTCCGCGCTGAAAAAATTGGTTATGCAGGCTTTTAAAGGGTGGTCACGTTAATGTGACTGGACAGTGCATTTGTGACATGTCTGTCAAATAACTGATACGTTCGACATTAAAAAACTTTGGTTGGAGGATGTCTATCGTTTCGGAAACAGTGTATGCTACAGATTATTAGGCAGATTAAAATCATGCTAAATTTTTAACACTCGCACCCGGAATCGAAGTCTCGAACTAGATTATTGTACCGTAGAACCCTACCTCCTGCACAACCGTGCAACACGGTTACGCAATATTGAAGAAGATACTTGCGTACAAGTGATTACTGTGTTGTCAGATTGCCTTCCTTTGACGTCCTTTCTCTACCGAAAATATGCAAGGGACGAATTTTTTTGTACTAAGACACAAAGAAATGAGTGACATAAATAAGCTGCTAGTGTGCACTGACTTAAATCAATGAGGAAAGTTGAAAATTTGTGCCCGAACGGGATTCGAACTCGGGTCTCCTGTTTACTAGGCAGATGCGCTGACCGCTGACCATGTCCGTAGAAGATTACTGTACGAATATTTTCCACTGTACGTTGAAATAACGTTGTCATTATTCGTCTACTAATTGTATGTCTGGTGAATGAATTAAAAAATAAATGAATGACAATATGATATGAAATTATCTTCGGTGAAACTGCTGTAGTAATCAGTTCCAGGCACCTGTTTTCGGAAAAGTGATGTGTTATGTGTGTGTTTTGCCGCGAAATTATTGCCAACGCGTAAAATCTTTAATGACGTTTCTTTCCCGAGTGACATTCATACGAAGAAATATCACTGTGGCAAACCTGCCTTTGCGCAGTGCTCGTGGTGTTCGGAATTTCTATGTTTCGAATGTTTCTACAATAGATATCAACCAAGGGAGTACACCAAATCATCTTGAAGAATAAACATAAGAACAAAAAGTGAGGATTAATATAAGAATTGATATAAGAATGGATTATAAAAATATGAGAATTTAAAAAGATTAACCCCTGGAAATACCATACACACAGATATGTTATATAATAAATGTATGCCAATGTGAAACCAAGTTTAATTTTATAATTAATATAACGGCCTTTATCCCCTAACTTGATAAGAAACATTCGTGTAGTAATCTTCTACGGACATGGTTAGATAAATGAAAAAACTGATAACAACAATCGGGTTTCGAACACAGTGCGCGAAAGTCAGAGGCCGCCACGCTATCCACTGTGCCACCGTTGTAGTTGAACTACGTACTCGCTTTGCCTTGAAAACTTTGGCCGCCGTTTTCTAAGAAACTGTCGAGTATCTATGGACAAACCGAGACACGTCTTCGTGTATTTTGACTCTTCTTCCACCGAGCAAAGCTTCTGGGAGATTTAGTTATGGTACTTGCTGTGTTCTCCTCGTTATCAGAACTTAGTAATAACAACAAAAAAAGGAAACAGATACTCGTTTCTTGGAATTTTTAAAAATTTAACTGTGTCCTATCCTGAAAACTATGATTTTCGAACCAGGGTTCCTTATCTCAAGATGATACATGTGCCCATCCCTAAAAATACATGTCATCACAAGCGAAACACCCTTCACACGTTTTGTGAATGTACGTTTAAATGTGTGTCTGTGATGCATACCCATGACCAGGGAATTAGCCTGACTCCATGTAGGGTGCAGCCCTTCTTTGCGACGACACTAACCGGGTGGTGTGCTCACCGCCCCACCATTCATTTTATAGCAGGCTGAGTTCAACAGGAACCGCTCTGCAGGGACTGGAACGAGGAAAGGTCTTTGCCCCCCCCCCCCCCCCCAATCCAGGTTTGAACCCGCCATGCTCTACCCGCTAGACCACCACGGCCACACAATAAAATTTAATTAAAATTTAATTTAATTTTTCCTGGCATTTTTTTAGTTTAAAGTCTCAAGTAAAGCTTTAACTTTTGCACGATTATGGGCTTTTCGACTTTTCTGTTCAGTTTTTTTATGTGTTTGGTAATGGCTTGTTTTTTGCCTGTCGCTATTAACAATCTAAATAATAGCAGTTGTTTAATAATGTGTCTCCGGACATCGTTTATCGGACCACTTAAACCATACACCTAGCCATCACAGGGAATTTGTGGACGGAGATAGTACAGGTCAGAAAGCAATCGAACTGTGCAGAGTCTCTCTCGTTGTCATGAGCAGAGTGCAGATGCAGCCAGAGATGATGACGACTTGATAGGGAGCGTCTCTCGTCACGAAGTCCGTCGTGACCTGTACCCCGTTTACGTTGCAAAGCTGCTGGCTTGCTGCCAGAAGTGGAGGACCGCACGTGACCTCTGTTGGCGAATTTAGACGGCCGTTTTGACGGCCAGTACCTTGGCCCCAGTCTACCGCCCAACCATGCTCACAACCGCTTCGATCCGCTCTTTCAGCCTCTGGCGAAGTCTTCTCGAATTCTTCTTCCGTTCGCTGAATGGCACGTAAGGAGAACACACGCATTACTCATATAAAACCCTACGATAGCAAGAAAAACTTGTTATCATTCACGCTTCACGAGAAATGAATGGAGCATACCGAACAGCGTAGATGAGGCATTCACGAGTTCGCTGTCGAAGTTCCGAGATTGTTACAGAACGTCGTATCTTCAACCGCTCTCCATTTTTCTATGCGTAAAGAAGGAGTTAATTTCGTATCGGAGCTACATCATCTATCTGTGCGATATGTTACATTCTTCGCTCGTGATTCCTTCTAAAGGACATAAATCACTTTTCCTTCCTGAGGCCGTAATTGATCACCACTGATGTCAATTCACAGTATATTCTTAGCAAGTGCCTGT
Source organism: Schistocerca americana (assembly GCF_021461395.2). NCBI lineage: Eukaryota > Metazoa > Arthropoda > Insecta > Orthoptera > Acrididae > Schistocerca > Schistocerca americana. Next base: position 426,679,685 of record NC_060130.1, on the reverse strand, counting down.
TGTTGCAATTTGCATTCCCTGTCGTCCGACGTGACTTCGTACTCCCTGTATGAAAATCTAATGCTATCGTACTCCTCGATTCTGTATTTGGAGTAATCTGATGATCTGCGACGTTCCGTTTCTCCTAGGGCATATATTCACTTAAATCATCGGACCAATTTTTGCCCTTTGTTCAGAATAGGCTACAGAATTATCGACCGTGCCCATTATGATGTGATTTTTCTTTCAGCTTTTACTTACGTCAATTTACCCACAACAAGCGACCACAGTTACGCTCTAATGTCACATGTACACTGTACAATGATCTTGCGAGAGCTCAGAGCGAGTATCTGTTTGGCTTTCATCGTATATTCATTACTCCAAGTTAATGGTGACTCGTCGTGAAATGGACGTGGTGATCGTTCAGTCGTCGCGTCCAAGTTACGGGCACCGTTCCGAGCAGCGCACATCTCGTTCGGTGGCGTTACAGGTATGCTCAGTATGAATTAAGTCAGCTGTTCTCCAAACCATCCTGAAGCAATCCTGGTACGCCAATGTCATGCGTTGTCTTGCTCCAGGCACAGTCCAACTTTTTTTGGTGCTTTACATCCACAGCTATACTCCATAAGACACATTGCGATGAGTGGCAGAGATTACTTCCTTTCTCGAATGATGTGCGGGAAGAACACCTCTTAGCAAGCCTCCCTACAACTCGAATCACTCTAATTTTGCCTTCATGATTTTTTCGTGGAATATATCTAGGGGCTCAACATGTTTGTTGACTCTTCTAGGAACGACTGTTCTATAAATTGTAACTTAAGTTCCTGCAGATTTTTCTAGTTAACCTCATTCCGGTATCTGCCTTTTCTACGATTAGTTACAAGTGGCCTTTCCACTAAAAATCGTTACATACGCATACTCAGAGATATGACATGCATGTGATTGTTTCTAGCGATTCTTCAGCAATCGTGCACTCAAACAACAGGTGTCATTCCGCCTATTTATGCGTAACGCCTTACATTTCATTTTATTAGGGTCAGTTGCCACTCACTTGCACCAAGCGTCGAACATCTGTAGGTCTTTTCGCATTTCGCTACAATTTTCTGGCGTTGCGACATCTCTGTATACAACAGCAGTATCCGTGAGCAGCTTCACTGCGCTTCAGACGTCATCCGCTAAATCATATACACTTGTGTGCAAAAGTTAAGGACGAAAGTAACTTTCGCATAGTGTGTCACTGACAAGTAACGTGCACCAACAGTATTCAGCCGCGCTGGTAGAGAAACTGAACTTTCTGCTACAAGAACTCTTACCAACATTGTGGCCAACAGAGGGACACGTTGTAGAGCATGCATTTTCGTCTCAGGTGAAGATAAACCTATTATGAATTGCGGTGACTTCAGTTTAATTATTGTCTTTGAATAAAAGTGTCATTTCAGTTCGTCTCTTTGATATTTCTTTGTTACCCTCTGTGCTATAATGTAATAGTTCTTTTTCTATATATGGTCCAATTATCGTTGATCTATGACACTTGGCAGTGACACATCGTGCGAAAGTCAGAAACAGCTCGAAAAGCTTGTAAAGGTGTTGCAGAGTAGGTTCTGCTACGAAATAACTGTTAAGAAAAAAATTCGATACGTTACGCTGTTCCCAAGTTAAATAGCATTGAAAGTTAGCCAGTCAGGCCGTTGCGCGTGCAAATTCAGATGGCTTGCCCGATACAATTAGTGTCAGTTGTTCTCACAGCGGAGACAATAGCGCACGAGACCGCTCAGCTTTTCTCTCGGTTCGATCCTTACTACCGACTCATGCACCATCTGTGTATCGCTCTCCTGCTAAGTTTTAGGAAAACAAATGAACATGTTTGACGACACCGCCTCTGGCGAGCCGCTTGCATTTCCACACCCAGCGGCCTGGTAGGCTAATTTCAATGCTAATTAACTCGGAAACATTGCAAAGTATCGAATTTTTTTAACAATTATTTCTCACCACTACCTACACTGGTACGCCCTTACAAACTTTTCAGACTGTTTCTGAGCTGCAGAAAATGATTCATAAGATGATAGGGAATAAAAAAGATCAGACAGACATATGCCTATAAACGCGTTCCAATGGAGATAAACCCACTTGAAGATGGAGATGAAATGTGTCGAACACTGTACAATATGACTCAAGTATCAGTAGCAGGTAGATGGCCTATCAGCATAGCGCAAGCAAGACGACCGTGTGGAAAATTCTGCACGTCAACTGTCACTATTCGTTTCACTTACAACGCGTGCAGACCTTATTACTTATAGACCTGCCTCCGCAGCGAGAGTTTTGTCGTGGGTTCGTCGCACAGGTCCCCTTGATGATTGGTTTCTATCAACCATCCTGTTAACAGATGAGCTTACCTTTACAAGGGGAGGTATCGTCAAACTTCCCAGCACCGACCTGTGGAGTACGAGAATCCTTGCGGTATGCTGACAGCGAACCACCAGCACTGGTTCAGCCTCAATGTGTCAACGGGGCTTATTGGCAACCGTCTCTTAAGTGTAGAACTAAAACATTAGTACAAATAGAATATTCCCACTTGCCTGGCGAGCTCTCATTTGTGCTTTCAATCGTTCAAATCTACACTATCAACGATCTCGTATCTCCGCCTTCAAGTGAGTGAAACAAATTTTCAGCCCTATGTCCATTCGATCTCTTTTGTTCCTTATTCTCTCAGGGACCGTTTCCTACAGATTGTCACCACTTAGTAGAATCATCCTTTATTTAACACCGACCTGCTGTGTTCTGCCTGATAGGAAATCTACAATTCGATCACAAATCTGGTATGATATTTTGTACGCTCGTATTTTGGCTAGTAGAAGGCAGTGAGGAACTGTATCAAATACATGTTATTTTAACTTGTTGGCAACAGCAGTCAAATTTCCAAATTTTGAATTAAATGATCCGCACTGGCCGGCCGGGGTGGACGAGCGGTTCTAGGCGCTACACTCTGGCTCAAAATGGCTCTGAGCACTATAGGACTTAACTGCTCTGGTCATGAGTCCCCTAGAACTTAGAACTACTTAAACCAAACTAACCTAAGGACATCACACACATCCATGCCCGAGGCAGGATACGCAGTTTGGGTGCATAGATCCTGAGAAATCAGTACCCAGAACAACCACCTCTGGCCTAAATAACGGCCTTGATACGCCTGGGCATTGAGTCAAACAGAGATTGGATGGCGTGTACGGGTACAGCTGCTCATGCAGCTTCAACACGATACCACAATTCATCAAGAGTAGTGACCGGCATATTGTGACGAGCCATTTGCTCGGCCACCATTGACCAGACGTTTTCAATTGGTGAGAGATCTGGAGAATGTGCTGGCCAGGGCAGCAGTCGAACATTTTCTGTATCCAGAAAGGCTCGTACAGGACCTGCAACATGCGGTCGTGCATTATCCTGCTGAAATGTAGGGTTTCGCAGGGATCGAATGAAGGGTAGAGCCACGGGTCGTTACACATCTGAAATGTAACGTCCACTGTTCAAAGTGCCGTCAATGCGAACAAGAGGTGACCGAGACGTGTAACCAATGGCACCCCATACCATCACGCTGGGTGATACGACTGTATGGTGATGACGAATACACGCATCCGATGTGCGTTCACCGCGATGTCGCCAAACACGGATGCGACCATCATGATGCTGTAAACAGAACCTGGATTCATCGGAAAAAAATGACGTTTTGGTGCACCCAGGTTCGTCGTTGAGTACACCATCGCAGGCGCTCCTGTCTGTGATGCAGCATCAAGGGTAACTGCAGCCATGGTCTCCGAGCTGATAGTCCATGCTGCTGCAAACGTCGTCGAACTGTTCGTGCAAATGGTTGTTGTCTTGTAAACGTCCCCATCTTTCACTCAGGGATCGAGACGTGGCTGCACGATCCGTTACAGCCATGCGGATAGGATGCCGGGAAAATTCCCAGCAGCTGAAACATCCCGTCGTGAAAGCCTTCATTGTATGGTTGAACTACTGAACTGTTTCTCGCGTCCCCCAACACGACCTTCGAGTCCTCCACTGCTAGTGTTGCCACCTAACGTTTGTGAGGGGTTACTGCACGTTGATGTGGAATGTAGGAGGTGATCACTTTAGTGTGACGAGACCGTGCAATAATGAATATAGGGACACATATGGCTGACATGGTGTAAAAGCCCGTGTGTACTGCAAGATGCCAATCAAATTGTAGTTACAGTGGCGATTGGCGCGGATGCATCAGTCTTAAACAACGTCAGGGGCCACTAGCAACTCAGGGAATCGAGGAGTCGGTGACTGTCACTCATCAAGGGTAAATAAAAGGATCTTAGTGCCCATGGGGATGCAGGACATGCTGGTTAATTAATTAATTTCGGTGGGATATCACTTTTTTCAAGACAGTTATTTGGGGTACATGCGGTTTGCTCAAGCTTTATGGTGAGTACGGAAGAAGGAGGGAAGAATGATTAGGGTATAACGCCCTGTCGACAAAAATGCCATTAGAGACAGAGCACAAGCTCGAATTGGGTAAGGACGGGACGGAAATCGGCCGTGCCCTCTCAAAGGAACCATCTCGGCATTGCCTTAAACGATATAGGGGAATCACAGTAAACTTAAATGTGGACGGTCGGATGCGGATTTGAACCGCCATCCTCCCAAATGCGCAACCTCGCTCGCTCGAGGTGTGAAAAGACTACAGAGTGCGGTCGCGGAGTTTCACCGGCATTTTTCTACTTCCGAAGGCCGAGTGTTGTGATTTAGAGCAAAGGAGCCTGAGTGTACGGCAGCGGCATCCGATTGTTACGGGTGAAGGACAGTTTTGTTCTTCGAAGTAGGGTGTGTGGATCTCAGAACTAGTTTTATTATGGCATCCTTATAGAGCAAACTACGGGGGGTTCAAATGGCTCCAAGCACTATGGGACTTAACATCTGAGGTCATCAGTCTCCTAGACTTAGAACTACTTAAACCTAATTAACCTAAGAACATCACACACATCCATGCCCGAGGTAGGATTCGAAGCTGCGACAGTAGCAGCAGCGCCGTTCCAGACTGAAGCGCCTAGAGCCGCTCGGTCACAGCGGCCAGCTAACTACGGGTGGGAGACAGTGCTCTTTATGAGGCTTTTCGAAGTGGGAATAAGCCTTATCGTTTTCGTGCGAAATGATGATATTTTCTGTGAATGTTTGGAATGTTTCTGTTCTTTCCCCTTTGATTTTAGCTATATCTCAGTCTGTTGCTTATTTTGTGAAATTTGTGATGACAGAGCGTTGCAGGTCACCATTAGGTGGGCAATTGGTGACTGGTACGGTGTATGTTTCCGGTTCAGTAGTTGTATGAAGGTGTGCTGAAAAGTAATGGCTCCTAATTTTTTATCTGTTCTCAATATCGGTTGAGGTATCGGTTGAGGTGTGTATATATATATACACCTCAACCGATATAATATATATATATATATATATATATTACTCGACCGACTTCCCCTCTTCGCTGACGCAAGCTGCAACCCTCTGCCGCTAGAGGGCTCCGGTTTGTAGCGTGTAACATGGCGGTGTGTAACGTAACTATGTCGGTGCGTGAGCAACAGCGTGTTGTAATCGAGTTTCTAACCACAGAAAACGTGGCTGCAATTGAAATCCGTAGAAGAATGAAAGCTGTGAACGAAAATGATTGAATCGACATCAGTAATGTGCGACGTTGGTATGTTCGTGCTCGTAATGAAAGAATCGGCGGTGCTAACCCCAAAGTCTGTTACAGCGACCGAAGTGTTTCCAAAACTTAAAGAACATCTTCGAGGATTTGACTTTTATAATGATGATGCGGTGCAAGCAGATATGAGGTTTTGGCTCCGTCAACAAACATTCTACAGTGAGGGTGTCAACAAACAGGACTCTGAAGGGGAGAAATGTGTTCGTCGCCACGTAGCTATGTTGAGAAATAAATATGTAGGCACGAAGAATAAATATGTAGAATGTTAATAGAGTTTGTTTTATTTAAAAAGCTTTAAGACTTGTCACAAAAAATCGGAGGAACGCCTTCGTATTTAGGAACTTAACAAACTGCTGTATGAATGCATGGTTTCGCGGCGATATGAATTAATAAAATTTTCTCGGGCTTCCAGCCACTTCAGGTGGTTAAAATCCCACGAGCTTTCAAAAAATGGTTCAAATGGCTCTGAGCACTATGGGACTTAACTTCCAAGATCATCAGTCCCCTAGAACTTAGAGCTACTTAAACATAACTAAGCTAAGGACATCACACACATCCATGCCCGAGGCAAGATTCGAACCTGCGACCGGAGCGGTCGCGCGGTTACAGACTGTAGCGCCTAGAGGGCCGGCCGAAGTGGCCGTGCGGTTAAAGGCGCTGCAGTCTGGAACCGCAAGACCGCTACGGTCGCAGGTTCGAATCCTGCCTCGGGCATGGATGTTTGTGATGTCCTTAGGTTAGTTCGATTTAACTAGTTCTAAGTTATAGGGGACTAATGACCTCAGCAGTTGAGTCCCATAGTGCTCAGAGCCATTTGAACCATTTTTGTAGCGCCTAGAACCGCTAGGCCACCCCGGCCGGCCCCCACGAGCTTTCGACCGAGCTCTCCTCAGTCATTGTCAAGTGGTAAGACGGACTGCTGTGTCACCGTTTTACAGAGCTGATAGTTACACTCGTCTCGCATACCGAGGCAAGGTTGATGACTCTTATCTGCACTATTTCGTTATTACCGAAGTGCTGCCAAGTCTATACATATCTGTCGATAAACATAATGGTATAACTGCATCACTTAGTGATATCGCATGCCACACCGCACCGTGACTGGATTAACACTCGACACCGCGACTTCGAACTGCAAAACAAATCTCTAAAAAGACTAAGACACATATTAGGTGCTTATTCGTCATTTGCAGACAAATCAACTCGGAAGAATTTATAGAAATAATTTGTTTTCTTTTAGTTCCGAAATACTTAATTTTTTCACTTATGTATCATCTAAAACCGTTGATTTGCCATTTTTCGATTTCCTCATCCAAAGCATAAACTTTTAGTAAAAATGTGCTCCACAATACATACCTTCATCATCTTGGGTACTGTGAGACTCATCTCTTCTATTGCAAACTCTTTGTTTTCCGTATTTTAAGAGATGGTAGTCTTGACCAAAACAAGAAAATAATGACCAGTAAACATGGACTCTAAAGGGCATTCCTTAAGGATTATGAACACTTATTTATCTTTGCTCTTCTACTAGCAAGTTATCATAGATCTTAAGGTATGCATTTTGAAGCACATGTTTACCAGACACTTTTTTCTTATTTTGGTCCATACTATCTCCTCGAAAAATATGGAATGCAAAGAAGCTTCCGGTAGAGGAAACATGTTCCGCAGTATCGAAGATGAAGTAGTGCTTATAGCCCTCAAGATATGCATTTTAGAGCCCATCAGACTTTTTTGCTTCTAATAATCAGTCCTGTCATATCCTTGAATATTGACTATTCCAGGCGGCCGCTGTGGCCGAGCGGTTCTAGGCGCTTCAGTGTGGAATCGCGCGATCGCTACGGTCACAGGTTCTAATCCTGCCTCGGGCATGGGTGTGTGTGATGTCCTTAGGTTAGTTAGGTTAACGTAGTTCTAAGTTCTAGGGGACTGATGACCTTAGATGTTAAGTCCCATAGTGCTCAGAGCCATTTGAACCATTTTTTTGACCAGTCCTCCTGGGGCACGCTGTATGCAAGGTGTTTGAGGAGCAATCTATGTGCCTATGGCTGCCCAGGTCATCTGAATCCATTCCAATCGAGCGCATCTGGAACGCCATCGAGCGACATATGCGCGCCTCGAATCTGGTTATGCCCAATCTCAGTGAATTGTCAGGAATCAGGATGGTTCACTAATTTATTCTTTATGAAGTTCTAACATACTGATGGCGAACAGGACCAACAAACTGCGCTATTAAATGTTTAGATTCCTTCAGTATCTGTCACAGTTGCGACAACAGTTATTTCTTTGTGGTGACTAGTTTCGAATCATCTCGTCCTTTTTCAATCCATGGCCTTAGACGTAAGAGTAATTATACAGCTCCCATCAATGCACATGTGACTAACCAAATATTCATTATTCCTCGCCAGCAATCATTACATAGATACAAATTGATAAATTCCTTATGAACATACAATGTGAGTTTTTTTCGAATCGGATGCATTTTGTATCTGTGTAATGATTACTGGTGAGGAATAATGAATATTTATTGCAGTTATTCACATGTGCATTGGTGGCAATTGTATGATTACACTTACGTCAACCGGTAAGCCATGATTTGAGAATGGACGTAATGGTCCGAAACTAGTCCTCACAGAGAAACGACTATTATTCCAAATGTGACTGAAATTGAGGGAAAATAAAGAATCCTTTCTTTTTCTCGTGGAGTTTACGACGTGAAACATCGTAAGATCGAAACGTGCTGCTACACGTTGCAACGTAGGTGTCTTTAATCCAGCAATTCGTGAGTATATTGAGCACGCTAAATACTAGTAGCCGTCTTCTTTTTATTTCATTACCTCCTTAAATAAAACATATGTATTTGCTGGCTGTGTGCACAGATCCATGTGATCACCGCGTTTTTATTATGACAGGATATTTAACACCAGTACGCCGCCATCTATTCAGAGCACAAGCTGTTTCCGAAGCTCAGTACTATACTAAAGTGTCTCAGCACTAACTCTCCGCTTAACTGTGGAGCAGATAATAAAATGAAAGAAAAATTAGTGTTTGCAAATTGCTTACGCGTATCACTGACTCAGTTTTCGTAAAGGTCGCGTTTCCACCCGTTATACAGCGAATAGTCACTTACGCTTCCGCGATAAAAGCCGCATTCGCTTTCACTTGTGATGGCGTCTCCTATTTGAGAATGATGTACTGGGTTCTGTCTATCTTCGCTTTCACTTGTGATGGCGTCTCCTATTTGAGAATGACGTACTGGGTTCTGTCTATCTTCGGCCCAGTCAAATATTTTGTCCGATATCCTTTAGGAACGTACTTTGGTTTACTAACCGGCAGTTTATCAATAGCTTCCCTGTAGTCATGAATTCTGACCGCTGGTATCGACACGCGCGTGGTAGACAAGTGAACGAAAAGAAATGGGCGGAATGTCCAACGAGTGCAGCATGCAGTATTCATTTTGATTCCTGCAGTAACGCTAATTTATTATGATGAAAGATACCATTCCATAATTCATCGTAGTCGGGCCTGGTTGTCTAGCGGTAAAGCGTGTGCCTGGAAACGAGAGGTCCGTGGGATCGAATCCTCGTTGGACCACCGAAACGTTCAGTCTGTTCTTAATCTAACATTCACTAGTTAACGACGTGAGTCACTAGTCAACGGCCGGCCGGAGTGGCCGAGTGGTTCTAGGCGCTTCAGTCTGGAATCGCGCGACCGCTACGGTCGCAGGTTCGAATCCTGCCTCGGGCATGGATGTGTGTGATGTCCTTAGGTTAGTTAGGTTTAAGTAGTTCTAAGTTCTAGGGGACTTATGACCTAAGATGTTGAGTCCCATAGTGCTCAGAGCCATTTGAACCATTTTTGAACTAGTCAACGACGTGAGGAATCGCCACAAGCAATACCTGGTTCGAATTCCACGTTAATTTGTTGGTCCCCGTTCCCCGGTTGGATAACTGGGATGGATTAGGGACATAAAAGTCACTTATGTGGCGTCCAATTGAAATACTTGCACGCCGCCATTGAGCCCCACGCAATTACTAATATAATTATAATTCAAAGTAACGATATCTGCAGTAGAGATCTTCGGTTTTGTTCATTTTTCTTGTGACCTTCACGAAAAGCAGAGTGTTGTACTAGCATGCTTAAAAGTATCCGAACGACCTGAATTAGCTTCCACCTGATTTGCATACAGCCCACCTAACGTAACTGTCTCGCGGGTTCTCTAATCTCTTTTCGTTACAGTGATTTGACTACGCAAAATGGTTTCCAAAATTGACAACTTGAGGACACTGCACCGTATGGCAATAACACGAAATGTACATAAATACTCTGATACACAAATATCAATAAATACCGTATTACAGTCGAAGAAGTTCTTAACGCTTGACTGATGACCTCAGAAGTTAAGTCGCATAGTGCTCAGAGCCGTTTGAACCAATCTTAACGCTTTTAAACTCAAATTAGTACAGTAAGTGACGTTACCAAAGTGCTGCAGCTCTCACTAGTGCCTGAGACAACTAATACTCGTAACTCAGCCCCGTAAATCACTTCGTTATATTTTCCCAAAACCAAAGATGTTTTGCGAATAAGAGATTTTTGAAGAATATCTGGACTGCCAAAGTTCAATGAAAATTCTAAGTATTCCATCTTTCGAAAAGGTTTTCCAGTCACTTATTAACGATCGTTTGCATAAATTGGTTAATGAACTAACCAGCTGGAAAACCGCATTTAATAGCATCAAGAACTTTATGGAAACATCAGCGTGAACAACGTAGCACTAGTAATGTTACTGTATTCATGATGGTATGTGGATCTATGAGCCGTTCCAAAGTCCCCTATCGCCCTTGTTGTCTATCAGAAAGTGACATTAAAAATCATGAGCAGCTAGTTGTCTATATGTTTGAACTTTGAAAGACCTGACCAACTATTTTGTTCTGGATATGGGTTCAAAGCTAGTATCCATAGGCATAGAAAATTCAAAACTTTCATGCCTGACCGGCACTCGGACACAGGGATGAAATTCTTTGCTCATTAGGCATAAACAGATGCGATTTACCTAATTTTTAGTCAGTATCCGTTAGCAAATTTGAACTTGAAATTATATGACGAGAATCTTTGTACTGGACCGGGGATCATATGCAGTAGCTATTGTTCCTGTTAACAAACCGCGAAAGATGTTAAATGTGGTTTCATTCGCAAGCAACAAATTTGAGATGAAGTGGCGTAACGTTTTATGTGGGACGGGTATTCGAAACCAGCACCTAATCTGATTGTTAACTGAGGACAATCAAATGTTTAATACAGATTTTTTCCAGCAGTAGCGACGTGTTTGAACTGAAATGAAGATAAGAATGAATAACTTTTGCCTTCTTGGGACTCGAAACCGGCACCTATCGCCGTTGGTTTCTAGCGAAACTGGACGTTAAATATAGGTTTCTTTCGCCAGTAGCGAGATGTGTGCATGTCTGAACTAGAAAAGACACAATTAAGAGTTTAGTGATGACTAGAAATCGAACCCCGTAAGTATGTGGTTGACCACACACGAAGAAACCTTAACAATCGAATTCTTTTTCACCAGTAGCAAGGATTGGCATATATGAACTTGAAATGATGCGACGAGAAGTTCTGTGTCTTACTGAGACTCAACCCTTCCCATTTCGTTATTGTTGACAACGAAGGAAGAGACGTTAAAAGTCAGAATTATTTTCCATCAGCAGTTAGGTGTGCTCATTCCATAGTCTGAAAAGTCATTACGAAAATTTTTGTGCTTGACAGGATTCAAACCCAGACACGCGTCTTACGTGGAGACACTGAGGAGTTTGGAATCTTGACGATGAATTGATGGAACTGAATCCTATGAAAGGGAAGATTCAAGTCCAGAACCAGCATATGCAACATCTCAAGCTCAAATGAAACATAGAATAAGTGTTCTGTGACATTACATGGCGTTTGGTTCATTAACTGAAATGAAGTTACAAGTGTAAGAAAGGTTACTGATGACAGAATTTCGACATACTGACACTTTTGCCTCTGCCGTGGCCCTGCATCACATCTAGTCGTTAGCAAAGAGACATCACGTTTAATGTGAATCATCGATCCACCGGACTACCACACTCCACATCTAGTTCTGTCATGGTTTTATCGTAACACAGGAGCGCCACAATGGATAATAATTCTGCGTCCCTGACTCCCCGGAGTCGATTACAGCCTGTTCCAAAAATTCATCTCCTTGTTTAATCGAACCGCCATTAAGAGTCTCAGCTACCCAACGAGTACATTTCACCTGATTCTGTAAACAGTGGAATAAAGTTACATAAACAGCCGCACTGTAGGATGTGGACTTTTTCGCAGAAATTGTTGCCTTCCACTTGAGCTACTCTGTTACATTATCTGTTCTTGGTAAACTTGGCGCAGTGCAAAATAAAAACTGTATATTTGAACCCGAGTTTTTCGTAATTTACTCGAACACACTTCATCTTTCTGCTATCAGTATCAATCTGTTGGAAGGTCAGAGATAATTTACTTCACTTTCTACCCGCCAGCAATAGCAAACACTAGGCAAAACGTTTGCGAGATAGAGCTCGTGGCTGCCTGTCCTGATCAGAACAATTTCTGCTCCACTGGACTGCGGCCGCCTGACGCCAGCCGGCGACACGTCAGTTTAATCATCAGTTGTCATTTTTGTTTGACGTTCTAGAATTGTTGTTGCTTTGTAAGTAAGAAAATAACTAATCATTCTAATGAAGGACTGAATGACATCAAAACCTTAAAAAAAGAAATTTGAAAAACTATTCTGTAGTGTCGTTTACACACGACGACCCGCGGCAACATACGGGGATACGAACGCGACGGTGCAGATAGGCAGACAGTGCTGGAACGTGTAAAAAATTTGAAATTTGTGATAAGTTCCTATGGGACCAAACTGCTGAGGTCATTGGTCCCTAGACCTACATACTGCTTAATCTAACTCAAACTAACTTACGTTAAGGACAACATTCACACCGATGCCCGAGGGAGGACTCGAACCTCCAACAGGTGGGGGGGGGGGGGGGGGGGGGGCGGCGCGAACAACTGTGGCAAGGCACTTTAGACCGCGAGGCTATGTGGAAACTATACACAATTCATTAATAGTGTTCGTTGTCAACCAGATTATTACTGAAACTTGCTGAGCAGTGTATGACCGGCTTCAATGCTTTGTGTATCCCACACGCAACACAATCCCATCTCATGGTAGTTAATGTTGAGCACGTCTCGTTTTACTCCTTTATTCAGTAGCTAATAATAACAGTCTCCTTATAGTTAAAAATTTGATTGTTAACGCGTTTCTATCGTACCGCGCCATCACAACATGATATAAAAGTTCGTACATAGTTTTTGATATGATGATAGGAGTAGCAGAAATAAAGTAGTAAATAAACAAATATATTATGCGATCAAGACGGTTTTATTCATAAAACAGTGGTGTGTCACGTGATCTCTATCTTAATTTAGCACCAACATTAAGATTGAAACTGTGCGACATTACTTTGTATTAAGTGTTTCTATATGATGCTCTGATGGTGGGATGTGGTCAAAACGCGTAAACAAATAAATGTTTGACAATTGGACTGTTGTTATTAGCGATCAAATAAAGCGCTTGGAAACCACATGCTAAGAACACTCATAATGGTCGCAGGGTCTCTGTATGACATTATGTCGCAACTGATACTTACGCATGTTAATCACAGCGGTATCCCTTATGCTTACACCTTTCTGTAGACGACTTAATATCTTCCACAGCAGACTGTCAACTCGTTGTAGAGGCACCCCATTACTCTTTCCTCCCCCGGACCCTTGTGGATTTCTCATAAATTATGATCCTGAACGCAAAATGATGTTCTGTTATATGAACATATCCCTCTGTTTTAGCTCTGGTGAAGAGATGAAGTAAGGAAGGCTAGACACTCTAAAATTAACGAAGCTGCTTGATCTCAATCCTTCAACTGTTCGACATGTTCAAAACTATTAAAAAAAATCTTCAGACTGTTGCAAAGGCTTAATAATGTCATCAAGCACATTCACTTGGCTGCAAAAAATATTGATCCGTTCCTTTTCAAATGAAAAATTGGGGTCGCACAAAAAGAGCAAAACCAGAACGATAAACAGACTTGCCAAGTAATTTCCTCACAGCCTCTTACTCTCTTTTGGAAGCCTGATGTCGCAGTCGTGTGTGTCGACAAAAGTCTCCCTATGTATGTGTTCCTGCCGCCACAGTGTGCAGACACTATCCAGATTCTGCCCATTATAGTCGCCAGACTTCCAGAATTGTTTAACAGTGATGCATACTGATAGATTTTAGCTGCTGTTTATTTTGAAATAAGTAATTACTGTAAATTATACTTCTCAACACAGAGTGCGCAGAGGCAAACTTTACCTCACAAGCACTGTTTTTCATTTAAATACTGAGTTATTTACACACTTTATGTAATAATTTTGCGTAATGTAAAACACAATTAAATACTGCTTACACTAGACTTAAGTCTTTTACCACTGTTCGCAAAATACCACACAAGGTGAAATTCAAAGTACGTCTCTTGAAGTTAGCATCAGATTGAATAATCTGTCTTAAAAAACGTAAATTTTAATTGTTGTGCTGTAAATTCGATTAAAATAACAACAGAACTCATTGTTGTGATCAGTACGAGGTACGTGAAATACATACAGACGTATTTCCAGAACAAATCATATCCTCTGCTATCAACTGAAATAAAAGTTACTATTCAGGTTCTATGTGTTACGATTAGTTCAGTAATCATCTCATTGTAGTATTTCTTTCAGTGTTCTGAATTCTACTGTCAAGTAGTTATTTGAATGAATAGTCAATTCATGCTTTCTTTCACTGTTCTGAATTTTATTGACCAGTAGTTATACAAATGATAGGTCTTGCACTTTGATTCACGCTCATTGTTACGTGGGGTAGCGCCGTCACAAAACAATGCCTGAATACAGGTCATATATCACAGATGTCAAAACTGATGTTTCCGAACCACTTATATTTCCTCAGAACACAAATAAATTTAACCAATTGGCGGATTGCAGTTTTATCTGCCTCTTCTAAAATGTCCTAACTTACACCTGATGATTGTACTGTCTCAAAAAGCAAAAGAATCGTGACGTTTGGCGAATCAAAATTCTATCCACTTCTACTTAATTGGGGAACTTTGTTTCCTGTAGCATTGTGGCAGCAGAGAATTTTTGAGTTTCAACGCGTCTGCAGCATCTGACACGTCGATGTTTACTTTTTACTATTAGCCCGTACTCTATGAACGTCTCCAGTAATACAGTGCAATGTTTCAGATTCCTTTCTGTCTGCAGTACACTTGCGAAACACTGGCTCTACCTCACACGACACGTTTCTTAGCAAAAAGCTGCCGAAAGCTATGATGCTAGTTACCATAAAAGATTTACAATCTTAGATATATGACATCATTATCTTTACCATAGAATTGGCTCATTCCAAAAATTCATTTTTGACAGTTATTATGACGCAGTTATATCTTCATTATACATATAAACATTCAATAACACTATTACATAAATCACAGAATATTTTATCTACATTTACAATGTTTCTATGATATTATACATATTCAGTAGTTATAATTATCAGGTAGAATCGACGTAAAACTCAGTGATGAGGGCTGTAAATGCGTTGATTGAAGCCTGCCGTCAAATTGGTGGCCGTTAGCCCAGATTACGATAGCATAGCTAGACAGAGGTTTTGAGACCATTACAAAAATATGTTCCTGCTGTTGGAAAAGTTGAGACTTGGAAACAACACAGAGTTATCCGGCAAGTCTGTGATCGTCGACTTACTTTCGAGACTGAAGTTGAATTATCCTTCTAAATTCACTGGGTATTTTTTTGTAATTTTTCTGAAATATTCTGAACAGTTCTTACGTAATAAGTGACAATGAGGAAATTTAATTTTTCGACTGCAGTAAGGTGATTTTACTCGTAAATTACAGTAACTTTTCTCACCTTTCACTTTCCAACCAATCTGTTATTCTT
Source organism: Schistocerca americana (assembly GCF_021461395.2). Classification (NCBI taxonomy): domain Eukaryota; kingdom Metazoa; phylum Arthropoda; class Insecta; order Orthoptera; family Acrididae; genus Schistocerca; species Schistocerca americana. The sequence continues at coordinate 426,663,946 of NC_060130.1, read as the reverse complement.
TCTGCCTTAGCTGCTACAACAGCAGCAGTGAGAGAACGTTGCTGGTGGCGGCACCTCGCTAACCCTGTGATATCGCGCTCGTTTGCTGATGCGAATTCAGCTGTTGCAACTGGGCCCAGTATCGCTGAGGTCATTTGTTTTCCCCCTTCTCTAATACAACTGAAAAGGACCAGAATGGAATTCAGCAACGTAGTCTTAAGAAAATCTCTGAGTTCATACTGCAGGTTTTGTATAGATTCAATTGGAAACTTTGATAATCATTAGCTTAATTATGGAAGACGCTCAACTTCTTTAATTATTACTACGATTTTATTATTGTTATTGTTATTTATTCGTTCTTAGAAAATTTTATATCGTTTATTTCCACTATTTTTTGAATGGTGAATTGGAAAGATTGTAACATATTCGGTCTCCCCTCTCTTGTTTTACGTGAGTTTGACTTGTTACCTTTTCGTGTCATCACAAATAAAACACGTCGGCATCCTATGAGAGAAAATAACGACGGTTCAAACTTTAAACATCCACGTACAACATGTAAACCATCTGTATCAGGATTCTGTAGTCTAACGGGGGTGCGTGGACCTAGGGCTTAGCTGACCTAGCTTTTCTGGTTCTGCAACTTTGAAGTCCAACCGCACCATCCTCACCTGTCAGATTTACCTGGCTTACCAACAGGACAGCTTACAGCACGTTGCACACCAGCATATGCATTCTGAGAACGAATGTATTACTAAATTAATACTCTGGGCGATGTTGTTCCGCCCGTAAATAAATCACAGACTATTCCTGTAAAAGTTTAATATATTGTCGAGGCCCAGTGACGTCCAGTTTCATAGGTGTAAATTCGTTACAAAACCTGCACAAAGTTTTCCAGCTGCTTCGATCAGAATTCACAGTGCGCTGTACAACGCAACTATTGCTGCTCAGCCCGACACTACCGGTACGCGGGATAAAATTACTCGCACCAGAGCGCACATAAATAACGTCCCATAATTCTGCTCTGCTTGAAAACTGCACCTGCCAAGCGGGTCTTGCTGACACACAGCCAGGATAGTTTACGAAATGCTGGCACTCTCTCTACGAACACAAAAGAAATAAAATTTCTCCCTGTCACAACCAAATGGTCATCACTGACGGTAAATTCACAACTCTGAAGCAGTACACATCGGAACAGTAAAGACAACCAACTTACCTACATGCGTTATAGTAACGGCGTCGGCTTTGCACATTGTTTGACAGTATCTGAGTCTGCGAGTTTACCACCAATCAAAAATACTTATAATCACCAAACAAAATCACTTCCTATGCGACTTGACTTACAAATACATTATTTATGTAAAATATTCAAAGAAAAAGCGTATTTAGACATAACTGCGGAACCGCCTGTCAATAGGTCTCCCCGCTCCAGACTCCAGACGTGTTCTTCTCGCACAGTACCGCATCCTCCTCACTGCTGCCTCACCAGGGCAACAATGACTTCACACCGCCACTTTTCAGAACTGTTACTGTTTTTTAGATTAAAATACTTCCCGTCTATAGGTCAAAGTGAGACCTTTGCAGAGCAATATCTACCAGAACTTGATCTCTCTTCTAATTACACCACCGGAAAAAAAATTTAGTACACCCTTTTAAAGGTTTACAATTCAGTCAAGATTTATTGTTGCATCTGTGGATATGGAGTACATGAAATTATTATATTTTCAGATCAATAGCACAAGCTGTTCTGAGGTACCATGTATCGACCCTTGCTGAAACACCCCCACTAGCACGTGGTGTAGCCTCCATTGGCGGCAATACATGTGCTGACTCTGGCATCCCAGTCGATCGTACAGATGGCGAATACTGTCCTCGGATACGTTATTCCACACCTGCTCGACATGTTCACGTAGTTCTGTGAGAGATGTTGGTTGACGAGTCGCACGACTCACTTCCCATCCCATCATATCCCACACAGCTCGATTGGAGGCAAGTCCGAAGCTCTTGCTGGCCAGGGAAGTTACTGCATGTCTTGCAGCGCACGTTGAGTTACATCGGCAATATGTGGACGAGCATTATCCTGTTGGAACACACACATCAAAAATGGTTCAAATGGCTCTGAGCACTATTGGACTTAACTTCTGAGGTCATCAGTCCCCTAGAACTTGGAACTACTTAAACCTAACTAACCTAAGGACATCACAAACATCCATGCCCGAGGCAGGATTCGAACCTGCGACCGTTGCGGTCGCGCGGTTCCAGATTGTAGCGCCTAGAACCGCTCGTTCAACCCGGCCAGCAACACACACATCATCTTCCTGTTGCAAGAACGGGTTTAACAATATTCTGCACGTACCGAGCGCTGGTTAGCGTCCCCCCCCCCCCCCCAGAAACACCAAAGGTGAACCCCAGACCGTGGTGCGGGGCCTGTGAGTCTTGTACTAATGCAATCTACGAGACAGCGCTCTCACACAGCGCCATACGCGCAAACGACCGTCACTTGCGTGCACGCAGTATCTGCTTACATCGTTAAAGACCACGCCGCGCCATTCCATCTTCCAAGCGACTCTCTGACGGCACCAGTCGAGTCGTGCACGTTGATGCTGTGGCATGAGTGGAAGACGGGCTAGAGGTGTGCCTGCCCGTGGTCCTGCTGCTAATAACCGTTCGTATTGACATGTCTGGGCCGACAAGCCCTCTCATGTGTGTTGTGTTATCTGTACGATCTGCCACTGCAGCCATTACAGTACGACGATCCTGACGGCGCGGACGTCCAGAACCTCGTCTACGAGTATGAGAATGTTCACGTGACCACTGGTGCACAACTGACGCAGCACGCCCAAATTATGTAGCCATTCTGCGAACGACCATCCCGCCACTCAGAAGGCCACAATTTGATCCTTTTCAAAATTTCTCATTTGGCTGTAGGAAGCACAAGTGCGTTTCTGTGGTACGGTGGCCTGCTTGCTCCACTCGTCTGCACCACACTGAGCTTTCTGGCTGTGAGCATTCTCTATTAAAGAGTAGACACAGATGGTGCTCTAGTAGCTATGCGACTACGCTATCTGTTGACGGACGACGATGATTCCATTCTCAGTACGTCTACTATCCCCCAGGCGGCATATGCCGTCGTTAGATGAAAATCGATATCTTATTTCCAGGTGTACTAATTTTTTCCGGCAGTTTATTATAACCTGTAACATTATCAGGTCCTACTCTGCCTCTACATTTAATGTCGTTCTGAACTCGTCCACCAAACCAGAAAGAAGGGGTGTCTACTGCTGCAAACTCAGCAGTATTTTCGCTTAGGACACATTTTGTATCCATCCATCAGCCTTCGAACTTTCCAGAAGCCGTGGCTTCTCTCGCGACCCAATGACTGGAGTTTCTCAGCCAACACTGTCCCACTCTTTATTATTCGACACTATTCGCTGCAATTCCAGTATTCATATCACGCTGTGGTTGTCATCATATTACTCTATACATCTACTTGTTCAGTCCCTTGTTTAATTATACCTTTGTTATTTATTTAATTTTTAGAGTAAAAGGGCAACACCCAGTCAGAAACGTTTGATCACAGGGGCCGGTACCTTTGGTACAAATCTACAACCATTTTGTGACAACAAAACATTTCACGTCGGACCATGGTAACCAACTATACGTATAATGAGTAAATGCGCTAAAATTACCAGAAAGCCACGAATGCGAGGTCCTGATTAGCCTAGAATTGTTTTCTGTTGTTTCATCTGTTGCCTCCATTGAATTAACTGAAATTGACAGAAAATGTTTCATGGCAGTGTGATTCTGATGCATTTGTAACGAAGTATGAAAAGGTTGAAATAATTATTTGCTGCTTTTGGGTAAAAACCCCAGAGTTACCGACTAATAATTACCCGTGTAATATATGATACTGAAAACAGTCGCTTGGAGACAATTATGCAGATTATTTGGTGAGTAACAATAGTGGATTTCTTTGGAAGTACCGAGTTACTTTGTAAAAGTTCATCTGCAATCCTACAGAAACGAGTTTGTGGAGAAGAAATTCTTCCTGGTCCGTTCATAACTCGTAGATGAAAACTGATTTCTCTTAACAACGGAACGAGATGCGAGATCTTCAGTGAAGTTATTCAGCTAGAAGCCGAGGGTACGCGAGCTGGGTGCATCCATTTGTGTACAACCATTAATTATACGATAGCAATTTTGGCACCCGTTATCTAGTTTATGTGAGGGTTTCCTGTAATGTCAGGTGAACTGCTCTAATATTCGCAGTGACAGAGGTAATTGAGTTTTGAAGTATGGTGCTTTTAGGAGTGAAGGCTCATGGATGCCAATAAAACTTTGTTAGGCGCTGATTGGCGAAAATGCGCAGATTATTAACAAATTCAGAGGTAGATTTGAGTTCGCTGAATCTCCTCGTCGAGGGGAGAATAGAGGTCCTAACGCACACAGGGACACAGGACGTGTTTATTGTTTTCGGTAGCATATCAGTTTCATAAGACAAACATTTGAGATCCATACGGAATTGCTAAATTTATTTCAAATGCGGAAAGACAACAGGATCTTAAGTTATTTTTCTGGGTGTAAGATCATTATTGATGAGAAACCCACTATAGAGGTTGGGGATAGGCGGAACAGTGGTGGTGTATGAGGTGTATGATGGTGTGATAGTCTGTTGCTCTTGTTTATCACTTCCAAAATGAGGTGACTGTTTGCTACGAAGAAATTAAATTGTGTATAGACAGGTGTACAAAACAGCACATTGCTGCAATTAACTAGGCGATGATGGGACTGTGCTGTGTGTGAGATACAAAGGTGCTTCACAGTTTGTTGAGTAATACGTTCAATTAAATTTGAGTTAGAATCTGGTTGACAGTTAGCGCTGTTAAAGAATACTGGTTAGTTGACCTAAGGAATCAGCAAACTGGATAGTCACGCCACATTCCAGCACTATCTTCCCATCTACATCATCGGATTCGAATCCCGAGATCTGCTGTGGGTCGTTGTGTGTAAACGCCACTCCAGGCTAACTTTTGAAATGTTTTTTCATTTAACGACTTGCTGTCATTGAGCCTTCCATTAGAATGATTAGTTATTTTCTCATTTACACTTGTCGTAGCAGTCTATTCTAACAATTAATCCTCGATAATTCTCATGTGAATATCCTGATAATCTAGAGACTAAAACAAAAATAAAATAATGATAGCTATGATGGGGAGGGCCGTGAAATTAATCTTTCCCTGATGTTAATTTACTCTGTTCCGCTTGAATTATACACATCTGCTTACACCTTTTGTATCTGAGGTATATGGTAGCTGTGTCCGCTTCTTTTAAAGGGCGACCTTCCCTCCTGGATTGCAGGGCCGCTGAAGAAACACATGGCTGTGGAAACGTATTCCTTCCTGCTGCGAAAATGATTGGGACTTGGGAACATTGTACACTACTGGCCATTAAAATCGAGGTTCTGTTTACAGCATCATGATGTTTGGCGACATCGCGGTGAACGCACATTGGAAGCGTGTATTCGTCATCGCCATACTGGCGTATCAGCCGGCGTGATGTTATGGGGTGCCATTGGTTACACGTCTCGGTCACCTCTTGTTCGCATTGACGGCGCTTTGAACTGTGGACGTTACATTTCAGATGTGTTACGACCCGTAGCTCTACCCTTCATTCGATCCCTGCAAAACCCTACATTTCACCAGGATAATGCACGACCGCATGTTGCCGGTCCTGTACGGGCCTTTCTGGATACAGAAAATGTTCGACTGCTGCCCTGGCCAGCACATTCTCCAGATCTCTCACCAATTGCAAGCGTCTGGTCAATGGTGGGCGAGCAACTGGCTCGTCACAATACGCCAGTCACTACTCTTGATGAACTGTGGTATCGTGTTGAGGCTGCATGGGCAGCTGTACCTGTACACGCCATTCAAGCTCTGTTTGACTCAATGCCCAGGCGTGTCAATGCCGTTATTTACGGCCAGAGGTGGTTGTTCTGGGTACTGATTTCTCACGATCTATGCGCACAAATTGCGTGAAAATGTAATCACATGTCAATTCTAGTATAATATCTTTGCCCAATGAATACCCGTTTATCATTTGAATTTCTTCTTGGTGTAGCAATTTTAATGGCCAGTAGTGTATAATATGTCTGGCGACCCTGTGATAGTCTAGTTGCTTCCTTGGATGACACAGAATTATCCTGCTAAATTCATCTGATACTTTCTTGGTATTTCAGTTAAATAATGTGAACGAATTTCACTTACGATTTTTCATATAACTATCCAATTCATGTTTATATTCCATTAGGGTCATTTCACACAGAAAATATAACTACTTTCATCTTTTTCATTGCGAATTATCTGTCTTTTTCACTACGATAAAGAGGAAGGACGGACTGCTGCAGTTGGTCACTAGGTCTGCGGAAACATCATTGTGCTGTAAAACGGTGGCTGCGTTTGTTATAGGTTCAAGCCGTGCAGGAGGTCAGCATTTTATCTCTTAAGTGACAGAACTAGGACCATGATGTGATTTCTTCGATAGCACTCACCCTACATAAGGCACTGTTTTTGCACCACTATCAAATCCAAAGAGAACAAAATATCACCAAAGTTAAGCTTTTTCCGTTTAACGCTCCGTTTTCTGAACCGTAAAGAGTGCTACTCACAATCTTCAAATATGTAACGTTCGAGACGGTAACTCAAGAAAAACACTGCAACCTCGAAAAAAAAATTACGATTGATAAATACGCTCATATCAACCTGCACATCAACACGCGAAACAAAATCCCCTTGAACTAGTGCACCAACCTCCTTTTTCCGGATAACTTTTGCCCACAGTTATAGATTACATACTTAGTATTCCTCACGTCATATGCTGCGTGAGCACTAGTTACAACGTTGTTTTTGCTGCTTAGTGTACACTCAGTTTGTCGAAAATATTTCACGCAGAAAACCACCCTACAATATTAAATAATCTTATGCTTGCCAGTGTCAGTGCAGAAACATCCGCTGTAGGTCATAGGCTCAAAGTTTGTGGCATCACGATCACATGACCTGTCGCCGTCTAGACATTGCCCAGTGGAGTAGAAATTGTTCCGATCAGGCAGCCAAGAGCTCTTTGCTAAGGTTTTGATCTTACTGGCAGGTTATAAACTTAAGTAAGATATTTCTGACCGTCCAACAGATACTGTTAACAAACAGATGAGATGTGGTTTACTAAATTACGCAAAAATCGGGTTCACACTGTGTGACGTTTACTACGAACGGATAGTGTAGCAGACTAACTAAAGCGGAAGGTAACAATTTCTGTAAAAACTTTTGCATCTTATAATGTCGGCTTTTATGTAGATAGCCGTTATGTGATTTTATTTCATTTACTACAAACTCAAGTCCACTCCTGAGAGTCAGGGACTCAGAATTTTCATCCACTGTGGCGCATCTGTTTTACAACAAGGTCGTTACCAGATCACATGGTAGGTTGGCGGACTGATGGTACGTTTGTATAGGGTCTGTGTCCGATTCCCACTTAGCTGATGGTTTATAATAGACGGAAACATATCCTATTCACTTCTGGTAACACCACGTCAACAACGTAAGATTGCATCGTTGTTCAAAATTGACATTAACATGATATCCCGTCGCTGCCGACTGGAGGTTAGGTTGGGCCACGACAGAGACGTAAGTGTAAGCATGTAGAAATTCTGCCACCACTAACCTTTCTTGCACTTTTAACATTAGTTTATTTAATGAACCAAACGCCATGTAATATCACTGCTCAATTATTCTCTCGTTTATTTGAACGTGAGATGCTGAGTGTATTGGTTCGGGACAGGAATTCGAACTCGAATCTTCCCTTTCGCAGGATTTGATCCCTCCGTGACGATAGAGTTCCATAAATTCTTTGGCTGCTCAATATTCCAAACACCTTAATGTCTCCACGTAAGGCGTGCGTTTGAGTACTAATCCTGTACCAGCACAAAGATTTTCATCATGTCCTTTCAAGCTGTAACATGGGCACACCAAACTGCTATGGAACACGATTTTGAATTTTAACATCTCTTCATTCTTTGCCAATAGTAATGATATGGGACGGTTTCAGCTCCTAATAAGACACAGAACTTCTCGTGATATCAGTTCAAGTTCATACATGCCAGTTCTTTCTGCTGGCGAAAAAGAATTCCATTGCCAAGGTCTCTTTGTGTCTACTCAACGGCAATACGTGCGGGGTTCGATTCCCAGTCAACATTGAACTCTTAGTCATGTTTTTTCTAGTTCAAACATGCACACATCTCGCTACTGGCGAAAGAAACCCATATTTAACATCGAGTTTCGCTACAAAGCAACGACGATAGAGGCCGGTTTAGAACCCCAAGAAGGCAAAAGTTATTCATTCATCTCTTCATTTCAGGTTCAGATATATCCCTACTGCTGAAAATATTCGATACCTAACATATGATTGTGCTTAGTTAACAATCCGATTAGGGGCTGGTTTCGAATATCCGTCCAAAATAAAACATTAGGTCACTTTATGAAGATGGTATCTGTTCTTTTGGACATGTCAGAAAGAACAGATACCATCGGTAACCATGCAGCGCTCTAGAATGAAATAATAATTGAATCAGGACCCTACGCTGTCGACAGGCATTGATATACATATCGGGGACAGTTGAAAATGTGTGCTCCGACCGGGACTCGAATCCTGGATCTTCTGCTTACATGGCAGACGCTATATCCATCCTTTTTTTCTTTTTTTTTTCTTTTTTTTTTTTTTTTTTTTTTTTTTTTTTTTTTTTTTTTTTTTTGCATTTTGTTCGTTGTGTTTGGTCGTGACGGACGTCACGTGACATGTCCGAAAGAACAGATACCATCTTCATGTAGTTAAGGCTAACCGACCATTGACCTTCTTCTTCTGTGCGGATGCACCCGTATTGCCCGAACTCTTACGGGATTCGGTAAGATTGTCTGCCGCGAGTAATGAGTGTAACGGGCAGGGGCACTACGAATGTAGTGGACATTAATTGGAAATGTCGGTCTCACGGGGAGCGTATAAGCGATAAATCCCTGCAGTCGCACTATCCTCTGTGTGCCTTCGGTGGCTCAGATGGATAGAGCGTCTGCCATCTAAGCAGGAGATCCCGGGTTCGAGTCCCGATCGGGGCACACATTTTCAACTGTCCACTTTGCTCTATATCAATGCCTGTCGACAGCGTAGGGTCTTGATTTAATCATCATTTCATTAGGTCACTTCATCTAAAGTTTGTTACTTGTGAGTGAAACCATATTTAACATCTTACGTTGTTTGTTAACAGGGGAAATAGTTGCCGGATACGAGTCCCGGTCCAGTACAAAGATTTTCGCCACGTAGTTTCAGCTTCAGATTTGCTAACTGATACTGTCTACAAATTAGGTATAAGACGTCTGTTTTACTCAACAATGAAAATCAATCCTGTGTTCGAATGTAGGCAAGGCACGAAAGCTTCGCTTATGTTGCATTGTCTATAGACACTGGGTTTGACTCCATATCCAGAACAAAACAGCTTGTTACGTCTTTTAAAACTGAAGCGTTTACATAGCTACATTTTTAGTGTCACTTAGAGTTACACAACAAGGGCGATAGGTGACTTTCGAACTGCTCGTAGATCCACGTGCCATCTTGAGTAAAGAGAAATTACTAGTGATAAGTTGTTAATGGCGAAGTCTGCATAGAGATCTTGATGCTGGTTATCGTTGTTTTTCTAACTTCGTAGGTCATTAACCGCCTTATGCAAACTACGGTTGGTAGGTGGTTGGAAAACCCTTTCTAGAATAGGAATACTTTGAATTATGATCGAGCTATGGGAGTCTAGATGTTCTTGAAGAAATCTCTTATTCGCAAAAAATTTAGTTTCGGGAAAGGATTACGGAATGATTTATGTGGTTGAGTTACGGGAATTGGTTGTCTCATATGCTAAAGAGAGTGGTAACATTTTAGAAATGTCTCTCATAGTAATAAATTTGAGTTTACAAGCATTAAGGACTGTTTCGTCTCTAACAAGGTGTATCCTGATATTAAGTAGTATCGTGGTATTCGTTTACATCTGGAGTTATTGCCATGCAGAGCAGCGTTCTCTAGTGGATATTTGAGGTAATCATTGTATATAGTCAAACGACTGTACTGGAAAGTGATTAGAAGACCTCCAAGACGGTTACGTTCGGTTGGCTGCAAGTAAATCAGGTGGGACGCAATACAGGTCGTTCGGATACTTCTGAGCATGATAATGCATACTTTTCTAGTCCGGTGCCGTTCGAAAACTTGCTGCTAGAGTTAGCATATGGCTCTATTGAGTACAATGTAGAATTCCATGGGCATCGAATAAAAGTAGTAGCATTGACATTGTCGAGTGACCCAGCGGCGAGGTGGCGCAGTGATCAGCACGATGGACTCGTATGCAGGAGGATGACGGTTCATCTCCGCGTTCGGCCATTTAGATCTAAGATTTTCCATGACACTCCTATACCGCTTCGGGCGAAAGCCCGGATGGTTCCCTTGAAAGGACGGGGACAATTTTCCTCCCCGTCTCTGACGACGTCGATGTCGATGGGACGTTAAACCCTATTCGTTCTTCCTTTCTTTTCGTTGTCGAGCGATTAAATATTTTGACTGTTAAGAGCAGGGACAGCGCTAATGTTTATTGTTCTATGAAACAACTCCAAAAGACGGAATTCAAGTTTCATTTTTCCTTTTATCAACTATTGCTTCGGAACACATGTGCTCCACGAGTGAGTGTGTAAATAATTTATACATTTTTAGGGTTTCTAGTTGTTCAAATAACGTATGGAGCACGGGAATGATGAGTGCTTCAGTGCCTCTTTGCGTGTTGTAACTGGTCTAACCTTGTCTTCTCGATTCTTACCGGAAGGATATGTAGGGAGCTGATGAGTAGCTCCAGATTTTTAGTGGGATCATTAGTGTCAGTCTTTAAATGTCTGCCAGTGCAGGTTTGTCAACATTTAAACGATGCCTTCCCTGGTGTCAAGTAGACCTGTGCTCATTCTTTGTATACATTCAATATCCGCCTACCAGTTCTATTTAGTGCAGAGTCCTCGCACACGAACAGTATAGTAATATGTGATTTCTAAACAGAGCCCGTTGTATATTGAGTGCATAATGTCAGGACCCTGCCATGGAATCGAAGTTTGCCAGCTTTTTCACTTATGACAGAGCCTGTGTGATCATTAAATTTCATATCTCTTGAAACTGTTACACGCCGGTATTTGTATGAGCTCACTGATACTAACTGTGACTCACTGACATTGTAAACATATGATACTACTTTTTTCCGTTTTGTTAAGTACTCAATTTCACTTTGTGAAATTTTTCAATCTTTTCACCACTTTGAAATCTAATCAAGATTTGACTGGACATTTGTACAGTTTTTTTCAGATAGTATTTCATTACTGATAACAGGATCATGTGCAAAAAGTCTGATATTACTGTTAATATTGTCTGTCAGCTCATTAATATACACGTCAAAAAAAGTTTTGCATCACCTCGGTTCCGGAACCTGTACAGAAAATTGGAATAGAGATCAACATAAACATCATTTCCGCACTTTTACAGCTCATGAAAACCTCACATTGCATATTGTACCACCATACAGTGAGACCTTCAGAGGTGGTGGTCCAGATAGCTGTACACACCGATACCTCTAATACACAGTAGCACGTCCTCTTACATTGATGCATGCCTGTATTCGTCGTGGCATACCATTCACAAGTTCACAAGGCACTGTTGCTCCAGACTGTCCCACTCCTCAACGTCGATTCGGCGTAGATCCCTCAGAGTGGTTAGTGGTTCACGTCGCCCATAAACAGCCCTTTTCAATCTATCCCAGGCATGTTCGATAGGGTTCATGTCTTGACAACATGCTGGCCACTCTAGTAGAGCGATGTCGTTATCCTGAAGGGAGTCATTCACAAGATGTGCACGATGGGGGCGCGAATTGTCGCCCGTGAAGACGAATGCCTCGCCAATATGCTGCCGATATGGTTTCACTATCAGTCGTAGGATGGCATTAACGTATCGTACAGCCGCAGGGAACCTCCACCTTGCTGCACTCGCTGAACAGTGTGTATAAAGCGTTCAGCCTCCTCCATGTCCGAACATCATCGCTTTGGTTCACTCCGAGACGCCTGGACACTTCCCTTGTTGAGAGCCCTTCCTGGCACAAAGGAACAATGCGGACGCGATCGAACCGCGGTATTGACCGTCTAGGCATGGTTGAACTACAGACAACGCGAGCCGTGTACCTCTTTCCTGGTGGAATGACTGGAAATGATCGGCTGTCGGACGAATAGGCGCTGCTCATGCATGGTTGTTTACATCTTTGGGCGGGTTTAGTGACATCTCTGAACAGTCAAAGGGACTGTGTCTGTGATACAATATCCACAATCAACGTCTATCTTCAGTACTTCTGGGAACTGGGGTGATGCAAAACTTTTTTTGATGTATGTATACATATAACATTAACAACACGAGTGCTAACACACTTGCCTGAGGCACACCTGCAATTACTTCTACTTCTGTCGAAAGCTCTCCATCCAAACTAATACGCTGCATACTCGCTTCCAAGGAATACCTCAATCATAAATTTTGTTTGGTAACCCATATAATCATATTTTTGTTAATTGAAGTTGACATCAACCGAGTCAAATGCTTTTCGGCAGTCAAGTACTGCAGTCGCTTGTTTGCCTTGATCTATGGCTTTCAGTATGTCATGAGAGAAAAGCACACGTTGGGTTTCTCACGATCTACGTTTTCGGAATCTATGCTGGCTTCCAGACAGGAGGTCATCCTGTTAGAGATACTTCATTACGACTGAGTTCAGAATATGTTCTAGTATTACACAAAAGATGTACGTGAATGAGACTGGACGGTAGTTCTGATGATCACTTCTCCTGCCCTTCTTGTAGACAGATATGACCTGTGCTTACTTCAAACTGCTGGGCATAGTTTTATGTTCAAGGGGTCGCTGTATATTGTGATTAAATGAAAGCTAACTCAGTTGCAAAGCCTGTATAGAATCTGAGAGGGGTCCCATCGTGCACTGGAGCTTTATTTAGCTTTAACGATTTTCGTCTCTTTGCAACGTTACTTACACTGTTATCTATGTCACTCATAATAGCAGTGGTGTGAGATGAAAATTAGGGCAGTACCTCTGTATCTGGTAGTAATAGAACAGTTGAAACCCGAGTCGAGTATTTCTGGTCTGGCTTTACTGTCCTCAGTTTCAGTTCCTGTGTCATTGATGAGTGTCTGGACACTAACTTTTGTGCTGCTGATCAATGACCAGAATTTCTTTAGCTTTTGTAAAACATTTTTCGATAAGACTGTGTTACGATCGTCACTGAAGCATTCACTGATTTTCCTCTTAACAGCCTAAACGCGTTTCGTTCGGCATCTCTCTACACGCAGCTCTATACTTCGTTTAATACCTATTATGTACAAGTCGCTATTTCTTTAGAAGTTTTTACAGTTGACATATACCATGGAGGGGCCTCTCTGTAACGAACCGTTCTACTAGGTACAATATCCTGTGCATGGTCAACTATTCTTCTAAACTTGAACAACAGTTTCTCTACATGCATCTGCTCAAAGCTAAATGTTTCAAGTTCCTCCTTGAGATATGACACTACTACATCTACCTAGTTGATTGAATATGTAAATATTCTGAGTTGTTTTACCTGCCCTCTGTACTACAGTGATCGTGTCTGTTTATTGCCATTAGTGACGTTTATATTTGCAGAAAAGCGAAGAATGAAATTTTGTACCAAGGCCGGGATTAAAATCTGGGTCTCCTGCTAACTAGGCAGTGGCACTGCACAACTGGACGGGCTATCCTAGCACGCCTCCCTGCTCAATCCAAGCTCTCATTCACGCCTCAGCCCACTTTGGTATTCCCCATTAACTCGAACGTCATTGCAGAGGCTCTCCAACAACACTGGAATAACACCTCATCATCAAACGAAACGAAGGATTCTGCCTGAAACACAGGCACAGGTGCTCTAATCAAATGAAACGAGATGGTCCCACATACTTTTTCAAGTCACAAACATCTATGATATATATGCAGACTGAAGCGATTAATGAAAATTTGTACCAAGGCTGGGATTTTTAGGTTGGTTAGTCCCTCCAAGCATGTGTGGCAAGAGCAAGCCGTTAATACTTATTTTCCCCTAGGCAGTAGGTCAGGTGTTGAAGTGTGAATGTGTGGACGCAAAACGATGAACCTTTACTGACAGGCGTAGTCCGTTTAGTGGCGCAATTACAACCGTGCAGAATACATCAGGTAGTATATTATGTGACATGCATATGGGAAAACTCTTAGATCCAAAGAAAAAACAACTAACACCCTAAAGTGGGTAGATATTAACGCAACAATGATCACAACGCCTGTATTTATACACCTTAACACTTAGTATGCAAGCCACCAAATATAACTTTTAGACAAAAATTAGCATTGTTACCACTGGAGTTGGGAAGAGGAATAAATGGTAGCTTATACACTGCCATTATCTTCTGCCAGTATTATGTAGGCCAGTTTGCGTTTAAATGACCTCGATAAGTGCATGTGTGAGTTTGGGTGGCCTACACACAGGGTCAGTGACTTTGAATACATGGTGTCAACAAAGTGGAAGGTAGCAGGAAGTTCAAAAGTGCTAGGTACGTAGACAGGAAATTCAAGAATTCAAGACGGCAGAAAATTTTAAACATTCCAAAAATTAAAAAAAAATTAATTTCAATAAACAAAAAATCCAAGATGGTGGAAATAGGCCATGTATTGTTTGAAATCCTAAACCTCTCCCATCCCCTTCCACTCGTATCCTCTCTTAACTAATCACATCTCAGTCCCAGGGCCACAAGCTTGGTAGGGCTCAAAAATATTCAAATTACCTGAATTTTGCACCATACACAAAAGTATTTGAATGACATGAACAAAGAATTACATAAAGCTTGTGACTTGCAATATATCCGCATCTAAAATATGTCAGCAAGAAGCGCGCGCGCCCACACACACACACACACACACACACAGCCGGCCATCGTGGCCGAGCGGTTCTAGGCGCTTCAGTCTGGAACCGCGCGACCGCTACGGTCGCAGGTTCGAATCCTGCCTCGGGCATGGATGTGTGTGATGCCCTTAGGTTATTTAGGTTTAAGTAGATCTAAGCTCTAGGGGACTGATGACCTCAGATGTTAAGTCCCATAGTGCTCATAGCCATTTGAACCATCTGAAAACACACACACACACACACACACACACACACACACACACACACACACATATCAACCTTAAGAAATATGTAACCTCCAACTAAACTGCAAAAGATGGCACCATGTTAAAAGAAATATAGCCAACTATATTTTCATTTGTCACTACAAAAAACTGTTTACGTCAAATACTGGACCTTTTCGCCAATAAATTTCATCTTACTTCTCTAAATTTCATTGGAAACTATACAGCACTCACTATGGAATATGAGAACAGTTATAACGTATACTCTCCACAAATACACTCCTGGAAATGGAAAAAAGAACACATTGACACCGGTGTGTCAGACCCACCATACTTGCTCTGGACACTGCGAGAGGGCTGTACAAGCAATGATCACACGCACGGCACAGCGGACACACCAGGAACCGCGGTGTTGGCCGTCGAATGGCGCTAGCTGCGCAGCATTTGTGCACCGCCGCCGTCAGTGTCAGCCAGTTTGCCGTGGCATACGGAGCTCCATCGCAGTCTTTAACACTGGTAGCATGCCGCGACAGCGTGGACGTGAACCGTATGTGCAGTTGACGGACTTTGAGCGAGGGCGTATAGTGGGCATGCGGGAGGCCGGGTGGACGTACCGCCGAATTGCTCAACACGTGGGGCGTGAGGTCTCCACAGTACATCGATGTTGTCGCCAGTGGTCGGCGGAAGGTGCACGTGCCCGCCGACCTGGGACCGGACCGCAGCGACGCACGGATGCACGCCAAAACCGTAGGATCCTACGCAGTGCCGTAGGGGACCGCACCGCCACTTCCCAGCAAATTAGGGACACTGTTGCTCCTGGGGTATCGGCGAGGACCATTCGCAACCGTCTCCATGAAGCTGGGCTACGGTCCCGCACACCGTTAGGCCGTCTTCCGCTCACGCCCCAACATCGTGCAGCCCGCCTCCAGTGGTGTCGCGACAGGCGTGAATGGAGGGACGAATGGAGACGTGTCGTCTTCAGCGATGAGAGTCGCTTCTGCCTTGGTGCCAATGATGGTCGTATGCGTGTTTGGCGCCGTGCAGGTGAGCGCCACAATCAGGACTGCATACGACCGAGGCACACAGGGCCCACACCCGGCATCATGGTGTGGGGAGCGATCTCCTACACTGGCCGTACACCACTGGTGATCGTCGAGGGGACACTGAACAGTGCACGGTACATCCAAACCAACATCGAACCCATCGTTCTACCATTCCTAGACCGGGAAGGGAACTTGCTGTTCCAACAGGACAATGCACGTCCGCATGTATCCCGTGCCACCCAACGTGCTCTAGAAGGTGTAAGTCAACTACCCTGGCCAGCAAGATCTCCGGATCTGTCCCCCATTGAGCATGTTTGGGACTGGATGAAGCGTCATCTCACGCGGTCTGCACGTCCAGCACGAACGCTGGTCCAACTGAGGCGCCAGGTGGAAATGGCATGGCAAGCCGTTCCACAGGACTACATCCAGCATCTCTACGATCGTCTCCATGGGAGAATAGCAGCCTGCATTGCTGCGAAAGTTGGATATACACTGTACTAGTGCCGACATTGTGCATGCTCTGTTGCCTGTGTCTATGTGCCTGTGGTTCTGTCAGTGTGATCATGTGATGTATCTGACCCCAGGAATGTGTCAATAAAGTTTCCCCTTCCTGGGACAATGAATTCACGGTGTTCTTATTTCAATTTCCAGGAGTGTAGTTACAACCAACATTTTTATGCACTGCATTAGAAATATGTAGTTGTAAAAGAAAAGTTTAACTTTAAATAATATTCCATAACATAACAAATAAGAAAATTAACGGCTGCTTTATTCTCCTGTTGCTTGTCATCACCAACTGATGGCAGCGTTTGTACTTTGGTCTAAGAACTATACTTGCTGCAAGGCAGAATGGAGCCTTAAATTAATTATTTTCCATATTTAAATAGTTCTGCGATGCTTGTCAATTGTCGCAACGTTAATTCAATATTTAAAGTGCCTGAAAAATATACCACAAACGCAAAAATTGCGATGTTTAAATTAATTATTACACTATTGTTTACCACTTTACCGCTTCCTAAAATACTTGTAGCTTGCTTATGGGTACTATGAAACTTAAATATAAGTTAGTAGACGACCTTAGTTCGATCTTTACACCACACATTAAATTCATCAGAATACAAAAAAATTGGTTGTCAAACAAACATGTGAACTGCTCACACTAAGAGTTTAAAGTGCGTTTGTCGATGAGAATTAGCAATGTAAACATTCTCAGTATCTTGCGATCACAAGAAGCTCTTCATCATTCATCCATACACCTTGGAATGCATTTAGTATAGCAGTATAATCAAAATGCAGATGCTGTTTGTTGTCAATTAAAACCTCTGCAAATGTGGAGTTGTATTCCTCATCTTCTTACCACGTCTTAGTTTGATCGCCAAGGATCTGGCCCATACAGCCAAGAAACGAGGGTCATTATACTTTCAGCTACCTAGTTTCAACTACTTTTCAAAATCACACAATTACCGACTTCTGTCATACAAAAGACACATGTAGATTATCGTAAATAGGAGGCTTTTTAAAAAACTTTCTGGGTAACGAATAAAGAAAAAGAAGGAAGCTCCACCTCCAGACCCTGATGACGATTTGATAGTCGACTGACTACCATTTCTTTTCCAGTCATTTATTAGCAGATGCAGTATGGACGGGCATGGGGTCAGCACACCACACTTCCGGCCATTGTCGACGTTTAGACCACGTAACTGCCATCTCTCAATCACGTAGCCCCTTAACTGGCTTCATAAGGGTGAGTACACGGGTCCAGCGCTCTCATCAAAGGAAAATCCCTAGCAGTAATGTGAATCGAATCCAGGTCCCCCACAGGAGGGTCTGTCACATTCACTATTCCGCTACAGAGGTGGACAGAGTAACTAAGAAGAAAACAAATAGTCTTTTAGAAAAATTTTATTATTTAGCATATGCGTTTACTCACAGACTACAGCTGCATCCCTAAGTGTGGCATAGTTTTAATAAAATCCATCTTAATTTTTAACTTATAATTTGCTCCATTCCCCCTTGCAGTTATTCTAGCTGAATCCATTTGACAATTTTAATGTTGTCTTTTACTTCTCGTGTTCCACTGTTGTTCAAGCATTCCACGTCTTCTTGAGTGTATGTTACCAACTCTTCTCCTCCACATTCTTGCG
This sequence comes from Schistocerca americana, assembly GCF_021461395.2. NCBI lineage: Eukaryota > Metazoa > Arthropoda > Insecta > Orthoptera > Acrididae > Schistocerca > Schistocerca americana. Next base: position 426,645,509 of record NC_060130.1, on the reverse strand, counting down.
GAATTTCTGTACAGAGATTTAAAGTTTCAGTTTTAGCAAATAAACAGTTGTTAATGCAGTTATTCCATTAGTTTTAAACTCAGCAAACAGCTGTGTTGGAAGCACAATGGAATGCCCAGCATATTTAGATACAATGTAACCATCCTTCTTCAACAGATGCAATTGGGAATGGATGTTTATAAACACGTTTTTAAAGTATCTCTTAATTTAATAAAAGTCTTTGGATCCATTTATTTCTGTGAACGCTGCAACATGTGTTCACTTTCCATCGCTATTTATAGTAAATGTTGGTATCTTGTATTTCCCAATTGTATCCAGATTTTTTCCATTCACTTCGTTTCAAGCAATTTGCTATCAGAAATGGTGTCTTCTTTTTCCAACAACAGTATGTATTCTTATCTTATGGCAATCTTTTCATCATGTACTCCAGTTTTGGTTTTTTGGTTTCGATCTCTTCCATTTTCTGTTTCCTTTCGTGTATAAATAATACTCAAATTGAACTTAAAGGAGTAATTTCTTTAATAGGGAATGGTTTAACTCTGTCTCACACATTTATTCTGTTATAAATGGAAAAACGGCAAACAGTAAAAAGGAAACGGGCAAATAGGTGACATTCGGAACAATTGGCCAGCAGAGTCAGCAAGTGGTGGGGAATTGCTTATCTACTGTAAATCAGGAAGTGTTTGGGGGAGGGGATTCCCCAAAACGCGTTATATCAAACGAAACCCTACTATGCATCACAGAGTTGTTTATTAAGGATTTTTAGCTTATAGGGTAACCGTAGCCACTGCTGTGAACGTACTATACCTATCCCATCCAATTGTATGTAGGATGACATTGGTCACCATGTAAACTTACCATCATTCTCAAATTATCATCATTCTCCACCCTGTGAAGTGACCACACTTTCCACTGTGTTAAGTAACCATCATTCTCAACCCTGTAAACTGACCATCTTTCTCCATTGACCACATTCTCCCCACTGTAAGTTGACCATCTTTCCCTACCCAAATTACCCCTTTAAATTTCCACTGTTTCTCTATGATTCTTACTTTAATGAGGGAACAACGGTGTAATATATTATGGAGGAAATAAATGGAATATAGTTTTCCCCCGTGCCTGACATCCATAGCAGCTGTCACATCTCCTAGTAGCCGTCACACTCCATTAATTGATATCACCCAGAACCTGACACTTCCTGACAGACCTTCATTATGGATCTATATTAATAAAACGCTACCCTGGAACACAGTACCTCAAAATGGGTCAAATGGCTCTAAGCCCTATGGGACTTAACATCTGAGGTCATCAGTCACCTAGACTTAGAACTACTTAAACCTAACTAACCTAACGACATCACACACATCCATGCCCGAGGCAGGATTCGTACCTGCGACCGTAGCAGCAGCGCGGTTCCGGACTGAAGCGCCTAGAACCGCTCGGCCACTGAGGCCGGCAACCCAGTACCTGTTGAATGTTTCCTACTCACAGCTTCCAGGGCAAAAAAAAATTATTTTCAATATTTCGCGCAATGACTGACCAAATTTAAAATTATTTCATAACATACTCATGAAGAGGTATACTCTTACTTTAAAAGATCAACACAATAAGAGGCAGGATAACTGAAGGCTTGTAAATACCCTGGCTGTATTCTTTCAACATTTGGGATGAGAGCACTTAGTGAGCTGCAACAAACTTTACACGTAATTTCAAACCCTTACAAAAGTTTTCCTCCCTGACATCCTCCACAAAATGATGAAAGAAAAAGTTTACCACATACTGCATTTTCATTCTTCATGCAGTCAGACTTCAGAATTAGGCACGATGTTTTAATTTATTACTCCTTTACTACAGACTCTATTCATAACTCAGTTTGCTGGCAGTATCCACATATAATGCTGAATGTGTCTGTATGACACATAGGTCAGAAGATAGAACGTTTAGATATGTGAAAAACTAGATTTGCTTAAAATGAATGCAAAATTACCGAGTATATACTCATCTAGTGTTGCATAATGAAGAAATTCAGCAACTTCCAACAGACTTCAAACATAATTTCAAATTTTTCCTAAACTCTATCTCGCTTACATCTTAAAGTCAAATCTTTAACACATTAACTCATTTGTAAAACATACATATGTCTGAACCTGTTTTAACACGATAGTTCGATTCTTAAGAGAATCAGTATTGTACTGGTATATGCTAACAGGTTTCCAGCAAATCATATAAAGCCATCTAACACAGGAACAGAAACATTTTTTCATATTAAAACTACAAATATTTACGAGGATATCAGCTCTGATGTCCATACGTCGTTCGAGACTTCAGATATGCCTGTAAGTAACAGATACCATATCCCGCTGTTGAATAAAAAGAAGGTTGGATTAACGAAAACCAAACTGAATGGTCAACTCATTACAGAATTTATCGGTGTACGAGCAATAATGTATGTTCTCAAGACCAATCTTGATGCATAATGCTCATAGAAAACTGTCTTCTGCTATAGGTTAACCTTTGGTGATGAAAGGCAATGTGTGATGTACAAACTACTGTGCAATATGTTATCCAGTCAAAGCAGCATGTCGTTTCTATTATTACGTCTGGGTAAATACATTGACTTCGGGGTCACTATTACATTCTCCTCATTTGGCTACAAGAGGCTGTGTGGAAACCTCATTGAATACCTACCCCAGAGAAATCTGAGGAGGTGTCATAAATCGAGCCTGGGTGATTCCAACACAAGGGCAGTTATGCCAGCCATTCGGCTGCAGAGGTCTGTTTGCAATTGTAAATACAGTGTGACGATGACTAACCCCCCTCCTTCTCTGTAATGCTTACTTCAATGAGGCAACATCATTATAACATAGTGCAGATGAAATGAAAAAAATACAGTTTTCTCCCACGCTTCCACTGTGTAGCAACAGGAGATGACAACGTTTTCAGCTACAAGATGGAGTTAACACACTAGCATAGCGTCACTTTAATGTCTGATTGATCTTTATATCAGATGAGTTTTTGACGTCAGAATAGCATTGTTTACTTTGCTAATTCTGGTCTACAAGTGCATTAGAAGCTGTAAGATAGATCTGCCATAGTTGCTATGCATGTCTTACAATCAGTTTTTGTGTATTTTGTGAATTTAATATGTGGTACAAAGATCGAATTATGGTCGTCTACTAATATATAGTTTATTCCGGTAGTGTCATTAAGAGAGCTGTATATACCTTGACAAGTAATATAGAAATAATATGGAAATATTTAATCTGAAGGTCCACTGTGCTTGCAATGCATAGTAGGGATATCGAACATTCGGTTTTAGAGTTATGTTTCAGACACAGGAAAAACATCATTTACTTTGCTAATTCTCATTGACAAGTAGACGGAAGCTCCAAAGAAATTGGTATAGGCATGCATATTCAAATACCGAGATACGTAAACAGGAAGAACACAGCGCTGCAGTCGACAACGCCTATACAAGACAACAAGTGTCTGGCGCAGTTGTTAGATCGCTTATTGCTGCTACAGTGGCAGGTTATCAAGATTTAAATGAGTCTGAACGTGATGTTATAGTCGGCGTGCTAGCAATGGGACACAGCATCTCCGAGGTAGAGATGAAGTGGGGATTTTCCCGTACAATCATTTCACGAGTGTACCTTCAGCATCAGGAATCCAGTAACACATCAAATCTCGACATCGTTGCGGCCAGAAAAAGATCCTGCAAGAACGGGACCAACGACGAGATAAGAGAACGGTTCAATGTGACAGAAGTGCCACCCTCCCGCAAATTGCTACAGATTTCAATGCTGGGCCATCAACAAGTGTCAGAGTGTGAACCATTCAACAAAACATCATCGATATGGGCTTTCGGAGCTGAAGGCCCCTCATGTACCTTGATCACTGCATGACACAAAGCTTGATGCCTCACCTGGGCCCATCAACACCGACATTGGGCTGTTGATGACTGGAAACATGTTGCCTGGTCGGACGAGCCTCGTTTCAAATTTTGTCGAGCAGATGGATGTGTACGTGTATGGAGACAACCTTCTGTATCCATGGGCTGTTCAAGCTGGTGGCGTCTCTGTAATGGTGTGGGGCGTGTGCAGTTGTGATATGGGAACGCTGATATGTCTAGATACGACTCTGACAGGTGACTTGTACGTACTCATTCAGTGTGATCACCTGCGTCCATTCATATCCATTCTGCACTCCGACAGACTTGGGCAATTCCAGCAGGTCAATGAGACACCTACACCTACAGAATGTTTTTACTCCAGTTATAGAGCATATGTAACTGGATAAGGATGAAATGTAATAATTGTAAAATGCGTCTTAAAGCTATACCCTGTCATCCATGAAAACGTTCTTGGCGAGAGGCACCGACTTGAAATTATTTTGGGGGAGGCAAGAATCGTTTCATTAGGTACTACATTTGACATATAACTTTGCGTTTCCATCTACATGTTCGACACTCCAAACCAGTCCTAATTTTAGATGACACCTGTGTATCGATTGAAGGTGGAAATAGAAAGGCTCTTAAGCTGTATGCTGAAGTCACAAATGAAAAGATTTCAGAGTGGTTTGTGAGGAATAAGCTACTGATTAATCCTTAAAAAGAAAAAAAAAAACCACCACTATACAATTCCACACCGAGCGAGGTGGCGCAGTGGTTAGCACACTGGACTCGCATTCGGGAGGACGACGGTTCAATCCCGTCTCCAGCCATCCTGATTTAGGTTTTCCGTGATTTCCCTAAATCGTTTCAGGCAAATGCCGGGATGGTTCCTTTGAAAGGGCACGGCCGATATCCTTCCCCATCCTTCCCTAACCCGAGCTTGCGCTCCGTCTCTAATGACCTCGTTGTCGACGGGACGTTAAACAACACTAACTTCACTTCACAATTCCACACACACAAAATTAAAAATCCATTAAAACTAAATATTTCTTTGGAAAACAAAAAAATTAAGTATCATTGAAACAAAATTGCTTTGTTTACTTACAAGACAATCTGAAATGGAATTCCCACATCACATTCTTAAATTCTAAGCTATCTAAAATGACCTATGCAATAAGAATTATATGGAACAACACAAGTGCTGAAGGAGAGAGGTGTATTATGCACGCATACTTTCCCATTTGAGTTATGACATCATATTCTTGGGAAATTCCCCTCACAGCATAACAACTTTCAAGAAACAAAAAAAGATTGTGAGGATAATGAAAAATGCAAACAGCTGAAAATCATGCAAACTACGATTGGCTAGCGACTAGCCCCTACCCATCGACTCGCTGAAACGTCAATCACAATGTAATTTCAGTCGGAGTATAGGTCAGTAGTGGTACAAAACAAATACATAAATGAAGTTGAAGAAACGTACCTTAATTTTTGATGGCAAATGTACTCCTCCTCAGATCATTCCTGCATATGAACTCGTCACATATGGCCTCAAGGTCGAGTTTCATCGATTCATCTCTATGGGCGTTGAGAAGGGCGATGGCATTAAGACGATCCTGCCTCATTGTACACTCCTGGAAATGGAAAAAAGAACACATTGACACCGGTGTGTCAGACCCACCATACTTGCTCCGGACACTGCGAGAGGGCTGTACAAGCAATGATCACACGCACGGCACAGCGGACACACCAGGAACCGCAGTGTTGGCCGTCGAATGGCGCTAGCTGCGCAGCATTTGTGCACCGCCGCCGTCAGTGTCAGCCAGTTTGCCGTGGCATACGGAGCTCCATCGCAGTCTTTAACACTGGTAGCATGCCGCGACAGCGTGGACGTGAACCGTATGTGCAGTTGACGGACTTTGAGCGAGGGCGTATAGTGGGCATGCGGGAGGCCGGGTGGACGTACCGCCGAATTGCTCAACACGTGGGGCGTGAGGTCTCCACAGTACATCGATGTTGTCGCCAGTGGTCGGCGGAAGGTGCACGTGCCCGTCGACCTGGGACCGGACCGCAGCGACGCACGGATGCACGCCAAGACCGTAGGATCCTACGCAGTGCCGTAGGGGACCGCACCGCCACTTCCCAGCAAATTAGGGACACTGTTGCTCCTGGGGTATCGGCGAGGACCATTCGCAACCGTCTCCATGAAGCTGGGCTACGGTCCCGCACACCGTTAGGCCGTCTTCCGCTCACGCCCCAACATCGTGCAGCCCGCCTCCAGTGGTGTCGCGACAGGCGTGAATGGAGGGACGAATGGAGACGTGTCGTCTTCAGCGATGAGAGTCGCTTCTGCCTTGGTGCCAATGATGGTCGTATGCGTGTTTGGCGCCGTGCAGGTGAGCGCCACAATCAGGACTGCATACGACCGAGGCACACAGGGCCCACACCCGGCATCATGGTGTGGGGAGCGATCTCCTACACTGGCCGTACACCACTGGTGATCGTCGAGGGGACACTGAATAGTGCACGGTACATCCAAATCAACATCGAACCCATCGTTCTACCATTCCTAGACCGGCAAGGGAACTTGCTGTTCCAACAGGACAATGCACGTCCGCATGTATCCCGTTCCACCCAACGTGCTCTAGAAGGTGTAAGTCAACTACCCTGGCCAGCAAGATCTCCGGATCTGTCCCCCATTGAGCATGTTTGGGACTGGATGAAGCGTCGTCTCACGCGGTCTGCACGTCCAGCACGAACGCTGGTCCAACTGAGGCGCCAGGTGGAAATGGCATGGCAAGCCGTTCCACAGGACTACATCCAGCATCTCTACGATCGTCTCCATGGGAGAATAGCAGCCTGCATTGCTGCGAAAGGCGGATATACACTGTACTAGTGCCGACATTGTGCATGCTCTGTTGCCTGTGTCTATGTGCCTGTGGTTCTGTCAGTGTGATCATGTGATGTATCTGACCCCAGGAATGTGTCAATAAAGTTTCCCCTTCCTGGGACAATGAATTCACGGTGTTCTTATTTCAATTTCCAGGAGTGTAGAACGAAGATACATATTCACCCTCCGCAGACACGAAAACGATCGCTCAGCGGTGCAGAACGTTACCAGAATCGTCAGTACTACACGTATGAATTTCAATAGTTCAGGCAGTAGGTCAAGCAGGTGGTTTTCCTGTTTTAGGTGTTTCACTATGTCATCCAACGAACTAATATTCGCAGAATCACTACTTTGGATAATCTCATGAAACATGCTTCGCTGGAGAAGCAAGCGTTCTTTGTCTATATCTGATTCGTATAAAAATAAAATATCGAATGAATGTTTGTTATCACCAAGAATAAATTGTTCAATTTGATTTACAAACATGAATGATTGAGTTTTGAACCGTGAGTCCAAGAAGCTGATGGATGTATACATTGTTTCATAATACGGTCTTCTATATTTGTCACATACTTCAGTGAATGTTTCTACAGATGAATTGATGGAGGGACTTTTCTTCTACGGGGAAATTTTGGGGTATCAACATCCATATCTTGACATTTTGAAGTTACTTCACCCCAGAATGATTCAAAATTGTTTCTCATAAATTTAATAGAAGTTACAAGAGTGGAAATCATCTTATTGGCCTCTTCTAAGTGTAGGGATTTCCTCTGTAGTGCTATGTTTACGGTATCAATGTGACCAAACAGTTTTACCAAATGTGATAACATGAAAAAGAAATCATATGTCTGCATATTAATCAAAAAGCCGTTTGCTTTGGCCCCAGTGCCTGAATTGTCATTTCTTGAAACATTTAGAAAAAATTCCTGAAGTTCTGTATAGTTGGACAAAACTGAAGACATTGCCAAGTATCTTACGGCCCACCTTGTAGGACAGAGTGCTTTCAAATTTGTAGAGGCTTCTGCCTTCAGGTGAGCAAAAAGATCTAATCTTTTAGGTGAATCTCTCACAAAATGTATTAAGTCATTCATAACATTCAATGCATTTCGACATTCTGGAACTGCTTTCACAGTGTCTTGTAGTGTTAAACAGTGTGCAAGGCAGTGCACGAACATAGCTCTCTTCTCCATTTCCATAAACTTTGCCTGGACACCGTTATATAATCCGGCCATGTTAGCTGAACCGTCAAAGCATTGGCCCCTACAATTAGATGTAGGCAAATCAAATCGTGTTAAAATGTCGATAATAATATCACACAGAGCTTTAGCTGTAGTACTTTTTATTGAGTATAGCCGTAAAAAATATTCTTCTATCTCTAGCGAAGCATCAACAAATCTTATACAGATACTAAATTGCTCTTAGGTGGCTATGTCTGTTGTTTCGTCTGCTATTATTGCAAAATACTCTAGCTTCACCATCACTAACACTTGCCACATTGTCACATTTCTTCCTAATTATAAACTTGTCCATTTTAAACTGGACAGTAAGGGACGAAAGATTAACAACTGAAACGAGTCACAGTAAGACTAACTGACCACTGGCGATGCCCAGCTCCGGAATATTTACGTTCGCTGCCAACATTAGCTGCGGCCTGCGTAACAGTACTGTGCGCCTAACAAGAAGTAGCCATGTAACAGTAGTTCTGATTATTGTCAGGGCCGGCTCTAGGGGGGCGGGGGGGGGGGGGGGGGGGGGGAGAGGGGCGAACCGTGCCATCGCCCAGGGCGGCCGATTTTTGGGGGCGGCAAATCCATCTTGCGTAAATGAAGGAATGTGAGAATAAATTGGAAATACAAATTATTCATAAAATCACGGGTCTTATTGAAAATTATCTATGGTACAGAAACAGTGTGCTCCGATTTACGAAAGAAACGTTTCTCCAACAAAAATGGCTTAAAACGTATTGCACTGTAAACGTATCACTGACTTTGATCTTGAAGACATATTCACAACAAAGAGACGAATGAGTGTGATATGTGAACATAAGGCGTCATGTATGAAATATATTATGGGAAAAGTTGACTGTGTCGAAAAAGGGGAGGGGGTGGGGGGGGGCGCTTGACATGTTCGCGCGGGGCGGCAAAATCCCTGGAGCCGGTGCTGATTTGTGTGGTGTGGTACCTAGTGATTGTCAATAGAATTTACAAAAATGAATGAAGAGTCTTTAACGTTACCTAGTCCTTCTAGCGATCGCCATCAAATTCCGTGTGACTATTGCTCATTAGTTTCCTTTACTAGCTGCCAGCAGGCTGCTGTGGGAGGAAGTGGAGCTCGTCCTAGCAGCCAAACCGCTGCGAGCTCATGGTGAGCTTTCGTTCTCCGCATACCTCCGTACAGTAAAAGTGTGCGAATAGTACAGATGCAGGGAACAAACCCTGTCATATGAAGAGGTTGGAGGACTAGCAGAAAGGAATACGCAATAGCTCGTAAAATCGGTATTTTTTCCTGCATAATCATTACATACTATTATGCAAAAATGTATGTGCAAGTTTTAACAAATTTCCCAGTAAAGGATGAGGAAGGGGGAGAGAGCAGTTAGAAATGCATGTTTGAATGTTGGGAGAACGTGGGGGGGGCCTACTTTTAACTATTGGGGGGGGGGCACAAAGTACCTTGCCTCCCCTAAGCCGGCGCCACTGTTCTTGGCCCTTTTTTTAATACTATCAGACACATGTTCAAATGTTTCCAGTCACAATGTGCCCCTATGTTCTGTGAATAAAGTGAGCAGCAATTTCTTCACATGCCTTTCTTTTGTTGGTCATAGTAACATCATCAGTTCTTTGCCTTCTATTTTGTCATTATACTAACCCTATACGATTTATGGAAATCAATTAGTTTGACTTGGGGGAGAAGTTTGAAGATCGCACCTTTCTCTGCTTACTGTTATGCATCTTTATAACACAAAACCTTAGATAATATATACTTACTGTCTCCCAAGTATCTGTGATATATGCATAATATATGTGGGATAGCTGTGTAATCATGATCGTGTGAAGTTTGTTTTGCGCTAATTTATATCAGCCATGAACCTAGTTCTGTGGATCCAAGTTTAGTGTTATATAGTAGAACAGAATCTGGAACAGAGTTCAGGTCCTTAACTACTGCCAAAATTGACCTCCAGTCAGCAATGTTTGTGCGGTTGGCCTCATTATCTTAATTTCATTCAAAAGTTGCTAGTTACAATAATGTTGATAAATTGCAAATCGTTTTGAAATACACAAAATTATGCACAAAATGTAGCCTTTCAATATAAAAATACATAACACCACAAAAATGAACACATATTACTCATTTTATAGCATGATGCCCACAAGTGAGGAAATAATGCGAATGGGAGAAAAGTGTGCATACATTGCGAACACTAAATTATCATAAAAATACCAATAATACTAGTACAAAACAGCATCACAATAATACTAACATAAAATAACATAGTAATCATTAACAGAATGCAATAGCATGCATTTTTATTTCTATTAATGCTTTATATGTTATACTGATCATTCATAATTTTAAGATCGCTTTCATGCATTTTTTAACATAGCTATCAGGTAAGCTAATTTTATACTTGTCCTCTAAAGCACAATTCATTGTTTTTACCATAGTTGCTGTCTAAAACTGAGTGGGATGATACATTTTATTCATATATATATACATGAATAAGAAGTATATATATATATATATATATATATATATATATATATATATATAGTTTTTCAATTTTAAAAGTGCCAAACAACCCCAATTGTACACTGTCACTCAGCACTGAGTGATAGGTGACTGACTTCATGTGTGTCAGCACGCACAGAGACTGTCTTTGATGGGTACTCCACTAATTCAGATGAAACATAGCACAACACCTTAGGACAGGTATATGACCCAAGCACAGTGGTAATAAATCGGGCAAAAGGGAAAATGGTAGTATTTTAACCAAATGGCAGCTCTCTGTATACATAAACTTTAAGACATCCAGTAATGGCAGCTCCCTTTGGTCAGCATATTATACAGTGCTTGGCTGAGTTACGAAATCTTGGTCATTGTATATGTACTTAATCAACAAGAAACAAAGTAGATGTGAGAAGATTTAAGAATAATTTGTATATTTTCATAAACAATAAAACAAAATTTATATTAGCATATTACTCTACCAATTCATCTCAAAATAGAATATATATAAATGTGATTAATAGTGTAAATTATCAGAAAACGGAAAATAAAAGTATAATTACTAGAATAGCTACCAGATGGCTCTAATATATATTAATTCATACCGCTATTTATAGATGGCACCACCCCAGCTCAACCTATATAACTTGAAACTTTTTTAACTTTTCTATTTTTAAAGATAATTGAATTTTTATTTTATTTTTGGATGGAACTATTATCCCTGAAAACACGCTACCCACAACACACACAATTAAATTGGGTTGCTTATCTCACAGAGCTAGAGAAAAAAATATTTTCTTAGTTTCCGTAATCCACATTAAAAGATCTATTCAACAATATGACAATCAGTAATAATCATTATCATTTTAATATAGAAAAAAAATTTAAAAAACCGGTTTTATTAAATTTTCTGCTTCATTTCTATATCAAATGTTAATGAGCTTTAAATAGCAAAAACCCTAATGTAACCGACCTTAAAAGACCTATTCAACAATATAAAGAACTAACTTTAAAATAGTAATAATTAGCAGAAAAAATGAAAAGATGAATTTTATTTCTTTTATCTCGTTTAAAAAATACATCTATGATATAAAAGTATGAATATAATACAGCTATTCCATCTCAGAAACACATTGATTATTATTTACTTCTGTTTTTGTTATTTCACGTAGTTAAAAATTTTCATTTAGTATTTTGCACTGTGAGTCACATCTAACATTCTTTTTTCCATACATAATTACATACAATTATCTTTTATCAAGAACATTATCACTTCAGTTAGCATACAACTTTTTAGTAATTTTTATGTGGAGAAATATCGTTATTTCTATGGCATGTATTACCAATATGTGTAGGATATTTATTTGTAAAATTATATGGATTAACAGAATCATATGCTTTCAGAAATGTATTAGGTGGATCAATGTACCATGCCTCTTGTGCTAACTTTTCGTTTCGCCCATTTTTGGGTGAATATTCTGCAAATTCACATGATCAAAAACGATGAATAATTCAGTTCAATTACGTTTTCATCAGTTTGAGATACAGTAGAGTCTCGGTAGTTCGAGTTTCCAATAATCCGAGCCTCTTTAGAAGAAAAAAAAGGGTTGCAACTATCTACTTTCTTCTTTTTACTTACATGATAAATAATGAAAACATCGTTGCAAAAGATAGATAGGGAGAGTACAGCTCAGTGACAAAGCAGACAATAATGCAATCAACACCGACGGTTAGTTAGCTGCCATGTTGCACGAACATCTGTTGTCAGTATGGCACTAAATACCCCGACTGCTGCCGGCTGCTACCGATCAAAACTGGGGAGTTCATACGCTGCTGTAGTTCCCAGTAACTGTACTGTACAGTGTTGCGTGTCGTTTTGTTTGTTGACTGTGTGTTCCGCTGTACATCTTACAAAGATGAGTGCTGTAACAAAAAAGAGGAAATTTGTGACTTTGCATAAAAAATTAGAAGCACTAAGACGACTTGACAAAGGAGAAACAATAAAAAAACTTGCTCTCGAATATGGTGTCGGTGAAGTTACTGTTGGTGACTGGCGAAAAAACCGACTTAAATTGGGACAGTTTTCTTCGCAGAAATGCTCACACGAATCTCTCTGTCGAAGAAGTATAAAGAAGTCAAACTTCGAAAAAACAAGTGAGGCATTGTTCATGTAGTTTACCCAACAGAGACAGAAGGGTGCTCCGATTTCTGGCCCAATCTTGCAAGAAAAAGCTTTATTTTTCAGAAACCAGCTGCAGGAAGGAGATGACAATTTCGCCGCCAGTGTGGTCTGGCTCGACAAGTGGAAGAAGAGGTATGGAGTGCGTCAATTAGACGTATGTGGAGAAAAACTCTCTGGTGACGCTCAGGCCGTTTCAAAATTTATTGTCGAGTTTTAAAAAATCATAACTGAAGAAAATTTGTCTAATGAACAAATATATAACTGTGACGAAACTGGGCTAAATTTTAAAATTTTACCAGCGAGAAGACTTGCTTCTTGTGAAAAAAAGTGCTCCTGGGCACAAAAAAAGCAAAGAGTGGCTCACAGTTATGGCAGCTTCAAATGCAACTGGAAACCACAAATTAAAACTAGCTGTGATTGGGAAGTCTGACAAGCCAAGAGCATTCAAGAATGTATCCATCTCAGCTCTTCCTGTTGTCTATACACATCAGAATAATGCCTGGGTGAATCAAGAAATCTTCAAGAACTGGTTTTTTAGCTCATTTGTACCTGACTGCAAGAATTTTTTAAAAGAAAGGGGACTGCCATGCAAAGCAAATTTGCTCATGGGGAACAAAATGAAGTCAGACACAATATCTAAGTCATGGAGGAAAATTCTACAGGAAAGTATGCCAGACACAGAAACTGAAGATTTAGCAGATGAGGACGATCAACCATTGTGTAATTTAATCAGAAGATTGCCAGGGTGTGAAGAGGCAGAAGAGGTGGAAGTAGGCGAGTAGTTAAATTTGGACGAAAAATTGGAAGTGACAGACTCTTCTATAATTGACATGGTTAACATTCCATCGCAGTGTGAGAGTGAGGAGGATGACGAGGCAGAGGCTGCACCGCTGATGAGTCACACCGATGGCTACGCTGCTCTCGAGGCCGCCATATGTTATGTGGAAAAACAGCGTGAGGCGACACCGACTGACCTACTGCTCCTGAGACGGTGGCGTGACATTGCCGCGAGGAAACGTTGCAGCTTCGCCAAACAAAAGACGCTTCACTGTTACTTGTCTAATTAAATAATTATTGTTATTCTGCCATTGCAAATGCATGTGTAAACACTTTTATTTTTAATGAAGTTCATATTTTGACCTGCATTACTTACAATATAATAATATTTCTTTTTCCCAGTCCGAGTTTTCGATAGTTCGAGGTGGTTCCGGTCCCGTTCACCTCGAACTATCGAGACTCTACTGTATTAAAAATATATAACATGGCATAAAAATTCCATTGAATTATAATAATTAGTTACATCTAATTGCATATTATTTCTACCACTTATCCACCAAAGTCTGGAGCTTGTAAATTAAAGTACAGGGAGACAGCTATTGAACTATATGGAATAAAATCATCATAATTTCTGAACAGTTTATGTTAGGACGTTGAAACTGCATGTTTGGCCACACGGTTGGTTTAGCGACAAAGCCCACTTTCATTTGGATGGGTTTGTCAATAAGCAAAATTGGCGCATTTGGGGGACTGAGAATCCGCATTACACGATCGAGACGTCTCTTCACCCTCAACAGGTGACTGTGCGGTGTGCAATGTTCAGTCACAGAATAATCGGTGTGAAATGCTTTGATGGTACGGTAACTACTGAACAGTACATGAAGGTATTGGTAGATGATTTCATCTCTGTTAGACAAAGTGACCCTGATTTCGAAAATATGTGGTTCATGCGAGATGGAGTTCGACCGCATCAAAGCAGGAGAGTGTTTGACGACCTGGAGGACCACTTTGGGGACCACATTCTGGCTCTAGGGTATCCAGAGGCCACTGGTGTGGGCACTGTGTACAAGAGTATCCAAATGACCTGAATTTTGTTACCAGAAAAATTGCATAAAGGGCATAGCCTGGAGTGTGGCAATCTATAAAATATGCAGCAGAACCCCCCCTCCCCCCCCCTCCCACACACACACACACAAAACACAAATACATGCCTGTGAAACTGGTGCTAAAACATGATTTTGAACTCTACAGTATGTGCCAAATGCTAATTTCTTTCCTATACACATGTGGCTGAAAAATGACATGCTAAACAGACTTACAATGAAATATGAGAACAAGTATAAAACTAACCATAACTAAGCCAACATTCGTTTGTAGAGTGTAATTGACGAATTAGAAATATGCAGTTGCTGAAAATGAGTTTTACTTCAGCAACTATTCCATGTGTTGTTGTTGTGGTCTTCAGTCCTGAGACTGGTTTGATGCAGCTCTCCATGCTATTCTATCCTGTGCAAGCTCCTTCATCTCCCAGTACCTACTGAAATCTACATCCTTCTTAATCTGCGTAGTGTATTCATCTCTTGGTCTCCCTCTACGATTTTTACCCTCCACACTGCCCTCCAATGCTAAATTTGTGATCCCTTGATGCCTCTGGACATGTCCTACCAACCGATCCCTTCTTCTAGTCAAGTTGTGCCACAAACTTCTCTTCTCCCCAATCCTATTCAATACCTCCTCATTAGTTACGTGATCTATCCACATAATCTTCAACATTCTTCTGTAGCACCACATTTCGAAAGCTTCTATTCTCTTCTTGTCCAAACTATTTATCGTCCATGTTTCAATTCCATACATGGCAACACTCTGTTGTGTAGGCTGAAGAGCCAACACCGTGTTACTAGAGGAGGCCGAAATGCACGCGTTTTAGCTCACGCAGGCTGGCGTAAGGAGGGAAGAACTATACTGGCGTGAGGTCTGGAACATGACAAGGAATTAGAATTCAGAAAGCGGACGAAATTAGTTTGATACTAAACTTTAATCCATTAATGATGAACGTCGCTCTTGACGGTACATGATTCACAATATTATTTGTTCAGAATACAGTCTTGAAGTAATTAGTTGCAGTATCTGAATATGGGGCCTTGCTAGGTCGTAGCAAATGACGTAGCTGAAGGCTATGCTAAACTGTCGTCTCTGCAAATGAGAGCGTATGTAGTCAGTGAACCATCGCTAGCAAAGTCGGCTGTACAACTGGGGCGAGTGCAAGGGAAGCTCTCTAGACCTGCCGTGTGGCGGTGCTCGGTCTGCAATCACTGATAGTGGTGACACGCAGGTCCGACGTATACTAACGGACCGCGGCCGATTTATAGGTTACCACCTAGCAAGTGTGGTGTCTGGCGGTGATACCACACACTCCATACAAATACTTTCAGAAACGACTTCCTGACACTTAAATCTATACTGGATGTTAACAAATTTGCCGGCCGAAGTGGCCGTGCGGTTAAAGGCGCTGCAGTCTGGAACCGCAAGACCGCTACGGTCGCAGGTTCGAATCCTGCCTCGGGCATGGATGTTTGTGATGTCCTTAGGTTAGTTAGGTTTAACTAGTTCTAAGTTCTAGGGGACTAATGACCTCAGCAGTTGAGTCCCATAGTGCTCAGAGCCATTTGAACCATTTTTGTTAACAAATTTCTCTTCTTCAGAAACGCTTTCGTTGCCATAGCCAGTTTACATTTTATATCCTCTCTACTTCGACCATCATCAGTTATTTTGCTCCCGAAATAGCAAAACCCCTATATTACTTTAAGTGTCTCATTTCCTAATCTAATTCCCTCAGCATCACCCGACTTAATTCCACTACATTCCATTATCCTCGTTTTGCTTTTGTTGATGTTCATCTTATATCCTCCTTTCACGACACTGTCCATTCCGTTCAGCTGCTCTTCCAAGTCCTTTGCTGTCTCTGACAGAATTACAATGTCATCGGTGAACCCCAAAGTTTTTATTTCTTCTCCCTGGATTTTAGTACCTACTCCAAATTTTTCTTTTGTTTCCTTTACTGCTTGCTCAATATACAGATTGAATACCATCAGGGATAGGCAACAACCCTGTCTCACTCCCTTCCCAACCACTGCTTCCCTTTCATGTCCCTCGACTCTTATAACTGCCATCTGTCTTCTGTACAAATTGTAAATAGCCTTTCGCTCCCTGTATTTTACCCCTGCCACCTTCAGAATTTGAAAAAGAGTATTTTAGTCAACATTGTCAAAAGCTTTCTCTAAGTCTACAAATGCTAGAAACGTAGGTTTGCCTTTCCTTAATCTTTCTTCTGAGATAAGTCGTTAGGTCAGTATTGCCTCACGTGTTCCAACATTTCTACAGAATCCAAACTGATCATCCCCGAGGTCGGCTTCTACCAGTTTTTCCATTCGTCTGTAAATAATTCACATTAGTATTTTGCAGCTGTGACTTATTAAACTGATAGTTCGGTAATTTCCACATCTGTCAACACCTGCTTTCTTTGGGATTGGAATTATTATATTCTTGAAGTCTGAGAGTATTTCGCCTGTCTCATGCATCTTGCTCACCAGATGGTAGAGTTTTGTCAGGATTGGCTTTCTCAAGGCCGTCAGTACTTCTAATGGAATGTTGTCTACTCCCAGGGCCTTGTTTCGACTCAGGTCTTTCAGTGCTCTGTCAAACTCTTCACGCAGTAGCGTATCTCCTATTTCATATTCATCTACATCCTCTTCCATTTCCATAATGTTGTCCTCAAGTACATCGCCCTTGTATGTTGTTGTTGTTGTTGTGATCTTCAGTCCTGAGACTGGTTTGATGCAGCTCTCCATGCTACCCTATCCTGTGCAAGTTTCTTCATCTCCCAGTATAGACCCTCTATATACTCCTTCCATCTTTCTGCTTTCCCTTCCTTACTTAGAACTGGGTTTCCATCTGAGCTCTTGATATTCATACAAGTGGTTCTCTTTTCTCCAAAGGTCTCTTTAATTTTCCTGTAGGCAGTGTCTATTTTACCCCTAGTGAGATAGACCTCTACATCTTTACATTTGTCCTCTAGTCATCCCTGCTTAGCCATTTTGCACTTCCTGTTGATCTCATTTTTGAGACGTTTGTATTCATTTTTGCCTGCTTCATTTACTGCATTTTTATATTTTCTCCTTTCAACAATGAAATTCAATATTTCTTCTATTACTGAAGGATTTCTAGTAGCCCTCGTCTTTTTACCTGCTTGATCCTCTGTTGCCTTCACTACTTCATCCCTCAGAGCTATCCATTCTTCTTCTACTGTACTTCTTTCCCCCATTTCTGTCAATCGTTCCCTTATGCTCTCCCTGAAACTCTGTACAACCTCTGGTTTAGTCTGTTTATCCAGGTCCCATCTCCTTAAATTCCCACCTTTTTGCAATTTCTTCAGTTTCTATTCCATAGAACTTCAAAATGCAAAACGAAGTTAACTGCTACTTCATGCTCCTGTGGCTTATTATTACCAACAGATGGCAACATTCGTAGTTTATTGTACCATACATGCTGATTTGCATTTGATGTAGATATAGTGGAGGTTAACTACAAAAAGAACTATCAATGAAAGATGCAATATTTACCAAAAGCAAAGACAACCCAGAACCTAACTGAAACCATATTTTCTATAATCAGCTACTAAATAACACCGAAATCTAATAAAAATACACGATGCAGAACCACACAACACAAGCAATCCACAGACAAAGACGATGTTAGAAACAAAAGAAGAAGCTGTTTTGAATAGGTTTTATTACAATCTATATTTTTGTTATAAACAAGAACTTTTTCTACATTTACATATAACAAAACATAACCAAAGACCAAGTTTCAAATGACATATGACGAATGACAATAGCACACGCCGACAGAGTTGGTATCTCGACAGTAAAATCTTTGACAGAATTATTTATCAAAATACATGCAAGCTACCTGCAAGTGTCAATACAGATTTCCAAAGTTCCAAGCTTACAGGAAAATAAAACTATATTATTTCGCAAAATATGCAATATTTCAATCACAAAACAGTTTTTGCAAGCAGACTGGACCTCCAAACTACATATTTCCACATCTAAATTGTCTGTATTACTTATTAAGCTAAATACAGCTCACTTGATGACACTACTGAAATATATTACTGATTAGAAGACAAATATAATTTGATCTTTGTACTACACATTAAATTCATCAAATTTCATAAAAATTCGTTCCAAAATAGAGATGGGCAGTACTGCAGGTTCAAAATGTTCAAATGTTTGTGAATTCCTAAGGGACCAAACTGCTGAGGTCATCAGTCTCTAGACTTACACACTACTTAAAATAACTTATGCTAAGGACAGCACACACTCCCATGCCCAAGGGAGGATTCGAACCTCTGGTGGTAGGGGTCGCACAATACGTGATATGGCACCTCCAACCAGTGGAAGTGTTTAAAATCAGGTGATCAGACAGGATGAGTATGTACAAGTCACCTGTCAGAGTCATATCTAGATATATCAGGGGTCCCATATCAATCCAACTGCATACACCCCACACCATTACAGAGACTACACCAGCTTGAACACTCCCTTGCTGACATGCAGGGTCCATGGATTCAGGAGGTTGTCTCCATACACGAGACTCGTCTGACCAGGAAACATGTTTCCAGTCATTAACAGTCCAATGTCGGTGTAAATCAGTCCATGCAAGGCGAAAGCTTTGTGTCATGCACTCATCAAATGTATATAAGGGTCCCTTGGGTCCAAAATCCCATACTGATGATGTTTTGTTGAATGGTTTGCACACTGACACTTGATGGCCCAGCACTGTAATCTGCAGCAATTTGCAGAAGGGTTGCACTTCTGTCACGTTGAGCGATTCTCTTCACTCATTGTTGGTCCTGTTCTTGCAGAATCTTTTTCCGGCCACAGCAATCTCAGAGATTTGACTTTTTACCAGATATCTGATATTGACGGTACACTCGTGTAATAGTTGTACAGGAAAATCCCCACTTCATCACTACCTCAGATGTGCTGTGACCCATTGCTTATGTGCCAACTATAACACAACATTCAAACTCATTTAAATCTTGATAACCTCCCATTGTAGCAGCAGTAATCAATCTAACAACTGCACAAGACACTTATCTTACACAGGCATTGCCAACCGCAGCACCTGTTTATATATCTCTGCATTTCAATATGCATGCCTATACCAGTTTCTTTGGGGCTTCAGTGTATTTGTGGTAATATATGTTTATTTGTGTGAAAGTTACTTTCAAAGAAAAATTCAGTTAATAAAATGTTATTTACATTAAATACATATATTTTGAAAGAAAATAGCTAGTAATAACAGGTGTTGCACTATTAGATACAAGGAAATTTGCATCAGATTTAGAATAAAAACGAAATCATGAAATAGCTAATAATATAGATACATTATAATTTTAAAATTAATGTTAGTATTAACATTAAAAATAAAGTAGAAAATAATTAAACAGTTTTGTATTGAATAACTGATTTTTTACAATAACCAAAAGTTATATTCATTTTAATGGTAAGAGTTCAGTACATGTATACGTTCCTATTGATGCAAAAGATGTAGTTAACAAAAGAAATGTTGAAAATGAATAAAATTATGTTGCTATCAAAACTGCATCTAAATGTATTGTAACCAAATTCAGTAACTATTTGGCCATGTGGCAATTCAATAACCATAATTTAATTTTTAAATCTGCTTTAGATCTTAATAAGCAAAATATACAAAACATGAATCCAGCTTTTAAATATGACTCAGATAGGCGTATTGCACTAGGAGTAAAGATGTATGATAAATGAACAACTGAATTTCCTTTTATTGCTGGAAATGGACAAAAAATAATATTGAATATGGTTTTAAGTTTAAAAGAATCATTGCTATTGGAAAAAATAAACAGAAATTTATCTTTAAATTATTTTAATATTACATCATGAGTAACTGGTAAGATATAGGAAATAAATAATTGTAATCAATCAATTATAGTATATAATTCGAACTTTCTATCTGAAAGGATTAAAGGTACAGTCACAACTCTACAAGTAGACGTCAAGTTAGTTGTATTTGGCAAAATAATTTCATCATCTGCTGATAAACTTGCAACAGATGAAGAAATTTAGATTCACAATATTTTAATATATTTTATGTAAATATGTGGATAGTCATATTTGGGAAATTAAATATAAAAAGTATACTGATACATGTAATTCACAAAAGATTGTTAACAAAAATGTAGATATAGAACAGCAAGAATTTGTGATGTTTAATGGGAAGCTGAGGTAGTTGAAATGGATTGAGGAAAATGAAAAATAATTGCAAAAGTGAACAAAGAATATAAATATTTGTTAACTATTATTTATGTATTCTCTAAATATTCAGCTGCTACACCAGTTAAAGATAAGTGAGGTAAAAATATAGTCAGGCATTTGATAATATTTTAAAATTTGGATCACCAAAAATTTTACAGACTGATAATGGAAAGGAATTTATTAGTATCGATATAAAACAATTAATTGAAAATATAATATTAATCATTATTCATCGTAAAATGAAATAAATGCATCCCTAGTTGGAAGAAAAATTGTGGAAAACTTTTGACAAAAAGAAATTAGAAATGATTAGGTATAGTTGAAAAATTACTCAATGATTATAGCAACACAGTATGTCGAACCATAAAAATTAAACAAATGATCTAATTGAAATAAATACATTTGAAAAATGTATTAATGAATTACGACTGAGTGAAGTGGTTTATTGCTTAGCGCATTGGCCTCACAACCAGGAGGACGGTTCAAACCAGTATCCGGCCATCTTGATTTCGGTTTTCTGTGATTTCCCTAAATCGCTTCAGGCAAATGCCAGGACGATTCCTTTGAAAGTGCACTGTTGATTTCCTTCCCCATCCTTTCCTACTCAGATGGGGCTGATGACCTCACTGTTTGCTCTCCTTCCCCAAACTAACCAACAAACCAATGAATTATGTCTCCTGTTATTTAAAAATGTAGCATTAGTGATAAAGTTAGAATTAAAAAAATTTAAAGGTATAGTTGACAAAAAGATATACAGCTACTTGCTCAGCTGAATTATCTGAAATATATGATATCATTCATACTGTATTAATAATAAAGAAATCAAGGAAAATTTTTAAAAATATGAATTACAAAAGAATAATTATACAGATGTATAAGTTTTACAAAAAATTCAAAGACAAAAAAGTGATAAAGTATATGTTAAATGATTAGGTCACGGTACTACTTATAATAATTAGGATAATAAGAACAGCGTTATTGTATTGATGTTATAATAGTCATTTATTTGTTGTTGTTGTTGTTGTTGTGGTGGTGGTCTTCAGTCTAGAGACTGGTGTGATGCTCCTCTCCATGCTACTCTATCCTGTGCAAGCTTCTTCATCTCCAAATAACTACTGCAACCTACATCCTACTCAATCTGCTTACTGTATTCATCTCTTCATCTCCCTCTACGATATTTACCCTCCACATTTCCCTCCAATAGTAGACTGGTGACCCCTTGATGCTTCAGAATGTATCCTACCAACCGATCCCTTCGTCTAGTCAAGTTGTGCCACAAACTATATTCAGTACCTCCTCACTAGTTACTTGATCTACCCATCTGATCTTCTGCATTCTTCTGTAGCATCACATTTCGAAAAGCTTCTATTCTCTTCATGTCTAAATTATTTAGCATCCATGTTTCACTTCCATACATGGCTACACTCCATGCAAATTCTTTCAGAAAAGACTTCTTGGCACCTAAATCCATACTTGATGTTAACAAATTTCTCCTCATTTATTTTGCTTCCTAAATAGCAAAACTCATTTATTCCTTTAAGTGTCTCACTTCCTAATCTGTTTCTGTCAGGATCACCTGATTAAGTGCGACTACATTCCATTATCCTCGTTTTGCTTTTGTTGATATTTATGTTATAGCCTTCTTTCAAGTGACTGTCCATTCCGTTTGACTGCTCTTCCAGGTTCAAGAACATTCTTCAAATATGCATTTACATATTCTCATTTTATGCTGTACATATTGGTATCAGTATCTTAATAACACAGTACAATAAGAGTATCATACATTGACCTATTAATATCATAATGAAAATTATATATTAATTCTTTTGATACATCTAATATAATCATTCCAATATAACAGTTTACTGAATTTAACTTCAGTTTTGTTCATATATATATATATATATATATATATATATATATATATATATATATATATATATATATATAATTTTCAAATAATTTTGTTGTTTTTCAAAATTTGCTTTGATGTAAGTTGATCACATTTTTCATCATATGATATTGATATAACATCAACTCTATTGTGTACTTTTTCCAACTATAGCATTATTCACTAGTTTATGAAAATCTTTTTCAAATTAATTGTATAATTTTATCTATATATCTTTAACCAATTAGGTTGACTAAATTTTAATATTCTATGTGTTTCAGCTAATTTTAAGACTAATTTCATACATTGTTTTAAGTTTTGGTAATGTGTCAAATATTAATAGCTTTTATTTAATTTAGTAAATAATTTTGTTTCGTTTGTATTTGGTAATAATTTATTTTTAGGTACTAGTTGTCAATGCATTTGTAAATAATGTAGATTTTTAATGTATTCAAAATATACCATTCATCACTTAATTTAAATATTTTTGATGGCATGTATTTGTTGAAAGTCTTATAATTTACAAACTCGAAGTTATCATACGGTAACATTTGCAACATTCCATGTCCATATACATAATTTCAATTTGTTGTAGGGATCATAATCTTTCAAATGTTTGTTATTTCCTTTAACATGTCTTTCACTACATTGTGGTGTGTCACCTCTTATTCCAATTTCCAACATTAAAAACGTATCATAAACACTTAATAAATTAAGCAGTTCGTTAGTCATTTGTAATATTACGTTCCATGATAATCCTATAATACCCTGCAGGGTCTAATTCATATAATTGTACTCTTATATCTCTAAAATTTTCTAATATATCTCTCAATAACAGTGCTTCGGTTTTAAGATACAAACCATTATATTCACCAGGACTTTATTTATAATGAATTTATTCCATATAAATTTTCCATGCTCAAAATTTACATCATTTGTAGCAGTATCATATAACCTGCTGTAAAAATCAATTTTATATGGTAATTTATTTTCATTCAGTATGTAAAATCTATCTATATTATCATATTGGTAGATACCTTTATAAATAACCAGTTGCACTTGACCATTAGTAAAAGGTTTTTAACACTAATCATTTGCTCTTTTGATAAATTTGATGCTAATTTGTCTAATGATGTTGAAATGAATCTAACTCTATGAAAAAGTCTCATTTTTAAGTTTCTTGTTTGTGTACTATATTTACAGGCTTATCTTCATTACTTGGAAACATATCAATCTTGTTCCTATGATATTGTAGCTCCATTATAAATAAATATCAACCATAACCAGATGAATAGTGACAATAGATAGGTATAAAATTTGATAACTGGAAATTGTGCATACAATTATCATGAGCTGCACCCCTAAAAAACTCACTTAAGTGATCATGATCTTGCACTTTTTATTTTATTCTTTTACACTGTTATTGTAATCTGCTAATTTCGATTCATTTAAATCTAATAATCTCCCATATTTTACTGGTTCATTCCATTTTTCTTTTTTAATCGGCTCGTCACTTGTATTTTCAGTTTCTCTAAATACTGTATTTAATCAGTCATTAAAAAATTATCTTTATTTTCTAAATCATTGTTTAATCTCGTCATTGTAGGAGGGAAACTTTTAGTTCACCTTCACAAGTATGACATACTTTAACTTCATCATATAATTTCTGTTGTCTTTGGCTATATTTATTAATTGGTACTGTTGTGTTACATTTTTCACGCATGGTTCCAACTTGATCTGTATTAATATTTATGTGCATCAGTGCATCTACAAATGACTGGTGGTTCATAATCACCATTACCATATTTTTTATGATAACGAAATCATGAAACTTCATGCTTTTGAAATTTCATAGTATAAGACTGATCATTTCATTTTAATTTAATTGGATTTATTTGTGCATTGCTTAGTTTACACCTATCTCTTAATATCTCCTCGTATAATCCATTAGGAATATTACTCTCTGATAATATTCCATATTTTTTGGTAATTTAACTTTAGGTTGAAAAGCGAGCAACTTTTTAAGAAAATTTTTTATTATTTTCAATATTAAATATTTGTAGTCTATTTACAAATACCTTTCTGACTAAATTGTTCATGTTAATTGTTGATCCATTCCTAGGGACTTATACACACCATTTGATACAGAACTTATTTTTTACTTTAGTATATCTGCTTCAAATATGTCATTTATACCAGTACTAGCAACCGATAACACTTTACATGTTAGCTTTTCATTACATTGATGACTAATTACTTCTTTAAGAAAGGTATTTTCATTTAATTTATAGTAAACTACTAGCTTGATTGACTCAATTATATTTCCTATTTCAGTAACATTCTTTGTGTTTAAGTTAGTCCTTTGTGATGTCATTTACTGGGAGTAACGTTATTCCAAAACTAAACTTTGTATCCTGTATGTTTGAGAGAATGTGTGTACTTATGATATATCTTAAAGACTATGTTTATTATTATTTATTGTTGCTGTATTATGTTATTGGTATCTATATAATTAATATTTCAATAATATTATAATATACAAAGGTATCTTATCTTCATTTATATATTATATTCATTATCATTATCATATATGAATAAGATTATAGTATATATAATCAGTTTATTCTAAATTACCTATTGCTATTTCCAACATATTTGAATTGTTATTATGTATTGCTTTTGATACAACTTTGGTATTCTTATGAAATTTATTTTGTTTGTGATTTTACATACATATTTGAAACATTCATCATAAGATATTTTTTGCAGAACAGTTTTTTTATATTTTTGTTATCAATTTTTTGTTTTTTAAAACATAATTTCTGTTTTTTTATAATATTTATCTCTATATTTCGAAATAAATATTTGTGCAAAGGTCACTGACTATATTTTATTTGTTTTTGTTTGTGAAATTCATCAGCAATTTTGTTACGTTTTTAACATTTCTTGCATGTTTTTGTTTATAAATAAATCGTTATCGGTATTCAATAACTCATATGAGTTAGCAAAATTACCTGGATTAGAAATCAATAATAGTATCATGCCTCTCACATTGAGTAGTTGAGAGGAACTGTAGTAAAAAAGTAAATTATAATTTATATGGTAAATATAAAATTAGCTTACCTAATAGCTATATTAAAATAATAAAAGGAACCCCAAGAGGATAAACAATCAAGCTATTTATAAAACACATAAAGGGGTAATAGGAGTGAGAAACGGAAATAAAGTGCATGATATTGCATTCTCGTAGTTAGTGTTGTATGATTTTATGTTTATGTAATTTTTATATTGTGCTACTGCTATTTTTACGATATTTTGATAATCATGATTTATTTGATCTTTTCATTTCATGAATGCTATTTTATGACTTGCAGCCATCATTTTAGGCTAAAAAATTATTATTATGTGTTCATTTTTGGGATATTATGTGTTTTTGGCTCGAAATGTTACATTTAGTGAACAATTTTGGCTATTTTCTACCGATTTTGCGATTTATCAGTATCATTCTGCTTGACATTTTGATATCGAAAGTAAGAAAATGCGCTTAAAAATTTCATGAAGGTATAAATATGCCCAATTTGAGTGTATATTTATCGATTTTAGCTTTAATCTATGAAAATGCACTGGTTAGTATTAAAACTGCACTCTTAATTTACACAATATTTCCACTGCCGTAGTAGGTATGAAAAATACTGTGACTGACACGTGTGAGAAATTTTGCAACTGTGGAAGTACAGTAACATCTCTGGATTAAACTCGCATTGCATATTTGAAATTGAGTATTTGAGAAACACAGGCCATGAGAAAGTTTTGTAGCTAATCTGGAATGGTCCTGATGTAGACGCTCTTTAAAGGGCCATAAGGGCTTTAAAATGGCGTCTGGGCATATTTGAGATCGTTTTTTAATGCAGAAAAATCTGAAATGTAAAGTCTAAGGCACTCAGCCTGTGAATGTGCTTCTGGCCTGACTCCAGATAGAGTGTAGCCTTTCATTTGTTGTAGCACTAGGAGAGGAGGGTGTCGAGCCCATCGATGGCTGCCTTTTCCTCAAGGGGAAAGGCCCCATCATTCAGTTTATTAGTAGGTTGGATGGCCCTGGGCTTCCTGGAGATACTGGAATGGGTAAAACTCGCTGCTCCTACCTCTGATTGAATACAGGACTTTCAGGACCACAATCTAGTGCTCTACCTACTAGAAGACCAAGTCCATATGAATATTTTATAAGGTAAAAAACAAAAATTGTGATCTGTCACGAAATATATTTAAATTTCAGTAATGGGTGTCCTTAAAAATGGAGAATGAAAGGGTGGGGGAGGAGCCAGTAGCAAAGTATCTTTCCTCTACCCCCCCCCCCCCCCTGCCCCCACATCTGGACCCTGGGTCCACACAAGTTATAATTTCTAATTTCAGCAAGGTAATGCTCCACAATGTTGCTTCTGAATCCAGTCAGGCGGCGTTCTGTGGCTCCAGCAGGTCAGATGATTTGTTTGATAATTAAAAGTTGAGTGGCCTCATGACCACGAAACAAACAAAACTTATCTGAATCTGCAGAAAAAAATTAATACGGTATTTGGGTCAACATTTGTAAGACTCTAATTCCTCTCTCGCAAACCCCACCCTATGGGGAGAGAGGGAGAGCTTTAGTTTTAGCGAATCAAAATTTACAAAGTGAATAAGTATTTTTTATTTATCTGCAACCTGTTTCCACGCAAAAATGAGAACTTGGATTTTCTTGAATTACAGCTACCAAGAATCCAAACAAATGTTTAAGACAAAGTGTGCATAATTTTTTCATGTAGAATCTGATTCTGCAATAAAAAATGGGGGTTCCCATTTGAAATTTTAAAGTTTCTCCCCCCTCACCACCAGGGGGCTGGAGTGGCGGGCTAATTTTAGGACCAGCAAATGTCCCCCTCGAAAATAATCAACTTTGGATTCTACACATTTTTTGGTGTGAAGTTTATTTTTGGAGTTATTCTGCTTTGTCAACTTAAAATTATCACTCTGTATATGGATCTTGGACCTATCTTTGCTAGTTGTGACCCACAGTAGAGTAATCATGAATCATGGTGGCTCACCAACGCTCATGTGTTTCTGAGAGCCAAACCCAAGACGTGTAGCCAACATGATCACGATGAAATGGGGTGCTACACGCTACTACATTCTCCTCCCTAATTTAATTCCTCTCGAGTGTTCATGGAAACCTTAATTTGCACATGTGGATTCTCCATACATATCTGTATGTTCTTTTGTTTCTGAACAGTGATCACAGTCGAAATATCAACATTATACATTTGTTTTGTCTCTCCTTATCACGTCCACATGCATTTTTTACGCAATTTTTACGCTAGAACTGAAAGCACTGATTAGAAATACCAGTATAAATTTTCTCCCATATTAGATTCGATGAAAGACTCCTGATGGGTGTTGGCAATGAAGCATACTGTACAAAAAAATTGGAACTTCCCGATTACAAAATGTTAATACCGTGTAACACAGCCTCCAGTGTTGGTAATGGCCTCAGTCTGGTGGGGGGAGTGAGTCCAGAATCTCTTTCAGGTGTGCCATGATGAAATTATTTAGAGCTACAAAAGTGCCGGAACGTTTAGTGCTATGTTTCCTCCACTACTTCAAATTCTTTTTGGGATTAAGAACAGGTGATGCAGCGGGCCAGTTGAGTTGCGATAGGGTGCCTGGGTGTTCGTCAAACCAGGAAAATTTTCGTGCAACCTTATGAACACTGCTGTGGTCATCTCGGACTGTGGGAGTGGCTACAGCATCTCCATCACGAAGATGTAGAAGAAAGGGCAACAATTGGTTAGTGAGAATATTGAAACAAACATCCTAGTTAGATGTTCACGGTAGCTTGGATCCAAGCACGGTACGAGAAACACCTCTAGAATATCCCACAATGTCCTCCGGTCTGAGCTTTTCTCTCCACACACCGCAGGTTGAACTCTTCATTGGGCCATCGGTGCACTCGACACTTGACAACATCTGAAATGAGTGAAAATCACGACTCATCGTATCAAAATGAACGCTTCCACTCAGGTACTTCATGGCTGCTGTGCTGTTTGGCCCACTGAAGCTCTGCTGCTTTGTATGCCATTGTGAACAAAGGCGATTTGCGAGGTATGCGAGTCCAAATATTCATTGTATGCGGTTTTCTTCGAAATGTTTGCGCGGTAACCGGTTGAAATGGGTCTGCATTCATCGAGAGTAGCAATTCTTGTAGGGCTTGAAACAGATTGTCATTGACAGGGTGTGACACTCGTCTTCGGTCCCTGTCAGGATCTTATTATGACCGCTATTCTTACACCATGTTACGTGGATATGATTAGTACATCATTCACTATCGACAGAATGGAGAGTCTGCATCGACGCAACAACAACAACAACAACTCAGACAACTTCATTCACATTGTGATCATGTGCACGTCCAAACATGGTAGCTTCTTTCTGCCATTGTGACACGTGTCGAAGCCGATCCAACTCACTCTGCTGATTACACAGAACTGAGCGATACGTGCACACTACTGTCATGACTTTCATCACCAGTGGAGGATCACTTCACCGCCTGATACCAGTTCTACACTAACTATACAACTCCAGAGCGACCTTTGTGCTCCGATGTTGGCTTTCAACTTTCGACTGTGATGTTTCTGGGTGAAGTTTCCTTATCTTGATTTACAATTTTTGCTTCTTTGTCATCCCTGAAAGTGTGTCCTATCACCATGGAAATACAATACACAGGTTGTCTTAAGTGTTTGGTGTCAAAGTTACATAGTCAGAAGAGAATCTGAAACTATGAACTTTAGGTACGAAGACAGCGGTCAGAAATGAATATTGATTCTTTTTGTTGACGTAAACATCTGAAACAATGCTTGACTTCGTCCTCAATAGTGTCTCACGGGCGTCAGTGGCCAGAAACCACAAACTCCTTGCGCTGAGCGGTGTTCGAGCCAAATTATGCCAGGTATTACACAACTCATTATAAAAGGAAGCGTTTGTTGGCGATCCCAAATCAATTTTCGACATTGCTACACTTATAAAACAATCTCGATATGCCGTTTCTGTCCTCCTTTCGGCCGTCGCGGCAGAGTTAAAATAGCTACTACTCCAGCATCGATGATACGTGCCATGTAGCATTCTTACTGTTCTCACAAACGTTCTAAGAACCCTCCACTGGACTGGAAAAACTATACCACTGAGAGTCAGCGCACCGCCTCCAGCTGGTTTATAGCAACAGCAACAGTTCAGAGCTACGTTATCCGACAATCATGTTGAAGTGATTTACTTCAACATTTCACGAAAATAAATGGAGTCTATTAGTCTCTTCCATTAAATACTACATCCAGCCAGCCAGTAGCTTCACATTCTGATATAAAAACTCTGCCTACCAAAAGCATGCGGACTCGCAAGGCCACAATGTTTCCCTACAAAACCGGAGGAGCTCCGTGCTTGATAGCTTGAACGCGCTTCTGGCTTCTTATAAGAGTTATGAAATGCTCTTAATCGCCACCTTGGCTCTCAGAAGGGCCACGGACCGCCAGAAGTGCTGCCAGCCGACTCACATACTTCCAAAACTCTTGAAATTGTTTAAGGGTTGAAGATATTCAACCGAAGAGGTCTGACGTGTGACAAGATTAGTTTCTTCCTCAAACGTGGGCAATCCCATTAGTCGTTTCTTTCTCCCTATAATAGCACTACTCGGTTAAATACTATGTAGTGGAAGTGGATCTTCAGTTATTATTTCTCATTTAATGCTTATGAGGTAATAGCTGATGTTCTTCTTGAGCGAGCCTAGCAGACTCCAGCTCAGATAATGTTCCAAGATGTGGCTCATACTGAAGTGAGTGAAAAAATCACTGCACCAATTAAAATCCAAATCTGACTGTTACTCATACGCATTTTCGTCTCTACAGGCTTGAAAATGATACGTCAGACAACTTAAACCCTGGGGGGCCGTTCGAAACGACGATTCCGCGTGTCAGTGCATTCACTACAACAGCACCTAAAATTCTGATACACTTAAACATCTTTGTAGTGTGGTGTAAAATGAGAAAGGGAACTAGGACAATTCCTCTTAAGCTTCTGCTGGCGTTTCATACACCAACGACTTTATGTTACCACATACCAAAAATTCCTCCGTAGGCACATCACATGAATGTTCGAAAGAGCAGACACCAATCCTGTATAATATATGCGCCTGATGGAATATCGATCTTTTAGTGCAGATACACGATAATGTCCGACATTTCGCGGGAATGCAATAGGGCTGCGAGCGAAGAGGAATAATGGACAGGGGACACTACTCTGTAGTCTCTGGCATACGGAGGTTTAGGTTGGACGGGAGACGTGCTCGAATAGGCGAAACGGTAAAGACGGCCTCTCGCGTAAAGCGGGAACTACGGCTTCGAATCCCGGTCCAGTACAAATTTTCATCTGTGGCCATTGAGATACGAGTTATTTCAGCGCCCCATTGCAACAAAAGTAATATTTGGGGCGGTCCATTGAGCGTGACCGGGCCAAATATCTCACGAAATAAGCATCAAACGAAAAACTACAAAGAACGAAACTTGTCTAGCTTATATATATATATATATATATATATATATATATATATATATATATATATATATATATGGCTGCGGCTGCGCGTGGACACAGTGGTGTGTGTTCCTTCGGTCATGCAAAAATGGTTCAAATGGCTCTGAGCACTACGAAGCTTCAAGGGGGAACCAGATGGCGCTATGGTTGGCCCGCTAGATGGCGCTTCCATAGGTCAAACGGATATCAACTGCGTTTTTTAAAATAGGAACCCCCATTTTTATTACATATTCGTGTAGTACGTAAAGAAATATGAATGTTTTAGTTGGACCACTTTTTTCGCTTTGTGATAGAAGGCGCTGTAATAGTCACAAACGTATAAGTACATGGTATCACGTAACATTCCGCCAGTGCGGACGGTATTTGCTTCGTGATACATTACCCGTGTTAAAATGGACCGTTTACCAATTGCGGAAAAGGTCGATATCGTGTTGATGTATGGCTATTGTGATCAAAATGTCCAACGGGCGTGTGCTATGTATGCTCCTCGGTATCCTGGACGACATCATCCAAGTGTCCGGACCGTTCGCCGGATAGTTACGTTATTTAAGGAAACAGGAAGTGTTCAGCCACATGTGAAACGTCAACCACGACTTGCAACAAATGATGCCCAAGTAGGTGTTTTAGCTGCTGTCGCGGCTAATCCGCACATCAGTAGCAGACACACTGCGCGAGAATCGGGAATCTGAAAAACGTCGGTGTTGAAAATGCTACATCAACATCGATTGTACCCGTACCATATTTCTGTGCGCCAGGAATTGCATGGCGACGGCTTTGAACGTCGTGTACAGTTCTGCCACTGGGCACAAGAGAAATTACGGGACGATGACAGAGTTTTTGCACGCGTTCTATTTAGCGACGAAGCGTCATTCACCAACAGCGGTAACGTAAACCGGCATAATATGCACTATTGGACAACGGAAAATCCACGATGGCTGCGACCTTGGCGGGTTCATGTACGTTGCAGCATTATGGGAGGAAGGATAATTGGCTCCCATTTTATCGATGGCAAAATAAATGGTGCAATGTATGCTGATTTCCTACGTAATGTTCTATCGATGTTACTACAAGATGTTTCACTGCATGACAGAATGGCGATGTACTTCCAACATGATGGATGTCCGGTAAATAGCTCGTGTGTGGTTGAACCGGTATTGAATAGCATATTTCATGACAGGTGGATTGGTCGTCGAAGCACCATATCATGGCCCGCACGTTCACCGGATCTGAAGTCCCCGGATTTCTTTCTGTGGGGAAAGTTGAAAGATATTTGCTGTCGTGATCCACCGACAACGCCTGACAACATACGTCAGCGCATTGTCAATGCATGTGCGAACATTACGGAAGGCGAACTAGTCGCTGTTGAGAGGAATGTCGTTACACGTGTTGTGACTTGGCAAGACAGCCAAGCCACTATGAGATAGCCGAAAGGCACGCGTTTGAGCTCACGCAGGCTGGCGTGAGGTCTGGAACAGTTAAAGGAGTTGAGTCTAGTAAAAAAGTACGTAGCTTCTGGAATACTTAACTTTAATCCATAATTGGTAAACATCGGTCTGACGGTACATGCATCACAAGATAAATAGCAAATGATAATGGCGCCTTGCTAGGTCGTACCAAATGACGTAGCTGAAGGCTATGCTAACTAGCGTCTCGGCAAATGAGAGCGTAATTTGTCAGTGAACCATCGCTAGCAAAGTCGGCTGTACAACTGGGGCGAGTGCTAGGAAGTCTCTCTAGACCTGCCGTGTGGCGGCGCTCGGTCTGCAATCACTGATAGTGGCGACACCCGGGTCCGACGTATACTAACGGACCGCGGCCGATTTAAACGCTACGACCTAGCAAGTGTGGTGTCTGGCGGTGACACCACAACACGTATTGCCAAATGCATAGAGGTTGACGGACATCATTTTGAGCATTTATTGCATTAATGTGGTATTTACAGGTAATCACGCTGTAACAGCATGCGTTCTCAGAAATGATAATGTCATAAAGATACATGTATCACATTGGAACAACCGAAATAAAATGTTCAAACGTACCTACGTTCTGTATTTTAATTCAAAAAACCTACCTGTTACCAACTGTTCGTCGAAAATTGTGAGCCATATGTTTGTTACTTTTACAGCGCCATCTATCACAAAGCGAAAAAAGTGATCCAACTAAAACATTCATATTTCTTTACGTACTACACGAATATGCAATAAAAATGGGGATTCCTATTCAAAAAACGCAGTTGATATCCGTTTGACCTATGGCAGCGCCATCTAACGGGCCAACCATAGCGCCATCTGGTTCCCCCTTGAAGCTTCGTAGTGCTCAGAGCCATTTGAACCATTTTTGCATGACCGAAGGAACACACACCACTGTGTCCACGCGCAGCCATATATATATATATATATATATATATATATATATATATATGGCTCTCCGCTGGAGAGTGATAATTTCGTTCTCTTATACTCGCCATGTTGCACTATGGGACTTAACTGCTGTGGTCATCAGTCCCCTAGAACTTAGAACTACTTAAACCTAACTAACCTAAGGACGTCACACACATCCATGCCCGAGGCAGGATTCGAACCTGCGACCGTAGCGGTCACGCGGCTCCAGACTGTAGCGCCTAGAACCGCACGGCCACTCCGGCCGGCTTCTGTCACGCATGTCCAACAAAACAGACAGTGTACCTATATAGCTTTAAAACATCATTTTGTGTGCACATCATTATTGATCACTTTTTGCTCGAAGTTAAAGACAGCACTTCAGTTTTGGAAAAGAGTGAAGCATACAAAATAGCTTGTAACTGTAGCAAATTCTATATAGGTCAGTTTGACATGGTAATATGTACCCACTTAAAGGAACACCATAGAAGTTGGAAACCTAGGAAAGGAGACTCTACTTTTGTAGACCACATGCTTAAAGAAGGCCACAGTTACAAGCTACGAAGTCCTGCAACACGTCTGTTAAGGGAAGAAGATGAAGTACCTTTAAATAATGGAAATTAAAAACTTATGTCCATTTGACCAAATTTACTATTGAATGATCACACAGTTCCCTCACTAGCCACTTCTAACTACAGATACTACTTATACTCCCAGCCAGACTTCGTTGTAAGTACCCCCTCCTACTCATATGCCCCATTTTTCATTTATTTCAGCTAATTTCTATAATCACAGCTGCTTCACTTACCTGCTTAATCTCACATGTATCTATTACCTGTCTGTAGATGCTGTAATATTGGACCTGTTAGAGACACGATTGTTTTGTTCAGTCAGTCGCTTCGAACATGTCACCAAAGTTTATTGTTCCGTTTATTTTCTTTTCAGAATAATTGTTATAATTTATTATATAGTTTGTTATTTAATATGTCAAATATTTTATCTAGGTTTAATAGTTTTTCATCGTATTTTCACTGAAATAATTCCTCTCATCTTAGACCTAAGTAAACCATTAACAACTGTCATCTCTGGAAACAAAGTGAAACTCTGTGCAGATGCACAAGTTTAAAATCTTTTTTTTTTCCTACAAAAATTTCACAGCCACACGTATTTCTTTGTACTCGATGATAGTACCGCAGCTGAAACCCGGTTTTAAAAGAAAATAATAAATATTGTGTAATATTACACCCGTGTCGTTCGCGTTTTCATTCATAATACTCAGCTTATGATCCTCAACGACTTGTGACTCCTCAACGATAACGGTCCTACAACACTTTCCCAGTTACCGGTTTGCGCCCTCGTCAAATTCGCCTACTGTAACCTGCTGAATTTTCATACCATATAAATCCACATTTTAGCCATTAATCTAGCTACATAATTCATACGAATGTGTTTCCATTAGTAGAAAACGTAGAGACAAATGCAGTGACGAACCGAAAGCTTTCAGGAAGTCTTGTAACAGAGATTCTACAAGGTACCTCGAACTGTTGCTTTGTGAGAAGTACTAATTTGATTACAATTCGTTCTTTTTTTAGAACTTTTTTCATCCAGCATAGTTTATTAATGGCCGAACTGTCTCATGGTTCTTTGCCCTGTCAGAACACACAGTTTTGTGGGAAGCTGTTGACAACGTTGTACATACAATAAGATCAGTCAATACAAGCTGTATTTCAAGTTTTAGTAACGGTGTACTGCAACTATACAGGGGAAAACCACAGCAAAGGCGAATATTGTAAAACTATGTCTTCTGACATGTTAGAGCATGTGTCTTCATAACTCTAATATCAATTAACATTAAATTATCACCCACATTGTTGTAGACTACTATTTATAGTCACAGGTTTTCTAGAAATAACAGCTGCCTTTGTGTGACACTACGATAACCAATCCATTCTCAGGGCAACATTACTGCCAATTTTGAGTAGGTAGCTGGGGAAGGACTCGGAGTTGGGTTCTTTAATGTTCTCACTACAGCAAGGCAGCCGTTGGGAAAACCAAAAGTAACAGACTGCTCTCACACGGTCACAGTGACATGTGTATACTGTTGACTCGGCACTCCGCTAGGAGTTTACTGCGAGACGGTGTAAGACGTTCTTGCCTCTCACAAAATACTACTCTCACAAGCCAAACAGAAGATAAAACAAACATGTGTCAATCTTTCTTTGAAAGAAGAGGTAACACACGGAGGTAACAATTTTTAATATTTTTCTTGAGTCGAAACTGAAATCTTATCACTACAAGTAACTAAATATTACTGTTCAGTGTTGTTTTCTAACTGAAGCTGACAACTAGGCGAAAGAATCCTATAAGAAGAACTCAGTTGCAGCCGGTGTCTACCTATGCTTCTGCTCGTAGCATCCCTTGCAAAAAGGGCAACTATATTGCGTCCATAGTGCCGTTTTGTCATACATAGACACAGTGACGCAACAACACATTCTACACTGTTCGCAGCACTTCGCGCCAGACAGTACGTTTTCTGGCTGCGGATAATATTGACGAAGTGAACGTTTTTGATTTCTGATATTTAGTTCAATGTCCTAAGAAAAGACGTAAAAGATAACGTCAGATATAGCCTGCTAACAGAGGTCTAGTGTGTTTTATGTCCTATATTGATAGCTGGAAGAAAATGAGGGTAAATTCTTCAGACATATCTGATTCTCTGCAACCTCTACGGAAGTATTATCAGGTGACACATATGCTAAAGACCACTGGATTAATGGCAAAATGAAGATAAGGCATCTGCCAATGACGTTCACATCGCTCTGTACGGCTTACTTACAGTTATTAACCTCAGTTATTCTTGAGCGAAGGTTGATTCTGCTTACAGTTGTAATGTCCCAGGAAGTTTCATATCAGCGCACACTCCGCTGGAGAGTGAAAATTTCGTTCTCATATACTCGCCATGTTGCTCCCCCAAATTGATGTAAGGGAAAAAGATGCATTTTATTTATCGAATTACGAATTCGATTACAATCTGAAAATGTTGCTAATACTTAGTTACATGGGTACAGGCACCATAAATGGAGAAACTTTTACTATTGATTTTACTGATTGTAACAACAAACAGATAATTGCAGCATCCAAGAAGAAATCGTGGGAAGGCTTTGGAAACAGGTTGGAGACTATGGGTCAAGCTGCTGGAAAACCATTCTGGAGTGTAATTACCAGTCTTCGAAAGGGAGGTAAGAAGGAAATGACAAGTATTTTGGACAGGTCAGGAAAACTGCTGGTGAATCCTGTGGATGCCTTGGGCAGATGGAGGGAATATTTTGAAGAGTTGCTCAATGTAGGTGAAAATGCGATCAGTAATGTTTCAGATTTCGAGGTAGAATGGGATAGGAATGATGATGGAAATAGGATCACATTTAAGGAAGTGGAAAAAATGGTCAATAGATTGCAGTGCAATAAAGCGGCTGGGGTGGATGAAATTAAGTCGGAACTCATCAAATACAGTGGAATGTCAGGTCTTAAATGGCTACACAGGATAATTGAAATGGCCTGGGAGTCGGGACAGGTTCCATCAGACTGGACAAAAGCAGTAATCACACCAATCTTTAAACATGGTAACAGAAAAGATTGTAACAACTACAGAGGTATCTCTTTAATCAGCGTTGTGGGTAAAATCTTCTCAGGTATTGTTGAAAGGAAAGTGCGAGTATTAGTTGAGGACCAATTGGATGAAAATCAGTGTGGGTTTAGGCCTCTTAGAGGTTGTCAGGACCAGATCTTTAGTTTACGGCAAATAATGGAGAAGTGTTATGAGTGGAACAGGGAATTGTATCTATGCTTTATAGATCTAGAAAAGGCATATGACCGGGTTCCTAGGAGGAAGTTATTGTCTGTTCTACAAGATTATGGAACAGGAGGCAAACTTTTGCAAGCAATTAAAGGTCTTTACATGGATAGTCAGGCAGCAGTTAGAGTTGACGGTAAATTGAGTTCATGGTTCAGAGTAGTTTCAGGGGTAAGACAAGGCTGCAACCTGTCTCCACTGTTGTTCATATTATTTATGGATCATATGTTGAAAACAATAGACTGTCTGGGTGAGATTATGATATGTGAACACAAAATAAGCAGTCTTGCATATGCGGATGACTTAGTTGTGATGGCAGATTCGATTGAAAGTTTCATGAGCTAGATCAGAAATGTAAGGACTATAGTATGAAGATTAGCATCTCCAAAACGAAAGTAATGTCAGTGGGAAAGAAATATAAACGGATTGAGTGCCAAATAGGAGGAACAAAGTTAGAACAGGTGGACGGTTTCAAGTACTTAGGATGCATATTCTCACAGGATGGCAACATAGTGAAAGAACTGGAAGCGAGGTGTAGCAAAGCTAACGCAGTGAGCGCTCAGCTACGATCTACTCTCTTCTGCAAGAAGGAAGTCAGTACCAAGACTAAGTTATCTGTGCACCGTTCAATCTTTCGATCAACTTTGTTGTACGGGAGCGAAAGCTGGGTGGATTCAGGTTACCTTATCAACAAGGTTGAGGTTACGGATATGAAAGTAGCTAGGATGATTGCAGGTACTAGTAGATGGGAACAATGGCAGGAGGGTGTCCACAATGACGAAATCAAAGAAAAACTGGGAGTGAACTCTATAGATGTAGCAGTCAGGGCGAACAGGCTTAGATGGTGGGGTCATGTTACACGCATGGGAGAAGCAAAGTTACCCAAGAGACTCATGGATTCAGCAGTAGAGGGTAGGAGGAGTCGGGGCAGACCGAGGAGAAGGTACCTGGATTCGGTTAAGAATGATTTTGAAGTAATCGGTTTAACGTCAGAAGAGGCACCAATGTTAGCACTGAATAGGGGATCATGGAGGAACTGTATAAGGGGGGCTATGCTCCAGACTGAACGCTGAAAGGCATAATCAGTCTTAAATGATGATGATGATGATGATGATGAAGATGATGATGATGAACAACTGGCACCATTTTAGAACTTGGCTCAGGGATGTGCAGAGTATTAAAATTGGTCTAGGCGAAAACGTTACTTGCGCCAAATTTTAAACAGAATTTCGTCAGTTTATCGAGCAGACTGGAGCAATATTTTCTCGTTTCTCATTCTCACATTCGAAAAAAATGTAAATTGGTGGCATTCACTCTCTGAAAATTTAAAGAGTGAACATAGTAAAGTCTACCCCATTTACTGTTGATTTAGTTCAAAATGGTTCAAATGGCTCTGAGCATTATGGGACTCAACTGCTGTGGTTATAAGTCCCCTAGAACTTAGAACTACTTAAACCTAACTAACCTAAAGACAGCACACAACACCCAGCCATCACGAGGCAGAGAAAATCCCTGACCCCGCCGGGAATCGAACCCGGGAACCCGGGCGTGGGAAGCGAGAACGCTACCGCACAACCACGAGATGCGGGCGTTGATTTAGTGTTTACCTTGAATTTCGGTCAGGGAAATGGGGAGAAAGGTACTTTAGTGGCTAGTACAGTGAAATTAAACTCATTTACTGTTTCGCAGGCGGTCTGCTCGGTGGTTCCTCTCCCCAAGACGTTTGTCATCAGATCTCTGGCATCAGATCTTCACATCAAGGAAGAAAGATCACAGAACGTGAGTTGCCTTCGACTGTGAACTCCATTAGATTACGCATGCTTGCCCTCATACCCCATCCTCTTACTTCCCTTTGTGCCACTTGTTTCGCAAACTAACTTTGCCAATGTTTGGAAAACTGCGGCTAGTGAGAGACACGTCGAAATTATAGGGTGTACGAGAATTTGTATTTTGCGACTTGCACTGCAGCTGTAGGTGTTATAAAGCTAAGTACTGACAAACTTATTTGTCCACTGTTATACAGTTATTAAATTAAATAGCTTTCAGCGGTGTTTCGTGGCGTTTGTGGCGAAATAACGATTTAATAAACTTCTGGAAACATTCGTTCGAGGTTTTTTTTTAGAGTTTTCTGTGCGTTGAAGTCGTTTACTAAATTTCGTGCTTTAGTTTTCAACTGACGTTTCTTATTGTTTGTAGTGAAATGTTTCAGTAAAATTTTCATTCAGTGTTTTAACTTCGCTTAGTGCTCCGGTGGCCGTTTGAATTTTTTGCTTTTAGCTAATAACTTTGTGATGTTATGTTGGTATTGGTATTAGCTGTGGTGTAATGGTATCAATACAAGTAGCTGCTTTCTCAGTAGGCAGAGAATTTCGAGACCATTGTTGTTGGTTCTATAAATAGTTCTACTGGTGTAACTGAACTTTGGCAACGCGGACGTATAGTTTTCTCTGTAACTATAAAATTTTACCGTGAATGAGGAGTGTGGGCTCTGTCGTAGGTTTGTGAGTAGTGAGTTACGGTGTGGAATTTGTTCAAAGTATTTTCATTGGTGTGGCGGGGGGGGGGGGGGGGGGGGGGAATTCAGTAGGGGAGCAAGTGGTCATTTTAGTGAGATCCTCTCCTGGGAATGCAGAATCTGTAGTAGAAATAAGTTGAAAGAGGAACAGGAGCGTAAGATCTGTGCCCTTCAGGTGCATTTACAACGCGCAAAGGAGGAACTAGATAGGTTGAGGAGGGTGAAGGGTGGTGTGGAATGGGAACTGGCAGTTGGCAAGAAGGCAGCTAGGAAGAGGAGGTATTCACACAGTTTTATTTTGCGTATATGCAATAGATTTGACCAACTGTCAGAGTTGAGTGGAGAGGAGCCTCGTGTAGCTGTAGATGTAGGGAACATGCAGCAGTCCTCAGCAATCAGGAGGCCTACGTTAGTTGCAAAGTCTAACAGAAAGAAGAAGGTTCTGCTGCTAGGTAGTTCTCACGGTAGAGGTGTGGGCCAGCAGTTGCAGGAAGTGTTGGAGAGTACCAGGTCACCAGCATTGTGAAGCCTAGTGTACGGTTGGCTCAAGTGACTGACAGCTTAGGGGAGTTATGTAGGAATTTCACGAAGGAGGATCGGGTAGTGATAGTGGGTGGAGCAGGGAACGGTCTTGACAGGGACGGGGTATATGATGTAGGTAGTGACCTGGTAAAGATAGCTACTCAAACTGCTGGCACTAATGTACATTTCGTGCAACTGTTTCAGCGTCATTATCGACCTCACCTTAATACGGCTGTTAGGCGTGTTAACATGGGGCTGGAGAGGGCGCTGATGGCAGAGGGTATGGGTGACATTGTGGTGGTGCCGGTTGAGTCTACCAGGAGCTGCCCCTTTTTTAGATTGAAGTCAGCTGATAGGTATACCTGCTTAAAAGAAGTCGCTCTAACTAAGGGCTTACCTTAAGAGGATGTAATGTTTCCAAGTAGAGAAGTAATTAGCATATTTCATTAAAATAAAAGAGGTATTAGAGATAAAGTTAGTGAACTGCTTATAGATGTTGACTCTGAAATTATTGGTATAACAGAGCACCACTTAAATAATTTGACAATTCAGAGGCTGCCTTTACCAGGATGCAGATTAGCTGGCTGTTTCTCAAGGAGTTCCTTGTGGGGTGGGGGAGTGGCTATGTACATAAAAAACAGTATTTCATTTGAGTCCATAGATGCATCACGACACTGCACT
Organism: Schistocerca americana; assembly: GCF_021461395.2. NCBI lineage: Eukaryota > Metazoa > Arthropoda > Insecta > Orthoptera > Acrididae > Schistocerca > Schistocerca americana. The sequence continues at coordinate 426,604,237 of NC_060130.1, read as the reverse complement.
GAACGGATAGTTTAATATTGTGCAGGGGCAGTTGGATTTAGTGAAGTTAAACTTCTAATTGTTGTTATTTATAGGTCCCCTAACTCTGACTTCAGACCATTTCTGCTCAGTCTAGAGAGGGTTCTTGATTCACTTTGTAGGAAGTACCAGAACTTAGTTATATGTGGTGACTTTAATATTAATTTTGTATATGATGGTGCAAGAAAAAGGATGTTGGTAGATCTTCTAAATTCATATGATCTGATGCAGACTGTATTTTTTTCCACCTAGGGTGCAGGGGAACAGTAGCATAGCCATAGGCAATTTTTTTATTCATGCTTCATTACTAGATGGGCATTCTGTTAGTAAAAGCGTGAATGGCCTATCAGACCATGATACACAAATTTTAACACTAAAAGGCTTTTGTACTCAAACCAATGTCATATTTAGTTACAAACTATGTAGGAAAGTTAATCCAACAGCAGTAGAGAGTTTTTTAAACTTTGTCAAGGAACAAGAGTGGCAGAATGTTTATAGTGCTGATAACATAGATGATAAATACAATGCTTTCCTTAACACATTTCTCATGCCCTTTGAGAGTTGCTTTCCATTAGAACATTCTAAACGGGGTACTAGCAGTAATGGGCAGCCTGGGTTGCTGACTAGTGGGATAAGGATATCTTGTAGAACAAAGTAGGAATTATATCATAAAGTTAGAAGTAGTCACAACAAGCTACAGTAGCCCATTGCAAACAGTATTGTAAGGTGCTTAAAAATGTTATTAGGAAGGCAAAGAGTATGTGGTATGCAAATAGAATAGCTAATTCGCAGGATAAAATTAAAACCATATGGTCAGTTGTCAAGGAAGTGTCTGGTCAGCAGCACAAGGTTGACAATATAAAGTCAGTTCACAGTAAAAATATTTATGTTACTGACAAATCAGATATATGTACAGAATTTAGCAATCATTTTCTTAGCATTGCTGGTGAATTAAACAAAAATTTAGTTTCTACAGGAAATCATACAACTTTCTTGGCAAATGCCTTTCAGAGATTGATGTCTGAAAAATTCCTCTGTGATATAGACAAGAGGAAGATTGAGTCAATAATTAAATCACTAAGACTAAGGACTCTCATGGCTATGATGGAGTGTCTAGCAGAATATTGTAACCTCCCCACAAAAAATAATAATATAATAATAATGATTTTTGTGTAACCTCAGAACAAAGTTGCTTCCCATTGATAATCTCCGTACAGAAATGCATTCACGTTTAATGTACCCACAAAATTCTTTTCTCATCTAATGTAAGCTCGAAACAGAAAAATTCCTAAACCTCGTAATAACAAATAAATTCAGTAACCTGGTAAATTTTGGACGACAGCAGTGCTGCGTCATGGTCCTGTAAGATCATTCTGAATAAAAAGCAAAAATTCTTACCTCAATAAAGTCGCCAACTATCTACTCATACAATAACTTTTTCTGGCACAGCTCTGTGCAATGCTGGCCGATAGATTTGTCATTTATGAAAGGAAGCAACTGATTTTTCTTTTGCAACAATCGGAATGATCATGGATTGGAGAGATTAGTAAATTCTTTAAATTGAAATGAATGCTTGTTGGAAATTACTTTATATGACAAAGATTATTATTAGGACATTTTTAAAAGATTTACATGGGAGTTCACATAACATTACTAGACATGCGCGAGGCTGCTTTTTACCTTATACAATAATACTCATGCTCTGGCATCGCTGCACCACAACCGGCCAGCCAACACAATACACCAGACCAGACCAGACCAGACTCCACACCAGACTAGCGCAGACTACCAACAACTTACTGCTACAGCTACACAGTTCGTACTGAGTCAACACTGCTCTCTGGTCAGCGATTCTCTTATACCTTGCATATCGCAGGCAGCGCATGAGCAATACATCGAAATTGCTTCTGCTCGGACCTCTTACATAAAATTACATCTGTATTACATCTGCTCGGACCTCTTGCATAAAATTACATCTGCTGAGACGTCTTACATAACATCTGCTCGGACCTCTTATATAACCCTCCACTGGGGGGGGCCAAAAATTTGGCAGCGATGGTGAGTCAATTGGACTTGCCACGAGCACCAAATTTTTCTTAATTAACTAAGTTTACAGTCACAGAGTATATACATATATATATATATATATAAGTGCAGAACATGAAATGAAATAGAATGTATGTGCACTGAGTACAGAACATATCAAGAAATCACAAAATGTATACGCAATGAGTACAAAACATATTAACAAATGACAAAGTGCACACGCACTGTATACCTTTTTACCTTTTTACCATTTTACAAGAACTAGGATACGCAGTGAGTACAAATCATATTAACAAATGACATAAAGTGCATACGCACTCTATATATTTCTACCATTTTACAAGAACTAGTATACACAATGAGTACAAAACATATTAACAAATGACATAAAGTGCACACGCACTGTAGTATTTTTTTACCATTTTACAAGAGCTAGGATAGGAAAGGGAAGGATTGCATCATGGTTGTAGCACAGTAGGTTGCACGTACTGCACTGAAAGTCCATATCTTTCTACAGAAGCACAACACCAAGTGAGACAATCTGAAGTTCTCTTCCCTGAAGTATTAATCAGTGTAGCCAAGACACTGAAATTTATTAATATTCAATGTTATCATTTGGTAGTACATTAGGTACACCAATCAGTGGAACCATAATATCTCCATTCTTCAAGGTGGTGGACACCATGATGTGTCAACACCACACTCTTTCACCAACGTAGAATTAGTGCAGAAACCAAATATAGTGCTCCAATATGGATAGACAGGACAAACGGATATTGCAGTAATTTCTGGTAATCAGGTCAGAAGGTGAAGGACATTAAGTCTTATGCTAGTCATCATTGAGAATTACACTAGTCTATCAACCGATTTGAGTAATTGGTGGCACTCATTGCCTAGTTACTAAACATTTCTGTACTATGTGTGAAGTATTACAGAATAATATTCATAAGTCATCTGATTACAGTGAACATTGGCACTCATTGGCCAGTTACAAACCATTTTATGCATTATTCAAAAGTGATCATTCAAAGCAAGAGTTAATTAATGGCACACCATTTACATAATTCATTTAGTTATAGTAATCATTGGTACTCATTGGCCAGTTACAAACCATCAGAAGTCATCATTCAAAACAGGAGCTAATGAGTGTAGCATCAAGCTACTGGTATTCATATATAATAGCATGTAAGTGACATAATACAAATTTAAAATATAAGAAACAGTGGCATTCATTGGCCAGTTACTAAACATATAGCAAGTATTGAATATTACAAAACATTTTTCATCATTCAAGTGACATACGACATATTTAAAATAATTATTGGCACTCATTGGTCAGTTACAAACCATCAGAAGTCATCATTCAAACCAGGAGCTAATGAGTGTGCATCAAGCTACTGGTATTCATATACAATAGCATGTAAGTGACATAATACAAATTTAAAATATAAGAAACAGTGGCATTCATTGGCCAGTTACTAAACATATAGCAAGTATTGAATATTACAAAACATTTTTCATCATTCAAGTGACATACGACATATTTAAAATTATTATTGGCACTCATTGGCCAGTTACAAACCATCAGAAGTCATCATTCAAAATGAGAGTTAATTATTAGCATAGCATTTATAGAGTATAACAAAAAATATTATTTACAGAAATTATTGGCATAGCATGTATGCATTATTACAAAATATCATTCACTGTTACTCAGAACTCATCATTCAAGTGACACAGGACATATTTAAAATGTAACACACTGTAACTATTACTCAAGGTCTGTGATTAGAAAACATCATTCAGTATTACTCAGAACTCTCTTAAACTGGTAGCATTATTTGGGACTGGTAATACATTTTTTTTGTGCTAGCAATGCATTGCATTGGGATCGATAATTAATTGCCAGGGCATGAAAATATTTGCTTTTGACTTATTGCTGCAAATAACAATTAGTAACATCATTCGTCATGAGTCAGCTGTAGCAAGGTTATGAAACAAGTGGAGCATATGTGATCACATTCATGAATGACACACACAAATGAGTAAAAAAAATGCAAGTACTAGAACAGGTTTAATGACTAACTGCTTATAGCACATTAATTTCATGAACAGCTTCTCCTGGAAAAATACAAAATGGATTATTAAGCTGAAAGAAGAAACGCATATTATGCTGAAAAGTAGTGAATTTCGAATTAACAGGTAATGAAACGTGTACTCAATATGTATGTACTCTAGCTGTCCTTTCCAAAACATTCAGTCATTATACCATGCGACATAAGACATACTGTGAAAACGAACTGCAACAAATACTTAAATAGCTACATAGCATCTCTTAACTAATAGTAAATATATAAACTTCATCATTATTCTCATCTGCAAGGAAAAACTTCATTATTCATATTGCCATAACTTCATTACTATCATCACCTGCAAAGAAAAACTTCATTATTCATATTAGCATATTCTTCATATAACTATTCATCGCCATTCATTATCATCTGCAAAAAAGACACTTCATTAATATCACCATTTACTTCATACAACTATTCATAGTATAGAGTTTCTTATTTCTAGCATATTTCATCACTAAAACTAAGATGTGTAGTTCTGTCTGACAGCCTGCATCAATCGCCTCGTATTCTGAAAGAAAAATAATTAGTTAAGACTGCTATCATACGATGTGTATAGTATATTCTTGTTAATGCTTGTTAATTCTGATCCATTTACTCTTCATGACGAGGTATTGCATCTTCTTTCGTTCATTCCGAAGGTGAAATTCCCATTTCATAGTAATCCACTGTGGTTTGTTTAATTTATTTCTTTTACACGTTATTGCTTTCTGAAAATGTTGAATAAGGATTAATATCTTGCATTTAAATCATATACCCATTAAATAAAAACTGGTTTCTAGTGATACAATTAAGCATACAGCATAGCATGACAGAAAACGTACTATGTCAAAAACATAGACAGTGTTCAGGTGCAAAAAACGTTCACAGAGTATCATAATGTAGTAGTAAAAATGTAAAATAGTCACGATGTTGAGATATCATAAGGCAAAATGTCAAAGTCAACTGGTGTTTGTTATATCTTAAAGATTTCGTAGTGTATACAAACAAAACAGGAAAACAATCATACATACAGGAAAAATGATAAATGTGCACGGTCTGATGTGTAACGACAAGAAAAGCGACCTGCTAACCTTACCTTGCCGGGCACTTGCCAAGAAAAAATATGATAATCATCAGTAAATAGTCACATAGATAGAATTGCATAAGTGGTCATATAAAAATCAGGAAATGGCATTACAGTGTGATAAATCATAAAGTATGTTCATTCAATAAAGGGTTTAATATTGGAGACATGGTGATTGCCCTTGCTTTTTCTGGTTCTCAAAGTTTCGACGTGTACTACATTGGGGTGAGGAATGCTGCGAATTCGATATGGACCTGCGTATAGAAGCTCAAATTTACTGCATCTACTCTTTCCTCTGTTGGATAAATAATGTGTGCGTACTAATATCTTCTGTCCAATGTGAAAGTCACGGCGTGTACAAACCTGTTTTTGCTGTCTTCTCCGGCGCTCTGCGGCATGTTTGATGCTGTTCAGCGCAATGTCAGTTATTTCATGGTGTCGTAGTCGACGAGATGTAGGAAAGGATACTAATTCTTTAACTTTCTTAGGTGGTTCAACATTTTTCAGTATAACAGTCGGAGATAGCATAGTAGATTCATTTGGTATGGAATTAATTACATCCTGGAATGAGAGTATGTGTGTGTCCCAATCAATATGATTTTTATGGCAGTATATTCTACATAGTTTACCAGTATCTTTCATTAGTCGTTCACAAGGGTTCTAAGAAGCATGGTACCTGGATATACAGGGTGAGTCACCTAACGTTACCGCTGGTCATATTTCGTTAACCACATCAAATACTGACGAACCGATTCCACAGACCGAACGTGAGGAGAGGGGCTAGTGTAATTGTTTAATACAAACCATACAAAAATGCACGGAAGTATGTTTTTTAACACAAACCTACGTTTTTTTAAATGGAACCACGTTAGTTTTGTTAGCACATCTGAACATATAAACAAATACGTAATCAGTGCCGTTTGTTGCATTGTAAAATGTTAATTACATCCGGAGATATTGTAACCTAAATTTGACACTTGAGTACCACTCCTCCGCTGTTCCATCGTGTGTATCGGAGAGCACCGAATTACGTAGGGATCCAAAGGGTACGGTGATGAACCTTAGGTACAGAAGAGACTGGAACAGCACATTACGTCCACATGCTAACACCTTTTTATTGGTCTTTTTCACTGACGCGCATGTACATTACCATAGGACGTGGAGGACGCATAAATTGGCTAGCCCGTTCTCCTGATCTTACACCTCTGGACTTCTTTCTGTGGGATACATTAAAGGAGAATGTGTACCGTGATATGCCTACAACCCCAGAGGATATAAAACAACGTATTGTGGCAGCCTGCGGCGACATTACACCAGATGTACTGCGGCGTGTACGACATTCATTACGCGAGAGATTGCAATTGTGTGCAGCAAATGATGGCCACCACGTTGAACATCTATTGGTCTGACATGTCGGGACACACTCTATTCCATTCCGTAATTGAAAACGGAAACCACGTGTGTACGTGTACCTCACCCCTCATGGTAATGTACATGTGCGTCAGTGAAAAAGACCAATAAAAAGGTGTTAGCATGTGGACGTAATGTGCTGTTCCAGTCTCTTCTGTACCTAAGGTCCATCACCGTTCCCTTTGGATCCCTACGTAATTCGGTGCTCTCCGATACACACGATCGAACAGCGGAGGAATGGTACTCAAGCGTCAACTTTAGGTTACAATATCTCCGGATGTAATTAACATTTTACAATGCAACAAACGGCACTGATTGCGTATTTGTTTATATGTTCAGATGTGCTAACAAAACTAACGTGGTTCCATTTAAAAAAACGTAGGTTTGTGTTAAAGAACATACTTCCGTGCATTTTTGTATGGTTTGTATTAACAAATTACACTAGCCCCTCTCCTCACGTTCGGTCTGTGGAATCTATTCGTCAGTATTTGATGTGGTTTACGAAATATATCCAGCGGTAATGTTAGGTGACTCACCCTGTATAGATCGGAGAAATGTTTCTAGCTCGTAAGATACGTGTCCATATAGCAGATCGAAACTGTGATCCATTGTCGGAAATTACTTTCAATACATGCCCTACATGGAATAAAAAATGTTTTACAAATGCATTCGAAACAGATTTAGCAGTAGCTTTGCGTAACGGAGTGAAGATAACAAATTTCGAAGTGAGTTCAACAGCGACAAAGATGTAGCAAAAACCTCTATTAGTTCTGGGAAGCGGACCAAAAATGTCTACAGCGGCCATGTGTCTCAATTTAACAGGTACAATGGGATGTAATGGAGGAATATGTGAAGTCGTGTCTGACTTAGCTTTCTGGCAGATTTTACATGACGCTAAAACTCGTCGAATACGTTTCTCCATGTTGGCAAAATAACATTTTCTGGCTCCGTAATGTGCGTAACTTAAACGAGTATACCAAATTAATTTGTTAACAAGCTCGTCAGGAATGCATAAGAACCAATTGTTGCTGTCAGGGTGAGAGCGGCGAAACAGAATATTATTGCGTACAGTGTAATGGTTTCTAATGGTAACATTATTCCTGTCTTGCCAAAGGTGTTTAATTTCTTTCCATACGTTGTCTTTACTCTGCTCTTGTGCTATGTCTCGTAATGACGACGAAATGAAATTTTCAAATGCAACTGGTTGAATATACATGACGCTGAAATTTGCTTGCAGAAGTTGGTTGCGATGTCTTGCTGATTGTTGCTGAGAGAACGGGATAGTGCGTCTGCTACAATATTTTGTGTACCGGGAATGTGAACAATTGTAAAATTAAATTCCTGTAAATAAAGTTTCCATCTGCTTAATCTGTCGTGTGTAAATTTAGCGGAAAGTAAAAACTGTATAGCTCTATGATCTGTGTAAACGGTCGTATGTCTTCCATAAAGAAAATGCCGAAATCTCGTAAATGCCCATACAACACATAATGTTTCAAGTTCTGTGACAGAATGATTGCGTTCAGCAGGTGACAGAATGCGACTCGCAAAGGCGATGTTTTTAATTACTGTAGTACCATCTTCTTCAATTTCCTGAAAAATGTGTACGCCTAAAGCGGTGTTAGAACTGTCGGTGGCAATGGAAAAATTTCTAGTAAGATCTGGGTGTGATAAAAGTGGTGCATTCAACAAAGCTTCTTTCAGATTCACAAGTTCAGAATGTGCTTGGCTATCCCAGGACCAAATAGTGTTTTTACCCGTCAATTGACATAATCTAGGGGTGTCTAAAGCAGAGTAATGAATAAATTTACGAAAAAAGTTAATTAAATCCAAAAAGCTGCGTAGTTGTTTCTTCGTCGTAGGAACAGTAATGTCACGTAAAGCTTGAAGTTTTTCCGGGTCAGGCGCAATAACTTCTGCTGAAATTACATGTCCAAGAAATTTTATAGAAGTTTTGCCAAAGTGCGGTTTACTGAGATTAACTGTGAGTCTTTGTGCAAGAAAAGTTCCTAACAGTTGTTCAAGAATCAGATTGTGTTCAGACCAGTTAGCTTCTGCAATAAGAATGTCGTCTACATACGTTGTGATTCTGTCTTTTAATTCTGTCGGAAGTATAGTATTCAATCCGCGAATAAATGCTGCTGAAGAAATAGTTAAACCGAACGGTAATTTACAAAATTGATAACAGTCACCAAAACAGAGAAAAGCCGTGTACTTTCTGCAGTTCGGATGGAGCTGAATTTGTCAAAATCCCGATTTCAAATCTAATGTGGAATAAATAGCAGTACCATGAAATTTTTGTAGAAGTTCTTCTAGTGTTTGTGGGCGATCTGTTTCATTAATAATAATGTCATTGATGTGGCGCGAATCAAGTACGAGGCGAAGTGAACCATCCTTTTTCTTAACAATATGGAGCGGGTTTATGTACGGACTAACTGCTGGTTCAATAATTCCTTGGTCAAGCATAGCTTGCAATTCTTTCTTAACTTGTTCTGTGTGAATATACGGAATGGGATAATGTTTGGCTTTAAATGTGTCGTGCTGTTTAACTTGAAATTCATACATAAAACCGGACATAGTACCAGGAATGTTGTCAAAAACTGAAGCTTGCTGTAAAAGAATTTTGCGTAGTTGCGTGCGTTCGTCGTCTGTATTTGCACTGCTCTGTTTAGCTTTATCAGAAATCATTTGTATAACGTCATAGTCGGCTTCGACTGGAGTATTATAGTTGTGTACATACGTATCTGTGAACAATGTGGAATGACAGTCTATGTTACGTGATGCGGAAATGACCTCTGTACGATTAATTGTTTGTTCTTCTGCGGATAAAGAGTGCTGAAATTCTAAAGCCAGTTGTACATTTTCATCCTTTAACATTAAATAGGAATGTTGAAAGTCAATTATTGCGGCGTGTTGTACTAGAAAATTCGTACGTAAAATAACGTCTGTTGTCAATAAGGGAACAATCCAAAAATTTGAGTGAAATGTATGACCTGCATTACAAAATGATAAATGTGTCTGTAATTTAACATCTACTCCTTTACCAGATACTGCTCCTTTTACTTTAATTTTGCCTAATGGTAGCGTAGGATAGGTATTCTCTTTGTTACATTCGTTGAAAGTTTCCTCATTTATAACTGACATAGGTGATCCTGAATCGATTACTGCTGAAAATTTGGATGATCCAATCTTTACTTCAATGACAGGGTGGGAAATGGTTTTTTTGAATAACTGGTCTTTCCTGCAAATGAGTGTCTCGGATGTCGTCAAAAGTAATAACATTTTCGTGAACAAGATTTTGCGTGTCAAAAGTATTGCTTGCGTTGCTGGAAGATGCAACCTGTACTGTATCTAGTCAAATTCTATCTGACGTGCTATTATTTGCGGGAGGATGCTGTGGCATTTCGACTATTTGAACTGTTCTGTTATTTCGTCCTGACGTATTACGTTCGGGATGATATCCACTGTCTGGTTCACTCATGATAATATGTTGTTGCGGATGATTTTGCTGCTGGTAGGACCGACTGTTATTAAACGTACGCTGAAAATTGTGCTCATTACTTTTACGTGTGTCATGATAGTCATTTCTATACGGTGCATTGCGATATGGGTTGAAATGGTGTGTTTTCTGTACGTAGTTATTTCTTTGTTGCTGTGCGTTACTATTTGGGGGAGCCGGTGCTATACGTGCAGGCGGCGAAACATTAAAGCTTGGTTGACCTTGCAGACTACATTGTTGGTTAGGTATGCTAACCGACTGGTTTTGTTGATGTTGCGGGGAAAAACCTCTATTGTTACCAAAATTTGTTTCCTGTTGCTGATAATTTTACACATACTGATGATTACACTTCTGTCTTTCATCAAAATTACGCTGGTCGTTCTGGAGTGTCTAATGAAAACAGTCGCTTTCAGGTAAAACTCGTCATATCAGGTTTTCTTTACTCATTTCTAATCCTAGATAGATCGATAGTTGAAGAGTTGTTTTGATAGATATAAAGGATAGTAGAAGAGAAGGCAGCAGTGCAGAAAACTAAAGATGAAATAGCACTACTACGGCTCGGGGCCCTGTGCACGCTACGGCACATATTCATCGAAGTGTAATGAATCCCCTGAGGTCTTTTACACACTGCAAATAAATCTTAGTTTCTGTGTTACAGGCAATGCTGATGAAAATAGAAAATCAAATTGTCGTATCCAGTCCAAAGCGTGTATCTGTGTTCTGTCATTATTAAGCACTTTAAATTTCCTAACAGAGAGAAAGTGTTTGTAATAAAAATTATCGTCTCTGTATGTCTTAGCAGGTTCAGGATTGCATGAGAATCTGTTTGTCTGTGTCTCTTCGGATTCTAAGTCGCGTGGTCTCTCTAAATTACTTAAGTTTTACTGGCTGTGTGAGTGTGACAAATGTTCGCAAAGTGGCGTATGCTGTCATGTGTTAAAGGCTGAAATATTTTTCATCTCCGTCACTTCTTGCTGTAAAGTTGACAATTTTCTACGTAATGTATTATTGGACGAACCTATCTCACTGATTGTCTGCTGTAAATTTTGGAATTCGGGTGTTTGATTAAACGTAATTGGTGAAGTATCATCTGACCTGGTGTCATTATTACTTTCGATAACATCAATACGACTGGCCAATTCATCATATTTTTCAGTCAGTACTTTTACCTGATCATCGTTTTTATTATCACAAGCGTTAATTTGTTTTTGTATTTTACGTGTGGTTTCGTTCAATTTTTTAACGTCTGCTTTGATGGCATTGGGATCCTGTATTAGTTCTAATTGTTCAAGTCTGTCGGTCACGTGTGTCTGTTTTTGTTTTAAGATCGGAGATTTCATCATGCAATTCGGTGTTCAACTGTTTCATAGTATTAATTTCGTCTGATACTGTAGCAATATTGTTGTCTATGTATGTTTTTGCTTTCGTAAACAATTTACGCTTATCTTCCTGTCTCTGTGCAGTAATCGTTTCCATGACTTGTTGCTTTACTTTATTCTGTTCCTGTATAAATTTACAGTAACGCGTTTCACTGTTTTGTAGGTGGTGATTAAAACGTTCGTCAATTTGGCTGTTCTGTAGGTCAAATTTCGCGTCTACTTTTGCATCCAGTGTGCGTGAAAGTTCTGCTGACATTAATTTAAACTCGTCGCGTAACTTTGTTGCGTTTTCAGAGCATTGTTTAGCGACTGCACTAATTTCATCTCTAAGTAATTTCGTTGTAGCTGCTTGCGTATTCCTTAATTCTTGTGCCACAGATCTAATTTCTTCACTACTGTTCCTAGCACAAGCCTTAATTTCCTCACGTAATTGTTCCTTAGTATCATGACATTGCACGGCAACGGCTGTAATCTGTTCACTAAGTTGTTTGTTCTGTTCATTAAGTTGTTTGAAATTGTTATGTTGCTTATCATTCGACTGTTTGGAATTGTTGTCTAGTTTTTCATTAAGTTGTAGCAATAATGCCATAACTTGATCTATGCCAATATTGCCTACTCTATTCTCTGTGCTGTTTGATGGCGTACCTGCAATTGTCACGTTTTGTGTAACCATTTGGTCATTCTGTGATTCTCGAAAAGGTTTGCCAATCGGGTGTGCACTGTGGGTCACTACCTCGGAATCAAATTAATCTGACGTATTTTGACTACATTGTTCATCTTCGTCAGAAACAATTATCTGTTCGCTACGTAAATTTTGCAAATTAGGTGTGTCAAACTGGGCAGCGTTCATTGCAACGGAACGTGCCGCGTCATCATTTGTCGCATTTACTGTGGACATAACTGAATGTGTTTGTTCACCATCTGGAATAAAATCATTACTAGTGATCGGCACGCACTGATTATCTGTAATTATAGGATTATCACTATTACACTGACTGTCGCTAGTATGATGGGTCAAATTATTCGAGTCGGCTATTTCACTCATTGCACATCGCGATGTACTGTTAACAGTTTTTCGCGGCATTTTCTCACAAATCAAAATTAAGTTCAAAAATGAAAAAAAGACAAAGCGAAATGGAACAAACAATTACAACAAAGAGCAATAAATTGCCGATGATCTGTGAAAGAAAGAGTGACAAATTAGTAAATGCGTTGCGCCAGATGCAAGCTACATTTAAGTAAATAAGAGCAGATATATGACTACTTCTCAGAGATTCACAAAGAATACGATCCTGGCCGGTTGTCGCCAAGTGTAACCTCCCCACAAAACATAATAATAATAATATGATTCTATTTTTTGTGTAACCTCAGAACAAAATTGCTTCCCATTGATAATCTCCATACAGAAATGCATTCACATTTAATGTATCCACAAAATTCTTTTCTCATCTAATGTAAGCTCGAAACAGAAAAATTCCTAAACCTCGTAATAACAAATAAATTCAGTAACCTGGTAAATTTTGGACGACAGCAGTGCTGCGTCATGGCCCTGTAAGATCATTCTGAATAAAAAGCAAAAATTCTTACCTCAATAAAGTCGCCAACTATCTGCTCTTACAATAACTTTTTCCGGCACAGCTCTGTGCAATGCTGGCCGATAAATTTGTCATTTATGAAAGGAAGCAACTGATTTTTCTTTTGCAACAATCGGAATGATCATGGATTGGAGAGATTAGTAAATTCTTTAAATTGAAATGAACGCTTGTTGGAAATTACTTTATATGACAAAGATTATTATTAGGACATTTTTAAAAGATTTACACGGGAGTTCACATAACATTACTAGACATGCGCGAGGCTGCTTTTTACCTTATACAATAATACTCAGGCTCCGGCATCGCTGCACCGCGACCAGCCAGCCAGCCAATACGATACACCAGACCAGACCAGACTCCACACCAGACTAGCGCAGACTACCAACAACTTACTGCTACAGCTACACAGTTCGTACTGAGTCAACACTGCTCTCTGGTCAGCGATTCTCTTATACCTTGCATATCGCAGGCAGCGCATGAGCAATACATCGAAATTACATCTGCTCGGACCTCTTACATAAAATTACATCTGTTTTACATCTGCTCGGACCTCTTGCATTAAATTACATCTGCTCGGACCTCTTACATAACATCTGCTCGGACCTCTTACAATATTAAAGTACTGTGCTGCAAATGTTAGCCCTATTTGTAATTTTTCATTTTGGAATGGTCAGTTTCCTGAACGATTAAAGTACTCAGTAGTAAAGCCGCTTAATAAAAATGGAGAAAGGGATAATATAGATAATTTCAGATCTACTTCTATGCCATCAGTGTTTGCAAAAGTTATTGAAAAGGCTGTGTATGTATGGATAATTGATCATTTTGTATCACACGATTTGCTACCAAATGTACAGTTCGGCTTTAGAAGTCGTTTAACAACTAAAAATGCTATATTCTCTTTTCTCTGTGAGGTATTGGATGGGGTATACAAAAGGTTTCGAACGCTTGGCATTTTTTTATTTAACTAAGGCATTTGATATTGTTGATCACAAAATACTGCTCCAGAAGTTGGATCATTGCGGAATACAGGGAGTAGCTCACAACTGGTTCACCTCTTACTTTAGCAGCAGGCAGTAAAAGGTCATTATCCACAATGTTGACAACGGCTGTGATATGGGGTCTGAGTGGGGTACTGTCAAGTCGAGGGTGCCCGAGGGATCAGTGTTGGGGCCACTCCTGTTCCTTATTTAAATAAATGATATGCCCTCTAGTATTACAGGTAACTCTAAAATATTTCTGTTTGCTGATGACACTAGCTTGGTAGTAAATGATGTTGTGTGCAATATTGGCTCGGTTTCAAATAGTGCAGTACATGACCTAAGCTCATGGCTTGTAGAAAATAAATTAACGCTAAATCACAGTAAGACTCAATTTTTACCGTTTCTGACACATAATTCAACAAAACCTGACGTTTTAATTTCACAGAACGGGCATATGATTAGTGAAACTGAACAGTTCAGATTTCTAGGTATTCAGATAGATAGTAAGCTCTTGTGGAAAGCCCACGTTCAGGATCTGGTTCAAAGACTTAATATTGCCATTTTTACTATTCGATCGGTATCAGAAGTGAATGATCGTTCGACACCAAAATTAGTCTACTTTGCTTATTTTTATTCGCTTATGTTGTATGGTATTGTATTTTGGGGTAAATCTTCTCATTCTAAAAGGATATTTTTGGCTCAGAAACGGGCAGTTCGGGCAATAAGTGGTGTAAGTTCACGAACCTCTTGTCGACCCCTGTTCATGAGTCTGGGTATTTTGACATTGGCCTCTCAATTTATATGTTCCTTACTGTCATTTCTTGTTAACAATATTAGCTTATTCCCAAGAATAAGCAGTTTTCACTCGGTTAATACTCTGCAGAAATCAAAGCTGCATATTGGTCGGACTTCCTCAACTCTTGTGCAAAAAGGTGTGCAGTATACTGCTGCAGCCATTTTCAGTTAGCTACCACTCGAATTCAAAACTCTTAGCAGTAATCCACGCGCTTTCAAATCGAAACTGAAGAGTTTCCTCATGGGTCACTCCTTCTATTCTGTTCAGGAGTTCCTTGAAAAATTAAGCTGATTCTTATTGTATTGATGATTGCGTTTACTTAAACTTTTTTCGGGTTCATAAACATTTATTTTTACCTTTTATTACTTTTATGTTGTAATTTCATGTACTGACACGTTCCATGACCTTGGAGATTTGCTCTTCAAGTTGGTCCTACACTACAGTAAATGAAACTGTTAAACTCTACATGTTTTAAGACAGCATGTGGCATATAATTTCTTTTTCAGTCCAGTGCAGGGAATTTTTATGCACTACTTGACGTTTTAATTTCACAGAACGGGCATATGATTAGTGAAACTGAACAGTTCAGATTTCTAGGTATTCAGATAGATAGTAAGCTCTTGTGGAAAGCCCACGTTCAGGATCTGGTTCAAAGACTTAATATTGCCATTTTTACTATTCGATCGGTATCAGAAGTGAATGATCGTTCGACACCAAAATTAGTCTACTTTGCTTATTTTTATTCGCTTATGTTGTATGGTATTGTATTTTGGGGTAAATCTTCTCATTCTAAAAGGATATTTTTGGCTCAGAAACGGGCAGTTCGGGCAATAAGTGGTGTAAGTTCACGAACCTCTTGTCGACCCCTGTTCATGAGTCTGGGTATTTTGACATTGGCCTCTCAATTTATATGTTCCTTACTGTCATTTCTTGTTAACAATATTAGCTTATTCCCAAGAATAAGCAGTTTTCACTCGGTTAATACTCTGCAGAAATCAAAGCTGCATATTGGTCGGACTTCCTCAACTCTTGTGCAAAAAGGTGTGCAGTATACTGCTGCAGCCATTTTCAGTTAGCTACCACTCGAATTCAAAACTCTTAGCAGTAATCCACGCGCTTTCAAATCGAAACTGAAGAGTTTCCTCATGGGTCACTCCTTCTATTCTGTTCAGGAGTTCCTTGAAAAATTAAGCTGATTCTTATTGTATTGATGATTGCGTTTACTTAAACTTTTTTCGGGTTCATAAACATTTATTTTTACCTTTTATTACTTTTATGTTGTAATTTCATGTACTGACACGTTCCATGACCTTGGAGATTTGCTCTTCAAGTTGGTCCTACACTACAGTAAATGAAACTGTTAAACTCTACATGTTTTAAGACAGCATGTGGCATATAATTTCTTTTTCAGTCCAGTGCAGGGAATTTTTATGCACTACTTGACAAAAAATGAATCAATTACAAGGGGAGGAAGAAATAAAGTAAAATTTAATTGTTTGAGACGATATGTAATGGTATTTCAGTGATAACAAAATCGAGTCAAAATTACAAAGAACTTGGCAGTATGAGCCCACTTACCAGTATAATGTTGCACCTCCTCTGACCTGGATGCGTGCCCTTAACGGCTTTAGAAAGGTGTCATAAAGCCATCCACTCCAGAGGTAAGCTGACCCATAACTGTTGCAACTGGTCCTTGACATCTTGGATACTTACAATGGGACGGAGATGACGTCCGAGCTGGTCCAACACATGTTCTATAGGGGACATATCTAGAGATCTTGCTGGTTATACGAGTCGCACAAAATCATCCACACTATTCCTTGAGAAGCGTGTCTTGCGTAGACGAACACTCTCCAGCTGAAAAATGGCAGCATGACACTGTCACATGAGAGGTGACAGATGAGGATGCAGAATGCTCATGACGTACCGTTGTGGCGTCAGAGTTCCCTCAAACACTGCCTGGCATGACTTGATGTCATACACGGTGGCTAGCCCACACACTGATGCCAGGAGTAACACAGCTGTGCCTCTCCAAACATTGGAAGAATGAGAGCTCTCCCCAGGTCAAAATGGCTCAAATGGCTCTGAGCACTATGGGACTCAACATCTTAGGTCATAAGTCCCCCAGAACTTAGAACTACTTAAGCCTAACTAACCTAAGGACATCACACACACCCATGCCCGAGGCAGGATTCGAACCTGCGACCGTAGCAGCCCCGCGGTTCCGGACTGCAGCGCCAGAACCGCACGGCCACCGCGGCCGGCTCTCCCCAGGTCTCTGACATACTAGCCGACAGTGGTGATCGGTGGTAGGGCAGAAACGCGATTCACTGCTGAACACAGTTTTCAGCAGTCCGTGCTTCTCAGTCTCGGCACCGCTGCAAACGCAGCGCTTTGTATTGTGGTGTTCACAGCAGCCTACGCATGGGACTGTATTCCCTAGTTCGGCTGCTGATAGTCTCCGATCAATAGTGGGAGACGACACCGCGAATGCATGATTTGTTCCCAGATGGAAGACGCCGATATAAAGGGTTTACGATATATTTGCTGCACAATTCGGCAGACTTCCCCTGTGCTGTTCAGAAGTGATTGGCCGGAACCTTGACGACGAGTATGCCAGCCCTCGCATTCCCATGCAGTATCCTAACATCAGGGCATCCGAATGCCCCACAAATTTTGACATTGCACGATTCAACCAGCCGCCAAATGGAAATCGACAGTCAGATGGTGATAACGCTAACGCTTTGTTTCTTGAGTACGCGGCATCTCTGTGCCCTTCACAGTGATCACTCAACATCTAACGCTGTTCACGCCACTTTTATGCCCAACCAGGCCTGGTGACAACACTAAACATGAACGACACTAGTGAACTCTTGTGGCGTAAATGTCATAGGGAATTTCAGCTCTAATCATGCGCATACCCGCCGATGGTGTGTAGGTGTACACTGACATCCATACATGTCTTCTGGGGGATTCACATTTCTTGTCAGTCGTTGTAGTATTTGTATTTGATAATAGACAGCGGATGGCGACAGATGCTTATATTTCTTCTAACTATCCATTTAGCCGCTGTTTGAAAGTTTCTTCATACATGAGAATAGACACAATCCGATGAGACGAATCGCCATAATTTAGCTAACGTTGAAAAGAAAATGAGGTATTTCCCAAACTCTGTTCCGTCACATAGTGGTTTTCGTGATTCATTTGCAAAGTTTCAGTACCTGAGAACAATGCTGAAAGACTTGGAGCAATGTGGATACCTCATTGTTTTCATCACCATATCATAATCACCACCAGTGGTAAGACAGCCTTTTGCGAGCCTTGGCCTTTTGTAGAAGATTATGGCATTCTTTCCTCTTTAGTGCCTACCTCCTCTAATTCTTAACTTCAATTTTCATACGTCCTCTCTGACATGTTCCTCCCACCTTAGCTTGGCCTTCCAACCATTCTGTTTCCTTCAGGCAGTGAGATGAATATCTTCTTCATCATTATGTCATTAGGTCTCAGTAAATATCCTATATCCTACCCATTCCAACCTTTTAGTCTTAATGCAACTGACAATGTCTGATTCATTATATAGATTACATAATTCATAGTTGAGACTCCTCCTCCAAACACCATTTTCTTCCACTAGTCCAAGAATTCGTCCCAGGACCTTTTCTCCAAATATGCCAAGTTGCTTTTCATCGAATTACTTTAGAATCTACGTCTACATGTATATAGATGCGCCGCAATCCACAGTAAGGCGCGTGGCGGAGGATACCCTTTACCACTACTTCCACTCGCAAATAAAGCGAGGTTAAAAAGGCTGTCTATATGCCTTCGTATGAGTCGTAATTTCTCATATCTTATCTTCATGGTCTTTAAGCACAGTGTATGTTGGAGGCAGAACAATAGTTCAGCACTTAGCTTCAAGTGCCGGTTCTCTAAATTTTTTCATTATTGCTCCTCAATAATAATCTCGCCTTTCTTCCAGGGATTCCCATTTCAGTTCCTGAAGCATGTCCGTAAAATTTGCGTGTTGTTCGAACCTACCGGTAACAAATCTGGCAGCCTGCCGCTGAATTGCTTCGATGTCTTCATTTAATCTGATCTGGTACGGATCCTAAACACTCGAGCAGTACTCAAGAACGGCTCGCACTAGCGTCCTGTATGCGATTTCCTTTACAGATGAACTACACCGTTCTAGAATTCTCCAAATAAACCGAAGTCAACAATTCACTTGCCCTACCACAATTTTCACATGCTCCTTCCATTTCATATCGCTTTCAGATATTTAAAAGACGTGACTGTGTCAGTCAGGATACTACTAAAGCTGTATCCGAACATTAGGGGTTTGTTTTTCCTCCTCATACGTATTAACTCACATTTTTCTACATTGAGAGATACATCAAGTTTTCAGAACCTATGTTAGCACAAGCCTCACTAACACTTCATAGCCGGCCGAAGTGGCCGTGCGGTTAAAGGCGCTGCAGTCTGGAACCGCAAGACCGCTACGGTCGCAGGTTCGAATCCTGCCTCGGGCATGGATGTTTGTGATGTCCTTAGGTTAGTTAGGTTTAACTAGTTCTAAGTTCTAGAGGACTAATGACCTCAGAAGCTGAGTCCCATAGTGCTCAGAGCCATTTGAACCATTTGAACACTTCATACTTCATACTGAGTTTAATTTTTCTTACTTTTTCGTATCAGGAGCTGTAAACTTTTCGGCCCAATACTGGGCTACGTGAAAAGCTTCCGGCTTGCTTAGCCAGAGATCGTCTATGGAGCTCCGTGTAGGACAATTTCGGCGTGTTAGAAGATGTTCCACGTTTCGACTTCGTACACAGTCGCATTTATTGTCATCAGGTCATAATAGGCCCCATTTATCAGATTGACTTTTGCTGGGGCTACTCCAGTTCTGATACAGTTTAGCATTTTCCATCCATGACTTGTAGTTTAATTCAAAACCACTTGGTGGATGTTCTGAAATAGGGTAGACGACAGAAAGTTTTAAAAAAAATACAACTGAGGAACCGATGTATTGATTTTAGTCTTTTTAATCTTTATAGGCTACTGTATAGAGGATGACGCTCACCAAATATCTGTTTGAACAGCTCGTTACGTTCATGAGCTACCCTACGAGACTTGGGATTGCTGAAACCTGAAGCTTGGCTGGGCTTTTCCAGTGGAGTGGGTTTCATGCTTTCTTTGACTAGCCTACAGGTTTCATTAAGGCTTATGTTGATCTTGTTTGCATGGGCCGATCTAGACCAGACAGGCATAACTTCAGTTTTCCTGTACAGCAGTTTCGATTTCTGATGTTTTCTTAGGCCATATTGGCAGGCACTCCACTGTTTTTGGATTTCAGAGCTGACATTGATTTCACAGATTATTTCTGATCCAAGGTAATTGAAACTACGGGCGATATCAAAGTACGATGAACCAATTCCTATGGATATTGGTTCATTAGGATAATCTTTCTTATTACAGGCATCTACTTAGCCTCTCCTTCGTTTATCTGTATGTTCATCTTTCTAGCAGTTCTTTTAAGATTAATTGCCCTTGGCGTTCTTGTAGTTACATCAATACCCTCTGCGTACGCTACTACTTGAGCTGATTGGTACAGAATAGTCCCCCATGTATTTGGATGCCCGCATCTCTTATAACGTTTTCCAAGTTTATATTTAACAGAAGGCAGGATAAAGAATCTCCCTGCTTCACCCTATTTCTTGTGGTCACAGCACTTGATAAAATATTCTGAACATTCATTTAACTCTAGGTATTTTCCATAGTAGCTTTTACTAAGGCGATCAATTTATTAGGAATCTCTAACACTTCCATTGGTCAATACAGCTTCCGTCTACGAATCCTGTCAAACGCTGATCTAAAAATCTTTAAAGTGATGATTGTATCAATCCCAAATTCCTAACATTCTTTAGAGATGACATCGCCATTAGTGCACGAGAAAATCTGGTTTGAAAAATTCAAACACGATGAAGTAGAGCGACAGTGTGTTGAGAAATTGTGTAAGCTGCATTTAAGTAATTGGATACAAGTAATGGAATCCATGCCTAAGGTTTAGGGCGTTGTCTCCAGTTCAGTGCAAAATGTCAAGCCTGCTGAAAACGAGCGTAATAAAGAAAGAAATATAGTCAACATCAAGGTCCTATCTGACAAGAAACTTCGCAAACTCTGCACTAGCAAACTGGAGAGATTCCTATTGAACATATTGGCAATATAGCCATTTCACATCAGTAAAAGAAGAGAAAAGATTCAGGAAAACAGAAATAAAGTAGAAAAGAAAGAAATTAGGTAAGAAATCACAAAAAAGAAGAATTTTAAATGACACAGAGAGATCTCCTAACAATCACATAAAAAGCTCTTTGACAGGAGAATCAGCAAAGTCTCGACAACTTAAAAAAATTCATTAGAATGTATGGATGTTGTAGCTGTCACGGCAACGAACTTTTTAACAGACTGAGTTTCTTGGAGACGAGCAACACTGAACTCCACAGCCTTGTGAAAGATCTACAGGCTCTTATTAAACAACTGGACTCCCGTGTTTAAGCACTGGAAACAAGTTCAAATACGCGAAGCCATCCAACTGCTGTAGCACCAGCTATAAAGCAGAAAAAACCAGTGGACGCCAAAGGCGAAGAAGTCGATCTTTTTCGATCGAATTCTGAGGAAGAAAGTGAAAAAGCTAAGGAAATAAAAGAACAGGGTGTGCAACAAAGAAATAAAAAAAACAGCATTAATTGCAAAGTCAGACATTAGGTGTGAAACCATGGGACGATGAAATTAATATGAAATTGATGGAAGATGAAGTTCGCAAAATATCAGTGGATGGTCTCCTTTGAGGTGCATCAAAACTTATGCCTCTTGTTTTTGGCACACATGAACTTCACAGTTCTTGTGTTGTGGAAGATGACAAAGTTTCTATTGGTGCACTTCAAGAAGCAATAGAAGCAACTGAACAGTATCTCCAAACTATGGATATAGCTGTTTTCATCCCCTTCAGAAAACTTGCCGATTCAAGATCATTCCAACTGTAATCTATCGGAACCCCCTCGAACAAAAAACCGTATCCGTTAGTTTGTTGAAATAAAGCACATGTCACACTGGTCTACAGGAAAGGGTTATCCACGAAACTACCGGCCAACATCCTTGACACATATTTGTTGCAGAATCTTAGAATATATTCTGAACTGAAACATAATGATGTATCTCGAACAGAATTACCTCCTCCATGCCGAAAATTATGGATTCTGAAATCATCGATCATGTAAAACCCAACACGCTCTACAAGAGATACCGAAAGCTTTGCATCAAGGCAGTCTGGTAGATTCAATATGATTAAAAAATGACTGCATAAAGGCCTTTTCTTGTAATTTACTTCCCTAAATGATTTCCATTTCAGCTTCAGAAGAAGCCGTATAAGAAATAAGGATACCAGAAAAGAAGCAAATATCTGTTCTATAAGAGCCAGAATTAAAGATTATAGAAACAAGTGTTTCAGACATGTGACGAGAGTGGATGAAAATCGCTAACCAAATTTAGCTTTACGTTATACCCCATCAAAAAATGCATGTCGGACATCCTAGGCCTGTTCCAATTTAACAGTTCACTTTAAAGTGAACTGTTAAATTGGAACAGGCCAAGTAGCATAACCGTGAAGAAAAATAATAATTGCATTTCACATTTGATCATGCAGCTATATGCTGTGACACTCGTTGCGAACCTAGCCTTTGCAATATCCTCTGTCTGATTCTTTGTTTCTTACCAAAATTGCCCAGAACCATATTTCGAAATAACAGCTCAAAACACTTGACGTTACGTTACCTTAAATAGCTGCTGTGTTTTGTCACAGAATACGAGTACGTGTCACTTGCAACAATACAACATTTTTCACGTACGTTTTCACTCCAGACTGAAAAGAAAGCTTGCTACTAATCACAAGCCTTTCAGTTATTTTACACGATAAGTCGCAGTTTATATTGCTTTCTGTTTCTTTATATACGTAATTTCAGCGTTTTGGAACGTATTTATCGCATTAGAAGGTTTCTTTTCATGCGAATACACTATAATGATGTTTTTTTAAAAATAAGACTGTAGTTATTTACACGATCCGCTTGCTTGTTATAGCTACTGCTATTGTTCAATTATTTTCTCACGTATTTATCTGAAATTTTGAATATTTTCGAACGTCAGACAGTTAATGACTGACTCCGTGATGATGAAATAAACTTTCAAAGATAATGGAGATGACGTGTCAATTTGAGTAGGGAACCCTGGTTCAGAAACAACTGAGTTGAAAGCTATAACCAAAAATGAGAAAAATTCAGATTTATCGTTTTTCTGTTGACGATACCAAAAATCCAAGTAGACACATTTCCGTAATAATCTTATGGGGTGTATATGGCCAACAGTTGTTCAAAGTGGTGTTCTCTAGCTTGTATGCACGCATAATATAGTGGCATAAAGTTCTGTTATATCGATTTGAACAACCCCAAAGTTGTTCCAGCAATATCAAAGATAGTATGAATTCTTTCCAGGAAATCCACTTCAACAGTCTAGTTCACAAGATGTTCTTTTCACAACTTCTCTAAACAAACAAACAAACAAAAATGGGATCATATCAGGCGAACGATATAATCACGAAACAGAACCACTTTTCCCTATTAACCTTTGAGGGAACATCTGACCCAGGTGTTCCGAGTAAAATGGGGAAAGGGAGCTGGAGCTCCATCGTGTTGAAACCACATTCGTGTACAAAGATCACATGGAATATATACTAAAAGCGTGGCTGTCATGTTTCTCAGAAACACAACGTGCACTGGTGTAGTTAAGCGAGGAGAAATGAAATATTACCCTATGTTCACCCACTAGTTCACTCCAAACCTGTGTTTATGACATTTCACAACTGTAATTTAAGGATTACCAATGCTCATATATGACTGCTGCGAGTATTGAGGAATCCGTCTCTGATTAAACAGGTTTCATGCAAGAAAAGTGCATAGAAAGGAAAGTGAGGATCTACTACATAAAGCTGCAACCCGACGTGAGGTCCGAAAGCAAGAGTTGAAGATTGTACTGTCTGTCAATGGTAGGGGTGTATCACCGTGATGGACGCCTGCATGTTGCTCAGATTTGTGTACCCTAATATGTTAGCAACTATATCAAGAGCGTGCCCAGAATCTGAGCTAGAAATAAATAACTCATATTACCCTACTCGCTATTAAAGTTGCAACATCATGAAGATGGTATGCATTAAGAATCAAAATGGCATGACTTGTACTCCATGCTTGGATATTATTTATTTATTTATTACTACTTACAATACTGACACCTGTAACCTGGAATCTAATGCAGGTTGTGTTTCCACTTAGGTACAGAAAGTTGTACGTAACTTAATTAAAGCTTTTATTCCAAATATTGAATATAGTTTATGTAGCATCAACAACTGGTGAAATTAAATATAGTATAAAAACGCTTAGATTTGCAAATGGTTAGGGTCTCAGCACAGTCTAATTCAATAGATAGGAGTAACACTATCTACATTAGTATTGTGGTTTTGGGATTTCAGCCCACTCTACAGTGTTGCCAGATCTCCCTCACATTTATCAGTGATTCATCCCCCCTTCCCCACTCCATTCCCTCCCCTCACCTCTCCCCCCTCCTTCTCCTCTAGGCTCTTTGGCCTATCCAAAGGTTGTTATCCGATTAGTTGCCTGCATGGATGCCAGATCACCCCCCCCCCCCCCCCCACAACCACACACACATCTTGCGATATTCGAACAGAACCACTGATGAAGAAACAAATCGAAAGAAAAAAGACAAAAAAATGTGTTTAGTGGCACTTCCTCTAGATCTCGATGTTCCTGGTTCTACTCTCAGACAGGAAGGCGGAAATTCTCTTCACTCGGTGACCGGCTGTTTGTGCTGTTCTAATCACATCATATCATCTCATCTTCATCACAAAGACACACAAGTCGCCGAAGTGGCGTCTCCCAGCCAATAACGCCATACGATCACTTCTCTTCACTTCTATCCACGGTGTGTACTTATTTAAAGTGGCCAGGACCGAAGGGTTTGCCCACGCCTACAGTATCTGAGCCGCGTATTTCGGCAAACGCTGCTGCCGCGGGCTCATGACGATGCTCTGCCCCCTATCGAACCTCCACATTGCTGCCCACTTGTGGAATACCCTCGTCTCTACTTGGTGGTGACACCTCTCCCCTCTAATCGACCCTTGCTGTTCTTGTCTTCAGTCCGAAGACGGGACTGATGCCGCTCTCCACGCTACTCCATCTTCTGCAAGTCTCTTCATCTCCGAATAACCACTGCAACCTACATCCACTTGAACCTGCTTTCTGTATCCATCTCTTGGTCTCCCTCTGAAGTTTTTACCTTCCAAACTTCGCTTCAATACTAAATTGATTTCTTGATGATTCAGAATATCTCTCATCAAATGATCCCTTCTTGTAGTCAAGTTTTGCCGCAAACTTCTTTTCTTCTCACGATTCTGCACCTCCTCATCAGTTACGCGATGTACCCACCTAATCTTCAACATCCTTCTGTAGCACCACATTTCAAAAGCTTCTATTCTCTTCGTCTCTGAACTGCTTATCGCACACGTTTCACTTCCTTACAAGGCCCCACTCCAGACAAATACTTTCGGAAAAGATTTCCCAACACAGAAATTTGTATTCGATGTTAACAAACTTTTCTTCTTCATAAACACTTTTCTTGCCATTGCCAGTCTGCAGTTTATATCCTCCCTACTTGGACTTTCGTCAGTTTTTTTACTGCCTCAGTACCAAAACTCCTCTACTACTTTTACTCTCTGATTTACTAACCTAATCCCCTCGACATCGCCTGATTTAATTCGGCTACATTCCATTGCCCTTGTTTTGCTTTTTTATTTTCATTTTATCTCCTTCTTTTAAGACTCTGCCCACTCTGTTCAACTGTTCCTCCAATTCCTTTGCTGTCTCCGACAGAATTGCCTTGTCATCGGCAAACCTCAACTGAACTATGATTCCTTCTCCAAATTTTTCCTTCATTTCCTTTACTGTTTGCTCCATTTACAGATTGAATGACATCGGGGATAGGCTGCAACCCTGTCTCATTCTCTTCTCAACTACGGCTTCCTTTTCACGACCTTGGACAATTAACCCCCGTCTGATTCCTGTTCAAGTTTTAATTAACCTTTCGCTCCCTGTATTTTAACCCTGCTACCTCCAGAATTTTAAAGAGTGTATTTCCTGTCAGCATTGTCAGCAGCTTTGTCTAAGTCTACAAATACTATAAACGTAGGTTGAATTTTCTTTAACCTATCCTCTAAGTTATGTCATAGGGTCAGTATTGCCTCGTGTGTTTCTACGTTTCTCTGGAACCCAAACTGATCTTCCCCGAGACGGTTTTCTATCAGTTTAACCATTCTTCTGAAACAATTCGTGTCAGTATTTTGAAACCATCATTTACTAAACTGATAGTTCGGTAATATTCACACCTGCCAGTATCCATTTTGTTTGTTCTTGAAAGTATTAGTGTCTTCGTGGAGTATGAGGGTAGTCGACGTGTCTCGTACAACTTGCACACCATCGAATATGTCCGGACCGACAACAGAGAGGAGCAGGAGATGCAGGAGGAAGATGTTAGGGTCAGTTGCTATGTTCCTACAATGACAGTATTTTTAGAGCAGAAAATATTATTCTACCCTTTCCTTTATGGGTTGTGTTTCGTGTAAATACCTGACTGGCTTCAGAACGATAACTTACTTAGCGGAAAAAAATGGAAATGAACGTTTGGCGTCATTGGCCAGGAGGCCCCTTACGGGGCAGGTCCGGCCGCCTTGGTACAGGTCTTATTACATTCGACGCCACATTGGGTGACCTGCGAGCCGGATGGGGATAAAATGATGAAGAAGACAACACAACACCCAGTCCCTGTGCGGAGAAAATCTCCGACACATCCGGGAATCGAACCCAGGCCCAGTCGTTTTTTTTTTTTTCATTTTGTTCGTTGTTGATCGCTGTGTTTGGTCGTTGCGGACGCCACACGACATCCGGTCAAGTTAGTTTGTTGATCCTTCCACTCAGTTTTTTTATTACAGAGGCCAACCAGATCCCTGGCCGAACACGCTGAGCTACCTTGCCGGCGCTATCATTCAGCTATCGGGGCAGGCACTTAGTGGAAATACTGGGCGAGTCAGTCAAACAGGAAGATAAAAAATTGCAAAACCTGGAGGTCTAAACAAATTTTATATTTTTTTACATGGAACTAGTGTATATGAGTGGAAATTAATCGTTTACCCTGAAAGTTATCATTTTCTGAATATATCGCTCAGATGCCGTCCTTGGTTTCGCATTTTATTGTCGGCGTCTGAGGGTGAATCCGCTTATAACGTTGTGTCGCATCACGAATGGAATGTTGTTTGTTGCTTGGCAAATTCGCACCTACAATCTCTAGTTCTGGGATGGTTTCCCTGGAAAGCTTTGGACTTGACGTAAACCCAAAGAAAACAGTCAGCTGATGAGACAATCAGGAAATACGAAACAAAGGTAATCCGCTAAAACTGTAGCTGTATGGCTTGTTGCACAATTTTACTGGAAAGGTGGTTTTTTTATCTGGATCATAGGCATCGGCTCCAGGCAGAGAAAATGTTACCAATACATCTGCTTTATGACATCTGACTGATTTTCGGGAACTTTTTCCTAAAGCTTCACGCACATGATCGATATTCTCTTGGGTCTGGCTTGTGAAGTTTCGAACCGTTCTGCCAGATCGCCGAGCCGTAGTACAGCGTCCAAATGGTGTCTACATACGACTCATGTTACAAGCACTGTGCTGTTTTGAATTTTTGTATGCAGAAAAATGAACCGTGGTGAACATCCATAAACATTTGTGTTTCGTGTATGGCAATGCTGCAGTTGATAGGAGTACAGTTGGGCGATGGGTAAAGAAAGTCATAACGTCAGGAAATGCAGAAACAGGGCTCCATTATCAGCCACGCTCGGAACGTCCTGTCACATCATTGCTTCATCCACCCTACAGTCCACACCTGGCACTCTCGGACTTCTACTTTTCTGGGCCGCTTAAAGGATCTCTACAGGAAACATACTCTGAAGATGACGAGAGAGTCAGTCATGCAGTGAAAACATGTCTACGCCTACAGCACAAGAGCTTTTATCAGCAGGGAATACATGCTCTTCCACAACGTTGGCGTACGTCATAGAACGTGATGTAGACTATGTAGAAAAATATGACGTATATAAGACATGTTGATATACACTCCTGGAAATGGAAAAAAGAACACATTGACACCGGTGTGTCAGACCCACCATACTTGCTCCGGACACTGCGAGAGGGCTGTACAAGCAATGATCACACGCACGGCACAGCGGACACACCAGGAACCGCGGTGTTGGCCGTCGAATGGCGCTAGCTGCGCAGCATTTGTGCACCGCCGCCGTCAGTGTCAGCCAGTTTGCCGTGGCATACGGAGCTCCATCGCAGTCTTTAACACTGGTAGCATGCCGCGACAGCGTGGACGTGAACCGTATGTGCAGTTGACGGACTTTGAGCGAGGGCGTATAGTGGGCATGCGGGAGGCCGGGTGGACGTACCGCCGAATTGCTCAACACGTGGGGCGTGAGGTCTCCACAGTACATCGATGTTGTCGCCAGTGGTCGGCGGAAGGTGCACGTGCCCGTCGACGTGGGACCGGACCGCAGCGACGCACGGATGCACGCCAAGACCGTAGGATCCTACGCAGTGCCGTAGGGGACCGCACCGCCACTTCCCAGCAAATCAGGGACACTGTTGCTCCTGGGGTATCGGCGAGGACCATTCGCAACCGTCTCCATGAAGCTGGGCTACGGTCCCGCACACCGTTAGGCCGTCTTCCGCTCACGCCCCAACATCGTGCAGCCCGCCTCCAGTGGTGTCGCGACAGGCGTGAATGGAGGGACGAATGGAGACGTGTCGTCTTCAGCGATGAGAGTCGCTTCTGCCTTGGTGCCAATGATGGTCGTATGCGTGTTTGGCGCCGTGCAGGTGAGCGCCACAATCAGGACTGCATACGACCGAGGCACACAGGGCCAACACCCGGCATCATGGTGTGGGGAGCGATCTCCTACACTGGCCGTACACCACTGGTGATCGTCGAGGGGACACTGAATAGTGCACGGTACATCCAAACCGTCATTGAACCCATCGTTCTACCATTCCTAGACCGGCAAGGGAACTTGCTGTTCCAACAGGACAATGCACGTCCGCATGTATCCCGTGCCACCCAACGTGCTCTAGAAGGTGTAAGTCAACTACCCTGGCCAGCAAGATCTCCGGATCTGTCCCCCATTGAGCATGTTTGGGACTGGATGAAGCGTCGTCTCACGCGGTCTGCACGTCCAGCACGAACGCTGGTCCAACTGAGGCGCCAGGTGGAAATGGCATGGCAAGCCGTTCCACAGGACTACATCCAGCATCTCTACGATCGTCTCCATGGGAGAATAGCAGCCTGCATTGCTGCGAAAGGTGGATATACACTGTACTAGTGCCGACATTGTGCGTGCTCTGTTGCCTGTGTCTATGTGCCTGTGGTTCTGTCAGTGTGATCATGTGATGTATCTGACCCCAGGAATGTGTCAATAAAGTTTCCCCTTCCTGGGACAATGAATTCACGGTGTTCTTATTTCAATTTCCAGGAGTGTATATTGTCACTAAATTCTGACTCTTAACAATAAAAATGTTCTGAGAAAAAAGAATGTGGGGCATTCCTTATTGAACGACCCTCGTACATGTTCAAGTGGCTGAAATCAACAAATATTTCTGAAGCGCTTCTCGCACTTTTATAGGATACTTACTGAAAGATGTTGGAGTTTGTAGGCTGTATACTATTATTTTTTTACTACACTCCTATACCTAGATTAAGCGATATTTCATACAGATTTAGCTTAGTGCCTCAATTGTCTAAAAATGATGTACTCCTTTCGAAGTATGAGTCCTGCTATAAATCTGATGATATGAATACACAATGCCAGATTGATGGACTTCCTCCTATTAAATTGCACTGTATTGGCTGTATAAAGGAAAATAAATGATTTTTTGTTCTCAATTCATTTAATAGTAATATGTGTAGACACTGCAGCTTAGCAAGTAGGTTGGATTACAGTAATGTTCGGGAATCAAATACACTGCTCACTAAACCACAGCGGCTACAGCTCTCTTAGTTCATACTTTATAGGAGCTATCTGAATGTAGAGTCACTGCTAGTTTGTGTGTGTGTGTGTGTGTGTGTGTGTATGTGTGTGTGTGTGTGTGTGTGTGTGTGTGTGTGGCGCTGTTGTGAAGCTATGCATACTTGGGTATCGTATTGGGTCCATGGCTCTCTCCCCATGTGCAGCTATATCTCTAACACTGCTTCAAATGTGCTCAAGAAGTTCACACCCAGTGCTGGAGGCGGCAGCAGTGGCAGGAACAGAAGCAGTGGTGGCAGTGCTGACACCCAGTACGTAGCAATACTTTTTTTGGAAAAAAATGTAGCTAGCTGGACTGGACATGGTGAAATATCAACAATATCTGTGGGGAATATATTTTGGTTTAATTGCAATCATTGTGTTGTAGCATAGTATTTCACAAAATGTTGTCTTCTACGAGCCTTAAATTCAAACTGGATTGCACAGAGTATTTCACAAAATGTTGTCTTCTATAGGCCTTAAATTCAAACTATATTCCACTGAGTCCAACAGGCGTGGAAACATACATAGGGACATTGTCCGTGAACCCAACTTCTATGGACTTGACAGGTTCAATACTTACACACTTTGGTATGGGAGAAATACTTGCAGTGATACATCGCTCCACTTGATCCATATTTACACTGTATTCATAGAATGCCCCTCTTACATATGGGCACGAATGGCTCTATCCATGGCAACTGATAATGCACAATACAGGTCATTACGTTTGACAGCACCTGAATGTTTTAGGATTACTTTTGTGCCCCAAGAAGTTAATTCTAGCATTGACTCAATATAGATATCTATTATAGACACCTTATGACCAAAAATGTGACAATCACAGTGTGAGATGAATCATATACATCAGTCAGTTTCCTGTCTCTATATTCCATCATGCTACAAAGATATTCCCACTCGTACCCTGAATATTGAACTTTAGCGCCAATACCTAGTGCATTTTCTACTTCTGCTATGACGTCAGTATAACAGTCTGGTAATAGACCCACATTAATGCATGTAGATCCACTAGCTATCATGTTATAAGCATTCATGAACAGCAGCACTCTTGAGTGTCTTGCCTGTGGCTTGGTGAGCTGTGGTAGTTCTGGAGGCAACTGCTGCTCATGAAGCTGTGGAGCGGAATAACTGAACGACACCAGGTCTGATAAATGTGGAAGATTGCTGGCGACCTGGTGCTGCTGCCGCTGCTACGGCAGCACAGACACTAGTATGTGTGTGTCCTATCCAACAATTCTGCTGGTATCTGATCAGGGGTGTGCTGTGCTACAAAAAAAAAAATAACAAACTATAAGTGTAAATAAATATTTAGGTATTGATAATAATAATGAATGGTCTTATTGCTCTTATTCAGCCTGCTGGTGTTGGCTGGTCGCTGCTGGCACTTCATTCTTTCACTGTGAAATGAGGGGGACTCACGCAAAAATGGATTATTAATGTAAAATGGGGGAGAGGGAAGCTTGATTCCTATTGGTCCACAGATTTCCCACCTTCTTCAAGCCTTCCTGTTAGCCAAGAAAGAAATGAGGTTATGTAGGCAAGATACATAAACTGATACCCAAGTTAATTTGTATCTAGAACTGGTAGTATCCCAAGTATGTGGGCAGACCTGGGGTCGCGTGGGGGGGGGGGGGGGGTTGGAATTGGGATTTGAATGTAACTAGTGCAATTGTGTAGCCTGAACCGGAGGACCTTGTCAGATGTGTGGGCAAGCCTGGGGGAGGGGAAGGGGGTGACCTTGCATATACCGCACCCAATTGCCTCAGCTGTAATACAATATCCGCTCTCGTGTGTAGCCTGATACCAGAACTCCTTATCTTATCAGTGACCTTCAGATAATATCATACACTGCATTACTACTGGCATTTACTAATTATTTTATTTTGACATGGGTGTACCTGTTTTGCAGTATTACAGTAAACAAATGTTTGACGTCTGCTGGCTGATTTCTTAAAAAACAGAAACTGAATTATATTTAAATGGCCTTTCAGTTGCAAAGATTATATGGAGATTTCTATATTTTCTGAATACAAGTCTAATATGATGTTTTATTTATGACTTCCACACTTCTAGCTTCCATTATAGAATAACAGTTATTAGTTATGGCTACAAATTTATCCATAAAAACTTTAAATTTAGAGTTCAGATTCCTATGATATAACTTTGAAACATCCTGTTGTCAGACAATAATCACTGTATTTTCTATACAAACAATTCCTTGTCATTGAGGATATTATGTATTATGGCTATTTGTTCCTCATGTTCTGAAAGTCTATTCACTTTTTATAAAATTGACTGTACCTTTACATACATATATATTGACTACAAATGTACTATTTTTCTGATCGGTGGTAAAATTTCCTACAGAGCTACAGCTGGTTTCTTTACTATGGAGGGAGTTCACATTATATGAATGTAATAAAATGAAAAATTATTTATTTATCAATTAAATACTTAGGATCATGCCACAACTCCATTTTGTCTTCTTTGTTCCAAGTTTTCTGTGTTTCCAATACTTCTTCATATAGTCTCTACGCTGTGGCATTTGTTCTCCCATCCATGTTCTTCTGGTCTTTGTAGTTCTTTTTTTTTCAAATTGAAGCCCTCCAAAACTTTGTATTCTGTTTCGAAACATGTCCTGTTGTAACGTGAGAGTTTCCACAGTATGTCTTCTCTAGGTATCTCCGAGTTTCTTTAACCCACATCGTGGCTTCTAGTTCTAGAGCTAGTCAAAATTTCTTTCAATAGTTTGTTTTGGGCATTCTGAACAGGTGTGTAATAAATAGTAGCCTCCTTTTCCTCATAGTCATCGAGATGCTCTCCACATTCTGGCAGACTTCTTTGTTGCTTCAAAGTTTCCAGCCAGCCTCAGTCTGGATCACACACATGGTTTTTCATAGGATTCTCTTTTCTGTTTTCTTCAGCTTTAATAGATCATAGTGCGTCGAGAGTATTCAGTGTCATACAGGTATTCTTTTACTTTAGAGTAGATTAAAATTACTTACAGGTTATAATTTACTCATGTTTGATTTTTAGATAACATAGGAAAATTAAAAGCTTATTATCAATATTTGCGCTTAATCAGTAATTATTGACATGGCTTAATAAATGTAATGTTGAGCAGCAAGGTGAAATTCCCATACTTCCACAGTCTGAATTGATGATAACAAAATATTTTAATAGACTTGAACTTGTGACTGTTTTCAACATACATGAAAACGCCATCTTCCACATCAGCTACAGAAACATACCTCTAGTGTATAGTCATCCAAATTCAACTTGCGAATGTTTTTTGTTTACATTAAAATTAATTGCGACTTTTGCCGTTTGGCTCACCAGAGGAGACGGGATGCCGTTGCCCTACCATGCTGCCAGTGTGAAGCGCCTCTGTTGCCACGCCATGGGTATACACTACCATGTGATGTCGCTCGTTAGTAGCACCTAAGTTCGTCAGTACTCGTTGTAATGTGGTATTTTCTGGCGCTGAAATGTTCTGCAGTCGTTAGGATCTGTGAACAAGTGTTTTGTGTTGATGTTGTATTAATGATAACAGTGCAGCATGTCCTGAACACGAGATTCGCAGTAAAAGTAATCATCCAAGAATATATTCAGCGACTGTGAAGATAATGTTCTGCTGCAAAATATTCCTCGAAATTCGACAACAGTAATAGATAATGCGCCATATCACTTTGTTGTGATGGATAAAGCTCCAACAATGCAATGGAGACAAGAAAATATTTTGCTCTGGATACAAAAAATGTCCCATTGGATAAAGTTGAACTCAGCATGTATAAGGCGGAGTTATGGAACTGCAGTGCTAAATTCTGCACTACGAGGTCGATGTACTGGCTGATGCTAAAAGGCATAGTTTAATCGAGCTTCCTCAGTATCAGACACATATAAATCCGACAAAGAATATATGGGCATAGGTGAAAAGTAATGTGGTAAAGGTCAACAAGAAGTTTACGTTCTGTGAGACTTAAATGCTGGCAAAACAAGCCATCGCATATGTAAACCACAGGACTGATTTCGAGCTGTCAGCCATGCCAAGAAGGTAGTTGTGGCGACATGGATTCATGAAGGACTGTGACGAGTTTTGAGTAATATGTAACCTCTCTTGTTGCCATCTTAAAAATCTACATCAACATCTGCATCTGCATGATTACACTGAAATTCACAACTAAGTGCCTGGCAGAA
The DNA here is from genome assembly GCF_021461395.2 of Schistocerca americana. Classification (NCBI taxonomy): domain Eukaryota; kingdom Metazoa; phylum Arthropoda; class Insecta; order Orthoptera; family Acrididae; genus Schistocerca; species Schistocerca americana. Next base: position 426,569,880 of record NC_060130.1, on the reverse strand, counting down.
CGTGCATCGAACCACCTCTAAGTTACTTCTTTACCGTTCCACTCTTGAATGGCATGCGGCAAAAACGAGCACTGAAGTCTGTCTGTACGAGGTCTGATTCCTCATTTCTCCCTATGTGGGTAGATATCAACAGAATATTTTCGCACTCGGAGGAGATAGTTGTTGATTGTAATTTCTTGACACGATCCTTTAAAAATGATTTCCCCCCAATTCAAGTATCATATCCGTGGCATTCTCTTCCCTATTTCGCGGTAATACAAAACAAGCTGCCCTTCTTTGAAACTTTTCGATGTCCTCTATCACTTTCATCAGATGTGGATACCACACCACACAGCAATACTCCAGAAGAGGGCAGACAAGTGTGCGGAAAGCAGTCTCTTTAGTAGACCTGCTGTATTTTCTAAATGTTCTGTCAATAAATCGCAGTCTTTGGTTTGCTTTTCCCACTACATTACCTATGCGATCATTCCAATGTAAGTTATTTGTAATTGTAATCGCTAAATATTTAGTGATTTATTGTGCAACCGGAGTTTAGAGATATTTTTTTTTTTTACTACTCACGTGGATGATTTCACACTTTTCACTATTTACAGTCAATTACCGCTTTTGTCACCATAAAAATATCTTGCCTAAATCATTTTGCAAATGGTTTTGATCAGTCGATGACTTTACAAGAGATAAATGACAGCATCATATGCAAACAATCTATGAGGGCTGCTCAGGATGTCTCCTACGTCGTTTATCTAGATCAGGAACAGCAGAGGGGCTGTAAAATTTCCTTGGGGAACGCCAGATATTACTTCTATTTTACTCGATGACTTTCCATCAGTTACTTCGAACTGTGACCTTACTGACAGGAATTAACGAATCCAATCGCACAAATGGTGTGATACTCCATAGGCATGCAACATGATTAGAAGTCTCTCAAGAGGAACGGTTTCAAAAAAGCCTTCTGGAAACCTAAAAATATGGACTTAATTTGTCATCCGCTGTCGACAGCACACATTACTTTGCGAGAATAAAGAGCTTGTTGTGTTTCATAAGAACGACATTTCCTAATTCTGTGCTGTCAATAAATGGTTTGCTCCGATGTAATTCGTAGTGTTTGAACACAGTATATATTCCAAAATCAAATCCTGCTTATTTAGCCAGAACACGGTAGAGTTTACAAATATTCATCGCACTAACTTTCTAATACAGTGAAATTGCGACAGAATCCTGAAACAGTGTATTGCTAAACTAGCAACTGAGGGTAAGACAAGTCAGTAGTTTATGAAAAAGCCCATTCTCAATATGAAATTAAATATGTAACTTCTTCACTGATATTGCTGCAAAACCTGCTGTAGTTCTCGTTTCACCAGCTACTGATGGCCCTTAAAAGTTACGTTATTTCATTGAAAAACTCTGTTGTTGCTTGAATATCGATACCTCAAAACGGATTTATGAATATTTCGTTCTGGTTTTTTGCTGGCACACGCCTTCATGATGGAATGCTCTACATACATTCTATTTTCTCAGTATTGGAGACACATAGCGATATCCTTCCACGTTTAATGAATAATTCAATATGTTATCTGCATTTCATATACAGCAACGTATGTCCCAACACGCACCAAACGCAAATTCTTAGCAACTCCTATTTTTCACTCCAAACTTTAAGAATTTCTTGCCATAATTTACCTAATATTGAAATATTAGAAGAACTATAACCATTAACGAATTACGGGCAATCCATCATGAAGCTGACAAACGAAGCTACAAGATGTATGAGAAGAAGAGCTTTTAACTAAATAGTTTCTTTAAAGTCATTTGAGAAAGATTGCACATCAGCTAGCTTTTGCACCTTGCTGTTCGTGCAGTCCAGCGAGCCTGCCCTGTTCTGCGACGAGTTCTGGCATTATCGTTACCTGCTGGTGCACGCTGGCAACTGCACTTCCTCCATTTGCTCTGTACTGAACTGTAAAAAGTCACAACTTATTTTAAAAGCACTATAGTTAATGACTGGACTAATTTAACTGACATGATATTGGCTATATTAATGTTGGTAAAGTCAGTGAAGGTACAAGCTGCATTTTTTTCAAGCTGCGTTATGACTACTGGGGCCTGCCATTTTATTACTTTATGTAGGCTGCAGTGTTCGACAGTGACCTCTTAACCAGTACCCATGGCCACCACAATGCAGCAAAATTGTGCTACACAGTTGAGGCCATGGGCACCGTTGCCCATGCAGCACCACATAGAGGTGGGACTTCATGGATTTATTTTGTCTGCACTTTAATGTTATCTTTTATTTACTTACAGCATTTACACTTGTTTTTTAAAGAAAAATACAGGAATTTGGAAGCTGGGAATCATAAATGTATGGTATAATTTAAGAAGAGAATAAAAGAAGACAGGAAAGGGTAGACATAGATATCCCTTCAACAACAACACCAAGAAAGGGGCCTTGGTACTGAACTTCAAGTCCAGCGTCCACTTGTGGTGCTACGCATTTTAGTATTATCCACATGAACACCCCTCTTTGGGGAAACTCAATTTGTTTAGTCCATGTGGATCTAATTTACACTGAAACACCAAAGAAACTGCTATAGGCATGTGTATTCAAATACAGAGATATGCAAACAGGCAGAATACGGCGCTGCGGTCAGCAATGCCAATATTGTTCTGGCATACCCACAAGCGCCAGCACGAAGACAACGAACGCAAGAGAAGAGAAGGCTGCGAGACGACGTCAGCCAATAGTACGCTGATTAGGCTGTCACCACGGTAGGGAGGGCACCTAGATGAAGAGAATATAAGCGCCGTTCCCGCCAGCCTCGGAGTTCACCGCTTGGTGCAACCAGTGGTTGCTCAAGGTCAATCCCTCCAAAACCCAACCGATCATTGTAGGCAAAACCACCCCTTCCTTCCGCCTCCTTGATTTCTATCTAACCATCTATGGCCGTCCTATCGCCCTCACCCCCACCCTGAAGTACCTTGGCGTCACCCTCGACCGTCGCCTCTCCTGGACCCCCCATCTCCGGACAATCCAAGCCAAGGCACGCTCCCGAATCCGTCTCCTCAAGCTCCTTTCCGGCCGTACGTGGGGTCTGGACCCCTCCACCATCCTCCACACCTATAAATCCCTCATCCGCTCTATCCTCTGCTACGCCCATCCTGCCTGGATCTCCGCCCCCCCCCCCCCCACCTTTTACAAATCCCTTCAGATCCTTGAACGCCATGCTCTCCGCCTCGCCTATCGCATCTGTCTCCCCTCCTCCACGCAAATCCTGTATGACCTCATTCCATTCCCCCACCTCCTAGTTTTCCTTGAAAGGATACGGATCCTCTACACCTCCCGAAAACTCGATCCTCCTCACCCACTTGTCTCCCTCACTCTCTCCCACCCCCGCCCGCTGCCACGCCTGTATTCCCATGTCCCACCTGCTCTCCATCTCTCCACCCTCCTTACCCTCTTCCAAGGTGGCTTCCGCCAGCTCCCCCTCCTTGATGATGCCCTCCTCCCCTCCATCTACCCCTCCTACCAACTTTGATCCTCCCTCCCTCTTCCTGTGTTTGTTCCTTTAGTCACCCTCCCTCCCTTCTCTCCCCCTTCCCTCCCTCCTCCATTTCTCCCCACTCCTCCCCTGGGCTTCCCCTCCCCTGTCCCTCTACTCCTCCTCCCATCTCCTCAGCCTTTGGCATATTTGTTCTCTCCTCTCCCCCCCCCCCTCACCCTTCTTCCCCTTTGGCAGCTCCCCGGTCTTGCACACGCTACGTGGACATTCGCACGCCGGAGATCATCGCCATTAGTGTCTCGTGTGTGCCGTCGTGTTTAGTGTTCAGTGTTCACCGTCACACTCCATCGTTCACCTGTGCCATCGACATCTTCAGTGTTTGTGTGTCGTGTCAACAGTTTGTAGTGTGGATTATCATCGAGTGTGAACGGCTCCGTGTTTGTCTTTATGTGTCTACTGTTTTATTACCCACTGTTATGTAACTTATGTGTATTCTTTCTGTTGTTTTCTCATTGTCTGTTCTATGGCTGAAGAGCAGCGTAGAATGCTGCTGACAGCCTGCCTATTGTACAGGTTTTAAAATAACAATAAAGAAAGAAAAAAAACAGCCTCAGAGCGTGGGGTAGCAGACTGGGACTCGCAGACTGGCACAGTATTCGCACAGTACTGGACAGATATTAGTAGCACATGACTAGATCCGGCCTAGCAGAGAGCACTACAATAGCACTGATGTGTGATCCATATCAGTTGCTTACATGGACGTTGTATACAGCAAAACACATTGACTGTTTGCATGTTGTCCATCGCTTGCGACACCGTTGTAAATTCGAAGTTAAATATTGTCAATCTGCTTATTTGTAACAAAAACTATTAATGTGATTTTGTTTGAATTGTTGTGTAGCTATCCGAGAACGCAGCATCCTTTAGGCACCCTATAAGCAAAGAGTGCGCAGGACCCCACGTTTGGGGACGAGGACTTACCAACGAACTCTGCGCCTGAGGGCCATAGAATTTTTTGTTTGCTGGCACCTTAACTCTCTCTTGTCTTTTCTTTGCAGGGGCGCTTATTTGCTTTAGCAAAAAAAATGGCTCTGAGCGCTATGGGACTTAACTTCTAAGGTCATCAGTCCACTAGAACTTAGAACTACTTAAACCTAACTACCCTAAGGACATCACACACATCCATGCCCGAGGCAGGATTCGAACCTGCGACCGTACGGTCGCGCGGGTCCAGACTGTAGCGCCTAGAACCGCTCGGCCACTCCGGCCGGCTTGCTTTAACAGTTTCTTGTCGTTTTTCCTAATCAGTGTTTTCGGGTGGGCATTGCAGCAATTTTCTTTGCTTTTATTTTGCTTGCTTGCTTTGTCTGTTCGTTGCATTTGTCACTTCCAACATGCCCACGCCACCTACCCCGCCCCCTGCTCAGGTGCCACAGCCGCAAGCGTTAGATGCTACACAGCTAATGCAGATGTTTCAGTTCCAGACGCAACAGGTCTCCATGTAACTCACCTCATTGCAGCAGCTACTGGCCAATGCTGTTTGCCCGACGAAACAAGCACCGCCTACAACAGCTGCTATAGCACTATTTCGACAGTTTAGTGAACAAGAAGAGGAATGGCTCGAATGGTTGTCACAGTTTGAGGCGCACCTCCTAGCTCACAACGTACGAGGTACTATGAAACTTGCGCATCTATTATCCATGGCAGCAAATGCAGTGTTCCGCCTCATCACCGCCAGCTGGTGCGGCCGAGCGTTTCTAGGCGTTTCAGCCTGGAACCGCGCGACCGCTACGGTCGCAGGTCCGAATCCTGCCTCGGGCATGGATGTGTGTAATGTCCTTAGGTTTAAGTAGTTCTAAGTTCTAGGGACTGATGGCCTCAGATGTTAAGTCCCATACTGCTTAGAGCCATTTGAACTATTTTGAACCGCCTCATCACCAAACTTTTCCCTAACGCCACTCCGAGTGAACTTGCTTATTACCAAGTGATAGCGTCACTAACTAACTATTATGACCAACAGGTGAATGTGGTAGCTGCTAGGTATCAATTCTTTAATTTCAGAAAACGGTCAGAACAAACTTATTGCGAGTGGGTAACAGATTTGCGGGGTATGACAAGGAAATGCAAATTCAAATGTGCTTGCGGTGCTTTAAATTCAGATGCTATGTTGCGTGATGCAATCGCTTACAATGTACCTGATGTCAAATTCAGAGAACAAATTTTGCAACTGTCCGATCCTTCATTTCAGCAGGTAGGGCAAATACTGGATAAGCACGATTCCGGTTCCTTGTCGGTTCATACATTTGAGCGGACAGCTATTTTCGTGTTGAATCCCTTAGTTGCGATCGGCTCATTCGGCGGCGGCGGCAGCTCGCCACGCCGAGTACACAGCCTTCTACATCATGTAAGCAGTTCGCTACACAGGCTGCTACACAAGCAAACAGAATTAAATCTTTCTCTAGGTGTTACTCATGACACAAACGCCAAGACTGCCCCTCCCGACAAACTCAGTTTTATACTTCTGGTAGGGAAGGACATGTACACTTGACAACAAAAAAAAGTGGATCACTGCCGAATACAACCAAAATAACGTAGCTGTGTTGCAGGTCCTCTAAACACCAAAACCCCGTGGGGTACAGTCGTTTGACTACACACAATAAGTACCGCAAGAGACTACTAGAGACCAAAGGTCTTTATGGCAGTCATTCTAAGCGTCAACTAATATCGTCATACAAAACATATTAGAAAACACGTTCTTAGCGGTGAGACACCCCATAACACTCATAAACTAACCTTAATTACAACAAGTGACATTCAAAAAGTTCTGAGAAAACGGATTATTTTACATATATCGTACAGTAATCCTTAGTCAAAATTAAATACTTGAGACAATATATGGAGTTACAAAGCTGTAAGGCAATTGGAAAAAAGTTTTCCGCTCTCGAAAAGGTTTTCCATCCACGTGCTGAAGGTCGCTCAACGGCGAGTGGCTCTGGAAACTGGATATTGGACGAACCAGTAAAAAAACGCGATTAACGGCAAAAAGCACTCTACGGAAATCTCAACATTAACAGCAAATCACCAGTAATATCATTGTTCTCATAATACATCAACAGCTACGTATGCACAAATTTGAACTTTAAATGACATGACCAACGTCGTCGTTCTGGACCTGGATTCAAACCCAGCACCTATAGCCATTGCTAACTAAGCTAAGCTTTGTTTGTGCCTTATTGAGACCCGATCACTAGGCACAAACAGACGTGAAGTATAGACGTTTGCACCAGTATCAGTTATCAATTCAGATCCTGAAAATAAATGACGAAAATGTTTGTACTGAACTGGGAATCCTATCATAACAGTTACCTTCCTGGGAACTACCCCCAACGACGTTTAACATGGTGTCATTCACAAGGAACAAAGTACGCTCATGTTTCAAATTGAAATGCCATCATGTAAAGCTTGTGACAGGGATGCGAACCCAGCACCTAATCGGATTGTTAACGAAGTGCGTAAAATCAGAAGTTAAATATCAAATGTTTTCACCAATAGCGAGATGTTGGAACATTAAATGGCGATAGAATTGTTTTTGCCTGACTGGGATTCGAACCCAGCATCTAGCGCCGTCGTTTTCTAGCCAGGAACAGACGATAAATAGCTATTGTTGATTCACCAGTAGCGAGATGTGCGCGTGTTTAGCTAGACATCACGCGACGAAAAGTTCTGTGCTGGATGAAATTCAGATCCCGCACACATGGTCATGAAGACACTTTAACTATCAAATTCTTTTCCAATAATAGCTAGGAGTGGCATGTTTGTACTTTCAATGATGTGATGGAAAATACTCTGCTGGCTAGAAGTTGAATCCACAACATATCGTCGTTGGTGATCACAACGAACACAACGTCAAACCCAAATCCGTTTTCGCCAGCAGGATGGAGAAGAATGTTTGAACTTGAAAAGATGTAAGGAAACGTTTGATCTTGTAATGTTGTGATAAAAAGCTCATCATGTGGCTGTGAGTTGAAACGAACACCTTACAGCTGACAACGCACAAAGAGACGTTGAAAATGCAACTATTTTTCACTAGTAGTTCGGAGTGCACATGTTAGGGCTTGAAATGAAATAATGAATATTTTGTACTGATCAGGATTCGAAACCAGATATGTGCCTTTCGAGGAGGCCTAGAAGAGTTTGCAATCTTGGGGAACACAGTGAAATCAAATTCGAGTCCCAGTCCAGCACCACAATTTTCAACGTCTCAGTTTCAAATAAAGTAAGAGCCTTGTGAACTTACATGGCTATTGGTTCATTAAATGAATTACGTTTTCTAGTTTACGACGGCTTGCTGGTGACAGAGTCTCTGCCTTCCTGGGTTTCTCCATCTGTAACAGCTCAAACGAATGCCGCTCTGCCCCAGTCGGCAGCGAATGGATGTTATCTTTACTGCGGATATTGAACTACGGAGCTTACTGGCGTTCTGCACTTGGCGTTACTAGGGGTGCAGGAGAGTTACTTGTGTGTGTTACAAATCTACACCTGACGTGAGATGTGAACCTACACGTTTTACGCATCAATACAAGATTAATCCACCAGACCAAAGAACCCCCTGCCAAGCACAAAATTATGAATTGCGGAGTATTCATTTAGATGTAGATGCAGATGTCAAGGGACGGGTAACAGGTAGGAGGGCGGGATCTGGGAATGGATAGAAGTGCTGAAGTGCAAAATATAAGCGTGAAATGCTTGCAAAGTATTGCTTACTTAGATGTGTGCCACAGTTCGTTTTATCTTAGGACCGAGAGATAAGGAAGGACTGTTTTCAGAACGAAGAATGGCTTATAGGGAAGGGGAGATCAAAGAATACAGTTTCATAGGTGTTGAGAGGAATGGTAGAAAGTAAAGACAGCAGCAATTAAAAGAGAAAGTGAAGCGTCAATGGAAACCGCTAGATTTGTTTATAAAGTTTTGGGGGAATGGAATAGAAGGGCACTTGCGGCGATAGTGTCAGAGAGAGAGTGAGTGTGAGGGAGAATAGAGAAGATATTAACAACGAGTAAACATAACATTAAATCGTTTGCGTATTGCGCATTATGTGGAGGACGGAGGGTGTATTCATGGATGGAGGAAAAGAGAGAGATCTGTTTGAAATAACAAAAACTACTGTGACAGAGTCCATCTACGGTGATTAGTTTGTAAGTATCTAGACAGGGTATAAATGAAATCAGAATAGAATATTTAACAAACTGTATATTGAAAAGAAACCCACTTGAATTAAAAAGCCAACTCAAAGGAAAACTAACCCATATTGTATCTTTTCTGTTGCCACGCGATCTTCCACTAGCTCCCAATGAAGAAAAATGACGAAAAAGAAGACATAACAAAACATTTTAAGGACTCCAATATTTTATCCAGAATAGTTCATTATTTTGTACTTCTGTCGTGCGTTTTGGCATAGAATGTATAAGCCGTCGGACGTAACAGCCTGAAGAAGCAACTTCCTCCCACGCTTCCAGGACGCAGTTCCAAAGAGCGTCCGCAGTAGTTTGTTGGTTTAGTGGCCAGTTCTCTGTTAATATTCTGGCGACCTCAGCCCACATGTTTTCCATGGGGTTCATATCAGCCGCCCGTGGCGGCCAGTCCATGACGTTGACGCCAATAGTGGAGAGCCGCTGCTGAACAAATGCAGACTTGTGAATGGGAGAATGGTCCTCTTGCAATGTGACGTCCCCTTCTGCGTACAGCATTCGCACTGACGGAAACATCACATTTTCCAATATGTGGGCATAATGCACGCTGTCCAGAGTTCCTTCTATCCTGTGAAGAATTCCCGCCCCTCTCGCAGAAATCCAGCCCCAGCAGGTAACAGATAGCCGGCCACTTCTTCTCGTCGTGGTTACCTATTCGCGTCGATGGTGAGTCCCTTGCGGCCTGTAAACGATTCGTGGACCGTCGTTACTGGTGGAAAACACCTTCTCATAAGTGAAAATGACGTTGTCCCACGACGCCCTCACGGAGCTCCGCAAATGCTAGGCGGTATAACACGTTGTCTTCGCTGAGCTCTTGTTTCACGGCGGATCGTCGTGCATGCAGTCCAGCGTCCCTCAGCCTTCGGCGAATCGTGTCACTGGTGCCGGGGAAGTTGGTCTCCCACCGCAACTGCTTCACGTTCAGAAAGGGATTTTCTCTGCTCCTAGACACTAGGTCCCTGTCTTCCTGCTGTGAGCTCACTCTCTTCCTGCCTGAGCCAGGAGCCCTGTTGGTGGTGCCTCTTTCAAGGCTGATCCTCCACCATATCGTTGCAGTGGTATGTGGTACGCCATACCGTCTGCCAGCTTCTCTGATGGAACATCCCCCTTCTTCAATGAGAGCGAAGACTCTATCTCGAATAGACCTCCCCCAGTGAGCCATTACGGCAGACAGCCTGATGTGTATTTCTCCTTGCCGCTCTTATACTGATGCCAGGAGATGAGGTAGACATATTTACGTGAAACGGAGCGGCAGAGGCATGCGGCGCAACCGTGCTGGCTCATACCGGGCTGTTTGTCCACCAACGCCACAGCCAGCTCGCTCATTTCCGTCTCGCCTCGGCCAGCCTGGCTGGCCCGTAGCTCGCGAGCCGCGGCTAATACATACCCGGGCCGCAAGGCCACGATCACCCCTTGAAGGATCAAAAGTTACACCTAACCTACCCAAGTCCGTAGGTAAACCAGCGCAGCTACAGTTACTATGCTATATGCAGCCTTAAGAAAACGTGTATTCAACCACGACAACTAAGCGGAATGTAAAAGTAAGCAGCTTCTCCAAATAATAGTATATGCGTAGTATATAATACACGTTTTGTGCACTTATAACATGTACTCAGTGTCTCTGAAACACGACGGAAATTACTTTCTGCTGAGGCACTTCATTTACATCTCAATGATACACGACTATTAGAGAACATTGCTCTTTACGGCAGTCAATCCACTTGTAAATTAACACCATGATATCGCAGATATTAGGCAACATGATACTAGGGATGAGAAAGGCCTTAAGGTTTGCAACTAAACATGCTACTCCTAGCTACTAGTGAATAAGAATTTGATTATTAACGTGTCTTCATAACCATGTGTGTGGCATTCGACTCTCAGTCAGCATAGACGTTTCCGTCGCCTTATTTCTAGTTAAACGTGTGCACATCTCGCTAATGGTGGACCAACATTGGACATTTCTCGTCTGTTCCTGGCTAGACAACGACGGCGGTAGGCGCCGGGTTCGAATCCCGGTCAGGCAATACAACTTCAGTCGTCATTTAAGGTTCCAACCTCACTACTGGTGACAAACTGTGATATCTACATTCTGGTTTTACGTACGTATTCAACAATCCGATTAGGTGCTGGTTTCGCATCCTTGTCACCAGCATTACATGATGGCATTTCAATTTTAAACATGTGCATCCTTTGTTCCTTGACAATGCAAAAATATACAACGTCTTTCGAGGTTAATTACGAAGAAGGTAATTGTCATGTTAGGGTTCCTGGTTTCGTACAAACATTATCGTCATTTACGTTAAGTTGAGAATTGATAACTGATACTGGTGCAAACGTCAATATTTGACGTCTGTTTCTGCTTAGTGATCGAGCCTCGATAAGGCACAAAGCTTTGCTTGGTTAACAATGGCTTTACGTTCTGGGTTTGCATCTGGATCCAGAACGAAGACATTGGTCATGTCATTTAAAGTACAATTTTGTGTACAAGTAACTGTTGATGAGTAATGTGAACAATGATATTACTTGTGATTCGCTGTTAATGATGGGATTTCCGTAGAGTGCTTGCCGCTGTTAATCACGTTTTCTTTTAACTGCTTAGTATTACATAAAGTTGGTGCGAAACCACTCCCCGTTGAACGTTGAACGACGTTCAGTATGTGCTGGGTAAACCTTTTAGACAGCAAAGAACTTGTTTCCAATTGCCATACAACTTTATAAATCCATATACTGTCTCAAATATTTAATTGTGCCTAAGGATTACTGAACGATTTATGTGAGAAAATTAGTTGTCCTATAACGTTTGAAATGTCACTTATTGTAATTAAGTTTAGCTTACAAACGTTAAGGACTGTCTGATCTCTTCTGTATTATTGTGGTGTTACTTTACATCTGGATGGACTGTCACAAAGACCGGTGTTCTATGGTAGTCTCTAGCGGTACCCATTGTGTATCTTACAACGACTGTACTGTGGAGGGTTGCGATGATGTGCAACACAAATATACTATGTTGGTTGCAGCAGCCTACACGTTGGAATTCAGGCGTGGCCCACTTTTTTTGCTGTCGAGTGTACAATCCGTATGTTTGCAACAGAACAAACATAAGAATTCGGCCCACTCACAAAAATTTAGTCACAACACCCATGTCATTACTGCAGTATTTTCTAAGTCTGCAACAGGCAAGCATGCAGTTCTTCAGTGATACACCAGCCAAACAAACTTTTTGTTCAATTACTTATTTGTGGGAAACGTGAGAAATTTGAGTTTGAGACAGGTGCCTCTGTTCTAATGTGTGTGAAATCTTATGAGACTTAACTGCCAATGTCATCAGTCCCTAAGCCTATACACTACTTAACCTAAATTATCCTAAGGACAAACACGCACACCCATGCCTGAGGGAGGACTCGAACCTCCACCGGGACCAGCCACACAGTCCACGACTGCAGCGCCCCAGACCGCTCGGCTACTCCCGCACGGCACAGGTTACTCTGTCACATAGCTAAATCGTCACACATCTGATCTGTTAGGCTCCCCACGCCTGTCTAAAACTAGCACGCAACTGATGGCTTATAAAGGATGAGACATTCCTGTTCTCGGAACATGTACTTTGCCTGCCATGGTTCGCTCGCATACACTAACAGTGACGTTTATAGTGCTACAATCACGTGATTGTGAGAACATATTTGGTCTTGATACATTTGATTTGTTTGGCTTTAACATTCAGGACAATGTATTGTCAGTGTCTGTATTCAAGGCAAAGGAGAGTGTAGCTAAAAGAATTCCCAGAACTCTTTTCTGAAGGTTTACGCAAGGTTAACAGTTTTGTTGCATGTATTACGGTGAAAGACAATGCTCAGCCGAAATTTTGCTGGGCCAGAACTGTTCCCATTGCATCATGGGACAAAGTCACTGCTGAACTTAAAGAATTGCAAGATAGCGGAGTTACTGCGCCCCTATCAGCTAGTCAGTGGGCAAGTCCACTGGTTTTGCTCCCCAAACCTTCAGGTCGCATTCGCCTCTGTGTTGACTTTAAGTCTACAGTCAACCCACAATCTGTCATTGATACTTATCCATTGCCACGCCCAGAGGATCTCATGGGCAAATTAGGCGCTGGACGCTACTTTTCAAAAATTGGTTTGCTCGACGCAAATCTTCAAATCCCACTAAATGAAGAATCTCAAAAACTGTGTGTAGTAAATATTCATTTGAGCTTGTTTAAATATTTACGTTTGCCTTTTGGTAGTGCTTCCCCACCCGCCATTTTCCAACGGTATTTGGAACAGCTGACTGCACAAGTGCCAAACTGTTCAAACTATTTGGACGATTTTGTAGTAGCATGTCGTATAGCTGAAGAACATAGTGCAATTTTACGTGCTTTGTTTAGTGTGTTATGTGATGCAGGACTAAAGTGTAGACTGGAAAAGTGTGATTTTTTTTTAACCTGAGTTGGTTCAAAAATGGTTCAAATGGCTCTGAGCACTATGGGACTTAACAGCTGTGGTCAGCAGTCCCCTAGAACTTAGAACTACTTAAACCTAACTAACCTAAGGACATCACACACATCCATGCCTGAGGCAGGATTCGAACCTGCGACCGTAACAGTCGCACGGTTCCGAACTGCGCGCCTAGAACCGCGAGACCACCGCGGCCGGCTAACCTGAGTTGCAGTATCTTGGTTAAGTCATAGACAGTCAAGGTGTACATCCTCTTCAATCTCATTTGCTAGCCATACGAGACTTGCCAATTCCTCGCAATATGACAGAATTGCAGTCAGTTTTAGGGAAAATGAACTATTGCGCTCTGTTCATACCGAATGCGGCACAAATCGCAGCTCCATCGCATCGCTTGCGTCACAAGAATTTCCCCTTTGTTTGGACAGATGAGTGCCAAGTAACTTTTCAAAAACTTAAAGATGCATTGCTCAGTGATCGATGCTTAGCTCACTTTGATCCTGAGATGCCAGTTGTATTCCAAGTTGGCGCTTCCTCTCATGGAATCGGTGCAGTGCTTTCGCACAGAATTGGTGATAAAGACAGGCCTATCACTTTTGCATCAAAAGTGTTGTTCAAAGCTCAGTGTAATAATCCACAAATTGAAAAAGAAGCTTTGGCTATTGTGTATGGTGTCACCAAATTTCACCACTATTTGTATGGCAGAAAATTCTACTTAGTAACGGATCACAAGCCTTTGCAGTCCTTGTTTCATCCGACAAAACTAATTCCTGTACGAACTGTCCAAAAATTGCAAAGATGGGCTTTTTTATTATCTCAATACCAGTACGAGATTGTGTACCGTCTGACAGCTCAACATTGTAATGCAGATGCACTTTCATGTCTTCCGATTGGGCCAGATACAGACTTTGACGTTTCTGCTGCATCTTGTCGTCACATCGATGTTCAGGATTCTGAATTGCTTCAGTCTTTTCCATTGAACTATAAGAAAATTGTACAGGCCACGGAATGTGATTCAGATTTGAACGTTTTGTTAACATACATTCGCACATCTTGGCCTCGTTCCTAACACAGCGTAAAGAACTCTGTAGTGCGCCGATGCTTTGCCCGTCGGCATAGCCTCACTGAACAGAAAGGTGCGATTCTTGTAGTTCGTCGACTTGGCGCTTGCATATATCATATTCCAGGTCCAAATGGCTTGCAACGCCATCAAAATCAACTTCGCCTCTGTCATGTGCACGATGATCTTTCAGTCTCTCTTCCCCCAGATTCACTGATCCAGAGAATGACACGGCCACAGCAGCCGCCAGAGGGTGTCCTCATGACACCGTAGGACGACCACATGGAGACGGAGTCTTCGCCTACTCCACCTCCTCTCGTCCTACCCATGGAGCTGGACCCGCCCACACCGCAGCAGTCGCCGCCTTCTTCATCTGGTTCATGGCAGCAGCAGGAGTTGGACGCACACCCTTCTGGTCGTTTTCTAGAGGACGTTTCCGCCAGAGCGAAGACTGGATGGCGGGGTACGACCAGAAGCTTGATGTTCCCTGCAGCCACAGCTTCTGGTCCAGCGACGCTCCCACGCTCCTGCATCCCCCACTGTGGTCGCAACTGCCTACACGACGACTGTCCGTCGCTTTGGGGAGGGGGGGGGGAGGGGGGGGAGGAATGTTCCGGCATATTCACAAGCGTCGGCGTGAAGACGAAGAACGCAAGAGAAGAGAAGGCTGTGAGACGACGTCAGCCAATAGCACACTGACTAGAACGTCACCACGATAGGAGCGGCTTCTAGACGAAGTGAATATAAGCGCCACTGCTGCCAGCCTTGGAGCACACAGTACCAGACTGGGACTCACAGATTGGCACAGTACTAGATGGACATTAGTAGCACAAGACTAGACCGAGCCCAGCAGAGAGCACTTTGATAGCAGTGACGTGTGATCCATATCGAGTGCTTGCATGGACCTTGTATACAGCAAAAGACATTGACTGTTTGCATGTCGCCCTTCACTTGCGACACTGTTGTGAATTCAAAGTTAAATATTGACAATCTGCTTATTTGTAATAAAAACTATTAAAGTGATTTTGCTTGAATTGTTGTATAGATATCTGAGAATGCAGCATCCTTAAGGCATCCTTTAAGTGAGGACTGGGCAGGACCCCACAAACATAAGACAACAAATGTCTGGCACAATTGTTAGATCGGTTACTGCTGCTACAGTGGCTGGTTATCAAGATTTAAGTGAGTTAGGATGTGGTGTTATAGTCGGCGCACGAGCAATGGGACACAGCATCTCTGAGTTGGTATGAAGTGGGGATTTTCCCATGTGACCATTTCACGAGTGTACCGTGAATATCAGGAATCGGGTAAAACATCAAATATCCGACATCACTGTGGCCAGAAGAAGCTCCTGCAAGAATGTGACCAACGACGATTGAAGAGAATCGTTCAGTGTTACAGAAGTGGAACCCTTCCACAAATTGCAGCAGATTTCAATGCTGGGCCAACAAGTCTCAGAGTGCAAACCATTCAACGAAACATCATCAATATGAACTTTTGGAGCCAAACGCCTATTCATGTACTCAAAGGCCCACTCGTGTACCGTTGATGACTACATGACACAAAGCTTTATGCCTTGTCTGGACCCATCAACACCAGCTTTGGACTGTTGATGACTGAAAATATGTTGCCTGGTTGGACGAACCTCATTTCAAATTTTATCAAGCAGTGGACGTCTACAAGTATAGAGACAATCTCATGAATCCATGGACCCTGCATGTCACCAAGGGACTGTCCAAGCTGGTGGAGGTTCTGTAATGGTGTGGGGTGTGTGCAGTTGGAGTGATATGGGATCCCTGATGCGTCTAGATACGACTCTGACGGGTGACACATATGTAATCATCCTGTCAGATCACCTGCATCCGTTCATGTCCATTGTACATCCCAGTGGAATTGGGTAATTCCAGCAGGACAATGCGACACCCCAAACACGCAGGATTCCTACAGGGTGGCTCCAAGAACAATCTTTTGAGTTTAAAAACTTCCGCTGGTCACCAAGGTTGCCGGACATGAACGTTATTGAGCATATCTGGGATGCCTTGCAATGTGCTGTTCAGAAGAGATCTCGACCTCCTCGTACTGTTGAGAATTTATGGACAGCCCTGCAGGATTCGTGGTGTCAATTCCCTCCAGCACTACTTCAAACATTAGTTGAATCCATACCACATCGCGTTTTGGCACTTCTGCGTCCTTGCAGGGGCCCTGCACAGTATTAGGCAGCTGTACCAGTTTCTTTGGCTCTCCAGTGTATGTCAGTGTTGTTTATTAGAATGCTGTGCACTGTGCGAGTTGATGTTTGTTAGGCTACATAACCATAACTACTACTAGGATAGGCAGTAAACAAATTCTGCATGACATTAGAACAATATTCTGCCTCAATGCAGTCAAATTAAGATATATACTGTTCCAATATAGCTGTAGGAGAAATAACAAGCTGCCACTAACATATTATTAATCTTGTAAAAACAGTTTTGTAGAATAAAACTAGACTTTTTTGAGTAGTGGACCCATTAATTTTGTGTAATTGGGTAATATGCTTGATCTGTTTCTGTTGTGTGTTCACACTGCTTGATTTTGCTTGCTTACTTTATATTATATCTATGTTACATTCATATTATTACATTTACAATGATGTGTTCATCTATGTAACTACTTAACAACGTTGGGTACAGATTAAATGTGGATTCTAGAACGATATCTATCCATGGACTATTCTGATTACTTCTACTTTTAATTAATTAATTCATAATAAGATACAAATTACAATCTTTGATTAATGTTCATGTGAGTAGTTGCGTATGTTTTATGTGTTTTGTGTGTCTATTTTATGTCAGTGTTGTCACTGTCACTCATTTCATCATCATTGCTAGAGCTACTCGAGCCATCTATGTCAGACGGTCTTTGTCTTCTGCGTCTTCTGTATTGATAAGTCTGCTTGTATGTCATGTTCCGCCTTCGAGAAGTTGTTGGCGATTGTATTCAACTATGTCCATGTATCTATGTTCCTAAATGTTTTGTATAGCGTTGTTTCCATTATGTGTACTATGTTATTACATAATTGTCTGCATCTAATGCATTTCAAAAGGAAGTGTTCTGTGAAACTAATTTCCCCACATGTGCAACGATTGCTTTTTAAAAGCGACATGAGCTGCAAGTACGTTAGGTAAGGGCTGTATATACAGTGAATCGACTGATGTGGTGCCGAACGCCCAAGATAGTCTAAATAGCACACTGCTCTGAACTGCCTAACGGTGATCCTGTTCATGATGAGAGCGATTCCGTGTGCCCATATACTAACTGCAAAACTCAATACCGACTCGAAAAGCGCACAGTGGTACATTCTTATGTGTGTAAGTGGTAGTCTGAATCATGTCGAATTTAATGTTGGTAGATTTTGAAGTATACTTTTGGCTTTGTTTGTGATTATCTGTATGTGTTCGTCGAAGTTATGTCATTCATCAATGTGTTCCCCAAGATATCTAGTTACTACTTAGCATTTTATCGTTTTATTGTTTATTTTAATTGCTGGGTGTCTTGATAGTGATCCTTTAAGCATTATGTATGCTGTTTTTTGTGCTGCTATGGATAATTTGTTTTTGTTGCATCTTTGTTGTATTGTGTGTAGAATACTGCTGCCCTTGTTTTCCAAAGTTCATCTGGTCTTGGCTGATATCACAACTAACAGGGCATCAGCATACAGAACGATCCTGTCTGAACGTTCATCTCCCTCGATTAAATTCAAGAGCAGTTCAGTTGTGATATCTCAGTAGCTGGACCTGCATCCTTTGGTAATTCTTTTTACAACCTTGCATTTGCCCTTTTGCCACTCAGCCACTCTGTTCCTACAATAGTCTTGAAAACTATTGTACAGGGATCCGAGTACCTGTAGTTCTCGAAATCGTAAAAAAATTGCTGACCAGCAAAGATTATCAAAGATGCCAGCAATGTCAATACAAATCGCAACTGCATACATCTGTAATGTCTGTTTTACAATTTGAGAAGCTCACTTAATTGCATCATCAATAGATTTTTTCTGGTCTAAAGCCAGATTGGTGCTGACTAAAGCCATGGCGTTCCCTGTGAGCTCCTCATGGACCTTACCCAACGTATTATACAAGCAAATTGTTTGGTACGATTTTGGGTCTGGTGGATCCCTATCTTCAGCTTTTTTAATAATTACTCCGATAGTTATGTACAATAAATGAAATGATATTAGTGAAATAATTCTAAGAAATGCTGAACTGCAGCCTGATTAATGTTTTAACTAACGAAAATTTGTGCCAGACACTGACTAGAACCTGGATTTCCTAATTTTAACAAGTAATCGTTCGTCTGATAGTAATCGGAGGAGAACAAGTGGCTATGAAAGTTTGGGTCAAGGCCTGGAGGCATATTCTGGCAGCCTAATGGTTAGGGTGACTGCTCACGGAAAACAAGACTTCCGGTTTCGAGTCCTGGCTGACTCTTACCTTTTGTATACTGTGTTATTCTGGTACATCGCGCTAAAGGCTAGTCCCAGGCAACTATCTGTCGGCACACATGAGAAAGATTGTAGCATGCGGGCCAGAAATTTGTGCAGATACAAGATACATACAGATCTGAAAAATAGAGTTGGAGATTTGGGCAAATTTGCTCAAATGCTCGATGTTTGTCTGCCTTTTGATGTTTTTAGTTTATCATTTATTATTATCTTTAATAGCAATTTGTACTGATATCGGTTTGTAATTTCCTCAGATTGTCTGATGATGCGTCACATGTGAAGATTAAACAAACCTATCTTGTGTAACCAAGACTGTTTTTTCTGTACATATGGATCTATTACAGTTGCTGTACCATCGCCACCACGGAAATTATGGAGTGGAGTGATCTTAACGTCTTACTCCGTAATATTTGGCTGTGGAAGACGCAACACTTGCACCATTTTGCCAGTGCCCTTTTATTGTTATCCATATACTCTTTTTACTGTAGTTTCCACAGTTTGTAGAAGCTCAAGAGAGAGTGAGATAAACTGAAATAAAAAATTCTTTGCTCCCTTAACATACACGAGGAAACGGCAATACAAACAACATCGGACATCTTGACAAATCAATCGTCTATCAAAATTTCTCTCACGTACGCCAAACCACACACTGCCAAATAATTTGGTAAACTAGTTAAATGTGACATATTATTTGATCGTTTACAAGGACTTTATGTGAGGTGTGCGCGTGAATAGATTTTTACGTCTCCAAGTACATTCACAAATAATTTCACCACTCGTCGGGTTCACCCAGTAACTCATGAAGTAAATTATTATGTGAAAACTGCCGCCGTTTATGGAGCCACTGTCTTCACAATTTAGATCGTTTTCTTCTACCTCTGGCATTTCGTTTGCACTTTTTTCAAGTTGCAAACACAAGTCACAGTAGAATTTCCTACATTACGACTTGATGTCCTGAAGTTTGAACTAAGAGTATAACGGCTTACCGCTGAAATTTTTCCCCAGACCAATGGCAGGCCTCCTGTAGAATGAAACTCAGTTATTTGCACAAAAATCCGCACAAAAAAGTCACTGCATGGATACTGGCCGTTAAAGAATAGTGAAAATGAAAAAATAAAATCTCTCAAAACAGTTTTGTGGCTGGGAATATCTCGTTTCAGTACCGAAATTGAAGCTTCTGTACGGATGTGATACGTCACAATATAAGCTATAGACACAGTTGTCTGTAGTTTTATGCGTAGTTATGTGGCGACAGGAAGGGCATCCGGCCACCCCTTCAATTAACCATGCCAACTCCGACAGTAACGATGCCGACCCTGCGAAAACTGCGGGACAAAGGCAGAAGTTAAAGAAGAGTTTTAAGCGTAGTTATGTGGGAGGAACATCCTTGGTCAGATAGAAAGCTGAGAGAGGATAGTTCTGCAGAAGTGGCTATCTTTGGCGCAAGTTGGTCCGCTGGTAGATGGTGTGAGGTGCCGGTTTCTTGTTAGGTGTATGAAATGTGATCACCGGTGTGTAAGAGCGTGCCATATGCTGGTCATTGGCATCGCTTATAGTTGAGGTATGAAGCTTCTCAGCAAAACTTAATTTGTGTTATTGCACGCCAGTACATGTGCTGGTTATTGTAGTATGCTTTCCTGATTCTGTAATAAACCGACCGTTGTTTGTCCCACTAACACCCAAACAGAATACATGAAGATATCTTTCCAGCAATACCTTTTCATAGATAACTACCTTAACATAAACCTGAGCATCAGGCGTATTGTTAATGATTTGCACAATGGTCGTAATGAGCGCTGCGTGGGTGCAGTATGGTAACGAGTGTGGTTGTACTTCAATAAACGCCTATATTGCGGAGTGTCGTATCAAGCAGAAAGGAAATAGTCATGAATCACATTTCTTTAGTTCACATTTTAAAAGGTTTACGTGACAAAGGAAACTTTAATATGACGTACTTGCCTCAAGCTTCACAACAGTACGGCAAAGCAAATATTTTTTTTCTGTCTCCTAATTCCAAACGTGTTCCGTTTAATTTATGCACTGCTAGAATTACTCAGCGACAGCAATGTCAGTTTCATTATAATGGGTGCAATATGCTTCGCCTAAAATGTGGCCACACATTGTACAGAAGACTAATAGTGAAAATAGATACTTAAAAATCTGCAGACAGACCTACTGCACAAGGGATGTAAAACTGTGGTATTATTCAGTCTATATGAAAGCCACAGTTCACTGCAGGCGTTTGTTTGCGTTTTTTTTTTTTTTTTGTGTGTGGGCATAGATAGGAGATTCATATTTATGAACAAATAGCAAAATACGCGATCGTACAGAATTCTTTAAATGTGTGACTACCGACACATCAAAATTACAGGTATTGTTTTCAGCAGCCAAAATAAACAATCGGTTCATTGGTGAAATATATATATATATACCTGAAATGTATTGCACACAGAAGAGAGGATGCACTACAAAAGAATTCAGATAAATGAATGTTGACAGTGAAGATTTGAATAGAGTTCCCAAGGCTCTATTAAGCCCGAAAGAATTGTGTGTACCACTATATATGATTCTAGCTCTCACTTCAGTGGAGCTTAATAGATGCTCTATTTGCAAGACATCCCTAGCCTCATTTTAATATACATCTTAAGTATAAGAAGTACAAATCTGAAGATTTAGTAACATAAATAATAATATGTGCCAATGTTTGTTATGAAAACTGTTTAGTAGTGGCTAAAATGAGTTCTGTTTATTTTGATGGTATATGGCAGCTGGCTAACTCTAGAGCTTTCCTGGCCACTCGTTTCATTTCCGAGGATTTGTCCCAATAATTCACTTATTTAAACTCTAGGACTTTAATGAATTGTTCTAGAGTTCCATATCATTTCATCAGACTCTTCTTCATATACACTTGTTGTAGAAAGCTGTTTAGAACACAGAGCTCCCAGATCCACTTGTGAAGGAAGGAGGACACTTTTATTCTGCTGTATGCAGGGACTCCTTTGAAGTCTGGCAATTATTTATCCAGTTCCGCAGTAACAAATGCCTGTTGGGAATTTCATAATCTGTTGTGATGGAAAATAAACTATGAAGAGTGAACTAATATAATCATTTACTCACTTAGGTCAGTCGTTATAAACCAGTTAAGAGTTGCTTTATGGAATGTGGGCTGCTACCAGAGCAGGATGTGCTAATTTGTGTATGACACATTGTAACTGCTGTCAGGTGTCGGAGGACCTTCCATCTTGTGTTTTTTCAAGTATCTGAGCTGTAGTGTAAAAGTAGCAACTTGTTTTAGTATTTCTTTTCAGATTGGTTGCCTTATCATGCTTCTTAGTTTTCGTGTAAGTAGGTGACCAGTCATTATTGTCTTGCTGATAGTTATTTTAGGCCCAGTATCCTTCTGTGACAGATATTAGGGTCCTGTAATTGCACTTTTTGTCTGTCATATACTACCGTCAACATTAATCTTATTTACTAGTTACTCAATCTGGCTGAAAGTCTTGTATCCGGAGTATGTAATTATGGGATGGTTGTTGTTAAATGTTGATGGACTGTGTTATCAGCCTACATTTCATGTCCTCAAACAGCAGTTGAAGCAAATTTACTTACCTTTCAATACAAGTCACCTGCAGCCATATAATGCTCCTTTCAGTGAGTCAGAATTCTTCAGTACCTGAACCCTTTGTACTGACACGGCACCAGGGTCAGACTACATCCACAGCTAAACGCTCAGACACCTACTGGTGGAATGCCATAGGACATCATTGCCATTATCAGCTGTATCTGGAGTAAGGGTGAGTTTTCATCTCAATCGAGAGACAGTGTGACCATTCTGTACTGAAACCAGGTCAACACTGCATTGAGTGGGACAGGAATTGTCTAATTAGTCTCACTGCTCACTGATGTTCTCTGCAAGTTGATTGAATGTATGGTGTGCCAGCAGCTGTATTGGTAGCTTGAGGCTTGGGTTCTTTTGGCTTCATCCTAGGGCAGTTTTCGCTAAGGCAGTTTTACTGCAATTTGGTCTGCTTGGAGCCTGATATCCAGATAGCTTTCGCCTAGCGTCAGTACCTATCACTGACTTCTTCAACTTGCAGAAGGCTTATGATGCCATCTGGCATCATCACATCTGTGTTACCTACGTTACTGGGTCTCCAGGTTCCCTCCAAATGTTTTTCTACTAGCTCCTAATGGTCTAGCTGCAGCTGTGGGGTCTACAGTGTCACCCTCCCTGTATGCTGATGAATTTTGCATTTACTGTTGCTCCTCCACTATGGGGTGATGTTGAATGCAGGGTGCCATACTAAGGATACAGTCCTGGGCTCTCACCTATGGCTTCCGGTTTTCAGCTGCCAAGACATATGTCATGCACTTCTGTCGTTGTCATACTGTCCATCCACAACTAGAACTCTACCTTGACAATCAGTTTCTCAATGTGCTGGAGTTGTATCAGTTTTTGAGACTTATCTTTTGTGCCCAGATGGCCAGCCGCTGTGGCCGAGCAGTTCTAGGCGCTTCAGTCTGGAACCGCGCGACTGCTACGGTCGCAGGTTCGAACCTGCCTTGGCCATGGATGTTTGTGATGTCCTTAGGTTAGTTAGGTTTAAGTAGTTCTAAGTTCTAGGGGACTGATGACCTCAGATGTTGAATCCCATAGTGCTCAGAGCCATTTTTTTTAATGCCCAGTTGATGTGGCTTCCCCATCTTTGCCAACTTAAGGGAACATGCTGGTGACAACTTAATACTCTTTGCAACCTCAGTAACACCAGCTGGGGTGCAGACCAACCACTCTATCCTTTTGCGGCTTTAAAAGCCCTGATCCTGTCTTGTCTTGATATTGGGAGTCTCGGCATCCCCTTGAAGCATTGTGGGTGCTGGATGCGATTCACTATAGCGAGGTCAGACATGTGACAGGTGCCTTTCGGACCAGCCATGTGAACAGCCTACTCGTGGAGGCTTAGGTCCCTCCATCACAGATCAGGTACCAACAACTGCTGCTCAACTATTTGATATACATTCACTTCTCCATTGAGCATCCAAACTATCATGTCCTTTTTACTGGTAGGGAGGGTCACCTTGCTTGTCAGGAAGCGATTGTGTGTGTACCCCCATTATTGAATTTGTCTCAACCTATCTTTTGGGTCTAAAGACTGTTCAGCTCATGATTTTTTTGGCACCTGTTCCAGGCCATCTCTGATGCATTTATGGGTTTGTAAGTAGTATACACTGATGGCTCAATGGTTGACAGCCAAACCAGTTTTTGCCTGCACACATGCAAGGTGTAGTGAACTACGCTACCTGCCGAACATATGCAGTGTATTCAGTGCAGAATAGAAAGCACACTCAAGCCCTCGGTCACATTCGTTCTTGTCCCAGTGAGATGTTCTCAATCAGCAGTTACTCTGAATAGTCTTCAAGCTATCAGTGAGTGCTACCTGCGATAGCCATTGGTTGTGACTATCCAGGGCCTAATTTTTTACTTCCAAGCTGGATGGGTGGTCATCTTTGACTGGACCCCAGGTCATGTTGGGATCCCAGGGGAAAAACCTGCTGACTGGTTGTCAAAGTGGGCTACCAGGATGCCGACTGGAGGTGAGGGTACAGGAGCTGGACATCCAGTTGACTCTATGCCATCAGTTGTTGCAGGCTTGGAACACAGATTGGTGTGCCCTGGTTTCTCTGAACAAACAAGCTATAAAGGACACTACTACCCTGTGGCAGTCCTGCCTTTGTATTTCTCGCAAGGAATCTACGTTAGCCACACTTGGCTGATCCATGGCCACGTCATAGGATCAGGATCCACCCCACTCTTGGTATGGTCCCTGTCTAACAGTGGCCCCCATCCTGCTGGGCTGCCCTAGTTTGCTCACATTATAATGAAACCTTAAACTTGCGAACATGCTGCCCGTGGTGCAAGCGGACAATGCCAAAGCTGCTGATGTGGTTTAATGTTGTACATGTGAATCTGGTTTCTACTCCTCTCTGTGAGACAGTGTCACTTGAGAGATTGGAGGAGAGCCCCATTGTCTGTGATGACTCGGGTCTCCCATGGCTACCCTTGCTCAGTGGTCCAGCCTGTCTTCTGCTCTTCCAACTTTTTAAATTCTTGTTTTCCGTCTGTCATTGATTTACTGTCTTGTCGTCATCATCTCTCTCTTTCCTGAAATTTTATCAACTTGTCTGCATAGCTAATTTTATTGTGGTATTGGAGGGTAAGGAAACAGTGTCAGGTGCAGAGGGTGCATCTCCCATTGTATAACTTGTTCTTGGGGCCTCCAGCTTCTGTCTGGGTGGAGCAACTCGCCTACCTTCAACCTCTTACCCCTCTTTCACTTCTACTTGCATCTATCTCTTGGTATTATTGATTACTGGGTGCAATTTGGTTCATCAGAATTTGTCTTCTGTGTCCTTCATCTTTATGGAGTATTTCTGGCTTGGCGCATATAGGATGGAGGGACTGATGACCTCATAGTTTGGTCTTTTTAACTCCATCAATCCAATCCAATCTTGTTGATTCGCGTAGCCTACTGGGGTCATGAGGAATATTAGATACTAGTAGACAGCTTTGACCAGTGACACAATGTTAACAGCTGCTGTGGTGCTACATCTTGGTGTGTATTTTCATTTTTATTGTTAGTTGGCAAAGCCAGCGAACATGAAAAAAACCCTTGTTGTAGTGGCAGATTGATTTGTAGTACAGCCCATTTGAAAAAATTGCTGCCCTGTTGTTTACTAGGTTTGTAGCATGTTTCCTATGTCACTGGTCAAAGCCAATGACCAGTGTCGAACATTCTTATTTAATTGCCTACTGTGCCATATACATACAGGGTGATTCAAAAAGAATACCACAACTTAAAAATGTGTATTTAATGAAAGAAACATAATATAACCTTCTGTTATACATCATTACAAAGAGTATTTAAAAAGGTTTTTTTTTTCACTCAAAAACAAGTTCAGAGATGTTCAATATGGCCCCCTCCAGACACACGAGCAATATCAACCCGATACTCCAACTCGTTCCACACTCTCTGTAGCATATCAGGCGTAACAGTTTGGATAGCTGCTGTTATTTCTCGTTTCAAATCATCAATGGTGGCTGGGAGAGGTGGCCGAAACGCCATATCCTTAACATACCCCCATAAGAAAAAATCGCAGGGGGTAAGATCAGGGCTTCTTGGAGGCCAGTGATGAAGTGCTCTGTCACGGGCTGCCTGGCGGCCGATCCATCGCCTCGGGTAGTTGACATTCAGGTAGTTACGGACAGATAAGTGCCAATGTGGTGGCGCTCCATCCTGCTGAAATATGAATTATTGTGCTTCTTGTTCGAGCTGAGGGAACAGCCAATTCTCTAACATCTCCAGATACTGTAGTCCAGTTACAGTAGCACCTTCGAAGAAAAAGGGACCAAAAACTTTATTGGCTGAAATGGCACAGAAAACGTTCACCTTAGGCGAGTCACGTTCATACTGAGTTGTTTCCCGCGGATTCTCAGTGCCCCATATACAGACATTGTGACGGTTGACTTTCCCGTTAGTGTGGAAAGTTGCTTCATCACTAAACATAATCTTTGAAACGAAAGATTCATCTGTTTCCATTTGAGCAAGGATAAAATCACAGAAATCGATTCTTTTAATCTTATCAGCTGCAGACAGTGCTTGAACCAATTTCAGACGATAAGGTTTCATAACTAACCTTTTTCGTAGGACTCTCCATACAGTTGATTGTGGAATTTGCAGCTCTCTGCTAGCTCTGCGAGTCGATTTTCCTGGGCTGCGAACAAATGCTTGCTGGATGCGTGCTACATTTTCATCACTCGTTCTCGGCCGTCCAGAACCTTTCCCTTTGCACAAACACCCATTCTCTGTAAACTGTTTATACCAACGTTTAATACACCACCTATCAGGAGGTTTAACACCATACTTCATTCGAAATGCATGCTGAACAACTGTCGTCGATTCACTTCTGCCGTACTCAATAACACAAAAAGCTTTCTGTTGAGCGGTCGCCATCTTAGCATCAACTGACGCTGACGCCTAGTCAACAGCGCCTCAAGCGAACAAATGTACAACTAAATGAAACTTTATAGCTCCCTTAATTCGCCGACAGATAGTGCTTAGCTCTGCCTTTTGTCGTTGCAGAGTTTTAAATTCCTAAAGTTGTGGTATTCTTTTTGAATCACCCTGTATTACTGGATAAGTCATTCATAATTAGATAATAATATGAACAGAATTGGAGGATGAGAGCTCCCAGTTGGACAAATACTGATAGCTTGATACAATATTCTTTCCTGCTGACACCCTTTATTACCTACTGGGTAGATAAGTTCCAAACCATTTTATGTCATTTCCTGTTACACCACAATATTCGTATTTACTTTAAAGGATATTGTGATTTATACAGTCGAATGCCTTTAACACATCAGAATATACCAGTGCCCTATAGTTTGTCTGATGAATTATGTTCATTCTCATCTTTCATGAGTTTTGTTTTATGTACATTAAGATATGGTCAAAGGCATGTTTCTGACTACAAATAATATATTTGCTGTTCAGTATTTTGCACTATGCTTTATAATGAGCTATGCCATAAACATCACAGCTGTTTCTGACAGTTTCCTTTTTGTCTTGTGAGATACCTTTGTTCTTCAGCAATCCATTGCTTTTCTCCTTCAGACTTTCATCTAATCTTATTTACTTTTGGTGGAAAACAGATTTCAGATAAAATATGGACTTTGTTACTAAAGTGTTGTATTTTCCATTCATGTCAAGATCACTATGTACTTCACTCTAGTTTACCTCTGTGAGAAATTTCCAAAAATAATCCATCTTCGACTTACTAACTACTATTCTGAAGTCAGATTTAATAAGATTTTGTATACCGATTACCATTAACATTTAACAAGTCATTATCTCAGAGGCCACTGTGTGTGGGTTTTGTAACATGGTACAGTATTGTTCATTGTACCTTTCTATAAAGATATTGTGGATTACTCTTTCTGATAATCATATATCCTAATAGAAATTTAGTTAAATTATAATTCTATCAGTTGCAGTAAATTCTTACCAAATGAATTCAAGAAAATCAGTATTAAATTCATCAGAAACTATTGTTTTACTTCTATTTTTTTCAGCTGTTAAATGAGCCAGTGGAGTCGCAAAGTGAATTTTACTGTACATTGAGGTCTACAAAGTTATTCTTTCGTGCATATCTGGTAGGCTTTGTATGTCAGTAACTTTTCCTTTAGCACATGTTTATGGAGTATGAGATGTGACGTTTTAAATGTAATACATTTAGGTCTGTGACAGCTATAATTTGTTAAACTGATGTCTAATATCTGCTGTATAATAATTGTTATTGTTATAAAAGCTGTGAACCAGATGAAATATGCTTGTAACAAGAAATCGACAAATTTTCTACACAGATGTAGCATTTGACATTGGTGAACAGGTGAAAATTCTCGCTCCCTGACCAAAGCTTCAGTACATACAATTAAGACTCATTTCATAAGATCTAAAATAATAGATGGGGCAGCAATGTGGCCAGAAATTCCAGTTATTATCACGTCTGTTTTTACGCTTAATAAGTCATATTTGACAAGTTCTGTTTTTTTTTTTTTCCACAATTAAAAATGTCAGTACATCATCTGCCATGCTTCCTGTTCTGTGGCCACTGAAGTTTCAAGCAGAGATGAAATACCACTTTGTTTGGAAGATCCAGATTGTACCTTGAACGGAAAGAGGGTTGATAGATGAAGGAGTTGGGTGATATAGAGTAATACATGAAGATTAGTACATATAGTTACAGCTGTATTTTTTGTTAACATGTGATTGTATTTTAAGAGTTTGGATGGCCTTTGTGAAGCATCTGTTATCATTAAAAGAACACTTGGAACTTATCACATCAGCTGTCATATGTCATCATTCTTGTAACATTTCAATTTAAGGTATCTTTTGTAATTTTCTCTCTGTTGTAATGTATGTTATTTTTAACAGGGTGTGTTTTGGGCATGTGCCCTCCAGCGAGGCGCTAAAGTACAACCACCCCCGCCTGACCATGCTGAACCTGGCAGGTAGTGGTGTCCTGCCTGTGGACTCTGCTGAGTTAACTACTGTTGATGAGCCTGAAAATGGCCAGCTGCCAGATGTTGTTGTTGAAGCCAGCATGCTGGCTCCACCTGCAGAACCTCCTCAGTCTGAAACATATCTATCAATTGCTATTCAAGTATTCATCCCATTTCTTATAGCAGGTCTAGGCATGGTCGGGGCAGGATTGGTGCTAGATGCTGTGCAGGTAATGTCTAAAATTATGCTTTGAAAATGGTGATAAGAAACTTGTACATTTTATTGAAAATTGAATGCCAAGATGTGAAACTGTTATAGACACCATACCAGAAGTATAGCTAAACATTGTTATTGCATGAATGATGGTTATGACAAACACCCTTCAAAGTGGTCTCTGTATTCCCCTCTTTATACAGGTGGTTGTGGAACTTTGGCTGTTCAGCACAGAATGTCAAATCAAAACACCTTTTAAGCTATCTAAGTTTCCAAATTGTTATTTCATTGAGCAACTAGTTTCGGTGATATATTTGTCTAACAGTCAGTATGTGAAGTGATTGCTGTGTCAAAAATCTATTGACACCAGTCATTGAATGCTGGCCCCTGTTTTGACTGGACCAGAGGTGGGAATCTTCTACATGTCAGTCAGGGGGCCTGAAGATGGTGTAATGTATCGCTGAAACAGGTTGCTCAATAAAAGAAAAATTTGGAAATTTAGACGGCTGAAAGGTGTTTTGATTTGACATTCTGCACTTCAAAATCTCTCTCTCTCTCTCTCTCTCTCTCTCTCTCTCACACACACACACACACACACACACACACACACACACACACACACACACACACACACACACGTGCGTGCTTCTGTGCGTTGGCGGGGGTTTGTGAATATGTATGTGTGCACACTTAGTTTTCATATTGTTTCAATCAGCTGTATGACATTTCAGGGACTTTATGCACTTTTTCATGTAAACATTTCCAGTTTTGTGTGTCCATACAACAATATACATGAGAAGCATCCATCCAAAACAGATTTTACTAACAAGGGAACCTCCCCATCGCACCCCCCTCAGATTTAGTTATAAGGTGGCACAGTGGATAGGCCTTGAAAAACTGAACACAGATCAATCGAGAAAACAGGAAGAAGTTGTGTGGAACTATGAAAAAAATAAGTAAAATATACAAACTGAGTAGTCCATGCGAAGATATGCAGTATCAAGGAGAATGAGAGTTAAGGAGCGCCGTGGTCCCGTGGTTAGCGTGAGCAGCTACGGAACGAAAGGTCCTAGGTTCAAGTCTTCCATCCAGTGAAAATTTTAATTCTTTATTTTGAGTTTATGTGACAAACTCTTATGTTTTCATCACTTTTTTGGGAGTGATTATCACATCCACAAGAAAACCTAAATCGGGCAACGTAGAAGAATCTTTTTACCCATTCGCTAAGTGTACAAGTTAGGTGGGTCGACAATATATTCCTGTCATGTGACTCACATGCCGTCACCAGTGCCGTATAGAATATATCAGACATGTTTTTGTGTGGAGGAATCGGTTGACCTATGACCTTGCGATCAAATGTTTTCGGTTCACATCGGAGAGCCGCATCCTTTCGTCTATTAACCGCACGGTTAAAGTGCGGCCGCAAAACACAGACACTAAACTTATTACAGTGAACAGAGATGTCAATGAACGAACGGACAGATCATAACTTTGGGAAAATAGAGAAAGTAAAAGTTTCAATCGAGATAAGACTTGAACCAAGGACCTCTCGTTCCACAGCTGCTCACGCTAACCACAGGACCACGGCGCTCCTGCGCTCACATTCTCCTTGATGTTCCATATCTTGCACATAGACTACTCAGTTTGTATATTTTGCTTATTTTTTTCATAGTACCACACAACTTCTTCCTGTTTTCTTGATTGATCTGTGTTCAGTTTTTCAAGGCCTATCCACTGTGCCAGCTAATAACTAAATCTGAGGGGGGTGCGATGGGGAGGTTCCCTTGTAAGTCACTTTTTCCGTCATTATCTGCAGAAATGTAGCATTTAAACTTGGTTACTTGATTGTATATACTTTTTGTTCTCAAGTCTTTTTCTCTCTTTTAATTGTCATAAACTGAGATACATTTATGATACCAAAATTTATGTACTTACACATTCATTCATATTGCTTGCCCAAATATAAAAAAAGTGCCCAAAACCATCCCCATTTGAAATGTTTAGTAAGTTTTTTAAAATGCATAATTTTATGTGACATTCATTAGAACCATGTGGGAACAGGTTGCTGAATTTGTTATTCAAACTTCCAGGTGGAAACTTTCTTTATTAACGATATAGAAGACTGAGTATTTAAAAGTACCAATTGGGCAATGTTGAAACCATATACATTAAGAACAGATATGACGTATTATTGAAAGCTGATGGAGCAACTGAGCGAGTGCAGTTTACCTCTTCTGTTGCAACTGTGTGTGTAAAGGTATATTTGGTGCATCTGTATGTTGACTTCTTGGGAGCTACAGTGTTATACAAGTGGCAGAGGGTCTTGGGAGAATAGCAGCTTCAGAAGAAATATTGTTGGATTTCTCAGAACCCACTTGGAAAATAATTTTCTAAACAGGTGCTTCATGACTGTTTTGTGCAGCTAGGTTCAGACTATTTGTATGAAATGCCTTCAGGGTTCATAATTGTAAGAAAGGTTTTACACAGTGCCATTATTGATGTAGGATGACCGATTTGTGCACTCACCATGTACATTTTGATGAAGTATAAAAAAAAAAAAATTCAGACACCATGTGCTTCATTACATCCAATCAATAAACTACAGAGAGTTAACTCTGAATGTTCAGCAACGTTACAGTTTGTGTGTTCAGAAACTTGGTGACGGACCTCACCTTCTCATTAGGCAGGAGACCAAATGAGATATTATGTTTTCAGTTGATTCAAAGGCAGTATTGCAAGTAATTGAGAAGTGCGAACTTTCACATACAACAGCAAATTCCGGAATGTTTCGTGTGGACCTTCATCTTTACTTAATATAATTTTTTGCTTGTTATAATTTTAACTGTGGCTTAGTCTCCTATAAATGTTCGTACTTGATGTTCTAACATGTTTAGATACTGTTCCCTACCCAAAAATTTGACCTGTTTTTAAAATTCCTATCATTTTGTCATTCATTTAACTTGTTTCTAGACACTGAAATCAGTTTCAACAGATTATTTATACTTTTCATACACATTTTGCACAGATGGCCTTTTATTTATTTATTTATTTATTTTTGCATTTCTCTCAGATGATGTTCTCGCTTCCTTTGCACATTCCAGTATGAAATTTCATTTGCTTTTTTGATTTGCGCAGTTTTTTAGCCGCTTCTTTGCTCCATTAACTTTTGTGGTCCTGTCCTTCCCCATGCGTGAGTTCATTTACCAGCTGAAGAATGAATGCTTTTCTCTTCCATATATTTTTTGTTATTTGATTGTAGATGATAACAAATTTATTGCTGTCATGTCTAGGATATTGTAAAAGACATGCATCAGTCATATGCTGCAAGAAATCATTTGATCAGCTATGTCTGTGCGACACTTTGTAACATTATGGAAGGTAGCCGTTTCTGGTTTGTTCTTCTTTTCTCCACTCACATACATGTACATACTTTGCAAGCCACTGTATGGTGCATGGTGGAGGGTACCTTCTTGCCTCCCACTGTTGAAGAGCAGTTCGGGGATGGCGATTGCGCCTTTCAACACGATCGAGCACCTGTTCATAATGTGCAGCCTGAGGCGGAGTGGTTACACAACAGTAACTGCCCTATAATGGACTGGCCTGCACAGAGTCCTGACCTGAATCCTATAGAACCCCTTTGGCATGTTTTGGAATGCTGACTTAGTGCCAGGCCTCACCGACCGACATCAATACCTCTCCTCAGTGTGGCACTCTGCGAAGAATGGGCTGCCATTCCCCAAGAAACCTTCCAGCACCTGATTTAACGTATGCCTAGGAGAGTGGAATCTGTCATCAAGGCTAAGGGTGGGCTAACACCACATCGAATTCCAACATTACCGATGGAGGGCATCACGAACTTGAAAGTCATTTTCAGCCAGGTGTCCGGACACTTTTGATCACATAGTGTAGCAATTTTATATAGGACCAGAGTTTTCTCAGGTTCTCGACAAGATCTTTTGCTAAGGTAAGACAGCAGAGAGTGTTACATGCTTCACGTATTGATCTTTTTACTGCATTTTTCTACTAATTTTTGTAGTTTTTTTATTTACGTGTTTATTTTTATTTTTTGTATATAAAAAGAACCCTGGATGCTAGTCCCTCTCAAGAGGCTCCATAACATGCCGAACATTGGAGCTCCTGACTAGCAAACTTCTGCCCCATGTGCCTACTCAGATCCTAATGGAGGTGCAGCCACTTGCCCACTCATATGCTGAATGAGTGAGGCCACATGGCCGGTCTCCACATTGACTCTTCACCTTGAGCAGCATGAGTGAGTTACAGTCTGCCACTCACGCTGAGATGAGACGATTCTCCCGTGTCGTGTATGCTGTAAGCTGCCTCGGCAGCAGAGCTCTGGAGCAAAACATGCAACATCTGAGGTGCAACGTGCCAGGTTCTCTGTTACCTTTATACCCTGAGCAAGCAGCCTGTAATCAACTGACCACAACCAAAATCTTCTTCAGCTGTTTGCAAACTGTGGCCAGCTGCTCCTGCATCCTAAAACAGTGTGCGCGTACATTCTGTCCATCCTAGTACTACCAACTTTAGTTAGTTTCTTGGCAAGCTGAAGGGATGTCACTTTCCTTCATTTCTTTAAAAAGAGCTCCATGAGGTGAAGGGCTACACACTGTCCCAATGGCTGGCTGTCTAGTCGGTATTCCTACTCGCTACTGAGGTACGGGAAGGCATTGCAAATTTCCTGAGATGCCTTGTCTGCAGCTATCCAGAACTGTAGTCCATATTTGTCAGGTTTGTTTGGCATAAGCTTTGTAACACTGTACTTTGCTTTACATAAAAAGTAACTGCTCATTAACTGTCATATTTTCACCAGGACAGTAACAGTAGAGGCAGGTTTGCATGAAGTTGTTCCATAGTTCGCAGTTAAGAGTGAACTAGTCACTAGACATGCACTGAGCGCAGGATGACTTCTCATCGAAACAGAGGAATCTAATAAGTACGCGGAATGTCTCTCTTCTCATTTTATCCCTGATGAAATTAGGTTCTCAAGAACAAGGTGAAGGGTCATCCAATTGAGCATCTTTAGCACAAAAGTGCTTCTCATACATGATGCCAATCATTGCATCCAGTTCCTCCAACTGTCCAGTCCAAGTGGTTTATTTATTTCATTCCGATTGCTTGATTCTGTGTGTGTGGTTTTTTATGGTACACACCACTGATTCATCAAAAAGAAGTTGGAAAACATTCATGTTGGAGTCAACAACTCGGTTGCAGGCATATATAGTGGGCCCTCTTCTCTCCTTCAGAATGTTAAGAGCAGCCAGTCTTCCAGGTGATGGCATGTTAGCCATCTTCCATTTTGTTCCAGCTCTAGCTGCCATTTTCACTGTTGTGCTAGTTGACTCTTGAGACTGTTGTGGAAAGAATTGAGATGGGGAGACATCTCACTGTAACTCCTCCTTCGTCTCGCTACTTGCATATTGGTGATTCTGGCAGACAATCACCATCTGAATCTGATAAGGCACTTTCTGATTCAATATATGAATTCTCCAGGATATGCATAATATCTTCATTAGTATGGCCACACTGATGTGACATTGAATATACCTGTCACTGACAAAAATACACTATGTAACTGATGAGGCGAGTAACATTATGAACACATGAAATCCGACTGAAAAGTATACAGTGTCAAAACTTTTCTGACTTTGCGCTAATCGTCATTCAAGGCAATGACTGTTGGACTGAAGCAGGTACCTTTGTAATTCTGAGAACAGTGATACTTTAAAAACTAGTTACGCCAAGGGTCAATTGACCCCTTCTGCTGTTCTATGTATACATGAAATTGAGAAAATTCAGTGGCACACTATTGTCAAAGTGGAATAAATGAGGAACAGTAATGAAGTTTAGTGGAAAAGTGTTAAAAATGTAATTTTTTTGCTGCAGAATGAAGTTCAAAGATATTTTGAACCCCTTTCGTTGTTCTAGTGGTGTTGAAATTGGTGCTATTTTATCATAATAGTATTTTGTGTAAAAATTTATGTGGAAGTGAAACAGTTAAAACAATAAATTCATGGGCAATTGAAATTCATTATGCACAGTTCTGATGTCACAGTCCGAGTCTCTTTATTACAGATGATCCAGGCTAATTGATACCATCCTATTTCTTTAACTATCTGGTGATAACAAAGAAACTATTACATACCACAAGAAATAACATATTTCAGTATGGCTGAAGTTGTACTTGAAATAATGATTGATTACTATATGTAGTTAGTCATACTTGTGAAAGGACCAGTGGTTGGTCACCTGCTGGTTCCTCATCAAGGTCATCAACATTTCAGCTAAGGTCAAGAATATCATACTCATCTTCATTGACCAAAGCATGTTCTTCTACATTTTTGCGGGATCTCTTGCAGCTGAAGCAAAGTTTTGAATACCTACTCAGCAGCCTTTCTTGCACTCACACAGGACCTGTTTTAAAATTGCAGCTGGTGAAAGATTCTGCAAAGTGGTGATTGATACAACACTGCTGTTGGATATTGTTCATCCCCAGTCCTCATGTCTGTGCTTGTAGCCTAGCCATTGATAAACCTACAAAAAACCTATCTTTGAATGCTTCTGTGTTGCTGCTGCTTGTCACATAATAAAACAATATAGATGTGGTGTCACATCCCCTCATGTCATGCAAAACTAATATGTGACCCACTACAATTTCGTCAGCTGCAAGATATGGATAATATAGGATTTGAAGTACGTTTCCTTTCGCTGTTTCCAAGAGTAAACCATTATTAGGTGTACACAGACCAGTTAAGGTGATCAAAAGATTGACATTATCATCCCAACATTGTTACCAGTTCATGTAATGGTGCAAAGTTAGTAGATGTGGTTACTATAATGGTGTCAGCATGTCCCTTAGCTTGTTAATGTACAATTTTGGCATCTGTGTATTTTTCATGAATATTAATACCAAGTGACTTTTGTTTTTGGGGTTAGCAAGGAAAGTCTATTGGTACACTGTGTGCAATATTGCTTCTGTGAGATCTTAAATATTTAATGCTTTTTTTTTACATGTATCGGTAGCTTCTTTAGGATAGCCATCAACAACTACAATGCAATTGACTTGTATGTAGACTACATACGTTATGTAACTTGACGAATTTCTCTTCCCTTGGTGTTTAGAATAGGCACGAGGTATTCCTGCCTGTTGTAAGAGGTGACTAAAAGGAGCTTCCCACTTTTTGGCCTAATACATTTTTTTTTCTGAAGTGTGGGCCACTTGGGGGAGGACATCTTACATGGTGCACCATATATCCGTCGTGCATTACGATCTTCTGCACCTATTATTGTCATGCACTGCAACTGCACCCATATTCCAGCTATTGGGGTGAGGACACCTTATAGGGTGCATAATCTCCATCAATTGTCTGCTGTCCTCCTTTGCACCCCCCCCCCTCCCCCCCCCCCCCCCCACACACATATATATACATATATATGACAATATTGGATTTCCACGCACCCAGTATCCAGCTAGGTAGGCAGTCCATCATGGTGGGGCCATCATGTACCCTTTTGGTTGTAGCCTGTTGACAACACAGGAGGGACCCCACTGCTGATGCCTGAGCTGCAAACTCTCCACATAAGCCAAGGAGTAGATACCCATCGTCTTGGGGCATCAGGACTCCCAGCAATGGCCATCATGCCAGGTAGGCTTTGCTGTGGCTGGGTGGCACCTGTGGGGAGAGCCCCTGATGAGAATGGGTAGCATCAGGGCAATGACCTGTGATGAAGCAAACCAAGTCATCTTTTGCTGGGGAACAAATGGTCCCAGCAGTCGCTAAGAAAGGGAAGGTTGAGTACAATGCTGTGACATGACCGCAAGTCATTCCCCTCCCTAACTACGCCATGTGAGGAACGTAGGGCTACAGAAAGAAGAGAGCCATAATTACCTCGTTATTTAGTGTGCAGCAGAACTGACGGGGACTTCTTTCTGCTACGGAGTCACTCTTTTTCATAGAACACCTGGAGGATAAGTTTGGGGAAGTGGCAGCACTGTCCAAAATGCACGATGGGTCAGCCCTGATTCAGACAGCATCCTCAATCCAGTCATGAGTGTTACTTGCATGTGCCAAGCTGGGTGATATTCCTGTTTCGGTCACCCACCATAAAAGCCTCAACATTGTCAAGGGTATTACTTTTCATCATGATCCCCTGTTGCAGTCAGACAATGAGCTATGAGCTGATTTGAATCATAGGGATGCTCTTATCCTCTGGTGCGTCTATAGGGGACCTAAAGGCAACAGGATTGCTACCGACACCTCCATCTTGGCCTTTGAGGGTGATTCTTTACCTGAAAAGGTCAAGGTGATGGTATACCATTGTGACGTAAAACCATACATCCCTCCCTCAATGTCGTCATTTTAAGTTCTGGAAATTTGGGCATGTCTTCCCGGTGGCACTCCAGTGCCACATGTCAATACTGCAGACATGCATTGCATCCAAATACTCCATGTGGCCCTCCTCCCACCTTTGTCAACTGAAGAGCACCACTCCATCTGCTCTCCAGACTGCACAGTATTCCAAAAGGTGTTGAAAATTATGGAGTACAAGACCCAATACAGGATGACTCACAGATAGGCTAAACTGAAATATGAAAGGTTGCACCTCATTTGATTACTCTCGTCTTACACTGCCGCAATGTCGCCGTCCTCCTCATTGGCGACAACACTCTCCTCATCTAAACCTCGTACAGTGGGCCCTACCACCCGATTACATTCCCTCCCTCCCTCCACCTTAGTGCTTGGGTGCACGTCTTCTTCTGTTGCTCCCAAAGTTTTTACTTTGGGGACCAACACCTCTAGAAACTGCTGGGGACATCAGTCCCCACACTCCAGCTGGAAAATAAACATCCTCCTCTGGCTCCTCATGTGCGGAAGGGGTCCCTTGGGACTCCCCCTACAGAGATCTCACCAACTGACAAAGTGGCAGTAGCCAGTGGCTGAAGGAGGCACATGCTGCTGGTGGAAGGGCTCCATGCTCTTACTCTGCCCGTCTTGCTATTTCAGGGAAGCCCTCCCAGCATGTCCCTAAAGAGCAGCAATGGGACAAACGGATGAAGAAGAAATTGGTTAAGAAACATGACTGACATGACTGGTGTCCCCACTCCGCCTCTCAAACAGTTCCATGTCGGAGGACAAGGTGGAGATTCTAGTATCCCTCGAAGACTTAGATATTGCCAACACTTCAGACCCAATGGTCCTGGATACTAGCACCCAGTCAGTGGCGACAGGTGACCCTGATGCATAAACTGCCTCCTTGGTCCCTTCGTACCTTCCCAGACGACTGATAGTGTACTCCTCCAGTGGAACTGTGGCAGTTTTTTCTCCTACCTGGCTGAGCTACAACAGCTTTTAAGCGTTTCACCTGCTTTTTGCCTTGCCCTTCAGGAAACCCGGTTTCCTGCAATTTGGATCCCCACCCTTCGT
Source organism: Schistocerca americana (assembly GCF_021461395.2). Lineage (NCBI taxonomy): Eukaryota > Metazoa > Arthropoda > Insecta > Orthoptera > Acrididae > Schistocerca > Schistocerca americana. The sequence continues at coordinate 426,531,426 of NC_060130.1, read as the reverse complement.
GGCTATTGGGGGTACTACAAAAACTGTACTGACTGTAACAGAATGTCAGGTGGAATCTGTATCTATATCCTTACCTCCATGTGTAGAGAACCTGTGCCCCTTCAAACACATTTAGAAGCTGTGGCTGTCGGGTGAGGACAACACAGGAAATTACCATCTGTAACATCTACCTTCCACCAGATTGTGAAATTCGACACCATGTTTTGGCTGCACTAATTTACCATCTCCCCTCACCTTTTCTACTTCTGGGTGATTTTAATGTCCATAACCCTTTGTGGGGTGGTTCCAAGATTATTGGCTGTGGTAAAGATGTCAAGGATCTACTGAGTCTACTTGACCTTTACCTCTTAAGTACAGGTGCCCCCATCCATTTCAGTGTGGCACATGGCATACACTTGACCATTGGTCTCTCAGTTTTCACTCCTGGTCTTCTCCCGTCTATCCACTGGAGAGCTCACATCTTTCAGCAGATTATCAGTGCCACCTCCTGCTGTCTTCAACCACAACTGCAGTGATGGTGAATTCCCGTTGCAATAGTGAGAAAGTATCGTCGTTCCAGTGATAAAACCTGGTAAGAAACCACTAGACATAGATTGCTGTCATCCTGTCAGCCTCAAGAGTGTTCTGTGCAAGCTGCTCAAACGTATGGTGAACTGGTTGTTGTGTTGGTTCCTTGAGTCTCAGGGTCTCCTGGCACGGTCCCAGGGTGGTTTCTGCCAAGGTCACTCCATGACTGACAACTTGATCTGCCTGGAGTCTGCTGTCTGAATGGCCTTTTCCCAGTGTCAACACCTTATTATCGTCTTTTTTGATGTGACGAAAGCCTATGGTACCGTGTGGTGACATCACATCCTTGCAACTCTGTACAAGTGGGGTCTCCGGGGCCCGCTCCCAATGCTCTGCATTTTCAGAGCTCGAGTCAGTGCTTCACACAGTTTGCTCCACATCTGAGAGAATGGGGTCCCACAGGGCTCTGTACTGAGTGTCCCACTCTTTTTAGTTGCCATTAATGGCCTTGCAGCAGAAGTGGGGCCCTCAGTATTACCTTTCTTATATGCTGACAATTTATGTAATTTCCTTCTGCTCCTCTTCCATTGATGTGGCTGAAGGTCAACTGCAGGGAGCTATATGAAAGGCGCAGTCATGGGCACTCACTCACGGTTTTGTTTTCAGCCGCCAAGAGTTGTGTCATGTACTTCTGTCATCGTTGTACTGTCCACACACATCTGAAACTTTACCTCAATAACCAACTACTTAATGTAGTTTAGACTTACTGCTTTTTGGGACTGGTCTTCGATGCCCACTTAGCTGGGCTTCCCCATCTTCATCACTGTAAGGAAGAGTGCTGGTGGCATCTTAATATTATACGATGCCTGAGGCACACCAACTGGGCTGCTGATAGTCTTACACTGCTGCAGCTGTATTAAGCCCTTTTGCAGTCCTGTCTTGTCTATAGGAGCCTGGTGTGTGGTTCAGCCTTACCCTCAGCGTTGGGGGTGATGGACCCTATACACCACCGTGGAGTTTAACGTGCGGCGGGAGCTTTCCAAATGAACCCAGTGATCAGCCTCTTCGTGGAAGCTGGCGTTCCACCATAGCAGATCAGGTGACAACTGCTTGTGAATCATACTGCACACTTTCATAGTTCGGCTCACCATCCAAACTACTCTCTCCTTTTCCCTAACGCGGTGGTCATCTCCCCCAATGGCGACCCAGATCGGGGATTCCAATTGCAGTCCATGTCCAGTCGCTTCTTACTCAACTTGGCAGTTTCCCTCTACCACATTTCCTGCGGGTCTACTCAGGTACAGCTCCATGGTCCATGCCTCGACCACAGCTTCATTAGGACCTATCACAAGGCCCAAAAGGCTCAGTACCATCTGAGGCCCTCTGCTAGCAATTTTTCTCTATTGTCGGCAAGTTCCAGGGCTCAGAAATAGTCTACACTGATGGCTCTATGTTCAGTGATCACGTTGGCTTCATGTTTGCTCACGTTGGATGTAATGAAAAGTGCTCCTTGTCAGATGGCTGCAGTGTTTTCAGTGCAGAGTAGGTAGCCATCTCTCACGCTCTTGAGCATATCCGCTCCTGCGCAGGTGAGTCCTTCGCCATCTGTAGTGACTCCTTAAGCAACCTACAAGCTCTCGACTAGTGCTTCCTTCTCCATTCCTTAATAATGACATCCAGGGCTGTCTTTATGCCATCAGAAACAGTGGACATTCAGTGTCCTTCATTTGGACACTGGGACATATTGGGGTCTTGGGCAACAAACTTGCTGATAGGCTGGCAAAACAGGCTACCAGTCAACCAACTCTGGAGATCGGCTCACTGGAGACTGATCTCCAGTCGGTCTTAGGCCGTAAAGTTTTCAGGATCTGGGATACTGAATGGCACACTCTCAGGACACCAAATACACTATGTGCTATCAAGGAGACAATGAATGTGTGCTGGTCAACCATGCGAGCCACTTGCAGGGACTCTGTTGTCCTTTGCCGGCTTTGCATCGGCCATACTTTGCTGACTCATGGTCACCACCTCTGTCGTGAGGGCCCACCCCAGTGTCACTTTGGTTCCCACTTGACTGACGCCCACATCTTATTAGACTGCCCAATTTTAACCACTCTGCGGCAGACTTTTGACCTTCCCACCGCACTGCCAATGGTGTTGGGAGACACTGCGTCAATGGTTGATATAGTTCTATGTTTTATTTGTGGGAAACACACAATCTAGGGGTGGGTGTCTAGCCCTCTCTCCCAGGCCTCCACTCTCCCTCCATTTCACCCTTTCCTCACTCTTTCTTTGCTATTTGTTTGCCAAGGTGTTTGTCTTTTCTCTGTCTGTGTTCCTCCAGCCTTGTTGTGTAGGCTGGAGATTTTAGTGTGTTGCAGAGTGGCTGGCTCATCCTTTATTTCTTCTTGCAATCAGCCAGTCCAGGCCATTTGCTATATTCTTTTAATACCTTCTCCCGCTTTTTTCCTTTTAATGCATGTTCTCCCCTTTTGTCTTGCCCCTCTTGTTATATCTTTCAGTATGTTTCCTAGTTAGTTTTCTGCCTTTGTTACTTCCCAGACTCTCTTGGGGAATTGTTTTACTCTGCAACCTGTTTGAATGCAAAAAAAGGGACTGATGATGCTGTAGTTTGGTCCCTTTCTCATCATACCAACCAACCAGTGAATAATTTCTGCAAAGGTCTGTTCATGATGTCATGTGACCCTGTTCAGCAAAAGACCACTATGAATTATATATTTGGTATTGTCTAATTTCACTTTTTGTTGTTAAGGTTCAAATGAGTTAGCACCTTTCTTCATCCCACTTACATAAAAAATGGATGAACGGTAGGAGTACAGTGTATAGGCTAGGAATTCTTTTAACTCTTTATTTGGCTGTTTCCAATGACAGTTGGAAAAAAGAATGGTGGTGGTGATAACTGAAACTTTGTATTTGATTTGTTTAGTGCTGTTTACTGCAGCAAGATGCTGCACTTTTATCACTGTTTTAGTTGCACTGCCCAAAAATAATAGCATTGTGCTTGAGACTTTGCACCCCAATGCCTGGGGACAAGTGGCAGTTCATCTTCTCATTTTTGACAACACCAGTGCTTATTGATATTAGCTCTTAGGTTTCTAGGGTAGGATTGTGCTGCTGAAACCAGTCTAACAACTTCTTAGAGTCAGACTTGTATGACTAAATTCTTGAGTCTCTAATGTCCATGTGCTGTTCTGAAATTGTGAATTTAAGTGTTCAGTTTTTTTGGCATAGATTTAAAATTGAAGTTTTGGGAAGATAAAAACTTGAGATAAGTTTACTCACCATCCTTCCTATTCTTGCTTGATTCAATTAAGTTTGCCAATCCTCATTTTTCTGCTGTGGTCACATTTTTACATAAAGCAACACTTCGTGACAAGTAACACACAGGCATATTGAAAACATGACAGATGTTTAGGCCTCTAAAACCACACAAACTTCACAAGTTACTGGCTAAGCAGATGGCATGGCAGGTATATGGAGGAGTAAACGTCAAACAGGCAGGTTGGGTCTTCCTAAGGAGTAGCATGTTGTTTCAGTGAGAGAACTCTAAGGAAGTCACTGAGGCCCTCCTTTGGAACTGCAAAATACACAGCAGCAGTAGTTTAAAAGAGAAGCAGGAAAGGAATATTTCTCCACTTTGGGCAGAGTTGGATCAAGTTTGGAGAGAGCTAGTGTGGATGAAGGAAGACATTGATGAGGGTAGTAGTTGGAAAATGGCAATTGGTATTAAGGATAGCAGGCAGAGGATGTGGTCTGACAGTTTCATTAAATCTACCAGTAACACATTCCAGCTGCCAGAGTTGAGGGGAGAGGAGCCTCAAGATGGTACAGAAGTAGGAAATGTGCAGCAGACTGTGACTAGGAACACCACCAATGTTAGGAAGAAGAGGGTACTGCTGCTAGGTGATAGTCATGGCAGAGGTGTAAGCACTCAATTACAGGAAAAGTTAAGGGAGGAGTATCAGGCCAAGTGCTGGGCTGAATCATGTGACTGAGGGTTAGGGCCTTGGTGTAAGAATTTTACAAATGATGATCAGCTAGTGATAGTGGGTAGGATAGGGAATAGCTTGGATAGGGACAAAATATACAGTATAGGTGGTGACCTGTGTTAGATAGCTTCCCATCCTGGTAGCTTCAGTGTGAGTGTGGCTGAATTGTTCTAGCATCATGATCAACTTCACCTTTCCTGTGGTGTATGGTGAGTCAGTGCAGAGCTGTAGGTAGTGCTGATGACTGCTGACCAGGCACACACTTCAGTGGGAACAGTAGAGAGATGGGGGTACAGTATGGCATGGTCTGCACTGCAATAGGACCGGGAAAGGTAGGATGGTGGATTTAGAATATATCAAATGGTTGCGGGGCCACACATGATCAAATACCTTTTGTCAGAGGTAGGACGACTAGGCTTTTCCTTTTCTTAAAGATAAATCATGACAACAAACTACCCTGTGTCGAAAGTGTATCAACCACTTTAGTGATATCTTCACCTTATACATAGAAGATAAAATGTTCCACACCAGGCTGCATGCCCGTCAGTCATCAGAGAGAAAAAGAAATGACAAGCACCACAGAAATTTTCTCAGAATTATCTATTATTATCAAAATGTACAGTCTATTAGAAATAAAGTGCACCAGCTGGTAGTTGAATTACAGTCTTTGAACAGTGTGGTGGTACACATTACAGAACACTGCTGTAGAGACAAAGAAATGCAGCATATAATGATACTGGCATATGACTGTGCAAGTTGCTACTGTAAAACTACCTTAAATGGTGGGGAATCATTTGTTTATATCAGAGGTGGTGCACATTTTAAACCTATAGGACGACTGATCACAGTAAGTTTAGGTAAACATTTTGAATTGGCAGCCATTGAACTAACAAAGCTAAACATCCATAAGAAGTTAATTATTCTGTATGTGTACCGCACACCTAGTGATAATGTGGATACTTTCTTCCACAAAAATAACAGAAGTCCTGCAAAGTGTTTCAGCCCCCAAAACTAACATAATAGTATGTGGAGACGTGAATATTGACACAGGAGGATAAAGTAAAAACTTTTTTACTTTCTTTTGCTCATTTTTCCAATGTTCTGCCAGTTTTTTGCAAACCATAAATAACAAAATAAAACTTCCCTGCATGGGTATTTGATAACAGGATTATTTTTATAGCATCATGCTCTATTGGTGGTTTCATGACAGCTTTTGACAGCACAAGAACAGAAGGTGGTGGGAGCTGGAAGGGTTATCTTTCTCTGGTCCAGAGGGTGACCTTCCTTGTTCTAATCACTGGCACTCTCAAGCATTCTCAAAGAAGTTGATAATGCGTGTATAGAACATACTTACAGTAAGTTATTTGTTCATGTAACTTAATGTACACATTCATATTCAGAGATGATGCTTATAACTGTGTCATTGAGCATGCTAAAATAATAATAATGAATGGCATTGTATTGTGATGATACTTTGTACCCACCATGTGTAGTATAGTGATCCAAGACTGGCCAGACACAAGATCTTGCTACATTTGATTATGGCCAGATCACTGAAACAACACATGCGGAAGATGTGTGCACTAGATTTTCTGTGGGCCCTTACAATAACTGTCTTAATTAGGATAAAACCTCTGCTGCTATGGTCAGCTTGTGTGACCAAAAATATTTGGATGCAGTGGCTTGTGTTGCCGGCTGAGGTTGTAAATACAAGTGTAAGAGTTAGGGTGCAACTTGCCACTTCAGTGCTGGATGCCAACTGTTTCTCTGTCTGGTAACACCCCTCTGATATGAAGTATTGAAGCTAACATCCCACAAAAGCACCTCTACCAGCTGCTTACAGCATGCCTCCAGATGATTTGTTATTGTTGAACTGTTGTAGAGAATTGTCTTCCTGACAAGACCAGAAAAATAGATATATTGAATATTTTACAGTCCAAGGGAAAGTGGCTCATAATACAGTATGAATTACTTCACCAATTGAATAACTGAGGCCGGCCGTAGTGGCCAAGCGGTTCTAGGCGCTACAGTCTGGAACCGCGCGACCGCTATGGTCGCAGGTTCGAATCCTGCCTCGGGCATGGATGTGTGTGATGTCCTTAGGTTAGTTAGGTTTAAGTAGTTGTAAGTTCTAAGGGACTGATGACCTCAGAAGTTAAGTCCCGTAGTGCTGAGAGCCATTTGAATAACTGAGTTGGTTCACACTTCTATGAGAAGTCAATATTTTATTGCTTTAATCTACTGAAAAGCTAGAGTTTGGTCTGGCATTAATATTATTTTCTTTACTATAATACAGATTATATTGAACTGGGATTTGTGGCTCTCTTTCTGAAAGTAAATGGGATACTTAAGTGTTTTTTGGCTACTAAAAGGCCTTGAATTTTATAAAAAAATTATAAATAAATAAGGCACTGACATGTAAGACATGTATCATTGACATTTCGTAATGTGAAGATGAATGAAACTAATGGTGATGTTTAGGAATAATACAATGGAAATGCTTTGTGGTTTAGATGAAATGCAAAATTAGCTACTTCAAACATGATATTAATGAATAGTTGACTTTTGTTCGACATCAAATAACAAAATGATACCTTTGCAGTTGGTAGTTCACATCTAGAATTCAGTCTATAGTCTAATTTCTGAAATTATAAATATAGGTTAGGAATTATAAACTTCTTTTTTTTTATTTCAGCACTGGACAGTATTTGAAGCAGTGACAGAAGTTGTTATACTTGTACCAGCACTGTTGGGTCTCAAAGGAAATCTGGAGATGACCCTTGCGTCTCGCTTATCAACACAAGCTAATCTAGGTCACATGGACACACCTAAGCAACAGTGGAGCATGATTGTTGGAAATCTTACATTGATACAGGTTTGTGAAACACCATTATGGATAATACCTAACAAGCATGACTGCTCAGGAACATTTGGAACAGAATCTCAATGTATCAGCTTCTGTCTGCAAAATTAAATTTTTGCTGTTGAAGACCTAAGTGAACTGGCACATTGGCCATCCATCCAGCTTTTGGTTTTACATAGTTTCCCCAAATTGATTAAGGTAAAGACTGGATGCTTTCTTTGTTAAATGACATTATCAGTTTCTTGCTTCATCTTTTTCCTATCTGAGCTTACGCTCAGTCTATAATGACATGTTTGCCAAATCCTAATCTCCCTTCATCCTTCATCATGCCCAGTGCTCTAAATGGCAGTGTTTGGAACAATGTATTTTCATGAAGTACGTGAGATAGTTGGTTTCCTTTACTGCAATCAAACATAAGTTTGAGATATGATTGTGTTTCGAAACAGCTCTCTTTTGCTGTGTCAGTGGTGTCGTTGTTTGACATTTCAGTGTCATTTAAAAAATGGAAACTAATAATAGCAGGACCACATCCTTCATTCCCATCATCCTCCTGGCCACAACCTTCACTTGCCCCCTGCTCCATACATGCTTTCAGTGTGCTCCAAGACCCTTAATTCACTCATCCTACACAGACACCCTCTACCCTACAGTCTCCCCTATCTCTGTTCCGTCACACCATTCCAATCCACTACTCCCTGTCATCGTGTGCTGGTGAGTTGTTACCTTTATTTCTAAATTTTTTGTTTAGCAACAACTCTGAAGATTGTTGAGCACCTCATGGAATAAACAACTTTCTAAGCTTTCTTTTTCCTCGAAAGGCCTTCGTATCACTAGAAACAAAAGGAGCATAAACCACACACTGAAATGACTGCCACAATTCACTGGAATGTAACTAGCCGAGGTAGACTGAGATGAATTGGTGTGAAATTATGGAGGTGTCCAAAGGATAATAATTGTAATTTTAGTTTAGCTATGCTGGTTTAGGTTTCTTGTAGTTTCCTCAAGCCCCTCCAGAACTATGTAAAGATACACCTTTAAATGAGACCATAGCTGATTGCTTCCCTTATTCTTGTAAGACTCCTCAAGTAGTGATTGTCTTGATATGAACTTAACCCTCTGATTGCTACAGACATGCTCTTTGCAATCCATGTTGAGCATGGCTTTGTTGTTACTGTACTGCTCGCCTAATGCTGCCACCCGAGAGATGGTGTTCCTCCCACTATCTAGGAAGTACTCATCATCCAATTTTAAGAAAAATATTTGGTGAAAAAATTCGATTTTCTTCCCATCTTACTGTCTGACATCTTTGCTTGATGAAGGACTGAATTTCTTTTCATTATTTGTCATAGTTACTTTGCTGCATCAAATTAAGTAAACCATTGCATAAAACTGAGTTTACAAATTTTAAAATGAATTGAGTAGACTTTGCATATTGTTGATTTTAGCTTATACATTGCTGTGTATAAAATGTAAATAAGATACTGAAATTTTATTTAAAATAACTGAGAGCAGAATAGTATCTTACTTCATTCTTGAGATATTGGTTTTTATATCTGGCAGATATTCGCCCTCGGCATGCGCAGTTCCATCCCAGCACATCAGAAATTGTGTCGTCGTAACTATCATCGTATTTCATAAACAGTTGAAGATATCAAAATGAGGTTTTTTCTTCGAATGGTAGCATACAAAGATTCACGTAAATTGTATAATAATTATTGGCCGACATATGGCAGTAACTTGTCCGCAACAGTGAGAGGGTCAGCAGAATTGGGCTCAAAAATGCATCATAGTGCTTAAGGAAAACCCAGAGACTGCATTTAAACACATCTTCAGCACCTGGGGAGTCACGGATCACAAGTTAACTCATCCACAGCAGTGAAAGGGTTAAACTACTTTCACATAGGCATAAGATATAAATGCACAATTTACTGAACCTGGTCTGGAGAATTTGTGATGCAAATAACATTAAATACACACATTGATATTGTACTTCTCATCATAAGCTTAACGGGGTAGTAAGGCTGAGGTGAACAGCCATATCTGATGGAGAATCTGCTCCCCATCTCCCTTCCAACCACTTACATGCTAATAGTAGAATGTGCCCCATCATGTTTTTTATTTATGTATTTATTTATTTAGTTATTATCTCATTGACATGTGGTCCTTTATACACTAGTTACTTTCTGTTCATTGGTATCATTATTTTCCTGTTTTATTTAAATACTGCTCAATAACAATTGGATATTACTCTTCATTTCCTAGGTTACATATATCTGCCAGACAGAATAGCAACACAAGTAGAATACTGAAGGGTACATTCATTTGGAGAAGAGACTGCTGTATTGTTCTCAGTTGAGTTGAATCTCCAGATCTCCATCTGTGACACAGTAGATTACACCACCGCCATGTCACACTGTCACTAGTGCATGTCTTCGTATGTGCTCTGAGTTTAAGGCAAAATGAGTAGGTCCGCAGTGGTTGAAATTCAGATCACTAGCAGAGAAGAATATAATCGTTTCTGTTCTCATTATCACCTTGAATATAAAAGTAATGAATTATTGTGAATTTGTGATGCTCACATAGGATTTATGGAAAAATAGAGGCTTCTGGAAATTGATAATTTACTCACAAATTGCAACCATGGTTCTGCATCAGCTGTAGAATATTTCTGTACAAATGAAAATTTGTGCTGGACTGGAACTTGAACCCGTATTTCCCATTTGTTGCTAGCTGTCACTTTAATCACTTCTGCTATCTGAGCATGCTTCCAGGAGTGGCACAAATCTCCATTTCTCCTGCTGTGTACTTACGCTCGCACTGCGTTACCATGATTCACCCACATGAGGAGACAGTTTTCTCTCACCATTTTGTTGCAATGGCATGAAATACTGTAGTGCAATGTCAGAGACTCTGCATTGATGACCAACAGCCAAATTAAGTTAAGAATGAACTCGCAAATTGCTGTTTTGCTTCTACATCACCTGTAGACTATTAGAGTGTAAACACCAGGACAAATGAAGATTTGGGCCACTCCTGGGAGCATGCTCAGATAGTTGAAGTTGTTACAGTGACCACACGTGCCAAACAGGAAATTTGGGTGTGAGTCCTGCTCCAGCATAAATTTTGATTAGTTCTGAATTATTCTACAGCTGCTGCAGAAACATAATTGCTATTTGTGAGTTCATTCTTAATCAAATGCAGCTGTTGATTACTACAGTGTCTCAGACACTGCACTGCAGTATTTCTGAAAATTATTGAGGGGCAGTGTCAGCTTCAGGTATACTATAATTAAAATGTACAACATTCCTTATCCTACCAGGATGTCTGCATTGTCAGAGGTTTGTGACATTGACACCTGATCATATGCACATTTGTAAAATAAATTAAATTACATGACTAGTGTGTTTTCTTGTATTCTTGAATATTAAAAAAAACTTATGGAACAGTTCTGAATGTCTCAGTGAGTCACTCTTGATTTTTAGTATTTTATATCAGGCATCACCTGACAGAGCTATAAAAGACATTCAAGGAGGCCTGCAGTCTTATATAAATGCTCATACTTATCACAGTGTCAAGATTGAGGATTCTAAGTGGATATTTATAAAATAATTTCTCACTGAACTTCAGGTACCACTAAGCTGGTGACTTTAAGGTGGTTTCCAAGAGGATGCTATTGCCAGGGGATGTATTGAAAGTATCATGCTTGAGTTACTACTGTAACAAGAAACTTCAGTTCACTTTTCACATATTAATTATCTTTCTGTCAACAGCGCACTAACACAGAAAGTGCATATTTGGTTCTTGTTTGTAATGAATGCCCCATTTTAATCTCCATATCCAGCTGTGCAGTTAGATTAATAGTATCAGCTAGTGATTGAGATTTCAAAAGTGAGTATACATGTGTTATTCATGGCATTGTTTGGATCTGTTTTATTTAACCTCCGTTGTAGGGAAGATGTTTCTAGTTCAGTGCCTTGACGGCAGCTCGGTCATTAGAGGCAAAGGACTTCTTAAGTGGGACAAGGTAAGTTGCTGGAAGACAGAGGAATTGGTTAAATATATATGACTTTGTAAATGGAACTAACCCGATGTTCACAACAGATGATTAAGATCAAAGAAAACTGTTAGAAATGACTATTACAGGTTTGAACATAACTTCTCTTGGATACAAAGACTAATATCTTAACCCCCTCACATCTTCATTGTAGACATAATGTGTATGTGATACGTGTTAGTGACAATTTTCATTCTAATGTACTACACACAGCCTATAGTGAGAGAGTAAGCTTGAGCACTGAAGCTTTTGTGACAATCAATGTAATTTCTTCTCAGCCACTACTTGCAGTGTTAAGGAAACTCATTGTGTTTAATAAAAGGAAGTGATAAAGGATGTTCAGTGTAGCAGCTGTTACTATTGGTTCATTGAGAATAGTTCCAAAGTAAGCGTAAATTTTGTAAATGATGATTATTCAAATGGTTCGAATGGCTCTGAGCACTATGGGACTTAACATCTGAGGTCATCAGTCCCCTAGAACTTAGAACTACTTAATCCTAACTAACTTAAGGACATCACACACATCCATGCCCAAGGCAGAATTTGAACCTACGACCGTAGCAGTCGTGTGGTTCCGGACTGAAGCACCTAGAACTGCTCGGCCACAGCGGCTAGCGATGATTATTCATACTCTTGGCTCACAAGATTGTAGTCAAATACTCAGTATTAATAAAACTAACATCTTGATTTGCCTTACAAAGCATATCTCATTAAAAGGGGACAGTCTAAATTGGCAAGAAATGGTAAAAGAAAACTCAACTTTGTGCAACTATCTTGAAGGCGATCAAGATATATGTAATATACACACTGCCGTGTGTAGTTAGTATAAACTTAGATAAGAAATTGTCTCAAGGCACAGTTATTAATATGCTTGAAAGACAATTAATTCTTATTAATGTGCTCTAAAGGCAAATAATTCAACAGGAGACCCCCCTGTGAAAGGGGGAAAACTGTGGAAGTGAGTGTTGTCAGTGAAGAATGGTTGGAAGTTGTAAAATAAGCTGCTAAAGTGAAATAGACAACAATGAAACCATTATCATTAGGAAATATATTTGTGGTGGCCAGTGACAATAAAAACAGTGTAATGTACAAAAATAGCATAGAGGCACAAACAGGATTTGCTCCTTCTACGGGTCAGCAAAATAGTGCTTCTGGATTTGGGAGCTGCAAGATGTATGAACCTTGTAGAAAACTAGTCATCCTAACTGACAGATATGGTCATGACATGACAGAACAAGTAAACAAGTTTTCCAAAATGAAAATCTCAGGATTTGTTAAACTTGGTGCCAGACTGTTAGAAGGAAGCATGCCCAGGAGTAAAAGTGAAGTATCATATCTTCCATCAGTTGATTTCATTGGACTGGCAGGCAGATCAACAATTTTTAGAAAAAACAAACGTATGAAGCTACAAGGGATATTCAGTAAGGATTGCAACACTTTTTTTTTTTTTTCCTCAGCCAATTTCGGTTGAAAAACTGCGGAATTTGTTGTGGGACATCATGGAATATTCCCGCTTCAGCCCCTTTTGTTTCATGAAATTCCAATAGGTGGCGGCGCTATAAGTAGCATTCAAAATATCATTTGTAACAGAGGTGTGTTCCAAGCACAGAGCTGTCATTGAGATTCTTTTGGTGGAAAACCAGAACAGATATTCATAGGCACTTGCAGAATGTCTGTGGAGATGTGGCAGTGAACAACAGCATGGTGAGTCTGGAGAGACATCTATTATTGCAACAAGGCCCATACAGCTGTGACCCCTGCATTGTTGGAACATGCAGACATTCACATTGACGGATCACAATCAAGACACCCTGCTGCTAGAATGGATGTCTTTGTTGGTAGTGCTGACACACTTGTCCACCACTTGTGATACTCAGAGGTGTGTGCCCACTGGATTCTTCACCGCCTCGCTGTACACCATAAAGAGCAACGAAGGACCATCTGTGCAGAATTGCTTTCGCATTATGAGGCTGATGTGACAATTTTATGTCGAAAATCATCACAGGCAGTGGAATATGGGTTCATCACATTGAATCTGAAACAAAACAGCAGTCCGTTGAGTGGCACCACAGCTCTCTCCTCTGAAGAAAAAGTTCAAAGCTGCACCATCAGCCATTAGTCGTGGGACCAGTCTTCCGGGACACTAAAAGGGTTATGCTGTTTGATGTGCTCCCTTATGGTGCAACAACCAACTCTTAAGTGTATTGTGCAAATGAACTTCACAACAATGCAAGGCCTCACACATGTCTGCACACTCGAGAGAAACTCACAAACCTTCGTTGGACTGTCCTTCCTCATCCACTCTACAGCCTGAATCTCGCACCTTCTGACTTCCATCTGTTTGGTCCAGTGAAGGATCCACTACATGGGAAGCATTACGTGGGTGATGGAGAGGTTATTGTTGCAACAAGACATTGGCTCCAATGTCGACCAGGTGAGTGGTACCGTGTGGGCATACAGCCCCTCCAAATAAGGTGGCATAAGGTCATCACATTGAAAAGGAATTTTGTTGAAAAACATGGTTTTGTAACTAAAAGAGTGGGGAATAATATGGTGTATTGGAATCCTGAATAAAACAAAACTACTTTCAGAAAAAATAGTGTTGCGTTACTTATTGAACTCCGCTAAAAAGTGTTCACTTAAATGCACACAAATGTGGTGCTCCTGAACATTGTCACCATAATCTACCACTAAAGGGTTTTGTGAATGATGAAATACTCACAGTCAATGATCAGTTCACCAAATATGCAAACTTTTTTAAAAAGTTAATAGAAAATCCAAGATAAGTGTGACAATATTATGAAAAGGATAGTTGCTACTCACCTATGATGGTGATGCTGAGTTGCAGATAGGCACAACAGAGAGACTGTCAGAAAGTGTGCTCTTGACTAACAAGACCTTCATCAGAAATAGCTCCACACACACACACACACACACACACACACACACACACACAGCGTCTCTGGCTGCTTAGACTGTGGTCTCTGGTCTGTGTACTTCAAAAAATGCAAATGTGGAAACAAACTTGTTACTTTATGGAGTGGAATTTTAGATTATCAGGAAGTTATGGCTTTAGTAATTGTAAAGTTACTAACAGTTTGTAAATTATCCAAGGCATGTTTTCATTTTTTTTTTCAATGTTGGCATCTTTTATTGTGGCGATAGTCTGATTTTTTTGTGTATCTTCTTTCGCACAGTGTCAGGCAAATGTGGTTGGATTCCTTGCTTCAGTTGTGGCAATAGTGATGGGAGGTTTCAAGAGCAGGAGTGTGCGGCTTGACCATGCACTTCTTATGTGTGCCAGCAGTTTAGTGACTGCTTCACTTGCCAGCTTTGTTCTAGGTAAAACTAACTCTCTAGTTATTTTCTTGTCTGTATTTAGTTGTAATTAACATTATTATATGGCTTCAGTAACTTTGATAGTGACAGGTATGTAAATATTAATATTTGTTGTTTGTTTGTGGATTTCATTAATTATTGTTGAAATAACTTTTCTTTTTAATTGAACGTGAAAACCTCTAATCAAACCAAAATCTGTACTTAGTGGAGCAGTACTATTTACGTGGATAAAAATTGGGGAATCTTTGACATGATGCACATCTTTTACTTTCATCATTCTGATACATAAGTACTGTTTTGAGTTGATAATTATGTTGAATTTCTTTGTGCTCAATTTGCACTAATAAGCTATTTGTTCTTTTTTAGGTCTTACAACTGCTGCAGTGATAGTTTTCTCACGGCATTGTAGCATCAATCCCGATAATGTAGCTACTCCAATTGCAGCAAGTCTTGGTGACGTTACATCACTCGCTCTTCTCTCATGGATATCAACTGTCCTCTATGATGCTATAGGTACTAATATTTTCTTTGTGCAGTTTTTAAATATGGTTCCAATCTATTAAAACTATAAAACTAGGAAAATTAGTGATTGAAAATGCAAAAAGTTGAACAGAAAAGATATATGGAACAGTTACTTGTGAAATGTGACAAACTGTGGAAAATGCAATTACTGATGTACTTGTGTACTTCAGGGTAGGTATGAACTGAGAATGATTCTATAATTGTTGGCGTATTATTGGGCCCCAAGCCATAGAAACATGGAAAGTTTTAATTCTTGTTCTTTCTCAAATATTTGTCAGTCCCCTGAGAACTTCCACCACATGTAGTAAATACTGATTGTGCTAAATATCTTCAGGTTATTTCCAGGTGAATGTATATTGACTTAAACCATGTGGACAGTAAAGGAAAATATTTAAATTGGTGGTGGTGGTGGTGGTGGTGGTGGTGGTGGT
Organism: Schistocerca americana; assembly: GCF_021461395.2. NCBI lineage: Eukaryota > Metazoa > Arthropoda > Insecta > Orthoptera > Acrididae > Schistocerca > Schistocerca americana. Next base: position 426,515,700 of record NC_060130.1, on the reverse strand, counting down.
GGTGTACTCCTGAAGCTCACATCTAAAATAGGGACACTGCACTCTGTTAAATTTCCTCACACACAGCATAAAAATTGCAGTAGGTAGTGAGTCTTCACCACTAGTGTCATCTGTAGTCTGCAACTTGTAGTGCTATCTTGCCTGTGTGTATGTAAGTATGGAATACTTTTATTGCAACTAAATTGCTGTCACTATAAGTTTAGATGAACAGTAAAAGCCTGTGTATAATTTAGGCATCAAACACGGAACTGTGATAGCACCACTCAGTCGTACACTCTTAATGACAATGAACTTCAGTTTACTGTCTATAAAGTACTGTATATTGGCCTCTCTTGGGCACTTAAAGGTAAAGACTGCAGTTGTAAAAGAGCCAAAATTTGTAAAGAAGACTGAATAGGTTAATAAAATAGTGATAGTTTATGGAAATAAGTAAACACGAAATCAGTCTGTGCAGAGGCATAACAATGGTAACTAGCATCTAACCTTCTATGAATCAGTTACTTGTGATCTTATTTTTAAAACTATGACCTTTTTATATTTTTCCACTAAAAGATTACACTACTCTCAAATATACTTGTCTTTACACAATGTAACACAAAAGGGAGACCCCAAATTACACACTTACCCGATTTTCATATGCTTAACTTCTTAATCCACAGTTTCTAGCTGTCTGAGTAGAATTATACAAAGTTTCAGTCAACAGCAGCAGACATCATGAAAAAGGAAAATGCTCTGTGAATCAAGCGTTCGTAGTATTAGCCATTTTAGGGCTAATCTAATTTGATGATCAACCATCTGATACAGCTATAGAAACTGCTAAAACTGAATTTATTGTAAATGTTTATAATATTGTTCATTTCATAACAATGTAAAGGGCTTTTTTCCCAAAATACTTGAAGATACTTTGTTGTAAAATAAACTGTCGTTTAAAAACAAAATTTACTGTCTCAGCACTTACATCTTTTGACCTATAGTGACATAAAAGCAAAGTATTACTAGTTTATGACACAGCTCCTGCCTTCTACCAGACTTGTGTTAACACAGTACTTGTCTTCTCTCCTTCAGAAGTTCTACATAAACACAGATTTCATTCAAAGGAACATAGGAAATATTTGTACGTTTCAGTTAAATAACTGTCAAGTCTCATGCACAACTAAGACATTTGTTAAGTCATACCACACTTTTTTGAGAGAGAGAAAAACAAAATTACTTAAATGAACATAGAATTTCAGCCCACACCATAGCCATAGATCTCCACATCACAATTTAAGCCATATCCACTCCTGTAAACACACAGATTTTTATATCCACCTCCATTGAATGTTTAGTGGTAGCCTGTAAGATATCTAATTGTTAATGTACGGAAAGTTCTGGTTGAAAATACCAAATTATTTAGGAATAAAGGAGACGACTCACCTAAAGACGGAAGCACTGCTTCGTCGCCAAATACACGCACGGAAGGTACAGAGCTTTACTTTGCTAGCTTTCTCAAGCTGGAGGAGAAATGTGCGCGCACCCCCCTCCTCCCCCCTCCCCCTCCCCCTCCCCCCCCCCCCCTACACACACACACACACACACACACACACACACACACACACACACACACACACACACACACACACCACCCCTTTCTCATTACCCTCGCCCAGTACTTGTCAGCTTGATGTGAGCTGCCATCTCGCGCCCTAGCTTATGAAATGAAATAGAGTGCTCGGCTGTCTGCCATGTGTCCCCTCTACCTAAACCCCTAGCTAGCCCACGGACAGCTCCCAACTCCCGCGAGCTGCTAGACGCTTTCCCCCAACCACCTCCCTGCCTCCCACTTCTCTCCATCCCTCACCCCACACTGCACCTAAACCTCACCCCAGTACACTCACCATGATCAACATACAATAACAAACTATGAAATCACTCATGCTCACAGAATTAAAACATAGATGAGCTGTGCCTCCTAGAGGCTGTTAGCCAGACAAACTTAACCATCATGCCTGACTGATAACAGGTGGCATCAGCATTCACTTGTACTCCTATTTAGTGTGTCACATTACCCGTCAGCGCTTATTACAACTAATGATATATCCAGACTGAAAAATTTATTCACAAGGCAAAGTTTCTTAAATTCAGAGAGAAAATGATTTACTTGCTAAGGACTTGTATCAGTGGTGGAAGTTATACCTTCTTATCCTCCAGTGTTGAGTTTTGTTGGTGCTCTAGTTCAGTTTATTCTTTTGACGAGTGCTACTGTTTGCTCTTGCATGGTCATATCAAGCTGAACTGTTCTGAAGGTGCCTGTATGTGGCTTTGCATGTACAACACATGTCAACATAAAAATAATTGGAAGAAAGAGAATTTTTGTCTTTCTGATTGCCCCGATTGCTGTGTGTATCAGTTTTTGTTAAAATTTAGAATGCCTTGTTTTAGAGTGAGAATATGTCTGGAATATTTAGACTTTCAGCTTTCCTGGTCATGTATTCCGTAGTTTACTACTGAATAGGAATATGAGGTGAGTCAGGAAAAAAGATCCATGCCATGAGGGATGATAGTACTGGTGAATCTGAATAAATAACTTCGTACGGACATATGCCTTATTCCAAATGCTTTCAGAGCTAAACCACATTTAATGTCAGTTTTCTGTGGTTTTCTTGAATAACTCGAAAACTGGAGCCACTAGCAAAAACCTGTCACAGCATAAAATTCAACTACATAACATTTCCTACAACAAAGTCCCTATTCATTTTTTCTTTAGCGCTAATAGTTTGTGTGAAGAGAGTGAGATGATATTGAAAATCTCACATGACATGCATTTGCTGTAGCTTAGGTAGTTTTTGTAGGCCAATTTGAGGTAGTTTCCTCACTATAGTCTGATTTATAGTAGTTGTCACTTGACAGGCAACGTGCTGCAGGGCTCCCGCCACCAATAAACCAATGGCAGCCGGCGCTGTCGGCTGCCACTGCATTGCCACTTCACTCTGCCGAGCTGACTAAGGCATTGTGCCAGCCAGTCCTCAGCGAGCCGTTGTAGACGTGCGGGTGAGAGATTTGAGTGACTTGTAGCTTCGCGTGTTTACAATGTCTGATGAAAGCAGTCGCAAGAGAGGGAGGCCGAGGCTGCACACTCCTCGGAGACCTACAAAAAGTGGCGGACATGGCGTCGTTATACGCAGTCAGGCACGTGAATACGTGTGTTCCTTAAGGGAGTATTTTGAGAGAGAGAGGGATGCAGGAGGGCCTCTCATTCCTTTGGATAAGGTGGTGGAGCGAACTGCAGCTGCTCTGCAAGTTAGCGAACGATCAGTAATAAGAATCTGCAAGGAGAAATTCACGAAAGAAGGCTCAAGTGACTCATCTAAATTGGAGACACCTGGGAAAAGGAGGCGACTAGAGAAGAGGGTCACAAAACTTTACTCTTTTTCAGGAAGATGGCATTCGTCATCAAATATACACATTTTATTCGAGGAAGGAGTATCCAACACTCAAAAAAACTACATGCTACCCTCACAGCGGCTGACCTATTTCAGGGTAGTAAATCGTCTTTAAGAGTCGTGAAAATGTTAGGATTCCGCTATAAATCCATCTCTGGCAGAAAGTTACTAATGGAACACCAAGATATTGCAGCCTGGCGATGCCGCTTTCTTAGAGAATTAGTGGGGACAAATTTTGATGATGGCAGCTCCGATCGGCAGAGGAAAAAGGATAATTGTAGCACATGCCGGAAATTCAAAAGGTTTCATTCCAAATTGTCTGCTGCTATTCAGTTCAAATAAGACCTCCGACTACCACGAAGAGGTGAACCACAATACTTTTGTGAAATGGTTTGAAGACTGTGTGCTCCAGAACTTAACAAAAAACTCTATCATTGTTATGGATAACGCTCCTTATCATTCAGTAATACAAGTCAAAGCACCCACAAAGGCAACGAGGAAAAACGACATTGTTAGCTGGTTACAGAAACATAAGGTGCAGTTCGACAGTAATTTTACAAGGGCAGAATTATTAGAACTTGTATCACAACACAAACCAAAGAACCCGATTTACATTATGGATGAAGTAGCAAAAAAATACGGGCATAAAGTGCTCAGATTGCCTCCTTACCATTGCCATTTCAATGCAATAGAGCTGATTTGGGCTCAGGTTAAGCGGCATATTGCTGCAGAAAATAAGAAATTTACATTAACCGAAGTGGAACGCCTTTTGAAAGAGGCAATTGAAATTGTGACATCGGAAGACTGGCAGAAGGTAGTAGTACATCACGTGAAAGGAGTGATACAGGACACATGGAACAATGAAGGTATCTTACAACAAAGTGTCAAAGACTTGATTATATTTGTCAATACGAGCAGCGAGACGGATAGTTCCACTGACTCTGACTCTGAATTAAGCGGTGTTTTCGCATTGTCTGATTAGTGTGTAGTGTACTTACTGCCATTAAATAGTGTGTTTGTGAATTTATTTCGATTAATTCTTATTCTTGTTGTGAGACTAAGAAATACTGTTTGGCCAGCTCTCTTCATCTCCTTACGGTAAGTTAGACTGAATTTTAATTCTATTTCATTTTGTATATACACCAAGATGTTATTCAATGTGTGTAATAGTTTTCGAGATTTGCAATCTAAAGAAGAAAACTTTTCCGGACGCGAAAATTTCTCACACTTCAATAGTTAATGTAACATTTTGTGCTTTTGTCCATGCCATTTTATAATCATAAATTATTTTACTTTTGTTCTAACCTTAAGACCATTGTAATTTATTGCTCAGACAATACACACACACACACACGCACGAAAGACAAGGTACAATTCAATTAGCAACCCACAAGTGGCCAGCGGCGCCTTGGGCAACAGCCTGTATAGTTATTAGTTCCAACAAGGGTTGCAGCCAAGTGGCCTGTAGTGGCTGCACCAAGCACAAACTTCATGTGCAAACTATGAAATGGTGCACACACCGAATTGGTAGTTACAGCAACTGTTGCTTCTATCTACACAGAATTAATAAATTTTGTTTAATTTGGAGCAACTATGGATTTATTTGTCTTGTTGTCACCCAGTTGCACTATCAAAAGGTTCAGCTTATTGCCTCAAAAATCCATTGTTATCTCGAGTATGAACAGATGTAAACAGTTGTAACATTTTATTAAATAAAAAACCTCTATTGTCAACTTTCAATTAGAATGAAATTTTATTTCCAAAATTCAGTTTTCTGTTTCTGAAAGTATTGTAATTCATTCCAGGGAAAACCGACTGGCTGGCCCCACTTATCATTTCTGGTTTTGTTCTTGTGACTCCTTTGTGGGTTTGGATTTCAAAGCAGAATAAGCACACACGAGAAGTTCTTTACTGTGGATGGACACCAGTGTTGGTGGCAATGCTTATTAGCAGGTAAGACTCAATATTACTATTTTATCGAAACTTAACTGGAGCTTAATGTGACAAATGGCTCTTCGGTTTTTTAAGAGCTGCATTCGTTTATTCATTCAGAAATTGTTCCAGGCTAGTTTGTAAATGTTAGAATGGAAAATGCATTGACAAAAGAAATTTAGACTGCAACGTGAAGAAATACTCCTGAAAATAAAATCTTCAGAGTTTGTGGGCCATTTCAGTTTTCTTCTTCTTCTTCTACTATTACTACTACTACTACTACTAATAATAATAATAATAATAATAATAATAATAATAATACACTGGGATCATCATCTTTTTGTCTGTAATTGTCAGAACACATGCCATAGTCAGTGTCATGTTCACATCTGTGAGGGTTGCTCTCCTGTGCTTTTATTTGAAGAAAGGGAATTATTGGTTAAAAAAATCCTTAGCCTTTCATTGGTAGGTCACCTATGTCAATTTCAGTAACAAGCAATTGAAAGAAGGGAATGTTACTGAAATATGCCAAAACATAAATACAGTAAAACTTCATTTATACTTCTTTCACTTATACGTTTTTCCCACTGATACGAAGTTATGATGCAGTGTTTCAGAGTGGGTTGCCGGTAAGGCCAATGCTAGACAATAATGAAATTTGATAGTGTAATGAAGAACTTTGTCAAAGTTAGGCATTGGTCAAATTTTCTTTGATCAAATCTAGCACTTCGCCTTAGATTTGATCAAAGGAAGCTTTCATCTTATGTTTACTGCATGGAGAAATCAACCGCTTGGAGCGTTAGCATCGCTACAGCTGTCTGACACACAATTTTTATCAACACGACTCCCAAATTTACATGGTGCGTCGCATATATAACAAAATTGATAGAAATATTTGAAGAAGATGAAGCACTGTGTAGCTTATGACATCTCGAAAACAAAAACAGAAGAAAAAGTGAGCTATAAAAAAACTGCAGATGCTATTAGCTATGAAGTACAGCCAGGATATACCCCTGAGAATATAAAGGAGAAATTCTACAACTTCTGTGGAAATAAAAATTTTTCGTGACTGCAGTATGTATTAAATTTATTTGCGTCCACGTACTCCTCCTTCAGTGTGTTATAAATAGCTTCAAACATTTCTAGTATTATTTTCGTCAATGTGCAGTGCAGCATTAGAGTGCTATACCTGTACTGTAAACTAGAGTAGCTAGAAATCACAGTATTAAAGTAAGTCTATCTTTTGCAGATGTAGCCTCAGCTTCATAATATGAGGAGCCACTTTCTTGAGCACATATTGAAATGTATTCTTGTCCATTCCCAAAGGGGTTTTCATGCGACTTCACGTCCTCGACTTGCAGCTCCCGTAGCAAATTTTGTTGTATATCTTCCGCATGTAAGGATGTAAAGGCATATCTCACTAGGGGTAAGATAGATACTGCCTTCAGGAAAATTAGAGACCTTTGGAGAAAAGAGAACCGCTTGTATGAATATCAAGAGCTCAGATGGAAACCTGTTTCTAAGCAAGGAAGGGAAAGCAGGAAGGTGGAAGCAGTATATAGAGGGTCTATACAAGGGTGATGTACTTCAGGACAATATTATGGAAATGGAAGATGATGTAGATGAAGATGAAATGGGAGATGTGATACTGCGTGAAGAGTTTGACAGAGCACTGAAAGACCTAAGTCGAAACGAGGCCCCGTGAGTAGACAACATCCCATTAGAGCTACTGACAGCCTTGGGAGAGCCAGTCCTGACAAAACTCTACCATCTGGCCAGCAAGATGTATGAGACAGGTGAAATTCCCTCAGACTTCAAGAAGAATATAATAATTCCAGTCCCAAAGAAAGTAAGTGCTGACAGATGCGAAAATTACCGAACAATCAGTTTAATAAGTCACAGCTGCAAAATACTAACGCGAATTCTTTACAGACGAATGGAAAAACTGGTAGAAGCCGACCTCGGGGATGATCAGTTTGGATTCCGTAGAAATATTGGAACACGTGAGGCAATACTGACCCTACGACTTATCTTAGAAGCTAGATTAAGGAAAGGCAAACCGACATTTCAAGCATTTGTAGACTTAGAGAAAGCTTTTGACAATGTTGACTAAAATACTCTTTTTCAAATTCTGAAGGTGGCAGGGGTAAAATACAGGGAGTGAAAGGCTATTTACAATTTGTACAGAAAGCAGATGGCAGTTATAAGAGTCGAGGGACATGAAAGGGAAGCAGTGGTTGGGAAGGGAGTGAGACAGGGTTGTAGCCTATCCCGAATGTTATTCAACCCGTATATTGAGCAAGCAGTGAAGGAAACAAAAGAAAAATTCAGAGTATGAATTAAAATCCATGGGGAAGAAATAAAAACTTTGAGGTTTGTCGATGACATTGTAATTCTGTCAGAGACAGCAAAGGACCTGGAAGAGCAGTTGAACGGAATGGACAGTGTCGTGAAAGGAGGATATGAGATGAACATCAACAAAAGCAAAATGAGGATAATGGAATGTAGTCTAAGTCGAGTGATGCTGAGGGAATTAATTGGGAAATGGTACGCTTAAAGTAGTGGATGAGTTTTGCTATTTGGAGAGCAAAATAATTGATGATGGTTGAAGTAGAGAGGATATAAAAAGTAGACTGGCAATGGCATGGAAAGCGTTTCTGAAGAAGAGAAATTTAACATCGAGCATAGATTTAAGTGTCAGGAAGTCGTTTCTGAAAGTATTTGTATGGAGTGTAGCGATGTATGGAAGTGAAACATGGACGATAACTAGTTTGGACAAGAAGAGAATAGAAGGTTTCGAAATGTGGTGCTACAGAAGAATGCTGAAGATTAGATGGGTAGATCACATAACTAATGAGGAGCTATTGAATAGAATTGGGGAGAAGAGAAATCTTGACTAGAAGAATTTAGTATTGGAGTGCAGCGTGGAGGGTAAAAATCATAGAGGGAGACAAAGATATGAGTACACTAAGCAGATTCAGAAGGATGTAGGTTGCATAGGTACTGGGAGATGAAGCAGCTTGCACAGGATAGAGTAGCATGGAGAGCTGCATCAAATCAGTCTCTGGACTGAAGACCACAACAGCAGCAACAACAACAACAACAACAACAACATCTTTTGCATCTCGCCGTGAAGTCCATGGCTTCACCCAAATATGTTTCCTTTTCTTCTGCTTCTCTTGCAAGTGCAATAACAATGCAATTGCAGTGCATGCAACTGCAGACCAGGTATAATTTCACTTATGGCGTCGGTGGCATGGCGTGGTGTGTTGATGTTGGCAACGACCATTCATTGCGGGGAATTCATTTCACCACAAAGTAAATAATTAAATCTGTTCTTGCTGTATTGATGACAGATTCTTGTATGTACCTTTGTCCACTCAGTAAATTAGTTATACTCGTAAACTGAACATTTCATTACAAAACATTTGCATTATATGAAGATGGTGTTGCCAACATCAGCACACTACACTGCCAATGCCATAAGTAAAATTGAGTTGCAGAGAATAGTATTTAGTCATCATCTGCCATTTATGAAGGAACTTTGACAAAATACTTGATGACAGCGTAATATCCCCTTTGGCGCCATGTCAAAGATAACTGTCAAAGAAAATTGATAGTATAATTCTGGCCTAAGCTCTATCTATTAACACGGCACCATGGTCACCAACTAGAAAATTGCTTCGTTGCAAGCATCTGAATCCAACTAACACTGAATTTTTAATGTGACAGACTTGAGATTGTTTTATAGATTGACAGATATGGAACATCAGTATAAACTGAAATAAGAGTTTTCACAAAAACAAAATGTTATACAGAGACTGTACAATATTGGAAAGTACAGTATAATGTATGAAGCTTACTATTACGGCAGTGGTGATAGCAATAGGGAAGATTGGTAGTAGGTGTAACACTCGTTTGTTTTTCCGAATTACACGACTTCTGCTGAACTAGGGCACAACTGGACAAGAAATGTTGCATGTCACTTGGGAATCCCGAAACACATCACACCTCATACTGTATAGGCTATAGTACAGTATTACTGTGTTTCTAATTATTTTGAGAACTGGTAACATGAGTGGAAGAAAAAAGAAAAGCATTACTATCGCTGAAAAGATACGAATTTTGAGAGTTGTGAAGGAAAACAGTAATAGAAAGCGAAAGGATATTGCCAAGGAATTAGGAATTTCTGTGTCTACTTTAAATTCTGTAGGTGCAGAGGCAAAAGAAATTGAAGATAGTACATGTGTGTTTGGAATTTCTATTAGTAAGCGGACATGCATTCAGGACGGGAAATATGAAGATGTGGAAGATTGTTTGTTGCAGTGGTTCAGGCAACATAAAACAGAAGGCATTCCTATTATAGGCCCAATGCTTTGTGAAAAAGCAAATGAATTTGCAATTTGACTCAGTGTGGAAAATTTCAGTGCTTCATAAGGTTGGCTGCACAAATTTACGGTAAGACGTGGCATCAGCTATCAGAATGTATGTGGCAAAAGCAAAAGTGTTGATTTCGAGACAGTGCGAGATTGGAAGGAAACCCCTTTGAAAGAACTGACATCCCAATATGCTCTTAAAAACATTTTCAATGTGGATGAGACGGGCTTGTTTTACAATGTAATGCCTGACCGTACAGTGGCATTTAAAGGTGAGAACTATCACGGAGGAAAACAGAGTAAACAACGTGTAACAGTGCTGTTATGTGCTAACAGTGATGGTAGTGAGAAGCTCCCCTTACTTACATTCAGGAAATTTGCCGCGCCCCGTTGTTTTAAGAACATTGTCACATTTCCCACAAAATACTCTGGTAACAAGAAATCGTGGATTACGACAAGTTTTCCAAAGCTGGCTTCGAAGTGTTGCGAAAATGGGTGCAGCAGGCTGGAAGATTTTATTGCTCGTAGGCAGGTGTGCAACATATCCTCACCTTACTTCTTATTTGAGAAATATTATCGTGGAATTCTTTCCTGCGAATAGCATGAGGGCGCTCCAGCCACTTGACGTTGGAATAATACATAATTTCAAGTTGCATTATCACAAAATGCTCATGCAGCATACCATCAGGCGTGTAAACATCGAAAAAAAGGAAGAAATGAAAATAAACATTTTACAGGTAAGATTTTCACTTTGCATTTATTTCATGTTGTGCTACTGGAGCCAAAGAACACTTCAAGAAATTATTAATGAATTTGTTTCTTCTGATAGACAATGCACTACATTGCAGCTTCATGGCACAGTGTTTCAGATGATACCATTCAGAACTGTTTCCGAAAAGCCAGATTTGAGATGATGTCAATGATCGTGGTGGAAATGATCATACTGGTGATATTTCACCTAATGATGAAGAATGGACTCGACTTGAAGAGCAGATCTCATTTGAGGATTATGTGAACATTGGTGAAAACCTTGTTACTACAGAACCCATGACTATCGCTGATAGTTAAGTGTGCATCTTGGACCTGGACAAGGAAGAAACTGATAATGAGAATGATACAGAAGAGCGTCAGCATTCCTCCATGATGTTTAATAATGCAGTAAATGCAATAGAAATAATTAAACTATTTGTGATGTGCCACAATGTTTTTGGCAAAATAATGACAGAGTTATCCCATTTTGAGGGTACAGTGTACACTGTTGCTGCACCAAAGAAAAAACAAGCAGAAGTTATGGACTTTTTTACGAAATGTGTTCTTCTGTGTAGAGGTTTACATTTTACTTTATCTCTTTGTTAAGTATGATACCTAGTAAGCCTATATAACATATGTAGAATGTAACTTTTTATTTACTGGATTTTTCATTTGTGTTTAGCAATTAATTTGATAGTATAGTTCTATATCTCATGTATAAGTTTTCCATACATATTAACAAAGTTTTACTGTATTAGTGTTGTGCTGCTGAGGTTGCTTCCTGAGACTTCTTTATATAGTTGAAGACATTAGAAGAGAAATGTAGATTTCAAAGTTTCTTGATTGACATCCACTGTACTATGAACTGCACCTTGAAGAGGTGTTGATTTACAGATCTGAGAGTACTCTGGGACACGGAGTATACAGGAATCCCAGCCTGTACTCAAATTGAAATTACTTTGTGACTGGCAGATTGTAGTGGTGAGGGGACAGTGTTGCCAACGTGCAGTCACCCGTGTTTCACAAGGTGCTGCCCATATCTACAAAATGGGCAACACAGTGAACATGTGGTGCTCGAGAAAGAACTAAGATTGGATGGTGGCTGGTCCTACCACTCAACTCATGGAAATGTCAATCACAAAGTAATTTTAATTGTAATATGGTGTGCAAAGTTGCTGTTTCATGTCACATTGCAGTTCAGAAACAAACATTACCAAACATTGTCTCCTCCAGCTTTGTTAGTGGCAATAGTGCCTAGGAATCAAAATTGGATTCTTTACAGGAAGCACTAATTCCAGTTGCTAAAAGAGCATTTCCATAGAGTGCACTTTCAAACAGTGTTCTAGTGAAAGGGCTGTGTAATGCTGCAGTATATCTGCATGAGAAAAAGACGAGATTGACAATATGTTTCAGATAAAGTCTATAAAATCTTTATTTTTCAGTCAATGTAAAGGGCTTTCTCAGACCTGCCACAGATCTATTGAGTCATCTCTACACTGTAGGAGTTAAAAGCAACATGTGATTGTCACAAGGTGTACATGGAGAAACTGGGAGCACAATGAAATAATGTATTACAAAGCATGGGTACCATACACCTTAAAAACAAAGTATGAAACCTGTGGTAGTGGAGAACAGGGATGGCTTTGGTCAGGATGTAGACTTTAACATGTGTTAGCCAAAAAAATTGGTGTTAACAAAAGGAAATTCCAGAAAGATGTAGAGTCTTATATGAATGAGTAACTTTAACAGATAGGATGGCTAGAAGCTATTGAATTACTGTGGTTTGCAGTGCTCTTTGGGTGGTATAGACATGCCAGGAATTCACATCAGCAGCAATGTAAAAATAGTATTTTTGTTTCTGACATGTAATAATAACTACTTTACTCCTCCTCGTACTCCATGCTGCAAGTACTTAACTAATGACACAATAAACAAATGAAAGCCTGAGATATTTTTACCCAAAAATCCCTAGTGTAAAGAAAAAGAATGGGGTAACACATCTTTTATATATGAATGTGACACTGCTTTTCAGCAGTGTTCAGCCAATTGTGGACATCAGAAGACTCGAAAAGAAAATCCAACAGAGGGTTCAAAACACTTTGTTGTTGCAGAAGTTGAAGAAGAAATTGATTCGCTCTAATCACCTGAAACTTATCTTGCATTGACATCAGTTATGAGAGCCTACAGACTCAAATATGATGGAAGCAACACTATTTTGTGTCCTTTTTGTGTTAGAAATGTTTAATTTGAAGGCTAGAAAAGCTAATTTTTTCTTCAGTACTAATGTGCTGTTCTATTAGTCATTACTGGCTTTGATGATGCACATTTTTGTCAAACTGTTTTACACCTCCGTTAATTTTTATGCTTGAAGTCTACACTACAGTGCAGTGAATTCCATAAGTAGTTTGAGTTAACCTCGTTTCTGTTTGTATGTGTATGGTAAGTAATATGTGGCCATCTGGTCAAGTAAATTCCTTTAAAGTGATGATTCATGTTTGTTTCTGGTGAGACAATTTTGAGGGTGTAAAAAAAAATTACTTCCTGCGTAGAGATGCACCTTAATGCCCTTATTCTCCCATAGAAGCATAAAATCGTGCTATGCAGTAAGTTTGAGAGTGGTGACTCTCCAGTATAGGTAATGCTATAATGGCTCACATTGAGAACAACTACGCCGGCCGCGGTGGTCTAGCGGTTCTAGGCGTTCAGTCCGGAACCGTGCGACTGCTACGGTCGCAGGTTCGAATCCTGCCTCGGGTATGGATGTGTGTGATGTCCTTAGGCTGGTTAGGTTTAAGTAGTTCTAAGTTCTAGGGGACTGATGACCACAGATGTTAAGTCCCATAGTGCTCAGAGCCATTTTGAGAAAAACTACAGTATAACCCCTCTTTTACATTCCTGGAATTACATTTTCACGCTGTTTGACAGTCTTTATCATTCCCGTCAAATTTTCTATGCTCACAATGTTAATTAACCCCCAGTTTTGCATTAACATACTTATAACTTTCTCATGATTTACACTTAATGAACAAATGTTCATAGAGAAATCAATTGACATAACTGATGCTAAATTACAATGCATGGTGTTGGTCGTCAAATAGTGTTAACAATTATTACATGGTCAAATTTATTGACACCAGGGTGCTCTACACAACAGATATGAGCTGGTAAACGAGTAAAGGTCTGGACAATTTGGGCTTTATCTCCTTTCGCTGCCAAACACTACTCGGCGTAGTAGCTGATGGGAGTAACTAGGTTGGTTAGAGTTTGGTATCAGGACCAATCACAACCATTTCCTAACTGTCACCACTGCATCTGCACACCTTTGTGATTGTTTTGATCGTCGTGATTTGCATTATTCGAACCATATTTATGAGGGTTGCCAAGAAAGTAATGCACTGCATTTTATTTCTTAGCCGAAAACAATGCTACGAATGTAAATGATTCACACTGTGAAGCACTGGCTCTGCCACCAGGACAAGGACTGATACCGACAGGGCATACAGGTCTTTATTTTCACTGGAGGAAGGCCGTAGAACAGGATGGAGATTACGCAGAAAAATAGGGTGTGTAGATAAAACACCATTCTTTTGTGTGTGTAATTCTCATTATGTTGAATAAAGAATTGTTGAAGAAAAATGAGGTGCATTAATTTCTGGGCAACTGTCACAGTGTGTTTCATTGTTTGGCTACTTGAAGCACTAATTGACACATTTGCTCTCTTCGCAGCAAGTGTTTTTGGCTTGGACACTGCACCAGTTATGTATTGTTTCATGCTTAGCAACATGTGTTCTGAAAATTTATTCTCATTGTCAAGTGCATATATTTGCTTAAGTATTTTTTGTGATGTTTCGCAAACAAACAAACAATGTGAGTGATAGTTTGCTTGTGTGTGGGTTTCTACATAACTGAAGAGGCACAGTACCTGATTACCTCAAAAAGACGATTACATCTACATCTACATTGATACTCCGCAAGCCACCCAACGGTGTGTGGCGGAGGGCACTTTACGTGCCACTGTCATTACCTCCCTTTCCTGTTCCAGTCGCGTATGGTTCGCGGGAAGAACGACTGTCTGAAAGCCTCCGTGCGCGCTCTAATCTCTCTAATTTTACATTCGTGATCTCCTCGGGAGGTATAAGTAGGGGGAAGCAATATATTCGATACCTCATCCAGAAACGCACCCTCTCGAAACCTAGACAGCAAGCTACACCGCGATGCAGAGCGCCTCTCTTGCAGAGTCTGCCACTTGAGTTTATTAAACATCTCCGTAACGCTATCACGGTTACCAAATAACCCGGTGACGAAACGCGCCGCTCTTCTTTGGATCTTTTCTATCTCCTCCGTCAACCCGACCTGGTACGGATCCCACACTGATGAGCAATACTCAAGTATAGGTCGAACGAGTGTTTTGTAAGCCACCTCCTTTGTTGATGGACTACATTTTCTAAGCACTCTCCCAATGAATCTCAACCTGGTACCCGCCTTACCAACAATTAATTTTATATGATCATTCCACTTCAAATCGTTCCGTACGCATACTCCCAGATATTTTACAGAAGTAACTGCTACCAGTGTTTGTTCCGCTATCATATAATCATACAATAAAGGATCCTTCTTTCTATGTATTCGCAATACATTACATTTGTCTATGTTAAGGGTTAGTTGCCACTCCCTGCACCAAGTGCCTATCTGCTGCAGATCTTCCTGCATTTCGCTGCAATTTTCTAATGCTGCAACTTCTCTGTATTCTACAGCACCATCCGTGAAAAGCCACATGGAACTTCCAACACTATCTACTAGGTCATTTATATATATTGTGAAAAGCAATTATCCCATAGCACTCCCCGTGGCGTGCCAGAGGTTACTTTAATGTCTGTAGATGTCTCTCCATTGATAACAACATGCTGTGTTCTGTTTGCTAAAAACTCTTCAATCCAGTCACACAGCTGGTCTGATATCCTGTAGGTTCTTACTTTGTTTATCAGGCGACAGTGAGGAACTGTATCGAACGCCTTTCGGAAGTCAAGGAAAATGGCATCCACCTGGGAGCCTGTATCTAATATTTTCTGGGTCTCATGAACAAATAAAACAAGTTGGGTCTCACATGATTGCTGTTTCTGGAATCCATGTTGATTCCTACAGGGTAGATTCTGAGTTTCCAGAAATGACATGATACGCGAGAAAAAAAACATGTTCTAAAATTCTACAACAGATTGATGTTAGAGATATAGGCCTATAGTTTTGCGCATCTGCTTGACGACCCTTCTTGAAAACTGGAAGTACATGTGCTCTTTTCCAATCATTTGGAACCTTCCATTCCTTTAGAGACTAGCAGTACATGGCTGTTAGAAGGGGGGCAAGTTCTTTCGCGTACTCTGTGTAGAATCGAATTGGTATCCCGTCAGGTCCAGTGGACTTTCCTCTATTGAGTGATTCCAGTTGCTTTTCTATTCCTTGGACACTTATTTCGATATCAGCCATTTTTTAGTTTGTGCGAGGATTTAGAGAAGGAACTGCAGTGCGGTCTTCCTCTGTGAAACAGCTTTGGAAAAAGGTGTTTAGTATTTCAGCTTTATGCGTGTCATCCTCTGTTTCAATGCCATCATCATCCCGGAGTGTCTGGATATGCTGTTTCGAGCCACTTACTAATTTAACGTAAGACCAGAACTTCCTAGGATTTTCTGTCAAGTCGGTACATAGAATTTTACTTTCGAATTCAATGAACGCTTCACGCATAGCCCTCCTTACGCTAACTTTGACATCGTTTAGCTTCTGTTTGTCTGAGAGGTTTTGGCTGCGTTTAAACTTGGAGTGGAGCTCTCTTTGCTTTCGCAGTAGTTTCCTAACTTTGTTGTTGTACCACGGTGGGTTTTTCCCGTCCCTCACAGTTTTACTCGGCACGTACCTGTCTAAAACGCATTTTACGATTGCCTTGAACTTTTTCCATAAACACTCAACATTGTCAGTGTCGGAACAGAAATTTTCGTTTTGATCTGTTAGGTAGTCTGAAATCTGCCTTCTATTACTCTTGCTAAACAGATAAACCTTCCTCCCTTTTTTTATATTCCTATTAACTTCCATATTCAGGGATGCTGCAACGGCCTTATGATCACTGATTCCCTGTTCTGTACATACAGAGTTGAAAAGTTCGGGTCTGTTTGTTATCAGTAGGTCCAAGATGTTATCTCCACGAGTCGGTTCTCTGTTTAATTGCTCGAGGTAATTTTCGGATAGTGCACTCAGTATAATGTCACTCGATGCTCTGTCCCTACCACCCGTCCTAAACATCTGAGTGTCCCAGTCTATATCTGGTAAATTGAAATCTCCAGCGCAAGAGATGCAGAACAACACATATGCACAAACCACACAAAATACTCATGTAAATATTTGCACCTGACAACAAGAACAAATTCGTGAAACATGTCATGTTCAGCTTGAAAAAAATGCGTAATTGATGCAATATTTTATTAGTTACATAATGTATTATTTCTGCAGGCTTTCTAAAAACATATATTGCGATTTATTAAATTAAGTCAAACGTTTCTATTTGCCAGACAGTTTCCAGTCACATCGAAGGTTTTTATGAGATGATAAACTATTAGTATATAATATATAAGTCCATGACGAGTATTTTGATGCCTATTATGTACATACATCTTACAAAAAGTGTGAAAATGCAAGGGGAGATCCTACATGTAACTTCCGAAACATCGTGTGCCACCTTTTACATTTTCCTGCATTTTACACAATTTTTTTCTAGTCTCTTGAAAAGTGTAAAAGTGGGGGTTCACTGTAGTCTAAATTTGTGCTTAATACATTGTTGATGGGAGAAAGTGTTGGCAAAAGTGTGTGATTTGAAATTTATGTAATAAAGTGGCCTCTTCAAAACCATGACATTTAAATAAAAACAAAGGTGAGATAGAAAAATAACTCTCACCAGAGGCTGCAATTACAAATAACCATATATAAACATTATCAGATGAAACTTTTGTATTTTCTAATTATCTTATTCCTGAAAGAATGTTTTAATAATTGTAGCATGATGTAATACTTCATTTTTCAAATTAAGATTTTTTTATTCCCCTTATGAGATAAAAAACAACTGAAAACTCATGTTCAGTAAAGGGTAAACAATTCAAATATTTTTAATGGGAATAAGCTATGTGCCATTACCAGACTTCACTCTCTCCCTTCTTTTAATTGCACAATCAGTCTTAGCTGAAGTGACACTGCACTTCCCAAACTCATCAATTAACACAATATGCACACTTTATTTAACATGATTGAGGGCAATAATGATCAAATATCTCTATTAGGATCTTGCTACAATTTTTTCTGGTTTCCTGAACTGTCCTTAAAATGCACTATTGTGACTTATCTTGAACATTTTGTTTTAGTTATTGCATTTCCATCTTTTGCTGTTGACAGATATGTCATGCTTCGTAAATAACCGTGTGTCCTCCAGATTGGTTAAAGAAATTGGTTATTTTAGTGAAGATTGTACAATCTCATCTGTGTACCACCAGGAGACTTGATTATGATTCATGCCTCATTAGCTCAGGGCACAGTTTCATATTTATCAGCGTAAGATGGTAGGTTATGTATATGGTAATGTAACACTGTTTCATATCCAGGAGTATATCAATAATGATTAATTGTAGTCTGAAGATGATTCCTTATGCAATGTGGTGGAATTGCTGAACATGATTCTTTATACACACTTACACAAACAATAGGTAAATTGATTATTAATTGTACCTTTAGTGTTAAAACATTTTGATTTACCCAAAACAGTAACGCAATTTGCCACATCAAACACATTGGACAGATGACAGAAAATTCTGCTTCATGAGATTTTGTCTGTGCTATGTTCTCAGTTAACTGATGGATTGCAGATTCAGTGGAATGGTACTGAAATCTGTATTATGTTCAGTTCATAATTTTTAATTTTGTTAGTTAAATATTCTGGAGTATATTGTATTTTAAAATACTCAAGGAAAAATATTACTGGACACAGCTTTTAAACAGGGTGAATCTGAACTCTGACAAAATTTTGGAGGTTGTTATGGAGTATGTTCTGAGTATTTTAATATAAGGGACTTATGGTCTAGTGGTCCATTACAGAGTAAAATTTATTCAGTTTGTTACCACAATTACCTGCTCCTGTGAAAATACCTTGAAACAGTGAAAAATCCTGTAATACACAGTCACCAAAACATACAACACAAAATACTGAGTAGTGCAACAATCCTCAGGTGAAAAAGTACTGTGATTTGGTTGGCATCACTGTGACAACAACTCAGAATAGGGTCATTGTGCCATTCCTCCATTGCATTTGGTGACCCCTTACGCAGCTTGTATATTGACCAACTTATCACCAGTAAACCTATCCACACTGCTATGTATCTCTTTAACAAACAACTGACACTGGAAGAAAAACAACACAAGACAGAATTGAGCAGTACTGAGTGCAAGCTTGAAGGCAAAGAGTAAAGCACGCATTACCATTGTCAAGAGTTAGTACCATGAATAAATGAAACAAGTTTATTTCCAAATAAGACGCAATATGCTTACTGTCAATATTTGCACTGCTGGATAGATACTTTGAGTGCAGTACAAATACAAAGATACATGGGGGTAAGAAATCAAATGAAATGCAGTTACTCTGTATTGAGCTACCAAATACCATAGGTTCAGTTTACCAAAATACTGAAAAAATATCCAACTTCCAAAATTTTGTTGGTGTTAGGGCTCACATCGCACACTTAATTTGCTTTATACCATTATTTTAAGAGGAAGCAAGCACGGAGCTAAATGTCCCTTTGCCTTAGAGATAAATATTGATGGAGCTTTCTTATATAAAGTAAGCTGTTGTTTATCTGTAAAAATGTCCTGTGAATGCAATTATTTTAATACATAGTGAAGTGAAACTTCATTTTGTGGGGTGGGATGGTGCTTGTGTGGAGTTGCAATCTTCAATTGGGCTTGTCTTGTTTCAGTGCTGGTGGCCTAATATTGGATGTAATGGTCTCACGTTTTGAAGGAATTGCAGTCTTCCAACCAGTTATAAATGGCGTAGGTGGAAATCTTGTGGCTGTGCAAGCCAGTCGAATATCAACAGCCCTTCACCGTGATGCTGAACTTGGCACATTAGATGAAGATACTGATAACATAATGCTTTCACCATTAATAATTTTCTTTGGAAGAGGTAAGATATGTCTCAAGATATTGTGCAAATGATGTTTGTGGGTTGTGTGGGGTGGAGGTAGGGCACTGTGTGTTACATTTCAGGTTGCTAAACTGAGTGTCTCCTGTGTTAGAACACCATTAGCATTCATTTACTCATTCTGTTATTTCTTTTTTTTCCCCTAAGAATCTGAATAGTCTCCCGCTGTTCATTTTAACAGCTTCCAGTATCTTCTTGTTTATATAATGTTTTTTACCCTCAGTTTTGTAAGGTTGCAAAGATTTAGATAAAAGGAAACAAATTTGTATAAATTAATGGGTAAAGCAGCTATGTGTTTTTTTACCATAATGGATCTTGTAGGCACTCAACTCAGATGTTGTATAATTATGATGTATGTCTTCAGGGTGCCTAGCTTCTTTAGAAACTGAGAAATCTCTACGAATTTCTGCATTTTGCCTAAAAACCTTGGAAAAGGCACAACACCCTGTTTGCTTTTGAGCAGAGGCATTTGCTTGCTTTCTGCTTGGTTCAGTGCAGCAGCACAACACTTGCCATTCATTCTGAGCTTGGTGCTGTGCAACTACCCACTGCCAGTGTTGTGGCATCTCCTACACTCTCCCTCACTCAGTCCAATGCAATGACCAGCCAGACTGTGGCCAGCTGATCTGAGCCAAGCTGTATGGAACTTTGTTGTTGACATGGAATGGCTTGCATGCCTGTCACTGCAGCCTGACTGTGCTTCCCTGTTTTGTTGTTGTGGCATGGTTTTATGTGTGTGTGATGCAATTTGACTAGCAAGGAACTGTGGAGAGTATTTTGCATGGTTTACATTTGCATCTGTTCAAATGTAAGTATTGCTTTGTTTACTGACTGTGTGATGACAAAGGTATGCCCTTTTAGGGGCAATTGAATGCCTTTTAGAAGCATTTATTTTGAAGCAGGGATACTAGCAAGTGTAATGTTTATGTACAGTACATTGTTTTGGATGTATACCAAAAAATTAGTGTTATAGCATGCCAGGAGCTATTGATCTGGTTGCTGTTGTGTATAAGACTCATTGTAGAACTTAAGTGGTGGCTGTAAAATAGTGTCATTAGAACACTAACAAGCATGCCTTGGGATTTTGATGTTCATTGGTTTGTTGTTTTAACACCTGTAACAGAGGCAGTGTGACACAGGTGGTCAGAGGGCAAGTAAGGACTGTAGAGTAGGGGGTTTGGGCAGTAGGGGCGGCTGTTTGTGTTGTTTCTCACCTCACTGGCTAACATTTCTGATGCTACTGTCCATTGTAGTTGATGTTAAGTAATTTCAATTACTTGCACACGATATTTTATTGTCTTACTTTGCACTCAGTCAAGGGGGGTTGGAGATGAGGGTGTGGGGTGGAGGTTGCTCATAGGAAAGAAAATATGACAGGTCATGAGATTTTTAGAGGCTTTCTGTCTTTGTGAACTCTTGGACACATTCTGCTGTTTTGTTTAGACATGGTCCTCTCTAAAACATGTCAAATTGAGGTCCAGACATAGAACTGGAAGTGTACATTCCACCCTCATCGAACTGAGGATCCAGTCTTTTGGTGGGTCACAGAGTGCACATCTGAAAAATTCAGTGCCTGGTACACATTCTGTAAAATGAACTACTCCTTCAGCAGTATGGACTTGCAGGCTTGTACAGTCATGCAAGGGGAAAGACACACACTGGACTTGAGGCTGGTAGGAAGGTGACAGTGCCCATATTCATGCCAATTACTGCAAACAGCCATGGCTCAAATGGTGCTGCAAAAGACATGGCCCCCGCAGTGCCACTGGACACACTTGGCTGATTGCAAACTCCGGTAATCAAAAGGAAAATCCTGGTGTTGCCCTTAACTCACTAAGTGCTCTGGAAAATAGTTACCAATTTCACTGAAGAAAAATAGTATTTCCAATTAGTATCTGCATATTTTTAGCTTGTTGCAGTGCAGGCAAGGAGTGCATCATGCAGCTGTATGTCTGAACAACCCCAGGTCTTACCTTGAGGTCATCACATCATGCACCTATTGCATGAACTTCTCGATGATGGCCAACAATTTGATTATACTCAGGGGGATGCTGTGATGGAGACAGAGATCTGTTCGGTTCGAGGCACTCGGTCCGGAACCGCGGGACTGCTACGGTCACAGGTTCGAATCCTGCCTCGGGCATGGATGTGTGTGATGTCCTTAGGTTAGTTAGGTTTAAGTAGTTCTAAGTTCTAGGGGACTGATGACCACAGATGTTAAGTCCCATAGTGCTCAGAGCCATTTGAACCATTTTTGAAGAGAGATCTGTTTTTGTCTGTGCACTGCTGTGAAACGCCAGTCTTCTCATAACATTGGCAACCTTGTTAATATCTTACCAAATATGTTCCCAGACAGTGACAATGCCACCAAAATGCAGCTTCGAAACTCAAAAACATGTAGAGACTTCAGAAAATAAGTTATGCATATTATCCCATGTGAAGACTATTGCACAGCAAGAGTGATATATTGTCAGATGAGAGTACTGTGTTTCCCGCAAACGCAGTTCTGGTGTAGTAGCATGGGTAACACTTGCACCATAGTGTGTGAGTGAAATTGTACAACAGCTGGAAGTGTACTCCAAAGTTGAAGTAAACTGGTTGGACACTGAGTCACCATGAAATTCTGGTCATGTATTGACCAAATGCAATGTAGCATCCAGCTGTAGTGTAATGGTGCCAACATTTCGGCCAAGAATGCACAGGCGTTGGTGATGCTGATCTGGAAGTCCAGATCTTGCACTATGCGGTTTCTATCTTTTTGTCAGAATGCAAGAAAACATCTGGAGGAAGGAGATTTTCCATTGAGGAGGATGTTCCCATAGCAGTTCTAAAATGGCTACATGACAAAAGAGAATTTCTATTCTCGAGGCATTGAATGAGTGGTAGAACTTTCCAACCATTGTTTACAGAGATTTGTAGCTACATTGAAAAGTAGTGTCATGTAGCTATGTCGCTTTGAAATGTAGTGCAGCATTCAGTGAGTTATGTGGCCTGCCATAATACTGTGTAACTTGCTTTTTGAAGTCCTCTCGCAACCTGTAACACAATCATCAGACTGGGACCATTTTTGACCCAACTTCAGGATACTGTTGCTGCTTGTGATGTGGCTGTGCTTGGATTTGATGAGAGTTTGAATAATGTTACCTAAAACCAGCAGATGGCTCTGTTTTTATGTTTCTAGCATAGTGCATTGGGACAAGTTGTGAGCAGGTGTGGGAAAAAGTACTGCAAAAGATTTAGCTGAAAGATTCAAACCAGGTGAATCCCAACCTGAGGTAAATCTGAAAAGGCAATTGTTCAGGTGTCCATGGATGGTAATAACACATTCCCAAGAAAAATAGAAAGTAAGCTTAAAGTCAAGGATAATACAGAGAATCCTGTGCTTTTGGATTTTAGGAAACATGGCTTACACACAGTGCATGGTGCCTGTAAGACAGGTTGTACAAGCACTGAGTGGGTCCTTGTTCAGTTTCTAAGAGCTTTATATAATACAGTTAAAAACTTCCCCTCCCGTTGAGCTGATTTCAACAGTGTTGCAGGTACCTCTGTTTTTCCACAGAAGATTTTCTCTGTCTGTTGTTTGAAAAATAAAATGGTGGCAGTCAGAACTTGACAAATATTAATGGATGCTAGACAGTATGTGAAGAAAGTAAAAAGGGTAAAGAAGGAACAGGAGGAGATAAAATGAAATGTCAGTTTTGGAATTCCTGGGAGTCACTACCAAGTAGTGCACGAGTCTTTGAACAACGAGTTAGTGAGAGCTCAGCTCGCCTTTTTTAAGACTGGCTGCTCAGGCTGAAGTTGATAAGGCTCTTAGTTTTTTTTTTTGTGTTGGCAGTGGAGTTGTTGAATAAACACAGACATCTACAAAAAGAATGACACATTAATAACTTCATTTATACTATGTACACTTAATAATTAATTTATACTTAATTTTGAATGCCATGGGTTGTTCTTTGGTGCCGAGTTATATGCAAAGATAGTATTTAATGTTTTTGATAGAACCAATATTAGTAATGCTTTGTAACATCATGCTACGTTGATAAATTGTCCTCACTGCAGTCTTCTACTCTAATTTTGGTACGTCTACAGATGCACGGTATCTGAGATGAGCTCTGAATTGGGGTGGTTTAAAAAGGTGTGCCAGCCAGAGCTGTACATAGTGAGATCATTTGATTTATTTATTTGTTTATTCTTCACAATTACAGTCTGTTATCTGAACAGGTAAAATAGGCCATATGAATCACATTTTCATGGATAATAGTAACTGATCCTATGGATGGTTGCTTCCACTGCTGGATCTGCCCTCATAATGCTCCTGTCAGCAGCCATTGCCTGATAGATTCTTCGGGCATAGGCAGCACGCCAGCAGCATTTCCACTATGACGATCAATTTGACCAATCAGTGTTATGTCTTAAAGTCCATGCTTCCATGAGCACTTCCACCAAGGCAATGTAAATTCATGAGAAACTGTGTGATTGCCTTCTATACATCTAGAGACTACCGTATTTACTCGAATCTAAGCCGCACCTGAAAAATGAGACTCAAAATCAAGGAAAAAAAATTTTCTTGAATCTAAGCCGCACCTGAAATTTGAGACTCGAAATTCAAGGGGAGAGAAAAGTTTTAGGCCGCACCTCCAAATCGAAACAAAGTTGGTCCATTGTAATGTGAGAGACAATTTAGGTCGAATGAATGAAGATAAAGCTACAGTAGTTTGGTTCGAGTTGTAAGCTTAGCAGTTAAGCTTTACCAGGTAGCCATTGCTATGCGTCAGGCGCTCCGTCCGTGTTTATACGGGTACCCTTCCTTTTTCATGTGCTTCGTCTGGTTTGAATTTATTGCTTATTTTTCTTCGATCTGATGTGTGCCGTTCTCTTTGTTATATGTGTTTACGTCACTCTCAGCTGAAAATGCTTTACTGTACTGTGTCGTGCATTGTTTGTTGCATTCTGATAATGAGTGTTTACGGCCTGTCGGCGCTCGCGGCATGGCTTGCTTTTGTGCATGCTACCGCCGCTTACAATTTAAAAAAAGAGAGGAATCGCCTCATTAGCGAAACAATGGCAAGAGACTGCTATTTGTTGTTACTTACACTGCTGCTTTCTTTGATAATGATCAACAAGAACCAAATAATAGACTGCGTATGATAGCTGTTCTGAATGAGAGTGTAGCGAAAATTTTTCTCCGTTTGAAAATCTTTGCAGACACCTCTTTATTACATTAAATTCTGCACAGAAATTAGTCATCTTAGATTTAAAAATCTAGTCAATTGCCGTGCTTTATTTCTGACTCTATCACTATTAGGCATAAGAATAATACGAATATAAACATGACATGATATGTATATTCTTCCGCGTTTGCTGTTGTCTCACTCTAATTTCGTAATTTATTAGGCAGATGGGATTTAAATGAGATAGCAGCAAATATGAAAGAATACATAGCAAAATGTTTATATGCGTATTATTCTTATGGTGAAGAGAATACTGCATGTGATTCACAATCATAAAAGTTCCTATTAGCAACCATCTCTTCTCACAGGTAGGAAAAAATTCAGAACGTATAGTTGGCAATATTGACAACATCCCAACAGTCTTGCCAGTCGGATTTTCGTAGTACATTGAAATGCTGCTACATTCGAAGATGAACAATACGGAAACTCGGGGCAGAGAAAAAAGCTCGTCTTCCACCTTTCTTTCTTTCTTTCTTTCTTTCTTTCTTTCTTGTGTAGAGCTACATATATTCGACGGCAGAAGTTAGTTGTGGCGGCACCTACCAACAGTTTTCAGAACTTTCGCTTACTTTGCACTCGATTCTAAGCCACAGGCGGTTTTTTGGAATACAAAAACCGGAAAAAAAGTGCGGCTTAGATTCGAGTAAATACGGTATGTTGTCTAGCTGTGATGGCTGCATGTTGGCATGCCTTGTGATGTCTTCCTTGGCCTTCCTGGATATTGCAATTGCAGTATTGTCCAAGGTGTGCCAGGTCAACTTGCTCCTTAGTGCTGCTTTGGGATCCAACATCCTTAATGCCTGGCAACATTACCCTCTTCATCTTCATCTTCATGGAGTGCGCAGTCCTGCAGTGTGTGTTCTGGAGTGTCTATGTTGCTGCAGGTGCAGCTGTCAATCAGGTGTCTTTTGATGTGGTATAGGTATGTAGCATATGGGCCATGACCAGTCACGTTATTTATCAATCCACTTGACTGGTCAAGAAATCTCATTTTTAGTCTCTCCCTGATGTTAGGGAGAAATTTGTGTGTTCTCCTGTATGTACCTGCAGTGTCCTATTAGTTTCGCCACATTTGTAACATGCGATCTTTTATTAGCTTTTTCGTATTGACCTCAGTTCCAAGCATCTTTTGTACTTCCATTTCATAATTACCAAGTCCAGTGCACATATTCCTAGAATTATTAACAAAGCATCATTCAGGATGTTGCAGTAGGTGCCCATTAATCTTAGTAGTACTCCTCATTGAACTCTTGTCACTGAGACTGGCTGCACAAACTACAATCAATGAGCCCAAACACTTGTACCGCATCCTATGGAAGATGCTAATATAGATTGGTCATATGCTGTGATTGTTTTCAAAGGAAGCTGGAATTTCCTATTTGGAGTGGTTGTAATTTTATTCATCACATTTCTATCTTTTCTGCCTGCTTCATCTATATGATGCAAATAGTTATGACATTTGTCTAGAAATATCCCTAGATATCTCATTACTTTGCTTTTCCTAATCATTATGTCATTTATTTTTATTTCACAGTTTCTAACCAAGTTCTCTCAGCAGGAGGTACATTGTTTTGTGAGGTGCTTGCGACAGTTTAATATTTCAACATCACCCTTCAAGTTCGTGGAGCACTGTATTAAGTTTGTCTTCTATAATCCTTATGGATTCACCACTTTAAAAAAATAGCACATCATCTGTAAATGCTACCCATCTGCTGATGGTACTGCTGCCTTGTGACTTGTGTAGTATGGGATCCAGTGCTACATGCCAAAACTGTGGATGACATACCTCGGACAGTCTTTCGTAATAGTCTTTGTTATTTTCTTTTTCTGGGACTGTGAAAGAAGCATATCTCCCATGGCAATAATTTCAGGCAACTGTACAGTGCTTCTGGACACTCCAACTCCATAAGGCAACCAAAGAAAGTCAGACACCATAGGTTACCAAAAGTGCCAGCAGTATCGTTGTACCTAGAATGAATATCTGTCACTAGCAAAATTGCCCTATTAACTACCTCTTACGTTGACTTGCCTCTTCTAAAGCCATACTGGTTGGCGGCTCATCCCACGTAGCAGTCTGATCTTGTAACCTCTTGCATAATTTTTCAAATACCATGCCGAGAATGTTCAAAAGACAAAATTGGTCTGCAGGATTTGAGTATCATCAGACCCTTTCTTGCCAGACCAACTCATACAGTTCGCACAAGTAACTGTCTTAATTGCTCACCAAGGGCTTGTGTTACTTTGGCAGGGATCACATCTGGTCCTAGAAATGTTTTCTTTTTCAGTCTTACAATTACTTTCTTCTTGTGTGAAGGGGTACACTAGTTTATTGTTCTTCCCATAACCTTTTTCATAACCTACACAGATCTGTTTCACCTTCTTCTCCATCAGCAAGTATTGTTTCCATTAGTGGGACTGCTGACTTTTCCCAAATCTGTGTTACTGTCTCGCTATTCCTTTTGAGCATGGATAAGACAGTTGGTGAATGTATTTCCTTGCAGACGGTTTTATGTGGTACGCACTAGGGACCAATTTCATAGTTAGCCTCCACAAATTGCTTCCATCATTCCAATTTTGTTCCCCACAACTCTTCCCTAAAACATTGTTTAACATACCTGTTTCTATGCAACCTTGAGACTTCTTCATGGGTCTTCATGGGTTCGGTATCCCTTCCTGGCTCTTCTTATTTCACATCTGAATTTCTGTAGTGCCTCAATCCATATACAAGGTACTCCTCTAGAATTACCTCTCCTGACAGGTATCAGTGCCTCCTTTGCTATGTGGGTAGCCACTGTCAATTTTTGCGCTTTAACATCTACATTATCACCCAGAAATGGACTTCTTGGATAGTGAAACAGCCTTCTTAACTCTTCCCAGTTAGCCCCCTTGATTTTATATTTGGGTATTGTGCACACATATCCTGTGACGTCTTGGATTTTCCTTCGCGTGATGGTAGAGTGTATGATATTGTGATCGCTCAACATAATTCCACTCTCAGCCTCCCAGTGTTTCACCTGGCACACTGCGGCTATATTTGCTAAAGTAATGTTTATATTTGACATTCCTCGAACCCACACTTCATAGGTAGGCGGATTGTGAGGTGCCTTCAGTACCTGTACGTTGTGTTACATAATGGCTTCTTACAGCTATTTTCCATGGCTATCAATCGGGCAGCTATGCCACACTACTGACTCTGCATTTGCATCAGTGGAGTACACAAGAGGATTAATTCATCCTAGGTAATTAATATCCTTTGGTCTCAGCAGATACTCATTGGTGTCATCTCTAAATTGAAAATACGTAGGAACCAGGATGCAATTCTCCCTTCTGATTAACATTTCCACACAGATTGTTTGTTCTAAATAGTTGTGATATTGTTGTCACTGCTATGGCCTTGTTAAATACTATTACTGCTGCCACAGGATGTTATCCTTGGGTGACTATCTGGGCAGTTATTGACAAGTTGGGTGGTTTTCATGCCTTAGTATACAGTCCTTGGATGCACAATACATCTAACTACAAATCTTCTGCCACTATTCTAGCCTCATGCAATGTGCTGACCGACCCCTCTCATGGCATTAAATTGTCCTATTTTTATCTCTATAAGGGATGATGGGTACGTATTTGACAACCTTGCCTTCTCATCTGTAATCCTATGCTATATAGCCATGCATCATCACAGCGTGCCTGTACAACATATCCAAGGGTAATGATTCATTTCCTCTGGCAGAAACCTATTTCAGTAACTTCTCCAGTTTTTTCAATTCTGTTGCAAATTGTTTATTTTGAGATGGAATCTCTATGAAATCAGGTACAGGAAAAGTAATATACTCCCCTTCTGGATGCATATTCCTTACCAGATGTCGTAATACTGTTGTAAGCATCATCAGCTCTTCCATCCTAGTGAGTTGCATCATGTTCTCGATGCTTTCATAAATCTGTTATGGATCGCTTCCAGTCTGTGTTTTATTGTTCACTTGTATGTTGTACATGTTTGTTTCCTTTATGACCTGGCTCTGGGTCTCTTACTGTTTTTGTAGCAGATTCATATCCTGCATTGGCAAATTTTCTTTTCCTTCTGTATGTAGCACAGTATTGTCCTCAAGTTGTGTGATGTCCGTACTCTTACGCACAACAGCCCAGTTTGATCCTGATCACCTGTATCGTACGTCACTCCTAAATCCGCTTGTGATCTTGCTTCTCTGTTATACCACGTAGTTCATAATTTTCACCAAAAACTTCTTTCCTGCTTTTTCATAGGTGCATGATGTTCTACTTCAGTTTGTGTCGCATGCTCTTTTCTGTGGTACTTCCTGCTCACTTTTCGCCAGAAATTCCGCACTCTTTCAGTGCCTGTCCTCCTCCTCCTCCTCCTCAGTAGTGATTTGCTTCACTGCTAGACAGTCATTCAGAGAACGAATTCCAAGACATACTTCTTGTCATTTCATGAGAGCTGTTCTAATCTCAGGGGTCACGTCAGCAACTTGATGAGCACTTTCCTTTACGTTGGTCCTGTCCTGAATCCTGCTGTAAAGTCACATTCGAAGTTTTCCTTGGTCAGTTTATCATAAAGTTTCTGCATCTATATTGTGTATCATTAACGTCTCTCTTTCTTAGGCTGTTCACAAATCAGTCTCTCGTGCACCTTTTTGTTGTTCATTATCTTTCCCATGTCACTTTGTATAGCTGTTTCCGGGATGACTACATTATTGGTTTGCTTGATCTTTCTTCTACAAATTTTCTCTTTGATTGGGTTTATTAAGGTCTTTAGTTTTTGTTGCACTATCCTTGCCTCTTCATTTGTTCTTGACTTTATGAACAAAGTGTTTTGTTGCATTGTTTGTGGTGCTGTGATTTTAGCTGCAGTAGCTGTTTTGGTTGCACCTCTACAAAGTGACATCATTGGCACCACACTTGCATGTTTTCTGTTTTTTCTGTGAATTTTCTGTATATTGTCTTTTTCTTTTGTAGTTGTTCCAACCTCCCAATTCATAACATCTGCTCTATTGCCCATTGCAATATTTTCTCCTTTAATTCCACTTTTAATTCACTTGTTATTGTGTGTGTCATCTTTTGCGCAGAAAATTTGTTTTCAGTAAATAGCAAATCTTTCTGCCACTTTTGTATATTCACTGCTTCTCTAATTGTTGCTGTTTTCCTTTAAGCCTTATTGTTTGAATTAGCTATGTCAGTTGTCACCGTTCCTTTCAGGATAGCTATTCCGACTAAATCTGCTTGCTTGTTGGATGTCAAATACACCGTGATGCACAGCCTCTCCACATTCAGCTGCAAAGCTGGTTTGCTTACATTGTTTTCCACTGAGTCACCAGAAGCAGCAGAATACATTTTGCATGCGACTTACCTTGCACTGGCCATGGCTGGTTGGGATTATAAAGCAGCTGGAATCAAGCAGCGGGCCCCCAACACTGCAAGTGTGGTCCATATGCCTTCCTCAGCTGACGCGCACAAACACCCATGCACCAACAGCAGAGCGATGATCTGTCAATGCAGGTGGTGACGGATCGTACATAAAACTTCTAAAGCTTCAAGAGACACTCTGTGGTATTTACATTTTGTCTCTCATTGAGAAAATGCACACTTGGATAAGTGACACATCCACTACCTGTGGATGCAGGTACCTTACTTCTACATGAAAACACTGTTTGAACATGGAGCCAACCTCAAGATACAAATCCCTTGGCCATCTTGACTAATAGAGATCATGTCATCTTAGCGTCCTCTTGTGTGTAACTGAGAACAGCAGGTGATGGATAGCGAGCTCACACCACTGGCGCAATGGAGTGCCATCTCTCAGGTAGCTACGAGGAAGTTGCCAGTGCAGTTCACATAGATGTTGTCGATACCACAGTTTTTGTCAGTGTGCGCTTCCAGCAGCTCTTTGTTTCTAACAGAAATGTTTTATTAATAATGTTTTGCTTCCTTTGCAACCTAATCTCATTCTAATTTTCCTGTAACTTTTAGTTCATTTTACTTTTGAGACTTCATTCTGTTGCCAGATGCTGGCATGTTCATTTCTTGGTTAAAATAAACCACATTCATTTTAAAGGCTTTTTAAATTGGAGTATAGCCCCCATCATATTCCTGTACATCGAAAAAATTTATAGCATTTGTCATAAAACTGATTAAAATTTGTTAAGGACTAAGCAAAAATATGAGCCCAGAAAAAGCAGAAAATGACATGGAAAATTGGGAAATTTGAAGACTCACTGTTCTTGCATGGTATCTTTATAAATGAAAATTGTTATAGTAGCTGCAAGCGACATGTATAGAGATCTGTGGGCTGTATACTGTTGGATGATAGGAAACAGGATGGTCACAGATAATTTCAAGATGGAACTGCACTGGTCTTTCAGTGGTCTGTAGTGAGTAGATCTCAGATGTTATACTGTGTTCGTAACAAAGGCCTGACGCCAACTACTACAGTGGTGAGCAGATAAGAAGGCAGCTGAGTGTAAGATTGTGCTGAGAGAGAGAGAGAGAGAGAGAGAGAGAGAGAGAGAGAGGGGGGGGGGGGTGAATACTCATGATATCACTAGTTTGCCATTTGTGTGCTGTCATTTTTGCACTAGATGGACAGCTGCCGCTGACTCAAGTGCAAATGTGCATGTAGCAATATTGCTGCGAGCTGTGCTGCATGCAGTGAAGCACAGTATTTAGCGTTGGTGACTTTCAAGCTTCAGGTTGCCAGATCAAACCCATCCACCAATAACTATTTGTTGTTTACTATTTATCATTTCTGGAATGTTTGTAAACTTTCTTTTATTTGTATATTCTGAAGTATTCGGTGTTTGTATATTCTGGAATATTCAATGTATTTATGAACAGCAGCACTCTCCGTCCATGAATTCAGTTCTCTTCTGCTTGTACATTGGTGCCGGTAATAATCATATTTTCAGTACTAAGTGATGGTCTTCATTGATGATGACCCGGTGTGGTTCCCTTTAGGCAACATAAAAGCCATCGCCATCATAGACTGGAACCGAAATACAAGCTGTACATCATTTTCAACATCTTTTTATTCAGGAATTTAAATGATTCCAAAGCAGTAGTAGCAGCAGCAGCAAGTCAGCTGCCTATTAGGTGTCCATCAGTGTTCTCCAGACGTGTTGGTCAGGACCCAACAAAATGCCTGAAAGGATTTGATCGAGTCAACAAATATAACGTGTGGGATGAAATGATTAAATGATATGTCTGTCAACAGTGTACTTGGAAGGCACAATCCAACAGTGATACGAGAACAACAAAGATAAGCTCATTGTCTGGAACAAATTCCAAGCCGAACTGAAGAAAACGTTTTAGAACAATCAGCAGCTAGTCTGCTTAGCAGAACAACAATTGATCAACAGGGCCTGACGCCATGTTTTGGCCCCATGCCACATCGTTAATCCAAATCTGACAGAAGCCAAAAGACTCTCACTCCTTCTGAAAGGAGTCACAGCACACATGTACTGGCTCTTCTGGTAAGGGGTGCTCAACAGAAGGTTTCATAAAGTTGCGCCAGCACATTGAAGAAACAACAGGAACGTAGTTGTGTGAAAAAGATGTAATCAACTGCTGAATGTGGTCCGTGTGCCCCTGTGCCACTGTGGGAGTGGGAGATCAGCATGCCATCACCTCTTTCATATGCCAGGTAGTGAAAGAAGAGATACAACAACATATGGCAGCCAGAAATGTCATGCCAAATACAACAGAGATATTAGTCACGAATGTGTACCTTGTATGTCAGGAGATGGTAGAAAAATGTTGAAGAATAGATCCAAAAACCGACATTTGGAGGACAAAGGACAAAGTGCCAGTATGTTTCCACTGTGGACACATACACTACTGCATAGAAAGATGACTGTTCAACTACTATCCCACTAGATGTAAACCAGCACTTCAGTTCTCTTCATACTGGTCAACTGCAGACTGTTATAGTTGACCTGTGGAAAGAAAGCCTGCCGCAGTACTCTGGAAGAGGTTGTTCCCCTATATGCCTTAGCCATTTCCATTCGCCTAGCCACCAAATTCGGGAAAACTATGCAAGTCAATAATCTTTGGAGGCGAGGCTACAGGAGATGAAAATACTGTGTGGGCAACAGTTACCTAGATATCAGAAAATCTCATTGACATCATCTCATTGATCATAATCATTACAAATGGTAAAGAAGAATGTGGATCACTAATTGTCATGAACAGCCACAATTCATCCCTCAAGGTGTGTGCATGGGAACAGCTGGCCCAGTCCAGGATGAGCTGGTTAGTGACATCAATGATGAATTGTGGTCCACTACAGCTACAGACAGTGCTCAAACTACCAATACAATCTGACTTAACTGAGAAATAGGGTTGCTGACTATTAGCTGTTGTTCAGCAATTTTAGGTTGCTTTCAGATCCAGAGTGGAGAAAAGACAGACCAAGTGGCTAGTGGTAAAACACTGTATCACAACCCCCTGACCAGTGTTTGTATAGGAAGTTGCTTGCTGAAGGTGCATAATTCAGGAGGAAGGGAGGAGATGCTGCAGGATAACATCATTGAACCTTCAAAAAGTACTAGGTCCTCTCCTGTGGTCCTTGTGGAGGAGGAGGATGGCACATGGTGTTTTCTGCATCAATTTCCAGTGAATACACACCAATGAAGAAAAGTGTCTACAAACTGCCACGCATTGTTGACACCCAAGATTACTTAAAACGAGCATAGTGTTTCTCAATCGTGGACATGCAGACAGGCTACTGGCAAATCACAGTATTGACGAGGTTGGTCAGGAAAAGACTGCCTTCATAACTCTTGACAGCATCTGTGAGTTCAAAGTTATGTCGCTTGAACTGCATAATATTGCAGCCACCTTTCTACCTTTGAATGTGTGATGCACAACGTGCTTAGACACCTTAGGCTTCTGTTACAGTGCAGCAGCACAGCACGACCAGAGAAGTGCAATGCAGTGAGCAGATGAAGTAACTGAAGGAGCACCGGTGTTGGTCAGTGTGTGTAATTGTAATGGCCCTGCAAGCAGGATGGCTGGAAGCAAAGCGACACAGAGCGGTGCTGAGCAAATCAAATATGTTTGTTTCTGAGAGCAGTGACCATAGCGTTTGGCAGACTCCAGCTGCAGTTGGCTGTTGCAATGGGTAGCAGAGTCAGTACTGTTTGCTGGCACTTGTCTCTCTTGTTGTACTGTTGGGAAAATTGCATCAGAAAAAGCCTTGGTAGCAGCTGTTTTTACATAGTGCCCTTTTGCCCTTTATGGGACCGGAGAAACAACTATCATCACAACTGATTCATTTGGACAAGTTAGCTGATAAAGTGGCAGCAGAATTACAGACAAGTACAGAACAGATGACTTTTTTTTTTCCTTTTTCTGGAGCCACAGGCATGTAAAATTTTTTGAAAAGATGTATCTGCCATTTGACTGTATATAATGTGTTTATTTCACTATTTAGATTTTGGCCTTAAGCCATTTTCAAGTGTCAGTGTCAAAAATGGTCCAACTTGTGTGAAACATAAGTTATAGTTGAAAAATGCATATCAGTTTGTAATGTGTAAACCAGTTATCTCTTAAGTAACCCTGGACATACCAGTGAAACATGAAAGGGCTGTAAATTTGCACGTCTGGCAAGTGTAGTAAAGCCCTGATGTAAATTACATGTTCAAAACACAGGTGTAAACTTCATTTCACTATATCTAAACATCAATACAGATGAAATGAAGCTTACACCCATGTTTTGGACATCTAATTTACATCACAGCTTCACTATATTTGTCAGACGTGTAAGTTTCCAGCCCTTTTATGTATCGCAGATATGTTCTCGTACTTACTTACTTACTTACTTACTTACTTCCTTACAAGACAACTGGTTTATATATATAACGTGATATGTATTTCTGAAGTAACAAGTCTGACGATTTTTGACATAACATTTGAAAATGACCTAAGGCCAAAATCTAGATTGTGAAATGGAGAAGTTATGTAAGTCAAATGGCAAAAATATCTTCTTGAAAAGTACAGAATATATTTCCTTCATATCTTATTTCTTTCATTGTTTTAAAACAAGAGGTGGTAATAAAGTTAAAACATGCGAAAATCATGTTTTATCATTTGAGGAAAAGTTTTCAAAATTGTCTCTGTTGGACAGCTTCATTTGAAGCTCTGTTAAGTTTTGTCTTTTCTCCTAAGTGCGCTGCATAGAACACCAGAATTCTACTGTGTGTTGCTCATCGCCATTCAGGGATCCTTCTAGGTCAGTGCCAGTGTTAAGGAAAAAATGTGCAATTTTCAGTATTGCCAGCAAATTGTGGTGAAGCTTCTGTTGGCTTAAAAAATGTGCTCCACTTAGTGCTTATTATTCCAAAAACGCATCAGTTAATTGCCATGGTCTGGGAGGGTGTTTGTTGAAATATTCTTTCCCTGGATCTAAAACCTATTGTCCGTATGATAGGATAAAGTGCCTCAACAATGGCTATGCATCATCACCAGTGAATACTAAAGACAATACAACTGATGTCTTTGGTAGTGGAGAGTCTGCTGGTATATTAAACTCCCCTTCTTGCATCAGGCGAGATACAGTAGGATAATTAAATCTATCACATTCGCTTTCCTTTCTATATTCTCCAACATTGATTATAATGAATTACCCATGAGTATGTGCAACTGCTTGTAGTACGATTTAGTGAAAATGTTTATAAGACAATGTACCAGAATTTTCTTTGCATTTTAGACAAATGTGTTTTCTGCCAACATCACCAACTGCATTTGGAAAGTCATCTTCCACACTCATGTGACGTGGCTAGAAGCAATCCCACAATACTTTTGTGGCTGACCCCACAATTCTTACAGTGGATGTGAATCCTACCGAGAATGTTACAGCCATTCTGGAAAACTGCTTCTGGTTTCCAGGCACCTGTAATAATTTTCGTTTCACCAGCTGTTGATGACCCTTAAAAATCAATTATTCCATTGAAAAAAACTGTAATAACTTGTATACTGTGGTTTCGCACAGTAACCATATGGCAACATACTCCCATCTTTGTGCGCTATTATTTGCCCAAATAATTAACAAGATACAAGGGTGTTACAAATATTTCATTCTCACTGTATCATCTGGGCATGCGAGCGGAACACAGTGCACTATATACGGTCCTTTTTCTCGAGAATGGAGTGAGTTATAGATCCCAACTCAAGTTTAAAGAATAGTACAATACAGGGTGCCCCACTCAAACCTCCCTGATTTCGAGGACCCAGGAGAGAAAAACCACAGTAGATACGACAATGAGAAATGCACCACATTGTAGGGCATCTCAAAAAATTTATATTCCCCTTGTCAGAAGTGCCAAGTATTGTCACCAGACTGCAGCATGGTCGCATGAAGTGAAAATGGCGACTCCACAGCAGCGCACCCAAGCAGTAGTGTAGTTTGCGGAAACGAAATCGCCGATAACTGAGCAAAGAAATTGTCGTGTGTGTGAATGTGATCCACCGGATGTGAATACAATTAAGGAATGGTGTAGGAAGTTTCTGGCCACAGGAAGTGTTCTGAAACATTCTGGTGATGATGCATGTTATGGAGTTTCAGAAGAGACAGTGGAGGACATCAGACAAACGTTTCTCAGAAGCGCACGTAAGTAAATTCCTCAAGCATGTTGGCAACTTGATGTACCTCGATCAACATTGCATCATTTAGTTCACCAGCATCTTCATATGTGTGCTTACAAAGTGCACATTCTGCAACATCTGACGCCAAACGAGAAACCACGCCGACAACAATTTGCTGCCGATATGCTGCAGCATATTGATGTGGATGCCAGCTTCCTGGAAATATGTTTAATCTCAGATGAGACAACCTTTCATGTATCAGGAAGGTTTAATAGGCATAATGTTTGGATTTGGGGCTTGCAAAGTCCGCATGTTGTCATTGAACAGGTTTGTGATAGCCCTAAACTAAATGTCTCGTGTGAGCTAATGCACAACAGGGTGGTTGGACTGTTGTTCTTTGTGGAACAAACAGAGAATGGGTCAGTGTATCTGGACATGTTGGAGCAGTTTGTGTACCCTCAGATACAATACTTGCAATTCAACATCATTTTTCAACAAGATGGAGTTCCGCTGCATTGGTAACCAGGCTATTTGCAAGTTCCTGGATAGGAAATTTCCCAATCATTGGATCGGACGTGGAGGACCTATTGCCTGGCCACCACGTTCACCCGACATTGCGCCGCTTGATTTCATCATGTGGGGATTCGTGAAGGACCGCGAGTATGCGAACAAAGTGGACAATATTCCTACATTGCGATATTGTATCACTAATGCGATTACAACAATAACAGAGGAAAAGTTACAAAGAACTTGGCAAGAAATTGCATATAGAATCTATATTCTTCGTGCTACAAATGGTTCACATGTAGAGGTGTATTGATGATAAATAAATAAATTCTTTGAGATGCTTTGCAATGTGGTGCATTTTTCATTGTCATATCTACTGTGGTTTTTTCCCCCAGGTCTTTGAAATCAGGGAGGTTTGAGTGGGACACCCTGTATGTTAACTACATTTGGTGTACAGAAAGATGTGACCTAACATGCACCAAACACAAATTCATAGCAACCTCTATTTCATGAAAACTATTTGACTTGTTGCAAGTTATTTAATTTTGAAATATTGCAATAACTATGGCGATTAACAAAATGATAAGCAGTTCTTTATGAAGCTGAGAAATAAATCTATGAGATGCACAAGAACCAAACTTTTTACCAGGTAGCTTCTTTAAAATAGTTTGAGAAAAACTGTGGATCAGTCAGCTTGCACGTTTGCGATCCACGCAGTGAGGCAAGCCTGCATGCTGCTGCACCTCCCCCTGCCCCAGTATACTTGAGTGCGAAGCAGACCCGCAGCAGCTGCCCAACATGCTGCTCTGCTCTGCTCTGCTCTTTAGTGCTGCTCCACTATAAGGAACATAGATGGATGACATGTCTTTGCTTTCTGGATGACATCGTTTTTTGAAGAACACCTAAGCTCCCTGACAAACATGTTGAAATGTATTTAAAACTGTAGCTCTTCCACTGAATGTGAAAAAGTGCTGCTTCGTCATCCAAGAAATGAAAATGTTGGGGCACCTAGCTAACAACAATGGAGTCTATCCCAACCCAGAGAAAATAAGACCAGACACATATTACAACTCCTTGGCACAATCATGATGTGAGAAGTTTTCTTTCCATGTGCTTGTGGCCCCAGTCATTTGTTAAGGACTTCTGTAACGAGGCACATCCCTTGCAAAAACTACTGGAGGGAGATGCCAAATTTTCCTGGAATGAAATGTAAGATCATCTTGACTTGTCCCTAAGAAGATGCTATCATCATCTCCAGTTCTAGTATTGTATGATAATGCCAAGACTAAACTTCATACTGACACTGTGGCAGGACTGTTGACAAGGTGTAGATGTAGGGTGCTCTAATGAGAGCTTCTGAAACAGTGGGTCGCTGTTTATCCAGGAGATGGACCGGTGTCATGAGTTGTGCTGCATACAGTGTGGTGTCTTGGTTAGCATATCTGACTGGTGTGGTTAGGGTTACCAGTTAAAATTAAAGCATCAACAATTATTTGTTACTCATATTTATCATTTCTGGAAGGTTCTAAAAATGTCTTACGATGTAATATTTGAATATTCTGGAATATTCAGTGTTTGTATAAATAGTAGCACTCTTTGTCCAGGAGTTCAGTTCCGTTCTGGATGTACATTGGTGTTTCCTAATAAATGTGCTTTCAGTGCTAAGTGTTGTATTTCATTAATAGCCCTGCTTTCAGATTTCGAATTCATTGCAGGTACAGCATGACATTGTTATTGCTAAGAGTTTCATTATTACAATGGATGCGCTGTCACCTAGTAAAGAATATTCTAATTGTACTTTAATTTCGCTCTTGAGTTGAGACTATCAAACAAGGGGAGGCCATGACATTGGGACGACTGATTTACTTCAAACTCTGTACACCTGTCAGTAGGCCATTAAAACAACATAGTGTGCAAGTAGAGAGGTGCACTACTGTGGCAGTTCTGAGAAAATCGCAAGAGAAATTTTGCGCATCTGTTATGTAACTGATGTACCTGTGCGTAGGTGCCGTATGCTAGAGTTCATGGTGGTCAAGTGGTTAGCGTTTCAGCTTTGTTGTAAGATGAGTGTGTAAGAGGTGAGGGTTCGACTCCTGCTCAAACCTTCATTTTTTGTAGTACAAGTGTAAATTCTGTGATATTCAAAAAATTTGTGCCTACACTATTCATTCTTGCTAAGTTAGCAAATACTTACTGCTACACAGGTTAACTGCCAAGTGGGACCTGTCTGTGTGTCTGCAATGATCATATTAAGTTGATCGTTGGTAAAGCAGATGCCAGACTGATTCATTGGAAGAATCCTAAGGAAAAGCATTCAAAAAAACAAAGGAAGTAGGTTACAGTAAAATTGTTCGCCCACTGCTTTAATACTGCTTACCGGTGTGGGATCTGTACCAGATAGGGTTGACAGAAGAGAGAGAGAAGATCCAACGAAGAGCAGTGCGCTTCGTTACAGGATCATTTAGTAATCGTGAAAGTGTTACGGAGATGATAGATAAACTCCAGTGGAAGACTCTGCAGGAGAGACCCTCAGTAGCTCGACTCGGGCTTTTATTAAAGTTTCGAGAACATACCTTCACCGAGGAGTCAAGCAGTATATTGCTCCCTCCTACATATATCTCGCACAGAGACCACGAGGACAAAATCGGAGAGATTAGAGCCCACACAGAAGCATACTGACAATCTTTCTTTCCATGAACAATATGAGACTGGAATAGAAGGGAGAACCGATAGAGGTACTCAAAGTACCCTCTGCCATACACCGTCGGGTGGCTTGCAGAGTATGGATGTAGATGTAGACCAGAGTGTCGTGTAGTACACTAGCTAGCTACTGCACCTAATTACCTGCACATGATGCTAATGGCTGGTGTATTTTCATGCGTGAAACAACGATGCCACATCAAACTGTGTATAGACATTATGGTTAGTGCTGGCTAATGTGCGTCCTCATTTAGGGTTTATGGACGTGGTCATGTACTTTTATGCCAAAACACCAGTATTGCATGCAGCAATTAAACTGCATCACACCAGAAAGCACAGTGGACTACATTACATGTGAATGCACAAGCTGGTGGTAAATGAATGAGGATGGAATCCTGTAACTACTTGTCCTGTAGGTGGGACTTCAATTTAGCACTGACTGATGCTTGTTATACAGTTCTAGGTCATGACCATTTCCAGTACAATTTATGGAACCTTAAAAATAAATCATTGGTAACCTTCCTATCACTTTTATTCAAATATGAGAGGCAGAATAATTTCACAAATCGTCGAAGGAAGCAGATTTGGTCCTTGAGCTTCAAACTGGTGAAAAACCAAATATTCCCCAATAATTAAGGAAGTATTGCCCTAACAAGCTGTGTAGGAAAGATCTTGGAATGATTGGTAAACTGTCTCCAGGTCTGGAAACTCACCTACTCTCATTGCGTGTTCGGAAGATACTCATCCACCATTGACAATCTGACTGCCCTGGTTACTGAAGACACCCAGAATCCCCTCCCCTCCAAACTACTGGAGAGTTTATACACCTGCATATGTTTTTAAATTTATATTTTATGAAAATAAAAAGAAAAAATGGGGAAAAAATATGGCAGTATTCACAGAAGAGTGTAAGTAGTGGATTTTCTTCACTAATCTATTTTGTGCTTTGAGTGAGTCCCCAAGATCTGTTCCCAAAATAAATTTGCTATTTGATCAGAAGTCTGACATGATCTTAAGGGCGGGCGCAAAATCAGTCATTTTTATCCTGAAAAATACCTAATCCATTCAGACTCGAGTGCTCTTCAGTATGTACTGCAGATAAAATAGCATGGAACATCCAGAACATATTTCTCCACCTACAAAGGTTGGGAACCAGGACATGTGAGAATTCAGGGAAACTAATCAGAAGATTGCGACAGGGTGACTTTCTACATCTAACAGTGCCACTTAAAGAAATCGAAATGTAACAAAATTCTTACCTCTGATGTTTGCAGTTGCAGTTGGTTGGCAGAATTCCTAGGTATTGATAAATCTTCATTTCTGCCTATACAGTAGAACCTCACATAGTGAGCATAATTCGTTCGAGAATCTCACTCATAGTTTGAAACAATTGTTAAGCGAAACAATTTATCACATCTAAATTAATGTAAAATAAGATAATGCACACCATGCAGGAAATGTACTAAGTTTTAACTTACTCATGCCATTTATTCAAAGAAAATTATGCAGATAGAATTATGTATTTTGTTATTCATGATACATAACTAATTCCTTTTTAGCTATCTACTGTCATGTTTCTGCCAACACTTCAACACTTGGCGAAAAATGCGACACAGCATTATCATCAAATAAATTTTATAGTGCATGTAGCCACTGTTTTATTGGGGTGATGATTTTAAGTGTACAATGCAACCAATTCCCATGCTTTCAGCATGTCTCCTATTCGCACCAGAAGATTGCTGCTCTGCTGTTACAACCACATCCTCCTCCCCCTCCTCTTCCTCTTCCTTTGAACAACTCCTCTCCAGAACATCCTGCTGTGAAACTCCCTGCAACTCCATAAGCCCTTCAGTAGTCATTTCTTGGCTGTGGTCTTCCACAAGCTCATCGATATAATTGTTATCCACTTCTAGTGCCATGCTCTCGGCCAAAGACTCAATCTCATTGACTACAGGTTCCAAAGGTATTGACTCAAATGCCTCAGAGTCACAGTCAACAGCACACTCTGGCCAAAGCTTCTTCCAAGCTAAAGTGAGAGTGCTCTTGGCAACTCCTTCCCCTGCCTTTTCAATCATCTTGACACAGGCAACGATGTTGAAGTGATATTTCCAAAACTCTCTGAGAGTGAGATTGGTAGCTATTGTCAACTCAAAGCAATGATCTAGTGTAGAGCAGCTTAGAGTTAGAAATAATCTGTTGGTCCAAAGGCTGGAGAAATGGAGTGATGATGGGTTTCAGAAATTGTAAATTCTTCAAGGAGGTGGTCTTGTAGGCCTGGAGAATGGACATCAGCATTGTCCATAACAAGAAAGACATGGAGTGGCAGATTCATCTTGGACAAATATTTTTTCATCAAAGGACCAAACATTACATTGATCGAATCTCAAAAAAGATAACGTGTCACCCAAGACTTGTTGTTGGACCTCCACATCACATTTAACCTGCTATTGTGGACTTTACACTTCTTGAAGGCTCGTGGAGTTTCTGAATGGTAAACAAGCAGGAGTTTAATTTCAAATCACCACTAGAATTGGCGCAGAGTAGCAGTGTGAGATAGTCTTTCATTGGCTTGTGACTGGGCAGTGCATTGTCCTCTGCTGTTATAAAGACATGCTTCGGCAACTTTTTCGAGCGTAGACCCATCTTGTCACAATTAAAAACCTGTTATGGCAGATAACCCTCAGAATCTAATAATATCTTGAAATGCTGATGAAGCTCTCTGTTGCCTTTGTACTGGAGCTAGCTGTGTTGCCATGACTCACAATGCTGTGGATGCTGGTTCTTCTCTTAAACTTCATTAACCACCCACAGCTTCCCTTAAACACTTCATTGGCCATTGATGATTCTGGTGTCTTCTTAACGGGATCAGTGAAAATCATTCTCACCTTCTCACAAATGATGCTCTCGTTAATAGTGTCACCTTGCAATTGCTTTTCATTTATCCGGTAAGGAGCAACCTTTCGACATCATCCTGAATACAAAACCATTGTTTAGATACTCTTGTTACTCCCTTTGAAGCATCTATCTCCTTAATCTTGTCTTTGTTCTTGAGGGTAGTTCAAATAGCTGATGTAGACAGATTGTATGTGCATGCTAAATCAGCAACACTCGTACCACGTTCACATTTTTAATGATTTTACCTTTCATTTCTAAGGTCATTTGCTTTCTTTTATGGTTATTTTCTTGCAGCTTTATCTTCGGGGACATTTCTGTGAAGGTTATTAAAATTTATACAACAACCACTTTGTGAACATATGTTTAGAAAAAATTGTGTTCACAAGCTGCTAGGAGAGTGAGCGCTAAACCCAGGCTTTGTACATACTAAAGAAATTGTTCATCTGCCACTGCCGACAATGAAAGGTGTTCATATTGTTGAACATTTCCTCCGCAA
The DNA here is from genome assembly GCF_021461395.2 of Schistocerca americana. Lineage (NCBI taxonomy): Eukaryota > Metazoa > Arthropoda > Insecta > Orthoptera > Acrididae > Schistocerca > Schistocerca americana. The sequence goes on along the minus strand of NC_060130.1, from coordinate 426,472,570 downwards.
ACAGCTGGTGGCATCACACTAGATCATTGTCACTCGTTATATGAAAAATCGCTCGTTAAGCGAGTCATTTTTTTTTACAATTTTCTTTGCTCATTATGCAAATTGTGTGGTATTGGAGGTGCTTATTAAGCGAGGATCCACTGTACAGTTATTTTTAACTGTGATTGTCATTTATCAAAGAAATAAAGTTTCCAGGCTTCAGGCTGTAAAAACAAATGTAATCACATTCTGATATATATTTTTACACATCTCCTTTACTACAGATACAATGAATGTACATGGATTGTAACTGAGCTGCTTCTAGCAAAAATTAACTTTTAGAATATGAGAGCAAAAATAGTCTACACATTATAACAATTATAGATGTTACACTAAACAAGTCACAGATGTTACTTCACGAAGTGTGAAAATGATCATTCCAGTCAGATAATTTATTCAGCTATAATTTATATTACACTATTAATAAAATGAAGAAGACACCTGAAAATACACAGTAGGAAATGGCACAGCTCTGACAGTACTAATCATCACGCTTTTGCATGCATATTGCCTGTAAATTTTGTCCTATAAAGAAACAACAATCCCAATAATTTAAATTTGTATACCATACATCAGTTGCTGATTGAGTAAAAAAATATGATAATTATTGTTCCTGGCTGTTCGTTGTCTTGGGGGAGACAAAATTTGTGACTGACAGTTCAGTTGTTAGTTGTGGCCAATTTCTTATAAGTGGATAACAACAAAATTCTAGCGTAGTGACAGGACAAGCTATTGTAAATCACTATATCCATGACTTACTGTGTGTGATAAAATTGAAAGTTTATGTAAATTAACATCACATAGATGAGTTACTGTGAGCTTGTGTTGGATACGAACCCAACACAGTCGACTATAACCACAAAGTGTGCTAAAAAAGGAGTTAATCTATGGATTTGTTTGTGAGGCCCATATAATGTAGGAAGCTCTGCAAAATTTGTAATTTACATGAGCTGGTATTAAAAAAAAAAAAAAAAAAAAAATCACTATTCAGCAATCTACAGTTAAAGTGCCGACTGTGGTTAAGACATGAAGACCTCAATGTCTGAATCAGCATACACCTCTGAAAATATTAGAAGTTGTCAGTGGATGCACTTAAAAATTGGCAAACTTCCAAAATTTGCAAAATAAAATGAGTTCAGATCATGACAGATGGCTAAAAATTTTACGTGTATTGAGTGCACCCACACAAAAAAAAAACTTTGAAATTTCGAACCAAAACAAGCAGTTGGTACGTCATTCAGAGAGCTGCAGGTCAAGCATTTACTGTGATTCAAACTGAAGAGACCCTCTCGCAACCTCTGGCAGGTGCTTTTATAACCTCAGACTGGTATTTGCATATTGCACGTCATTAGGCTCAGAATTTGTACCAGTACTTATTTATAATTTCCATATCATTAATCCTAGCTAAAATTTAATTATACAGTGAGAAATGTGCTTTTGTGCTGATTAATTTGATAGGTCAGTAATCTTTAAGTTAGTGTATGCTCACAGTTAACAAAGATGTAACTAGTGAGATTGCTTAATTGAACCATATGAATAGTCCCTGAAATTTATTAATAATAAAGTGACACATCATTCATGTGTTAAATTCCTCCCCCACACCCCTCCTTTTCTGCAGATGCATTCAGTTTTTCAGAAATTTAACAAATTAAATTACAGACAGTTTTAATTATTAAAAACATTAAGTACTGAACAATAACTCCATAAGTTATGGAAAACATTTATAATAAAAATAGTGTGTGTGTTGAATGCAAGGGTTTGTCTAGCACATGCTGAATTGTTAGTACATTTAGGTGTCTTGATTTTAAAAAAAAAAAAAAAAAAAAAAAAAAAAAATTTAAAGTTAGATTTGCATTTACTTGCTCGTTACCGGCAAAACATGATATTGCTAATGAAAGTGGGTACCTTAACAGATGCTTCTCATCAAACACACTCAACACATACATTTTTAGTGTTGGTATCTACATCTGTACTGTATAAGCTACCTCACATTGTGTGGTAAAGGGTACTTAGTGTACCTGTGTCATGTTCCCCTTTCCCAGTTCCAGTCACAAGTAGTTCACAGGAAGAACCGTTGCTGGTAAGCCTCAATGCAGGTTTGACTCTTTCTGATTTTATCTTCGTGGTCTTTTCATAAGATATTGGTTAACTCTTCCAGGAACATACACTCTCAGAACTTTAACAGTAAACAGCACCATGATGCAAAATGCCTCTCTTGTTGAGTTGCAACTGGAGTTGACTGATCATCTCTGTGATTCTTTCTCATGTACTAAATGGACCTGTAACCAGTCATGCTGCTCTTCTTTGGATCTTGTCTATTTCCTCTATCAATCCTATACAGTAGGGGTCCCAGACTGAAAGAATTGGTCAAACAAATGTTTTGTGAGCTACCTCCATTGTTGGTAGACTACATATATCCATCTGGCATCTGCATTACCACTATTAGTTTTATGTGGTCATTACACTTCAGATCCCTCCATACACATACTCCTAGATAGGTGAGCTTAACACATTTGGCCTTTCCTCTGTTGAACAATATCCATTGCCTCTCTATCCCATGGTCACTTATTTTGATGTGTCATTTTGTCGTTTGTGCAACGATTTAGAGGGGGAACTATTTTGCAATCTTCTTCCGTAAAATTATTTTGAAAACAGGCCTTTAATATGTTGGCCATTTCTGTCATCTCCATTTCAGTGCCTTAAGGTTAGCATGTGTCTGGACAGATGGCTTTGATCCATTTACTGATTTAACGTTAGGTCAAAACTTCATAGAATTTTTTGCCAAGTCTGTAGATAGTTTACTTTCAAATTAGTTCAAAGTTTCATGTGTGTATCTCCTTACTGTAATTTTACCTTGTTTTGTTTTTGTTTGTGTGTGAGGCTTTTACTGCTTCTGAATTTGCAGTGAAGCTCACTTTGTTTCTGTAGCAGCTTTCGGACATGATTCTCAAACTACCCTGGGTCCTATCCATCACTCATAACTATACACAGCACATACCTGTCTAAAGTATATTGTACAGTGCTCTTGAACTTTGTCCATTGATGCTTAATATTGTCAATGCTTGGGATGAAATTTTCATGTTGACCTGTCAGGTAATCTGAAATCTGTTTCTTGTTGCTCTTGCTAAACAGAGATTTTCCTGGCTTTCTTTGTGTTACTATTTATGGCTACATTCAGTGATGGTGTAATATTTTTTTGATCAAAGATTCTCTGTTGTAAGCTGACTGTCAAAATTTTAGGATCTGTTTGTTATCAGCAGGTCTAAGATGCTTGTTTCAAGCGTCAGTTCTGTGATTAATGGTGCAAGGTAATTTTTGGATGTGGCACTTAGAACAATTTCACACAATTCCCTGTCCCTACTACCCACTCTAATCATGTCAGTCTCCCAGGCTTAACCCAAATTATTTCAGAATCTGTGCTAATCTCACTAGATATTATCATAATTTTAATTATATAAGCATGCCTCCACCACCAGTGTTCAACCAACCTATGCAATACACATACCAGAATTTCGTTCCTGTTAACTTCTGGTTTCAGCCAGCTTTCTGTACCTAGTACTATGTGTTCATTGTTACTGTTTATAAGTCAGACTAGTTCTGGGACGTTTCTGTAGATGCTTCTATAGTTTACTATTACTGCATTAACATTTTATTTCTCTGATCTTTTATGATGAATGCTACCTTGTCTGGAATTGGAATACATCTTTTTGGGCCTGCGGAGGGATTTATCTATCCTGAAAACCCTCATGTGCACCCCATGCGTACTACAGTAGCTTAGTACCCACATTCTGCATGTATTCATGCCTGATCTATTAAGAAATAGTCCTACAAATCCCTACCTGATAGAAGAGGTTGAGAAATCTGAAACCAAGATCATCACACAATTGTCTGATCCTCAGGTTTAAGCTTTCCAGTTGGCCCCAAATCAGAGGACTGCTATTGGTTCTGTGATTGATGCTACAAAATGTTACTCTTCTTCTACCCCACAAGTGAGGCTAGCTATCTTCACCAAATCAGCCTCTTGCCAGTAGGGAATTGAGAATGGCCTCTGAACCCAAGTGGTAGGCATTATTCATGCCGATATGAGCTAAGATTTGCAGCCGTGTGCACTCAGTCACAGCCAGCAGGGCCACCTTCACATCTCAGACGAGACTCCCACTGCATGAAAACAAAGTGGACACTAGCCTTCTCTCCTGACCTGCCCACTGTTTCCTTCAGTGGCTCAGTCATCCACCTAACATTGAAGCTGCCAATGACAAGCAATGCCATCTTATTCGCTAATTAGGATCTCCCAGGAAGATTGGCCACAGTCCCAACAGGTGATGCATTCCATGCTGGCTCAGGCATACTTTCAGCAGTGGGCAATACTTCAAATGTGTTTTTTTAGGCATAAGGGAACATCAATGCAGCCGGTACCCTCTTTCTCTTTCAATCCAGAGATTCACAACCCCACCGTTGTTCGCCACTAACCATCAGGGAAGTCTTGACTGGTTGGGACATGCAAATTGGAAGGTGCAGCAGCATCAGGGAGCCCAGGTGGTGCTGTAGGCTCCAGAGGTGTCAAAGCATTCATCTCGGGTGCCCCAACAGCACTGCAGCTTAGGGCAGCAGCCTGAAGCATGTGAACTGTGGCGAACACATATTCCATCTGTTTACAGACAGTGACCAATTCCCACTTCATCTGTACACAACAGGCACAAACCCTATCCATCTTTAATCAGTTTTCATCTACATCATACATAATGTAACACTAACCCAAGGAGTCATTTGGTGCATTGTAAGTTCTGCTGCTATGCTACTTCTTGTTTACACTGCTTCTGAAGTTGGCTAACACAAAGCTAATGTACTAAAAATCTGCACAAAAAAGAAACTTGGAGTAAGTTAGTAAACAATAGTCTCCACAGTACAATAAACAGGTTGCTATTCACTTCTTCACAGAAGTACATGAAAACAGGAATTAAACCAAATACTGTAAATAAAGCAAACTGTTGCTGCTCCAGGCACTACCTCTTGGCTCAGGAACAGCCACTATCCCATTTGATGAAACAGTTATTAATTTTATATTTGTCCATATGTTTTTTTTTTTTCCTTTTACAAAATTACACAGTTACTGTACTTATTTCAAGTATCAACTTTGCCTGAACATTGGTTTTTGTACACGTAAATGTCATGCTTGGCTGTATCTTAAGAGTTGCTCTGATAAGAATATTTACTGTCATAAAGGATTGCAGACCCTGTGCCATCAGTGCTGCTCCACTCACAGTACGGAGCTTTCAGTATCTACCACATTTGACAGATGCACAAAGAGTGGTATGAGTCACATGCCTCAGTCTTTCTCCCTTTGTTGTCCATGCTGTGACATCCTGTCACACATCATGCCCATCTTAGATGTGCATGTTGAGTGAATGTCCCATACCCATGGATAAATTGAAAGATATTACCAATGGACTGGAAGCACATAATACTGACAGTCTCAGAATGTTGCGCCAAAATCAAGCATTCCAGTATCCACAGCAACAATACATTTTTTCCACTTCAATAAACCTTTCCTTCATTTCTTCAACTAGTGCTGCATTCAGCTGACTATTCGTAACCCAGTCTCATACAAAACAGTTATCAAATAAAACCACCAGGTTGTGCTTATCACTACATTCTTAGCTTTGAAAGTTACAACTACTGATATGCCATTAATATAATAAAATTGTCAGTGTAAAATCATATACACATTTAACACGTTGACTGCCAACAGGCTGCTGGTGAACACAGCAGAGCCTCATGCCTGATTCATGTGTTATTCATTGGTCTCATCCTCCACCCTGTTTAGTACAGTATGTGGAGCAATGCTGTTCATTAATTTGTAGTATTTGATTGAGTTGACATTGGTGTACAGGAAGTCAGCTAAAATTTCTTGCTGAACGTTTTGAATTTAGTTTTTGCATCTTTGCTGTCAACAGTTTTTACTACTAATTCTCAGCAAAATTTCAACATCACTCTGCACCCATTATAAAGATGACTGCTAATTTGTATTTTGGCATGAACAGTGAAATTTGCTGAATCATATAATACGAGCATAAATGGTCTTAGCTCAAACTGATACCATACCATCAATCAGTGTGATGGCATGACATTGTGAGCATAGTGATGATGACAGTGATTGTGGTGTTAGTGGTGATGGCATGGACTGCAAGAAATCTACAGCAAGTGGAACTTTAAGAAGCCACAATGGCAACCAAGACTAAACTGATTCTACCCCACTAGCTCAAGATCACATTTAGAGGTGGTGTTCATCCACAATATATGTTCCTCCAACAAGCTGCATGTGATGGTGATTGTATTATACACACACTCACCCCCCCCCCCCCCCCCCCTGCCACTCCCCCTTGCCCTGGCCCTCCCCCTCCCTATCCCCCTACCCCACACCTCCCTACCCCTCCCCACCCTCCTACCGTCCCCACCCTCCTACCGTCCCCACCCTCCTACCGTCCCCACCCTCCTACCGTCCCTACCGTCCCCACCCTCCTACCGTCCCCACCCTCATCCTCCTCCATGTAGTAATGTTTGAACTAAGCACATCCTCATGTATTTGTTTTTCTTGTTTTTTGTTGTTAAAATTGTCATTCTTTATATGTGGCACTCTGAATATGCCTCTTGTACATTTAGTTTTTATTTTTGTTGGAGTTTAGTTTTCATACATTGTAGATTAATATTTTATGTTGCAGGTCCCCATGCTCGAACTACGAGAGTCCTTATGTTGATGGTAGTTCCTGGTCATCTAATTTTTATTTACACCATTAATTATATGAAAGGTGGTCATACTTCCCTTACACCACTGTTTGTTTTTGTGTACCTCTGTGCAGCTTTTGTTCAGGTAATCAAGATATCATTTTCATATAATTTATGTAACTATGTTTGCAATGTTCTTTAAAAAGATATTTTCAAGTGATCTACTTTTCCCTCACCATACTAAGCGTTTGTGTTTTGATTAATTATTAGCACAATACATTTACCAGTACATTGTTTTCAATTTTTTGTGCCAAATATATCATCTATCCTTATGGGCTCTTAACTGAAAGAAGACATAAGAATGTGGCATAGAAATTGTGAAAATTTCTGTTCTCAAAACTTTTCCCTAACTGCCAAACTAGTGTTTATGATGGTACATTTCCTCATTGCTAAACCCATACAGTAAGCAGATGAGTAAGGGTCAGTTCAAATCTGGTCCAACAGTTTGTATCAAATTTTACACCATATCAGTTTTCAGATATGCTAAGGTGGTTCCCCAGTCGCCAAGTACGTGATAGTTAACCGCATCAGATGGTGCTTATGAGTTCTGGGTCTGCACCACAGCAGGTTTGATGCAACCATATTAGTTAATATTGTGGGTCATCCCGCAAGCACAAGTCCTTTTGGTTGTCAATATTTTTCGGTGGCTTCTTCCATCAGCTGTACCCTGTAACATCAGATTTTAAATGCTTTGTCTCCTTTTCATATTATTTCTTTCCATCTTTCTTTCATTTCCACTGGTTTGCAGTGTTCTGACCTAAACATGTTTTTGAAACCAGTTCCCTTCTGTTCTTCAATATTTGGCAGTGGCTGGGTTCTTTCATTGAAGAAAACATTTTTACCTGTGTGCGATGGTTCACCTTTCCCTGTCAGAGGTGTCATTGATAGTGACTTTCCAGATTGGTAGTCATATTTTATTTGTGTCTTATTGGTTGATTCTTGTAGTATAAAGAACTGTGAACCATTGAATAAGAACAAATTTCTTTGCTCACAGTTTTCATTTGTATAATTTATATTTTCCATTTTTGGAGTATTTTAGATTCGAGAACAGGGCTGTTGAATTTTGATGAACTGGAAGCTTAATAAACTCCAAAACTGCAACTTATTGACCCATGTACTGCACAGTGTGTTAGACTGAATCTAGCTTGTGAACTGTGCTAACCTAACAGGAGCTACTGAAATGCTGCAGTATTGGCATGACCAACTGTACTGACTATTTGATGGAAATTAGAGTTGGATTTTTACTTACACCACAGTACGCAGACTACAGGGTAACCTTTTAAAAAGGATAGAACTTCTGGAGATAATGTGATAATGAGACTAATGCAAAAATATGATTTTGAAATACATCTTTTGAATGTAAATAAATACGGCAGTTGAAAGTAAATAATAAATATGAATAATGGAAAGAGCAAAGTTAACCACTTGCCTTGTAGTTGAGGTGGGGAGGTATCAACAGGCACATAAACAAGACAGAAAGTTGTTGGCTTTTAGACGTTGTTGTTGTTGTTGTGGTCTTCAGTCCTGAGACTGGTTTGATGCAGCTCTCCATGCTACTCTATCCTGTGCAATCTTCATCATCTCCCAGTATCTACTGCAACCTACATCCTTCTGAATCTGCTTAGTGTATTCATCTCTTGGTCTCCCTCTACGATTTTTACCCTCCACACTGCCCTCCAATGCTAAATTTGTGATCCCTTGATGCCTCAAAACATGTCCTACCAACCAATCCCTTCTTATGGTCAAGTTGTGCCACAAACTTCTCTTCTCCCCAATCCTATTCAATACCTATTCATAAGTTACGTGATCTACCCACCTTATCTTCAGCATTCTTCTGTAGCACCACATTTTGAAAGCTTCTATTCTCTTCTTGTCCAAACTAGTTATCGTCCATGTTTCACTTCCATACATGGCTACACTCCATACAAATACTTTCAGAAACGACTTCCTGACACTTAAATCTATACCCGATGTTAACAAATTTCTCTTCTTCAGAAACGATTTCCTTGCCATTGCCAGTCTACATTTTATATCCTCTCTACTTCGACCATCATCAGTTATTTTACTCCCTAAATAGCAAAATTCCTTTACTACTTTAAGTGTCTCATTTCCTAATCTAATTCCCTCAGCATCAACAGATTTAATTTGACCACGTTCCATTATCCTCGTTTTGCTTTTGTTGATCTTCATCTTATATCCTCCTTTCAAGACACTGTCCATTCCGTTCAACAGCTCTTCCAAGTCCTTTGCTGTCTCTGACAGAATTACAATGTCATCGGCAAACCTCAAAGTTTTTACTACTTCTCCATGAATTTTAATACCTACTCCGAGTTTTTCTTTTGTTTCCTTTACTGCTTGCTCAATATACAGATTGAATAACATCAGGGAGAGGCTACAACCCTGTCTCACTCCTTTCCCAACCACTGCTTCCCTTTCAAGCCCCTCGACTCTTATAACTGCCATCTGGTTTCTGTACAAATTGTAAATAGCCTTTCGCTCCCTGTATTTTACCCCTGCCACCTTCAGAATTTGAAAGAGAGTATTCCAGTTAACATTGTCAAAAGCTTTCTCTAAGTCTACAAATGCTAGAAACGTAGGTTGCCTTTTCTTAATCTTTCTTCTAAGATAAGTCGTAAGGTTAGTATTGCCTCACGTGTTCCAACATTTCCACGGAATCCAAACTGATCTTCCCCGAGGTCCGCTTCTACCAGTTTTTCCATTCGTCTGTTAAGAATTCGCGTTAGTATTTTGCAGCTGTGACTTATTAAACTGATAGTTCGGTAATTTTCACATCTGTCAACACCTGCTTTCTTTGGGATTGGAATTATTATATTCTTCTTGATGTCTGAGGGTATTTCGCCTGTCTCATACATCTTGCTCACCATATGGTAGAGTTTTGTCATGACTGGCTCTCCCAAGGCCATCAGTAGTTCTAATGGAATGTTGTCTACTCCCGGGGCCTTGTTTCGACTCAGGTCTTTCAGTGCTCTGTCAAACTCTTCAGGCAGTATCATATCTCCCATTTCATCTTCATCTACATCCTCCTCATTTCCCATAACATTGTCCTCAAGTACATCGCCCTTGTATTAGACCCTCTATATACGCCCTCCACCTTTCTGCTTTCCCTTCTTTGCTTAGAACTGGGTTGCCATCTGATCTCTTGATATTCATACAAGTGGTTCTCTTCTTTCCAAAGGTCTCTTTAATTTTCCTGTAGGCAGTATCTATCTTACCCCTAGTGAGATAAGCCTCTACATCCTTATATTTGTCCTCTAGCCATCCCTGCTTAGCCATTTTGCACTTCCTGTCGATCTCATTTTTGAGACGTTTGTAATCCTTTTTGCCTGCTTCATTCACTGCATTTTTATATTTTCTCCTTTCATCAATTAAATTCACTATTTCTTCTGTTACCCAAGGATTTCTATTAGCCCTCGCCTTTTTACCTACTTGATCGTCTGCTGCCTTCACTACTTCATCCCTCAGAGCTACCCATTCTTCTTCTACTGTATTTCTTTCCCCCATTCCTGTCAATTGTTCCCTTATGCTCTCCCTGAAACTCTCTACAACCTCTGGTTCTTTCAGTTTATCCAGGTCCCATCTCCTTAAATTCCCACCTTTTTGCAGTTTCTTCAGTTTCAATATGCAGTTCATAACCAATAGATTGTGGTCAGAATCCACATCTGCCCCTGGAAATGTCTTACAATTTAAAACCTGGTTCCTAAATCTCTGTCTTACCATTAAATAATCTATCTGATACCTTTTAGTATCTCCAGGATTCTTCCAGGTATACAACCTTCTTTTATGATTCTTGAGCCACATACTTGTCTGGAACTAATAGAATACAGAAACACATGTGTATACACCTATACAGCCATATGTTGGCATGGCTATATTGATCCACCTGAATGCATTGTGCCAGCACTGGAGTTGGATAGTAATGTGGGGTTGTGTCACGTGGAGTGGACTAGGGGAGAAATAGGCAGGTATTTGTTTAGAGGGTTGGGGATAGGTGACTGGTAGCTGGGAGGGTGAGAGATTATATGTCATGCTGGTGAGGTGAGCTTGTTTTGTCTGGGCAAGGGTAGCTGATGTGGAGAAGTAGATTGAGAGGCCAAAATAGGACAGAGGAAGAGGGCGGCTGCAGAGGTGAGGGTACGAATGCTAGATAAATGAGCTTACGGTCATCGAGCGGGGGCTAGCGGGTACTGAGGCCACAAGTATTACAGGATCAAAGGGTGTGTTGCAACGACAAACCTTTATCTACATAATTGAGCAGGGAGAGAGGGGGATGTTAAGGGTTGTGAAGCAGGTATTGAAATAGAGTATGTTCTCAACAGTGTGTTCTTTTGTTGGCTGGCCAATTGTGCAGGTGGCCAGAGTTTAGTGGTGGCCATTGCTGTGGGCAGCTGTTTGATTATCATACACATGTAAAATTCTCTGTAGAAATTGTGGTAGAGATGGCACATGATATGATATGACTGTTTTCTCAGATGGCCCTGCCCCTGATGGGAGAGAGGAGAGGAGGGGAGGGTAGATGCTGGGTGGATACACAGGACATTTCTTGTACATGAGTCTTCTGCAGGGGTAGGACCCATGTGACAATTGGTTTGTAGTGTGGCATAGGGACTACCATTTTTTTTTTTCTAGATCTGGTGGACAACAAAATACTGCTTTGGAAGGACTGGGAAGTATTGTGGCTAGGGTGTTCTTGGTTTCCAGGCATGGTGTAGAGTAGCTGAAGTCGTGATGAAAAAGATGGTTAAGTTCCTCCAGTCCACAATGTTATTGGGTAATGAGGGGGTGTGCTAGTTTCTAGCTGATTCGTGGAAGTTGTTGGGAGATCAGGGGCATATGTGGATGTAGTCGCTTCATCACCCAGTACTCCCAGCATAGCATCCTGACGGGAGTTGTTGCTCCAGCTGCTTAATGGTAGCAAGAACTGAATTGTCTATTCCAGAAGAAGAGAAATATTTCTTTCCAGTGTAAAGTCCCTGGACAGGTGCAGCAAAACTTGGTGCCAGGAGTGACTACTTCTTCTTCTTCTTCTTCTTCATTGTCTTCGCGATGACTTACTTAGTTTGTTCATTCACTATAGCATCATGTAGTTCAGGTACTTCCACCTGGGATGTGGAATTCAGATAACATTATCACAAGAAATAGTCCTGAAGATCCCCAATAGCTTTCTATTTTTGTCTAAAGACACATCTTTTTCAGTGGTGACTGATTCTGTACGTTAGCTAGCCTCTAGAAAACAGTTCATTGGAGCCTTTTGCATAAAAGAATTCAGATAGCAACAATCATGTGTAGCCTGTCAAATATTGTTTCATTATTTCTTTCGAGGAACGAATGAAGATTTCTGTACAACTGCTACTTTGTATTTTGTCTCGAGAAAAACATCATCAGTGTTTGGAAGAAATGATATTATCCTCAGATACAAGTGACATCTATTGACAATAACAACTATCTTTCTTCTTGTTGCATCAATTTTTCACATCTAATGACCTTAGAAACTTCAGGGAAATTCCTGCCACCATTGGTACATTACTACTGAAGTCAAAAGTGCACGGCAGTGTGTCTGCAGTCTTAAAACAACAGGGAATTTTAAATCTCCCATTTATTAATAGTGGCTACTTTCCACTCCCACCACTATTGATGGACAGCAGTGCCTTAAGTCTCTCTCTCTCTCTCTCTCTCTCCTCTCTCTCTCTCTCTCTGTGTTGCTTGGCTTATAATTGTGAATCAATTGTGGCAGAGTATTTCTCTCTATTCCCATCACCTGACATCTTTAATAGTAGACAGTTCCCATCTCAACAACTTGTCGTCACTTAAATATTGGCAGAAGAGATTATAACATTTTTATAAACAATCCAGTTTGCCATTTGATGCATTGAAATCTTAGAGACTGATCTTTGGTTGTTTCCTGAACTTTTTTGTGCAGTACATATCTGATTATTGGAATGTTACCTGCTCTCATTCCTTGAAAGTATTTTAAAAGACATCATTTCTATGTCTTCAAGTTAATGTGTATATGTTCATCCTTTACAAACTGTAACAAAAACATGTGCTTCAGTGTTCAGGAGGGCTTCTTTATTTTTCATCGTTTCCTACAAAGAAGATTGTACCAAATCGTAAATTTCTTATCAATGTCGTTAAGTTTAATGCTACTCTTGTCTTAGACACCATGGATAACCATCAGCTTCTACTGAACCATTACTTTTCTTCTTTTACAGGCTATACTAAGAGACACTCTTTGCATGCAAATTGACACACGTCTGTACAACACAATAGGGATAAGTACACTTGTCAGAACTGCCACCAGATAACATTGTGCAAGTCCCACAATATTTTATTAAAATAACTGTTCACTATCTTCAGACAGTGATGGTTGCTTTTGTCACTGCTGCAAGACGCAACTGGTGATATGTGGCAGCATTGAAATTGATTGGTCCAGGAGCAGGTGTTACGCATGCACCAATTGGTGTTAACAGTTGGAGCCTCTCCGCTCATGTGTAGTTCCTCCTCCTAACCCAATAAATTTCTACAGTGACACCCAATTATCTCTAGCTGTGTCTTGCAGCAGTGATGACAGCAACCACCACCAGTTAAAGACATTGAACAATCCCCCCCCCCCCCAATTGCCCCTTGATGAAATATTGTGGGGCTTGCACAATCTTATCAAACAGCAAACCTAAGAAGAGCATTTGCAACAGATCTGTCACAAAAGCTTGGAAAGTCACAGCACAATAGAATTATTTGATGTCTTTGGGAAGTTGAGTCTAATACGATATCAGCTCCCCTGACTTTGATGTAGAATGGGTTTGACTCAATAATACTGATTCATCAGTGAACTCAATTTTATTTCATTTGCTCTAAGTGTGTTGAAAGTTGCTTGGAGGGGAGGAGAGGGGGGGGGGGGGGGGGGGTGACCTAAGACATATATAAGTATCGATTGTCATTTACAGAGAGACACTCATTGGCACAAAGTTTGTGTAAGTGAAAAGAAAGCCCCCAACTCCATGTTAGGACTTTCATCAAAAGCAAGTATTTGTTACAACAAGATTAGAGATTAGTTACAAGCAAATTTAAATAATATTGTTCTTATGAGAGTTGCAATGGGACCTATGAAAATAGTTTGTAAAAGTGGACATTCGTAAAAGTCAGTTCATTAATACCCATACCCTATATAGCCGCTGTGAATATTACAAAAATTGAGTTGGTCTCGAAAGAGCATCAGATTGTGTCTGTGCATTGGTACTTGTCGATATGTTTTCTGCTCAGATACCATTCAATACAACATTAAAGGCTGTAGGTGTTTGCGTATGGACTGTTATATACTTTACTCTCTTGATGTCTATCTCCCTCCTGAAAGGTAGATAACACATCAAGAGAGAGTTAACTTGATCCATTAGTTGCCTGCGCCTTTACTCCTTCTGAGTGATTTCAATGCCCAATAACCATTCTGGATGGCGTTAGAACATTTGACAAAGACAGTATAATGTAACAAGTGGTCACAGATCTTGACCTGTGTTTATGCAGGGTAGTGACCTGTTATGGAAAATTGGGAATTCTCAGTTAATTTGAATTTACTGAGAAATTTGGAAGTCTCAGAATTCTGAAAGATTTGCAAAATTCCGAAAGACTGTGGGGAGAACTGAACCGTTCATTAAAAGAAAGAAACATAATGAGTCATTTTGTCACAAATCGCTTGGAGATTATGCTTCAGAAAGAAGTGGGTGTGACCATGTAAGGAAAGGTGAAGGGTTTGCATTGGATTATATTATTGTTTGTTGCATGAGAGCTGCTCCTTTGCGGAACTTGAGAAAACTTCAGATTTGTCAGTGGGTACTTGGACTCCAGGTGTTCCTCATTGTAAATACAATGAATTATAACTTCGGCATAAGAATTTGTCATATAATTGTGAGGTTTTTTTGCTAGGTTAGATTAGTATTCAGGCTTCAGATTTTTTAATAATTTCAATGCAAAGTAGTACTTTGTGGATTTTCTCTCGGTCATGCTTAAGTTAACAATGGTGATAGTGTGAAGTGTGTTGTGTGTCCACTTACAGACATGGCATCACCATGAAAGTCCACTGATATTACATTCCAGTTACAACAGTTCGAAATGTGTTCCTGTAATGTTTTCTCGTACAGTTAAGGTTATTGCACAGTGTCACAGCATGGCAGGGAATGGTGATGGATGTCAGTAATGAAGGAATTTCAAAGGGTGGCAAAAGACAACTTACAGTCCACAGCCAAGAATAATGTATGTGAAAGTAATGTGGCAGTAACGGAGTATCTGTTCTTATCCATACACTATGCTTTGACGAAACCTGAACAAAAATCTTTCCATTTATTTTGCTTTTTCCATTTTTCACAACTTCAAAGATGTTAGACACATTATGTCGATATGAGCCTATGATTCACTTTGGTCCCACACATAAAATGATATGATTTTACACACAGTATAATATAGTGCCTGATAGTTGTTATGTCTACATCTACATATATACTCCGCTAGCCACCAAGCAGTGTGTGGCGGAGGGCAGAATTCGTGCCGAAGTCATATTCCTGCCGCCCCCCCCCCCCCCCCCCACCTCTGTTCCACTCGCGGATCGCGTGAGGGAAAAACGACTGTCTGAATGCCTCTGTATGAGCTCTTATTTCCCTTATCTTTGAGTGATGATCATTACTTGATTTGAAAGATGGTGGTAATAATATATGCTCTACATCCTTGGCGAAGATTGGATTTCGGAATTTAGTGAAAAGTCCCTTCTGTTTAGCGCGTTGTCTATCTCTAAGACTGGACGAACTAACATATACTGCATCGCTTCATGATTCTACTAATAAACTGCAATCTAGAGTTCACCTTACCCGTTACTTGTGTAATCTGATCATTCCATTTGAGATCATTTCGAATAGTCACACCCAGATACTTGACTGATGTTACCGCTTCCAAAGACTGATCATTTATTTTGTACTCATACAGTAATGGGGATTTTCGTCTTGTTATACACAATAGGTTACACTTACTAATATTGAGAGATAACTGCCAGTCATTACACCACACATTTATTTTCTGCAAATCCTTATTGATTTGTTCACAATGTTCGTGTGATACTACTTTCCTGTAGACTACAGCATCATCGGCAAACAGTCAAAGGCTGCTGCTGTCAATACCATCAACCCCCCCCCCCCCCCCCCAGGGGGTCCACAACTCTTTTGTGGATACGTGCGTAGCGGGCACGGGACCCCGAGCTAATGTGGCCCTCCTTCTTTTCCGGGCTGCATACCTTCCTTTTCCGCATCCTTCCCTATCCCCCATCTTCGCGCCCCCCCCCCCCCCCCCTCCCCTCACCTCTGGCTCTTTCCTTCCCTTTCTCCCCCTCTGGGAGTATGGTTTGTGCCTACGTCCGGAGACGGACGCTCGTAAATGTTACGCATTCTTCGCCTTCTCTGCTTGTATGTCTTCATCCTTCCTTTGTCCTTCTCTTTTCCTTACCTCTTCTCTTTACCCTTTTCTCCGCTGCGGCGTTTGAGACCTCTCTTCTTTCCTTTCCCTTTCTTTGTTTTTCCCTTTCTCTTTCTTCCTCCCTGTGCGTGTCTCAAGGCCGACCCACGCATTTTTGTGCGTAGCCGGTGACGGGGTAACGTGTAATTCCCCGCCCCGGGTAGACAGGTAGGACACGTACGTACCCCCTGGTAACGGCCAGGCCCAGGGAGGGATGATTACCCAAGCTGATACCTTCCGAAAGTGCCGATTGGTCCCTCCGTCCGTTTGTCAGGAGGTGTGACCTGAGGTGTGAACAATCACCTAAGGCGGGAGTGCCCTCAGAGAGGGCCCCCACAAGGGAGGAGCGCGCCATCGGAGACGCCGGTAATCATGGGGGATTCTTCCGCAATGGTTTCCTCACCTTCCACTATGTCTGCTCACAAGCGTAAGTTCACTGAGTCTCAGCCACAGACAGTTCTTCCATCGTTGCCACAGTTCCTTGTTGTTTCTCGGTCTGACGAAGGTCACGACTTTTCCACGGTCAACCCTTTCATTATTCAGAAAGGTGTCGACGCAATTGCAGGTCCTGTAAAGTCTTGTTCCAGATTACGGAATGGCACCTTGTTGTTAGAAACAGTCAGTGCCCTCCAGGCACAAAAATTGCTGCGTACTTCACTGCTCCACACCTTCCCTGTCCGGGTTGAAGCGCACCGCACTTTAAATTCCTTGCATGGAGTCCTTTATACACGCTCCCTCGATGGATTGTCTGACGAAGAAATTCAGCACTACCTGTCTGACCAGGGCGTAACGGCTGTTCGTAGAGTTATGAAAAGGGTTGACACGAACATCATTCCAACCCACACTGTCTTCTTGACATTTGACAAAGTTCAACTCCCATCGAAAATCGAAGCAGGCTATGAGATAATTTCCGTTCGCCCTTACGTCCCAAACCCTACGCGTTGCTATCGGTGTCAGCGGTTCAATCTCACCAGCCAGTCCTGTTCCAATCCGGCCAAATGTGTTACGTGTGGCAAGGATGCCCATGAGGGTGCTTGTCCACCTCCATCCCCTCGCTGCATCAACTGTATGGGTGACCACGCTGCTTCCTCTTGAGATTGCCCCGTTTTTAAAGACGGAAAGCTCATCCACGAAATTAGAGTGAAGGAAAAGGTGTCGACCTTTGCTGCTCGAAAATTATTCGCCAGTCGACAGCCCACCGTGCCTCAGACAGGAAAATACAGCACTGTCCTTGCTTCTCCTCGGCCAACAAAGGAGGTGGCCACACAGACTTGCGACCTCACCTTTAGTGCCACTGTCGTCAGATCGGCCAGCGCAAAGATCGCCCGTTCAACCTCACCACTTTTGCCTGCCCACTCTGTGGCTCACCCTTCATCGGGTTCTGCTAAATCTCGAGCCCAAAAGTCAGACACCAAGACTTCGAAAAAAGAGCATACTCGTGAAGATTTTTTACGTACCCCACCTTCACAACCATCGGTTCCTCCTCCATCTAAACATCATAAACATCATTTTTCCAAGAAAGCTACTAAGAAACCCAGTTCATCTCCTTCTCCGCCAAGGCGTGTCCCATCTACAGCACCACCTGGTGGAATTCGCCCTCCGCCGTCTTGTGTGTCGCCGAGGCGCACTGCTGGCGGCCGATCACTCGGCCGATTGCTGGTGGCGGGAGCTGCTCCTGAACAACCTAAGGATCAGGATCTTCTGCCTTCAGCTGAATGCCATTCCATGCTGTCGGTCGCAAGCTCTGAGCAGTCGTTGAGTTGACGGCAACCTTGGTCACATTCCTCCATTTTCTGTTCACCCTATGTCCATTATCCACTGGAATATCCGCGGCATTCGAGCCAATCGGGATGAATTGTCGATCCTCTTACGATCCTACTCACCGGTCATCTTCTGTCTTCAGGAAACAAAGCTGCGTCCCCATGACCGCTTTGTTCTCCCCCATTTTCAGTCCATCCGATTTGATCTCCCCTCTGTTGAAGCCACTCCAGCCCATGGAGGACTCACGATTCTTCTCCATGAAACTCTCCATTATCACCCAATCCATTTAAACACTTCCTTCGAAGCTGTCGCTGTCCGTCTTTCCCTTTCTGGATATACCTTTTCTCTTTGTACTGTATACATTCCATCGTCCACACCAATGGCACGAGCTGATCTCCTTCATCTTCTTGGTCAGCTTCCACCCCCCATATTTGCTGGTTGGGGACTTCAATGTCCACCACCCGCTTTGGGGATCCCTACATCCTTGTCCACGTGGCTCACTATTGCTAGACGTCTTCCACCATGCGGATCTAGTTTGCCTCAACACTGGGGTCCCTACATTTTTGTCTGCCTCCACGACAAATTTCTCTCATTTGGACCTTTCGGTCGGTACTGTTCCGCTAGCTCGGCGCTTGGAATGGTTCGCCCTTGATGATACACACTCGAGTGACCACTTTCCATGTGTCCTTAGACTGCAGCCTCAACTGCCATATATGCGCCCGCGATGCTGGAAGTTTGCCCAAGCCGGTTGGACACTTTTTTCGTCTCTAGCGACATTCGATGACCGTCACTTTCCCAGCGTCGACGATGAGGTCACACATATTACCGACGTTATTCTTACAGCTGCAGAACGTTCAATACCACGCACCTCCGAATTGCCCCCCCCCCCCCCCCCCACCCCCCACCCAGTTCCTTGGTGGAACGAGTCGTGCTGTGACGCAATACGTGAGCGGCGACATGCTCTTCGCGTTTTCCGCCACCATCCTACTTTGGCCAACTGTATCTGCTATAAGCAGTTCCGTGCGTGATGCCGTCGCATCATCCGCGATAGCAAGAAGGCAAGCTGGAAATTCTTTATTAGCTCATTTAACACCTTCACTCCCTCCTCGGAAGTTTGGAGTCAGCTTCGACGGTTATCAGGCGCGCCTAGTTTCTCCCCGGTCTCTGGGCTCACTGTCGCGCATGATACATTAGTGGACCCCGTCGCAATTTCTAACTCATTGGGTCAGCACTTTGCTGACATTTCGAGCTCTTCAAATTACCCGCCAGCATTTCTCCCGAAGAAATGTGCAGCGGAAGTGCGACCTCTTGCTTTCTCCTCTCAAAATCGCGAAAGCTACAATACTGTTTTCGCCATGTGGGAACTCCAACATGCACTCTCTTCTTCTCGCTCCTCCGCCCCAGGACTGGATGGTATCCATGTCCAAATGTTGCTGCATTTATCAACCCATAGTCTGCGTTACCTCCTTCGCATTTATAATCGAATTTGGACCGACAGTACTTTTCACAGACGATGGCGGGAAGCTATCGTCATTCCTGTTCCAAAACCTGGAAAGGACAAACATCTCCCCTCTAGCTATCGCCCCATTTCTCTCACGAGTAGTGTATGTAAGGTTTTGGAGCGTATGGTGAATTGCCGTTTAGCTTGGTGGCTGGAGTCCCGCAGTCTTTTAACATCTGCCCAATGCGGATTCCACCGAGCGAGGTGGCGCAGTGGTTAGACACTGGACTCGCATTCGGAAGGACGACGGTTCAATCCCGCGTCCGGCCATCCAGATTTAGGTTTTCCGTGATTTCCCTAAATCGCTCCAGGCAAATGCCGGGATGGTTCCTTTCAAAGGGCACGGCCGATTTCCTTTCCCGTCCTTCCCTAATCCGATGAGACCGATGACTTCGCTGTCTGGTCTCCTTCCCCCAAAACCAACCAACCAATGCGGATTCCGAAAGCATTGTTCTGCAGTTGACCATATTGTTGCTCTCTCCATTTATATCATGAACAATTTTCTCTGGAAACGCCAAACAGTAGCAATATTTTTTGATCTGGAGAGAGCATACGATACCTGTTGGAGGAAAGGCATCCTCCGCACACTGTTCTCTTGGGGCTTTCGAGGTCGGCTGCTCCTTTTTCTTCGCAAATCTATGGCAGAGCGCACGTTTAGAGTGCAGGTGTACACTACTCTCTCCCGTACTTTCTCCCAAGAAAACGGGGTACCCCAGGGCTCCGTGCTGAGTGTTGTACTGTTTGCCATTGCCATAAATCCAATTATGGAATGTCTCCGTCCTGATGTCTCGGGCTCCCTCTTTGTGGACGATTTTGCGATCTACTACAGCTCTCAACGGAGCAGCCTTCTTGAACGACGTCTTCAAGGATGTCTCGATCACCTCCACTCTTGGAGCATCGTACCCGGCTTCCATTTTTCTCCCAGTAAGACCGTTTGTGTTAATTTTTGGCGACGTAAGGAGTTTCTTCCACCCTCCTTACATCTAGGACCTGTCAACCTTCCATTTTCGGACGTCGCTAAATTCTTGGGTCTTATGTTTGACAGAAAACTGTGCTGGTCCTCCCATGTTTCGTATCTTTCGGTTCGCTGTCTGCGATCCCTCAACACCCTCCCTGTCCTGAATGGTACCTCCTGGGGAGCGGACCGAGTGGTCGTTCTCCGCCTCTATCGCGCCTTAGTGCGCTCGAAATTGGACTATGGAAGCATAGTCTACTCCTCTGCTCGGCCGTCCATTCTTCGACGTCTCGACTCTATCCACCACCGTGGATTACGTTTAGTGTCTGGAGCTTTTTACACCAGCCCTGTGGATAGCCTTTATGCTGAGACTGCTGAACCTCCGCTGTCCAATCAGCGAGCAGTCCTTCTGAGTCGTTATGCTAGCCATCTCTCTTCCATGCCTGCTAATCCAGCCCATGACATTTTTTTCGACGCCTCCTTTGATGTAGGGTATGCAGGCCGCCCCTCCTCCCTACTACCACCGGGAGTCCGCTTCCGTCAACTGCTCCATTCTCTTTCCTTCCGCTTTCCTAAAACCTTCTTGACAACTTGGGGTACAGCACCGCCTTGGCTCCGTCCCCGGATCTGCCTGCTCCGTGACCTTTGTCAGTTTCCCAAGGATGGTACCCCTTCACTTGTTTATCGTCGGGCATTTTCCGCTCTATGTGCACAAATGAAGGGAGTCACATTTATTTACACTGATGGCTCAAAAACATCATTTGGTGTAGGGAGTGCCTATATTGTTGGTGACACCCCAAATCAGTTTCGGCTTCCCGATCAGTGTTCGGTTTCTACTGCGGAGCTTTACGCTGTTCTCCAGGCTGTCCACTACATCCGCCGCCATCAGCGGATACACTATGTTATCTGTTCAGATTCTTTCAGCTCTCTCCTCAGTCTCCAAGCTCTTTACCCTGTCCACCCTCTGGTCCACCGGATTCAGGACTGTCTGCGCTTGCTCCACCTGGGGGGCGTCTCGGTGACGTTCCTCTAGCTCCCGGGACACGTTGGTATCTGGGGAAATGAGGCGGCCGATATAGCGGCCAAGGCTGCAGTCTCTCTTCTTCGGCCAGCTATTCAATCGATTCCCTTCGCAGATCTACAGAGCATTTTATGACGTCGTGTTGTTCTTTTATGGCACGCACATAGGTCGACACTTCACCATAATAAAGTGCGGGATGTGAAAGCTCTTCCCTGTGCTTGGACCTCTTCCTCCCGAACGCGTCGTCGGGAGGAGGTAATTTTAACTAGACTCCGGATAGGGCACTGTCTTTTTAGCCATCGACATCTTTTAAGCGGCGATCCTCCCCCACTCTGTCCCCACTGCTCTCAGCTGTGGACGGTAAGACACCTTTTAATTGAGTGCCCCTATTTTACTCCATTACGCGCCTGTCTACAGCTGTCGCCTGATATATCGTCAATTTTAGCAGAGGACACGCGCTCGGCCGATCGCGTTCTCGAGTTTATTAGTGCAAGTGAAATGATGTCAGTCATTTGAAGCTTTTTTTTGGGGGGGGACAACCAGCCTCCTTCTGTAGTGGATTTTTAAGCCTTCCTTCCGCATTTAGTTTCTCCAATTTTTTGAGTTTCGTTCCCATTGCTGCTGTTTTACATTTTCGGTTTTTTACTGTTTCCTAAGTCATGGACCGGGCGCTAATGACCATAGCAGTTTTGCGCCCTAAAACAAAACACACACACACACATATATATATATATATATATATATATATATATATATATATATATAGAGAGAGAGAGAGAGAGAGAGAGAGAGAGAGAGAGAGAGAGAGAGAGAGACCGCTGTTTCCTAAAACCATGCTGGTTTCTGCAGGTGAGCTTCTCAGAGTCTAGAAAGGTCATTATGTCTGAACACAAAATATATTCCATGATTCTACAACGAATCAATGTCAGTGAAATTGGCTGGTAATTATGTGCATCTGATTTTCTACCCTTTTTATAGATTGCTATGATCTGGGTGTCCTTCTAGTCCCATGGAACTTTCCGCCGTTCCAATGATCTCTGATAGATGACGGATAAGAGTGGTGCTTTATTTGTAGCATAGTCAACATAAAATCTGACGGGGATACCGTCTGGGCCAGATGCCTTTCTGGCATCTAAGGATCTTAACTGTTTTACAATCCCAGATACACTAAACACTATGTCGGCCATTCTTTAGTTTGTTCAATAATTGAAAGGGGGAATGGTGCTGCAGTCCTCTATCGTAAACGAGTTTTTGAAAGCTAGGTTTAGAATTTCTGCCTTCTGTTTATCATCATCAGTTACATTACCCATACTGTCAGTAAGAGAAGGTATTGAATTATTTGTAGCGTTCATAGATTTTACGTACGACCAAAAGTTTTTGGGTTATTTTTAGAATCTGCATATAAAATATTGCTTTCAAATTCGTTAAGAGTCTCTCATTTTCCTTCTGACAGCTGCTTCCATTTCGCATAATTTCTGTTTGTCAGTGGGGCAGTGACTATGTTTAAAATGACTGTGCAAAATTCTCTTCTTTCTCAGCAACTTCCTGATATGTTTGTTGTACCAAGGTGAATCCTTTCCCTCCCCTATACTTTCACTAGGCACATACTTCTCTAGCACATGGTGGACAATACCTTTAAATTCCGACCAAAGATGCTCAGTATCTTTGTGTCCCGCGGTGAATGCTTGGAGCTGACTATGAAGATATTCATTAATGACACTTTTATTTGCTTTCCCAAACAGGAAAACTCCTTTTCCACCAACATAGAAGCCACAACGACATTATGGTCGCTAATATCTTCTTCTAGATTAACTTCCTCAAAAAGAACAGGTCTGTTTGTCGCCAAGATATCTAGTATGTTCACATCTCAAGTTGGTTTTCTAACCAATTGTTCAAGGTTGTATGTTGAGAGCGCTCCTAGAATAACATCAGTGTCATGAACTGGTAATTTTTTGGGCCAGAAGTTTGTTTCCCATGGGGAGGAACCTAATCTAAAAAAAAACCATGTTCATGCCACAAGTACTGTGCTACCCATCTAGCTGCTTCTTGTGTGTAGTGCACCCCTGATCTACCAAGGGGTGTCCTACAACCTTCCACTCCATAGCGTAGGTCCAGGAATCTACAACCATTTTTGTCACAGAGTCGACGTAGCCTCTGGTTTAGATTCTCCACTCGACTCCAAACCAGATGTTCCTGGTCCACCCTGGGTATGATGGTGCAGATCGTCAGTTTGGCTTCCACTCCTCAAGAGGTGGAGGCCACCTTCATCAATTTAGCCATCCGTCGGAAGGACCAAAGGATTTCCTCGGAACCCCGATGACAGGCATCGTTGGTGCCAACATGAGCAACAGTCTGCAGCTGGCTGCACCCCGCATGCTCGATAGCTGCCGGAAGAGTCTCTACCACATCCTGGACAAGGCCCCCCGGCAAGCACACTGAGTGAACGTTGAACTTCTTCCCCACCCTAGCCACTATGTTCTTGAGGGGCTCCATGACCCGCTTAACATTGGAGCTCCCAATAACGAACAAACCCCTACCCCCATGTGCCTGTCCGGACCTTGCTGAAGGAGCAGCCACTATCCTGGCAGAAGGTGCAGTCTGATCCGGCTCAGCCTCCCCCCCCAGCATCAGATAGCACACTGAATCTATTAGCAAAGTGCATGGGATTTGATAGGAGCCTGCTTCCCCCATGCAGCCTTCACCTTGAGGCTCGATACCTCGATACAGTCTGCCACCCACACTGAGGTGAGAATGGGCCAGCCGGATCAGTCGCACCTGAGGTCGGTTCAGTGACGGAGAGCTGTGACATCCCCCCTGCACATCTAGTACAGCAGAGCCTGCCCCAGGCACCCCATCCACACCACACCTCAAGGTGGCACTCTGGAGCTTGTTGACTGTGGCCAACAAAGCTTCCAGCTGCGTTTGGACTTCGGCCAACTCCTCCTGCATCCGCACACAACAGACACAGTCAAGGCATTAAACTGCATTTCTGGTATTAGAGAAATGGATCAGAATGAGATGGAGCAAGAATTATTACTACCTAACAATGAAATGTGTGGTCAAAATGACTACACTGCATCAGACCTTGTGAGGCATGGACGCAGTGATATGATTGAGAAGTTCCTGAAAGACTTGTCGCCACACCTCAAAGAACACACTCCAGATTTTAAACGGTTGTCCACACTGCTGAACTACTTACAGTATTTGTGACAATATTATCCAGTACCCTCAGTCTACAGCAGAACAAGGATCCTTGTGCATTCAAGAACAGTTTCAAGTGGAGTAATTAATTCCTGCCCTCATTAACAGTATTCAGCAAGAATATTACAATGTTTCATGCACCCCCCCCCTCTCTCTCTCTCTCTCTCTCTCTCTCTCTCTCTCTCTCTCTCTCTCTCTCTCTCTCCACCCCCACCCCCACCCCCCCCACCCCCTCTCACCATTCACTGTGTTCCATGGTTTCTGGGGCCTGTGTGAATAGAGGCCACTTTCAAAAACTTAATTGAAGCCGGTTTGGGTTGATGTTATCTGTGTCATGTTGCTGTTTGTAATTCTACTTGCAATTGTATTGCATTCTTATGGTTATAGAAATAGGCTGGAGTTGGAAATAATGATGGTATTGCATTGTTATCTTGCCCAGATTTTCATTTGATGTTTGAAAGCAAGTCTATTGTTGTGAACTTAAAATTACAGTTCTGAGATATTAAAGTGTCAATTATGGCACTACACTACGACCAGCTTGCGTCCACCACTCACTCATCTTGTTGTAGAACCTTGTAGACATCATTGTTGAGAAACAAACCTTTCTAACTTTTCTCATATCAAAAAGAATACAAGTGCCAAACATTTAGCCCAGGCAACTTTGACACTTGAGAAACACCCACTTTGTCACACATTTTATGCTTTAAGTGTGAGTGCCACTTGTGAAGTGATGCCTTACAGGAAGTACAAACTGCTATTTGAATCCACAGTAAAAGCACATTCTGATACTGTTAGTAACTGTTGATTTTATTGTGAACATTTGTTTAAGTGATTTCAAGTGAACCAAGAAATCAATATGTAAACTTTTCAAATGAAAGTTCTGTCATTTGACTGTATTGTTTGTTTTTCTACTGTATAATCATTCATTTGGCCTTTGACTATTTACAAGTATCACAATTTTGAGCGTCATCAGACTTTCATAAATGAATTCACTGTTGAAGTATATTAAACTTGATTATATAATGCATGTCTTACAGCTTAAAAATGTTAACATATTCATGATGCGTGTGGCAGAAATAAAACAAATTGTGACATAATGAATAAGTGTGCCATAAATTGGTCACCAAAAATAGTTGTTACACCTTTTTTTGGTGCACTTGTGGCATTGTTATTCAATGTATGTTACACGATTGTTTTATTTCTGCCAGACACTTTGTGATATGCTCTCTTTTTTATGTTGTTACACTCGCATTATATAACCAAGTTTAATATATTTTGACGATGACTTTTTTTAATAGAAATCTGGTCATGTCCAACACTGTGGTACTTGAAAATGACCAGAGGCTGAAATCATGATTGTACACTAGAATAAACAATCTACATAGTCAAACAGCAGAACTTTCATTTAAAAAGTACCAATTGACTGTGGCCCCAAACTGTGTTAAAATTATCAGTTTGTAAACTGTACCATATAATTGATTGAATTTATGTTTTACTATAGTTGTTCATGTAATTTTCTTTCAGGTTGCAGTATTGTTATATATTGCACACATCATGATTCACTGGATGTGGAAACGAAAAATTGACCCAGACAATTCTGCCATTCCTTATTTGACAGCATTAGGTGATCTACTGGGCATCAGTCTTCTTGCTATTGCATTTGAATTTCTGTATCTTGTTGGTGATCAAGATAATGATATCAATGATTAAGTTACAGTAAGAACTAAACGTGGGGTGCTTTTGTTTTTATGAGTACTCAGATGTGTTACTTTTCTTTAATTTTGGCCAGAAATGTGTGACATTTTGGAGCATTAGTGTTAACTATGGAATTCCAGCAAGTTGTACATTAACTGTCGGCACTCTGTTAGAGTTAATGTTATCCATTTTTAAAATTTTCCATATTCACAATCTTTTTTTTTAACTTGGTCTCCAGGCTTGTATATTTTTCACATATTTATTTTTCTGTAGCTAAAATTTTGTCGTATCTTACTTGTCTTTCTAGAAATGTGTTCCATACAGTGTATTTCGGATCTTCAAATGGTTCTTCTTTGGTTTTCTTTTTTTTTTTTTAATTTTATTGTGAAGAAAAAGCTGAAGTCTGATGACAAGAATGTTGTTCAAGAACTTAACTTATCTAAAAGTGACTGTAGGAAATTTCGTAACATTTATTGGATTTACCAGTTTCTGTATGGAATATCATATTCTGCCCCTGAATACTAATTTTAAGAGATATACGATGTTTGCATATCACAGTCTTCTCTTGTGACTATTTTAAATGTATTTATATGGAATGATTGTTGACTGAAGTAAAGGAATTTACTGTATGTGTTGTGAAGCCGAATGGTTCCTGAATAGTATTTGATTGCAGAAAGCTGTGTGGTTGTGACAAATGGAGCCAAACCTTTTTGTGTCATATTGTTTTAAAAAGTAATTGTCCATCTACTTACATGGTTAAAAAGTAATTGTCCATCTACTTACATGGGGTCTTCTTCAGCTGTTAACTGGTTTCATGCTAAATTGAAAATCTTTGCACAGTATTTATTTATTCTCTGTATATTCTACTTGTTGAGCTAGTGAAATTTGCCAACTCACACTTATTATGGCCAATGTGGGATTTTATGATTTACAGTAGAATCTAAGAGGGGTGCAGAATTTTAAAAATACTGAATCAGAAGAAGTAATTGTCATTATATGAAATAAGTTGTATCTATGGTATGAGTATCGTGTACAATAACTGTTGACATACAATCTTTTTATTTTAAAAGCCTGAACATTAGCCAAACTGGTGCATTCAGTGATTGCTGTGTTTGGTGGTTTTATACATTCATTTACTTGTAGACCTTAATCTTTTTGTGAATTCAGAAGTGCAGTCAAATGTTAAGACTGGGTACTGAATGTGGCGGGCCACATCCACTATTCTGTTCTTCAGGTGAGCACTGCCGTCTACCATCTCGAGTAGTTATAAGTTTTAAGATTAAATATGTGTCATAACTCAGTGTGTTAATTAGGTAAATTTAACATTATTATATAGTGTTTCTTTTGGATGTAAATGTCAGTTAAGAACTGAGTAGTATGTGATCTTCAGATTCATGTTTCGTAGAACACTTCAAAGCAAAACTGTAAGTAGTCTCTATGGAAATTTTACTCCAGTGAAGCATAGTGTCTGCAGCAGATTGTCAGTGTGGTTTGTTTCCCCAAAACAATCACAGCAAATCACTTCTACATTTTGAGGTGTTTGTTAGTTGATTACATTTTCTTTGCCCTTTCCCTGCCCTTTTTTCCATACTCCATCCATTACTTCACTTTCTTGTAAGTCATTGGACTTCCAGGTAACTGAAAGTCTTGGTGCTGTATGCAGGCAGTCAACATACAAATTTTGTAACATGCTAGAATGATTACCTTAGACTGTTAAGGTTTAACCTTTCTATAATAATTAGTCATATTAACATTGATGTAAATATTAGAATCCATGAATGGTTTGGCAAACACACAAAAAATAATTAACAATGAGTCTTTGTCAGATGAAGATTAAAAAAAAGGTAACCTACATTCTTGCTTGGAAATGGATTCTGCTCTCTGCAAGATATTTTTTTGTATGGAGTTTCTGACTTTGAAACATGACAGTATAACAATTTTCATGTTACATCGTTGGAAGAAGCAGCTACAAACTGTTTTGAAAGGGGAAAAAAGCTATTTGCTAGTAAAAGTAATGTGCAGTGTCCAGTGTCACAGTATAGAAGTTGTCCAGGAACAAAATATTACTGGTCATTAGTAAACCATCTGTGTTTCTATCAAATTTCCTCTCAGTGATGCTGTTTAACCATCACATTTACACTATACCATAATAATATTAGCTCAGAACTCTGTGTCACAAGGTTCATGTTCCTGTTGTATAAACTCAGTTTTAAAAAAAGAGGCTAAACTTTTATATTGTTGTGTGCCAAGTTCACTTATGGTCAGTCCATGAGGCATCCTCAAATAGCTTAATGGGAAGAGCAGTCCCACAAAGGCAGGGTCCCAGTTTGGCATAAATATTGAATAGTTGTATCTCTGTACAGTTTCAGCTAGCAGTCAAGTCCATTAGAATAGATAATCCCTTTGCCATTTATGGATTTTCCCAGTTACTAATTGTTTGGTAAACCTGATTATGAATCTTCTGATCTAAGTCATTCAAATGCAAGGCGAAGTCTGAATACAGGTATCAGCATGTGACTCTTGTATCTAACAGTGTTTTGTATTTCTGGCATATATGTGCCATTGTGCCCTAAATTTCCCCTATCCCCCCACTACCCCCTTCTCTCTCTCTCTCTCTCTCTCTCTCTCTCTCTCGGCTATTGCAGAAGGTCATCGAATGTAGCTTTACTGTACACAGTTTCTGGAAATAGTTGTAGTGGTTTGATACATGTCATTAAATTATGTAGAATTATTAAGTAGTTAGAAGGCAGGTGAAAGAATTGTTGTATTCTGATCCTCCCTCCTGCTAGAGAGAATTGATTCACATTTAAGCGGTCTTCTTCCTCAGCCATGTGTGAACATAAGATCCTGTGCAAAAATCGCAAGCCACACTATGCAAGGGAAATTCTGTTGCACAAATGAATATGGATCAGTCATTACAAATACATAATCCAAAAATGAAGTTTGCAAGTCTCATTTACAAATAATATTGATGATGATGATGATGATGATGATGATGATGATGATGATGATAACGAGTAAAAAAACAAAGTTGTGGAAGATATTTCAATGCAGTTGTTGCACTTGGGCTGAAGCTGGAATTAAAAATTAAAACACAGGAAATCTGGTTGTGTGAGGGACGTATACATGATTGAGGAGAAACTGCAGACTGAATCATTATTGTAGTTATCCTTTTGCAGGAAGAACTAGTTTTGAAAATCATTGTTGGGTAGCAACTACATGGACAAAACACCGGCGTGACATGGATGTATATAAATAATAATATGAGGAGATACTTGTGACAGCAGTAACAGGGAGAATTTTTAGACAGAATGATACAGGCTAAATTGGTTAAGGTAATAGGGTGTGCATGGCTGGAGACAGAAGTGTTTAGTTAAGTGGAGTTGTGGAAGTCAACCATGTATTGCAAGGAAAGACATCATCATAAGAGTTACAACGTGCATTTATTTCCAGGAATTGACAAATATTAGAGCTTGAACATTGCTTATTGTAATGATATTCAGGTATTTCTTTCGTTTTGATAGTGTAGGTCTTGTTGATAGAAAGTCTGAAGTTTTCATGCATGTGATATTTATTTCTGGGAATGGCTTCAGGAAATAAATGAGTTGAAATTTTATTTAGTGAAAGTTTTCCAAACTGTGTGTGTAGCAGTTGGCTGAGACGTTGTCAGTGTCATAAACAGATGATGTAGACAATATTTCGATTAAAATAACTTTGTGACTGAACTTTCACTGAGTTGAGTAGTAGGTGGTAGCAGCCAGCTAGTCATAGTTTTTTCTCAGGCACTACATTCTCACTGTTTTGTAGGTACATGCAGAGCCTTGTGAGGCATGACTTGTATTCAAGTTGTATCTGATTATAGTTTCAGCACTTCTTCCTTGTCTCTACTGTTCTTTTAAATCATCTTTGCTTGAGATGTGTTTCATCTCTACCACGATTTAAACCTCCCTTTAGGATTTATAGATATTAGTTACCAGCATAAAGTAAGCTATCTTAAAATATAATGAACATAATGTAAAAACAGTGAGAAATTAGTCCTTGTGGCAAGTTTGTTTTTTATTTTTGTTGGCGAAATCTTGCACCAGTCTCGGATATGTTAACTCATTTTGAATTGCCCCCATTTCCAAATTAAAAGTAATTCAGCACTTCTATAAGAGTGGACTATTTGTTCTTGAAATGAAAGTATTTTGTATGCTATGCTTTCATTATTGGCTTGATCCATGAATGCATGAAAAGAATGGGAACCTGGCTTTGAAGAAACAGTGGAACACCTTCCCCCCTTTTCCCTACCATCGATCAAAGGGATTTTAGGTTTTGACTAACACAGTTTTTGCAATCTTTGTATATCAGTCACACGTTTCTGGACCTGTAATAAGCTAATGAACTTGTAGTTTCTTTTGTTTCAAGAAACTGAAAATCACTGAATACTGTTTTATAAATATTTTATGGAATTTTTTTGTCAAGCAAGATCATATGTTTAAAAACTTGAAAAAGTTAGCCTCCCTTTTTGTTGGTAAATTGCTCAGAACATAGAAACAGTTGTTGTTTTTAAATAGCTGGAAACTAAATGCATTTTTATAATATATTTTCTGTTTTTCTAAGTATTATATGGTATGAGAGAAAAGGTACTTCTTGTCATAACCATCTTGCTATAAATGTGTTGTGATGATACTTTACCAGTGCTTTAATGTCAGCTTTGATAATTCTGTTAAGCAGTGTTATTCAGCATGCTGGCATGAATTTTATATGTGCTTGTGCAGTTGCAAATTTTAGTGTGATATATATTTATACGTGAGTGAGCAGTGGTTTTTGATGTTAGGCTCATTATAGTTGAATATCTATACATAAACTGTAGAATTTGTAGCTACAGCTGAATAACATTTTGCTGTTCAAAGTGTAATGTATAAATATAAATTTGTGTGTATGTTCAATAATAAGAGTTCAGGCAACCACTTTAGCATAAACATTCAAATGTCATTTTAGATCTGGTTTTTCGCTATGAAAGGTATTGGCACTTGCTTTTGATTTGAGAGACTGATTTCCACACTGATTTATCATCCACTTGCAATAAGTTACCTTGCATTTCTCAATGTTTGCTACCATTATGGATTTGATAACTGCTGTTTGTCCAGTTTTATTCTACAGGAAACAATGACAGATACAAAATGTATGCTTCTGTGCTACAGATTAAAAATTTTACCTACCAATAGATTGTGCGGAAAAACAAAATTCACTGAGAAAGGTTGCTTCCAGTAACTTCATATGTGAACACTTTTTTGGATCATTCCTGTTGTGTTTTCGGGATATAAATTTTTGGCACTCTGAGAGGGAGTTGCATCCGTTATGTTACCTGGAGAAAAAACACACACATACACTGTGCTGCAGCTTATAGATCACAGTTTAGCAAGAGGTGCATGTGTGTTACGGTGGTTTTTATGGATGATGTGCCTTCCATTTGAAGATGACTGATGCACCTGCTATAATAAAGTAGTTAAATATATTTTTTCAAGTTATATTTTCTCCTGAAGACAAACAGCAAGTCACAAAAAACAGTGTCAAATTTATCTTAATAAGAAGTTCTTTAACGATCTGAAAATGGAATAGTGTAGTCATTGCCTTAATGTAACATTTAAGCTATTACTGCTATAGTGTGCTAACTCAATGTAGACCATATTCCTGCTGAAAAGGTTATTACATTAATGTCATGTGTATCATGGAGTTCTGTTTGTCCTCCTGTGACAAATTATGTGAATTTCTATTGAAATGTAGTTAAAAATTATAAACAGGAGATGAGCCAAAGACACACTTGAAAGGAAGAAACACTTGAATTATAGCATTTATTCTCTAGTCTATGTTGTAGGTAACTCCCTATTTACGAAGTATCTGAACATCAGCTGCATTACCCCCCCCCCCCCCCTCATCTCGTCTTACCTATCACATATTTTAAATGTGATTGTACACTGTTAAATGTAAATTAAATTTGAAATAATTTTAACATTATGATATTGTTGATTGGTACTTCCTTTTAAACATTAACTACACTAGTCTTTCTTAAAATTGTTAGGGGATATTATTTTCTGAAAATTTCTAATTTGAAACTACATTGATATAATTTATCATCTTGCATTAATCAGAATGCATCAGATACTTTTGGTATGCAGGAAGTTGGGCTGAAGTTTTTACCTTGTGATACGGAGTTCTTTTTTGACGCTAGTTATCATTCCTCTTAATTTGCAGGTGGAGAATTGTACTATTCTTATCACGTATTTATCATGCCCATTACTAGCTGTATGCAAAGTCATTTAATTATGCATACTGAAGCTCAGTTATGAAGACAGTATTACTAGAGCTTTAATGACATTGTGTGAATCATGACAATTTTGTTTGTATTGTATATCAAGCAGGAGCTGTCAAGTTGTTGAAAGGAAATAATTTTTTAAAAGTGTTTTTGCAAGATAAACTTGTCTTACTGCGTAAATCATTTCAGTTGTCTTCTTTCTCCCTGCCCCCCACCCCCCACCACCTTGTTTCCATTTCTCTTAGCATGTCTTAACTTATTAGTGTAAAATTAAGCTTTATCACATTGATTTAATCTCATTTTGCTGTATTGTAGGTGTACTAAAATACTTGGCTGTGACAGAACAATTTTTAATAATAAGTATATTAGCACCTGTATTGTTACATGTGTTCCTTATGATGAAAATGAGTACTCATTAATAAACTGGATGAAAATTGTGAAACTGAAGGCCTTACAGCATAGTTCTTGTAGACTTAAGAGAAATTATAGATTCAGCCTATTTTGATGTCATGTAATTTAAAAAAAAAAAAAAAAAACTTTTAAAGGAATATGTGAAGCTTAGTACAAATCCAAAATTTAAATGGATCTGCACTGAGTTGCAGGTGAATATAATTCATACTTGTTAAATGTGATCAGACAAGAAAGTTTATGATGTTGTTGTTGTTGTTTGTAAAGACACACACATCCACAATGCATTCATATTACAAATTTGATTGTGGAGAGAGTTACTTAGAAGTCTGTGTGGATTTGGTGTGCAGATATTTGATTTTTTTATGCATTTGCAGTAATTGAACAACCTAAATATTGATTTCACCAAGAATTATTTAAGTAAATGGTTTAAAGAACCTTATTGGTTATGTATGTCATTCAGTTATGCTTTACATATTACAGTTCTTTGCCTTCAATATTTTTTTAAACATCATTCAGTTTGTACTGAGCAGTTGTGAATGGCCAGAATAATAACTTTTTTAGAATATTTCATTATCTGTTTTATTTGGAACCCTACTACATAACTTGTAAAAGAAACATTATTGATATTATTCATGAAATGCACTATGGTGAACCCCTGTGACTGCCACATTTGATGAAGATAATTAAAATGGAATTGAACAACAAACTGAGCATCAAGGAAGTTACTACTCACTTGACCACAATGCGAATGACACTACAGGTTTAAATCTTGAACTAAAATCTGCTCAATTGTGTAGATGCCATGAACTGTTTGACGAAGTATGCTTATGCCGACACAAAATATACATGCGTGCATGCGCATGTAAAATATATGTCAAGTTTATCATAATATAGGTAGAGCCTGTTTGCAGCGAGTTGTGTGCAATAATAGTGATAGCTCTTGGATTGTTACATCAGCTTTTCATACTTCTTAATAAAGATCTATCCTGCAAGCTTTGCACAAAACACTAAATATTTAATCATTAGGATGCTGACGCTTTGTCAAGTGAAAAAATATCAGTGCAAATAAATGAAACTCCTCTATCTTACATAGATGCAGAGGACCATCACACAGCATCATCAGTTTTATGAATAACAGAAAAGGAGAATAATATACTGTTTTTCCTGTAGCTGAAATAAAGGTAGTAATTTGCTCAGAGATCACTAATATGAAAACATTATCTTGAATAAAAATATATATGTGTGAGTGGAATACTAAAAAGTAGTTCTCTTTTTTCTTTCTTGTGTAAAATAAGACATGCTGCTAAGGTTTTAGCACACGTGTCATTGACAACACCTATAGTTAACCCTTACACGAGCTTTGGGGGATGTAATTCCTACTAAATGTATGTCTGTACAGTGTTTAAGGGAATGTGTGTTACCACTTCTGTACACTCCTGGGATCTAGTGGCAGTCCACTGCACCAGCTCTAGTTTGTTTGTTATGAAATATAGCCTCCAGACATGTGGGAATCATATATCCCACCAAACAATGGTGTTTGAATGGTTATTGGGAAGTATGGCTACCACCATAGTAGTTGCTGGTTGGGACTTGGGAAGTAAACTTACTAAAAAATTAATCTGTCATTTGTGGTCCTGAGGAAGCACAGTTAGCACCAACTTACGGGTATCCTGAAGCTTTTGTAAATATGTCTTACCACCTCTGTATATGCCTGACATCTTGTGGTAGTACACTGCACCAGGTGTATGAAAACTGCTACAACAATCAGTTTCTGTTTGTCATGGGATCATTACTGTTGTCGGAACACATTGCTTCACTTCTGCAATATACACTATTGTGACCTGTATCAGCTCATGTCTTTGTGTGACAAAGTTTCAAGGACTGTTTTCACAATGTGGTAAGTAAACTTTAATATTGGTAACAAATATCTTTTTAAATGAAGTAAAAGAAAACAGGAAACAACTGTTCATTATTTTTTTTGTGTGTAAAGCAGCACATAACAGCTCACAAAAGGGTTGTGGGAAATCCATTATCACCACAGTTTTAATACCATATAAAGGTGCCATGGTGACATATGTACCACCTTAGTTTTTGGTCCTAAATCACAAAAATAAAATTATCAAAAAATATAGTGAGTGGCTCATAATTTTAATAGGGTAGCAAAAAATTATCTTTGCTCAGCTGCTGCAAAAAAAAAAATATGCACCCACGAGGGTTAAGCAACTGAGGCAGCCCACACGAAATATATTCAGAATGAATTAATAACCTAGTGAGGCATAGTGTACACTTACTTGTAGTGGACAGTGGGACAAATTTTCTGATGTGCACAAATAATTTGTAATGTGTATATCTGCCAAATGATGACAGATTTCTTGTTTTTTAGTGAAACTATACACTTTTTGTTGCGTAGGAAAGAGCTTTCACAGAGGGCTTCAGTGACAATGTGATCAAATAGCAATATAGCTGCACTGCAAACCAGTGTCCTGTCAGGAGACAAGGACCGTTAAGTGTCTGTCCTACAGTCTAAGATGTAAGCAAATACCTAACTTGGGCAGAGTTTGTGTGTTTATTATTATGACTATCGTATAAAATGTTTCTCTTCATCATCAATATGGGCTATAAAGTAATTGTGAACAGGCAGTACTGCACAGTGAAGTTATCATAGCACGTGCCTGTGTTGTATGTCATTCCATGTTTTCGGAACTCAGTGGCGTTTTCTTATATACTTCTTGTTTTTATTTTCCCTGCACTTAAAAATCTAGTTGTTAAGCATGGTGAGCTTGCAGACCACTGTGCTTTTTTCAGATAGACATTATTTGGAGAAATGTATCTGATTTAGTCATTGCCACAGTGTGGAATGGAGAATGTTTTATTCATGTAATGCTCATTTGGATGAGCCTGCTCGCACATTTGAGCTGCCTTGCAGTGCCAAATTTTGTGTTACGTTTGTTTGCATTTCTGTCAACATTTTGTCACATTTTACTGTTCATTTTCAATAATGTTTTTAAAGACGGATAGTGATAGCTTGATACAATCAGGATGCC
The DNA here is from genome assembly GCF_021461395.2 of Schistocerca americana. Classification (NCBI taxonomy): domain Eukaryota; kingdom Metazoa; phylum Arthropoda; class Insecta; order Orthoptera; family Acrididae; genus Schistocerca; species Schistocerca americana. Next base: position 426,436,354 of record NC_060130.1, on the reverse strand, counting down.
TTACAGCATACATCTACACCAATGCTTTAATGGTTTTGTGATTTTTGCTATCAATGAAAATGACATACACTTTTTGGTGTCATATAATTGTGAAGGTATAGGTGCATACACACAGTGCATTTTTCGTCTTCAATTTTGTGCAAGTGTAATTTCATGGAAATGAAGGCCATGTGTAAAGTGCATTGCTACTAACCTTCGGTAGAAAACTGTGTGCTTTTTAGCAGATGGCTGGCAGCTCGGGGCATCTGTGTTTTATTGTGTTGTGTGTTGAGGATATGTTGTGAAGTGATTTATGTGCAGTAATGTCTGTCAACTCCAAAGGAAGCACATTTAAGTTTATAGATGATTGCAAAGAAAAGCGTTATGGAATGCCACTTCTGAAGGAAGATTATTTGAATAAATATTTGAGACATTTTGCCCTTAGTGTTGATGAAAAGTCTTTGGTCACACAACTGTAAAGAATAAGATACCATATGTTTTGAAGTAGAAAAACAGAGAAGAAAAGGCTAGAACTTTATGGCAAATGTGTATGAAAACTGTGGATGAATATTTACGCTATGGTGACTTGAAAGCACAACAGCCAAGTAGCCTGAAATCTGAACAGAAGTAGTGATGGGATATGTATAGCTTCTCAACAGACTACCAGAAATAGAAATGAAGCGCACCGATGATGCAAAAAGTACAAAATTGGAAAACACAATATCTGGTGTCTGTGAAATCCCCAAATTTGTGGAGTCCAAGGATGTTATCTACATATCATCTTACATGATTAAAGTTGTGCAAACAAATAAAATATGTATGGTGCTTTGAAAGTTAATTAACCTTCACAACTGCAAATCTCCTGTATGTTTTTCTCTGTTTCAGGAATAAACACTGAAATGCTTTGTTTTGAAATGTCGAGTAACTAATTCAAATAAGTTACTAGTTAACGATTTTTTATTGCTGCAATTTTCCAAGCAGAAAATTTGGAATCTAGCTGTGACCACCTCCTGAAATTCGCAAAGACTTAACAACTTCTTTACCTACAGTCACTTTTGCATTTTTTATTTATTTGTAATTATTATTATTATTATTATTTGTTGCCTTTTCATCCCACTAAACACAACACAAGCTCCCAAGCAAAGAAGGGGATTCATAGCAAACTACGTATGCAATGGGGCAACATGAGAATGCCCATGCATTATTTCCTCAATTTTTTGTGCATGCCTTTTATTTCTGTGCTTTTGTGATTGTGCATGACGAAAGAGGCATCATGTAGACATACCTCAAGAATAGCTCCAAAAGGAGCGAGTTGTCATACCACTGTTACAGTACTGAGAGGTATCCAAGTTAGTGCTAGCTTAAATTGGTATAGTAGGGCAGGTGCTTGTGGAACCCCTTCTCCTGATGTTGCAACAGTGGTTTGCAGCACAATTGTCTTATTACTGTTTGATCAAGTTCCACACATTTTATGTCTTTGAAGTCATTTTTGAAGGCTATTTCAATTGCCATGGAAAGAATGCATCATTCTATCTAAAAAAAAAAAAAAAAAAACAAAAAAAAAAAAAAAAAAGTCATAATTTTGCAGTTATAATTGTTAAAAATAGCTTGTGCATGTCAGAAAATTCATCACATTCCACTGTGACTTAGTGAAGACAGCACCTTGATATCTTTACTCGTTTTGCATATATTTGTGGTGGCCTGTCTTAACTGCATTACCCTGACTTGAGCATTCTGTAGGTCACACTGACATAGAGGCTCTCATTATTATGGTTTTCATTGAGGTAAATTTCCATTTTTCTCATTTAATCTGATATTTTACAACAGGGGTAGTCAACCTTGTATACCTACCATCCACTTCTGTATCTCTGTTTTAAAATTTTGTAATTATCCACCAGTTCCACAGCAATGGTGATTTGTAAAGTGTGGAAGTAAGTTTCCAATATAAAATTTATAAAACAGAGAAAGCATATAATAATAATAATAATAATAATAATAATAATAATAATAATAATAATAATTACTTACCAAATACTTTGTTAAATCTTTATGAAAACCTAGTGAAAATGGTTTTTAAAAGCCCTTCTGCCCAATATGAAAGCTGGAACGTCTCTTATGGGTGGAGATTGACTGCCACTGCACTACAGGGAACCGTCTTGTGTTACATCCTATGTTTCAAATTTCTTAACTCAAATTGCAGATGGTGTACCTTCAGATTCCTCATCAATCCAACACATTGGTTTAGTATGTGACTTATTTATGCAATACATACATTAACAAGGAATAGTTTCAAAATGGTACTAAATTACACAAACACATTATCCAGTCACATTAATGTGACCACTTGCCAAAAGTCTAAATAACCACCTTTTGCAGCACGGTCCATTGTGAGACATGTAGGAAGTGTGTCAGTGAGGTTCTGGTAGGTACCAACAGGGATGTGGAAACATGTCAACTCCAGTCCCATTGTATGGCATCATTTGCCATACCCACACACTGCTATCAGATTGCCACATTATGTACTGTGATTCATCATTCCACATGTTTTTTTCACCGAGAAAGGCATCATTTGACATTTACTGGTGTGATGTATGGCTTATGAGCAGCCGCTCGACCATGAAATCAAAGTTTTCTCACCTCTCGCCTGACTGTCATAGTACTTGCAGTGGATCCTGATGCAGTTTGGAATTCCTGTGTGATGGTCTGGATAGATGTCTATTACACATTACGAGTCTTTTCAACCATCGGCGGTCTCTGTCAGTCAACAGACGAGGTCGGCCTGTACGCTTTTGTGCTGTACGTTCCCTTCACGTTTCCACTTCACTACCACTTCAGAAAAAGTGGACCTAGGAATGTTTAGAAGTGTTGAAATCTCGCATACAAATGTATGACACAAGTGACACCCAATCACCTGACCACGTTCAAAGTCCACGAGTTCCGCAGAGCGCCCCATTCTGCTCTCTCATGATGTCTACTAAGGTCACTGATATGGAGTACCTGGCAGTAGGTGGCAGCACAATTCACATAATATGAAAAACGTATGTTTTTGGGGGTGTCCGGATACTTTTAATCACATTTCAGTAAAAATTACGTTTTTTACATAGAGATTTAAGAACAAAATCCAAATACCATTTTAACAAAACAATTATGAAAGAAACTGTAATAGACTAGTGTAATAATGACACATACATGAACATTAAGTAAAGTCACAAGCAGGTAGTTTTTAGTACTACTACTACTACTACTACTACTACGCTCTGAGAAACCTCTTTCTCAGCACTTCCCATGAGTTTTGTTTTTATAGTTCGTAGCACTCTTAGCTTTTCTCTAATCCCTTTGTTCTCCCTTTTATTTCCTTTTGAGGACTTCTCAGCTGTCCTTTTCTCTCCCTCTGTTTCACTGTACCTTCCATGCACATTTTGGAAGCTGTGTATTAAATAGTTCGTGATATTTATAGATCAACACACCAGCAACCTTGACTGGATCGTGAACAGCCATGAGGAAGGCTTCAGTCAAATTTTTGACCAGAATGGAGGTGTCAGGGAAACCTCTTCCGAGGCTGGTAAAGCCATATGAGAGACTGCAAGCAATCTTCATAAATCTCTTCACATTTTCATGTCCTCTCTTGACCCCAATGACCATCATCCAGAACCAATTAATGCAACCACTGTCTCCATCAAATTCTTTGAGGGTTTCCTTTACTGACCTGATGTCTACTAGACTTCACAACTCATGAGCAACTACGTCAGCCTCATGACCACCAAAATAATTTGAAATAGTGAGATGTGTTATGCTATCCGTGACTGTCTCTTCTCATGGTCAATGGTAATTGCCACTTGTGGGACTGAACATGTAATGGCCCTTTGTAAAGAAATAAGCCAGGGATTATTTATCCAGAATTTTGGAAACCATACCCTTCATAAATGTAAGGAACTCATTTCGGTATGCCAAGATATCACTGATATGTCACATTGACCCAGAGCTTTTTTGGTCCTTACCTAATGTCCAATTTCTAAGGCTGCAACTGATTTTCTTCTCATTCAGCTTTTTCTTTTTTTTTAAGCTATTCTGTTTCTACAAACTTCTGGTTGAACAGATTTTCTTGGATTATAGGCTGGAAAGGGAGCATCTGACTGAAATTTAATCAGAAACAACTCAACGACAAGGAGGCACGGCCTCAAGAAAGGTGAGATGAACTATCAGCAAATTGCCCCTCAAAGACTCTTGGCAATTTTGGTAGTGACTTTAGGTTTTGGTTTTACCTGCTTCTGTTCCTTCTTTACTCTTTCTACTTCCGTTACATATTTTAAACAGTTGTTAATATTTGCTAATCCCAGACTGACACCATTTTATTTTCCACCCGCCAAACTGTGCAAAACTTCTGTGGGTAAACAGAGGTACTTGTAGTATCATTGAAATCTGCTTGGTGGGAGGGAATGGTTTTAAATAGATTACAAAGCTCTCAGAAACTGAACATGAAACCAATGCTAGCACAACATGTCTTAAAAGTAAACATGCACTATATGTAAGCCACATGTCTTAAAGTCAAAAAGCATGGGACCCTCTGGATTACCCTTGACTTTGTGTTGACTTTTCAGCTCTCTTAGGAAAGCTTTATTAACATCAGGACCACCCATGGACAGGTGAACAATTTGCCTTTTCAGAGTTACATCAGACTTGATGCACCTGCTTCAAATTCTTCAACAATCTTCTGCAGTGCTTTTTCTCAAACATAGTGAAGTGAGGTATCTGCTCGAAAACTGGCCCAACACACTGTTCCATAATGTACAACAGATCAAAATCGGTCACAACCATATCATAAGCAGCAGCAATTTCCTGTAGTTGTCTAAAAAAAAAAAAAAAAAAAAAAAAAAAAATTGGTTCCAGTCTGAACACAATGCCATAATTTGCTTTTGAAGCTGCATTTTGGAGGCAATGTTACTATCTGGGACACATCTGGTAAGCTGCCACTGTCTTGAGAAGACTGGTGTCTCACAGCAGCCAACAGACACAAATGGATCTCTGCTTTCATCATGGCATACCTCTGCACGTAATCCAGCATTGTCGGCCATTGGCCAGAAGTTCCTGCAGTAGCTGCTTGACGCAACTGCCTCGAGGTAACACCAGGTTGGTAGGACACATCACAACTGAATGATGCACTCCTTGCCTGCAGTACAGGCAACTAAAAATACATGGAGGTTAATTAGAAACACTTATCTCCTTCACTGAAACAGATAATTATATTTTCCAGTGCACTTGCCGAATTGAGGGCATAATTGGAAGGAGGAACAGCATTGGTCATATTTTTTTGTTTTATTATCCGCAAAATGTATTTTCGGTCACTTAGTGACCATCCTTAGTGCTGTAATATACAATTAAAATTGGTAGGCACTGGTATCAACAAGTTTAGAGCGAGGGCACCATCAGCACTGTCCTTTCCACAGTCAGAGTTGACGATCAGGTGAGTGCATCCAGTGATGGCAGGTGGCACCGCACAGGCTACATCTGATGTAATAGCTGTTAATCCATTGCTGTTTGTGGCCTAGGGCCAAGCATGCTTTTTTCTCCTGCATGACTGGACATGGTCTGCTTGTTATATATTGCTGAGCAACAAGTTGGTTTTAGAGACCATGAACCAGACACTGAATTTCTCAATCATCCTCTGTGATCCAACAAAATTCTGGATCCTCTGTCCAGCGAAAGTTGAACATATATTTCCAGTTCATCGAGTAAGTCCTGAGGTAACATACACATTAGACAGGATTACACCTAAACAATGTAGTGAGGTATGGCAAAGAGTTCACAAAGACATGAAGGCACTAAAAAATTTTGTGATCTGTGATTTTTTCTTTGTTATGAGCAACTTCCACCCCACCTCCATGCCTACATCTCTCCCTGAGTGGGTCCAAAGTAAGGCAGTAAAATTTTCCTCGCATTTGTGTAATTGAAAGTAGTTTATGTTGACCACGTTCCCCAGGAGCCTAGAAAATGTTGGCCACTGATGTCAGAAATTATGCAAAGAGTCATCTCATTCCTATGCCCCAGGCATCTACTTCCACAGTCCTGACGCACCCTCAGACCACCCATGCTGCACTGCAGGCTTTAGCTCAATGTTAACTAAACCAACAACAATATGCCAAAGCGCAATGACTGCTTGTTAGTGTCCTAATCACATTATCGTACGCCTACCACTAAAGATCTATAATCAATCTTATTTGTGCACAATGCAATGAAATATTGATACCTGTTGGCATGTACAACAGTAATTTTTCGGTATGTATCCAAAAAATGTATTGTATGCCAACCTATCACGCCCTTGTATCCCTGTTTCAAAATACATGGATTTGACAAGGTCATAAACTCTCTTAAAAGCACACGTCTTTATGATAACATCGTGTCAACAAACAAGGCATTGCACCTGAACAGGTGTAAATATAAACCACACTGAGTACATCACAGATCCTTACTGATCAAATTGTGTCACAAACACACAAAATCACGACAACAAAAAACCAGTATAGTACGGCCAGGCTGCAGCAACACACGGGGAAGCCATTCCATGTCGTCAACAACAACAAACCTCCACAGCTTGTCTGCACTCAGCCAGGACAGGCTGGAGGCTGGTCATTGCATCAGACTAAGCAAGCAAGGGGGGGGGGGGGGGGGGGGGGAGACCAAACCCCCGGTGGAGGGCGGTTTCACAGCACCGAGTTGCAGGTGAACAGTGAGCACAGTACTGCATCAAGTCAAGTAGAAGACAAGCAAATGCCTCTGCCCAGTATCAAATGAGATACAATATGTTTTTAGGCAAAACACAAAAATTCCCTGAGTTTTCCAGAAAAAAAACCCCTGGATTTTCCCTGTTTTCCAGGAAGCCGGACACCCTCACTGTCAGAAGCAAGTGGCACAAAAATTGGATTTTTAGGATTTGCCCTCAATTTGTCCACATATTTAAGAATTAATAACATTTTAAATATGGGCAGAAATCTGTGTCACTGTAGCCTTGAGAAAAATGGACAAATTACTGAGATCCTCAAGGCATCTTAAGATAATGTCAGTAATAATGAACACTATATATTGTGGCATTTGTAAAACACCTGCTTTGACTTTATATTTCTTCAAAGGACTAACATACAACCAATCCCACTTTATATGGCATTCAGGGACAAATGCAATGTATTGTTTTTATTTAATGTAGTTTATTGCCCTTCCCTTGAAATATCATACATTTTAGCTCCCCTTATTCTAAATTATTTGAAGTAGAGCTCCTTAGTTGATACAGTACATAATTTACACAAGAACACATGTCTAAAATGAAAACAATGTTTACATGAAAACTTGAAGTTGATTTATAAGAAAAAAATTATTTTGGTACAACATTGCAATCTGTTATCTGATATAAATTGATAGACTCCTGACTTCCTTGTAGTAGCTATTACTGTGCACTAGAACTATCATATTCTATTAAAGTAATTGTCTGGCTGGACCCCGTTCCAGTCTTTTCCACAGCAGAACAATATCAGGCAATCATCAGCAACTGAAGTAAACCCTTTTGCCTCAACCCTCAGTGACATTAACATGTAACTTACTGAGGTTCTCACTGATCTGGGCAAATCTTTCCTATTCACATAATTTAAATGATCACATTCAAAAATAATTGTTTCAAAGTGCATTGAATGATACTGCAGACCTAACAGCTTCCACATATACTAGCCATTGCAAATATAAGGCAAAACCTCACTTTGCTATTTCTGCTACTTCACTGTGACTCAGCCCATGGTAGCATTGGATAGTAAGTCAAATCCTAATGTTTCAATGGACTAAATATCTGTGACTAAGAAGTATGCTAATTTAAGTCTCATAGGGCATGCTTCACCAGAAAAGAATTTCTCAAGATATGTGCATTCATTTTCCACATCAAATGTTAAAAACTATGTTAGAAATCCACACTGAACAAATGACCCATATATTTTGACATGGATTTACATCATATTTCACTCTATTTTTTGCCAACATACATTATATCTGACATGCAGATAATTATACTGCTTAATTCCATTCTGGTTAGTTACAAATAAACTCACCAAAAATATTGTTTTTCATGTCTAATCTTCATTGGGTGCCATTATGTACCAAAATTTGCATTTCAGTCACTGTAAATGCAGGTTACATTTCTCTACGATGACACAGCCTTCCATGATATGTCTCCCTCTCCCTGGAAATACGATTGTCAACAAATATCCTAATTTAGTTTCCTCCATATCTATGTCAAATGACAGGGTGTCACTCACACACACACACTTCTCCCCTAATTTAAATGCATCTTTGGTATTTCGCATTGAATAGTCAAATAATAGATTTCCAAGAGATTCTCATGTTGGATCAAACCAGTATATGTACGACAAAACTTTCGAGTAGATGCAACACTGAAAGCACGTGGTCCAGTCACATTAAAGTGACCACTGGCACATCATCAACGTGCAGTAACCAATCACAGACAGCAAAGAGTAGCACTAGCAGTGGGAAGTATATAAAGCATGCCGGAAAACACTGTAGAGGTTGTAACGTCATCTGCCAGCGTGTGGTGCCAACAGTAAAATTCTTAGGAGGTGTTTTTAGGTGTGGTCATGTTTTTCATGGAGGGGGCTTGCACCCCATGTTGTTTTGCATGGCACTTTCATAGCACAGGCCTACATTGATGTTTTAAACACCTTGCTTCCCACTGTTGAAGAACAATTTGGGGATGGCGATTGAATCTTTCAACACGATCAAGCACCTGTTCATAATGCACGGCCTGTGGCGGAGTGGTTGCATGAATACCACCCTGTAATGGACTAGCCTGCACAGAGTCCTGACCTGAAGCCTACAGAACACCTTTGGGATGTTTTGGAACGCCATCTTCATGTCAGGCCTCACCGGCCGACTTCAATACCTCTCCTCAATGCAGCACTCCTTGAAGAATGGGGAACACTGTTAGTATCCCCTTGCTTTATCTGGGTGGCCAGTTGCTCAGTAGTTGGACATCTATTCACCTGTACACATCTCCACAGCCACCTTCAGCCCTGTCATATATGGTCTGTGTCGTCCCACTATTGCATACACACAGTTTTTGGATAGTGCCATTTTGTCATGCATGGCATACTTTAACCACGGTGGCATGTGAACAATTTACAAACTTAGCCATATCTGAAATGCTTCCACCCTGGGCCCAAAAGCCAACGATTGTGCTCTTTTGGACATCAGATAAATCACTCCATTTCCACATTACAGCAACAACTCCACAGTTTTCTGTGTTCCCCAATACTCTTTGTACACCCATGTTGTCACCAGCCATCTGTGATGAGCGACATTGAACATAGACAGTGGTCACACTAGTGTGACAAGACTGTCACAGCATTCTGTATGTATGAGATGAATAGCAATTTGTGCCTTTGTTGAGATTCCACATTAAACTGTAGGTCCCCTGATAATGAGCTAGATCAGTCCACTCACTGGTTTGAGATAGGCAGGAACATACTACCTCCACAAGGACCATGTCTGCTAATAAACAAAGGAATTTTGAAACCAACAGCTTTCCTGATGATGATTTGTATGATTCAAGAACAGTGCTGAATGCTTTTCCCATGGTGTGACAAACTGGTAACTAAAATCATTTAACTGAGAAATTTCGTTTGTCCTGAAAGGGAAGGTAATTAACTCAGCTCATTTTCCTGTTAACAGAAGCAGCTTCATCATATCTCTACAAGGAATTTGGTGTTGAAACTCAAAAATTTGACAGCACATGTACAAGGTGTTTCAGATAAGGCAATTTTCTCTGTAACTTGCAAAATAATAAGTGAAAGAAATATTTTTTTAGATACAGTAATGTTTCATAGGTTTACCTTTCTGTGGAGTTTTGAACATAGTTCATTTAGTTATATTCCAGAGTGTCACAGCAACAATGTAAATCTTTTTTTTTTTAAATGTAACACTTTTTTAAAATTTTGTGTAACTGATGTAGTTAAATCAATTGTGTAAAAAGTGATTTCTATCAGGTTTACTTGGGTAGCTAGAAACATTCGAAGTTTTAGGGGTGGATGCAACATACTGTACATAACTGACTGTGTTCTGCTGGCAAAATGTTAATTCAAGTGATATGTTAAACGAGCCCCCTTTTCCTGGATGCACAGCTCTTTGCACCTTCTAAATGGCCTGTGGACAAAATGTAAAGCTGCTGGTGTCACAGAGTGAGACACTTCCTCAATGTGCTGTTTGAAGTCTTCTTGATTATAGTGTAGAATGTATCCTTACACTGTCATATAGAAAGCAGGTTGGAATGTACAAACAAATGGGGTTCGATCCGCTGTGGATACTGACGTGGCATACTCAACCAGCAAGTTCAGTGACATGTTACTGATGCTTGGGAAATGTCAACATGATGCCAGAAGACCAGGTCTGAGGTATCATAGTCAAAGAGCTCCGTTAGCCATTATATTTTTATGTGCTGAATGACAGCTTCTAAAAACAAGTAGTTTGGCAGTAGTACACAGTCTAAGAAAACAAAAAAAGAAGAAGACTCACTGTGAAGAAATTATCTGAATGGGACAGAAATTGGTAGATGTGATGTACATGCACAGACAAACAGACGATTATGATTTCAGAATAATTGGATGATTTAGTCAAGAGAGAGATTTTCACAAACTAAGCAAGTCAATAATGCATTGGTCCACCACTTGCTCTTTTACAAGCAGTTATTCGATTTGACATTGATTGATAAAATTGTTGGATGTCCTTCTGAGGGATATTGTGCCAAATTCTGTCCAATTGACAAATTAGACTGTCAAAATCCTGAGCAGGTTGGAGGACCCTGCCCATAATGCTCCAAATGTTCTCAACTGGGAGATCCAGTGACTCTTCTGGTCAAAGTAGGGTCTGACAAGCACTAAGACAAGTAGTAGAAATTCTCACCATGTGGGGACAGGCACTGTCTTGCTGAAATGTGAACCCAGCATGGCTTGCCATGAAGGGCAACAGAACAGGACATAGAATATCATCAAGGTACCACTGTACTGTAAGTGTGCCGTAGATGACAGCCAAAGGGGTCCTGCTATGAAAAGAAATGGCACCCCATATCATCACTCCTGGTTTTCAGGCCATATGGCGGGCTACAGTCAGGTTGATATCCCTCCACTGTCTGGGGCTTTTACAGATACATCTTTGTTGGTCATCAGGGCCCAGTTCAAAGTGTGACTCATCACTGAAGCTAATTCTACTCCAGTCAATGAGATTCCAGGCTGAATGTCCCAAAACCACTGCAAACGGCTTTTTGGTGTACAGAGGTCAATAGTAGTTAGTGCAGGGTTGCCGTGAGCACAGCTTCCTTCCTGTGAGCTGCCTATTAATGATCCTTGTCATCAGTGGTGCCCCAGTTGCACTTCAGATCAATGCTAATGATGAATCCAAGGCTGTGTGTGCCTCTCTGATGATTGCTCGGTCCTCGTGTTCCGTCATATCTCTAGGTTGACTGCTTTCTTCTTGACGCTGTGTTCAACCATGGTTCACTCCTTCTTATTAACATTTTTGAATAGTGGCATCACTCCTATTCAAATGTTGAGCGATTCATTGATTACTCCAACCAACTTCTTTAAACCCAATGAAATGTCCTCTCTCAATTGCTGACATATGTGTATATATTTTTCATGCACCTATCTGTGAGGCATAGTTACTGTCCAGCTGAGTGCACAGAATGAAATTCACAAAGACTTTATGTCCTGGTATCGACATGTCGACTGTTTACTAAACTTGCCAGCTGCTGCACCACACATTCATCCATTGGCCACCAAAGTTTATAAATTTGCATTTAACAACTATACCTGTATGAATGCCAATTGGTGACCAATTTGCATAACTCCTTCATGGTGTGTCATGTTTTTTGTCTTGGAGTGTATGAAGACCACCAAGAAGTGAGGATATAGAAGTATTTATTTTAGCTGCAATGCACCATGATCCTTGTGCTAGCTTATGAGATATTACGGCAGTTACTGGTATCAACATTAGCTGCGTGTGACAAATAGTACACAGTCACAAGTTTTACCCATGCCACCTGTCACTGACATAGGAGTTGTATGGGAATTATTTCAGTCAGAGAGCTACTTTCTGCAACTGAGCCGTAGATAATTTCACTCTGGATGCCAAACAAATGGTTACATTCTTGTGTGGGTACTGTATGTCAGTCATCAAAGATGATGTTCCATTAATATGTGGTGTGGAATCCTTGGGCATGAAATCATCATTCCACATCTGCCATCACCAATGTAGGTGCTCTCCTTGAGAATGTCAGTCTAGACTTTAGAGTCTGTGTGTGAATGAACCATGATGGTTACATTCTGTGCACGATTATGATAAAGAACTGAACAACAGATTTCCTGAAAGGTGATTAGGATGCTGTAATTGTCAGAAATGATCTGAACAGTCATCTGATGTAACACTTTTAGATTTCTTTGTGTTGAGATATCTAGAGAACACTGTTTGTCACTGAACTCACAACCCCAAATAAATTCAAACATTTCATCAAAGTAGCTTGTAACTTTACATCCTGTCTGTAGGTTGCTTAAAACATCTCACTTAAATGACCATCCCATCATCAGATCATCATCTGAACACAGCCAGTGATGTATACTTTACATACACCCCTGAAACTTCGAACATTTCTGGATATCTAACAAAAATTAATAGAAATCTGATTTAAATTTATTTGCTACATAAAAGAAAAATATAGTATTTTAAAAAATGTAACTCATTGCATTAACACTCTGATAAATAACTAAATAAAGTGTGACCCTGCAGAAAGCTATATTTAAGAAACATTACACTACGTAAATAAATATTCCTTTCAGTTGTAGGCAAAACCATAATGGTGGTGGTGTGGCAATTTATGTTAATAAGGATGTAGAAGCTAAAAAAATTTCCTTTCTTGAACACTACACCAAAGAAGGATCAATTGAAAAGACAGGTATTGTACTCCGCAGTAATGATCTTAAGTTACCAAAGCATAAAGTGATTGGAGTGTATAGGCCGCCAAATGCTGATGTAATGCTGTTTATGGATAAACTTTGTAGTGTTGCTGGTCAGGCTGGTTCTAATGACCTTACTATATTAGGTGACTTTAATATAGATGCAAACTCAAATAGTATAGTAAACTTGAAACTCAGTGATGTACTGACCTCATACAACCTTGTAAATATAGTGAACTCTGACACCAGAGTGATGGACACATGTTCCACTAGAATAGATTATGCTATAATCAACAAAGATGTTATAGATAAGGTAAATTACAGTAACTTAGATTTTCTTTATTCTGACCACTTCTGTCAGGTGATAGAATACAAAAATTCAGATGTGCCTAAAATAACAAAAATTGTGCTACAGAAATGAATGCTGAATACCTCAAATATTAATGCTCTTAAAGACAAACTAGCGAATGAGAAATGGGATTCTGTGTACCAGGTAAAAGGGTCGGATGGAAATGGAAGGAATTCTACTCAACCCTACTGCATCATTATGAATATAGTTGTCCAGTCAGAGAAATCCAGAAGGTAGTTAAACACTGTCAAAATGGAAGTAATCCTAGACTAAAACTCCCAACAAATCTGATTAGGCTCAGGCAGCAAGTACATGATCTAAACCAGCTTTATAAAGCTACTACTATGCAGGTTTTCAAGGAAAAATACAATAGGGCCAAGCAAACTTTTAAAACTGAGATTGTCAATCTCAGGAAGCAGGTTAACAGCAAAACAATAGAACAGTCTGACAACATAAGCAAAGCATCTTGGAAGCTGATTGACAAGTACCGAAAAGGTCCCAACAAGATGAACATGGAACCACTCGGCATAAGACATGATGGTAACATTATAAAAAACTCAGATACTGTATGCAATATTTTTAATAACTACTACATTTCTGGTGAACAATCAATGCATATTACAGATTCACAGATAGAGATCCGGTGCCATCTCACCCACTGTACCGAATTTGAATCTGTGGAAGTGAATGAGCAGGAGGTTCGCAGGGCAATATACATGCTAAAGAAAAAAATTTCATCTGGATGGGATGGCGTATCCAGTGCTATTACTAAAGTATGCTTAAAAGAAATTTCTAAACCCCTTACTCACCTGATTAATTGCAGCATTTGAGAAAACATGTATCCAACAGTTCTAAAAATGAGTGTAGTAAAACCAGTGTATGAAAAGGGAAGTAACGAAGAAGTCTCCAACTATAGACCAATATCATTAATTCCCACTTTTAGTAAGATATTCGAAAGCATTATCCTTTCCATTTGATGTCTGGATTAGCATGGGGCAATAGGTGAGGCGCGGTACGTTTGTATCGAGACATATTTCCAGAACGAAGGTGTCCCGACAGGAAGACGTTTGAAGCAATTGATCAGTGTCTTAGGGAGCACGGAATATTCCAGCCTATGACTCGCGACTGGGGAAGACCTAGAATGACGAGGACACCTGCAATGGACGAGGCAATTCTTCGTGCAATTGATGATAACCCTAATGTCAGCGTCAGAGAAGTTGCTGCCGTACAAGGTAACGTTGACCACGTCACTGTATGGTGAGTACTACGGGAGAACCAGTTGTTTCCTTACCATGTACAGCGTGTGCAGGCACTATCAGCAGCTGATTGGCCTCCACGGGTACACTTCTGCGAATGGTTCATCCAACAATGCGTCAATCCTCATTTCAGTGCAAATGTTCTCTTTCCGGATAAGGCTTCATTCCAATGTGATCAAATTGTAAATTTTCACAATCAACATGTGTGGGCTGACGAGAATCCACATGCAATTGTGCAATCACATCATCAACACAGATTTTCTGTGAACGTTTGGGCAGGCATTGTTGGTGATGTCTTGATTGGGCCCCACATTCTTTCACCTACGCTCAATGGAGCACGTTATCATGATTTCATACGGGATACTCTACCTGTGCTGCTAGAACATGTGCCTTTACAAGTACGACACAACATGTGGTTCATGCATGATAGAGCTCCTGCACATTTCAGCCGAAGTGTTCGTGCGCTTCTCAGTAACAGATTCGGTGACCGATGGATTGGTAGAGGCGGACCAATTCCATGGCCTCCACGCTCTCCTGACCTCAACCCTCTTGACTTTCATTTATGGGGGCATTTGAAAGCTCTTGTCTACGCAACCCCGGTACCAAATGTAGAGATTCTTCGTGCTTGTATTGTGGACGGCTGTGATACTATACGCCATTCTCCAGGGCTGCATCGGCACATCAGGGATTCCACGCGACAGAGGGTGGGTGCATGTGTCCTCGCTAACGGAGGACATTTTGAACATTTCCTGTAACAAAGTGTTTGAAGTCACGGTGGTATGTTCTGTTGCTGTGTGTTTCGATTCCATGATTAATGTGATTTGAAGAGAAGTAAAGAAATGAGCTCTAACATGGAAAGTAAGCGTTTCCAGACACATGTCCACATAACATATTTTCTTTCTTTGTGTGTGAGGAATGTTTCCTGAAAGTTTGGCCGTACCTTTTTGTAACACCCTGTATTAACGACATTGCACAACCCATTAACTCCCATATTGTAAGCTATGCAGATGACACGTCAATCTTATTCTATGGGAGCAAATCTAAAGAGCTAGAATCTCTTGCTACTAATGGTGTAACAGAAGTAACAAAATACTTCAATAATCAGGGACTCAAGGTGAATGTCACCAAATCTCAACTACTGACATTTAAAACAGGCAGTTCTCATCAACATTATGAACAGTGTGTGTAATATCTCTGCAACAGAAAATGGTAACTGTAAATTGCTGAGTGTATATGTTGATGAAAATTTGCGGTGGACATGCCACATTAATTTCGTCTGCGGAAAAGTCAGTAGTGCCATATATCTCCTCAGCCAGCTCGCAAAGATAGTTCCTAGCCAAGCACTGAAATTAGTATATTATGGAACACTTTACCCTTTCTCAATTACGGAATTGAACTATGGGGCTGTGCAGCTGATGTACATTTAAAAAGAATACTTCTACTACAGAAAAGAGCAATAAGACTTATACATGGGATGGGACATAGAGACTCATGTCGTGAAGTGTTTGTGCAGCACGAATATCTGACAATATATTCTCTGTACATCTTCAAAATAGTTGTATTTTTTATAAGTCAACCAACAGAAGCTATCAAGGGCAGTGATGTAAATGATCACAGCACTAGAACAAAGTGTAACTATTTCCGTAGCAGAACAACATTAAAAATGACTGATAGAAGTCCTTATATCAGTGGTTTGATTTGGTATAACAAGCTACCAAACTCTCTAAGAATGTTCACGGGAAATTTTTTTAAAACAAAATTAAAATCTTTTCTAATAGAAAAATGTTTATATTCTTTCGATGAATTTGAAGATAGTGATTGTAACATGAGGCATTAGCATATCAGTTGTAATGTGATAAATGTAAAAAATAGACATAAGAAGCAACAGCTACAGAATATAGTGTATTTTATAAGTATAAATATAACCACAGTATTAAGTCTGACATTTGCAAAAGCTATCATTACAATGGCTCCATGCAAAGAAAATGTAAATAAATAAATAAATTATAAGTTGCAGAGAAAAACTCTGTATATATACACCAGGTCTCTCTTGCAATAGTTGCCAGACATTTTATCTGTAGTCTTCTGGCAGGTTTTTGAATATTCCTTTTATAATGTTTAAAGAGAGTAAGCTCAAACAAATACTGCTCATCACCTCTTTCATGGGATGCATACTGTCAACAGAAAATATCCATTTCCCTCTTATTATAAGCAAAATGTTTTCTTAAAGTAGACTTTTATTTACCCGTTTGATAGTGATCCCAAATTAGTCTACTGTGATATTTGGTTCAGTGTTACATATTAACAGGGATTATTTATATATTTATTTGCTATTTTCTTTTAAGTCTTATCTAAATACAAGAATAGAATGAATGTTGCACATGAATGTGTGTATGAATATAACACCCAATATTTTAACATAATTTCAAGTGAGTTGTTATAACTAAGACAATATGGTGTAAGGGAAATGAATATACATACAATATCTAATTTTAAAAAAAATAGTAGTACAAGTAATTTTAGAAATCTACAGACCATCCTACAGCCATCGGGAGCACAGATATATGTTTACCTGGAGTCCAGAAGTACGTACTACTCATCTGTTGCACTTGTGCTACACCAACTGTAGCATAACCTCCCACATTACAAGTTTGGTCCCTTCAGTCCCACAGTTCTAGCTTAGAAAACAGTTAATGACATTGCTACTAAAGCAACAATAATGATTCCCATTGTCCCTGTAAACACTTGTCACCCCTGTGCATCCTTCTTTCCAACCAGATCTTCCTCATTTCCCATTGTACTTAGCTGGTGCAGTCTCTTCAAATTTTCTTTGTCCAGAACTCGCTATATCAGAAAAGTCTATTTTGTACATGTATAAATTCTTAAATCTGCGACGATCATTATTGTTATTAATGTCACAGTTATTGTCATTATTATTATTATTATTATTATTATTATTGTTGTTGTTGTTGTTGTAATTATAATAAATATTAGTAGCAGCAGCAATAGAAGTAGCATTGCCAGTTTTAACTTTATTTAGTTCATAGTCAATATTATTTACTCATATTGTCATTGTAGACACTCGGATCATTTTAATACAGAGCTCAGAAAAGTTAGGGGAACATGACTCTGGGTGAAATTTTCACTCTACAGCGGAGTGTGCGCTGATATGAAACTTCCTGGCAGATTAAAATTGTGTGCCGGACTGAGACTCGAACTCAGGACCTGTGAGGACGGGGTGTGAGTTGTGCTTGGATAGCTCAGTTGGTAGAACACTTGCCCGCGAAAGGCATAGGTCCCGAGTTTGAGTCTCAGTTCGGCACACAGTTTTAATCTGCCAGGAAGTTTCGTATCAGCACACACTCCACTGTAGAGTCAAAATTTCATTCTAGAAACATCCCCCAGGCTGTGGCTAAGCCATGTCTCCACAATATCCTTTCTTCCAGGAGTGCTAGTTCTGCAAGGTTCGCAGGAGAGCTTCTGTGAAGTTTGGAAGGTAGGAGACGAGGTACTGGCGGAATTAAAGCTGTGAGGACAGGGCGTGAGTCATCCTTGGATAGCTCACTCGGTAGAGCACTTGTCCGCAAAAGGCAAAGGTCCCGAGTTCGAGTCTCGGTCCGCACACAGTTTTAATCTGCCAGGAAGTTTCATAACTCTGGGTGTCTGTCATGTTTCAGTGAGCAATAATTGAGGACTGGTTGTGTTACCAAATTGCACCTTTATCTTTCATGAAATAATTAACCAACAAAAGGTCATTACATCCTCGATCATTTACATAAAAAGAACTAAAATGTCTGACAGGTGTTGAAACAAAGTGGAAACAGTTATTTATCTTGTCATCCTGGATGCTTTTCATTATATTCTAAGAGCTTCAGTAACGTGTGTGCCTTCTGTGAGCACTGATCATTGCCTGCCAATACCTAGGTGGCACGCTCCATATAAGTCTATGGAGGTCACCCTGCAATAACTGTTCCCATTCTTCAATGAGTTCGTGGAGAGTCAGTGGTGGAACAGAGCAGCCATGAACACATCTGTCAAGCCTGTGTCCCATGTATGCACGATGGGGCTTAGGTCGGGACTGACCACTGGCCATTCCATGACTTCAGTGTCCACTCTTCATAAGACATCTCTACTGACACCCATAACATAGGCCCAAGCATTAGAAGAAATTCAGGGCCACCACTGCATGCAGCAGCCACCACATGGTCGAGCAGGATCTGTTTGATGTACTGCCTGGCATTAAGGTAACCATGAGCAATGACAAGAGCTGTATGGCTCTAAACACTGATGCCTCCCCACAACACGATACTGCTCACCACGAGTCTCTGCACTTGAACACAGCTATCACCTTGCATCAGAGGATATCTGGACTTGTCTGGCAATAACAGTTTTCGACAGTGATGAAGTTGCCAGTTGACATGGGAATGACAGAACTGAAGACAAGCTGAAGATGATGGGTCAAGAGGGTTACTTGAACAGGACCCCTGGATCGTAAGGTCCTTTCTCATAACCTGTCATTTAGCCTGAAAGGACACAGTGGCCCATCTGAGTTTGTCTTGCAGTGCTCTGGCGGTATCTGTACAAAGCCGCAATGCAGAGATGGCCAGATATCGGTCTTCACTTGATTTTATGCATTGGTGACATTGTCTAACTTGCCTTGTGTACTGACCTGTCTCTCTCTAGTGTGTCTACAACTCACAGATGGCACATGTAGAGGCATTGGCATCTGCAGCAACACAATGCAAAATCCATCCTTTATGGATCAAACAGACTGCCTTTGCAACTTGCACTGCATTATGATGTCACATTGCACATGCTTAGTTGAATAAAATGCATTCAAATGATGACCGCCATCTGTGTACCCCACTAGAAAACACTAGTGCACTGGTACTCACTTCCTTCCGAGAGGTCATCTG
Source organism: Schistocerca americana (assembly GCF_021461395.2). Classification (NCBI taxonomy): domain Eukaryota; kingdom Metazoa; phylum Arthropoda; class Insecta; order Orthoptera; family Acrididae; genus Schistocerca; species Schistocerca americana. The sequence continues at coordinate 426,416,862 of NC_060130.1, read as the reverse complement.
ACACTGTAATGCATAACACAGGCAATAGATGGTGAATTATTTTAATTGTTGTCTACATTGAAAGTGAATATGTGAATATCTCAAGCCATCCAATAAGACCACAGGTACCGCCTGTATCAAAATAGATTTAACATACCAGACAATGATACACATGTTCCCCTAATTCTTTTGAAAATTTTACTATTTGTCATATTAAAATTGTTATTTCTTAGGTAACTACTGTATTATGTAAAAAAAGGAACTGAACATGTGAAACCATAGTCCAATGTAAGAGAGGTTCTGATGGCACTAGTCAGATCAGGTTAAATAAATAAATGAAATTGCTCTATCACAAATTTTGTAACTTAGTATGTCGATTGTCACATGCCTAGTAATGGATGTTACACTGTCAGACCAAGCCACAATGTGAAGCAGGAGGCTGTGTTGTTGCTGCCAACAGGCACACGGTGTAAGGTTCTGCTGTGGCTCCCAGCAAACTCATGGTAGTCGCTGTGATAACTGTAGACTACACTGTACTGTAAAATACACTACACTATACTACACTGCTCTACTTGTACTAGAACAAAACTGGATATCCTCATTTGTCTAGATATTTAGTGCCTGGCATGCTGAGCCACAACTCAGGATTCACAGGAGCTGTGCCACCCAAGATGAAGAGATTGTGAGATTGCTGTCAGCGTCTCAGGAATTCTTCCCTGTCATCCCTGAGGCCCATCTCTCTTCGCCATGTACGCTTGCAGTTCGTAAACTGATATTTTCATTGTCAACAAGTTCAGCTTAAGACGAAGCTCCTCATTCCTTACAGTGTTATAAACTGATGTGTTGCCAAAGATGTTCCTGTCCTGGTCTGTAACATCTTGTAAAATAGCACACTCCCAGACAATTGGCCCAGGGTGTCAACTGCTCCACATTCACAAGTATCTGTGGTGTGTTGTCATATTTTCAGGAATTAGCTAGGATGCAGTCCATGTCCCGACAGGTAACATATAGCTACCGTGGTCAGAAGGAATGATGACTTTTTTAAAAATCTTTTTGTTTCATGTTAGGAAGAAATGAGTAAGTTGTTCTCCCTGTTTGTGCCCTGTCCCAGATTTCTTGCCATTCTCTATCAATGCATCACTTTATTCCCTTATATGATGTGGCTCTTGTGGTCAGTATCTAGTTTACCTTGTCATATTTGCCCTTCTTGAGTGACAGGGTTAGATAAGCTACATATAAAAGATTACACTGTTGCAGCTTACTCAAGCAGAAATAACACAGGAAAAGGAGGAGTTGTTACATACAATAAGACAGAACACATGTTCAAAAACATTTAGATAAGTAGATCTGTAGTGATCAGTATATAGATGTGTCTGTTTGTGAATTAATGCTGAAAAATAGTTCACTCTTAATTGTAAGTGTATATAGATCCGCACTGGGAAATTTTAACTATTTATGAGGTATCTGGATTCCTTACCGTGGCATTTGTCTGACAGCAGCAAGCAGTTAATAGTCTGTGGTGCTTTCAGTGTAGATTTTCTAAAGAATTCTGATAGGAAAAATGATATGGAAACCTTATTTGAGTCCTATAATTTGGTCTTAGCAATTAACTTTCCAACACGGGTGGATAAAGACAGTATGACCTTTAGATTAGTGCTTGTTCCATAGATCATGAATACGACACTTTGTAATGATGTGGAATGTGTCAGGTTAATAAAAGGTGTCTATACAAGATGTTACATTAGACAAAATATTACATGACATTCAATAATTAATTTATTTATTTATTTATTGATGTTGGGAAATTACCCACTTACTATATCCAAAAATTCATCTAATGAGTAGAAGGAGTTGCCATTAAGAAATTCTTTTAATTTCCTTTTTAAATGCTATATGGCTATCTGTCAGACTTTTGATGCTATTAGGTAAGTGACCAAAGACTTTTGTGGCAGCATAATTTACCCCCTTCTGAGCCAAAGTTAGATTTAACCTTGAGTAGTGAAGATCATCCTTTCTCCTAGTGTTGTAGCCATGTACACTGCCATTACTTTTGAATTCATTCGGATTGTTAATAACAAATTTCATAAGTGAATATATATATTGTGAGGCTACAGTGAAGATTTCTAGCTCTTTAAATAAGTGTCTACAGGACGATCTTGGATGAGCTCCAGCAGTTATTCTGATTACACGCTTTTGTGCAATGAACACTCTTTTACTCAATGATGAGTTACCCCAGAATATGATGCCATACGAAAGCAGAGAATGAAATTAGCTTACCATTAAGCTAATTTACTCATATGTATATTGCCGAAATTTGCAATGACCCTACTAGCATAAGTAGCTGAACTCAAACGTTTCAGCGGGTCCTCAGTGTGTTTTTTCCAGTTCAACCCCTCATCAATGCATACACCTAGAAATTTTGAATATTCTACCTGAGCTACTGATTTCTGATCAAAGTCTATATTTATTAATGGGGTCATTCCATTTACTGTGTGGAAATGTATATATTGTGTTTTGTCAAAGTTTAATGAGAGCCCATTTGCAGAGAACCACTTAATGATTTTTTGAAAAACATCGTTTACAATTTCACCAGTTAATTCTTGTCTGTCAGGTGTGATAGCTATACTTTGTATCATCGGCAAAAAGTACCAGCTTTGATCTTTGTGAATATAGAATGGCAAGTCATTAATATATATATTAAGAACAGCAGAGGACCCAAGACCGAACCTTGTGGCACCCCATTCTTGATTGTTCCCCAGTTTTTGCATATTATGTGAACTGTTTATTTCAACTTTCTGCGCTCTTCCAGTTAGGTATGAGTTAAACCATTTGAGCACTGTCCCATTTATACCACAATACTTGAACTTATCTTATCGGTAACGTCTTCTTCGATGAAGTTCGAAGTAAGAAAATATTGGTTTACCCAGTAACAAATGCTCTCTCTGATCATGATGCACAATTACTTAGAATAAACAACACAGATGTATGGATACTTCTCAGTGAAAATCATTTTGAATAATTAATGAATACAGGACAAATATTTTTAAGAATAGTTTACAGATGATATGGGATGTCATTTATAATTAACCAAATGCTAAAATAAAATTTAATCTATCCCATGATAAATTCATACCATTATTTGAAAATAGTGTTCCACACATGTTAGTTAGAAAGGACAATAAACAGCCAGGTAAAAAACTGTGGATTACTAGAGGGATTAAAGTATCTTGTGAAAGGAAAACGGAAATGTATCTTTTGGCAGGAACAAGTAGGGATCCAACAGTAGCTGTACACTACAAAAAATACTCAGTTACTAAGAATGGTTATTAAAAAGTAAAAAAAAAAAAAAAAAAAAATGCACACATAATGTCAGAAATCAGTAGTTCTGACAACAGACTTAAGGTAATATGGAATGTCGTGAAGCGAGAGACAGGATAACCAGCCACAGAACAACACAACAGTACTGAACTGAATGGAGGGGCTATAAATGATAAGTTACAGGTAGCAAATGCATTTAATAATCATTTCTTAAATATAGTAAAAAGCTTAGGGACAAGCAGTTCAAGACCAAAATCACTACAGTTCGTTGAAAATGTACCTTCCATGAAATTCAATCATATGGATGTATCACCAATTTCTCCTTCTGAAATTAAGAAAAGTATATATTCTCTCAAAAATAAAAGCTCATCTGGTTTTGATGGTGTTTCCAATAGAGTACTAAAAATTTGTTCCCATGTAATAAGCCCAGTCTTGCCCGAGATATGTAATGCATCACTAACTCAAGGCATTTTTCCAGGAACACTGAAATATGCCATTGTTAAACTTCTCTTTAAGAAAGGTGATCCCAGAGATGTCAGTAATTATCAACCTGTTTCACAGCTGACATCATTCTTCAAAATTTTTGAGAAGTTGATGTATTCCAGAATAGTATCTCACCTTAGCTACAATAGTATCCTTAGCAAATCACAGTTTTGGTTTCAGAAAGGTTTCTCTTTTGAGAGTGCCACTTACATTTTCACTCACCAGATTTTACAAGCATTAAATAATAAAATAGTGCCAGTTGGTATTTTCTGCAGCGTCTCTAAAGCATTTGACTATGTGAAATATAGCATTCTTCTAGATAAATTAACATTTTATGCAATTGATGGTATAGCCAATCAATGGGTCAATGTCATATCTAACCAAAAGAACACAAAGTTGTACTTAGTAATTCAAGCAATATAAGCCAGAGACCTAATTCTGATTAGGGAGAAACCATGTATCGGATTCCACCAAGGTTCAATCTTAGGTCCACTACCATACCTCATATATGAAAATGATCTTCCATCTAGTGTACAACAAGCAGCATACAGAAACAGAAGAAATGGTAAACAAAGTTCTTGAAAGTATCATTGACTGGTTTTTTGCAAATGGTCTCACTTTCAATTTTAAAAAGACCCAACATATTCAGTTCTACACTAGAGGTATAACCAATGATACATAAGTGTAACACATGGTGAAGAAATAATAAATAGGATGAAAATTTTAAAATTGATGAGAATTTAAATTGGAAAATATGCATTTTGGAACTTCTAAAACAGCTCAGTTCAGCCACTTTTGTGCTTACAGTCATTGCAAATCTTGGGGAGAGACAAATCAGTAAGTTGATATATTCTGCAAATTTTTATTCAGTAATGTTATATAGAATAATGTTCTGGGGTAACTCATCTTTTAAGAAAGAAAGTCTCCATTACACAAATCATGCTGTGGAATATATGTGGTGCTCACCCATGATCATCTTGTAGACATGTGTTTAAGGACTTGGGCATTCCAACTACTGCTTCACAGTTTATTTATTCCCCCATGAATTTTGTTATAAATAGTCAACTATAGTTCAAGAGGAACAATAAGGCACGTAATTACAATACCAGAAGGAAAAAGATATTCATTACTCCACATTAGGGTTCTCCTTAGCCCAAAAAGGGGTGCACAGTGCTGCAAAAATAATTTTTGATGATTTGCCCAGTGATATAAAATGTCTGACAGAAAGCAAAATAAAATTTTATAACAAACTGAGAAAGTTTCTCCTTGACAACTCCTTCTATTCCATAGAAGAATTTCTGTTACTGTAATGTGTAAAAGGTGGTTGGTAGGAATTACTAACTCACATCACAAATTAATTTGTGATGTGAGTGTATAATGACTCGTTCCAAATCATTATGATCTATCGTGCAAAATGGTCCATGGAACATGTTACTAATTAAACTATTATGCACCTCTCTTCATTACTGCTAGGTCCAGCAGTACAAGATCTAGTATCACCAGCAACACTTCAGACTTCAGTTGGTAGTATTCTATACGTGCCAGTCACATGCAAAAGTACATCTCTCTGTGGTCGCCAAAGAGCCTTTGCTCTCTTTACCTTTCTCACTATTTGAGCCTATACGCTCAACCCATAGCCCACAATAGCAATTGTGGTATGTTGTTATTGCATTTGGAAGCAGCTGAAAGCTAGTTCGGCCAGTTGTTGCTATTTTGTACAGAATATTAATGCCTCACTGGCAAACAATTTATAAGTGAATGTGAAAGTTTCAGTTTTCCTCAATGTTAATAATTAGGCACCTATAAGCTTCCTTTCTTTTCACAAGTTGGTCATTTATCCTAATTGTGGGGTTTCTCAATCATGATAATGTTTCTTTTAGTGGCGAACAAACTATTTTGTGTACTGCTATCATAAATTGATTTTCTACACAACAGTTACTAAATATTTCAAGAACTTCCCTACTAATTTCCTGTAATGTAGCCCATGTGTTGGCTGATAATATAATTAGCAGACTGTCGCATAGGTGATGCAACATGTAGCGTTTGTCATATTCTGTAGCTGATTCAGTAATGGAATCCCATATCTCTGAACCACAGAAGCCTGTGAGCAGCCTTTGGTGATGTTTTTCACAATTTCCTTTCCCGGGCATTCCAGTTTCATCTGGTAGGCTGTTACACAGACACCTGGGACAGTCCATCTGCTTAAGCCTTTTCAACAGGACAGGCTATCCTAAGTTATCAAATGCCCCTTCTATATCAGTAATTACACCCATAATGTGCTTGTAGTCTGAAGTCTTCACAATATGGATCAGACTATTTATTACATCCTCAGTGGATTTCCCTTTTCTGAAAGAGTACTGCAAGAGCCGCTTGCCTTACCTGTCTTTGATCCCTCAGGTGGTGACAGAGAAGCTTTTGCTGTACTTTCAATACAGCATTTACCAAACAAATCAGACTGTATGATTTCCTTTTTCCTTGGGTCTTTTTCTTTTCTCCCATTTTGCTATAATGATATTTGAGATTTTCCAGATTCTGGGCACCCGTTCCAGCAAAAGACATTCATTTAATCACACAGTTAGATAAGAGCCAACTTAAGACTACTATCCGGTGCAACACTTCTATCATAATTCTATCTGGCCAAGATGCCTTCTTCTTCAACTTCATTATTGCCAACTCACTTCTTCCTGGGCAAATAAAATCACAGTTTTATTATCCACATACATTTCTAGTAATTCAGATCAAAGATGTTGTCATATCATCCAACAATGGCTGTTACAACTTGGGTTGACTTCAACTGCAGCACTGGCCTTTCTTGAGAATGCAGGGGAACTTCTGCAAAGTCTAGAAAGCATAAAAGAGGTACTGGCAGAAATAAAACTATGAGGGTGGGTCATGAGACAAGTAATTCAGGAGGAGGGTGGGTTATGAGTCAGATGACACTAGTAAGAGCATTTTCCCGCAAAAGGCTAGGTTCTGTATTTGAGCTCCAGTCCAGCACACAGTTTTGATCTGCAAGGAGGTTTCAATATAAGAGAGAATCCGCCATTCATTTGTTCATAAAAGATTTCGTTAATGGCCAGATGTAACTTCACGTAGAATACATTTTATAATGTAGAGCACTGATTTTACAACAAAAAATTTTTGTGTGAAGAATGTTAAGATCTTGGTAAGTTTGTAGGATTTGCAGAGATGACAACTTATTTTAGTGACTGGCATGAAAACAAGTGCTTTTAGGTACTGCATTATGTTGGTAAATGCAGTGCATCACTGAAAGTTATCAAGAAAGTTAGCTCTGCTGGCCACATACAGTACAGGCTGATACAGACATTATATGGAATTGTACTCTTACTTTATCTAATTTCTTGTGAGCTTCTGCTGAGCATGTATACCAAATGTTTTACGCTGATTTTTGAGGTCATACCCAGTTATCCCTACTAGTTAATCATGTAACTGAAATTCATGTTTTTTTGGACTGGCAAGACAGCCAATCCACGAGGACGGGAGGCCGAAGGGCACGCGTTTAAGCTCACGCAGGATGGCATGAGGTCTGGAAAATGACAAGGAATTGAGACTAGCAAAAAAGGTACATAGCTGCTGGAATACTTAACTTTAATCCATAATTGGTGAACATTGGTCTGACGGTACATGCATCACAAGATAAATAGCAATTGATAATGGCGCCTTGCTAGGTCGTAACAAATGACATAGCTGAAGGCTATGCTAACTATCGTCTCGGCAATTGAGAGCGTAATTTGTCAGTGAAACATCGCTAGCAAAGTCGGCTGTACAACTGGGGCGAGTGCTAGGAAGTCTCTCTAGACCTGCCGTGTGGCGGCGCTCGGTCTGCAATCACTGACAGTGGCGACACACGGGTCCGACATATACTAATGGACCGCAGCCGATTTAAAGGCTACCACCTAGCAAGTGTGATGTCTGGCGGTGACACCACACATGTTTCCACAATTTACTTAGGAGGTGGTGAAGTTAGCATACTTTAAGTGCTACACATTGCACAGAATGAAAATAACTTGACAGTCAGTTTACAGAATGAACCCACTGTCATAATTTTGTGTGTTTATGCTTCTCTTTAAGTTTAATTATAGTCAGAATCATGAAAGAGAGGTGTAACCATTTGGTCAAACAATTTAAACTGAAGTGATGTCAGTATAGACAGATAACTTTCGTCTGTTTCTGGACTGTTAGTTGTGGTGCTGTCAGTGCAATTTCTTAATACTCCATCACTCACAAATTTTATTAAAATGTTATCCTAATGTCAACAATATTAAATTGTTTTCAAGTGTTTTCCCTAGTTCTTTAACCACAGTGAACTGCCATATAAGAAGAATATTTCCTGTAGTAACAATATTTCATAGTGAAAAGTGAGATTAAGCTTTCTGTATCAGTGATACTTTGTGTATGATTTATGTTTAACAACTCATTGTTATAAACAATTTAATACAATATATTGTGTTACATGCATACATACATGCCTGATAAAAAGATGAAGAACTGTTCAATTAGGGGTTTAAAGAGCTGAATTAATGGAGTGCTTTGTAAAATATCATAAATGAATGTTGTTAAAAGTTATAGAAACTGTTTCTGCACAGTAAATTTCTTCATTGAACCATTATTTGTACTTGCATTTATTCCCAGTACCACATACAAGCATCTGATATTTAAAAGGGCTAAGGTAATTTTCATGCAAAATCTTTTCTTAAGACAAAAATAAAGTAACACAATTACACCTAATTATAATAAGTTTATATATATATATATATATATATATATATATATACACACACACACACACACACACACACACACACACACACACACACACACACACAAACACACACACACACACACACACACACACACTTCATTGCTAACAGATAAAGAGTGAGCCAGTCAGCCTAAAAACTTGTTGCCAGCATAATTTGTTAGGAACTCAAACAACACCGAGTTGTAAAACTTGTATCGTATCTGATTACTAGCAAGAATTGGAAGCATAAGGTAATATGACATGTGCCTTCACATTTGTGTGTTAACTACAATCAGCTGCAATCTGACACTGTATTTAGTTTGTTACACAATAAACTTGTGGCTCCTCTTGTTTTTTTTTTTTTTTTTTTAAACATGTATCTTTAGGTAATGCAGTGTTTGAAGAGAAATTATGTCACAACTGGACAATGGTCTTTACCAACTTTGACTTTGTGTACATTTCCAGCCACTATGCACTAGCAATTGTTATTTAAGATTACAGAAAGCATGGTCAGATTATTGTGTGTCCAGTTCTTTTGTCCTACCGTTTGGTCTGAATTCATTACAACAGACTGGTACACTCTTATAAATAAATGTCACTGGAATATAGAAATCTGTAGTATTGATAGTTAATGTGTGTTAACTGTGCCTTGAAAACTAATAGTTAATGCCTGAACATAAATACCTAATCAGAGGAATTATCTGTTTCTGTAATGTGTTCAACATGATGGCAAAATGTTGATCTCCCCCTTTTTATTTATAACAGTCAGTATATGAATTGTACCTAAAATTAACTGCTTGGCTGCATGTATTCAGTCATTACAGCCATCTTTCATTCTCCTCCTCTTTCCATATTTTGCTATGAATAGTGCTTTCCTTACTGTAAATAAGATGCTGTTTTGTACAACTGTCGTTTTTAGGACCTCTCTGCAAGCATCATAATACTTACTTTGTTTCACAGTGCCAATCATTGAAAGAGAATCCCGGAAGACACAGGATTTAATGTAGTTGTTCTCTATGAATTATATTATTTTGCTTGTGTGTGGATTACCACGTAAATGTAATACTGAGGAGCAAAGCTACATAAAAAATCTTACATCAGATGAACCAAAAAATCATTGATAGCTAAATGAAATATTTCAGAGAATTTGATGTAAGTTGCAACTGACATTCTAAAGGGAGATGTAGTTCATCTAGGCTCAGTAATTTTTCTGTTTTATTTACATGTGGCAGTCATTTATTTGGACGATAATGAAGATACATGAATTGCACTTCCACAGGTACAATTATCACAGTCAGTGACTCAGCATTGTAGCTGAAGTACATAAAAAGTTATTGTTAATAGTATTATTTTGTTGATGGTAACAATAATGATTGTTGTAACTTTGTGGCCAATGAGTATCTCAAATTCTAAAATGCATTACATAATTACTTACTTTATTACATACTTTATGGCACATTATTTAGGAGAAAATAGACATTTGATGCAAAATGATGACATTTAGACACACAGCCTTCTCTTACTCTATACAACTCAATAAAATTTTTGTTATGCAGAACTGTGCATGAATCCCAACAGCTTTGGTATTATGCACCAAGTTAATAACAATTTGTAGTCACAATTTTTAAAATGTATGTTGTTAATTACACTGATATGAGTGCATTATTCAAGCATTGCAAAAATATTTGGCAAAGCACTATTAGCTGCACATTTCAGAAAAATTGCATTTGGATTATATGTCACGCTTTGTCAATTAAAGAGAAGGATGTAAACATAAAAAAATGTTAAATAATTCAGTCCTTACATAATACTGTTCTTTGTTGTTTATGTTGTCAGACATAGCTGGATACACTGTTACATTCTTCATGGAATCAAGTATGATATTTGTCTTACCCTATGCAATGTCTTCACAATTATAGTGGAGTACCTCTTATCTTAACTACTCAGTTCAGTATTATCTACAAACGATTAATGCAAGCTACAAATGATTCAGTTTACTTTGCAACTGTATGTAGAGAGATACTATTATTAATATTGATGTTACTTCTCTCAAAATGGTAATTGCACCTCATCTCAAGCATTTTGTACTTCATACCTACATTAGCAACTATGTGCTAAATTGTTCAGAGGACAAGCATGCTGTTTTTAAATTTGCCTACAATTTTCCATGTAGCAGCAGTAATATTGAATTGTGAGTGTACATCACATGTGGAGGAACATCATTATTTTAACAACTATATTCAAAGTACTTTGGATACAGATGTAAAATGTAGTGTTATCCATTAATATGGCCATAGCATCTAGAAAATTTTCTTTCTCTAATAAGTACAACGTTTAACCATTATATGTTACATGCACAGCCTGCAAGAAAGCAAATGCCAATGCCAGGAATGATGATCCTGTGAGATCACCAATGGCAGTCAGAAACGGTATAGCAGAATTATCTGGGTCACTTTTCCATCTCCACATAATATGCACAAACAAGTGAGCCAAATATAACAGCAGCATGACCTGAAACATACAGAAATTCTTTATAAATCATGAAAAGGACTTTATGTTAGACAAAAATACAATTTACTCTAAAAAAATGTATTTCCTGTTCCAAGGGCATTAGAAGTTATATCATCAGCAGTGTCAGACTATAATAGTTGTGATTCTTTACATCTCTACAAACAAATACTTAATTTATTCACCTTTTTGGCTCAAATCTGTATCATCATCTGCAAATTTAGTGATTGCTTTCATGTAAATGGCTGTTTCATTTAGTGAAGCGGGAAACAGAACTCTTATGAGAAACTTTTGTTTCTCAACGGGTTAAGAGTATGGTGGTAGTTGTAGAGGGGCATTACTATTCTAAAGCTCAAAAAAGCTGTTATACTATGCAGTTCTACTTCTCATTCATAAACTTTTTTCTACTTCAGACTGCTGACAACCATGTTTTGGATTGAAGACATAAAATTTCTCAATGTGTCAGTCCTTCTTAATCACAGTTTCTCTGATTTATGATTAATAATTATCACTATTCTCAGCTATGAATGAATGAGGCAAAATCTTGTTGGAGCCTTTATGAAATGTACAGCCATCTTAAAATATTCCACAACCTTCACAGTGTAAGTTTATTAGTTTTTTTTTTTTTTTTTTGAGACACAGTTTGTAGTTATACATTGTTAAGTGTTAGCAATGATTGTAAAAGGAAATGGAGGCTAATTGCAAGGGGTATAACTGAAAGTGGCTACAATGGAACAGATTTCAATAATTTATATTGCAACACCTTGAGAACTAACAAATTTTTTCATCTTCCAAATGTAACTATACAGCATTACAGTAATAATTATTCACTTGTGGACTTTGAAAATAAAATGTTTTCTGTTCTTAGAGCAGCATTTATGTGCAAAGGAGTATTGCATAAAATGTCAATATTCCAAAGCAGTTTGCTATTACTGAAGCACTATTTTTAAGACAGCTCAGTGGTAGCACATGTAGGTGTATTTATTGTTACAAATAATTCTCATGGCTTTGCACCCGTTGTGAGTATTTCAGTTTCATTCTCCTTTGGCAGTTACAATGTTAACTCAACTGACTGCTTTTATCATATGGCTGCACAAGGCTGAGAAACTCAGTTTCAGACCTTCCCTCATCTGAGAAAATCTGAGGTAGCCATTGGATGGAACTCAGGATCATCAAATCAGCAGTTAGCAATGCTAACCACAGTGCCTCAGGGTGGTCATTTTGTTGTTGAAACTTGTGTTAGTTTATGTGTTGATGGTTTCTCCAGAGAAACAAATCATTTTTCTGAGTGCCTCTATGTCCAGAACTCTTCTTCATACTGAGTGAGGTACCTCAATAGTAATGGCTATTGCCTCACTTTTGGAAGAAAATGAGTCCAGTCCCATTGAGCCACCCAGATTTAGGTTTCTCCTTATTTCCCTAAATCACTTGAGGCAAATGTCAAGGTAGTTCCCTTAAAAAGGACACAGTTAGTTTACTTTCCCATACTTGTCAAGTCCAAGCTTGTACTTCCTCTCCAATGGATACATAATTTATAGATGTGATGCTCTGACCTTTCTTCTTTTCATGCACTAGAATTTAGGACAGTTGTAGACAATTGTCAGATTAAACTAATGCTGGTAAGCAGTATATTTGAATTATCCACCTTTCATTATGACTGTTTTCTTGGATGAGTTTCTACCAGGCACAATAAAAAAAGCTGATGTAGAAAGAGTAAGTCTACAGTAAAAACAGCATAATTTGTAGATGCTAATATAACAACGGAAGTTTCAGGTTGTAATATCAACAATGTAAGGAAAAGACAGATTGCTTCACATAACCAAGCACACATGATCATCATCTCTGTTAGCTTGGTCCAGAATTCTGGTCCAGTCTGCTGGAGATAGAGGTCATGTGCATGAGGTGTGCTTGCTTGTGTGAAAGAATGTGTGTCATTTAATTGTACCTGCCTGCAACTTAATATGTAATCTTTACAGTAAGTAGCAGTCTATCTTTTCCTTACACTGCAGATATAACTCTAAGTTATACACAGTGGTAGAACTGTCTACTAGTTGATAAGACAGAGAAATGTTTGGTATCATCATTCAAATAAACAGTTCTAGTGTAGGAGGAGGTGTTGATATCATAAAGTACTTACTTGCAACAGACTGGCAAATATGTAAGTGAGAGCAAATCTGTAGTCAATGGTGGTTTCACCGGCATGGAAGAAATCAGCTATAAATACAAAAATTGATTGTCCTATGACAGCCAGAAGTATCAACAGTCTTGCAGTGGCAGCATGTGGCACTGAGGAAAAGATACAAGGAATATAATAAACTATAAGTCATTCATCATTGCTTGGGCTATATTTATGGAGAAATAAGTATAATTACAAATGAAATATATCTACTATAGTGCTCTATTTGTTTGATTTGCCAATTTCATGAAGGTCATAACACATAAACATAGGAAATTTACTTAAATGTTGCATGTGTAGTTCATAATGGCATTAGTCCTACTTCATCTGAAATGTATGTAAAAATGCATTACACACAATAAGATCTGCAGACAGGTAAGAAAAGAATTTGCTATGCCAGTGTGAGTAAACAGTGTTTACAAAATGTCAAAATGAAATTCAAGGCCTATAAATCCAGTCTCATAAAAGCTACAACTTTGGTTTAAAATCAACACAATGCAATTTCTCAAACCCTTGGCAGCTGAAAGAGAAAGAGCAATTGAAAGTAAACTGAATACAAGCAAAATGTATAACCAGTCATATGAAGCACCTGCAAAAATAATCTGTAATTAGCAACAGTTTGTGGGATAGAAGGCAGTATTAGCATTAATGGAAAGTGACTAAGAGTACATGGTAAAAAATACAGCTAAGATCAGAAGAGAGAGGGCTTGGCACAACTTAAAGTGTGGATGTGTAACTGTTTCTCAGCATTTTCATCTTCCAAGTTACATATAGTTAGCAATTCTTTAGCAATATGGTTTGCATTCTGTGATATCATACCCACTGAGAATTTAATTGATAAGAAAAAGCTGTTGTTTTGGATATATTATCCAAAAGCTCAAAAACATTCAAAATCTCAATAGAATAAGTGCAAGTGTGTGTCACTAAAATGCAGTTGTTGCTCAAATGTACTGTGCTCCTAAAATGGCACGACTAATGACCTCAGCAGTTGAGTCTCATAGTGCTCAGAGCCATTTGAACCTAAAATGGCACAAAACAACTAGGATTTATTTTATGAGCATAACATAGAGCCATAGGAGCAATGACTTACATGGCATGATTTACAACTAGAAAATCACCCATCAAATACTTGAAAATGGCCAAAGTCCGAAATTGTACAATCGTACATGGAAATGAGTGTTTGGCATCATTGGCCGGGAGGCCCCTTAGGGGGCAGGTCCGGCTGCCTTGGTGCAGGATGGGGATGAAATGATGATGAACACAACACAACAGCCAGTCCCTGAGTGGGAAAATCCCCGACCCAGCTGGGAATCGAACCCGGGCCCCTTAGGATGGCAGTCCATCACACTGACCATTCAGCTATCGGGGCAGACACAGTCGTGCATGAAATCAAGAGAATGGCAGCTGAAGGTATCATGAAATCTTGCAAAAAAAGTGTTGACTACGTTGTGTGTGTTTTGCACAGAGTACGAGTCATGTGGTAGCAGGATGGTTTAGCTATGCATGACTAATTCAATTTAATTGCAAATGCTAGATTTCATTTCTCAGCCCAATTTCCTTAATGAAACATCATCTATTCAGTTCAAAGCAGTTACTGTTGGGAAACCAAGTTATTTATGGAGATTATCAGTATCTTAAGTTGTGAGGGCATACACTTGCCAGATGGCTAACCATGTGCATATCTACAGTACCTCTCTGTCACTAAGTAGTTAAACTGTTACATGACCAATTTGCACTGCCTGGTTAGATCTGTGGTATTCCACTACTAGTCTGAGCTGTGGAGTACTTGAGCCCTGAAGCTGAATTTCTGCACATGATGTGAGCACTGTATGGGCCATCATACATTCTGGTAGATGCATGTTTCTCGTAGCATTATTTTATGGCTGGGTGAGGGTATTATTTCAGGAGGTATAAAGCCTTCTGCAGTATTATGGGTAAGATCAAACATTTGGTAATATGCAGTGCCAGGGTCTTTTTCTTGCTTCCAGGGTTGAAGGCATCCTACTGGTGTAGTATCTGTCCTGGCTAGAGATTGCATGGCTAGCTCTTGGTCTCACAGTCATCTCCCACTAGACGATGTGTCATCAGCTTCCACATGTTCCTCTGTATGGCTGGTGGCATGTCATCCACATTTTCCTAACACAGACACACCATGTGGCTTGGAGAATGTGGTATTTTACCCACTGTGAATGTAAACAAGAACTGTGGCACTGTCCTGTTCATAGATTAGCCACAGTTTAGCATGGATGGTGATTCCAGCTGTTTGTTGGTGTAACATGCCTGTGAGACATGTACTGTGGATAGAGTCTAATGTGATGGTGCTGATGTTCTCACCTGTGGTGGAATCATGTTAATAGCACATACATCAGCGCATGTGTTTTCTAGGAGAATATGGCAGCTACAGTCTACAGAGGTGACATTCTGGAATGGTATGTGCACTTTATTACAGGTATAAGATTTACCTGATGTATGATAATGCTTGTTGGATGAGTACCTGAAACAAGAGGGTGTCAATCATCTTAAGTAACCATCTTGCTCTCTGGACATATGTCTATGTGAGCACATATGGGATGCTCAAGGCAAAAGTTCTGGTGACCTAACACTGGCATGATGGACTGTTGCTGACCTCCAGTGGTCAGTAGCCCCTGTGCTAACATACTGTATGTCACTGTCAGAGGGATGCCACACATAGTAAGTGCCAGATACCAATATCACTATATCACGTGTCAGAACATCACGAGGGCCCATTTTGGAGTATGTATCATTGGCATGTCTTACATTACTTCACAGATCTGAAAGATTTCTTAATTTATAGACCCAAGTGTAGTTTTCTACTGAGTGGCTTTTCAGACACTGTTTTTGGCGAGCTCAGGTCTTACTTTTATTCAGCTGCTTTACAATTTATGTAGTTCCTCTGTCTTCTTTCTTCTTTAGTATTTTCATATTTATTTCTCTTAATGTTTTGTGAACCATCTGTAACATCTATTTTCCGCCTTTCCTTCTCTTCAATTTGTTTTAGTCATAATTATTGCCTTTTGCTTGTTTCTTTACAATAATTCATTAATTGTGCCCATATATGTGCTCACAGTTTGGTAGTATTCAATTTGTTTGTTATTGCATTCATTATTAATATTCTAATATCTGACTTTTGCATTTATCTTAGTAAATCCTTTGTTCAATGCAACCTGCATCCCCACATAAACATGTACACAAAATAAATATTAATTACTAAGTAAAACTTTCTTTCATAGAAGCCTTCTATACATTATGTTTGGAAGTCCTCACATATGTAGTAGTTGTAGGTTAATTCAAGGTGGAGAGGGAAAGAAAGGAAAGGAAAGGGAGGGGATCATTGCTGTCAGCTGCATCAGGACATTATGTGTGATCACTGCTGATGAGTGAAAATGTGTACCGGACTGGGATTCGAATGCAGGATCTCCTGCATACTAGGCAGGTGTGTTAACCACTGCATCATACAGGACACAGCATTATCACAACTGCACAGACTATCTCGGCATGCCTCACGGCCAATTCACACTCCCACTGTGCACCACCTATCCGCAGCCCCTATCCATTTCCTCCGTGTTCACTACTCTGAGAGTCCCACAGGAGGTGGGACATATTTGTGCATCTGCACTGAAGAAGATGGATCCATTGTACAATTAGGTGTATCAATTATATGAATGTGTGATGTCTGTTCTTATGCACATGTCCATAAGAACAGACACCCCACATTCAGATATAGTATTTTCTCATTGTCACCAGCAGTTTGTCCCACATTTGGTCCCATAAAGATACCTTTGCTTGCCTCTTCTTGCACAGCAGTGTACGAGATCATAAAACATTCAGTCAATAAGGAAACATTGATTCTGAATTAAGGACACCCAGGGTTGTAGTTGGGGAGGGTTGGGGGGGGTCTATTAAATTGAGTTCATGTGGTCAGAAATTGTGAAAACATTCAAAAAAGATATCTATAGGAGAGTGAAAATAATCCATCATCCACTCTTCTGATGATGTTACCAAGAACTGCAGTATCTTGTGCAAGAGTAAAAACTTGGTTGAATGAGCATTCTTCAAGAGATTAGGGATTTATACTTGTAAAGCCAAATAGACAAGAAATATGTTAAATGAGCAAATATGCTTACTGCATAATTAATGCATTCATCAATAATTTTGTAGTATGCTGGCTAATATACACTCTGATCATGACATATCTTACTGTAGCATATTTAACTACATGTACCCCTTTTTTTCCTTCACTGAACTAGTCCTTATTAATAAATCATAAATAACATGCAACTCTTTGTCCAGTTCCAGATGCTTTCCTCAATACAACTTTTTCCACTCATGCATGTTTTTTGTGTTGATAGCAAAATTATTAACATGCTGCAAAATAGTTAAGAATAACAACAGTTATCCACCAAGTGTAGAATTTGTATCTTTGATTCCAGTCTATGATCACAAAAAATGTAGTTATGAGGCTATTGTTTCAGTCTGTTGTGAGCATCTTCAGATCTCTTTGAAACATATTTTAACATAATAAAGGCAGAGAGGCACTATCAAGAGATGTAAACAGAATTAGCAAGGCATAATTAAACAGAACTAATAATATGATACAAAGTAAGCCACAGTGCTGGCAGAGTCATAATGTGAATGGCACTACTAGTGCTCTGCAAGCACTCTGGCCTAGTTAGCATCATATTATTAGTTCTGTTTGATGATGCCTAGCTAATTTTGTTTCTGTCTTTTGATGATGCCTCTCTGGCTTTATTATAGTAGGATATGCTTAAAATGGTGCTGCAGATGGTCACTACAGACTGAAATATATAGTCTGACAATTTTTGTTGTCATATACTGAAATAAAGGTGGAAAATTCTATGATTATTAGCATTTACGGACAAAAATTGATGTATTGAGAAATTTTACTGAGGTCCTATATGAGTTCCTGTATTTGTTAATGCAAGCACCTAGTCCACATTATGTGCTAGCTAATGTCTGTTGTAACTGTATTCTCCATTCAATTGCTCAAATGTAGATAAGATATTTTTTAAAGTAATAACTTACATCCTTTGAAAAGAGCTGACCATGGCCAAACCCATAATTTAGTATGTGGTGGAATAATTCCTTTGAGTGAAGTCTTATGTAGCATGGTGGAGATGCGACTAGCTTGTACAGACACAAGGTTGCCACCAATTCCATTAATTATTGGTTGAAACACAACAAAACCATTGAACATTTGGTACACAGAATTCATGACAATACCACCAAACCTGAAAGATAGTGAAGGGAATATTTAGTCATTATTCTCAACACTGTATGAATCTAAATAGTAACAAAATTATACCAAACTATTCCTTTGCTTATTACTTATTCATTACTCCCACAGCCCCCTGTGTAATGAAATAAAATCTTGCTTATTACATATAGGAAAACCATTATGAGCAATTCTTACAATAAGAGTTTGACAACTTGTCATTGAAGGATGAACATCACTATGTCTCTGTTCTGTAATTTCAGTTTGAAAATAACAATTTGAGAGTGCCATCTGTACTGTTGTCTAAATTGTATGAATGTTACCATGACAACATAAGAGAGAAACTGTTACTGGTTGATCATATTCAGATAGTGTGACAGTTATTTATTCATTTATATTCCTGTACAGGTTGGCAACAGTTATTGTTATTGTTCATGATGATGATGAATAATCATTATTTCAATGAAACATTTTATAATCTGCCTTTGTGGTATTACAGCTACTGTAGTCACCTCATACTTGGAACTTACCCACTGATGAGAAGAGCACCAAGTACTGGAACCCATCCAGAATACAGAACTGGCTTTGTGTACTTGTTACGGTACACAACGTATATCCATACTGGCAGCAACATTAAGTAAAATCCAACTACAGTAGCAGATACCCAGGGACTGACATCTGAAAATGGACACACAAAGAAAGAGATTACTGATTAGTAGTTGAAACTAAGTTAACTTATGGCGAATCATAATACAGTGTTTATTTATGTTAACAATATAGGAAAAGATAGATTGCTACTTACCATAAAAGTGACATACTGAGTTGCAGACAGGCATAATTCAAACACACTTACACATAAGCTTTTGGCCACAACATTCATCATAAAAAGAGAAACAAACACCATTCATTCACACAAGCAAGCACGCCTCATGCACACATGGCTGCCAATTCTGGTAGCTTGGGCAGAAAACTGCTGGAGCTGGCAGTCATGTGTGCATGAGGTGTACTTGCTTGTGTGAATGAATGGCGTCTCTCTCTTCTCTCTCTCTTTTCCTGATGAAGGCTGTGGCTGAAAGCTTATGTGTAAGTGTCTTAATTGTGCCTGTCTGCAACATAGCATGTTACCTTAATGGTAAGTAGCAATCTATCTTGTGCTATATTGTTGTTATTTGGTTACACAAATTTCAGTGTTCGGGTCCAATGAGGAGATAATCACAATTTTGAATACAATAGGAAGTAGTAGTTCAATTGCAAGTGAAGTATGATAAATTACCAGGTAATTCTTAACTTTTGTGTGTGTATTCATTTTCTTTCACCAGAATTTTCATAGTAATTTGTAGACTATAGAGCAGAAATTTATCCTTACAATAAAAGCATCTTTGTCATTCCGATAACTATCAACTTTTACAGTAGTCCTCATTGTCTTCTGTTTGAAGATTAATCGTTTTTAACCTCAGTTTTGTGTTTGGTAATTCTCTGACATTGCATTCTCTCTTATGAAACTGATATTTGAAATTACTGGATATTTACACCAAATATATTACATATGTAATATATATTTCATTATTTATTTTCAAAATGTATTCTCAACAGCATTACAGTACAATTAGCACTGATGTTTCTTTTGACAATATTAGTGAAACATGTCTGGTACAAATATAAATTGTAAATTTCAATTACTACACAAGAGAAAATAGCATAAACCCAGTGAATTATCATTATTATTTCTTTACTTTCTCAGACGTTAAGTCTGGTTAAAAATGGAAAGTGACGCGGACCTTGATCAAGCATCACTTCCTTTTAACTGTACGGTATATGTTATATTGCATTTAGGAACTTTCGGGTAATTGAACATGTATCAATAATTACAGATTTCTGTAGTTGTATTTATAAGTTTGGATGTAACTGTGTTGCATTGATGTACTGGTGGATATTGTGTGGTATGACTCCTGTAGTTGATAGTATAATTGGTATAACGTCAACTTTATCCTGAAGCCACATGTCCTTGACTTCCTCAGCCAGTTGGATGTATTTTTCAATTTTTTCTCCTGTTTTCTTTTGTATATTTGTTGCATAGGGTATGGATATTTCGATTAGTTGTGTTAATTTCTTCTTTTTATTGGTGAGTATGATGTCAGGTTTGTTATGTGGTGTTGTTTTATCAGTTATAATGGTTCTGTTCCAGTATAATTTGTATTCATCATCCTCCAGTACATTTTGTGGTGCATACTTGTATGTGGGAACGTGTTGCTTTATTAGTTTATATTGTATGGTAAGTTGTTGGTGAATTATTTTTGCTACATTGTCATGTCTTCTGGGGTATTCTGTATTTGCTAATACTGTACATCCGCTTGTGATGTGATCTACTGTTTCTATTTGTTGTTTGAAAAGTCTGCATTTATCTGTTGTGGTATTGGGATCTTTAATAATATGCTTGCTGTAATATCTGGTGTTTATTGTTTGATCCTGTATTGCAATCATGAATCCTTCTGTCTCACTGTATATATTGCCTTTTTGTTAGCCATGTGTTGGATGCGTCTTGATCGATGTGTGGCTGTGTTAGATGATACGGGTGCTTGCCATGTACTGTTTTCTTTTTCCAATTTACTTTCTTCGTATCTGTTGATGTTATGTGATCTAAAGGGTTGTAGAAGTGGTTATGAAGTTGCAGTGGTGTAGCTGATGTATTTATATGAGTGATTGCTTTGTGTATTTTGCTAGTTTCTGCTCGTTCTATAAAGAATTTTCTTAAATTGTCTACCTGTCCATAATGTAGGTTTTTTATGTCGATGAATCCCCTTCCTCCTTCCTTTCTGCTTAATGTGAATCTTTCTGTTGCTGAATGTATGTGATGTATTCTATATTTGTGGCATTGTGATCATGTAAGTGTATTGAGTGCTTCTAGGTCTGTGTTACTCCATTTCACTACTCCAAATGAGTAGGTCAATATTGGTATAGCATAAGTATTTATAGCTTTTGTCTTGTTTCTTGCTGTCAATTCTGTTTTCAGTATTTTTGTTAGTCTTTGTCTATATGTTTCTTTTAGTTCTTCTTTAATATTTGTATTATCTGTTCCTATTTTTTGTCTGTATCCTAGATATTTATAGGCATCTGTTTTTTCCATCGCTTCTATGCAGTCGCTGTGGTTATCCAATATGTAATCTTCTTGTTTAGTGTGTTTTCCCTTAACTATGCTATTTTTCTTACATTTGTCTGTTCCAAAAGCCATATTTATATCATTGCTGAATACTTCTGTTATCTTTAGTAATTGGTTGAGTTGTTGGTTTGTTGCTGCCAGTAGTTTTAGATCATCCATGTATAGCAAATGTGTGATTTTGTGTGGGTATGTTCCAGTAATATTGTATCCATAATTTGTATTATTTAGCATGTTGGATAGTGGGTTCAGAGCAAGGCAGAACCAGAAAGGACTTAATGAGTCTCCTTGGTATATTCCACGCTTAATCTGTATTGGCTGTGATGTGATATTATTTGAATTTGTTTGGATATTAAGTGTGGTTTTCTAATTTTTCATTACTATGTTTAGGAACTGTATCAATTTAGGATCTACTTTGTATATTTCCAATATTTGCAGTAACCATGAGTGGGGTACACTATCAAAAGCTTTTTGGTAATCAATGTATGTGTAGTGTAGCAACCTTTGTTTAGTTTTAGCTTGATATGTCACCTCTGCATCTATTATCAGTTGCTCTTTACACCCTCGTGCTCCTTTGCAACAGCCTTTTTGTTCTTCATTTATAATTTTGTTCTGTGTTGTATGTGTCATTAATT
The DNA here is from genome assembly GCF_021461395.2 of Schistocerca americana. NCBI lineage: Eukaryota > Metazoa > Arthropoda > Insecta > Orthoptera > Acrididae > Schistocerca > Schistocerca americana. The sequence continues at coordinate 426,394,593 of NC_060130.1, read as the reverse complement.
TCTGTGTAATGACTGAAGTTAATATTTTGTATATTGTTGGTAGGCATGTTATGGGGCAATATTTAGCTGGGTTTCCTGTGTCTGCTCGATCTTTAGGTTTCAGATAAGTTATTCCATGTGTAAGTGTATCAGGGAATGTGTATGGGTCTGCAATGTAACTGTTAAATAATTTGCTTGTGTCTGTATATGTGTGGATGGATATGTGTGTGTGTGTGCGCGAGTGTATACCCGTCCTTTTTTCCTCCAAGGTAAGTCTTTCCGCTCCCGGGATTGGAATGACTCCTTACCCTCTCCCTTAAAACCCACATCCTTTTGTCTTTCACTCTCCTTCCCTCTTTCCTGATGAGGCAACAGTTTGTTGCGAAAGCTTGAATTTTGTGTGTATGTTTGTGTTTGTGTTTGTTTGTGTGTCTATCGACCTGCCAGCGCTTTCGTTTTGTTTTTAGATATGTTAAATAATTTAGTTAGATGTGAATGTGTTGAGGTGAACTTCTTTAGCCAGAAATTTGCTATTTTATCTTTTCCAGGGGCTTTCCAATTGCGAGTAGAATTAATTGCTTGGGTGACTTCATGTTGGAAAATTATCACTTCAGGCATTTGTGGTATCATCTTGTATGTGCCTGTTTCTGCTTGTATCCACCGTGCATGCCTGTTATGTTGTACCGGGTTTGACCATATGTTGCTCCAGAAGTGTTCCATGTCTGTTATGTTTGGTGGATTGTCTATTTTAATGTGTGTGTTATCTATCATATGGTAAAATCTCTTTTGGTTTGTGTTGAATGTTTGGTTTTGTTTCCTTCTATTTTCACTTTTTTTGTATCTTCTAAGTCGTTTGGCCAATGCTTGTAATTTCTGCTTCTTTTCATCTAATTGCTCTATCGCTTCTTTTTTTCTGACATTTCATTTCTTATAAATTGTGTTAGCTGTCTGATGTCTTTTCTCAGTTTTTCTATTCTGATCTGTAGCCTGTGTTGCCACGCTGGTTTTGTGCGTTTCTTCTGTGTGTTGGTTGGTTCTGATCTCTGTCTAGTGTGTATATTTAGTGTAGTGAGTGCTCCTATATAAACAAGTAGTTGTAACTCTTCCATAGTTATGTTTTCATTTATTTTGTTGTGTACGATTGTGTTGATAGTTTTTATTGTTGTTTTGACTTGTGGGTTATTTGGTGGTCTATGCAAGATTGGTCTAATGTCTGTATTTGTGTCTTTGTATTCTATATATGTCAGCTGAAATTTTTCTTCTATATCTAACATGTGTGTTACTTCGAGTTCTATTTGTGCTTGTTCTGGTGCCTGTCTTAAGATTTTGTTTTCCTCTGATTGTTTAATTGATGCATGTTGTTCTTTGTTTGTTTGCTGTGGGATGTTTGAGTCCATTACTGTATTTTCTTCTTCTTATGATTGCACATTATTTTGTTCCAGTATTTGTTGTACTTGTTGTTTGATGTTTTCTAATTCTGACTGGGGTATCCTGTTATTTTTGATTATTACACGGATCTGATCAGCTAGTCATTGTTCTGTTAAAAATTTTAATTCTGGGTATCTGGTAATAAATGTTGTGTATACTTGTGATCTGTATCCAGTTGTGTTGGTTCCTAGGTTTGTTGCTTGGTAATAACAGAACATGAGGTGTCGATTAACTTCATCTGACCATCTCATCCTCTGTCTTTGTTTTCCTTCTAGGGTGGTTGCAGGAAGCATATCCTGCAAAACACCTCTATTTGGATTTAAATCATTTTCCAGTTGGCTAACAGTGTCGTTACCATTGTGGGCGGGCATAGGGTTCAAGCGTCGTCCCCGACCATGACGGCGCTTGTCCGAGGCTTCTTTAGTTCTGTCCTGAACCAAGTAATCACACTAAAAGGGGGGTTAGCCCTATTAGTGGTTTGTTCTTTTCGTCGCCTTTTACGACTGGCAGAACATACCAGAGGCCTATTCTTTTCCTGGGCCTCCACGGGGTTTATTATTATTATTATTATTATTATTATTATTATTATTTTTTAAAAATTTAAGTGTGCTTCAGGGCCTCATTGGCTTAGTGCTGTTATTGAAAATACAACCTTCATTATTTTAAACAATGGGGAAGTGCAAGAATTACAAATTGAAACATTCAGTGTTCAATCCATAGCCAGTTCAAGAAATTTTTTCTGTTATTTAGTACTTTGACAATGATTTATCAATGTGAAAACTGCCAAGTTGTATCATGGTGAAGCATTAAACTATTCAAACCAACTTTAGCATTGTGATCAGCTTTAAATATGTAAGTAGTTTCTTCTGTTGTTCCCCAGAAATCTCCTGTTCAGCCCAAATAACTAGTTCTGTGAACAGCCATTCACAAAAATACTTTGGAAGCTACAAATACTTATCATGACTGTCATGTCATGCAGGAGTAGAATACCTTACATAATACAAAGTGCTCATAATAAAAGTAAACAATCAATGCAACTGAAGGAGTTATGTCTTCCTGGCACTCGAAATGTATGTCACATGCTCTACAAACACACAAGGAAACCTGTGCTGCCTCATTCCTAGGCTTGCAAAGATGGGAAAGTCAAAAAGTCACTTCATATGATGAGACAGAGTCAATAAGAGAACAATAGAAAGAAATATGTGGAAGTTGCAGAAGGAAGTATAATGTTTTCAAATCTCAATAAGTTAATCAGCCAGCTACAATGAGTCTATGCAACCATAGCATTCAACCCAAATCCCACTAAAGCCCCATTTTTGTTGTTGTCTTACTACATTAATTTGTTTCACCTCTTGAAGATAAAAAACTTAAAGATCGAAGAGATCATGCTTTTTATGTAACATATTCAGGGCATTTCATTGCTCAACATCTTGTCCAAAAGCCTTCAACTTCAATGACCATCTGCATCCTGTGAGGAAGAGAGTATATGAGGTAGGCAATAAATTGACTGTTTTCTAGCACCTCATCTCAGGTTGTCAAGGTGATGTTCCAAAATTTGCCTTGGGTTCTTGACACAGTATCAGGCTAGTTCCCATTTGGTAAAAGAAAAATTCCCTGTAGCAGGCTGTAATGTAAACAGTCTTTATTTAAATCATGCAGGTAGATAATTTTGGCAACTTTTCATGCCAATTCTGACAACTTTTCATGGAAATGACAAGTTGTCAAATTAGCTAACTGCATGATTTCAATAAAGACCATTTACATTAAAGCCTACTATGGACAATTTTTTTTTTAAACACTTAGAGGCTGTGGATCCACATGGAAAAAAAAAAATTAATTTCCATTCATTGGCCTCTCTCTCTGCACATATATTATTATGGCGTTGAAGTCTGGGGGAGGAGAAGACCAGTCAAGAAGAGAAACCTTATTCTTTTTTTGCAAACCACACCTGCATATGTGTTCTGGAAACAGATTGCCCACAAATGATATAGTTGTCACACAGGATAGCTCATAACGTTAATATACAGGGCTATTACAAATGATTGAAGCGATTTCATAAATTCACTGTAGCTCCATTCATTGACATATGGTCATGACACACTACAGATACGTAGAAAAACTCATAAAGTTTTGTTCGGCTGAAGCCGCACTTCAGGTTTCTGCCGCCAGAGCGCTCGAGAGCGCATTGAGACAAAATGGCGACTGGAGCTGAGAAAGCGTATGTCGTGCTTGAAATGCACTCACATCAGTCAGTCATAACAGTGCAACGACACTTCAGGACGAAGTTCAACAAAGATCCACCAACTGCTAACTCCATTCGGCGATGGTATGCGCAGTTTAAAGCTTCTGGATGCTCTGTAAGGGGAAATCAACGGGTCGGCCTGCAGTGAGCGAACGGTTGAACGCATGCGGGCAAGTATCACGCGTAGCCCGCGGAACTCGACGAATAAAGCAAGCAGGGAGCTAAACGTACCACAGCCGACAGTTTGCAAAATCTCACGGAAAAGGCTAAAGCAGAAGCCTTACCATTTACAATTGCTACAAGCCCTGACACCCGATGACAAAGTCAAACGCTTTGAATTTTCGGCGCGGTTGCAACAGCTCATGGAAGAGGATGCGTTCAGTGCGAAACTTGTTTTCAGTGATGAAGCAACATTTTTTTTTAATGGTGAAGTGAACAGACACAATGTGCAAATCTGGGTGGTAGAGAATCCTCACGCATTCATGCAGCAAATCACAATTCACCAAAAGTTAACGTGTTTTGTGCAATCTCACGGTTTAAAGTTTACGGCCCCTTTTTCTTCTGCGAAAAAAAACGGTACAGGACACATGTTTCTGGACATGCTGGAAAATTGGCTCATGCCACAACTGGAGACCGACAGCCCCGACTTCATCTTTCAACGGGATGGTGCTCCACTGCACTTCCATCATGATGTTCGGCATTTCTTAAACAGGAGATTGGAAAACTGATGGATCGGTCGTGGTGGAGATCAAGATCAGCAATTCATGTCATGGCCTCTACGCTCTCCCGACTTAACCCCATGTGATTTCTTTCTGTGGGGTTATGTGAAAGATTCAGTGTTTAAACCTCCTCTACCAAGAAACGTGCCAGAACTGCGAGCTCGCATCAACGATGCTTTCGAACTCATTGATGGGGACATGCTGTGCCGAGTGTGGGAGGAACTTGATTATCAGCTTGATGTCTGCCGAATCACTAAAGGGGCACATATCGAACATTTGTGAATGCCTAAAAAAACTTTTTGAGTTTTTGTATGTGTGTGCAAAGCATTGTGAAAATATCTCAAATAATAAAGTTATTGTAGAGCTCTGAAATCGCTTCAATCATTTGTAATAACCCTGTACATGTGACTATATGTGTATACTGGGTAATGTAAAGATTGCCCACCTATCTTGTGAAGGATTCAAAGTCCTTGGGAAGACATGCAGCTCAGGCCACCACAGACAGAGAACAGTGTGAGGTGAGTTGTGGATAATTTCAGGTGGAAATAGAACCCTGGGGCATGGAAACATATACAAAACCACCATTTCCTGAACAAGTTACTCATTTGCTAGGCAATATTGTGAACAAAGTTTCTCACCCTGACATCCTGGTGTAAAACAGTCTTGGTGTTTTTGCTGCATGAACCCCAAGCTGCATCTTACAAAGATGATGGATATTATCACTGACAGCTTGAGGTTTTATTTAGCTTTGGCACAGCAAGAAAACTAGAAAGTGTAATGCAGAGAATATCATATTCAACTATAGGACAGACATTGTCCATATCAAATGTTAAGCAAGAGTGCTGATGATCATCATGGACTTCTCCTAGATAGCTGCTCATTTGTTTCATATCCCATCCTTCCTGAACCTACGACAAACCATGTTCACCTCTGAGAAAACAAGGGAGCTCGTGAAATGCACTGCATTTAAAAATTGATTCTGCTACAGTATGCTCCACATTTCATTATCATGGGTCTGTATTCAACAGAGAAAAGCCCAGTTCACACACAACTGTTGCATTCACCTTAACCCTTAAGCGGTCGCGCCAGGTGTTGAGAACACCCCAGCCATTCTTATCGATAGATTATTACGTAATGGATTGGAGTATAACATCACGTTCTTTGGTACCTTTCTAGGACATAATATGAAAGCTTTGAGTAATAATAGAAGTTCCAAGAAAACACGCAACAATGTGCCCTGGGGTGTTGTCGGCACCCCGTGCGACTCTTTATGTTGCAGTGCTGCGAGAAAGCGCACAGTTGTGTTCCGTAGCAGCTGCTTGTATTTTGGCACTCTTTGCAGTTAAAACAGCTATGTATTGTTACAGAATAGAACAAGAAAGAGTGCAGAAGCTTCTGGAAGAGGTCTTAGATGAAACTTTTGAAGGAGGAGAAGAGGAAGAGGAGGAAACAGACAGTTGTGAAGTTCGCTCTCATCACAGCGATACGGAAACAGAGGATGAAGACAACCTGGAATTGGAACTGCAAGTAAGTGCAGCAGATAATGAAAGCAAGCATGATTTTTTTTTATTGGAAAGGATAAGGGTACAAAATGGATGAAAAGTTGTCCTAGTCGAAATGTAAGAACTAGAAGTGTAGACCTCATTATTCCTCTCCCTGGTGTAAAAGCCATCACAAAATCTGTGAAAACTGCTGTGAACTTTTTTTGATATTTATAAATGACATAATAATTAGAACAATTACACCATGTGCAAATATTTACATACAAAACATTGCATCATATTTCACAAGAGACTGTGATGCCAAACCAACAAATGAGGAAGAACTCAAATCTCTTCTGGGTCTGTTGATATTGGCTGGGCATTACAGGGCAGGACACAAAAACCGGAAAGGCTTATGGGACACAAATGGTTTTGGAATTGCAATAATTCACGCAGCAGTGAGTTTACAGCACTATCGTTTCTTATTGCGTTATTTCAGATTCAATGTTGTTCGAGACAGACCACAGCATAGAGAACTTGATTGCCTAGCTGCGTTCTGAGAAGTTTTTGAATTATTCATGTCAGACTGTGTCAGTAATTATACTGTGTCTGAATATATGACAGTGGATGAACAACTGGTTGCATTTAGAGGCAAATGCAGTTTCCGACAGTACATACCTAGCAAGCCTGCGAAATATGGTTTGAAAATTTTCACCTTATGTGATGCAAGAACTCGATATACTTTGGGGATGGAAATCTATGTTGGGAAACAGCCAGGGGCTCCCTTTGCACTGTCAAATTCACCTAAGGAGATAGCAAATAGACTTATACAGCCTATCAAAGGTACAGGACAAATGTGACTCTAGAAAACTGGTTTTGTTCCATACCATTGGCTGAAGAGCTTCTGAAAAAGAAACTTACAGTAGTAGGAACTCTTAGAGAGAATAAGAGGGAGCTCCCTCCAAACTTTGTTTGCATGAGAGGTTGTGAACTTAGAAGCAGCCTTTTGGATTCAGACAGGATATCACCATTGCCTAAGAAGGGCAAAAACGTTATTCTCCTTTCATCTTTGCATCATGATGGTGCCATTGACACTAATACTGTGGAGGAAAATAATCCAGAAAACAGGCGTGGACACAATAGATTAAATGTGCGCTACTTATTCAACCTCAAGAAAAACTAGATGCTGGCCACTTGCCCTATTTTTCCGAATGATTGACATTGCTTGCATTAATGCCCTCATCATATATGCAAATAATAACAATGGCAGGATTTCCTAAAGAATGTTTATAAGTGATGTCAGAAGGTCATTAGTAAATCCCATAGTGTGCAAGAGAGCAGCCACTCACTCCCTGCCTAAACAAGTTAGACAGAAAGCCGCAAAAATGGGGGGAATTGAAGACATCAACAATGCACCACTTTCTGAACAAAGAATACTTAAGCCCAGGCACTGAACAGTTTGTTCTCATAGTAAAGATATAAAAGTTCAATTGGACTCTGCTCGATGTTTGAAAGTTATGTGTGTAAAGTGTTACGATAACGAACCCCTTGCAGCCAGTGATAGTGACTGATTCCATATAATGTTTGTATGAGTTGGCTGAACAAACATTTAATTATATGTATAATGTCTTATACCTGTAATACAGTATGAAGAATAACAGAAATAAATAATTAAACAAAATATTGTAAGAAAATGGGAATTACTGCATGTGTTTCAAATAACCCAATTTAATACTAAAGTAATATTAAATAAAACGGTAATGTACCAGGAGATAACATTCTAGATACCCATTTGTGAAGTAAACATATTCATATCAGTGATATGCTGCACAACAATGTCATTATAGCCACTTTCATTTGGGGTGTTAGCAACACCCCGAGCGACTATTAACGTTACGAGAAGCCGCGCGACCGCATAAGGGTTAATCTTGATATTGCTCCCCTATCTGCCAGTTCACATTGTCCAAAGGAATGCCCCAGTTGCTCATAATATCCAAGCCCTTCTGCCACAGGAACCATGACGTGCCTATGAAGAGCCTACTGGCAATAAGCAATGCCTCCAGAGTAAAATGAATGGAATACTAAGAGTAGTGGTACAGGCAGCAGACCTCAAAGGCCTTACTGTAATCAACTGCCATCGAATGAAAGGTGGACTTTGTGGACGTAACTCAGTGTAGCAAACTCACCATATTTGGTCATAAATATACAAAGTTGGAATTGAACTGCAGCAATATCAGCTGCAAGCAAATGCGAGTGTTATGTTTTACCAAATAAAACACAACCTTCGCATTGTGAGGCAAGCCAGCCTGGCAGGGTGTGGAAACCAAGTTGTAGATGTCATACGACTTTACACATGAGTTTCTGCTGAATCTTTTAGTATACGGGCTGCAAGGCATTACAAAGCCCAAACAACAAGAGCTCAGAAGCATACAGATACCTAGCCATTTTATATAAAGTCACTTCTGTTATTGCAGCTCTGTCGCCACAGAGCTGTGCTGCTTGGCTGCTGTCTGGAATGCTGTTTGTCGACCACAGTTTGACTCTACATTAGTGCAGTTTGCCCTGAGACCACGGGACCTGGAGCCGCTGCCACAATGGGCCAGCACCGGTCCTGGGAAGCAGCTCACCAGCCATCATCACCGGCCTGCCACCTTCTGTATGGCATGTCACAGCTATCTGAGGCCACCCAGAGCTGGAGCCACCACTGACAGATGGGGTCGCATCACAGACCACTGCCCAGCTGGTGCTGCACTCTTCAGTATCGGAGACAACAACATGCAGAAAGCCACTGAATGCCACCGCCAAGCTGCCACTTCCTGAACTGAGCTATGATGGGGGTGCAATAATAAAGCATCTGGAATTATGGGCTGTTTAACTGGTACAACACAGCGCCCCCCTCAACCCATCACCATCAACGACATATGTAGGATAACATCTAGCATGATACTCTAGCCTGCAAGAAAACCATCCTAATATGCTGTTTCATGTCAGGTGAGCTGATGCTACAGTGAATTTAAGCAGTTTTGTCTCATTTTTGGGAGGTATGCTGATACACTCCGCACAAGCACTGCGGAATGTCACAGTGAGGAAGCTGTACCGTTCCGCATGGAGGGCAGCAGGTATTGTTGCTAACAGTACTAACTGGACACGTCAAGTCTCCTATATGACCATTTTAACATTATGCTATCAATCGGTTATGAAGTTCTTTCATTGATTTTGAATAAACAATTAGGATATGTTATGTCATGTGAATAATTTGAACACAACTCAAACATTTTCCTACAAGTGAAAACACAATGCAAGCAGCAACAGACTACTTTATGATACTACTAACAAGCAATTACCTTAATTACAAGAGTTCCTCATGGTATTCAATTCTGAATGTATTATTATTGTTATTACATGATGCATGAAAGCTACAATGAAGATTTCCCTTGGTATAAATTATTATTCTTTCCACTCCTGGCAGGAGTCACAAAGTCTGCATAAGAGACAGTCCAGACCCATCCCTTCCCCACTCAGCCCTTTCCTTCCCCTCCTGACCCTCCCCTCCCCTCTCTGAATGAGGCAAAGGCAGAGAGTGGTATCTTTGAATTACTACATTATCATCAACTTTATCATATGTTACATTGGATATAGTCATCTTTGATTTCTAGCCATAATATTGTCACATCTACCATGAAACAGAACTGAGCCTCATTGTATTTGAGAGGTGAGTTCATATTGTATAGTGCAGATATGTATTATGGCATCATAATCACCTAATTGTTAAGTCATGTGATTGGGACAGTGAGACTGGGGAAGAGTTAGTGTAATTTTATCTCAGATTGCTTTTCATCGCTTTTCTTGCATTTTCTCCATTTTAACCATATTTTTTTTTCTAAAAGCATCAAGTCAAAAGATGTCTTACATCACAACTGAGGGCACAGCTACACTCTGGGTTTTGGCACAGAAAGTTGAGAATTGAGCATTCTGATATAGAATCCACCAGCAGAAGTCCCACAGCCTCTTCTCACTAATTTAGTTTCTGCACTGTGTATCTACAGATAATACTATTTTAATAATAAAGCTAGATTGTTGACAGCATCATTTTCACAAGAGATCCAAGTAATATTAGTTATTCTAGGTGTCAAACATGAAGTGAAAAACTGGCATATTGCATTTAATTTGCAACTGTGCTACATGGGATTTCAATTCTTGTTCCAATTTCTGCTGCTTAATTTTTGATCTTTTAAAAGTAATTTAACAATAGATCTGCATATTTTTCTGTCCAGTAACCATTTGGCTTTTCTGTATAGAAGAAAAACTCCACTACCAATAACAGATAACATGACTTTCCAGGAAAGTAAATTATAAATATTTTATATTGTCTGTATTTACCACATAATAGACATGTGACATTGGCAGTTGTTATTTTATTTAATCAGTTATTAACAACAAAAACTCTATACTTAGTTGCAGATAATTTTCACTGATGAGTTTCTTCACTTTCTCTATTACTGACATTTCAAAATTTATGCCTAACCTCTCTCAGGTCTGCTGTATTGATTCTGAAAGTCATTCAGGAGTTTGGCACTGCCCTATATACAATCCTGTTATGTCCCACTACAGTGGGTCCAGTGGTTAAGATTTCAAGTATATGAACTGGGTACTCACACTCTTCAGTTTCAATTCCTTTTTTTGTACCTTAGTGAAGCTAAGAGCATACAATCAAATATATTACCAACTTGTAGAGTCCAGTGACATTATAACTTGCCCATCTTCTGTATATATTTTGTTAGTTTTGTTAGGCTAACCTGCGCAGATCACATCAGAATCTTAGTCAATGCTGAAAAAGAAAATCTGCAAAAAGTTACTTACCATGTACTTCATAAAAAATTGATGCAAAATTGGCAAGAAGTGTAAGGGAAACAATATCCCCGATACTTGCAGCTAAAGGAGTAGCTAGATTATCTGGATTCATTTTCCGCTTATGAGATATCAGTATGACAGCACTCAGTACAAAATCTGAAATGAAAATTAATTTCAAAAAGATTTCAAATAAACATGAAGAACAGTTATCCCAAATACCACATTGCATTTGCTTGGTCAAATATGTTGGCTGATTTATTTGTGCAATCTTTCAGTCTCACTTTCAGTTAAAGTAAAATACAGGGAAAGTAAGGAGACAGGAAATTTTAAGACATAGCCTCTGAAGGGCTGTTAAAAGATATGCTGTACTTGGAGGAGCCACGCAACATAAGAGATATACTTACATACCTAAAACGAAGCATGATGTTGTAGCTGTAGCAAGAGATGAGGAAGCAAGTAGGAGAGCATGTGTGTACTGAAATGCCCCTTCCACGATTGCATTCACAGATACAGCAAATATTGCTACTACTATAGCAGCAACAATTGCCTGAACCTGTGAAATGTAGAAATTGTAGGGTAAATGTTAAGGCATAGCTTGCAGTTCAATCAGGAAACAAACAACAAGATCTACAATTCAAAAAATGTAAAATAAGAGGCCATCTGACAAAAGATTAAAAAATAATACATGCAGAAATACAGTATATGGTTCACACAGGCATTTATGAAAATTGAAGAACTATCCATAAAATTAAGCTGACTACATTGACAAAAGATGTAAGGCCATGTGATGTGAAAAGCAAATGTGTATGTGGTGAGGTCCGAGTTATAGCTATCATACTGCACTTTCTACTCTCTCCCAGTAATTACAAATGGTGGTTCTATTTTGTTCTCATACTTACTGCAAGGGTAGACTGGTGGTAAATGTTCTTACATTTATAAAATGTAGCACTGATAAAATTCACTGTCAGCCATACAATGAAGACATGAAGGAGTAAGTATGGCTTGGTAGCTGTTTTCTGCAGACTGATACTGCACATAACTGTCTAAAGCAAGTGGGTTCCAAGGACATCAAACCAACACCATAGAAATTTCACATCAGCACCATGACAATAGCATGAAGCTCCAGGCAATAAAGCAAAGATTATTTTAATTAGACTTCTAGACAGAGAGATGACTTGTACTTGGCATATTTAAGCAATTATTTGAGGAAGGAGGGCACAGTTGTGGTTTTGAAAGTAAAAAGAATGGAAGATTAAATTTTACAGTCCTGTTAACACTGAGGCCATTAGAGATGGAACACTCAAATTGTTGAATAGAGGAAGGATGAGGTAAAAAATATATTGTGAGTTTTTCAAAGAAACTGACCACCAGATAAGACTTGAGAATCAAGATGGCTAGACATACATTTGAATTCCATTCCTCCTGAATATGAGTCCAATATTTAACCACTGTACCAAGCTGTGGTGTGCTGGAGTCAGATGTAACTGATGAAAGACTTACCATACGCTCATGTGTATGAGCAGCGGGGAGCAATTGTGTTTTTAGCACGTACGTCTCTGCAAGTATCTTTCGAAACACAGATGTTTATTTAGGATTGGTTCCTTGGGTGTGCATAGGTGTACATACCTTTGACAATACTTTCTTCAGTGTCATTGGAAAGATTATTGGAAATGTATGCAGCTGAATGACCATGAAACATTTTTTTGCCTCTATATTGGGTATAAGGTTGGCCATATTTTTTCAGTACTTTTTTCTGTTCAGAAACATGCCACCAACATGATTTCTGGAATCATATCTACAAGTCACTATTTATAAATAATTCAAGTAGTAAGGTAACAATGCACCAAATTTTGAATGCACAAGCAGCCACCGAAATTGTGCATGTTGTGCTCAGCTGTGTGTTCTGCCACGGGCTGGTCAACTTTGCTCTTGGCCACCATTTGGTAATGGCCAGTCATTCAGATGGATAGCTGATTAGTGGTCAAGCCTACATAAAATGCTATGCAGAAATAACAGAAGAGTTAGTATATAGCTTGATGCTTTTTCAGAGGTGACTCTGCCCTCTGATACACTGGGCTAATCCCATGACGGAACTAGAGGAGCATTTGCTGGGTGGGTGTGACTCCAAACCTATCATCTAATTCACTCCTTGTACAGCTAATTATACCCTCACACATAACTAGTAGTTGTTCTTTCACGGAAAGATATACAAATAAATCTGCAATATGGCCTTGGCCACTTGCATGGCACCCTCCTATGCCGACTTGTTTACGGGCCATCTAGAGAAAGCCTTCGTAGCAATCCAAAATCCTAAAACCTTTGCCTGGTTCAAGTTTAGTGACAGTATCTTCATAATACGGACCCATGGTCAAGACACATTCCACTAGTCTGGCAAGTCCCTTACCCAGTGTGCTGAAGGTCTTACTAAGGTTTTCACAAAAAGTGTCCCCAGCCCTTCCCAAACCTAATCTGCGACAGATTTCTCACAGTATATCCTCACAAACCCATAATAATCCCACCACCCCATTTTCATGAATTGCAGTCCTAGCAGCATCCTGTGCCCTCTTACAGCCCACACCTCCAGTGCAGCAATCCTCCTGATCCAGCGGTTCTGGAGTTCCCTCCGTGGTTTAACAAGTACCCCTTCCTCCCCCCTCCCCCCCCCCCCTGCTCCCCAGACTCACTCTACCATTACCCTTATTAAATTATCTGGAGTCCACACCATCATTATTACGGCTCCGTGGCTGGTAGCATTGCCTCTGCCCATGCATTATATGTCCACAATTTAAAAAATTAATTTGATCCTTCACATCTGTTAACAGATCAGGTTCTTCATTCTCCAATGCTAATCTAACCACTGCGCACAACCTCCTAGACATCTCTGGTGCTAAACCTCTCAGAAAAGCATCAGGCATACATTATGTGATCCACAGGATAAATAAATAAATACAAATACAAATTACTTGGCTTCTGTAGCAACACTTCATTTACCTCCTCACTCTGTGTTAACTCACAAGTATCACCATTAAGTTTCCTAATTTATCCACAAAATCTTCTACTGCTTCATCATACCTGTTGGAAACCACACTCAACTCCTCATGGAAAAACCATGTACTGTTCTATTTTCTGTATCTTTGTTCTAATCCCCATCTAAGTTGAGTAAAGTCTCTGGCTTTTACAGTGCCTCTGTGCACCACATAGATGGCTTCTCTTCTTCTGTTAAAAGTAATCTTGCTATCTGTAATAATTTGTTATCTGACTGACCTCATATGACAGCCAATGACCTGAAATCCTCTGCAAATGCTAATACATCCTCAGATGATCTACCAGAAAAGGAAGCAGCCAGGTTACCAACAGCTGGAGCCACTCCTAGAGTCTGTGACTTTGACAAACACATCTCCTCATTTTTCTTGGCTAGTTTGTTATCTGAAACCAATTTATCTGCTCTTCATTGAGCTACCTGATTCACCAATGACTGTATAGCCTTCTCACTGGGAACACCTTGTGTGTCTGATTTTTGCCATTGCCTCACAATTACTCATTTTATTGACTCAGAATTAATAATAAAAAATAAATTTAAAAAACGCAGAAATAATAATCCAACAATAACACAGATAAAACACACTGTGGCCACCTGTACTACCAGCCTACTTCTTTTGCCTAATCATAAGCCACCTGGACACACTACACTGTCTAGCCATGCACCCAGAGCAGTTAAACGTAAAGCAAACAGCTGCTACAGACTCGGAACAAGTGGCAAATGCCCAAGCAAACTGCACAATATACAATGCTCATGTTCTAACCACTCATCTCTGCAGTTACCCCCATACTGGTTTCTTCAGTTTTACCAAAGTAAACCTACTATTGTCATGCCCCCTAAGCTTTGACACCATAACTGTCACCACAAAAGACTACCCCATATATCAATGTTGTAGGCAGCGGCTCGGACGTCATGCTGCCAGTGGTGCACACCCTTCACTGTTGATTGTAGTGATGTCAGATCCCCTGACACCACTCTGCAGAGTGCAATTGCACTGGGTGGGGTGAATGGTGGTGCTGATGGGCTGAAGGGACCAGTGGAAACACTGCTGATAGTAAAGAATACATTATTCAAAATTGGTACATGCTTTGTCATGACTCAATCAATACATGTTTTCTTGTGACTCTGTGAGGCAAGAGATGACTCCCTCTGGGTGATACTGATATACAGGCAGCAGACTCTGCCCTAATGAGAGGATGCTGCATGAGAACCCTGTGTTGCTGATGGCAGGCCTGTGGATGGATGGTGCCCTCTGTAGGCCACAGCCACGACACCATTGGCACACTACTTCTCTGTCGGGGATGGAACCTAGAGTGGCCCCTCAGCCTCACATGCATACACTGTGGCAGCATGTGGGGACTGCTGTGTATGGGATTTGACCTGCTGCCCACTGGCAGGATTCAGATGGAAGCTGGTGCTCAGGCACTAAGTCCCATGCAGAACTTCTTGGTGGGAGCAGCAGGTATGGATGGCAGGTTGTCAGTGCTGTGGCACAAAGTTTTGTGAGGGACTCAGTGCTGGCAGTGACAGGCACTGCCCAGTCTTGAATGCATGGGTGCTGCCGGTGATGCCCAGTCATCTCTTTGTCCAACATGGCCCTGGCACAATGGTTGTGCTGTCTAACTCCAGTGAAAGGAAATCCCCTTGCCTCAAAATTCAGACATACACTATGTAATGAAAAGTATCCAGACACCTGGATGAAAACAACTTACAAGTTCATGGCACCCTCCATCGGTAATGCTGGAATTTAATATGGTGTTGGCCCACCCTTAGCCTTGATGACAGCTTCCACTCCCGCAGGCATATGTTCGATCAAGTGCTGGAAGGTTTCTTGGGGAATGGCAGCCCACTCTTCATGGAGTGCTGCATTGACAAGAGGTATCAATGTCAGTCGATGAGGCCTGGCATGAAGTCAGTATTCCAAAACACTCCAAAGGTGTTATATAGGATTCAGGTCAGGACTCTGTGCAGGTCAGTCCATTACAGGTATATTATTGCTGTGTAACCACTCCGCCACAGGCTGTGCATTATGAACAGGTGCTCGATCATGTTGAAAGACACTATCACCATCCCCAGCACACTGGACTCACATTCGGGAGGACAACGGTTCAATCCCGAGTCTGGCCATCCCGATTAAGGTTTTCCGTGATTTCCCTAAATCGCTGCAGGCAAATGCCGGGATGGTTCTTTTGAAAGGGCACGGCCGACTTCCTTTCCTGTCCTTCCCTAATCCAATGAGACTGATGACCTCGCTGTTTGGTCTCCTCCCCCAAACAACCTAACCCAACCCCACCATCCCCAAATTGCTCTTCAACAGTGGGAGGCAAGAAGGTGCTTAAAACATCAATGTAGGCCTGTGCTGTGTTAGTGCCACACAAAACAACAAGGGGTGCAAGCCCCTTTCATGAGAAACTCCATAACATCACCACCTCCAAATTTTACTGTTGGCACTACACACGCTGGCAGATGATGTTCACTGGGCATTCACCATACCCACACCCTGACCCTGGATTGCCACATTGTGTACCATGATTCGCCAGTCCACACAACGTTTTTCCACTGTTCAATCGACCAATTTTTACACTCCATACACGAAGTGAGGCCTTGTTTGGCATTTACCGGCATGATGTGTGGCTTATGAGCAGCCGTTCAACAATGAAATCCAAGTTTTCTCACCTCCCGCATAACTGTCATAGTACTTGCAGTGGATCCTGATGCAGTTTGGAATTCCTGTGTGATGGTCTGGATAGAGCTCCACCTATTACGTATTGTGACACTCTTCAACTGTTTAGAGTCTCTGTCAGTCAACAGACGAGGTCGTCCTGTACACTTTTGTGCTGTACGTGTCCCTTCACATTTCTACTTCACTATCACATTGGATGCTGTGGATCTAGGTATGTTTAGGAGTGTGGAAATCTCACATACAGATGTATGACACAGGTGTCACCCAACCACTTGACCGTGTTCGAAGTCCATGGAGTGCCCCATTCTGCTCTCTCATGATGTCTAATGATTACTGAGGTCACCGATATAGAGTACCTGGCAGTAGATGGCAGTACAATGCACCTAATATAAAAAAATGTATGTTTTTGGGGTGTCTGGATACATTTGATCACATAGTGTATTTATATTGCTCTGATGTGCATTTACTTCATTGAAACATTACACTTAGTCATTTTGCCCATAATAAGAGACTTTCTGTTGTTTTTGTGACTATAAAGGCAAGAGGTGTAGGCTGTCTCAGTGCGGGCTGGGTTCTCTGTCGAAGGTGGGGAATGTGGACAGCAGCAGAGGTGAGTCCTAGTAATGATACAAGAACTCTCTATTAGTTCTTTACCAATTCATACATCTCAGACACTCTTCTGATTGTGCTCCTTTCTCTGGCGTGGCCCAGAGTTTGCTCGTAATATTCCAGCATCATAGCTGCAGACATAGACGTATGTGGGCGGCATGCACACGCTGCTTGGCAGAGAGTGCTGACTGGCATCTCTAGTATCCAAGGCAAGCTGAGTTGGCAAGATGCGGCTGCTCTGCAGTCACAGGTGGCCACCAGATCTTCTCTAATGGAGAAAATTGGGTCATTCCAGAGGCATGGTGATGGCGGTGCCCAAAGTTACTGACAGTGAGGAGCAGAGAAGGGCAGATGGTACGGTGCTGCCTGCCTGGGCTGGGCAGACAGGCAGAGGTCCCTCCTTCATGGACCAATGGCAGCAGAGTTCACAGTGAGGATTCCCACCTGACCCACAACAGGTGCTAGGTGTGGCCCTGCTGTGCCTGAATGTGATGTACTTGACTGGGCCAGTGTTTAAATGCCGGTTCCTGGCACTGAATTTGTGTAAGGGCCGTGTTTGTGGGACACAGCAAGTCATCTGGAACAGGGCAATGACCAGTGTCTGGCATAATTGTCAATGACACGGAAGTCAGTCCAGCTAGAGCTGCTTCTTGAAGGCTAGCCCAGGGCACTGACACCCGGGATGGTGTCACAGAAGTCTTGCTGCTGCTGAGGGATGCTGATTAAGCAGGAGCAATGGCCAGCTGCAGCCAATGTCTATGGCTTGTGACCTGATTTTGGCGCTTGTGGTCTGATGACACAGGGGCCAGTTGTACAGTTCAATGACCAGCATCTGCTGTGTGGCTGCAATCTCATTGCAGTTCTGGGTGCTGATTCTGCTCAAAGTCCTCCTATAGATTTCTCTTGTTACTGTAGCTTCGACCCACATGTTACAGTTATTACCACTGTATGGTGCAGTTTTCTGCTGAATGTAGCTAGCCTCATTTTGCAGCCCTCTTACATGGATGTTGTTTCAACACACACTGTCATACTGCAGCCACTAGTCTGTGGCTGCTAGTGCAATACTTAACAGTCGCTTCCTTACTACTTCTCATTACTTTTGCTAAAAAACTGTGTAGCAACACTACAGTATCTTGGTCTATCCCTATGCTATGCCCACTCCCAACCCCTTGCCACATGTATCATACCTCTGTGATAGACCAAGCTGCAATACCTTTTCAATACAACCACCCAGCACAACCTTCTCCAATCTGTCATGGGTTTTTTCTAGTCTGTCAGAGGCAGGGTCACCTGTTGGTTGGTTCGTTCTGATGGCCTGATGCTGGTTTGAACTGTCATCCTGAAAGCGAGTCCAGTGTGCTAGCCACTGCACCATCTTGCTCCTTGCTCAGTGGGGTCACCTGTGAAAGCCATCATGTATACCAACTCCTCTGTAATTTAGGTGTAGCATTTAATGTGAGCATGAGCACCAACCAGATTTCCACCTGACTGAATGGCCACTGCCAACGCATAGATGGGAGCTGTCCATTGAACACATTCTTTGATCCTGCTATCTTCCTGGCTCCATCTCTGCTAGTCCCTGCCCTGCACCACCACCACCACCACCACCACCACCACCACCACCACCACCAAACCTTAAATGAGATGACTGCTTAAAAATTGTAACCATTTTGGAACATGGAACTATAATCCATATTTACTGCTTAAATACTGACATTTTGTAACATCTTGTGTAAATAAAATAGAGAAATCTCAAAATTATCTTCAGTTTTGAGAAGTACATGAGCTAGTTATATATACCTGTACAAGGGCTATATTTCCTGTCACCATGAGAAATGTCTCCCTCCTGCTATCCATGAGCCCTAAGTTTGCTTGGGTAGACAATCGAGATGCAAGACACATATCCAAATTTCCTTTAAGTCCAGTCAGGGAAGGCACCAGGATCATCAGTGAAGATATTTCCACAAACACAGCCCATTTCTGTAAAAAAAAAAAGTGTTTATACATTGCACAAGCAAAAGAAAACAATAGTGAATTTTGAAAGTAACAGTTCATTTCGTGAACATTGCATCATCTCATCAGATCTATGATCTGTACTAAAGTTACAGCAGATGTCCTTCACAAACAAATAAATAAATAAAACAGCACAGCTTGTTTCTTTCACTGTGGCATTAGTGTGTGAAATTCACAACATTAACTCAAAATTCTTATGAGGAAGTGTATGTGTCATCAATAGCACAATAGCAGTTACATTGTTACCCCATGAAAAATGCTAACTACTTGAATAAAAGTTGTTTCTCTGGTCAATGAATGAATGTACTGACATTGAAATGGGGAATGAATAAGGGATGAGTTTGTCTTCTTAAACTGCTTCACTGAGGATGATCATACACCAGTTCCCCCTTTTAATTGTTACTCAAATGCCAGAATTACAGATATCGAGATAGTCAACATGTAACAGAAAATAAAATAAAATTTCTTTGCACTCCTGTTTGACTGTAATTCTATATAAACTTGATGAAGAATCTGCTCCCAGTCTACCAACAGTTTATGTTAGATTGCTGGAATAACAAAGCACTCTGAGCTATGGGGAGAAGGCCATGTCAGTTCTTTTTTTTTAATCATAAGACATATGTGTACAAATCACAGGCCTACATCAGTGATGCCAGTTTTTCGTATTATGGAACAACATTTATGTTTGTGTATTATGATCTTTTTGGAGCCTGGCTAAACACCTACATATGATTCAACATTTATTCTGCAAACAGTGATTTTATGGAAATTGGCTCACTGTCTATGATATCTAGACAGCAGTAGATAGTGGTATCAATGTTGATGAAGTATTTTTTGACTTCCAGAAGGCATTTGATACAGTGCCAGATTGTCAGCTAATTAACAAACTACAGCTCACAGCATATTAGACCATATTTGTGATTGGATTACAGACTTTCTAGAAGATGCAACTCAGCACAATCATATTAAGCGAGATAAATCATTAGAAGTGAAATTAGTTCTGGAAATGCCTTAAGAGCCAATGATTCTGTTGCATGTATGGAAGTCGCAATGCTAGAAAATTTCCTGTGCTATCAGTTGATTAATAATTTCATTATTGTGGCTGTTGGCCATTAAAGCAGTATCTCTGTGTGGTGCCATCTAGCTCTAGTGCATGAATACCCCTTGTCAAGTGGCAGCAATGAAAGGCAAGGGATGGCAAAATTTCACTTCTTTCTATTACAGAAAAGCTGATGACCTCCAGGGGCAAGGAGACTGAGACACATCTTTATGACATGTAATCAAACATAGTAAACTTTTTCTCAGTGTCTGCCCCTCCCCCTACTTTCTATTTTTACTTGCAGTGATTTATGGGACTGGCGTGGTCTCCTCTCTCCCAGTCTAGTTCTTTGTTTAATGCTGTTACCATGAGGATACAGTCAGTTTGTAATGCATAGTAGACCTTAGGTAACATATACTGATGTGGCAAAAGTCATATGATAGCAATATGCTCATATACAGATGGCAATAGTTTCGTGTATACAAGGTATAAAAGGGCAGTGCATTGGTGGAGCTTTCATTTATATGCAGGTGATTCATGTGAAAAGATTTCCAATGTGATTATGGCCACATGATGGGAATTAACAGAACTTGAATGCAGAATAGTGGTTGGCGTTGGATGCATGGGACATTCCATTTCAGAAATTGTTAGTGAATTCAGTACTCTGAGATCGACAGTGTCAAGAGACTACCAAGAATATCAAATTTCAGGCATTATTTATCACCATGGGCAATGCAGTGGCTGATGGCTTTCACTTAATGAACGAAACCAGTGGCATTTGCATGGAATTACCAGTACTAACAGACAAGCAACACTATGAGATACTGCAGAAATCAATGTGGAATGTACGATGAACTTTTCCATTGGGACAGTGAACCAAAATTTGGTGTTAATGGGCCATGGCAGCAGATGACTGATGCAAGTTCCTTTGCTAACAGCACGACATCACCTGCATTGCCTCCCCCAGGCTTCTGACCATATTAGTTGGACCCTAGAAGTCTAGAAAACTGTGATCTGGTAAGATTAGTCCCAATTTCAGTTGGTAAGAGCTGATGGTGGGGTTCCAGTGTAGTGCAGGCCCCACAAAGCCTTGGACCTAACCATCAACAAGGCACTGTGTAAGCTGGTGGTGGCTCCAGAGTGTGTGGGCTGTGTTTACATGAATGGACTGGGTCCTCTGGTCCATCTGAACCAACCATTGACTGGGTGACAATGAGTGAATGATTTGGCCACCCAGACCACCCAACATGAATCCTACCGAAAATTTATGGGAACATAATTGAGAGGTCAGTTCATGTACAAAATCCTGGCCCAGCAGCCCTTACATAATTATGGACAGCTATAGAGGTAGTATGACTCATATTTCTGCAGACTTTCCATTACTTGTTGAGTCCACGCCACGTTGAGTTGCTGCTCTATGGGGGCAAAAGGATGCCCCACACAATATTAGGAGATGATATATGACTTACATCACCTCAGTGTACATGTTTCTGTCAGACAGTCAAAGCAGACCATGGTACTAGATTCACAATGAAAAGAATCATTAGTTATTTAGATAATATCTTGTTAACTTATTCAGATACTCAATGATTAATGACTTTAGCAGATGTCATTCTACTTTTTGATCGACTTATGAAAAAACACATCTGTTAGCTCTCACACAGAGGGGAAGCCACAATAACAAATATTTTACCTTAAACCCAGATTATAATAATACAGTGACTGATATTAGACCACATTTGAGCAAGGAAGAGAGGTTGTTGCCAGTTCACCATTAAATGTGATGACTATACGATTACAATAGTGACAACTGTCATGTTACATACTGTATATGTTTACATGCTCCCTCTTATTATATAATATTGAGTCCCTTTTCAGGAAATACTTGTTTTACTGAACACTTGGAATGCTAGCTGCAGACATTCTTTTGTGCAAAATAAACACACCACATGTAGCTGGATCATGATAGTTATGTTACTGGGCGCAATTATTACCAACAACTGACAACGCTTACTGACACTCAAGGTGGCACAGCACTGTGACAAAGGTGGACAGAACAGAAAGCATGACAAAGTATCTTCAATTTGTGTTTGCTATGGTAACTGCCTGTAAATAACTAGCTGACAATCACATTGTTAATTTGGTCTAGGTACAGTGTGTAAACCATAAAAGGAAGCAAACTCAGGATTCAATTTCTCATTGACAGTGAGGTCATAAGTAACAGAGCACTAACCTGAATTGAGGAGGGGTGGGGAAGGAAACTGGCAATCTACTTTTCAGAAGAACCACCCAGCATTTACTCTAGGCAGTTTAGGGAAACCATGGGAAAACTGTATCTGTGTGCCTGGAGGAGGATTTTAACTGTCAGTCTCCCGAATGAGAGGCCAATGTGCTTTCCATTTGCTCTGGATCATAAAATGGTTCAAATGGCTCTGAGCACTATGGGACTTAACTACTGAGGTCATCAGTCCCATAGAACTTAGAACTACTTAAACCTAACTAACCTAAGGACATCACACACATCCATGCCCGAGGCAGGATTCGAACCTGCGACCGTACCGGTCGCGCGGTTCCAGACTGTAGCGCCTAGAACCGCTCGGCCACACCGGCCAGCTCTGGATCATAAAAAGTCAGTTATTAGGGTATATATCAAGAAGCTTGTTAACAACAGACAATGGAAACTCAAGTTAGGAAAGAGTAAGTTCGACACACCTCGACAGTGCCGAGCAGCAGCCCCGAGCCGATGGTGCCAGCACCCGCCAGGAAGAAGGGCACAGAGACCTGCAGGATGGTGTGGTACCAGCGCTCCTGTTTCTCCTGTGGAGTCTCGTCAACAGTGGCCACTGTGGTGATGGTGGCAATGCTGGCAGTGCTGGCCAGTGAGAAGCCACCTGGGGTGGTGGGTGACTTATCATCTGGCGGCACTTTCTTGCTGGCATTCAGTGAGGGCATCTTCTCAAGCGGACTCTTTTGGCCACTGATCTTATCCACATCTACCAACACATGCTCCCCGGGCGCCACTTCGGGCAGGTCTGGGTAAGCCACCATTTCTGCAACAAAGTTAATGCAAGTTTATTGTGATACCAGCTGCTGCTTTTTCACATTTAAGATTTTGGATGATAAAAACTATAACAATTGGTTTAAGTATATGCAGTAAATTACAGTTAAACTAACTATGAACATGTGATCTCAGTAGCAAGAGGAGATGACATATACAGTTCTCGATTTGACCTTCAGGGGAGTGTTTTTAAAATTTTGACTTCTTGAAATATTATTTTAACACTTGTCAGAGGATTTTAAAAGTATGAATATAACAGATTTGCATCAAACAGTGCAAAAGTTCTTTCATACTATGTCTCAAAATCTGCAGTTCTGATACCAGTGCATACCATCACTCTACTCTTCGTTACCGTCCATTGTCTGGTAGTTATGTAAGAGTCGAGGTTCACATGATCGGTGCACTGAAGCACTCAGCCTGCCAATGTTTGATTTATCACAAGGCAATAACTAAGCCCCAGTAAAACCAAACCTGGCTTTTCTCAGAGCAGATTTCTTTAACTGGAGAAAGGTACAGAGAAGTTCAAAATACAGAAGAAGAGTCTTTTTCTTCCAGAGCCTGTTGCAATTATTCAGCAATGTGAAAATAGCACATCTATGATTGGCAACTTGGACAACATCTGCTGGCTGATCACGAGAAAGTTAGAAATTATCAGTTAGTAATTACCAGTTCACTTAGGTTCCTAAATGAAACAGCAAATGCATTGAAAGGTCATGGGACCATCACTGTAAATCTCATAATACTTCTTGATGAGGAACCAAACAATATAGTAGAACTGAAGATCTGCTTGAAGTGCTGCAACACACAATGAAGTACTTGGAATTATAACTCACATGGAACATTGTGCAACAAATAAGAAATTCTTCATTTTATGAAATTATTGCAGCTTCAATGAAGGAAGTAGCTGGCCAGTCGCATTGCCCTGAAATGCCCAAAATAAATGAACTTTTTCTGCATTTTGCACAGTGTGCCAAACTTCAGGGTGCTAATGCTGGCAACAAGTGCTTTCTTGCAAGACTCTCAAGAGTAACTGAATTTCTATCTTCCCATTTTATCAATGGTGCAGCTAATGTGTGGGCAGAACAAGGGTGTGAATGAAGCCCTTGAAGACCAGCCAGAGAGGCATTACATCCACTGCAGGAATCACTGAATGTCACACTACAACAAGCTTCATGAACTGTGGTTGATTGTGTTGTCTTGGTAACTGTGAAAGAAATTGCAAATATAATTCTAGGATACACAAAAAGGAAAACATGTATGGATATGATGTGGGATCGTCTGGTGTCGATAAGACAAATCCAGATCTGAAATTTCAAAGGCTGATACGAATGATGATCTGTAAGTATAATGATGATTTGTAAGCATAAAATCTTTGAAACATTTTAGGGAAAACTATGACCTGATCCAGGAAACAATGACTGAAATATTCAATGCACAGAGCTGAATTAGAGTTGAAAGGCAGACATTTCTGTGGGGCTATGTGAAGTGGCTCAAAAAATTTGAGACTATGTTTTATACATCAGTCACTATGGAAGTGTTTGGGCTATGTGGAGAACTAACTAGATGTCTACAGAATCAAAATTATAATGTAGGTGAAGTGACATTCTGTAGATGTTCTAAAAGCAGCCCTTGCTAATAATATGATTGCATAAGCATTTGATGCACTGTTAGAGAAATCCAAACATTATTCTAAGAACCTCAATCTTAAAGATCCAAACATTTCATGGCCAAATAAAACTGAAACATTATTTATTCCTGGGGAATTGTCTAATGAATGAAGATTTAAGAGAAATATTAGAAATTCATGATTTTCTGAAGGAGACCGCTCGTAGGTTCAAACAAGAGGAATGAAGTGTCCATCCCATATTGAATGGTGACTTTTTATGTACTCCAAAGATAAATCCTCCATCTACACAAAGTTTGACTAAGTTGCTTTGAGTACATACACCTGACTTTACTCTCTACAGGCTTCATGCACAACTTGAAATGCTGCAGAACATTACAAATAGAGTAGAACCATGTAACGTATCCACTGTTGAAAGACAATATACTGTTGAATGTGTTAGGGTTAAAGAAGTGTTTCAGCAAGTTATTCACTTGGTCATTATGATTAAGAAGGTTGAAGTGTCATCAGCATTCTCTGAGAGGACATCCAGAGCCTTGTGACAACTTAAAACTTGTCTCGGACCAAAAATGGCACAGTTGAGACTCGGCCATCTACCTCACCTCTTATATTCATTAAGACAGGGCTAAAAAGTTAATCTCATGGCTGTCATGAATGAATTTGTTGTCCAGATAGGGGAAATGAAAGCTGCATTTAGAAATTGTGTGCAAAATTTTTGGAGGGAGAAAAAGACCATAAATTCCTCCCCCTCCTTCAAATAAATTATAACTTTTTCCCATTCAGCTGTGCTGTAAAGTGTTTCTGAAATAGTAATAACAACAACAACAGGTTTACCAGTGGCTCATTGTTATTGCAGGCTACAGTATATCTGAACTACTGTTTGTAAGTGGTTTCAGAGGAAAGTACAACTAATGTCTTCCCTGCTATGTGACGAATTTTTCAAAATTGAAGAAACAAAATTGTTTTCAAGAAGCAGGATCTATATAACTGGTCACATATTGTGACTCTTGGAATTAATGAAGTGTTTCTCTTTGTAGAACAACATAGCACTGTCTGATTAAGCCCTTCACACACTTTTGATATACATATTTGGTTAATAGCTTTGCTGAAATACCTAGCTTTAATATACATCAGTCAGAATCAGTGAATAGGTTTACTTGCCTCCCCTCCTCCCCCCCCCCCTCCCAAAAAGAAAAGAGTTGCTACATCACTGTATTCAGATTATTAATGGAGTGGAAAATTTAGTTGTGATGGGGGACTGGAATTCAACAGCAGAAAAAGTAAGAGAAAGAAAAAAGGTAGGAGAATTTGGACTATGGGAGAAAGAATGAAAGGAAATGCCACCTGGTAGAATGATGCGCAGAGCACAGTTTGATCATTGCCTAAAACTTGATATAAGAATCATGAAAGAATGAAACTTCCTGGCATATTAAAACTGTGTGCCCGACCGAGACTCGAACTCGGGACCTTTGCCTTTCACGGGCAAGTGCTCTACCAACTGAGCTACCGAAGCACGACTCACGCCCGGTACTCACAGCTTTACTTCTGCCAGTACCTCATCTCCTACCTTCCAAAATTTACAGAAGCTCTCCTGCGAACCTTGCAGAACTAGCACTCCTGAAAGAAAGGATATTGCGGAGACATGGCTTAGCCACAGCCTGGGGGATGTAAAGTAAGAAGTAAAGCTGTGAGTAGCGGGCGTGAGTCGTGCTTCGGTAGCTCAGTTGGTAGAGCACTTGCCCGCGAAAGGCAAAGGTCCCGAGTTCGAGTCTCGGTCGGGCACACAGTTTTAATCTGCCAGGAAGTTTCATATTAGCGCACACTCCGCTGCAGAGTGAACATCTCATCATGAAAGAAGTTTGTATATGTGGGGGAAACCTGGAGACACCAGTATGTTCCTGATAGATAAGACAGAGATTTAGAAACCAGATTTTAAACTGCAAAACAGTTCTAGGGCCAGATGTAGACTTTGGTCATAATTTAGTGGTAATGAATTGCTAATTAAAACTGAAGTAACTGCAAAAAGTGGGGAAATTAAGGAGATGGGACCTGGATAAATTGAAAGAACCACTACTTGTTGAGAGTTTCAAAGGGAGCATTAGGCAATGACTAACTGTAACAGGAGAAAGGAATACAACAGAAGATGAGTGGGTAGCTATGAGTGATGAGATAGTGAAGGAAGCAGAGAGTCAAATAAATCAAAAGACAAGGCCCAACAGATATCCTTGGATAACACAAAAGATATGGAATTTAATGTCTGAAAGGAGAAAATATAAAAATGTTATTCAATCTGAGCACTGGGCAAGCAATAAAGGAAACCAAGGAGAAAACTGGTGAGGAAATTAAAATTGTGGAAGGAAAAAAAAAAAAAAAAAAAAATGAAAAAAATTAGATTTGCTGATGGCTTTGTAATTCTGTTGGAGACAGCAAAGGACTTGGAAGATCAATTGAATGGAATGGACAGTGTCTTGAAAAGAAGTTATAATATTAGTATAAGTAAAAGCAAAATAAGGGTAATGTGAATGCAGTCAAATTACATCAGGCAATGCTGAGGGAATTAGATATGAAAATTAGAGAGTAAAATTAGTATGTGTTTTTTGCTATTTGGGTAAGGAAAAGACTGATAATGGCTGACATGGAAAAGATATAACACGCACATCAGTTACAGCAAGAAAAGCATTTCTAAAAAGAGGATTTGTCAACCTGTTGATGTGTTCACATCAAGGTAATAGATATATCTCCTCTGGTTCAAAGACTATGTAAGCTAGCCAGTATCGATTTTGTCTCACGCTGGCTGGGTATATGGTGCATGTAGGAGGCAAGCAGTGGGGCTGACGGAACTGAGCCACCAGGAGGCACAACTGTCGTGCGCTGCAGCTGGAGCACAGTGTTCGAGAGAGACGAGTGACAGCTGGACTGCCTTGGTGTTAACACCGGACGTTGATCTGCTCTCCGGCCCTCAGACAATTGTTATGGGGCTCTGTTTCCATTTGCTGGAGTTCCAGTCTTACCGAAAATCTTTGCAGTGAGCATCATTCCAACGACAACTGTGGTTATTGCAAAAATTAAAGAATTGCACAGGCTCATTCGTCGTATAAAAACTTTCTCAGTTCAGATTCAGATTATGATACTGGTGCTGCTCATTACTTGTCATTAATTAATATTCAACTAAGCCGGGACATGCTAATTGGTTGCGAAAGAGGCATTTTGGTTTTCGTATGTGTATATCAGTGAATGTTCTTTTCATTAGTTAAAGAGAGATGTGTAATTGTTAAGGTTTTTTTACTCATAATTAAGTTGCTGGGTTGTTTTCTTAATTGTATGGCCACTATTTTATTGTGTTTTATTTGCATGTTAAAGACTGCAGCGTATATATATAAGGCTGTGGGTAGAAATGTTTCTAATAGCAGATTTCTGTGTGTTCTAGTAGGCTTTCTTGTTCTGGTTTCAATGTTTATGTACCTTGGCCTGGAGGAGTACGCAGGTTGTGTGGGTCCGTTCGCAGAGCAAGAAGGGCATGTGTCCAGAGCAGGACTGTAAAATTCTAAATTGTATTTTCTTCCTGTAATTTAGCACTCTTATTGAGCTATAATTGTCTGAGTAGCTTATGCTTAAATGTGTGGTAATTAAGCTTGCAGAAATTTTGCTTTGTTCAAGGTTTACTAAGATAATGTTGAACGTTCAATAATTTTATTAATTGGGTAAATATTTTTTTTAATGCAATTATGCTTGTGTCTTTTTAACGCTGAGTTTTTTTTAGTATATTTTATTTTAGGGAAAGGTAAACTTTAGTCTGGTTGTGAGATGAGTTTATTTCTGAGTTCACTTCGAAAGCCTTTGCTTAAATTTTTGGTGTTACTGAAATGATTTAAAGAAAATTAGATAGTGATCATATTTATTTCAAAATTTGTTTGCTGAAGGATAAAGAGTGTAATGAATGTAAATTGTACAGTATATTTTTTTGAGTACCAAGGAATGTGAACATGTGCTGACGAAATACACTATAATAAAATTTATTATATGTGCAAATTTGGGCCTAGTCCTTCCTTAATCAAAAGTGAGAGCCTGTTCTAAAGATTTTAAGTCATCGCTACAAATGGTAGCAGAGCGTGGTTCCTCTGTTTGCCGCATTACATTCCTTGGTGCTTTGTTAGCTGTATAAGTAATAGAATTATATTGGGTTGAGGGCCTTGTTTAAAATTCCCTGTGTGTTTCCAGCTCCCGTGCCATGGCAGTTTACTATGTGTTGGGCTTAAAGTATCTAACAAAAGAACCACTGCAGTATGAACTTCGAATAAGAGGTGAAGGAGACGAGGGCAGTGTGGCCGAATTGAGCCAGCAGTTGCGAGGTATATTAGACATGCCTGTAAACATCACTGCTGTGCAGTAGACGAGGTGAGTACCGCATGCGCTGCATGTCTTTCCTTATTGGGTGTTTTAAAAGAAGGCATTGAGTTTTTAGAAGGTTCTAGTCCCTCCCAAGCTCAATTGTTATAGTTACACGCTCTGGTGGATCACATGGCTAATCGAGTTAGTGACATTCAGCTTGCTTGTGAAGGCAATAAATTTCTGAATGATATACGGGTGTTGCAACAAGAATTAATTTCAGTGCAAAGGACCCTATTTACTTATAAATGGCAAGAAGGCGAAGGGAAGCAAGGTGTCGAGGAAGGTAGAAAGGGGCAGTCTGAATACTGCAGTCCTGAGTTCGGAACAATTTAGTAAAATGCTGAATCCCGTGTTACCACTATTTCAGGGAGTACATAGATTGTCTGTAATGGGCGTTAATAGTATAAAAGAGCTATTATGGTTAATTGTTAAGTTGGAAAACCAAGCTCGTGTATTACAAGTCTCGGAAGGATTAATCTGTCAGTTAATTTATCCATTCGTTAAAGGACAGCTAAGTCGGGTAATTAGTGAAGTGTTAAACTAAGGTGGTTCCTTTTTTTGTCTACGTCAGACAATTTTGAAAGAGTGTTCAGGTGAATGAAGGCACAAGGATCTTGTGGATGATTATTTTTATCATGTTCAGGATAGTGATGAGTCATTGTCTGAATATGTCAATAGGGTGAGAACAGCTATAATAGCTCTATGCACTGAAGTAACCAAGGTAGATGCTGTGAGTAGCCTGCTTGAAGGTATGCGTCCGCAAGATCGGTCTCGGGTGATCTTTGCAGAAAAAGCCCATAATAAGGGAAGGCGTGTGTTGTCGTTGGCAGTTGGAGACCAAGTCTTTGTCAAAAATTTTTGGGAGCATTTGCACTGAGATAATGAAGCGGTCGTCAAGTTGGCACACAGATATGTAGGCCCATGTCAGGTCGTTCTAACCGCAGTAAACTTCCTGGTATGGGACCTGAAAACGCACAGGGAGTTTTGAACCCATCTGAACCAACTCAAGGTGGGGTGGCCCGGGGGAGTTTTGGTTTAAAGGGGGGAGACTGATGTGTTCACATCGAGGTAATGGAATCTATCTCCTCTGGTTCAAAGACTATGTAAGCTAGCCAGTATCGATTTTGTCTCACGCTGGCTGGGTATATAGCGCATGTCCGAGGCAAGCAGTGGGGCTGACGGAACTGAGCCACCAGGAGGCACAACTGTCGTGCGCTGCAGCTGGAGCACAGTGTGTGAGAGAGGCGAGTGATGGCTGGACTGCCTTGGTGTTAATACCGGACGTTGATCTGCTCTCCGGCCCTCAGACAATTGTTATGGGGCTCTGTTTCCATTTTCTGGAGTTCCAGTCTTACCGATAATCTTTCTAGTGAGCATCATTCCAACGACAACTGTGGTTATTGCAAAAATTAAAGAATTGCACAGGCTCGTCCGTCGTATAAAAACTTTCTCAGTTCAGATTCAGATTATGATACTGGTGCTGCTCATTACTTCTTGTTAATTAATATTTGAGTAAGCTGGGACATGCTAATTGGTTGCGAAAGAGGCATTTTGGTTTTTGTATGTGTATATCAGTGAATGTTCTTTTCATTAGTTAAAGCCATGTTTTTTTTACTCGTAATTAAGTTGCTGGGTCGTTTTCTTAATTGTATGGCCACTATTTTATTGTGTTTTATTTACATGTTAAAGACTGCAATGTATGTATAAGGCAGGCGATAGAAATGTTTCTAATAGAAGATTTGTGTGTGTTCTAGAAGGCTTTCTTGTTCCGATATCAATGTTTATGTACCGTGGCCTGGAGGAGTACGTGGGTCGTGTAGGTCCGCTCGGAGAGCAAGAAGTAATGTGTCCAGAGCAGGACTGTAAAATTCTAAATTGTCTGAGTAGCTTATGCTTAAATGTGTGGTAATTAAGCTTGCAGAAATTTTGCTTGTTCAAGGTTTGCTAAGATAATGTTGAATGTTCAATAATTTTATTAATTGGGTAAATATTTTTTTATGCAATTATGTTTGTGTCTTTTTAACGTTGAGTTTTTTTAGTATATTTTATTTGAGGGAAAGGTAAACTTTAGCCTGGTTGTGAGGTGAGTTTATTTCCGAGTTCACTTCGAAAGCCTTTGCTTAGATTTTTGGTGTTACTGAAATGGTTTAAAGAAAATTTGATAGTGATCATATTTATTTCAAAATTTGTTTGCTAAAGGATAAAGAGTGTAATGAATGTAAATTGTACAGTATATTTTTTTGAGTACCAAGGAATGTGAACATGTGCTGAGGAAATACACCATAATAAAATTTATTATATGTGCAAATTTGGGCCTAGTCCTTCCTTAATCAAAAGTGAGAGCCTGTTCTAAAGATTTTAAGTCATCACTACAACTGTAATATAAACTTAAGTGTCAGGAAATCTTTTCTGAAGGTATTTGTCTGGAGTGTAAACTTGTTTGGAAGTGACATGTGAATGATAAACAGGTTAGGCAAGATGAGCATCGAAGCTTTTTAAATGTGGTGCTACAGAAGATTTATAGATCAGATAATTAACAAAGGTGTACTGAATTGATTTGGGGGGGGGGGGGGAGGGTTATTGTACCACTAACTGATTAATAGAAGGAATCAGTTGACAGGGCATAACCTTAAGCAACAAGGCTTCATTAATTTGGTAATAGAAGGAACTGTGGGAGGTAAAAATTGTAGAGGGAGATCAGAGCTTGACAACTGTAAGGTGGTTCAAATGGATGTTGATCGCAGTATTTATGCTGAGAAGAGGTGGTTTCCACGGGTAGACTAGCTAAGAGAGATGCTCAAACCAGAATTCAAACTGAAGACCACAACAAAAATTTTGTTTTGTAAAGCGTAACTGAAATCAACTTGCTCTGCTCCATAACAATGTATTTTTGAAAATGTAATGATTTTAATGTTTTGTATTTAAATTCCTGCAGCTGGTGCACATAATCCCTCTATTTATTATCAATAGCAAATGTCTCAGACAAATGCAACTATTTTATAATTAATGACAATGATTAAAAATTACTTAATTTCACATCCGAGTCCTTTAACAGATCATTCAGTAAACAGTGTAAGATTAATGAATGGACTGTGGGAGGAATGATTGCTTGTACGTCTCTGTGTGAGCTGTTATTTCTTGAATTTTATCTAGCCCGCCTTGCTATACAGGGTGATTCAAAACAACATTTACAAACTTACGTGGTACATCGGGCATACGACAAGGATCAGTTATCACGTAGGAACTGGGGGCTGCAAAAGACATCCAGGGCTACTAAATAGTGTTGCAGTTACTTAATCACATGCTACAAATGGACGCACCCTACAGGAGATGCTCAAAAGTTTGTCCAGATGCATCGATACATGCCCAACATCAATACTGAATCGAATAGCACACCCACTCAAAGATACCTGGTGTATCTCGAAGACACCCTGCCACCGCAACAATTCTGCCACTAGGTCCTCTGTGCGATGTAACAGTTGTTTCATACACAAGACCTTTCAGATACCCACAACAGGAAAAAATGGAAAAATTGTGGTAAGGTCTTATGGGACCAAACTACTTAGGTCATCAGTCCCTAAGCCTACACACCACTTAATCTAACTTAAAATAACTTACGCTGTGGACAAACACACACACACACACACACACACACACACACACACACACACACAGGCTCCAGTGTACTGAAATTGAATGCGGCGATGAATAGGCATGGCAACACCATTCGGCATGCCCGACAGAAGCTCTCACAGGAATATGAGATACGTGCAACCATCATGTCGGTCTGGGAAAATGTATGGCCCAAGTAAACAGTGTCCGACGATGGCAGCCCCTACATTAAGGATAAATTGCTTTGTGAGGCATGCATTCATGTAGCAAATGGGTTCACGTTCGCCCACGTATACAGGTTGTGAACGTTAATCACATCCTCGAGTGAGAACACGGTCTCATCAGTGAAGAGGATAATCGCTGGGGAGCTCTGGTCTGCAGCGGTTTCCTGCAGAAACCACCACGCAAATCCCGTGCACTTGTTTTAGTCCCACAGTTGCAATGTCTTTACGCGTTGGGAATGAAACGGATGCAGTCCTTCATCGTGTACAGTGCGCCAGACGGAGTATTGGGAGATCTCAGTGGCGCGGTACACACCTCGTGTACGTGTTGAAGGCATACGCCAATGTACCATGTCAGTTCTGAAACTTTTTGTTGTTGAATCACACTGTATAACTGAGCTCAGCCCGCCGCGCCACAGCCGCAGGCTGGCAGGCTAGCAGGCCGGCCCGCCAGGCTGTGCGCTGCGCTTTTACGGATTCACCACTCCTGCCCGTCTACTGTGCGCGCTTTGTGTCTGTCCCCAAGGTCATAAAAGTTACGGGCAAAAATGTGTCTTCGACGTCGTGCACTACATGACTGCTTTATATGGCAATGAATTCGTACTTTGTGACTTATCAGCGAACCCGCCCTACAAAAATGCAGTGCCTCTAATTCCTGCACTGTATGCTTGATTTGTGTTATTTTGAAACTAATTACATATCCTCAAAGTTAACCTATTCTTTAATTGTTGTTGCTGTCATATGCACGCCTCTGATCACAAAAAAGACCTATGTGGATATCGTAAATGGCTGGAGTTGCAATAAAAAGTAAATAAATAGATAAATAAAAACGGATAAAGTGGCACCACAGTGAAGCACAGAAATTCGAACGTTCATTGAATTTGCTGTCAACCTGTCCCTGTATACTTAGTCGAAACAACAATAGAAGGGGAGAGGGGGTAGATACAGGGCCAGACAGAGCAGCCCGGCAGGGAAGCGGCGGGCCGGCCAGGCGTGGCAACTGTGTACGGTGCGGTCCAGGCCGCGAGACAACAGTTGAGACTCAGACCGGGACTCGGAACCACGAATCCGCCCTGCCGCGCGGTTTTGCCTTGTCCATTACATTATTCGAACACGGCTCCTGCATCGACTCAAACTTTCAATGTCACTGCTGCTTCCCTCCTTTTACTTAATTAATTTGATTCGGCAGGACCGTTTTTAGTAACCATAGACCGCATGGCTGAACCTGTGGGGCGGGCACTGTCAGTGGAATTTTTGTGATAAACTCGTAAAATAACATTTTAGAATCATTTTAGAATTAAAAGTCAATAACGCAGCATTTCAGGTTTACTGACTAACTATGCGAAGTTTTATTATACAGTTTATGATTTAATGAATTGAAGAGATTTTAAGAAACGTAAAAAACT
The DNA here is from genome assembly GCF_021461395.2 of Schistocerca americana. NCBI lineage: Eukaryota > Metazoa > Arthropoda > Insecta > Orthoptera > Acrididae > Schistocerca > Schistocerca americana. The sequence goes on along the minus strand of NC_060130.1, from coordinate 426,360,199 downwards.
GAAAAAATTAATGTAATCAACTATATTATTAACGTTGCTATAAACAACGGTAATTATTAAAAAGAACAAAAGACTAATATTTATTTCCATGAAAAACTCAGTATTTCAGTTTTAAAAGTAACATATTGCAATTATAAGCAAATATGTTTGTTATACAAATGCAAGAGATAACAAGAATCTAAGAACCAAGAAAATTTGACTAATATTTAATTCAAATAAAATACGTTTCTGAACAACCAATCTTCAAATGAAAATTTCAATCAAGCAGCTATATTTGCTATTAATGCAGCTATTTGTAATATCGTTCTTATTTATTTGTCTTTCTATACCGCTTTAAATACCGAACGAAGCCAGAATTTCCCGCTAAATGTTAAAATACTTGACAGTTGTGTATCAATGGTTTCTTAAATTCTGACTATGACGCTATGATGTCACGAGTCAGTAATCCGTCTGCCAGAAGCTACGGATATTAAGAAATTTTGTACGCTGCTGCACTATATTGTTAACGAATAAATATTTATGAAAGGGGTCTCCTACAGCTTCGAGAGCAGAATCCGCGTCTGGCGACAGAAAGGAAAAATAAAACTGTGTATTAGTTTGGATGAAATGAACTGTGGAAGAAATCGGTTGCCCGCGAAAACGAACTCACTTAAAACTGACAAAATTTCCTCACTTATTCGTTTAAAAATTGTACTGCAAACTCTGCCTCCGTTAAATTCATTCCCCCAGCGGTATACACAGCGAAAGGACATATCCTCGTGCGTTTGCTACATCGCCCTAAGAGCCACAGCAGACGTCAATAAAATTTGAGACAAAACTTATATGCATCGCCACTGTACGCTTGGAGCCATTCTATAGTATAGGCGCCAAACGGTAAAGCCTTATACAGGTGGCTACTGCGACATGAAATAGTTCTATTTCAGCCACAATCTGCGCCGGCCGAGCGGTTCTAGGCGCTACAGTCTGGTGCCGCGCGACCGCTACGGTCGCAGGTTCGAATCCTGCCTCGGGCATGGATATGTGTGATGTCCTTAGGTTGGTTAGGTTTAAGTTGTTCTAAGTTCTAGGGGACTGATGACCTCAGAAGTTAAGTCCCATAGTACTCAGATCCATTTGAACCAAAATCAGCCTCCTCTGAATTGATTTTCCGCACTGAATTGTTTATTAACTTCAGTCTGAAAAAATCTCTAAATATACTCATATATTATTTAAAACTTAAAAAGTGGCTTTTTGTAGTGATTATGATGTCTTTATTTCAAATTATTAATAAACTTGTCACTTCGCGCGCAACGCTCTCTTTTTCTCGGCCCCTCCGAACACATTACAGTGTAGCCGCCTAACGTTAATCACATATGTATAGTCTGCTCTCTCGTCTTTTATATATACGGACGATTTGGCTAGAACCATTACAATATGAACAGTCGTCTCCGCGGATCGATTTTTTTTTCTCCCGCAAGAAAAATAATTATGTCCTAATGGAATGCTCGCTACACTTCTTTCGTTCAATTGCGACATGTCTTGCTGATAACTGAGCGAACTGATATAAACAGCGTAGGCCCTTGAATACAGTACCTCTGAGGACAGAGTTGAAGTGCACAGGAGCCAATCACGCCTTGTCCGTCTGGAGCCCGAGATTGCGCAACCCTTTGTATTCTACTATCGGCGCAACTTGATGGGGGAGGGGCAAACACTAGCCGCTCACATGACTCCCTTGAGCCACGCGGTGAACGCACTCGAGAGCGAGAGCCTTGAAAAAACACAGCACTCATTTCAAAAGAAATTCTTATCTCCAAACAACGAGGAGATATTCGGAAACAAGTGCAGCTTGTAATTACCGCCACTTGCTTATCTGGCACGGCCTGATATCGAGCCGAAGTTAAATGGGGGTGTTTGTGGCAGTTATTAACATTCCCCAGAGCAGGCGGTCGGATTCAGCTGTCATCGAAGAGGAAAACTTCCGCCAAAAACTGACCCAGTAAAAGCGAGCAGCGTCGTTCTACATTCAGATCACAGTATCAAAGTACTGACAGTTGGGCACCGAAGGGGACGATGTTGTAGCACTGTAATGGCCTGATCACTCTTCTGCTCACTGACGCTGCTAATTCAAACATTCTGTTGTGCAAAATAATAAACTGGCACAAAGAAACAAAGTACACAATCAAAACAAATTTCAACGGTTAAGTTACCGGACAACAGCAGACGTAGTCAAGTTCGTACTCTGGTTGGTTATTGCCATGGTAGCTCTCGTGTTAACTGCTGTCAACCACGCGATTATTCTGATCAGGCTTTAACTGCAGAGTGTAAATCGAGATTTACTTTTCTTCCATTCAATTAAGTTACGCGGTGTACACTAGATTCTTTTACATAGCAAATCTGGGCGTGTCCTCTGTATCCCATGACTTCGTCCTCAGCAAGGGACACTTAACAACCGTGAAAGATGTTTGCAGCGTACAACGAAAGTTATTTATGTAGCTGAAATCATTGCTGTCATTTTGTGTGGTTCTCAGGTTTCTAGTTTTTTCGTGCATTAGCTTTCACGTGAACTGGCTTTCCAGTGAAAAGTAACTGCTTATATATCTGTTTTCACTAATGTAATTTATTCTTGTTTTAAGAGCTTGCTGATTTTGCGACCTTACTGTGCAGTCAAAACTTTGTGGAGTAGATTTTAGTGCTAGTTTTTTCATCGTTCTCGTTTATAATTTGGTGTGCACCACAGTCATTAGCACCACAGTCAGGTTGCTTGCTCAGATCTGTTTGTTCTCTGTCAATTAACCCTGACTGCTTTGATTGTATTTTTGAGTTCTGGTGCAGCCTTCTCTTTTTTTCACAGTACGGAACGGATAGGGATTGTGCTTGTGTGCGGATAGAGGGAGAACTGGACGCCTTCCGGAAACAGATGAAAGCAGTCCTGGCTACGGTGGATAGGTGTGAGGTTTCTGGTCAAAGTTGCAACGACGTTGGGACACTAGTGACGAAAGCTCCGACACCTTTGGTATCTTAGGAGTCCTCAGGAAACACCGTTGTCACTGTGTCTTCCGACACGCAACTTCTGGTCGATCTGTCTTCACTCGAGGAAGAATGGTGGACAGTGGAGGGTTCGCGTGTTTCTGAGTAGAGGGCGAAAGTGAAAACTGGTCGCACGGCTGCCGCCTTGCGCGTTATAAACAGCTACCTAGTGTTGGTAACAGTTGAGCCAGCACTGGATACCTCTCCTGCTGGTCCAGTGGCCGATTTTCCTGCCCAGTCTGTACAAGTGCAGAGGGTCGGTATGCTAGTCATAGGGAGCTCTAGTGTTAGGCGGCTAATGGAGCCTCCTCAGGGAAATAGCAGCCAGGTTGAGAAAGGATGACAGTGTGCTCTCAGTGTGTTTGCCGGAGTTCTCACCCCAGATGTGGAGGCGGCTCTGCCGGCGGCTACCGAATCAGCTAGCTGCAAATCGTGCATTTCTACACGAACAACGGGGTGCATATGGCTTTTTTCCGTAGGCTATAGGCACCACCCTTGGGATTAGTGATGAACTGCCTACCGAAATCGAAGATAGATCGGCCACAGTATTCTCACAGAAAGTTCGTTCTCGCAGATCGGAAACGGGAAAGGTCAATATGATATTGGAAAACTACAGGAGATCCATGGAAATGTCCCAGAATTAGTATCGGCTACCGGTATTAAAGTTAATAATGCCGAGATAGCATTAAGAACAAATCTGATTGAAAACGGGAGTGAATAGCAACGGCATCCTAAATACAGATTGGAATATACATCGCAATCATAGGTTAGACGCCAATAGCGGGGGCGTATTTTCTCCAGTAAAGAATTCGATAATACATAGTGAGTTTATTACGGATTCCGAACGTGCATGTGGGTGAAGTTAAGCATCAAAGGTGGGCCAAACATGATAACCGGACCAATCGGACACTTTTGTAGAAAATATGCGTCAGGAGCTGTAGTGACAGAGCGCTTCAGAGAGACCTTGCAAATAGCGTGAAGATGTTTTCTATCAGGCTATTATAATGAGGAGAGACTGCAGTCTGCTAGCACTAGACTGGGAGAGGCATGCGAGTTCTGTTAATTTCTCTTGCTGCAGACCAAGTCCTCTAGCACGTTACGCTGATGACAATACTTAAAAGTACTGTCCATTAGACAGGGATTCTGGGACTTACTAGGGTGCGGTTGACGCGCTGTGAGAATATAATCACATCTGGCGTAATTTGTTTCAGAAATCTCTTTAGAGCTTCATCACAAAAAGCGGGGAAAATTGTTGAGACCTCGTGCTAAATTAATGCGTGCTTCGTGTAACGGTATGAGCCGACATTACAGCGATTACCAAGGACAGTGCAAAAACACGTCGCTGTGCTGGAGGCAGACCCGATCTACGATATTTCCGAACAGGGGCAAAAACTTGATAGTAGTGCCACCACCACCCCTCCCTCCCTCCCTCCCTCCTTTGAGCGTTTGAGATAGGGCGTCAAAAATTGAAAAAAAATCTGTTTTTCGAAGATGTGCTCATTTAGTACCGCACATCTTTCTGATGAGTTTGATATATAAAACAAACATGTTCGAGGAAATGTAAGACATGCTATTTGATCTTAAGTGTGCCAAAGTGCAGTGCCACGCCGCTTCACACAGCATTCTTCTATCGTACGTCACTGTATTTCGCTTTCTGGAATTCAAACTTGTATATTTTGTAATGGAAGCTGTCAAATCTCTATTCAGGACAGTGTAAATTAAAATGTCCTGTGGTGCCTCTCCTGCCCCAAGTCAGTCGGTTTGAGACCCTTCCCCCCCCCCCCCCCCCTACAAAAAAAACCCTCACAATTAATACTCTGACCGGGAAAATAGGAACTCTTCAGAAAATTTGCACTCTTTATTGCCCACTAGCTAATAACTTTCTCTTTTGTATGACATAAAATTATATATAGGCACACAAAACCAGTAAAGAGAACAGCTAAGCAAGACAGTACACATTTATTCAATCCTTAGGTCCCACATTGTTTTCTTTCTAATCTAGCTACAGTTTTTACACGGCGTGCTTTTCTTCCTGCGAAAGAATCTATTATCTCATCAAAGTTCGTCAACTTTTTTCTACATGAAAAATCAAAAACGTCGTCTTCTAATACTGAAAAAGCTGTTGATACGAAAAGTTCTCAATACTGGTGTGGCCGGCCGCGGTGGCCATGCGGTTCTAGTGCTTCAGTCCGGAACCGCGCGACTGCTACGGTCGCAGGTTCGAATCCTGCCTCGGGCATGGATGTGTGATGCCCTTAGGTTAGTTAGGTTTGAATAGTTCTAAGTTCTAGGGGACTGATGACCTCAGAAGTTAAGTCCCATAGTGCTCAGAGCCCTTTGAACCCCTTTGAGTTTCTCAAGCATGAGAGCGAGAAGATGATTCTTCCATATAATTTGTGTGATGTTCCAGTTTCTTCACCTTCATCGTTCTAACAAACAATCTTGTCATCACTGATTCTGTAACTATTGCTGCTATTGTCAAAATTTATTTTCCGGTTAACTTCACTAACCGTGCCAGAATCACTAGTTCAGTTATCCCGCTTTCATTCTCCGGCTAGGCGTTATTACGTGTTCGTACAACGCGTTTTCCGCGCTATTCCGAGAATAGAACTTAAGCGGCTGCTAACCGGGGACTGTACAACTGGCCCTTAGTAGTGTAGTCTTGTGGCAAAAATTTTCTGTAAAAATTTTCTTGGATACGTCGAGAAGATTATATGTTATCTTTCTTACCTCTTATTCCTTTTCGTCGTTTCCACTATGGTAGTCTGAATCTATTGATTTCGCTAATACGATGGTTGGAGCTTTAATAGTGGCAACTAATTATTTACAGCTTGTAAAAAATAGATACGTGTTTGAAAGTTTTACTTCAGTTTAGAAATCGAGCTGAACTCACGAGGGCTTTACTCAGGGGAGTGCAGTAGGTGGTACAGCACTTAGCAGCCTCATCAGTCAAACAAATCAGTAACAGCTTGCACTGTACGTGCTTGAGCACTTACTGCAAAATGATGGTCAGGACCTGCAGAAAGTGTCACCACTTCTGTCTCTATGCTGTTCATTTTTGGAACACAACCTACGACCAGCTTAGAGACAGAAGTAATGACACTTTCTGCAGGAGCTGTCCATCTTTTGCAGGACAATGCTCAAGCACGTACAGTGCAAGCTGTTAATGATTTGTTTGACTGATTGGGCTGCTAAGTTCTATACCACCTGCTGCACTTCCCTCACTTACGCCATCATGAGTTCAAGTCGATTTCTAAACCGAAGGAAACACTTCACGGCATTCGCTTCAGAACTGCTACAAATTCGTCGGGCAATAGACCGCGCCGCTCGAACTGTCAACACAACTGTCACTGCTAAGAGTATCCTACGACTTCCACATCGCTGGCAATGGGTTATACACAATGCTGGTGACTACTTTGAAGGTCAGTACAACTTCTTTGAAACACGTGTCTATATTGTACGAACTGTAAATAAATAGTTGCCATTATTGAAGTTCCAACCCTCGTAATTATAACAACACTGATCATTCGCACACTTAATCAACCATATAACCGAACAGCGACTGGCATTTACCCGTTCGGGTTCATTCGGCTCAGCTCGTATAGCCCCGTCCCCTTCTGCCTGCGTGAAATTTTTTTATTCCTAGATGCGACGGGTACCCTGGAAGAGAAATCACGTACACAATGCATGCATTGAAAAAACAACCTATGATTCGTTCAGAAATCAACTGAGAATGTGTTCACAAACGTTCAAAAACAAACTGGGGTGCTTTTCAAAATCATATGAATAATCGATAAACTAACATGCGCTGGATGCTAGGTGCTTTGTGAAACAATGTTTTTTTCCTCCTCAAGAATATGAATTTTGCGCCCCCTGAAATTTCCGTCCGGGGCAGGTACCCTGGTTTAATCCCCGCTTCCAGATCGGCCCCTGGCTGTAGGTGGCACGTACACTCATTCAAATGCGTTGATCGTTGGTCCTTTCTGCAGCATTATACCTATTCAACGCGAAAAATTGGGAACAGTGGTACAGTTGTTTAGGATATACAAGGTGGTGGTGATGTTTGGTTTGTAGGGCGCTCACCTGTGCGGTGATCAGCTCCCATACGAAGTCCCAGTTTTTACACAGTCCAAATTTTTTCGCTATCCAATCTAGCCACTGTCACGAATGATGATGTGATGAGAACAACACAAACACCCAGTGCCCGGGCAGAGAAAATCCCCAACCCGACCGGGAATCGAACCCGGGACCCCGTGATCCAGAAGCAGCAACGCTAGTCACTAGAGCACGAGCTGCGGACCGGATATACAGGGTGTCTGTTCTAATAGTCATCAGGCGCTTTTTCTCTGTTGTTTAACCAGATATTTTCAGTTTCATTTTTGTAATGTATAACTGGAGTCATCCCAAACAAGTACTGCTAATCACGTCTTTCATGCACCGTCCAATGTCAACGGAAAGCCTTCGTTTCTTATCCATTACAAGGGGGGGGGGGGGGGGTTGTTTTGGGGAAGGACACCAGACAGCGAGGTCATCGGTCTCATCGGGTTAGGGAAGGACGGGGAAGGAAGTCGGCCGTGCCCTTTCAAAGGAACCATCCCGGCATTTGCCTGGAGCGATTTAGGGAAATCACGGAAAACCTAAATCAGGATGGCCGGACGCGGGATTGAACCGTCGCCCTCCCGAATGCGAGTCCATTACAAAGGAACTGATTCTTAAAAGCGCAGTGCTCATTCGATAAAATGGTTCGAAGTTAGTCTACTGCGACATTCGTTTCATCAGTATACATTAACAGGGACTAAAAAACACGAAGAATAAACGGCGCTCCAGCAGCAGTACTTCCCGAAATTGACCCGTGTTCTGTGCCGTCTTGCCCCGCGTTGTCTGCTACCGACGTGCAGGAGCGCTACTCAGTCGCTGCTGTAGTGCGCCTTTTTCTTCGTGTTTTACTGTCCCTGTTAATACATTACGCCAAACAGAATACTGCACTAAACTAATTTGGGACCGTTCTATCGAATGGACAAGTAAAATTACGCTTTTAAAGTAATTTTGTTTTCATTGGGAAACAAATCCTCGTTTTCTGTTGACACTGGGCGTCGAATGAAACATGCGGTGAGCAGCGTTTATTTGGGTCGATTCCATCTAAGAGTACAAAAACGAAACTGCAGATTTCTGCCTAAACACCAGAGAGAATGCGCCTGACGACTATTAGAAGAGACGCCCCTTATCTAATCTGACAAACGCAACGAAAAACTCTTCTGACTTGTCTTGCCAACCTAATGCTTATTGTCAACAGCAAAGTTTGCTTTTAAAATAGCCAAAACAAACCAAACCGATTCAGAGTTTTACTCTCTACTTTGATATGCTAGTAAAGTTATTCCAACCCCAAGGGCAGTTTGAACAGCAAGGTTCCTTTTCGTGTATGATCCTATTGGAGGTGGTATGCCCTTGCCTTTCTCCGACCTCTGAACTGACTCGCCCAGTTGCAGGACAATCTACAGTTTACGTGGACTCCGAACCACGGTACGACTTAAAAACAAATCACATTAACAAATCATTTCAGAGATGAAGGCAGCAATAAACAAGAGCAGAAGCTTCAGACTGACTGAGGATTGGCCGGCCGGGGTGGCCAAGCGGTTAAAGGCGCTACAGTCTGGAAGCGCGTGACCGCTACGGTCGCAGGTTCGAATCCTGCCTCGGGCATGGATGTGTGTGATGTCCTTAGGTTAGTTAGGTTTAAGTAGTTCTAAGTTCTAGGGGACTGATGATCTTAGACGTTAAGTCCCATGGTGCTCAGAGCCATTTGAACCATTTTTTTGACTGAGGATTAAGCCCAGGACATGTAGCGTTCCACTTACCCACCAAGACACAGCAGTGCTGGACCGGTTAAAAACATTCTTAGCTCCACAGTGGCGATACATCAGTACATTTAACGTTGAGCTATTTCGGTGATTATTCAACTGCTTTATAATCATTTGACAATTCGACATTAAATGCGTGTATCGCCACTTCAGATGATCTGCGGATTCGAAACCATTGAGGAGTATTGACCATCTAAATAAATGTTGAAGTGTTGAGTATCTGAGATTTACTTCGTCCGTTTTGATTACTAATAGACTGTTGAAGTTCCGTATGGCTCATTACTCATAGAAAGCATTATCGGTTCGTGTGAAACAAATCGTCAGTAGTCTTCTCGAGATGATTTATCTACTTGAGTACTTTAACACAAGAAAATTGCCCTTCGTCCACCGTTACTTACATACTGTAACCGAATGAGGTTGGTGCTGTGCGTAAGAAACTGGACTCTCATAAAGGACGCGGCCGATTTCCTTCCAGCCAGAAATTGAGCTCCGCCTCCAATGATCTAGTCGTCGGCTGAACGTTAAGTTTCAGATCTTCTTCCACTTTTCGGACTTTACCTATTGACTAACGAGGTTAACATGTTTACGTTGAGCAATAGCTGCTGCTCAGTGACTGCTTTGTCACGTACGGAACTCACGACAGTCCATTTCCTGCAAACAACACGGAAAGTAATCCTCAGCGGAATTCACAGTTCGCGGGTGAGAAAATGATACACTTCTTTTTAAAAAGTAAAGGGGTAGAAGAAAGTATTTCTTCTCCTCGTTTGTTGCTTCCTGAACTTTCCGTCATAGAGCGAGCATTTCACCATCATATAACCTTGAGAGAGAGAAAACTACTGACCAGACGTGGAAGACTACGAAAATCTACTGCATAAGAAGATAGCGATTTAACGCCCACTGACGACGAGGCCATTAGAGAAAGAACACTTACTCGAACTGGATAAAACAATGTCGTTGACAGGACAACATTCAGCACCTCCGTTAAGCTATTTCGTGAAACCACGGAAAACCTAAATCTGGATGACCAGAGGGGTGTTTGAACTGCCGTTCTCCCGAATGTCATTCCATTGCCTCATTCATTCGCCAGCTCTGTCGGTAATGATACAATGATACAATCCAGCCACATTCTCCGCAGAGTCACATTTTTAATATTTTTCTTGTACAATAGACAAATTTATCCCAGGAATAAATTAAAAATAGTCCCAATCTCCCGCTTTCGGACAAGGTTTTGCGGGAAGTTTCGCTCGTTTATCAGGCGACCGCCGAAAGTGTTTTTTTTTTTTTTTTTCAAATATTCCCAGTTGGGAGCCCCTTCGCCAAACTCCCAGACTGCTGGAATTTGGCTGAAAAGAATAAAGTTCTGCAAGTTTTCTCCCTTGGGTCACGGATAGGGGTGAAAGATGATGATGATAATGATGATGATGAAGAAGAAGAAACTGTCCTATCATGAGCAGAGATATCTCTTCCGTTAAACGGTATGAGCAGAGGCTGAGGTGTGGAACTCGAAGTAATTAGGATTCCTATCCAACTTGCGGTTTCTAATTTGTTCTCCGCGTAGGTGCTTCTAATACACACTGGTCTGAATCATTTGACCATTCATCCCAGGGGAAGCTGCAGTTACTTCAGAGTGTTTATTAAAATAAACGCCGTTTCACGTTGTTTTGCTTGGAAATGCCTGACGGCCTCTATAACAGCTACGTTTGTTTCAAAGCTCTGTTAAATTACAGTACGCTTAAGACAGAAGAAATAATAACTGGTTTATGTGTTCGATGGTTTCCGTGTTAGCTCTTCTAACAGTAAGTCCTGAAGGTTTGGGGAACAGGAAGGGGGATACCTTGTGAGTAGCCATAATATAGGCAAGGTAGCTTCTTTTTTATTGTCTCAAGCATTCTTTTAGCATCTGACAGTCGTCGTGCTGGTTCAGAAAGGAAGTTGGCAACACTGCGCCGACGCGGACTCTTCGAGTATTTGCTGCACTAAATAATTATAAAAAGCGTTGTTATTAAGCTATTTTTAAACGTGTACAGGTGTTATAAATATAATATAAGTGTTGTTGAATTAGTGGAAGTGTTAGTGAAGTATAAAATAAGATTAAACGGGGTAAGAAGCGTATTTTTCTTCTCGCGCCTGTAGCACGAATCCTAGGCCTAATTTCACGCGCGCGAATCGTAAGTAAGCAGTGAATTAAACTTATAGATAGACGTTTCCAGTTGGTATAAATATAATATAAGTGTTGTTACATTAGTGGAAGTGTTAGTGAAGTGTTAAAGACGATTAAACGGGGTAAGAAGTTTATTTTCCTTCTCGCGCCTATAGCACTGATTTTAGGCTTAATTTCACGCGCGCGTATCGTAAGTAAACAGTGAGTTATATGTAATCACCAGTTTTTTTATTCAGTACTCTTTCAATTTATTTATATCTGCCTGAATAGTTTCTATGGTCCTTTGTTTACGTTTTAGTCACTACTTAAATCAGCTTATACGATTTCTGTTTTTACCATGAGTGAGAAGTGTGTGACATGCCGTAGGATCGTTAGTTCCGGGGTGTGGTGTGATGGGTGCTGTAGTTTTTTTCATTGGGGCGAATGTAGTGGCGTGGGAAATGGGGACATAAATGAGGCTCACCAGTGGTATTGTAGGATCTGTAGTAGAGATAGGAAAATACTGGAACAGGAAGGGAAAATTGCAGCTCTTCAAGCTGACCTAGACAAGGCAAGGGAGGATCTGGACAGGTTAAAGAGGGAGAAGGGTGAACAGAGGTGGGAAGTGGCAACAGGTAATAGGGGGAACAGGCAAAGGAGAACATCGGACAGCTTTGTCATAAATCTTGAAAATAGATTTGACCTGTTGCCTCAGTCAGAATCGGATGAGCCTCATGTAGCTGAAGCTGTAGAAAGGGCACAACAAACTTTCAAGGACTTGAAAAAGGTAGGGAAATTCGTAAAGAGAAAGAAAGTTCTGTTGTTAGGTAGTTCCCATGGTAGAGGTGTTGGCCAACTACTGCAGGAAAATCTAGGTCCAGAATATCAGGTCACAAACTTTTTCAAGCCTAGTGCAGTTCTGGGTCAGGTAACAGAGGATGTAAGTGCTTTATGCAAGGATTTCACAAAGGAGGATGCCGTGGTTATAGTGGGTGGTCCGGGAAATAGCATTGACAGAGACACTGAATATTCCATAGAGAGTGACCTGGTGAAGATAGCATCAGCAACGAAGCATACGAGTGTGGGATTTGTGTCTGTGTTGAGACGCCATGATCGGCCTCATTTGAACTCTTCCGTAGTAGTGAACTTGGAGTTGGAGTGGCTGCTTAGGACGGATATGGGGTCCCATATTGGTTTGATTCCTGTGGATGCTATCGATAGGTGGGACTACACTAGGCATGGCCTTCACCTCAATAGGAAAGGGAAGGGAAAACTGTCTGGGTTGATTGCAGAAAACTTAAGGGGGGACACTGGCACAAGTGGTAAAATACCAGTGGTCACAGGTGTCAGAGGGATGCCTTTTTTAGGATAGGGAAGGGGGAAAGAAAACGAGTTTTAAGAGAGATTGGCAGACACACTCAGTTTGAGAAAACCGATGAACAGGAGTCAGATTGTATGATACAGCCTCCATTTAAACAGTGTTTAACAGAAAGTAATCAGAAACTGCCAGTTCATCTTCGCCAAAGCAGTTACAATCCCATTAGTATGCAGTATCAGTTATCTTTATTACACCAGAACATTCCGGGACTTAGAAATAAAGTTGATGAACTACTCATTTGTATCGATGAAATGAATTCATCTAACCAAATTGACATAATCTGCCTCTCTGAACATCAAGTGACCACTGATATAGATATGTTAGACATTTCAGGATTTAAGCTAGCTTCCTACTTCTGCAGAGTAGATATGGATGGAGGAGGAGTTGCCACATTTATCAAGAACTGCCATAAATTCAAGAACATTGACATTAATAAATTCTGTTTAGAGCAGCATCTAGAAGCATGTGCAACAGAAGTAGAATTCCATAACAGATCCTATATAATAATAACTATTTACCGAGCACCTGCAGGAAATTATAATCTATTCTTAGATCATCTAGAAGCTCTTTTGGGTTATTTAACAGGAAGAAACAAAGAAATTTTGATTGCTGGTGATTTTAATACAGATTTTCTAATGCAATCTTCCAGTAAACATTCACTGCAGTTAGTAATGTTGTCTTTCAATCTAACTCACACTGTAAACTTTCCAACTAGGATCACTAAATCCTCAAGGACAGCCATTGACAACATTTTTATAGACAAATCAAAGGAACAAAATCATATCATAAAACCTGTTATAAACGGACTATCAGATCATGACACGCAGCTCCTTGTTTTAGATGTAAATTCTAAGCAGATTATCAAGACTGCTAAATCTGAGTACAAGAGAGTAGTCAATCAACCAAAAATTGAGTGTTTTAGAAAACTGCTCAAAGATATGAACTGGAAAGATGTTTATAGTGCTCATGACATGAATGAAAAATATAACACATTCATGAACAATGTCAGTACCATGTTTGAAAACTGTTTTCCTCTAAAAGTTACTCAAATTAAACAGAAGTCTATAATAAAACCATGGATTACACAAGGAATAAAGATTTCCTGTAAGACAAAAAGAAAAATGTATCTGTCGACCAAGAATAGCTCCAATGCTGATGATTTAGCTAAATACAAGGAATATTGTAAAACATTAAAAAAAGTAATTCAGACGTCTAAACAAATGCACTACGAGAGGAAGATAGCAATGTCAGGGAACAAAATAAAAACAATATGGGATATAGTGAAAGAGCAGACTGGTAGAACCAGAAAGGAACAGGAGCAAATAGCACTAAGGGTAGATGACACATTAGTAACTGATGGGCATAGTGTGGCAAATCTATTTAACAAGTACTTTATATCCGTTACTGATAGAATGGGACTTTCAGGATCAGTAAATAATGCCCTTGAATATCTGAAACTAGCCTTCACAAATAGCTTCAAGTACATGAATATATCACTCACTTCACCAAAAGAAATAACGTCCATAATAAAATCTTTAAAAACAAAGCATTCTAGTGGGTATGATGAAATATCAACAAAGTTAATTAAGGCATGTTCTTGTGAGTTTAGTACAACTCTAAGTTACTTGTGTAACCAGTCAATTATAACTGGGACATTTCCTGACTGGCTAAAATACGCAGATGTTAAGCCTCTATTCAAGAAAGGGGATAAAGAGATACCATCAAACTACAGACCGATTTCACTTTTGCCAGCATTCTCAAAAATTTTAGAAAAAGTAATGTACAGGCAGCTGCTCAACCATCTGACCGCAAACAACATATTATCAAGAACACAGTTTGGATTTCTGAAGGGTTCTGATATCGTAAAGGCTATTTACACCTACAGTGAAAATGTACTTAATTCATTAAATAACAAATTACAAGCAGCAGGTATTTTCTGTGATTTGTCAAAGGCATTTGATTGTGTGAACGACAACATCCTTTTAAGTAAATTAGAATTCTATGGTGTCACGAGCAGTGCTGCAAAATGGTTCAAGTCATACCTCACTAACAGGAAACAAAGGGTGTCAGTGCAGTGAATTAAGTCATCAGTCATCATCAGAATGGGAAGAAATTACATGTGGTGTCCCACAAGGATCCATCTTAGGGCCATTGCTTTTTCTTGTGTACATTAATGATCTCTCATCAGTTACACTGCCAGAAGCAGAGTTCGTTTTGTTTGCAGATGACACAAGTATTGCAATAAATAGTATGTCAAGTGTAGTTCTAGAAAGATCTGCTAATGATATTTTCATGGATATTAATAAATGGTTTAAAGCCAACTCACTGACATTAAACTTCGAAAAGACTCACTATATGCAATTTAGAACCTGTAAGAGGTTTCCACCCAGCATATGCATAAAATGCGAAGAAGAGCAGATAGAAGAGGTTGACAGTCTTAAATTCCTGGGATTTCAACTTGATAATAAATTCAGTTGGGAAGAGCACACCACAGAACTGCAGAAACGCCTTAACAAATCTGTATTTGCAATTCGAGACATAGGCGACATAAAAATGAAAAAGCTTGCATACTTTGCCTACTTTCATTCCATAATGTCATATGGTATAATATTTTGGGGTAACTCTTCAAGTCAAACAAAAGTTTTCAGAGTCCAAAAGCGTGTAATACGTATTATTTGTGGAGTAAATTCACGGACGTCCTGTAGAAACCTCTTCAAAGAACTGGGTATACTAAGTACTGCCTCTCAGTATATTTACTCATTAATGAAATTTGTCCTAAATAATAAATCTCTTTTTCCAACAAACAGCTCAGTTCATACGTACAACACCAGGAACAAAAATGATCTGCACAAGGACTTAAAAGCACTTACTTTAGTTCAAAAAGGTGTCCACTACTCAGGAACACTCATCTTCAATAATTTGCCAGTAAACATAAAAAATTTAGTTACAAATAAAGATCAGTTTAAAAGGAGCCTGAAAGACTTACTAGTGGCCAACTACTTCTACTCCATTGACGAATTTTTTAATAGAAACAAATGATGTGTTGTATACATTCATACTATTAGTATTGTTATTTCAGCTTCAAAAAAAAAAAAAAAATTGACATGTTCCACATCCACGAGGATCTCCTCAGCACGGATCTATGGAACGAAAACTAATCTAATCTAATCCTCACTGTGGTGCCTTGGGGAAGAATTTCACAATGCACTGTCGTCTTAATGTGGAAAAAACCAACAATATTTTCAAGTCATTTTCACCATGGTTTATGACCTTTCAGAACAGTCTCCTGAATACTAATTGAGTATAACAAGAGTATTTGATAAATTTCAGATTTAAACAGTACCATTTCAGAACTCTACTGAGGATATCTCTAATTCAATGATTTGGAACACACCTTAGCTCATAAATCTCAGCACTGAGGCAGGAAGATGATGTTTTGTTTATAAAAGAATATTTGTGTAGCTACTCTAGAAATTGCTCACCGCAGCATTCCAGCTAGTTAACTCTATATTCGCTACATATGCTGAAATACTGAACACACACAAGAAGTTACACACACACACACACACACACACACAATCACACACACACACACAAATGGGGAAACCATTGTTTACACACTAAGTGCAGTTAGATAGAAGTCCACCTACTATTTCAGCGAACATGGCGTTGGCGATAGAGAAAGTGAATCAGTGCCACTATCGATTCAATACACATTAGCTCTTTTGCGATTATATCACTAATTTCTCTTAACTGTTAAAATTACATCGTTCTGGCTACAATTTGAGTTTGAGAAACGTATTGTGTATTTTTGAATTTCTCAGCGGAGATGACAAGAGGAGCTGTGAATGTTTTTCTGATGTAGATACCCAAATTAAAGCTCACTGAAGCCTTCTATAGGGAACACGCCTGAGGATTATTCGATGCGCACGACGGTGCTCGATTTTTTGGACGTACATTAAAAAAATTCACACATAAGCTACATGTGGAACGACTGAACTTTCTAAAAAGGCCATGTGTTTGATGTTATCGGTAGACTAACGTGTAAAAAATTTTAATTTTGATTGTTCTGAACGCGAACTGTATAAGTGGCAAAATGAAGCAGCAGAACGATATAAGTATTGATTGAAAAGAACTGTTCATTTCTATAGCCAGACAAAAATTAGAAATTATTTAATATTAGTAATGTTATCATTTGCAATTAAGATATTACCAACGATACGCACTGATGAGCCAAAACGTTATGACCATTTGCTTAATAGCGTGTTGGTCAACCTTTGGAAAGCAATACAGTTGTGATTCTCCGTCGCATGGATTTGGTAAATTGTTCGTACCGTGTAGTTATAATTGAGCTGCAGCTGTTCACAGAGGTACAGCGTGGGCTGTAATTATTGTATGGTAGCGAAGCTTGGTAGATATTCTATTGCGTTAATGCGGAACCGACTACCGCAGGAAAAAATCAGTTCCAAATTTTGACCAAATCTGGCACTGTAAAAAAAAAAAAAAAAAATAGAAAGGAAGAATACAAATGTTTCCATATGTAATGGATTAGGAACGCCCCATGTACAGACAAGATCAGACAAGTGAGAAAGGCATAATGTTGATATTATTAACGGCTGCTTACAAAGCTTGTTCAATATGAGCACCGGGAACGTCGACGAGATGCTGTAGAGCGCCAGATTTGCACCTGGTGGCCAAAATTGTAACTAATTTTTTACGGCATAAATCGTCTCCGCATTAACGCATTAAAATATCTACAAAGTTTCGCTGCCATACGATAATTACAACCCACTCTGGACCTCTGTGAGCAGCTGCACTTAAATTATAACCAAGCAGTAGGTTTTTGGAGGTGTGTAGCACCAGATGCCTACGCACAAGTCACGCAGTTCCCGTAAATTACGGACGAGTAGTTCGAGAACGCGGAGCTGACGCCAGTTAAGGTCCCAGATGTGTTCCATTGGGTTCCGATCAGCCAAATTTTGTGACCACGACATTACCGTGAGTCGACTATCCTGCTCCTCAGACTATTGTATCACGATTCTGGCCCTGTGACACGGACAGTTATCTTACTGGAAGATGCCATTCCAAGCATGCAGGTGGCCTGTGATGATAATCACTTGGCGTACAGCTGTCATGGTGCCTTCGGTTACTACTACAGCTCCAATGAAAGGTCATGTGAATGTCCCTCATGGCATAGTACTGCCCGCACGTCCGTGTCGCGGTTCATATTGCGAGCAGTTGTTCGCCTAGATGACTGTGTATCCAACACGACGATCAATTTGATGTAGCAGCGTTTCTATTAATTCACAGTTAAATCTCTATCCTCCCTGCCCAATGCGAACGTAAGTGCCTACTCCGTTGGATCAGGATTGGAATACGAAGGGGTTGTCTGCAGCAGACCTCCATGTTCAACAGTGTGCACTGAACGGTGTGCTCCGAAACACTTGTGCATGCACTGGCGTTGTAGTCTGTCGTCAGATGTTCCACAGATTGCCGCCTATCCTGATTGACATACCAGGCCAGCATCGGATCTCCACGTTCTATGATGACACCTAACCAACACCTAATCGCCTACTCGCGGTTTCACCGTCCTTCAAGTTTTGTTTAGAAGCTCACAACAGCACGCGAACAGCTGACCAGTTTCGCTGTTTCCGAGATGCTCGTTCCCGGATGCTGGGCCACAACAGTATGCTCTTTGTCAAAATCGCTAATGTCTGTGGGCTGCCTATATCGTCGCAGAATGTTTGCGGCCGTTTGCGTTGCAGTCGATGCGGAAGACGAGAAACGTAAGCCATTTCATTAGTGTCTTGCTAGCTGTGACCTGTATATTTCCAGAGAGGCGAGCTGCGCCTCCGCTGACCGCAGCTGTAGCGGACCCTGCGTTACAGGAAGATTTTTGTGTACGTGACGCAAGCGCTCCCGCACTCAGGGCCTACAGAAATTCATTGAGATGTTTACACTTTATACAAATAGATTAGATTATTAAGGAAATTTCCCATTGTTGTATCTGACTACATGCAATTTAAAAATATCAAAACAAACTGGTGTGAAAAAATGCGGAGAAACAGAAAAGCTGAGGAAGGCACGGCAAACTTCTTCCTCGTTATCAATATTACTGAATCAACCAATAGAAAAAGCAGTCTCAAGGATCAACATTTTTACGTCACCAGCTAGGTATTATGTTTTAGCTTCGTGCTGGTACAAATGTGCTCTCCGTTAACACTAAACAGAGAAAGAGAGAAATGGTCTTCTAAGTAATTTAACTCAGCTTATCAACGTTGTCGTTGCTGTTTGCATTCAGAAGAATGGTCTGATGTTGCTCTACACGCGGCTCTACTCTTTGCAAAGCCGTCCGTTGTGGCCGAGCATTTCTAGGCGCTTCAGTCCAGAATAGCGCTGCTGCTAATGTCGCAGGTTCGAATCCTGCCTCGGGCGTGGATGTGTGTGAAGTCCTTAGGTTAGTTAGGTTTAATTAGTTCTAAGTCTAGGGGACTAATGACCTCCGATGTTAAGTCCCATTGTGCTCAGAGCCATTTGAACCATTTTCTATCCTTTGCAAGCCTCTCCATCTCTGTCTAGTCTAACGACAGCAGCCTACATGTATTTACATCTGCTTACTGCACTCTTACTTTAGTCTCCCTCTACAATACTCACCCCCCCCCCCCCCCCACATACACACACACCCTTCAAACTTCTCTCTTTAACGGAATTTACGATTCCTTTACGCTTCAGGATGTGTCCTATCAACAGAATATTCTGTTAGTGAAATTGTGCCATAAATTTCTTTGTATGTGTGGCGTCTGCCCTTTCGGCCAAGTCCGAAAGAACAGTTATTGTTGAAATGGCTCTGAGCACTATGGGACTTAACTTCTGAGGTCATCAGTCCCCCAGAACTTAGAACTACTTAAACCTAAATAACCTAAGGTCATCACATACATCCATGCCTGAGACAGGATTCGACCCTGCGATCGTACCGGTCGCGCGGTTCCAGACTGTACCGCCTAGAGCCGATCGGCCACCCCGGCCGGCTGAACAGTTATCATTTCTGATTCGGCGGCCCTATACACACATGACTTAAGAGAAACTGAGACATAAGCTGCAGTCGGGCATTGAGATAAATTCAATACCGTCAAATGAAAATTTGTGCCTGACCGGGACTCGAACCCGGATTTCCCGCTTTCGCGAGCGGTCACCTTAACCGTTCGGCTATCCGAGCACACCTTCCGTCCAACCAAAATTCGCAACTTGTCGCACACAACACAGGTAGCGTCCATTGTTCTTACAAATGTTTTCTAAGCTCGTTGCCTTACGTGTTTCTACATTTCTCCCAAACTGAACTGCCGCAATGTTGGCTTCTCACAGTCTTTCAGTTCTTCTGAGAATAATTACTGTTAGTATTTTGAAAACACGAGTTAATAATCTTGTGGTTTGACAATACTCTCATCTGTTAGCACCTGCGTTCTTGGTACTGGAATTATTTCGTTTTTTATTGAAGTCAGTGGGTATCTCACATGCTTCATATATCCTACACACCAGATGGGGTAGTTTTGTAATGGTTGACTCTCCTAAGAACATCAGTAAGACTGAGGAAATATAGTCTACTCTAAAAACTTTGTTTCCACTTAGGTCTGTCGGTGATCTGTCAAATTCTTTTCACACATCATCTTCATCTACTTCTTCTTCTCTTTCTATAATACATTTCCCTTAAATACCTCTATGTATTCCTTCCTCCTTTTTATTTTCACATCTATATTTAGCACTGGCTTGTCATCTGAGCTCTTGATATTCATGCAGGTGCTTCTCTTTCCTCCAAAGATCTCTGTAATTTTTATGTGCTATCCATCTTTCCCCTACTCGTGCATATTTCTACCATCTTGCATTTGTCCTCTATTCAAACCTGCCTAGCCATTTTGCGTTTTCCGTCAGTCTCATTTTTAGACATCTTTATTCTCTTTCGCTTGCTTCATTTGTTTCATTTTTATATTTTCCCCTTTCGTCAACTAAATTTATCAATATCAGTTCAGTTCCATTAATTTAATGAGGTACGCTAATCCGTGGAACAAATGAAAGCCATCTTGCGAGTTTCTTGTGGTACATCCTGTACTATAACTTAAAATTCGGAATTCAAAACTTCGAACGTTACGCATTTCGCAGAGAGAGAGAGAGAGAGAGAGAGAGAGAGAGAGAGTGTGTGTGTGTGTGTGTGTGTGTGTGTGTGTGTGTGTGTGAACGATTTCTATCATAACTGGTTAAAATTGATTTGTCATTAATGTTTGTGAATACATTGGCTAAGCCGACGCGTATTCAGTGTGTCTGCTTTAGGTTGCCCAGCTTCATCCTGCTGTTAGTTTGTGCAACCTTTCTCTTGGTAGAGCGAAATGTGATTCAGCAAAAACTGTAGATACTTTCATCTTTCTGTTTATCTTATGCATTCCAAAGCCAAAGCTTCAGTATTAATAAATAATTAATAATTGAATGACAGTGGGTTCCTCCTTTTTCTGCAAATCATAATTTTTCTTCAGTTTCTTTATCCAGACAAGTTTTTGTATCTCTGTACCACCTAAAATATTTTTCAAGTAATTACGATGGAAAATTAAGCCATAGCGTTTTCGTTGTTCTACTTTTTACATTAATCAGTAGTTTTTTGTCATTTGTAGCACACAGTCTGTGTAGCCTTTCATCCAAAACATTATGATTGTTCTGTAAGACGGACGAAACTAACGTAACCTTTTTTCGCCGTAGGTACTAAAAGCTTTTTTTGTGCTATTCTCTTCATGTTGATGTTATTCACATGAAACTACCCACAAAATCACCGAATATGCCATTTAGCATTGACACTCTAAATACTAGCTTGTGTTATAAAACGTATTATAAAACACGACGTGTAGGTTCACACTATACACGGAGCTACGTCCTATGTTGTTTCTCGTATTATTTTCGTGTTTGTTGAATAGTGTGCTTTAAAACAGTGTAGTCTATCCATTTAAAACCTTTTTCCCTTCAAAATATCGCCTATTTATCGCGTTGTGCTACTCACAATTTAAATTTAGTACCCGAAGTCTCTGAAGGGGCCAATCAAAACAGTTTGTTTTTCGAAACAAGTGAAAACAGCTATCAGGTTTTTGGTAACACAACGCTAATGCGCGTGATTTAGCAAAGTGTTCCGCGAGTATTTCGAAATTGACGCTAACCTCACTAAACCCACTGCATTGGGCTGGTGGGCACGTCTCCCTTTCCTAACGTAAAGAATCGTTGATCATCTTAAGGCTGTAAGAATTGTAATGATCGAAGAGTCATAATTGGTCTTAAAAATGGAATCTTACAGTTCTAGCAAGTTCATCGAGCGAAATATTAGCCATCCCCTTAAAAGAGCACACTGGTTGATATGGAACACTGTAGATGGTTCAGGTTTGGTACCATGTGGTCATGTGACCTATCATCGTTGCCGTAAGTCACGGCAGTGAATTGTTATCTATGTGCTAGTCGACTGTAAGGAATCAGTGCAGTAAGAGGCAGGAAGATCAGAGTTTAGCATCCCGTCGACATCGAGGTCATGAGGGATGAAGCAGAAGCTCGGACTGTTTCAAGGATGGGGAAGGACATCGGCTCTGTCTTTTGAAGAGAACCATTGTGGCATTCTCTTGGAGCGATTTAGGGAAATCACGGAGAATCTAAATCTGGATGGCCGGACGCGGAGTTGAAACGACGTCCTCCCGAATGCGAGATCAGCGTGATAACCATTCCGCCACCTCGCTCGAGTCAGTAAGAGTGGTCGACGTCGAGACATTACAAAACGACAGAAACGAGCCATCGTGTTCGGACTTGCCCATGACCAATGCGTGAATAAAGTTGCCGGATTTGTTAGTGTATCAAGTTGGGCTTTCCAATGTGTCTACAAGGAATGATGAATTACTTGCAGCCAATTAACACAGCATGAGAGCAGTGGTTGTAAAAAGACCCCAACCGGAGGCGAAGCTCACACCTTGTCAATTACAGTCGGTTTCAAACCAGACAGGAATTTCTGCTATCAGTGAATTCAGGTCCTTCTCAACCAGTGTTCTAGCGAATACTGCTAAGGGAATTACATGAAATTAATATATGTAGTGTACATCGCAAAAAGCCCTTGCTCACAGCGGCACGTTGCTGGACCTCTTCATTGGGCCAAAAAACACAAAAAATGGACAGTAGCTGAGTCATTTTTAAAATTATGCAAGGCGTCGAGTGTATCAACACCCTAATTAGGCGTTTGATGCGCAGCGTGTAGTTCTGGCGAGAGGTCGTAAGCGTTCTAGGTGGTCAAATATTGGATTTCTTCTAAACCTGCTTGAGTTTTCCGTGAACACTCCCGTCATCCAAAGTGGCGACATCCATGTTCACAGAGCTGCACGCATACGTTCCTGATTTGATTAACTCTGACACACTACTGCATCTCAAGCGGCCTGCAAAAATACCCAACCTTAATCCAATGGAAAGTGTCTGAGCATGTTTTAACAGCGGGTGAAACGCAGCAGTCAGCATCTCCGCAATTTAATAGCTCTACGGAACCTAATAATCAAGGAGTCGCTTCAGTGGGATACGGCAAACATGAAGAAACTTGTAGACACTCTTCCTCGGCGTTATGAAGGCTAGAGACGGTGTTTTCTCCTGGGGGTGGTTCATTTTTTGTCCGCTGTGCTTATTTCAGCGCAAACTACTAAAAAAAGAATTCTGTATAGCATTCACGGTGTTGCAGCTGTGTTGCTCTCAGAAACGGCACTGTCAGATACAGCTAGTATCGGGAACAGGAAGGATGACTCGACAAACTGCTTGACGAGCCTTTCAACATCTGTTACAGGTAAAGCATCTAGTGTAGATTCACTAAAAATTAATAAAAACCAGAAAGAAGCACTTAGATAAGCTTTGAGACAACAAGAAGTTGACGGAGCTAGTAAGTGAATTTAGAGTGGCACATTTTTATCCAATGATTGACTTCAGTTATTCGCAACTAAATACGAGTTTCAAGGAACGAAGTAAGTAATGGACGCATACCGCGCAATACAACCACAGTGAACGTCAAACACCTGTAACGCAGATCTCAAGAACGAAGCTTTTAAATTTCCAGTGACATTTACGGATGAGATTTTTGCCTCTGTTTCCAGCAGAGTTGATGTTGATAAGAGCGACGTTTAAAGTGCAAGTACCGAAACTGATTGGTGAACAAGACTTAGCATAGCTGTTAGTAATAAAACATAGCATAGTATCGAATTACCCTGATATACTCACAGCGTTCCTGGTTATCTAAAGGTTACCTGATGTTGCAAAAACAGAGCATGAAGTCGATTTCTCAAAAAGACTGTAAACTGTTTTTCAGAATCAAGAATGACGAGGAGTCATTCAAATAAGACAAGAGTTCAACTCACAAACCAAATACATTTCGTTAGCATTTTCTATTTTTGTACGAGTATTCGAACTTACTGATTTCTTTCAAAGTAACTTTTCGTTTCTGTTTCATCTTACAGTGTTGTTTTAGGTATTGTTTCACTTTTTAAGATATTATTCTGTACCGCAATTTTTTCAAACATGTCTTTCTGACTGTAAGGCTGCTATCGCACTAGTTAAATATTTTTTATAAACTTTTTGTATTTTAAAATTGACTGATAGATTAAAGCTGTGTGCCGGATTAGAAAAAATGGTTCAAATGGCTCTGAGTACTATGGGACTTAACAGCTGTGGTCATCAGTCCCCTAGAACTTAGAACTACTTAAACCTAACTAACCTAAGGACATCACACACATCCATGCCCGAGGCAGGATTCGAACCTGCGACCGTAGCAGTCGCGCGGTTCCGGACTGCGCGTCTAGAACCGCGAGACCACCGCGGCCGGCCCGGATTAGAACTCGAACCAAGTGCTCTACCGACTCAGCTACCGAAGCACGACCCACAACCCGCCCTCACAGCTTTCTTACCTTCCAAACGTCACTAACTTTTCCAACATACCTTGCGGGACTAGCACTCCTGGAATATCTCCCAACTGTGCATTTCATAGAGTACTTGACAGGTTCTTGAGATTAATCTTCTCGTACTTGATCCAGCATCATTTCAGTGAATTCTACTATGCGAAAAGTTCTTTGTCGAGAAAGTCTGACAGCTATCTGTGGTTTGAACAGCCCAGTTTCTCGTGCGTTTCCATCCAGGGTGATAAATTTCTGTTACGAAACTTTCCTTTGTATATTCCTTCGGTTTCTATACACTACATTCTGTTGCACTATACATTAAGTGTGTGTCTGCAAGTTCCTGTAACAGGCAGTGCTCATCTTCGAAAACCAGTAGTTTCGTTAAAATTTACGTTGAGGAGTGTGCAGTATTTGTGATGTGTGATGACTAGGGTCGAATAACTGTTGCAAGTATTGGCAGCTAATAACTACTAAAAAGAAACAAGACCGCTATTAGAAAACGTTCTTCTGACCCAAGTCAGAGCGATGACATCTTGTGTATAAGAGGGATGCGTTATGCTGAGCTGAGAAGACGGAGCAGAAGGGCGAGGAAGACAGAGTACTTGCCTCGTAGCTCCCATAGGCCCTGAAATGTATCACTGATGCACTTCAGTTCTGTGGCTCGGTGGCTAATGTGTGTATCACGTTCATATCCAAAAGGTCGGGATTCAATCCAATGTCGATTCTAGGATTTATCACTGCCATCATATCTGGCAATCATTTACGTATGTTAAAAATTCCAAGGCGCACTGGGGCTCGAATTCCATTTTAAACTCGAAGTCCCCGATATAATTAGTTAGGTAAGTTAGTTTCCTAGGTGGGAGGAAAGCAGGGCACACCATCTCCAAGAGAACCGTAGGTGGTACAGCGCACTATCGAGTTCAAACCAACCTTCCTGTTGAGAATAGCTTTCATTTATCAGGAGACATGCTTGAATGGCCTACATTGCTAAGCCTGCTGTTCGAGGTGATGAGGAGGTCCTGCTTCGAATCTCGATGTGGCGCAAATTTGCACGTGTCACGATATATTCAGGACTTGTGATAGGACACTGTGCCTCTCTCTTCGCTGTCTGCTGAATTAGACATCTGCCTGTTCTTCAGAGTAAGGGAAACGTTCTGTAGCCATGCCCCTTTCGTAAAACTAGTCTAGCAGAGGCTTTACATGGTCAAAAACTACAAACAGCTCAGAAACTTTTTCACAGAATAGTTCAAAAGATTAAATCTCCGACAGTGTTATCAACTTTCAAACGAGCAGAAGACACTGTGACAGGAGACTGACGGCAATCCGCACATTTACTGATGGACATATTCTTTCCAGACGACACTGTAGAGCACGAATTTGATGAACACAAAGAGCTGCGGAACAAAAGTAGGGAAGCATAGTGTGGAGATGGGATAGTTCGTCTATTTTCGGAAGAGAAGGTGAGGAAAGAAATCCTGAAACGTGAAAGGAATAAATCGCCTGCTCCTGACGGCATCCCTGTTGAAGTTCTAGATTTATACGTAAGTTTATATTTGTGCCAGTTCTATAAAGCGTATGTATTGCAGAGAAAAACACCAATTATATGGAAGAAAGCAAATGTGATTGTCTTGAAATTATCTTGAAAAAGAGTAAAGACAAGGATTCCCTAACTCCAAAGTCCTACAGACCATGTGCCTTCGCCGGCCGAAGTGGCCGAGCGGTTCTAGGCGCTACAGTCTGGAACCGCGCGACCGCTACGGTCGCAGGTTCGAATCCTGCCTCGGGCATCGATGTTTGTGATGCCCTTAGGTTAGTTAGGTTTAAGTAGTTCTAAGTTATAGGGGACTGATGACCTCAGAAGTTAAGTTCCATAGTGCTCAGAGCCATTTGAACCATTTGCCTTCTCGATACTTTAGGGTAAGTGCTAGAGAAACTGCTATGCTGTATACGACAGGAGAAAAGACTACTTCATGGAATTAACTTCCAACAATGAGGTTTCAGAATTGGGAAGACAAAAGAAGACACTGCAAATGAGGCGATAAGACTTGCAAAAAATTGTCTGCGTAAGTATGTTGTAGCC
Source organism: Schistocerca americana (assembly GCF_021461395.2). Lineage (NCBI taxonomy): Eukaryota > Metazoa > Arthropoda > Insecta > Orthoptera > Acrididae > Schistocerca > Schistocerca americana. The sequence continues at coordinate 426,333,804 of NC_060130.1, read as the reverse complement.
ATAATAACATGATAAATCCGTCTAATCTAAAAGCCGTAAATTCAACTAAATACCTAGGTATTTCAATTACGAACAATTTAAATTGGAAGGAACACACAGAAAATGTTGTGGGGAAGGCTAACCAAAGACCGCGTTTTATTGGCAGGACACGTAGAAAATGAAACAGACCTACTAAGGAGACTGTCAACAGTGCGCTTGTTCGTCCACTTTTAGAATACTGTGGCGCGGTGTGGGATCCTAACCAGATAGGACTGAGTGAGTACACCGAAAAAGTTCAAAGAAAGGTAGCACGTTTTGTATTATCGCGAAATATGAGAGTGTCACAGAAATGATATAGGATTTGGGATGGACATCATTAAAAGAAAGGCGTTTTTCGTTGTGACAGAATCTTCTCACGAAATTCCAATCACCAACTTTCTCCTCCGAGTGCGTAAATATTTTGTTGACACCGACTTACATAGGGAGGAACGATCACCAAGATAAAACAAGGGAAATGAGAGCTTGTACGGAAAGATATAGGTGTTCATTCTTCCCGCGCGCTATACGAGATTGGAATAATAGAGAATTGTGAGGGTGGTTCTATGAACCCTCTGTCGGGCACTTAAATGTGATTTGCAGAGTATCCATCCAGATGTAGACGTAGATAATGGTGGATATCGCTGGTGCTTTAGGTCACTTACAGTGGCCAGAACTTTTCGGCTCCTTGAGGGACAGGAGCTGCCCACGAGCGTTGTAAACTGTTTTAAGAACCATTGTGCAAACAGAAGCAACACTGTCGAGCCCAGGAGACTTTTTTGCCTTGTTTCCTGGGATCTGATCTGATCGTCGATCCAGTATTAGGAAAGCTGCAGGATAACGAGGTGGTCGTAGGAGTAGTGGCATATGTCGGCGACTTGACGATCCTTGTGAAGGAAAGCTCTCGAAGCAACCTGGAAGATGAATGTAACATAATACAGCAATTCCATCAGTGGGGCCAAAGAGTCAAACTGTCTATTGCAACACGGACGTGGTCTTTTTAGACCACGTCCGTGTTGTTAAAAGGGAACTTTTTAAGAGACCCTATTATGAAATTAAGCCACAGGTCGATAAAGAGAAAGTCTGTCACTTGATACTTAGGTGTCTTCTTGGACGAGCGACGAAATTATAGTGCTGTTATTGAAGAAACGAGCAATATTATGAACAAAACAATTGGTTTAGCCAGTTACGATAATACTCTACCAATGCAAGCAATACGAACGAAACATAATGCTATCCGAATTGATACCACGGTACAGTGTGGGAATAATCGGCGCACAGACTGCAGACGGTTAAAAGGGTGCAACGTGGAATTCTACTTTGGTCGATGGGAGCTTTTGGTAGTGTCACGTGAGGCGTTGCAGGTAATACTTGGAGTATGTCCACTCGATCTCCAGGTACGGAAAAAGCGACTACGTGTTGGCTGAGGAAAGAACAGTATCACGAAGTGCCGAACTTAATAAATACGGACCACAAGCAAGCAGAAAATTCACAGTTAGATGCTCCACCTATGATAGAAACGATAGGATGATGTCCAAATAGCGACGTGCATCTACGGTTTTCTTCCAAATATAAAACAAAGAGAAGGAATGTAGCACTTGTATCCCTCAAGAGGGTTGTAGTAATTCTTGACGGGTCTCTGGCCTTACGCCACTTACTGCCACCGATTGGTCGAAGATAAACCTCCGAATGTGCAAGTCGTGGAAAAGGCACGCCAGAACATATCATATGGGAATGTCCGCTGTATGCCGATGTTACTGATACTGGAAGATACCAACTAAACTGGCACATCGGCACGTGGGAATCGGTGTCAAGAGGATACTGCGTTGCGGGACAGAAAGGCAGGTCTTGCACAACACTGCCGACGCTATTTGGAGGAAGCACGTTACCTTACCAATCGACCTCCGGCTACTGCACTACGGGAGGTTGCGTCAGAGGATCGAAAAGCAACACAGCGAAGACAGCTGAGGTCAACAGCTGCAGCTGACGAATAGCTAAACTGCATGCGCAGCGATCGTAACAACAACAGAGGGGACAGGAAGCCGTGGGCCGTGTCACACCGACCGAGGCACTAGAACCGGGGTAACGCGGGACGACGTGTGGCTGCGCTTCCTCTACGGTAGCGACGAGGCTCGCTGCGACGGACAACGGAAGAGGCAGATGCAGATGCAATCACAACGCCCCCCGCAGGGCCCAAGGATCCGGCAGGATGTGCCTGCGAACCGGGGAGCAATGGCGTGCATTGTGGAATGCGGCAGACATGAAGTGATGTTTCTGTAATTGTGGCAAACAGATTCGTTAGTAGGTGCAGTTTTTATTAACAGCAGAAGTAGTTATTCGGTAGGATGAAATGATATATATTACTTGATTTGTTAAGAATGAATACAGCCTGCCTTTAAATTGCAGGTAACATGTTACAGTGCAGAAAATAAATAAATAGTTTCAGGGAAAAGTGACTATAAGAATCAGGTTTAGAACATCTAACTAAAAATAGCTGCGTTTTGATTAATGTCAGCGAAAAAATGGTTCAAATGGCTCTGAGCACTGTGGGACTTAACTTCTGAGGTCATCAGTCCCCTATAACTTAGAACTACTTAAACCTAACTAACCCAAGGTCACACACATCCATGCCCGAGGCAGGATTCGAACCTGCGACCGTAGCGGTCGCGTAGTTCCAGACTGACGCGCCTAGAACCGCTCGGCCACTCCGGCCGGCTAATGTCAGCGAAGACAAGCACCTCGATTCAGTTACAAAATTTGCTTTGTCATCCACAAGTGGATATTTTCGAGAGTATCTCACGTACTGAACTAGGTTACAGGCCTACATACATGAGTTCGCAGTAGTGCGTGTAATTGTTGGTAGTCGGCCTTGATGGCCGAGCGGTTCTAGGCGCTACAGTCTGGAACCGCGCGACCGCTAAGATCACAGGTTCGAATCCTGCCTCGGGCATGGATGTGTGTGATGTCTTTAGGTTAGTTAGGTTTAAGTAGTTCTAAGTTCCAGGGGACTGATGACCTCAGAAGTTAAGTCCCATAGTGCTCAGAGCCATTTTGAATTGTTGGTACATTAATTTCTTAGTCACATTAGTCAAATACAGTGATAGGTCCTTCATTGCAGTCACAACTGATTCCCATCACACGGGATCGGAGGAGGTGTCTTAGTCATAGCATACTGGTCACGCATTTCCGATGAGATGAGTTCAAATCCCCGTCCAGTCATCCAAACTGAAGATTTCGTGCGTATACTGAGAGGAGATTTCAAATTGTAAGCTACTCATTATTATGACAGGGCAAGTACTTTTCACTGATTGCTGCACTACACTATGAAGTGACAGAGATAAATGACACTATTTTTCAACACAGTCACGACGTCTCTGTGAACAACGGTCGGAGCGTTCTACCAATCGTTCAGTTCCTCGACGACGGAAATCCGCTCCTTGGTCGCGTAGCCATTCCACAACCACTGTGTGTGGACGTCCCCATCGTTGGAAAATCTACGATTGCTGCGGATCAGTTTCTCAATTGTCTGGACATTGTCGTCACTGGTCGATGCCAAAGGCCGTCCTTGCTGTCATCTCCTACGTCTGTGTGGCCTCGGTCGAGTTGTTGGCACCATTTCATTACGGCTGGATGCGACATTGCATTTGGTCCATATAACGCTAGAATGTCATGGTGAATCTGCACGCTGTTTAGACTTTGTGGCTACAAAAATCGTACTGTCGCAGGTATTTCAAATTGTGAATACGTTTCCAGTTGCTGCGCCTGTACTGTGATGCACCTGTTTTCCATACTACAGTAGAACTGTCTCTGCAGGAAACCCAGAGCTTAGTCTCTTCCGACAATGATCTTCCGCAATGGTTTTAGCGTGGGACGACGTTTGTAACTTACTTTTGTGAGGTCCCATTGTAAATAATATAAGGTGAATACGAGGATGCCTGTATGAAACACATTCTGTTTTCTCACTGTGTAGGATTTAAATAGCATCTCAAGTTTTCGATGACTTTCTCCCTCGTCATTCTGAGGAGCTGACTTATTACTGATGTTGTGCTGATCTTTTATATGGAATGTACTACATCGTAGCGACGTCATGCAAACCCAAGGCCTACCGAGCAGGGTAGAGCGGTGGTTAGTGCACTGGACTCGCATTCGGGAGGACGACGCTTCAAACCCGCGCCCGGCGATCTTGATTTGGGTTTTCCGTGATTTCCCCGAATCACTTAAGGTAAATGCCGGGATGGTTCCTTCGGAAGGGCACGGCCGCTTTCCTTCTCCATCTTTCCCTAATCCGAGCTTGTGGTCCGTCTCTAATCACCTCGATGTCGACGGGACGTTAAACACTAATCTCCTCTTCCAAACCCAAGGCTGTCGAAATGCTCTCGTTGGAAAGTAAACAACTGGACATTTTCCTGTATAGTCTCTCAACAACGAGAGCCCGTTTCAATGATTAACTAAGGGTTTAGCCACTGCCCATCTTAAAGTAGTTGTATAACCTGAGAGAATACAAAGAAATACACAGAGTTGTTTACATGGCTCTGCTAGCATTCCTTATTTGAAGGTAACGCCTCAATATCTGGAAGCATCTGTCGATTTCTTGCCATCAGAATAACGTCACCGACTGCTATATAAAATACAAGGACGGCATCAAGTAGTTATCTCCTGACGATACAAAAACTCATCGACAACAGGCGCCATCATTTAAACCCAAAGCAGCAAGAAAACCGAGAGAATTTTGAACTAGAATATATTAGGTACCCTCCTCATCAGCCCATATGTAGCATATTTGCTACACCCAAATGTGCCTTTTACTAGCTCAGTCAATAAACTAAACTCGTTGTGCTTGACTGTAGCATAAACCTTACACCATGTAATTTAAGTGCATCACTTGTTCTCGATTCTTTGTGTTCTCAGAAGGTAGCAGCATGTGCTTTAAGAATGCTATTTACCGCAGTGTCAACATGTCTTCGAGAAATAAAGCTAACTTCTGTTTGTTTTTAGTAATTTTGGACTAAAACGTGTTTATAACATGCTCTAACATGGGAATACACCCTACACTATGGAATAAGTTATTGTTTGTTTCATCACGAAAATACAGCAATATATTTTTCTCGACGTAGCACAGGGACTATGTTCGGCAATGACCTATACTTGCACATTCGGTGCCATTGTTTTCATCTTTTTTGGTGTTTGTATTGGCTTTCCTGAGTATTGCACGTATTTCAGTTACTTTCTAATACAAACGGTATTCACTCTGAATATATTCTAAAAGTGTAGTGAATCGCAACAATTGTTTTAAATTTTCTATTTTTATTTTTATTTTATTTTGTACAGAACGGGGCACAAATATAAATTTTCCTTTTATACAATCCAAGCAGGACTGAGGAGAGTTTTATCGAAAAAGTCACGGTGGCCACAATTCCTTCCACTGTTCATTTCAAATCCGAGCCAGTTCTCAGCCTCTAGTGATCTCGATTCGAGGGTTCGTTTAAATTTCTTTTCATTACTCTCAAACCTGACCTATTACCTAGACCTCTAATGACTCTGATATTGACGGGGCTCTACTAATCACAGCCTTTTTACAGCCGCTGTTCGTGGTGAAAGTGTGATGGCAGAAACTGCATTTTAGCAAGACAAATGCAAGCAGATCACGGGATAACTGGACTGAGTATACGTTCTCTGACGGAGTGAAAAGTTGGATACTGCGAAGCAGAGCTGGCCCTGTTGCGGCGGCCAGACGAGGTGTATCCGCAGAACATATTCATGTCCGCAGTCTTACATCTGGCCGCCTTCATTTCAGCTGAATGCACGCAGCCTGTTCGAGGAATTGGCACGCTTTCTCAGATTCCAAATACACTATAGTATAGTCTAAATGACATCTGATGCTTGGTCTGATGAAGATAAATCAGAGTCTAGCGTCCAGTCTGGAATAAGACAGGGGTAGTGCAGGAAATCAGTCGTGCCCTTTTCGAATTAAGGCCGGTATTACACTATCAAATTTCTTTGTCAAAGATGTGATCAAATATTCTGTCAAATATATTTGACGTAGCGCTAGAAGGGGTATTACACTGTCACCAAATTTTTCGTCAAAGCTCAAGATGGCTGACAACAACTTGTTATTAACCGCAGCAGTTGCACATACCGCAATTGCATTGTGTGCACATGCGGAAAAGAAGTGGGGGAAAAAAAAGGAACCATACATACGAGGTTGACAGTCTTAAATTCCTGTGATTACAACTTGATAATAAATTCAGTTGGGAGGAGCACACCACAGAACTGCAGAAACGCCTTAACAAATCTGTATTTGCAATTCGAGTGTTAGCAGACATAGGCAACATAAAAATGAAAAAGCTTGCACACTTTGCCTGCTTTCATTCCATAATGTCATGTGGTATAATATTTTGGGGTAAATCTTCAAGTCAAACAAAATTTTTCAGAGTCCAAAAGCGTGTAATAGTATTATTTGTGGAGTAAATTCACGGACGTCCTGCAGAAACCTCTTCAAAGAACTGGGTAAACTAACTACTGCCTCTCAGTATATTTACTCCTTAATGAAATTTGTCCTAAACAATATATCTCTTTTTTCCAACAGACAACTCAGTTCATACATGCAATACCAGGAACAAAAATGATCTGCACAAGGACTTAAAAGCACTTACTTTAGTTCAAAAAGGGGTCCACTACTCAGGAACACTCATCTTCAATAATTTGCCAGCAAACACAAAAAATTTAGTTACAAATAAAGATCAGTTTAAAAGGAGCCTGGAAGATTTATTAGTGGCCAACTCCTCCTACTCCATTGACGAAATTTTTAATACAAACAAATGATGTATTGTCTTTATTCATACTATTAGTATTGTTATTTCAGCTTAAAAAAATTGATATGTTCCACATCCACGAGGATCTCCTCAGCACGGATCTATGGAACGACAAACTAATCTAATCTGGGTGAAGCCGTGGGTTTTACGACGACACGATAAAAGCATTCAACAAAACTTGTTACGTGAGCTTACAGTGGAATACGTCAAGTCGTACATCAATTACTTAAGAATGGATGAGCATACATTTCTGTATGTGCTCAGTGAAGTGTATCCTCATATCACAAAGCACAATATTCACTTAAGAACTGCTACATCTTCAGAAATCAGAAGACAGGCTCACTGTGACACTCCGATTCCTTGCTACAGGAGAGGGTTATGTTAGGTTAGGTCAGGTCAGGTCTCCAATTCTCTTAATCTATTTTTGTATTCAGGGTGCCTCACGTTGTAAAGCGCCTCATCAGCTTCATACATCTCTATTAATTTTGTAGTTGTCGGCACACACCAATTGTATTTACCGGCAATGTTTATAAAAACACTACAGAGGACAGAACACTGCAGCGATGCTAGTGCTCCATGTGGTAACACGTCACATTGCAGTGAACAGAAGACAAGCGATTTCTTTGATCGAATCTACAGCGAGGCCCTAGATTTGATCAAATATTGGACGACATTTGACAAAGTTCCTATTACACCATCAAATATCTTTGATAAAGATTTTTGACAAAGATATTTGACAAAGATATTTGACAAAGATATTTGACAAATAAATTTGACAAAGAAATTTGACAAAGAAATTTGATAGTGTAATACCGGCCTAACCATCCTACCGTTCAGGTACGGACGAGGACATACGTTTCTCTCCTCTCAAACGCGAGTCCAGTATTTTAATCAGTGCTCCACCTTCCTCTGTAACTGAGCTTCTGTCCTCGTAGTGTCTTAAACCCATGTGCAAATTTTGCCGGCCGGAGTGGCCGAGCGGTTCTAGGCGCTTCAGTCTGGAACCGCGCGACCGCTACGGTCGCAGGTTCGAATCCTGCCTCGGGCATGGATGTGTGTGATGTCTTTAGGTTAGTTAGGTTTAAGTAGTTCTAAGTTCCAGGGGGCTGATGACCTCAGAAGTTAAGTCCCATAATGCTCAGAGCCATTAGAACCATTTTTGAACCACGTGCAAATTCGCTCGGTCTGCGGTAATAAGAACAAGCAGTTTTCGATATATTCGCTTTGATAGTTTTCGAAAGGCTATTTAATACTATGTATGCTTCACCCAGGTGTAGTTTTCGACTTGAAGATTGATTAGAAGACAGAAATGATTTAAGACGCATGTTCAAGTTGGCCGGCAGAGACCAACGGCGAGCACACTTTCTAAAAATGAAGTTTGCTGATTGCAAATTCGGGGAATATATTGGTGGTCATACGTGTTTCGACTGGATAATCATTTTAAAGTAGCCGTTGGGATGAGTGTCGGTCGAAGTCTGTGAGATAATACACTACGTGATCAAAGTATCCGGACACAGCTACGTTATGTGGAGTTGAGCACTAGATGTCACGAGAGGCGGACCCACCAGTATAGTAAAAAGGAGGTGGGGAGTACTGTGCTGTCAGCAGGGGACAGTAACAGCAGGGGAGCTCAGTGACTTCGAATGGGGACTAGTCATTGGATGTCACCTGAGTAACGAATTCATCAGGGACATTTTAACACTCATAAAACTGCTGAAGTCGACTGTCGGTGATGTGACTGTTAAGTGGAAACGCGGAGGAACGACAGCAGCTAAACTAAGACCAAGCCGACCTCACGTACTGACGGACAGGGGGCGTAGGACATTACAGAAGATGGTGGGAAAAAGAGCTGCTTGAAATAAGTGGAAGGAGTTTTAAAGTGCTACCAGCAGTCCAGCTAGCATAATGACTGGGTGTAGATACAAGAGCACCAATCTTCGCCGGTGGGCGGAAGATTACTTTAACTTGATGTTTCCTCAGGATCCTGCCTGCCTGCCTTAGACGAAAGGTTGCCGACGTATGGAAGGAACACCCGGGACTCGAGCAGCTCCCTGTCTTCTTCAGCTTGTGGGTGGTCACGTTTCTTCCGCCTTAGCGCTGTACTAATCTGATGTGGAGAGTAACCACCATCTTTGAACACAGACTGTAGATGTTCTAGTTCCTTTGTAAGGCTGTCACCATCATTCCGGCCACCGGCGAATATTGGTGCTCTTCTCGGTTTGGTAAATGACGATCTGGGACTGCGGAAGGTCGGAATTTACAAAATCCCCTGTCATTGTGGCAAAGTTTACGTAGGTCAGACGACACGCACAGTACGTGAAAGGTGCATTGAACAGGAGCGCCACACTCGCCTTTTGCAGCGCTGTAAGTCGACCGTAGCTGAGCATTGTATTACCACAAGTTAATCTACGGATTATTCTGCCACAATAATCATGGCCGCGGCGAAATCCTTGTCGGATTTAGTAATTGAAGAATCAGTGGAAATACGTCTAATACAAGATTTCACAAATCGTGACGGCGGCTTCCAACTGCACAAGGCTGGGGACCCAGTAGTCTCATTAATTTCTTCTGAGAGAAAACGTTTAATTCATAGTGACACGTCTGGCGACATCTGACGTTTGTTTTTAGTACCACAAGCGAGCGTTCCACAGAGGGCGGACATGTAGTTTCACCTTTACGTGTGCGCCTGCGCGCCTCAAATGGGACAGTATTTGCAGAGGGCACGGTTTTCGATACAGGGCGCTCCTGTGGCGGCCGCCAATGCACATGCATCTCCGCGCCAATTTTTGCTATAAAGCCGACACCGGGAACTTGCAGTCTCACGTAGCGGACATTCACCTGAAGAAGTCTGGACAGTTGCCAGCCGAAATATCGTGGCAAGATGCCAACTTGATCCGGTTGCAATCCCGAAACCTCCTATAACATTCAGTACTCCGGAAAAGCTTAAAGAATCACAACTTCAAGAAAAGCCGTCATAAGCATGACAAGCACAAAATATATATAAAGGAAGGCACTGAAGATACACACACACACACACACACACACACACACACACACACACACACACACAAAGTTTTCATCATCCCGGTTCCCAGAAATCCTGAAGACAGACGTTGACTGTGGATATTGTATCACAGACACAGTCCCTCTGACTGTTCAGAGATGTCACTAAACCCGCCCAAAGATGTAAACAACCATGCATGAGCAGCGCGTATTACACTGAAGGGGACCGACAGCCGATCAGTTCCAGTCATTCCACCAGGAAGCAGGTACACGGCTTGTGTTTTCTGTAGTTCAACCATGCCCAGACGGTCAATACCGCGGTTCGATCGCGTCCGCGTTGTAACTTTGTGCCAGGAAGGGCTCTCAACAAGGGAAGTGTCCAGGCGTCTCGGAGTGAGCCAAAGCGATGTTGTTCGGACATGGAGGAGATGCAGAGAGACAGGAACTGTCGATGACATGCCTCGCTCAGGACGCGCAAGGGCTACTACTGCAGCGGATGTCCGCTATCTACGGATTACGGCTCGGAGGAACCCTGACAGCAACGCCAACATGTTGAATAATGCTTCTCGTGCAGCCACAGGACTTCGCGTTACGACTCAAACTGTGCGCAATAGGCTGCGTGATGCGCAACTTCACTCCCGACGTCCATAGTGAGGTCCATGTTTGCAACCACGACACCATGCAGCGCCGTACAGATGGGCCCAACAACATGCCGAATGGACCGCTCAGGATTGGCATCACGTTCTCTTAACCGATGAGCGTCGAATATGCCTTCAACCAGATAATTTCGGAGACGTGTTTGGAGACAACCCGGTCAGGCTGAACGCCTTAGACACACTGTCCAGCGAGTGCAGCAAGGTGGAGGTTCCCTGGCGTTTTGGGGTGGCATTATGTGGGGCCGACGTACGCCACTGGTGGTCATGGAAGGCGGCGTAACGGCTGTGCGATACGTGAATGCCATCCTCCGACCGATAGTGCAACCTTATCGGCAGCATATTGGCGAGGCATTCGTCTTCATGGACGACAATTCGCGCCCCCATCGTGCACATCTTGTGAATGACTTCCTTCAGGATAACGACATCACCCGACTAGAGTGGCCAGCATGTTCTCCAGACATGAACCCTATCGAACATGCCTGGGATAGATTGAAAAGGACTGTTTATGGAGGACATGACCCACCAGCCACTCTGAGGGATCTACACCGAATCGCCGTTGAGGAGTGGGACAATCTTGAACAACAGTGCCCTGTTGAACTTGTGGATAGTACGCCACGACGAATACAGGCATGCATCAATGCAAGAGGGCGTGCTACTGGGTATTAGAGGTTCCGGTGTGTACAGCAATCTGGACCACCAGCTCTGAAGGTCTCGCTGTATGGTGGTACAATACGCAATGTGTGGTTTTCAGGAGCAAGGAAAAGGGCGGAAATGATGTTTATATTGATCTCCATTCCAATTTTCTGCACAGGTTCCGGAACTCTCGGAACCGAGGTGATGCAAAACTTTTTTTGATGTGTGTGTATATACGCTCACCCATGTATCACGTGACAGTAACAGTGCCCCAGAAAAATCTCCCGTTTTGAGAAAAATTTCATCACATAAACTATAAAAAACATTTGTTTCGAATAGTCGTGATGAATATGCAAAACTTTTTCTGAGCCGAAAAAGTAGAAACGTCACGTCTTGTCTGGGTGTAAAAGTTGTCAACGGAAATAATTAAGTTCATAAAAACGCTTGTGGTATTGAACTGCAAAGAAATAAAATCAGCTGAGAGTGCTGATGCTCTTCAGAGGCGAAAGAAGTGCGTGTGGCTGGGCTGGAAGCCCCACCTCCAGGGAGTCCTTCAGCCTGGTGCAAGCCTTTCTAGTCGGCGCCAAGTGCTCTGCTGCATTTCAGAAACATTGGAATGAATGTATTTTGGATACCGTTCTGTGTTGTATGTTTTAGACAGCAGCAGGTCAGGTGCATTCTACAGCAAACAAAGATATGCTCAGTGGAATGACTAATCGTGACATGCACTGAACCGAAAATTTATATTGTGTTCAACTAGCGCTTACGGAAGTCAGGCGTTATGAGACATAAAAACTACTGATGATGGCTAACAGTAGCAGGCGAAATATGTTTGGTTGAGAACAGTAATAAACATCAGTTGTCGTAGACGGATAACACTAGTTCTCGTCTGTACGATAAACATAATTGAAATAGCAACTGACGAATAGCTGCAACAGTGAAACTACCTAATGTGTCTGAAACATTCAACCAAATCATGTGTGGTGTGGTGTGGTGTAATATATAGTTAAACATGAGGAAGCATTCGTGCGTGCGGATTTTGGAAGCAGTAATGGTTACAGTTGAAAAGTATATAACGAACAGCAATAGAACACATTTTTAATGATTTTTTAAAAAGATTAATACCTGCGAGTGGTCTCTATAAGTAGACTCTCCTTTGATTTCGGAAAAACACAGTACATTCATGTCTGTACAATAAACAGAAAACAGCATTTAAAGTAACACATGAACAGGAATCAGTAAATAGGGAAGAGTGATCCTAATTTTGGTAAAAATTTGAACTGGAAGAGATGTATTACTGTGCTTCCCAGACAGATGAGTTCAGTAACTTTTGCTCATCGCATAAGAGCTTGTCTTGAGAACAAACCAATCAATACGAAACTTCATGGCAGATTGAACTGTGATCCGGACCTGGGTGGTTGGCCTTTGGTGGCCAAGTGCTCAATCGACTGATCTAGCCAAGCACTACTCATGACGTTCTCTCACAACTTCACTTCAGCCAGTATCTCATCTCCGCTGGAGACAAATCAATATTTTAACATGTTTTACAATGTTGTATTCATTGATATCTCATGGCACATTTTTTTACTTAAAAATAAAATGCTGATCACACCCCAAAACTGAGTAGTAAGAATAATGTGGTGTTCACTGACATATAGCAAGCGCCTCTTGAACGAGGAAGGCATTGTAACTGCACCTTCACGTACGTTAATTAAATTCACTATAAACAAACATTCGCAATTTGAGGATAAATTCAAGATGAAAAATTGCGCTTTGTTACTAAACCTGTTTGTGGCTCGAAACGTGATCAGTGTGTTGCCACAAAAATTGTAGACATTTTATGTTAGTGGCAAATTAACAGAATGACTGCAAAGTAAGTTTTAAATCCAATACTAAATCACTTCTTTTTGACAACTCCTCCTATTCTATGTAATAATAGTAAAGGAAACGCTGATAGATGGTGTAACATAGTAAATGGGTCAAATGGCTCTGAGCACTATGGGACTTAACATCTATGGTCATCAGTCCCCTAGAACTTAGAACTACTTAAACATAACCAACCTAAGGACACCCAGTCATCACGAGGCAGAGAAAAATCCCTGACCCCGCCGGGAATCGAACCCGGGAACCCGAGCGCGGGAAGCGAGAACGCTACCGCACGACCACGAGTTGCGGGCTGTAACATAGTAGATCCAGAGGGAAGATACTTCAACCTTTGCCGAAATTTGGGTGGCGGGTGTTTTACAACATGACGCAGCCCTACACACAGAAAACTTTTACATTCAACAGATACTGGTGTCTAATTTATACTTAAATTTCCATTTAATTTGTAACATGAGTGGTGACAAATACGATTTGCTCATTTACAGAGTAATAATGGATTATGACTCATTCTGTTTGTTACCATAATCACTAAAGTAATATAGTCACGGAAGAAACAGTGACAGCAAGGGATAAAATTAGGGAATAATCACCTTTGTTCTGTGAAAATACCTGTATATCAGTGAATATGAGTGCAACATGCAATACCCGTAACAAGGAAGGATCCAGATTCTTGTAGGCACCTATGTACAGATGCAAAAATACTGTGATGAGGTTGTCATCGTCGCTAAATCTGTCCCCACCGCTGTGTATCACTGTTAATGTACAATTAACACTGCCGGAAAAAGAAACACGAGACATAACAAAGCAGTGAGAACGAAGTCTTTCGCGACAGGACAGTTGTACAAAACATTGCCGCGTCAATTCAGGGCAAAACCTCAAGCTTCCGACGATTTCCACCATCGTCTTCGTCAGGAGCAACTGTTTGTCAGAATTGTTGCTGTGGTGGCCTTCCCAAAGAGGGCTTCTTATTGGTCGGTAGTTACGTCGTGCAGTCGCAGATGTCGTCAACGTCTGCGCTGGTGGCGCCACCACTCCCGCCGTAGCGTAAACATAGTGACGAGTATCTCCTCTGGCTATTCTCTGCATCAAGAGCACGCTTTCATGCACCGCTAAGATTATATCCGCCGTCACGGTTGAAGGTTTTCTCACTTATTCCTATTTCTACAGCCTCTTTAATTATAGAGTCCGAGTATGTGGAAGCCTGGGACAAAACTTTTGTTTTCTTCAAACATTGTTTTATGTTTGTCAGTCTGTGCTCAGCAACTGCATATTTATACAGATTTAGATTTTTAATATGCCGTTGACGTTCTGCACAGCGGTCGGAATCGGTGCGGATTGACTGACCGATGTAATTGCTTCCGCACATGGGATATTTTTAATCCCGGGAATCCTCAGGCCGAGACTGTCCTTAATAGGGCGTAGTATCTGATTTACCTTCTTAGGAGGGCGGAAAATACGTCTGATACTTTCTTCCCAAGCCTCTGCCTATTTTGCTGGATGTAGCGCCGCAAAAGGGAAGGAATGCAGTCGGTGGCTCATCAGGTGAGTGTTCAACATTTCCTCGTTTACTTTTCTTGGAGAACACTGACCTGATACCACATTATCCACGAGTTAAAAAATGGTTCAAATAGCTCTGAGCACTATGGGACTTAACGTCTGAGGTCATTAGTCCCCTAGAACTTAGAACTACTTAAACCTAACTGACCTAGGGACATCACAAACATCCAAGCCCGAGGCAGGATTCGAACCTGCGACCGTAGCGGTCGCGCGGTTCCACACTGTAGCGCCTAGAACCGCTCGGCCACCCCGGCCGGCTATCCGTGAGTCCTGGGAAGACGAAGTATCAGATATATTTTCCGCCCTCCTAAGAAAGTAAAACAGATACTACGTCCCTTTAAGGACAGTCCCGGCCTCAGGATTCCTGGGATTTACAGTATCCCGTGTGAGTGCGGAAGCAGTTACATCGGTCAGTCCATCCGCACCGTTTCCGACTGCTGTACAGACGTCTCTCGTTTGCCTGGACAAACGTCCTTTCTTTAGCATCTTTCCTTCCACTCGCAATACTGAAACAGTATGTGCGAGATTATTCTCTCAAAGTTAATTCCTAGATTTAATAACTACGCCATTTGCTAGGATTGTTGGATCAAGTCTTACTATAAAAGTTATAGCGTGCTCGCAGTAGATCGCGAAGTGGGTAATTACGAATGACAGTGTACCTGGACGCAGTTGTGCTGGGTATCAAGGGCACCGCGCCTATTCATCACCGATTTCATTCAAATTTGTGTGTATGCAGGGCTTGGCCAGAAATGAAAGTGACGAAAGTGGGAACTCCAGATCGCCAAGCGTTCAGGAAAAATAGCGGTTTTATGTTAGGATAGTTTCCACGCAGCAGAAAGAGTACAGTCGGGTCGAGTCCCTATGCAGAGACTTTATTTTCAATTTTTATGTTATTTACTCTGCAAATAAACCGAGATAATGTTCAGTATATTGCATTTATTAATTATTTAATTAAATAGCAGGAAAAGGTGAGAGGTGGCAGAAGCACCCTCTCATATTTCTATCTTACTCTGAGTAATTCGATTTTCCTCTCTAATTGCATGCGGTGAAATGTTGCTATTCCTTCACACACGGACTTCCCACGCAGCGTTTCTCGTCACCCGGGTGGTCCGGTGACAGGCGGGCTCTGCTGATCTTAAAAGGGTTAAGCCGACAGGTGTGAGGGAGTCGAGTGAATGCTTTCCAGACGCTGACATTGTCATAATAACGGCGGAGACACGCCGGCAGGGGCCTGAAGGAGCGACTGGGCTAGAGATCCCGTTACTTCACAGAAACTTAGCGAAAACACTTTCTGGCGGGCTACCAGCGAGGCGTGGGAGTGACTTGTGTTCCCAAGCAGTCTTGGCGGGCAAATTCTTGCGTTTTCTGCAAAATCGTAACTGTGATTGGCTTGCTCAGGGCATAGCTCCGTGACGTAGCAAAATTGGCACAGAAGTTGGCGCCAAGAATCACCATTGGTGGAATGGTAGTGCTTCGGCAATAGAGTGGAATTTTCCGCTGGTTTTTGAGTTGCTGATTGGAACGTTTAACCACGGCCACTGTCGTGAGGGGCGGGAATGTTCTGTGTTCGGTTTGTACGGGTGCTCTTGTGGGAGTCGGCTCTTGCCTTTCAGTCGGAGTAGGTTACAAGACTGAGCTCTCGCTGCTCTGGACAGCCTGCCTTCCGTTGGCTGTCTAATACACTTTTATTTGATTGTAACTGTTTAACGAAGTTGCTGAAGTTTCGACTTCAACGTTACTTTCCGAGTACAGTTGGCAATTGAGCGTTCTGCATACAAACGGCCTATGTTGTCTGTCTTGGGCAGTTTTGGCTAAGGTTGACTGTATCGGAGTTACTGTGTGACTTCACTTGTTAAAATCAATCACTGTACCGTCAGTGATTGTGTGGCGAGCCTTCTTCGTCTCCCTCAGAGGCGCATTTGTATTGATAGGAAGTCTTTAGTCTGGAACAACCAGACCAGGACAATTTGTTTCGGGCTATACTCGCGACATTTTCATCACCACGACGGGACGTCGAAGCAACCAGCCATAGCTTCCGGTACGCCAGATCGTGTCCTTGTAGTTAAGAAGACAGCTTGGTAATGTACGTACGCAGCACCGGCAGATTAGGGAATTTGCACTGTGATAATCAGAGCTCAGCAGAGCGCGCCTGTTCGTCTTTTTCTAACTTTGTTCTGTCTTCGGTGTTCATTGTCTGAGTCCTCACTACTGTAGCAGCAATTAATGTTGGGTTGGTTGTGTGTTTCTCTTAAGATTTGAGTTGCAAGGGATTGGCTCCACATACCACTTCGTCATAAATGTCACAACCTAGTTTATGGACAACTTCACCTTCACAGCATTTATTTGAGTATCCAATTTGATCCATTTTGATGTATTGTAAATGTTTCATGTGTTTTGTTTATGATTTTGAGTTTAGTCACAATAAATCAAATTGTTATTTTGGACAGAACTTTCATTCCGTTAATCGGTAGAGCAACCCTTTCATTTCTCACAACGTTACTGAAACTTTCCTTTATTTAATTAATGTCTATCAAATTAAATTATTGCAGGTGCCAAACTCTTTTCTACTCCACTTGCAGGGTCGATTACAGTCACTTCGCGGTTCTTCTTAATCCATGTGCAACAGCAAAAGTAGGAGTTAGAAAAGGGGGGGCTTAGAGCATCATTTCCATATGAATATTCGAGAAGAATATAGTTAAATACACTGCTAGCCCCAGCACCTCGCAAAGGAAGGGCAAATTTCCAAGAATGGATTGCACGTAACAGCGTCCACGAGGATTCTGCTCATAACTTTCCAAGAATGGACTGTAATCAGTGTGTACAGGACTTTGTATTCCGTTAGTTTCATTTTGATCTTCGAGCAGCTCTCGGCAGCTGCACGAGAGCAATAGATGGGAACAACGGTACCAATGAATACGGAGCTCGTTCGCTTGATAGCTCTCGGCCGAGTAACGTGACTTTTTTGAGGATAATGTGAAAAATCAGTGAAAATACTATTTTCCTACTGAAACTTTGAAACAACCGTATAATTTCAAAAATGCAGCGTTTATAATGTACGCAAGGTGTTGATAAAATTGCTGCTTCTCCTGTTTTTGCTATGAATACACCACAGCACATGTAAATCATCAACTGTAAAATAATAAAATCATCAACTGTAAAATAATAAAAGTATCTAATTTTATATACGAAGTTCTCGTGACATCTTACGATCCCTTTCTGGAAATTTATTTACAATCCCACATTTTCCTTTGCCTTTATTTTCATGCCAGTTATGAAAATATTAATAAATACTTATTGAGCATTATTTCGGTTTATTTTCGGTGTAAATGACAAACACTGAAAGCAAAAAAACAAAAAAGTTCCCACGTAGAGACTCGGCCCCAAGGCCATCGAATTTACGTTCTGTGTTCTTTCCGTTGCATCAACAGATGTTTGGAAACAACGCCAACATAAATGGTTCATGGCTAGCCTGACCAACGAAAGATGCTATTTCTAGTCCATCTGGAGGTTCCACTTCTATCACTTTCATTAATGGCCAAGTCCTGCATACACCATACGAGTATGCGCAGTTCCCTTGTAAGCCTGGGGGCGGCGGGCGGTAACTGTTGCTAAGAGTCGTCGACCACGAGGTCGCTGGAGGCGGCCTTTCACGCCTGGAATAGACCAACTTCTTAGAAATTTCCAACGGTACTTCACTAAACAAACTGCTTAAGTGCTGAAAGGGGAAGGCTGATTAGAGTGTAACGCCGCGTCAATGTCGAAACCATTTGCGATGTAGTACTAGCTCCAATTTGACAAGGATCGGGAGGAATTGTCCTAACTCCTACCTCAGATGACAGTTGCAATTATGAACTGCAACCAGTCGCAGTGTTTATGGGTTATTAATGTTATAAAATAAATTAATCTTGTAAAGTACGAATGATGAAAGATGCTTAAAAAGCTGAACACGTGACGGAAGCCAAATGTGGCTTCCGGACAGTGATTTGTCATTTCTGCTGCCAAATTTAGGGATGGGGTGACTGTGACTGTTCACTGAAAATTAAGCCTTTACACTGCCGGTACCAACCTGACGAATTACAATGTGAAGCGAATCTGTGAAGTGTGAAGTCAGTATGTCGAGTACTATAATCAAAAACTTTTAAGCTTGTTTATGAAAATATGCTTCACCAGGAAGAATTTTAAGGTCTGGACACCAGTATGTAACAACAACGGCGGATGAAAGAGCAGCGACGAAACACAGTACGAAAATCACAGTTACCTCGTACAACTTTCACATGCAACAGACAATGATTCCTTATCGTTCATTCATTAGAAAACAAACTCTCCGTGAGTAAGAGAAGTGAAACATCAGCTACATCTCAGAAGACCCTACATCACTAACGTCGCAGTACTTAGGTTAAGCTTAGTACAGTAATGTGACACATAAACCTAATGGTCTCCTGACGAAAGCATAGCGACATGTTTTAATTGGTAGGAAAATATACATAGCATTAAATGATATTTTTGTGATTGGCTTCGACATTATAAAAACTTAATTTTAGTGATTCATATGTTTTTGTACACTACGGCAAAGGAATCTTCCCATAAAATATGTGAAGTTTGGAAGGAAAAGGCGATGAGTGAATCATTAATTTCGTTGCGTGGGATTACTCATTCCGTGTAAAGGACAATGCTGAAGAAGTACTTCAGGAACTGATGGAAATGGTTAATGTGATGACTGGAACTTGAAGCTACAATCTTTCCTAGCTGTATAAATTGAAACTGTTTCTGCCGTGACATCTGGCGACATATTTGCCTTTCGAGCATCGGAGTGCTGCAAGTTATAGTGAAGGTTGACTGCGTGTGTACTTGGTATCGTGACGAGAAACGTGTTACTCCACTCACTAACTTAGCTTTCCTTAGGATTCTGCCAATAATTCGCTTTCATCACCGCTACATTTGCTTGTTTCACCTTAAATTGCTCCGGACATATTCTCCTACATACCCTACGACAGTGAGTGATCGCCGATCGTGTAGTCAAACTATTTACTTTAAGACTTAGCTGCCAGGCTTTGCACCAGAGACTGACAATCTCTGAGTATTCCTGCATTTTGTAACAAGTTTTTAACGATGTGAGTTCTCAGATAACTGTATGACATGTCTTTGACACTACACCAGACGCTACCTTCAGTTCAGGCCATCTCTCTCACCGTCTTCACCCTCCCCACCTTCCGATAAAATGAGGAAAGATGTTATCTAGGAAGTCTTAAGTTCAGTTATATAACTGGCTGATCAGAAGTGTCCAGACGCCCCTAGATAACGCAGAATTGACCACTAGATCTTATGGAAGGGAGTCTCGCCAGTATAAAAGGAGACAGGATGTCCAGTAGAGTCAGTAGAGAAGCAATAATAGCAGAGCTCAGTGACTTCCAACACGGACTGGTCATTGGATGTCACATCAAGGGAATTTCAGCAGTCCTAAAGCTGCCAAAGTCGACTCTTGGTGATGGGTGATGTGATTGTGAAGTAGAAACGCGAAGGAACCACAGCAGCTAAATCAAGTCAAGCAAACCTCGCGTACTGACAGACAGGGAAAGTCGAACATTGCAGAGGTTTACTGTAAAAAAAAAAAAAAAAAAAAGCACGAAATAAGTAGAAGTAATCACTCATGAGTTCCAAAGTGCCACTAATAGTCCTCCTAACACATTGACTGTGTGTAGTGAGTTAAAACGAATGTGGCACAGCGGTCGATCAGCTCCTCATTAGCTACAAATTTCTGTAGTCAGTGCTAAAAGGTGCTTGAGTTGGTGCAGAGAGAGACACCTCTGGACAGTGGATGAATGGAAACGAGTGATATGGAATGACTATCCACGCTTTACCATGTGGCAATCTGATGGAAGGATCTGGGTTTGGCCAGTGCCTGGAGAAAGTTACGTGCCATCGTGCGTAGAAGTATGGATGAGGTGGTGTCACCGTATGGAGGGAGGGGGTGAATTTTTGGTTGGGGTGTGATCCCCTTATTGCGTTTAAAACCCGTAAATGTGGAAGGATAAGAACGCATTTTACAGCATTGCGCACTGCGCTCGGTAGAGGAACAGATCGGAGACGATTATTCATTGTATCAGCATGACAATTCACCCAGTCCTACACCGGCATTCACGAGGCAGTGGTCTGCGGAAAATAACTTTCCTGAAATGGACTACCCTGCTCGGAGTCCCGACCTAAACCCAACTGAATACCTTTTGGACGAGTCAGAACATCGACTCCGCTCTAGGCGCCAGCATCCCACTACCTTTTCTCGTTTCGGCTCTTTAGGAAGAATAGTTTGCCATTCCCGCACAGACATCTCACTGAATGTGTCCACAGCAGAGTTCAAGCGGCCATAAATGCGATAGGTGGACACACCCCATATTAATGTCCACTACTAAGTATTCGGATAATTCTGATCAGATAGTGCGCTGCAATTATATTTCGTAAGCTCGTATTTTTTAGAAGGCGACAGTGCACAACTGTATCGAATTGAAAATTGCTTATTTTCGAGGTCCTTACGCGAAATGCTTAATGGAAGCGACAGAATTTTTTCGGTGTGTTCTTCGAATGCGGGTACTCCTAATATACCCAACAGGGCTGTGCGAGAACAACGTCATTTTTCTTCCAAAATTTCCCATTTGAAGTTCACTGAGCATTCCTGTTATACTTTATTATGGGATAAGTGACCTTTTATGATGCTTCTAGTGCCTGTCTGAATTCATCCTGAGTTTTTCATTCATAATACTTCAAATGCTGGAGAAGTTATGTATAAGACACGATACTGGCTTTCCTATGAAACAAAAGCGGAGCTGTTATTTTGCATTATCTGCAGTAGATCATGTATCCATGCAGAGGAATTCATTTCGAAGTGTAGAAGGGGAAAATACCTGATTGTGAAAGACGTAGGTGCTAAGAGATTCCTTCAGCACGTGCCTGCCTGTTGTTGACCACCTGCAATTGTCCCCTTCAACGAAATCACAAGAATCGCTCTTATATGATCCCATGAGACATGGCTATCACGCTCTATGACCTGCTAATGATAACGCTTACTGCTTTTAATGGCGTCGCTTTTTTCGGAAGTCATGGAGATAAGTTCTTTCGCCCGAATATTAACCGCTGTGCCCGCATCTCGTGGTCGTGCGGTAGCGTTCTCGCTTCCCGCGCCCGGGTTCCCGGGTTCGATTCCCGGCGGGGTTAGGGATTTTCTCTCCCTCGTGATGGCTGGGTGTTGTGTGTTGTCCTTAGGTTAGTTAGGTTTAAGTAGTTCTAAGTTCTAGGGGACTGATGACCATAGATGTTAAGTCCCATAGTGCTCAGAGCCATTTTTATTAACCGCTGTGCCGATTACCTACGTCCTACAGGGAACTTCTTGGTCTTCAAATATTTTACTATAAGCTACGCTATTGAATAAGGTGTCGTTCCTAATAACGCCATGGGATACAGGAATTAATGTGATCGATACACAAAGAGGAACAGTACAATATAGTTTATCCACGTCTTTGAGAAGATGTGATTAAGTCTCTGGTCGTCTTTACTTTTTATAGCTCCTGGAAAACGCTAGGCTTGCCCCTTTAACTCGGTTACGACCAATTCGATTCTCTACAAATCCTTCTTAAGGCACAACTATGTTGAAATGAAGAAACCGTTAATAAGGGAGGAAACTGGCTGTTAGTCAAGACTGATTCCGATGTGGCAGGAGTGGCCACGCGGATAGAAGCGCCATGTCACGGATTGCGCGGCCTCTCCCGCCGGTGGTACGACTCCTCCCCCGGGCGTGTGTGTGTGTGTGTGTGTGTGTGTGTGTGTGTGTGTGTGTGTTGTTCTTAGTATAAGTTCGTTTAAATAGTGTGTGAGTCTAGGGACCGATGATCTCAGCTGTTTGGTTCCTTAGGAATTCACAAACATTTGAACATTCGATGTGGCAGTTTCTAAACCAGGAAGTTGGGGGGGGGGGGGTATCCGGCGTGGCGCCGGGGGGGGGTGGGGGGGCGCAAGGGGTTGTGTAGCCTGTTGTGGGGTTGTGAATCACTGAGGGCTACGGCGAGGACAAAGCCTCTCTGTCGTTTCTAGGTCCCCAGTTCCATACAAAACAATACAATACTTGTTACTCAAGGTCAATGGTCGTGTTCGGATATTTCGTCACCTGGCGACCGGCTGCCCGAAACATGCAGCGCACTACTGACGCAGGCCTGTGGAGGCAGTATTGCGGCTACCTTTCAAGGACGTGTTGAATGCCTGTGACGTATAATCGCTCTCTGGAACGACAAATATATTGAGATCGAGCTACAGAGCAGCAAACATTTTAAATATACTTATGTTAATATCAAACTCTCGTATGTGGACTAAATGTCAGTCAAATATATACAGAACATTGCGTTTTCAGAATATATGACGTGATAGTATAATATGTAAAAATTCTCGACTGATCATGATTTCAGTTAAGTCGTCGTCCTAGAGATCACCTCAGTTACAACATTTTGAAATAGGCACACCAATATTGAGAATATTAATGACAAATTTAAAGCACTGCAAGAGTTAGTGAGGAAGAACATTTACATTTTTGGGTGTGCATACTCATGAGAATTCAAATTGAAAAAAAAAGAAAAAAAATCATTTTGACATTTGTAAACAACCCTGAACAGCCACGTCTGCAATTCGTGTCACGGTAAGTTTTGCAGTGAAACAAAACAGTAAGTTAACACATGATGTTGATTTTTAATAAATATCATCATATGGAATTGTACTCTCGGGTAACTCAGACATAAGAACAGTAATTTTAATTGCCAGATGATAGTCATAAGAACATTATCTGGTGTTTATCTGCAATCAACTTATACACAACTGTTTAAAGGGGCATCACAATTCATTGTTGCAATTAATTCGTTAGATTCCAAAAGCAATGATAACGCCCATAATTATACCATCAAAAGAAGAAATAACTATTACTCCTCTTTAAAACTGACTTTACCTCAGAAAGGTATGAGTAATCCTGCTATTATGGTCATTGATCACTTATCCAATGACATAAAATGCCTGATGAATAGAAATACAAAATTTGAAACGAGGGTAAAAAAGTTCCTTTTGGGTTAATATTTCTATTACTATTCAGTAACCTGTAGTTTATTCACTGGGAAAAAATTACATACTATTGTTATTAAACCAATTACTATTTTTTGTTGTATAAAATCCTTTGAAATCCCCTGTATTTTAAGAAGTTAACGTGGTATAAATTTCTTCATTTTTCTTCGTTACCATGTACTGTGCTAGTGATCAAAGAAATGTGTGTGTAACTAAATGGCCGGCCGCGGTGGTCTAGCGGTTCTAGGCGCTCAGTCCGGAGCCGCGCGATTGCTATGGTCGCAGGTTCGAATCCTACCTCGGGCATTGATGTGTGTGATGTCCTTAGGTTAGTTAGGTTTAAGTAGTTCTAAGTTCTAGGGGACCGATGACCATGGATGTTAAGTCCCATAGTGCTCAGAGCCATTTGAACCATTTTGTAACTTAATGAACGAATTAAACTAACTTTTAGCCTGTTCCATTCGGGTATGAAGAGACGGATGAAAACGGTACGTATGCCCCATTATCTTGCTTTGCTTATGTTCAAGGTCTCTACGCGAAATGCTCGATGGAAGCGACAGAATTTTTTTCAAGTGTTCTTCGAATGCTGGTACTCAAAATATACCCAACAGGACTATGCGAGAACAACGTCATCTTTCTTCTAAAAATTCCCATTTTAAGTTCGCTGAGCATCCCTGTTATACCTTAGTACCGGATAGGTGACCTATTCTGATGCTACAGGTGCCTTTCTGAATTCATCCTGAATCTGTCATTCACAGTGCTTGAAATGATGGAGCAGCTCTGTGGAAGAGACCGCAGTAGCTGCTTGTAAACAATTTCCTTTAGATGTGCTCTCAATTTCCCCAGAATGCTATCAACTAATCTAATTCTTCCATCGAACTTCCCGAAGACTCATTTTAAGTATTAGTCACATTTCAGCTCTGAAACATTCTGACTTGTGAGCGTCTCGGCATTTAAAGTTAGTACGACATGGAAGCAGTTTACGGAAGCTTCTACATTTACAGACCGTAAATGTGAGGCCACATCGTTCCCTCGTTGTCTGAGATAGAGCATGTTGATACAGAGGCAACAGGCAATATGCCATGAAAGCAGTATAAACTAATAGCATTCTAGTCTCACACGTAAAAATAAAACTGGGAGCAAAATGATCACGGGAATTCAGTCTTTACGTCGTGGAGAATGTTATGATTTCACATGTGCTTATCCAGTTTGCGTCTGGTTTATAGGGAACCACAGAGAAGAGTCTGCTCTCCCTCAAATGTATCGTTCATATAAGCGATGAATCAGTACAGATATCAGAAAAAGTACTCCTACTGCTCCATTTGCCAGGTATAAATCAAAGTGAATATTCTCATTAACACCATATTACATTATAGTTGATACAGGAGTAAAATTATATGTGCATGAAACTTCCTAGCCCGTGGACAGGGACTGTCTCCGGCAATACACTTGGTAGTTATGGAAGATACGTACTCACTTGGGCTGCAGGCCGAGTAGATCTGGAAGACGCAGGGGGAGAGTTGGAGTGAACGAAGTCCCTCGACGTCTCTTGGCGTCCAAAGCTAGACGTCGAATCGCCTTAGGTTTTCCAGCGCCAGTGCTAAAACAGAAATTACCCTCTCTGTTATTCTAAGGCGGCAGGAATCTCCACATTCTAAGCTGCAAATACACTAAGTGAAACATGTTACTCTCTTGGAGCAGCAATAATCGTTGTCGAAATCACTCTGTTCACAGACACACACACACACACACACACACACACACACACACACACACACACACACACACACATACACACACATATTGAGTCATTCCACAAAATGATCAGCTAGAACCTTTGTGCATACAGTTCTAACTCTAACGGCTACTTTTACGAGGGATATTCGGAAAGTAAGGAACGATCGGTGGCGAAACCACAGTGAATATAAAAACTGTTTATTTGTAGCAGTTAGCTACTACATCTTCCAGCTACTTCTCTACATAGTCACCGCATCTGTAGCAGCATTGTACCAGCTTTCCAGTACCCTCGTCATAGGAAGGAACCGCCTGTGCTTTCCGACAATTTTAAAAAATGGTTCAAATGGCTCTGAGCACTATGCGACGTAACTTCTAAGGTCATCAGTCGCCTAGAACTTAGAACTAATTAAACCTAACCAACCTAAGGACATCACACACATCCATGCCCGAGGCAGGATTCGAACCTGCGACCGTAGCGGTCGCTCGGTTCCCGACTGTAGCGCCCAGAACCGCACGGCCACATGCGGCCGGCCCGACAATTTTATACGCTGGACTGCAGCTCTTTGTCTGTGCCAAAATGTTGTCTTCGTACCCAACGGATCATTTGAGCAGAGACGAAAATCAGAGGGAGCCAATTCCGTGCTGTATGATAGGTGCTCAAACATTTCCCAGCGAAAACGCTGCAGGAGCGTTCTTATTGCCCCTGAAATGTGCGGCCGAGAAATGTCATAAAGAAGGAACTATATGGCAGTTGCGTTATATGGGGTTTCATGAAATCAGGCGAAATCTCTCGGTAGGCATCCACACTTGGCGGGAGACATTATTTTCTAGGCATCTTTACGCTCTCATTGTGCTCAAGGGCCGGCCGCGGTGGCCGAGCGGTTCTAGGCGCTTCAGTCCGGAACCGCGCGACTGCTACGGTCGCAGGTTCGAACCCTGCCTCGGGCATGGATGTGTGTGATGTCCTGAGGTTAGTTAGGTTTAAGTAGTTCTAAGTTCTAGGGGACTGATGACCTTATATGTGAAGTCCCATAGTGCTCAGAGCCATTTGTGCTCAAGGAACTGAGAAGAGCGAATTGACGCTATCTACTCTCATATAAGAGACACTGCTAAACACATCTGTGAAAAGCCTCATCGGATTTTCACTGTGGTTTCCATTTCGCGACCATGCGTTCCTTACTTTCCGAATAGTCCTGGTATGTGTAGATCTGTATCTGTCTTGGTCATTTTCAATTTGTAGGACTTTTTGTTTTAAATTATGCCACCACTCAACTTTATCCAAACGGTTTGGCTTAATGGCAACATAATGTTCGCGTGGAACTGTTGTGACAGTTAAGGTCTGAAGTGAGTTAATGTGAGTCTCGGCACGTCTTTCTGTTAACGACTGATATACACGTACTTTCGACCATAAATCCAATGCGCTCACAGTGAGATTTTCACGCAGTCACACTTCGTAATTTTAATTGATCCTGTCATAACCACATTAGGTTCTAATGCACAGGTTGTAGAATAAATGACATTAACCAGCTGACGATGACGTTCATAACCTGAAAGCGCGTAATACATTATCATTTTCACATGTTAATCATGCGAATTCGCTTTTCATACTCTACTTTCTAGAGCAAAATTCCAATGGGAAGCTGAACATCACATATCGAAAGCAGTTAAACAAACACACACACACACACACACACACACACACACACACACACACACACACACACAAACGTCGTGTCGGCAACGAGATCATTACAGATAGATTACAGGTTCCTATTAGGGAAGGGTGGGGTATTAGGGAAAGGTGGGGAAGGAAATCGGCTGTGGCCTTTCAAATGAACCAGCCCGGGATTCGCCTCAAGCTACGTAGGAAATCACGGAAAACCTAAATCTGCATGGCCGGACGGGGATCTGAACTGTCGTCTTCCCGAACGTGAGTCCAGTGTGCTAACCACTGCTCCACCTCGCTCAGTGAAACTAGTTAAGGGCCATAGTACGGATTAATATAGACGAACACTCCTTCGAATTGCTGGTTCCATAAGTGAATGCAAAAAGAATTACAGCCTCCGTAATCCGTAGCTGAGTGGTCAGCACGTGTGACTGCCATGTGGAGGAATCGGGTTCAATTCCCGGCGCCGCGAATGATTTTTGCTCGGTGAGAGGACTGGAACGGGCTCACTCAGCCACGTGACGGCAACTGACGAGTTACTGAATGAGAAGTGGCGCTCGAAGACCTGGAAATCCAACAACGGTCGGGAGAGCTGTGTGACACCACACGCTAAGGATGATACGGCGGCCGGTCGGCATCATATGGTCCTCTGAGCCTACATCTCCACCAGAGTTTAGTTTACTTTTATAATACGTTTACGATTTGATGATGGGTTGTGGGTAGAGCAAACCAAAGACTACGATTCATTGGCAGAACACTTAGAAGGCGCAACAGGTCTACTAAAGAGACTGCTTACACCACGCTTGTCCGCCCTATTCTGGAGTATTGCTGTGCGGTGTGGGATCCGCATCAGGTGGGACTGACGGATGACGTCAAAAAAGTACAAAGAAGGGCAGCTCGTTTTGTATTATCGCTAAATAGGGGAGATAGTGCCACAGACATGATACGTGAATTGGAGTGGCAATCATTTAAACAAATGTGTGTTTTTCGTTGCAACGGGATCTTCTCATGAAATTTCAATCACCAGTTTTCTCCTGCGATTGCGAAAACATTCTGTTGGCACCCACCTACATAGGGAGAAATGATCATCACCATAAAATAAGAGAAATCAGGGCTCACACAGAAAAACTTAAGTGCTCGTTTTTCCCTCGTGCCGTTAGAGCGTGGAACGGTAGAGAAACAGCTTGAAGGTGGTTCACTGAACTATCTTCCAGGCACTTTATTGTGAATAGCAGAGTAATCATGTAGATGTACTTCTAAATCACCGCTGGATCCTGTGAATGTGGTGGTTAGCAACAGAGGATACAAATTTTTCTCGCTATATGTGCTATATGTAGACTGACAAACGTAATTCTCCCAGCAATGAATCAGATATAATAAAAAACTAGACACTAATGACAGTCCACCTCCATTCAAATCTCGTCGAATGTTTCTGAACAGTGTCTAGTGGTTGTACGTTGTACACCAGAGCAAACATTGCTGCCCACGATGTTCTTAGAGAAGGATTGAAGCGTCCGGGGGGGGGGGGGGGGGCGGTCAGCAGTATCAAAGGTTGTCAAGTGTCAAGACTGTCGTCCTGCTGTTCATCGCACTGTGAACTTTCGTTTTCTACAGCGAAATGTATGGGAATCAAAGCCCCAAGCTGTTTTTTTGTAGCATTTTCGTGTCAATTCTGAGCGGCGGCGTATATGAAGTGTTTCCTTCTATCACCCATAAGAAAGTCGCGTGATTTCATTAATGGGCGTCTCGATTCTGTCCCTGCATCGCAGAGAAGTCAAAATAAGGGGTGAAATGTCGGTGAAAGGATGTGCGGCGATCTTCCCGTCGTCTGACATGTCCGCGGTGGCGTTGGGGACAATTGTGGTGAAATCTGGTGCCAATGTGACATCATCAATCCACCTTACACTTCATACGAACTTCTGAGCTCTGGCCTTTTTCGCATGTTTCGACACCTCGCTGCTTGAAGTGTCGCCGGGCCTGAGGGTGACATCGCAGAGCTCCACGCTTTTGCACTGTAACAGAGGAAGGTTGTCAGCACATTTGGACCAAATTTCAAACTTCTGCGTAATGTAAGGCAATTAAGGTGTTTCGAAAAAATTGACCCTTTAATCGTGTTGCGCGGTGTACTTCATAAATAGAGGAGTACACATTGTTGACGTGTTACAGAGGGCACAGTTTTGTTCAAGAATTATCCATCATGATAATTTTGGTAAATAATATTTGTTTATAGAAGCATTGTTATCAGCAAGTTGCCACAAATGTGCGAATTTATTCACACAGTGCGTCCATGTCGATAGTGCAAACCGGTTGCCCGTCTGTGTGGTCCGCGGGAATTCCCAGTCTCAGTGCAGGATACTGTTGAGTATCGTATCAGCTCTACCTCGATCAGCCTGATAGTAACGTAGAATATATGCTATTTTACTAAGCAACAGCCGGCCGTTGTAGCCGAGCGGTTCTAGGCGCTTCAGTCTGGAACCGCGCGACCGCTACGGTCGCAGGTTCGAATCCTGCCTCGGGCATGGATGTGTGTGATGTCCTTAGGTTAGTTAGGCTTAAGTAGTTCTAAGTTCTAGGGGATTGATGACCTTAGATGTTAAGTCCCACAGTGCTCAGAGCCATTTGAACCATATGAATTAAGCAACAGTACATACAGTGGTCTCTTTTGAATGGAAACATTGTCTCTGTATCTTTATCTACTCATCTCAAGTGAATAACTGCATTCCTTGTTAGTTGTGTACGACCGCACGCACATTGCAGTAATGGTAGAACAAACAAAACTGTTACTGCTGCTTGTTCAACTGTGAAAATTTGGGAAGAGTACAAATTATGATTTCAGATAAACGATACACTGTTATCCATACGATAGTTGCTTTGAACTCTATTAGCGTTCCTACACAGTAAAGGTTCCACACCACGCATCTTATTTTATTTCGCTTCGGCGAACAAGACAACGAAGGTAAGCGTTGTAGTGTACACTTCGGCAGTACAAACTGCCACAAACTGAGAGTGAGAGCACATGCAATCATAGACATAAAAATCGTATGTGTTGTGACCGAGTGTCGAAGATGATACAACTGAGCGGAAGACGTATTTATGACTGCAATTAAAATGGAGCTTGGTTGGACATGTAGCTAACCTCTTCAGAAATTTCCAGTCCAACTCAGATTAAGTGCATTTCTCTTTAGGTAGAATTCGTGTCATATACTTTATTCAAGACGCTTAGCAGCCCATGCAGTGGTCACATATTCCATCCCTTTTTCTTTTTCTAATATGAGCTATCTTCTATATCAGAGTCGGACCAGCGCCTATAGAAACACGTGCAAGAGAGCACATTCGGTTTCTCACGCTTGCTACCCAACGATCTCATATACAGATTAAAGCAGTGTATCAGCCAAGATTATCATTCCTGCCTCTTCTGATACCACTATATTACGCGGCACATTAAGCAGTTCGATTACTTGGGAATTCTACGTATTTGTTCTGCCTCTATTTTCAGAAAAATTGCCAGTGTTATTGCTCAGAATCAGGCTGATTTACCCTAGAAGCATAGAGCGACCGACTTTTTCGACTGAAACAAACGATCTCTGATTATGGAAGTACTGTACGAAAACGAAATCACTGCACTGTATGTATGTATGTATGTATGTATGTAGATATCCTTTATAGAGAGCTGATATGTCGTGAGAAGTGTTGTGGCATTCAAGAAATTTGCGTATAATCAGCGTACGGTTTTATGACTTATATAGCAAATTTAATGTAATGCGCATATGCAGGGCACAGTCCTTCCTGTCGAGAGTAACACTAACCATAATTAACTAGAATAGCTGTAACTGTTTCAATACGTAAAGTGGCTGTAACATGGAAAGATGAAGTGAATCTTTTAGTGGAACTGGTAAAAGGTACAGAGTTTTCTATATAAATCCAAGAGATTGCTGTGCTGACATCTAGTCTTTGTCCCTATAAACGTAACATGGTAATATGGTACAGCAATGTGCAGTTATAACTTTAATTCTTTACGGTGGCTTGCGGAGCACAAATATAGATTCACATAATGGGCTAAATTATATCTCGGAGATTAATTTGTAGTGAGTTGAAACAGCTGTTGTGTTCATACTGCCACGTCCTCTATCAAAGTAAGATGAGGAAACAGCACGATTTTTGTCCGAGGAGGGTATTAAATTTGTGGGTATTTTCACCGTTACACACTCGAGACTGCACAGTCCTCCCGAAGTCAGTGGTGCGAGTGCAGTGTTTGATCGGGGTCTCGTGTTTTTACACGAAAGAGACTGCAGAACATATTGTAATTTGAGTTACGTCGCTATCTGCGTAGCAGCTTCAGCTGTGGAAAGTTCGTGCAGTGTCATTATAAAATAATTTTTTACTGTATTATAGTACAATAAGAATTGTTTGTAACAAATATTGCACACAAAAATATATTTACAACGTGTAAATTAAATACAGCGTAGATGGAGGGCTTGGAGCTCTCCATTGTTCCCTCACAGGCGAATGACCAGTTCTTCCAGTCAAGTCAGTGCCTGTGAAGGTACTAAATTTAGCTCTTCCATCAAACCAGCAAGACAGGTTTCGCAATAAAGGGCAGAGAGATTTCTTCGCCTATCACAGCGTATCCTCTTGAAGTTGGTCCAGGTGGAGCGAGGGAATTTAAACCAGTCACTTCTGTACACTCCGCAGTTTTTAGCCAGTTACAATCTAGTCAGGGGATGATATTTTCATTGGCACCATTTGTACTACAGGGGGAGCCGACGATAGGAAAGGTGGAGATGCACAATTTCGACAACCAGTAACTACGCCGATGACCTGGGTTTCTTTCCGAACATCTTCGCAGCATCTCATGTAGTGAAGGTGTGGAGACTGTTGATTATGACTTGTCCGTTAGATGGTGGCGTCAAGCTCTATAACCCCTTCAATGTTATTCTAGAGCAGTTGACTGTGTGTCAACAGCAGTTTAGACCTTCCTCTTCCCTGTCGAGGTTCCATTACCAGCAGTATACAGTCACACAAGGCCGCCGACATTTCGTTCCTTTGAAATACTTGCGCTGGATAGTGAGCCATATGCAAAGGAAAAGGAAACTACGTCAGTAGAATTGTCAATTAGTGGACACGAGGTAGTGTTTCAGGTAAAGTTACGGCCGAGATAACGAGCAAAATGGAGCAGAACAGCGTAAAACTCGCGGAAGATAAAGTCGTATGGCATTGTTGGCTGGGAGATCGCTGGAGAACGGGTATATATCCCGACTAGGCAACTGTGCTGAATGTGTAGATTTTAGCGTGATGCTTGTGTTTTTGATGACAGTGAGAGGAGGAAGCCGGTGGCGACGTCTCTTGAATAACATCCGACGGACGGATCACTAACGATGCCACATTTTCTCATTCGGATCTCACCGAAGGGTAATTGCCAACCGGTCATTATCCCAGGCAGCCACATGTGGGGTCCATCGTCAGACGGCAGCGAAGACTTTTTGGTTACGTCTATTATATTATGTGGCAAATACATGAAGGCTGTACGACAAATCATCATTGCTGTCTGACGATTGGCCTAGGCCCGAAACTACTCACTCTGAAATAAATCATTCATTAAATAAGTATTCAGTGCCATTTCTGAAAAAAAAACTTAGCGCTATTTTTAAGCAATCATGGATAAAAATGAAGTAACTATAGGTTTTATCGTCCCATAAACGAGGAAGTAATTAGAGACAGATCATTAGAGGAAATCGGCTGTGCCTTTCCAAAGAAATAATCGCGGTTTTTGTCTTAAGCGACTTAACATGATCATCGAAAACCTTAATCTGTATGGTCGGACTAGGATTTGCACCGTCGTTCTCTCGAACGAGTGTCCATGAAAGCATGAAAAATTGCCAGTGCAGAACACTAGAAGACAGCGTGATGGTAAAAAAGGAAAGCACATTGACACTGAAAGCAATGTTTTACTCGATTCCTCCTTTTTATCTTTATGGGGCCATATTACTGTGTCGCGTTTTTGAACATTATCGCCGGTAGCTGACCTCATATTTCAAGACAACGAGGAAATGCTTTGCGACAACGTTTTACAAACTTCACTGCAAGGTTTAAATTTTCTTGGCAAATTTCCAAGAAGGACCATAGTTTGGGAAGGTTTCCTATGTTTTCTCGAGTGTTGCCAGGTGAGGTGTGTTGTTGGAATGGGAGTAGGTCCTGAAGATAGTGAAATGCAATATCTGTTGGAAAAATTCTAGTAGTATAACTCCGACATCGATTTAGCTGTTCGTAACTGTTTTAATGTCTCAGAAGCTTCTCTTACAGCCGTTTAAAGTCGAACAAATTGCAATGATGTTTACTCAGGTTAAATAATTGACGTCTCCGGATTTTATAGTTTTCTTCACTAATATAAAATTATTTAATGCAATTCTGCTTCATCTTTCACACCAAACGTAACGAAACAAAATTTTGCAATTTGTTTAAAGTAAAAACTTAAGTTACGTTTTGTTTATCATCCAAGGTAATTCAAAATGGCGCATAATTACATGTCGGGTGAGGAGAGTAATAATCTGAATTCAGTGCGAAATGAACTTTAGAATCGTACTTCGTGAAGAAGCACTTGGTGTGCTCCTTAATGAGGCGACGCAAGACTCATTATTCTTCAGTTATCAGTCTCGCCGATACACTTCACCGTCGCCGTCAAGTGCTGAACGCCAGCCCTGCCACTCAGGTACGTCGTCATGCTCAAATGTTGCAGTCATGATGTCACTAGACACCTGAAATACACTTTTACAACGTAGGCCATTCGTTTACTCCACAGAGAGGAATATCACTTTACATGATTTCCATAAATGTTGCACGAGGGGAAGTAATTTCGAAGCACACTCATTAGAAAAAAAGTGGCTCTGAGCACTATGGGACTTAACATCTGTGGTCATCAGTCCCCTAGAACTTAGAACTACTTAAACCTAACTAACCTGAGGACATCACACACATCCATGCCCGAGGCAGGATTCGAACCTGCGACCGTAGCAGTCGCGCGGTTCCGGACTGAGCGCCTAGAACCGTTAGACCACCGCGGCCGGCATTAGAAAAGTTCTTGAACTATGCGCGTAGTAGCAAACCTGTTTCTAAAACGACTTTCTATCACTCAAAACTTCTAAAAGAAATTTCAAATGTATGGGCTATCCGATTAGGACAAGTGGGCTGTTCACTACGCCTCACAAATGAGAGAGATTGCTATTAGCTGAAATAAAATTAAGACTACTTAAAAATAACAATTCCGGTTGGATTTTACATCGGATATGTTGCGGGAGTAGTTTTTCTTCCTATTTCATACCTATCGAGACACAATTGCACAGCCAGTAGTCTTGTGTGCCTGGAAGAGAGCGCAGGTCTGTCCATTCTACGAAAATGGTAAAACATCGGATACAGAGAAGTGCAGACCAGTGTCGATGAGTTCCGTTTGTTGCAGGGTTCTGTAGTATATTCTAAGCTAAAAGTTATCACGTTCCTGGAGTGGAACAAACTTCTGTCATGAATCATAAGATTCAGGAAAAAACCAAACATACAAAATAAAGATTGCTTCATCCATACACAACAGCTAGCAAACAATAAATACAGGTGAAGGAGTAGATTTCGCCTTCCTAGGTTTCCCAGAGGCTTTCGACAATATGCTTTCACTAAAATAATCTGGTACGTTATATTGGATGACGCATTTTCTACAGAAACGATAGAAACATCGGGTGGCCACAAGATAGCGTAATACGTCTTTTTTGATGTTCTCAACATGCAGGGTGCTTCCATGATCCGGAAACGACCGAGTGGAAAGTTAAAAGCGAAAATCGTTCTGAACCTGTGACTGTGGAATACATGTACTGATGCTCTTGTTGCTAAGTTTGTAGGTTAGGCAATACCGACGAGTACTTACATGTAGGGTTGGCTGGTTGGTTGTCTGGGGGAGGAGACCAGACATCGAGGTCATCGGTCTCATAGGATTGGGGAAGGATGTCGGCCGTGCCGTTTCAATGGAACCATCCCAACACTAGCCTGGAGCGATTTAGGGAAATCACCGACAACCTAAATCAGGATGACCGGACGTGGGATTGAACCGTCGTCCTCCCGAATGCGAGTCCAGTGTGCTAACCACCTCGCTCGGTTTAAATGTAGGGATTGGGATAACAACTCAAACCAATGCATATAGCGTATTGCGTACTGACATGAGCAACCCTGTTGTGCAATGTCTGTACTGTAGTACACTGCAGTCTGTGGTTACAAGTTGAAGTACTAACGTCGGCCAACCCTAACCAGTGAAGTTGTACCTGGTTACGTAAATTGCAAACATGATTTTCGTGTACGGGCAAGCAAATGGAAGCGGCAGAGAAACAGGAAGGTTGTACAGGACCAGATATCTACGTAGAAAATATTCGCCTCACACAATGTTTGCAAGACTGTTCCAAAGATTACGGGAAACTAGGCAATCGGTACCACAATACAACGACCGAGGATGACTACGAACTATACGGACTTCCGACTAAGAAGGTGTAGTGCTTCCTTGATGGGATGAGGCGCCTGCAATTAGAACTCGATTATTTGTACGCGAGTGGTGTGTGGCAAGTATTATGGGAAATGCAGTTACAATTATATCATCGATAAAGAGCGCACGCTTTGACTCCTCCTGACTTCGGACCACGTATCGTGTTCAGCCACTGGTTCTTGGTTCAAATGGTTCAAATGGCTCTGAGCACTATGGGACTTAACAGCTGTGGTCATCAGTCCCCCTAGAACTTAGAACTACTTAAACCTAACTAACCTAAGGACATCACACACATCCATGCCCGAGGCAGGATTCGAACCTGCGACCGTAGCAGTCGCGCGGTTCCGGACTGCGCGCCTAGAACCGCGAGACCACCGCGGCCGGCCACTGGTTCTTGCAGCCCCTTACTGTCGATCCTCACTTTCCTACGTATGTACTTTACACGGATAAAGCCTGTTTCACCGAAGATGGAATGCTAAATAATCGCAATAGTCATTTTCGGGGCGACGAGAATCTGAACTGTGAAGAGTCATCAACACAGTTTATCTGTCAATGTGTGGGCAGGTATAGTCAATGATGACGTACTAGGCCCGTTTCTTTTTTGCTTGCCTCTTAAATGCACCATTGTACACGGCGTTTATCGGAGACATACAACCCAGGTTCCAAGACCGTATGCCACTTGTTATTCGTCAACGAATGTGGCTCCAACATGAGGGAGTCACACCTCACATTGGACTGAGGGTTCGTGATCACCTGGATCAGACATTCCCTGGAAAGTGGATAGGCAGAGGAGTTCCTGTATCGTGGCCAGGACGTTCACCTGATCTCACCTCACTTGATTTTTTCTTGTGGCGTCATGTGAAAAGTCTTGTGTACGAGACGCCTGCCGAAACTGAAGAGGATCTACCGTCAAGAATTCTCGCTGCCTTCCTCACTGCTCAAACGACGCCGGGGTATTAGAACGGGTACGACAGACTTCGTGCGACAATGCCATGCCTGCATTGTCGCTGCGGAACGCCACTTTGAACAGCTGTTGTAAAATGTAGCAGCTTCTGGAATTTATGCGGGTAAATTGAATTCATTGCTACTGTACCGCAGACCTAGGATTTTCGGTCTCTTTGACATGAAGTTACGCTCGTCGTTACTAGTCCATCAACAGAGAAAATTATCTGAGAGTATTGGGGAGTATTCAGCGGGAATTCTGTACGTCATGACCAGGGTTTTGGGAAGTTGGGACCCTTATTTGAGAGCTGCGAGAGCCTAAGGCGAAACTTGAAGGTTCCTTACCTCAAATTAATACATTTACCCTTCTCAATCATTCCTGAAAGTTTGTAACATCGTAACGGAATGACTTTTATATATAAACAGTTCATCAGACAGGAGGTACATCTACATACATATTCCGCAAGACACCGTACGGCGCGCGGCGGAGGGTACCTTGTATCACGACTAGTCGTGTCCCTTCCTGTTTCACTCGCAGGTAGAGCGAGGGAAAAACGACCGTCGACTGCTTCGCTGACGATGTTATTTTCTACAGGGAAGTATCGTCGTTACGCGATCGTAAGGACGTCAGATAGACTAGGACAAAAATTGAACTTGGTGTAGTTAATGACAGCTCTCTTTAAATGTGGATAAATGCAAAATGATGTCTATAACAAAGAGAACAACCCGATAGTATCTGATTGCAAGAACGGTTAAGAACATTTTGATGATGTCACATCGTGTAAGTATTTAGGGGTAATACTAAGATGCGATATGAAATAGGACGACCATATATAATCAATATTATGGACGGTGAATGGAGGACGCATTTCTTCGAATGTTGCTGAGAAAGTGCAGTGCTCCTGTATAGGAAATTCCATGAAAGATTCTAGTGCGACCATTTTTACAGTATTATTAGTGTTGGGAGTCCTTATCAGGTAGAGATACCGAACGAATTCTGAAACGAGCTGCTATGATTTAACGTGTCGTGTATAGCCCGTAAGGTAGTGTAACAGAAATGCTCAGGGAACTGAAATGACTATCCTCGAAAGAGAGACGACGCAGATCTCACGAGGAAGACTGTTGCCACCGTCGTATATCTCACATAGGAATAGAGAGGATCAGACAAAGGAGATCACAGCACGCACAGAGGCACACTGTCGCTTTTCAGTCACTCAGTAAGCAAATGCCATACGAAGGACAACCTACAATACTGGTACGCCGCAAACTCCACCATGCACTGCAAAGTGGCTTGCAGATTATACAGGGTGTTTCGCAGTTCCTATTACAGGATTCCATGGGCTGTAAAGGGGAAGCGACCGGAAAGTCTTCTGGATATATAATAAGTTTGAAGATCGGATCATTTTCAAATCTTCTGCTTCAAGGAACGCATTCGGTGGAGTACTGAGGTCTGACCAGTGTGCCCAGCAGGAGCCCATGGCGAGGAGAATATTTTGAGTGCGCACTCGTTGTCGGGTTCTCTTCGACATGACGAAGGACGTTCTCTTCAAAGGCGAGAGTGCAGCCCTTCTAGTTGCGAAACAGCTTCACGCAGCCATTGTTATAGTCCGACGAAAATGGTATGTCATATAATAATTAAAACACGGACTCTTCCTCTTCTAGTGCACCCTCTGTTGCTCGCGCGACTAGTTTTAGTCCTCCCAAGCACGAACAATTCTTG
This sequence comes from Schistocerca americana, assembly GCF_021461395.2. NCBI lineage: Eukaryota > Metazoa > Arthropoda > Insecta > Orthoptera > Acrididae > Schistocerca > Schistocerca americana. The sequence continues at coordinate 426,295,580 of NC_060130.1, read as the reverse complement.
GGAGAACTGGAGCTAAACCTTTGTCCTCCACACGGCTGTGAGACACACTAACCAACCACCTAAGAAAGCTTCCTTCAATTCCGTCATGTGAGGAACATAGTCTAGACAACCACTCAGCTGCTTTTTGTGAGGAGAGAGGGTGAAGAACATTATTACCACTACCGGAAGGACATACTACCTATATCTCAGCAATTTGCCTGATGTTTTGAATGCCAATGTAATTTAGCTGACTGAAGCTATTTTTGGAGATAATAGGTGTTTTTAAAGTGTAATGTCCCATCGATACAAAGCTCGCCGAATATTAAGTTAGGACTTAGTTAAGCAAGGTTGGTGGGAGAGACTCGGCGGCAGCCTTCAAGTAGCCACTCCAGTAGTCCGATGAACTGATTCAGGTAAATCGCGGCAGTCCTCCATTGATGAAGCAGAACATTTTGAACACCTAGTTAATAGCGTGTTGGTCCACCTTTGGAAAGCAATACAGCAGCGATTCTGCGTCGCTTAGATTCGATATGTCTTTGGTAGGTTTATGTAAGTATATGGTACCAGATGTCTACGTACAGGTCACCCAATTCCAGTAAATTACGGGCAGTTGGTTTGTTGGCGCGGACCTGGTAGCAGACAGCATCCCACATGTGATGTAGATGGAGAGCGAAGCAAGGAATGAAAATTTGTACCGAGACCAGGATTCGAACCCGGATCACCTACTCACTGGGCGGATCCACTAACCACTACGTCGACCTGGCACAGTGACTTTGCACAACCGAACGGACTACCCCAGTACGCCTCCCTTCTCAATACAATCCCCCATTCACACCTCAGCCCACTTAGTATTTCCCCTAATCTCGAGCAGCAATCTGCATATATACATCACAGATGTTTGAGACTTCAAACGATCAAATGGTTCAAATAGCTCTGTGCACTATGGGACTTAACTTCTGAGGTCATCAGTCCCCTAGACTTAGAACTACTTAAACCTAACTAACCTAAGGACATCACGCACATCCATGCCCGAGGCAGGATTAGAACCTGCGACCGTAGCAGCAGCGCGGTTCCAGAGTGAAGTGCCTAGAACCGCACGACCACTGCGGCCGGCTATCGTCACTGGAATGATCCCCCATTCGCTTATATATTTCCCTTACCGCCTCACACACGGGCTAAGTCATCGGGCGGCATTCAGCCTCGTGGTGGGCATTGGTCATAATGTTTTGGGTCATCGGTGAAAGTAAATGTGGCGAAACGGGGAACTGAATCCAACTGCTCTGGAATACGAGAACAGTGTTGCAGTTAATGCGGCGTGTCTGTAAAAATATTATTGAAGCCACTTTTACTCGTCACGAGACGTATGTTAAAAACTGGAATTTTGTCAGCGAGTCCTCGAAAATAGTCATGGGTAGGATAAATGCAACATTCCTCTAACTAAGAGTATATCATTTGTCATTTCGCACACAACAGCCATATGTTTAACAATGGAATCCCGTACGCACGTTTCAAAATTATGATACCACAATACATATGTTTCTGGATAGGGTCCGCCTTTAGAAAAGCACAATTTTGTTTTTTAACCGCAACATGTTTCACTGCAGTTGCAGCACCTACAGTGGGCTTTTATTTTATGGCTTTTTACCACATGTCACTGTTTCAGTGACAGTGACAGCTCAATATATAATGTTTGACAGTGATGAAGATGAGGAAAAAGAAAACGTGTAAGTGGTTGCAGATGACAAACTGTGAAACAAAACAGTCACTGTAGAAACACAATACATCAGAAAAACCACACCATGTGGTGAAAAGCCATAAAATAAAAGCCCACTGAAGATGCTGCAACTACAGTGAAACATGTTTGTGTTAAAATACAAAACTGCGTTTTGCTAAATGCGTACCCTATCCAAAAACATATGCATTGTTAAAGCAAACACGGAAAAAAGAGCTTCAACCCCAAGATTATTATAATATCACATCTTTTGTTTGGCTTGTGGGTTTCTAATTTCTAGTACTGCAAATGCATTATCCTGCTTTATAATGTTTTCAAAAAGGTTGCATGGACTGCGCATGGGATACTTCAGTGTACTAAGGTTGTACCCTTTTCTGGCTGTTGCTTGAGTTACCATCTTGATAGGTGTGTGTGTGTGTGTGTGTGTGTGTGTGTGTGTGTGTGTGAGAGAGAGAGAGAGAGAGAGAGAGAGAGAGAGAGAGAGAGAGATGGGGGGGGGAGGGGGAAGGGGAAGGTTTTTCCTCTTATAAAAAGGCTCCTAGCGTCGTAAGGCTAAAATACTCGCTGCACATGGATGCTTCCTAATGTGTTATTTGTTCGTACAGGAGCAACTTTTGTTAAATGAAAATGCGTGGGAAGTCGTAAAACACTTATCGCTTTCACGCTAAGGTGCTGAAATCATTGTATGAAATAGGCCTTTAGTATCGGTCGGAAGACACGATACTGTTTTTGACTACTAAAGATCGTCCGGTTTAGCCAGCAATCACAACAACCGCACTCCTGTGCTTCGGCAGTAAACGTGTTGCCTATTGGCACTCGTCTCGGGAATTTGGATCGAGGGTCATTTAGTGCTTTTGTGACGCTTCACTAGCACGAATGGCCAAAGATTCACTCTGCATCGCTCGTAGCCACCTGTACTAAGAGGGGTGAATCTTTGCTGGGAAAAGTTAGAAAAACCACTTTACCACTGTCAGCCGCCGAGAAGGGACCAGAAAACGTTTATATTGGGTAAGAAACATTCAAAAACATAACGATATATCTATAGAAAACGATATATAATTTAGTAAGAATATCGATAATATTTGTGATTACACTGACTGGAGACAGCTGAGCGAGAATAGGGGATAGCTGTAAAGTAAGGAGGAAGAATTACCGTCATGCTGGCGCGTCTGTCTGCAGCAATGGATTTTAGAAATGTGATTTTTAAACTATCATCAAATGGAAACTAATGGCCAACTCAACGAGACGTCTACCTAGTAGCCTGTTCTGTTGGACATCACATCGCGCTGATGACGGTGGCGACGCGTCCTGGCTTGGAATCCAAGCAACGTCGAATGCGACATGAAACCATTATGATCGATGAATGCATAGCCGCCACACACGTCGTGGTTATAGGTCGAAGGTGGGTCTTCGGCGCGCTGCTCTCGCTGCATGCCTTCCGGGGTGCACTCAATAGTAGGGTGGCTCTTTGACCCGAGTGGCACCCTAGTGTCACTGTTCCAGGAATCCATCGAAGTGGTGGTGTTTTGGTGTATTGTCTTGTAGAAGGATCAGAACGCCTCTAGGTGACGGCAGGTGAGCAACCGGATATAAATAGTCGGACGGTAGGTTCTTGCTTCGTTCGTTGGTACACTATGGCTTCTGAACAGCCTCCACACGATAATATCTCCACCAAAAGCCTGTTTTCAAACGGGATGCGTTGTCTCGCGTTGTTTCTGACGTAGTCGCACCCCGCCATCGGTATGTACCAACGTGTTTCCGACCTTCCTTCGTGCTTCAAGCGTGCAACGGCACACATTCTAAACTGTGACGCGCGGCAAGTAGAGGCGCAAGTGCTCGCCGTAGCGTGCTGCTGCTTCCGGAAGCAACGACTGCGCACAGTTTCGTCCAGCAATAAGTTGGCCAATCATTGTGGCTCGTGCATCCGGTTTTACAATATTGTGTCATCAAAAGGTTATTTATTTTCTACTTCAGTTGACCCAAGTTTTTCCCGAAACGAAAACCTCTCGGCACACACTTGACACTGTGGCACGTGAGAAGCATTTTGTACGCGCGAATTCTGTTATTGTTTCTGAATATACATAACACACAAAAACCGTACGCCACTAGATCGGAAACATAACGTCAACTGTTACCCGAGCACTGGAAGGCACGGAAGCCATGGCATGCTGCTTAAGGGTTATACCTAATAAAATAAATAAGTAAATGTTACAGCGAAGTTGTCGCTGTTTACAATATGGAACTCCAAGAATTTGTAACGGATGCTAGGCATGACAGAAAAGAGAATCTCTCTGAGCACCACAGCACATCCCGTGGCTGCTTGCTCCACAAAAACCCCTTCCACGATCATTGATGGTACTAATTTACAATTCTGAACTATGTCTGGCATTTGTTCTAGGATCTATGACTTCCGGACAGTAACCAGATTATGAAAATCCGACTACTGTCTCATCTCGATGGATCTTTACGTTTTTAATCTCCGTAACTAAGCTGTAATCCAAGTATACCGGTGTAGCAGACAGGATCAATGGCGATTTAGTTGTATAGTACGCTGGAAAAAAATTTCTTAGGCCTGTTAGAACATTACTTGGGTTTAATGCTTATCACATGTTTACAGTTCACAACAAAACGGTTAAGAGAGGGCCTGAAGACATTTAACTCCTGTGGAAGTATCTGACACAACGCCAAAATTTTGGGGCGTCTACAGCCATGAGCTGCTCGAGTTCTTTCAGAGTTCCCAGCTGGCAGACTCTGGCATGTTGATGCGTCGTGCTTGAATCTGCATCACTTCGGGCACATAGTGGCACTGCTGGGAATTGCGTTCAGTCGACGCCTTCTGTATACGCACGATACTTTCACTCAGTAAATGCCTTCTTAACTACAAAATACCATGACGATACTTTAAGTTTTAACATGCAAGCAAAAATTATGGTCTCTGTGGGAGAGAAATGGGAAGTGGCGGCTCCTGAAAATGTTGTTGTTGTTGTTGTTGTTACTGTGGTGGTCTTCAGTCCAGAGACTGGTTTGATGCATCTCGCCATGCTACTCTATCTGAAGGTAAGAGTTCAAAAATGGCTAGGTAAAACAAGGAATATATCAGAAATCAGAGTACAAAGCCACAATTCACAAAAAAATGACCAATTTTCTTTAAAGTATCACTTTCTCACACTTTTTTTAAATCTAAGACATGGATAACATACAGACTGTAGAAATATATAATGGTGAGTCAAATGAAACCTGTAAATGTATAGTAAACAAGCCAGAAATGTAGTCAGCAGCCTGTGTCTTAGCAAGAATATTCCTAAGACTGCTAGGTGCTCGATAGGTCGTACATCGTGCAGGTGCACAGCATCGATGCACAGGAACAGTGCAAACATGCCTGTCGCCATTAGCTACTTTTTTTTAAAAAGAGAGAAGCTCTCTGTTTTTCGGTTTCTAAATAGTGAAGGTGTGAAATTGATTTAAAATCATAGCAGAATTAAGGTCTAATACGGTGATGAATGTTTGAGTTAAAGTGAATCGGAAGTTTGCAAATTATGTGACATACATGGCCGATACCCCTCGCACGGGGCAAGCACATAGCGATGCGACTCGAGAAGAAACTGTTGCTGTTGAAATCATCGTGACGGAAAACCATTGTGACATTGGGTGACACTGCAGCAACTATGGACATTAGTCATGCTTCAACTCACCACATTACGCATAGTAAGCTCCGATTTCGCAATGCATCTACAATATGGACTGACCTGTCAGCTGACTACTGAACTGCAAATAGCGAAGTGTTGTGGGTATGAGTAACTTCCACGGCCCGTTGAACGTGGTGATGCATTCCTTGCAAGAACAGTCACCAGGGACGATACCTGACTCAAATACTGCCAACATGAACCGATAATAAGGAAAGGTGTCGTTTTTCATCGTCCAGCACCAGCAGGGAACTTTCTGCTGACTCTCTCTTGCGACTAAAAATTCGTCCTCTTTGAGCTCTAGATGTCACGAGAGACTACTATAGCTAGAGCAACACATTAAGACCTCTTGGAAATGATATTAACTCTGCATCAAATTTGATTTCTGTCGTCAGGAAGGGCTTATTTTTCGAAACCCAACTGTTGCACGAGCTGTATTGGTTCGACATTCACAGATCTGCAGTTTGAGGGCCTTCCACGTTCCTGTTCCCGTTCCCCTCCCCCAAACTCCTCAGAACGTTTTTTGTGTATTTTGACCATTCAAAGCAAGGAACATTGGGTGGGAACATGTTCCGTCCCGATGAACCGCTAAGCCGGGTGAACACTAGATGGAATACGAACTCACAGTTGAATTTTTTTCTACAGGAATTCTTTGAGAGTGGTGGATATCATTATGAAATATATTACAGATTTGTTCCGTGTGTGCATAACAAATAATATTTGCAAAAATATTAACAATTTTTCGCTTGAATGACCAGCTCGTACGTTAATGCGCAACACGCTAGGTTGCCAGACACGAATAGAACCCTCTCGACGGGTGTTTCGACAGGAATGGCGCCTGGTCACAAACCGAAATTAAAATATTATTTTCCAAATCATGAAAACAGCGGACTGCTTATGACGGAATAAAAGCCAGGAAAGAGGCAGTCACAATATTTTAATTTGACTCGCCTCCGTGTTTTCTAGAGTGGCCGATGTACAGAAATGATTCGGTTATTGTGTTACGTGAGTCCAAAACAGAATTTTGGCTATAGGAATGGTGTTCGGTCACATAACGATGCAAATGTTAAATTCAGGGTGACCGATTACTCTTCCTGGGCTGCCTGTGCTTCAACGGTGGGAAACTACCGCCATTGCTTCCGAGTTTTACTCACAGAGAGAGTACTGGTGCTGGAAAGCTGAGAAAGGCTTGCTGCTACATTGCATGAGTACTGAGATATTTACAGTCCATTTTTGTGAATAAAACCACCTACATTACTTAACATGCGTCAAAACTGAGAAGGTACAAACTCAGTATTAAAAAACTTAAGCCTAATCGGTGCATCAACTACTGAAACAGCGTTATAAATAAAGACATGTATCAATCGATCTAGACAGGTCTGTTCACAAAGGTCTCGGGCTTATGTAGGAAATTGTTTTCCTTTATTAATAATTTGCACTCCTATTTCACTGAAGATAATTCTTATCTGGTTTTTTATGTGTAATGGTCAACTAGGTCATATTATTATGCTTTTCAACATACAATTTTCATTCAAATGATATTAATTAAGCTATCTACCAGCTAATTCAGCACCACTCTGGGAACCAGCGGTGAAATACTTATTCCAAAGTTAGTATTCAGTACATAATTTTCGTGATAAGCGGCCTGAAGTTTATAACTCTTAAAAATATTCTGATGAGCTAAAATATTGTGGCCACATGTTTAATGGCGCGTTGGTACACTTTCAGAATGCAATACAGCAGTAATTCTGTGTGGGACGGGTTGGACAAGTCCTTGGAAGGTTTCCGGTGGTATGTGGCACCGGATGTCTACTTACAAGTTCCGCAGTTCCCGCAAATTACGGGCCTGTTGTTTGTGGTCGCGGAACTGGCTCACGATAGAGTCCCGGATGTGTTCCAACGGGTCGAATTCGGTGGCCGAGAATTTAACGTGAGTACACTATCTCTAGCCCGATATTTGGAACTGCGACACGGACAGTTATCCTGCTGAAAGGTGCCATCCCAGTCGGGGAAGATATCAAGCATGAAGGGTCCACAATAATGTTTACGCAGTTCGTAGCCGTTATAGTGCCTTCGACTACTACCACAAGCACAATGGAAGGCCATGTGGAATGTGCTTAAGTCATAAATTGATGTTTCGTTATGATTCCTTTCGAAATGTTACGTAATAATTATACTGCGTCACTCCTAATTTAATTCCTCAGGCAGAAGTGGATGAGTTAAACATCTGAACTGAAACCGTCGCAGAACGGAAACTGTACGTTTCCAGACATGGGTTCCTATTCAAAATATTATGTACTCACTCCCCTCTACAAGTCCAAAAAGTTTGTCAACAGAAATTTCCGAACACGCTGTATAACTCCTGTTGCAGGATGTTATTACTGACACAAATGAGTGAATTGGATTAGCAGCTGAAGATCCCAATGGGTGATAGTTTATTATTATAATTTTTATTATTTGCTCAGCGTACGTAAAATAGGAAATATTTAATGGTAGCTCTGAATAACATGAAAAAGAGAACAGGACAATGTCAGCGGTGTATTATCTGAAAAATATACTAAGAGTTGCTAACGAGCTACTAACAAGGCGTGTGCAAACAGCTTGCTAAACGCCGCACTGGAAATGTCTTAACGATATGAAAAAAAGTTTTTAGCTAAGAAATTACTGCCGTCCGCTGTGGAAGAGCGGTTCTAGGCGCTTCAGTCCGGAACGGCGCTGCTGCTACGGTCGCAGGTTCGACTTCTGTCTCGGGCATGGATGTCTGTGATGTCCTTAGGTTAGTTAGGTTTAAGTAGTTCTAAGTTGAGGGGACTGACGACCTCAGATGTTAAGTCCCATAGTGCTTAGAGCCATTTGAACCATTTTTTAAGAAATTCCTTCTCAGGACATTTAAAGAAAAGTAACACAAGGTCTCTGAATTATTGCAACAATTACGTTCCTTACGCTCAGCTGCCTGTACAAGTATGCACAGACGTTCAGCGTACCCACAACTTTTTATGGCAGAAAAATCCATTAATGTAAAAAAGACACTTTGCCTATTGGAATTCCTTTGAACTGCAATGTGCTTACCAGTTCAGCTACGTAGTACTTTGTTGCACCCTGACCTGGGCTATATTCGAAATGGAATTATTAAGTAACGTATTGAACCAACCAAATATCTCCATAACGTTCCACAAATTTATGGAAGTGGATCTAAAAAAAACCATTAGAGATGTCGTTGGTTGCGTAGGATTTTGTCCCACATTAACAAAGAGTCGCAAATTTTTACTTCGCAGAGACTGTCATTGCGTGCTTAATAAGTGTACATAGAGGGTGTCTCTCCTAAGAGTCATCAGGGGCATTTTCTCTGATATTTTGGCAAATATTTGCAATTTTGTTTTTTCAGCATGTAGCTGTAGTCAAAACAAACAAATACTACTCATCACATCTTTCATGCAACGCCAAGCGTCGGTGGAAAGCGATAGTTTGTTTCCTGTTAAATCAACATGATTTTTAAAGTGGAATTTTACGTGCTCATTCTACAGAGTTCTCTCAAATTAGTCTGGCGCGATATTCGTCTTACCGATATGTACTAAAAGGGACAGTAAAACACGAGGAATAACGAATACTCCAGCATCGACAGCACCGCCCTGGCTGCTAGCGCCATGCAGAAGCGTGATCCTCAGTCGCTGCTACAGTACTGATTAGTCTTCGTATTTTACTATTCCTGTTAATATATATCAGTAAAATGAATATCGCGCTAGACTAATCAGGTAGCGCTCTGTCGATCAGACACGTAAAATTCCAATTTAAAAATTATTTTGTTTGAAACGGGCGTCGTATGAAAGACGCGATGAGCAGCACTTGTTTGGGATTACACAACCTACATGTTTCAAAAACTAAATTGTAAATATCCCCCGCAACATCAGGGAAAATGCGCCTGATGACTCATACGAAAGACAGCTGGCATATTTAAAGGATATGTGAACCTGTTAAACTGATTCAAGGAGTGTATTATAGTCAACAGAAACTCCAAAATGGAGTAATAATATTGATTGTCATACAGCGGGCACGTTCCACGAAATAACGGAAAATATTTGTAGAGAAATTATGTCGACCTTTCCTGGATACCAGCTGATACAGCTATAACTTTAGCTATCGACCCGCCCTGGCTTCACACGGACAACACCAAAGCTTTCTACACACCCAAGGTGCTGTTGGTAGCATTGTCTACGGTCTGACGACTTGTCTGGTGTAGCGATTGTAAATTATATACAGAAAATCTTCCTCGTGAATCATTGTGTCTAGTAGTGGAAAACTATGATCAAACCCCTACAGCAGTTTCTGAGATTAGCTGTCATACACAGACAAAGAAACGAGGCGGAGCACTTCGATTTATAATTTTTAGTGATGACCAGGTGGATCATTTGGCACATGATGCTTCAACTACAGAAATTCATCGACATACAACATTCCACAATACAACGTTGTATCACATGTGATAAGCAAATCTTGAGAACTTTGTAGTGATATCAAAGACGCTTAGTATGCGACTATCCAGTCGAAAATTCCTCTAAATCATTATTTCACTGGTCCCAAGACTATCTGACATCTTGTTTAAAGCCTAAGAAGTTCTAGTTTCAGCCACAGCATTTTACCAGCTCGTATGTTGCGAATCGGTATTGTGAAAAATCGTCAACGCGATTTCTGTGAGGACTGTTGGAGATATGGATGACATATTCTTCGCATGCCGTAAGTATTATGGTTACAGGAGACAACTAATCTGCCAACTGCAGGAACCAGGAGTCTACAGCTACCCTACACTCTGGAAGCCAACTTATGGTGCGTAGCGTAGAGTACTTGTGGGATCGTCATTATTTTCCCTCTTTTCTGTTCCATTCGCGATCGGTGCGTGGAACGAACTACTGTTGGTGAGCCTCTGAATGAGCTCTAATTTCTTCGATGTCCTCGTTGAGGTTCAAATGGCTCTCAGCACTACGGGACTTAACATCTGAGGTCATCAGTCCCCTAGAACTTAGAAGTACTTAAACCTGACTAACCTAAGGACATCACACACATCCATGCCCGAGGCAGGATTCGAACCTGCGACCGTAGCGGACTGAAGCACCTAGAACCGCTCGGCCACCGCGGCCGGCTCGTTGAGGTCATTCCGCGATGGGAGGGGCTGATTTCCTTTTAATATGTCAAGTTTTTCATTTGGAGACTGTGAACACATACATTATCTGACAAACAGTATCCAAACATCCCCATCCAATGCGGAATTGACCACTAATGTTGCGGGAGGCAGACCCGCCAGTACGTCGTCAGTAGAGATGCAGTAACAACAGAATGCGTCAGTCCGGAGAGCTCGGTAATTTCGTACGTGGACTAGTCACGGGATGTCACAGTGTAACAAACCCATCAATGGCATTTCGGCCCTTATAAAGCTGCCAGAGTCGAAAGTTGGTGATGTAATCGTGAAGGAGAAAAGCGTAATGGCAACCACAACAAAACCAACAGCAGGCAGATGTCGTGTACTGAAGGACAGGGACCGTCGTGCATTGCGGAATGTCGTCGTAAAAATCTCATGAAATCAGTGGAAGGAATCTGTTGTGTTGGCAGAAGAGCCAACACCGTGTTACTAGAGGAGGCCGAAATGCATGCGTTTGAGCTCACGCAGGCTGGCGTGAGGAAGGAAGAACTATACTGACGTGAGGTCTGGAACATGACAAGCAATTAGAATTCAGAAAGCGGACGGAATTAGTTTGATACTTAATTTTAATCCATTAATGATGAACATCGCTCTTGACGGTACATGATTCACAATATTATTTGTTCAGATTATAGTAACTGAATATGGCGCCTTGCTAGGTCGTAGCAAATGACGTAGCTTGAAGGCTATGCTAAACTATCGTCTCTGTAAATGAGAGCGTATGTAGACAGTGAACCATCGCTAGCAAAGTCGACTGTACAACTGGGGCGAGAGCTACGGAGTCTCTCTAGACATGCCGTGTGGCGGCGCTCGGTCTCCAATCACTGATAGTGGCGACACGCGGGTCCGGCGTATACTAACGGATCGCGGCCGATCTAAAGGCTACCACCTAGGAAGTGTGGTGTCTGGCGGTGACACCACAGAATCAGTCGTGAGTTCTGAAGTGCTACCAACAGTCCAGCTAGCACAATAACTGTCCGTAGGGAGTTAAAAACAATGGGGTACAATGGTCGAACAGATCATCATAAGCCAAAGGTTTCTGTAGTCGATTCTAAGCGACGCTTGAGGTGGTTAAAGATCGGCGTCACTGGACAGAGTGGCAATCTGATGGGAGGGTTTTGGTTTACCGAATGTCTAGGGAACGTTACCTGCCATAAAATGTAGTTGCAAAAGTGAAGTATGGAAGAAGTGATGTTGCGGTATGGGAGTGTTTCTCGTGGTTAGGGGATGGCCCCTTATTGCACTAAAAAATCCGTTAAATGCAGAAGGATATGAACACATTTTACAGTATTGTGTACGATTGAGGAAAGTTCGAAGACGATGATCGTTTCTATCAGCATGACTGAACACCCTGTCGTGAAGCAGCATCTGTGAGGCAATGATTTGTGGACAGTAACATTTCTGGCCCACCCAGAGACTCGATCTTAACACAATGGAACGTCGACTTCGCACCAGACCCCAGCGTCCAGCAGAACCACCATTTTCTGGTATGGACTCTCGAGGAAAAATGGGTTGCATATCTGCACAAACATTCAGGCACCTTCCTGAAAGTGTCCCCAGCAGAGTTAAAGCCGTCATAAAGCAGAAACCGTGGACACATCGCATAGTAATGGCCACTAATAGGTGTCCGGATACTTTTATTAGACGGCGTATGCAAGACGTCATAACAATCTATCACAGCATCTTGGCCTGCAGCTAGTTTCGTGCTCAGGGTGTACCACTCAATTGTACAAACGTAAATAGCAACTACAAAAGTATAAAGTTAAAATACGAAGAACAGAAAACGGGGTGGCGGGGTGTGGAAAGAAGAATGTTGTGGTATTTCTGTGTGTAAATCATGTATTAGGCATTGATTTAGTTTAACGATTTGTTATGTAGCCAAGATGTTTTTAAAGTCTGCCGAATTAAAAAAAATGAAATGAAATGAAATAAGTGCTTTTGTCTGTATCGCTATGTACCCCGCCCTGTGAAATTCACAGTGGTGCAAACAATATCATTATTTAAAAATACGTTTTATTTGTCCTAAAAGGTATCAATTCCACTTTTTTTTTAACATTACCAGGAGTGAGATTTGTGATATGACGTAAATCTTGTTACCCTCCCCATTACTCCGAGGATGTAGGGCTTACGGCTTTTAGTTATGAGCCTATGCGGATTCGGGATTAGTATCATCACGTGTCCGGCGGAACTACCGTAGCGCACAGATTAACGGGTAAAATAAAGTCGCTTCAGTTAGACGGAGCCTCTATGCCTCAAGGAAGGAACGGACTAGAGACAGTGCAAAATTAAATGTTTAGGCCGATCTACCAGAGTCCTCGCGTGCCTGGAATCGGAAGAGTACCGCCCACAAAAGTCCAATGGTGGGTTGGAATCCGATCAGAAGCAATGTTGCAACTTGTCATGTACAGATTATGCTGCCCCAAAGGCAAGCGAATTTTATCTCAAGATACTAACAGGTTAGCTTTCAAATCTGTTTCTACGAAGAACATAATTAGGTTTCCTGAAGAGCGCAGAACGTACAAACTGGCTGAAACGGTCCCCTAAACGTTTCTACATTCAGATCACTCTGGTGGAGCGTCGTGCTGCTCAACGGGAAACACTACGTTCTGTAGGAAGTTACCCCAATTTGTAGATTACTCGTCGCTCTCTCTTGTATCCTAATACCTGTGCACAATTTTGAGGTCTTTGCAAAATATTTTTGCGTTACAAGAGTCCAGACATGTACGCCAAAATTTTAAGTAGTGTATATCAGTAGTATACGGCTATCTTCATAACGTGTATCGCGTAAATCGCCACAAATGAGACTTTATGGGGCTACGGACGTCATTTTACTATCTCCTTGAGCAACAAAGCACTGTTTTATATTACTGAAGAACTGAAAAATGTCCATGTCCGTGCTACAGCTTCCATTCGACTTGGTCACCGTAATGGGAATTTTGCAACTAAAAGAGGATTTAGTGAAGGGTGATTCATACCGTAGAAATTACTCTCAGCAGCCCGAAAGAAATGTTTCATATCCTTAAATTGGGAAAAAGTAGTAGGAATGTGTTAATGAAACACATGTAAACCGTCTTTCTTTTTCTGGTGGCATTTTACTGACCCATTAAATCTCGAGAGTGCAGTCGCATAAATTTCTTCTTCTTCTTCTTCTTATATTTTGGCCGTATACTTGTCGGCCATCGTCAGGGCAAGTCGGCAGACTGTAGCTACAGTACTTGCTACGTTACTTGCACGTAAGATCCAGAGACTTTAGTCGACAACAAAGAGTATACATATTAAAGAAAGCGCCGTATTCCATGTATTGTACTGGTTGAAACCGCTATGCCTGTTAATTTTAGCTGCTTCTTTCAACAGCAAGTCCCAAAAGAATGAAGCCTACGCTAGAATTTTGACATTCTCTTACCGCGAGAGACGTTCATCGGCGTCAAAGAGCATACGTCAAGTGAATCTGCGGTTTAAAGGACGGACCAAGTACTGTAGGTTCAGTTTGTAGGCTCATTCTCAAGATGGACGAAAGGTATAGGCCTACTGCCAAAGAAGAGGAAGAAGAAGAAGAAGAAGAAGAATTTATACGAGTGAACTCCCAAAACTTAATGTGTCAGTTATTTGCCTCTAGCGCACATGAACTTTAACAACGCATAGAAGAATTTAATAAATGAACCATGAAGCTATCACGATAAAGCTAAAATATATAACCAACGCATCGAAAAGCAAATACTACAAATTAAGAATGACGTCACAGAAGCAGTTACTGAATTTTTTTATTTAGTGCAGCTGAAAACAACGACTGAATGGACGAGACAACAAATGAAATACACAGAAGAGTAAAAATTAACAGGAAAGCTTTTGGTAAACTAAACAGAATTTGCAAAATCGGGATTCCGACGTGTCTGAAACGAGGATTTACAGACATCGATTGTTACCGGTTTTGACTTATGCAATGAGAGATGTACTTTTAATGCGAATGTCGTTACATAATTGTGAGTTTCTCACCGAGCGATGGAGAGATAGCAAAACAAATAAATGAACCAGGAAGCAGACTGGGGAGAAAGACGTAATTATGACTGCAATGAGAATGAAATGGAGGTGGGTGGGAAGCTGATGTACCCTGGCGATGGATGGTAAATGGATGGAGGAAGTTCTTTGTAGAATTCCAAGAGCCGAGAAAAGGCAGAAACGACGACGTAATGGTATGTAGGTAGATAGACGTCTTTAAGATACATGGATAGGTATCGTAATGCATGGAAAAGTGCAGCGTAGGCCTTTTTCCAGCGGTGGATGTAAAATGGATTTGTTAAATTAATGAAAATTGATCCTGTGTGCAGCGTAAACGATCGCCTGCCAGTGAAACGCGCGCAAAGGTGCTCCGCAATAAGATGGCTAGAAATGAGCCAGTTAAAACGCCATATTCTTCTTAGGTCTCCGCGCCTGGATGCTGGCTGAAAGAAGTGTAACTCGCTTTTACAGCAGCCGCTTTCGCTCTATTTCCTTTTGTTCTCCCTGCAGCTTAATCATTCAGATGTTTTTTTGATTGATAACGTCTCAGTATTTCTGACACGTTGCTTCGATTGCTTCACTTGCGACATAGGTAAATTACACGTGTCGACTGTAATCTGTACAAAAATAAAAATAGGTCCCGTTCTCGAGTTCTCGCCAAGGTTTTCGGGATATTTTAAGGCAAATGCTGAAATTTGAAATACGCTCCCAAAACTTGGAGACTAGATAGTCGCGTGTTTGGCTGGCAAGACCGTGACACTACCATGAGTCAGAACTCTACCTTTAGGGATATAGAACGAAAAGTACCGAAGAATAAAAAAGGAAGTGCCTCTGCACGTACGCCTGTCGGGATTTGATCCGCCTTTTCTGTTCGTTTAACTCCCCAGTGGGGATTGACGCTTGGTTCCCTGTTCGGTTATCCGGCAGATTTCTTCCACGGACGAATATATAAATTTTAATTTCTCTGTTATCTGTTACGGTCTGTTGCATCGTGTCAACTTTTTCTCTGTGGGCAGGTGACTCGTGAATAAAAGAAGGGGAAAAGAACGGGCCCGCAAAATTACAGACTTGTATCCTTAACATCGGTTTGCTGCAGAGTTCTTGAACATATTCTGAGTTCGAATATAATAAATTTCCTGGAGACCGAAAAGCTTTTGTCCACGAATCAGCACGGTTCTAGAAAACATCGCTCGTCCGATAGTCGGCTTGCCCTATTCTCACATGATAAACTGCGAACTACAGGTGAAGGGCAACAGGCAGATTTCATATTTCTAGATTCTGAAAAGCATTTGACACGGTGCCCCACTGCAAACTGTTAACAAAGGGTCGACCATATGGAATAGGATGGCTCTGAGCGCTATGCGACTTAACTTCTGAGGTCATCAGTCGCCTAGAACTTAGAACTAATTAAACCTAACTAACCTAAAGACATCACACACATCCATGCCCGAGGCAGGATTCGAACCTGCGACCGTAGCGGTCGCTCGGTTCCAGACTGTAGCGCCCAGAACCGCACGGCCACTCCGGCCGGCTGTAATAGGATCTCCGATAGGTGAGTGGCTCGCAAATTTCCTAAGTAATAGAACCCAGTATGTTGTCCTCGACGGCGAATGTTTACGAAAGACAGGGGACAAGGGTACGGTGAGCAGTGCACCAGGGAAGTGTGATAGGAGGGCTATTATTTTCTACGTGCATAAGTGACCTGGCGGACAGGTTGGGCAGTAATCTGCGGCGGTATGCTGATGATGCTGTGGTGTGCGGGAGGTATCGAAGTTGAGTGAATGTAGGAGGATACAGGATGACTTAGACAAAATTTCTAGTTGCTTCTAAATGTAGAGAAATGTAGGTTAATGCGGATGAGTAGGAAAAACAAACCAGTAATGTACGGACACAGCATTAGCAGAGTACTGCTGGACATAGTCACGTCGTTTAAATATCTAGGTGTAATGCTGCAAAGCGATATGAAATGGAACGAGCATGTGGGAATTGTGTTAGGGAAGGCGAATGGACGGTTTCGGTTTATTGTGAGAATTTTAGGAAAGTGTGGTTCGTCTGTAAAGGAGACCGCGTATAGGACGCTAGTGCGACCAATTCTTGAGTACTGCGGAGTGTTTGGGATCTGCACCAAGTCGGATTAAAGGAAGACACTGAAGGAATTCAGGGGCTGGTTACTAGATTTGCTACTGGCAGGTTCGAACACCATGCATGTATTACGGAAATGCTTCGGAAACTCAAACGGGAATGTCTGGGTGGAAGGCGATTTTCTTTTCGAGGAACGCTAATGAGAAAATTTAGAGAACCAGCATTTGAAGTTGACTGCGGAGATAAGATACGAGAATTATTGGCTCATACGGAGCCATACAAACAATCGTTTTTCCCACACACTATTTGCGAATGGAAGAGGAAAGGCCGGCCTCTGTGGCCGAGCGGTTCTAGGCGCTTCATTCCGGAACCGCGCTGCTGCTACGGTCACAGGTTCGAATCCTGCCTCGGGCATGGATGTGTGTTGATTAGGTTTAAGTTGTTCTAACTCTAGGGGACTGATGACCTCAGATGTTAAGTTCCATAGTGTTTAGAGCCATTTGAACAGGAAATAAAATGATTAGTAGTGGTACAGGGTACCCTCCGCCATGCACAGTATGGTGGCTGGCGGAGTACGTACGTAGACATAGATATGTAGGAGGTATTACGCAAAGCAGTCAGCTTAACCCTTCGACAGCCACTTTTTTCCCGAGCAAGAAGTATACTTATCTTAATTAATGTCGCAGTCAGATAGAACAACATGAAAAAATGATTCCTTTGTCTCGTTTTCAAACGCGAGGAGGGTTGGGACATACAGGTTTATTCGTTAAGTACATCTGGGGTTTCAAAAGACAGTGCAGAAACTAAAAGACATACAGGAAACAGACACATATCAGTGGATAGAGCCTCTCTCCAAGTTTGTAACTCACATTACAGGTGTTAAATATGAGCCCTGTTTGTGCCGCGGTAAACGTCAATAGGTGCGTGTAGTTCATTGACACAAATTGTCCGGGTAGGCGCGATAGCAGCCCGCATTACAAATTTGCTGATTGGGTTGCCTATCATCAGTCGCCAGCTAATACAATTCTACAATACGGAGCAGAGGGTTAACAATGGAACCTCAAGAGAGCGCAGTCTAGGCGCAGTATAGAGGAGTTCTGCCAACGATTAGCAGGCTTCCCGCTACCAATGGACATTGATACATAGCAACAGCATGCACGAAATTCCTGCTAGTTTTGTGATAGCCTGTCGTGGGACACATACGTCCCGGTGGTAGAAAGAGGGTTAAACAGGTTTTTCTTTTGAATCTGTTAACTCGATTACGAAACGCAGGACGCTCCAGTACTGATGTATCAATTCGGCTTATTTTTATCAAAAGATTTGCGTCACAACAGGGCACTCGATTGTCTCCCCAGCTCAAAGTCTACAATTTTCACTCTGTGCGTTTTTGCAGACATTTTACACACATGTTACAAACTGAACGAATACACACGAAAATAGAGGCTAAACATGTCAGTGTTATGGTTTACTAATATCAGAATACCACAAAATCACAGTTACGCATTCGTATTTAGAAACTGCTTAGAACACAAAGTAGCGTAACAGGCACTCATTGGTAACCTCAAAGATGAACACAACTATGAGCGAATATAAAATTTTTCTTTTACAACAAAGTTAATTGCGAAACATGAACGCAACATTTGAAAAGTTGGAAGTGTCTCTCTCTCACAGGAAGTGAATGTTGGTCAAACTAGTTATCGAAGATTACTGATAACGACCTACCATAGTCCAAGTCAGTTTCTTAAACAATAACCAACAGAAACATTGGTTTCCTGTCTGCATTCCATTCTCCCTTTACTCTTTCCCCTGCAGTGAATTAATATGCACTATACATCCACGACTTTTTGACATAGTAGCTTAGTTTTCCCGACAGGATGGGACATAATTCCATGCATCTCCGCTACCTGGAAGAGATTGGAACCCTTTACCAAAGCGGTATCTTGCCCAAACACACAATTTCAAACATCACTGAACACACAGTAACTGATTTCGTAAGTTGACAACGAGATTGAGTCTCAATGAACTACCCAGCATTGCTGACGAAGATACTGTAAGAACTTAAGAGCGCCACGACGGACTTCGTTTACACCAACCGGAAGATCAGGTGAAAAAAGATGCGACATGACACAATAGAAATGACAGCAGTCCTGAAGCAATAGTGCTGTTTCGCAGTTGAAATGAAGCCTGTGTCAGAGATTTGCGAGGTGGACGGCGCGTGGTCGCCTACCTGACAGCTGCAGGAATGCGCGAGTCAGAGTTGATCATCGACTGAGTAGCTGTGAGCGCGACGCCGAACTGAGCGGCTCGGCTCGCGCCAGGTACTCATATCGCGCGCCGGCTCCCCACCGCGCATGCGCAGCAGACCAGGCCTCAAGGTCGTCGCGCAGCGCCGCAGCGCAACATGCGAAATCTCGTCCGCCGGGAAGCACCCCAGCGTCACCTGTTTTTCGTACCCTTCGCTGGCAGGTAGTCCGTAGGCGTTCGGTTTAGCCGCCTCAGCAATGGAGCGCGTCGTTGTCCTCTAGAACAGTGGAGGTAATTACCCCCCTTACATTTTCTGGGGGGGGGGGGGGGGGGGGGGAGAGGGAACTAAACGATTCTATTCTGTTTCAATCATGAAACTAAATAATTTTCAAATGGTCATCGTTATTATTACACTTTTCTAAGACTCTAATACTCATTATATAAGTCATTGACAATTACTTTTTTCAATTAGTAGCATTAATGCGGTGGAGGTTACAGGTTCCTCACATAGTCCACTCACTACACAGATATGGTGCGCTTTGTCCCAAGTAAGACATCTACGTAACAAATGCTGAATATCTCAAGAAAATGTCTTCTGCAAGTTGTAGATAGTGCCTGTAGTAGTCCACAAATTGCTCCATTACTCCCTTCGAAACAGATAAGTGAATTAATTGAAAGTACGACAAAGCAGTAACTACACAAGGGCTACGACAGTGCTGTACACAGTATATTATTATTATTATTATTATTATTACTGTTAGTGGTTGTGTTCAGACACAAAGCATCAGCAGCCTGAAGTCTTCCAATTTCTGCCAGTTCAGAAGTAAGCAGTGCAGCAATGAAGTTATTTACGAACAGTAAGTATAGTGCCTACATTTTAACTTGGTTGATTTTAAGTGGGATTGCAGTGTGCAGATCAAGCAAGTGCCACAACGGAGAGGTGTCATGTAGGGGAAGCATGTTTTGTAAAAAGTGTCTACCGTCACTGTGAGTAGTTAGCTTTCTTATGTGAGAAGGAGTTGTGGGTAGCACATGTAATGCACCACGAATCCTTCGTCTTTCATACTAACAATGTCCCTCTCCTCCTCTACATACATACACAAACAAATTATCATTCATCTCTCATCAGTTTAAAAGTAAAAGTATTTCATTCTACCAGTTTAGTTGCGTGCTAAAGTTGGTGTGTGTGTGTGTGTGTGTGTGTGTGTGTGTGTGCGTGTGCGTGTGCGCGTGTGTGTGTGTGTGTGTGTGTGTGTGTGTGTGTGTGTGTGTGTGTGTGGGGGGGGGGGTTTTTTTTGGGGGGAGGGGGGGGGGGGACAGCACTTGGCAAGGGGGGGGGGGTGGTTGCACTCAGAGGTAATGGTCTAAGAAAGATTGGGAAGCATTCCTCTAGAGGCTAGAGAATTCTTTTAGAGCTCAGGAGCTTGGAATGAGCCACGTACACAACTTCTTCGCCAATTCCATTAATTTTTGACAGCTGACCAATCATTTTACCAATACCAAGTCGCTAGGGATGTAAGGGAGCTTCGCCTCAGACTCCTAAAGGTCAGAAACTGGTGAGAACTCAGGGTTCGGTGCTGGATGGGAGAGGGGGAAGGGGGAAAAGGGGTGATGGTGACGATGTTGGTTTGTGGGGCGCTCAACATCGTGGTCATCAGCACCCATATAAGTTCCCATACTTTCCATTTCCAGTCTCGCCACGTCTCGAACGATGATGAGGACAACACAAACAAAAGGGGGACAATCACAGTTTCTTACTATCTGTCCCCTCCTCCACCAAATATAATTTGCCGTAGTGCCTTTTATTATTGGACACATAGGCCTAATAATAACAATAAAATAGACATTTTCATATAGTAATAATTATTCGTTTACGTCAGTAAACCATAATCGTCTTAGCCCTAACTTCCAAGGAACTTCAGTTCACAGAAATATATCATGTGAAAATCGTTGGTCTAAACCATCTGAAAAGGGTGTCATGCAACTGATTTAAGAACTGAAATAGCAACTAACTCTCACAAGTTTAACAAAAATGGTTCAAATGGCTCTGAGCACTATGGGATTTTTACACCCCAACAAGAAAACGAGGAAGATCATAGACATGAGGTACAGTAGAAGCTACTGAATCTAGCATTAGCTTTGAAACTGTAACAATAATAGGTAAAAGAAATATCTAATTTTTGTTATCAAATACATTAACGAAAAGAAATCGCAATCTCAAGAAGAAGTTGTATGGCGTAAACGAATGTTAGCAGGCATATTTCTACATGTGAAATAATTCTATTCAAATTTCAGACCAATTGCGAAACAGTGGCGCTAGTAGCGACACTATGAAGATGCAAATCAGGATTGCGTTAAACAGACGTTGTAACGATGGTGAGCGTTAGTTACCTTTGACACTGAACGTGCTGAGTTGATTATAGTCAAGAATGCATTATCGACACTTCACTAACTTTGAACGAGGTCGTGTAATAGGTCTACTAGAAGCTGGATGTTCCTTCTGGGATATTACAGAAAGACTTGGGAAGAATGAAGCCACTGTGCACGATTGCTGACACGAGAATGTACCGACGCAGGAAGACCGGGCTCTGGACGGCAACGTGGCACTACCGAGAGGGGAGACCATCGTGTACGGCGTATGGCTCTGGCGCATCGTACTGCAGCTGCAGCAGCAGTTGGCGCCGCAGTGACACAACAACTGTTACAAATCGGTTACTACAAGAATATCTTCGAGACAGACGCCCTGTTGCGTGCATTCCACTGACTCCAAACTACAGCCATTTGGGACTTCAGTGGTGTCAAGCGAGAGCTCATTGAAGAGCAGGGTGCAGGTCTGTTGTGTTTTCTGATGAAAGCCGGTTCTGCCTCGATGCCAATGATGGCCGTGTGTTGATTAGGAGGTGGTCTGTTGAGGGCCTGTACCCAACTCGTCCGCATGCTCGACACTCTGGACGTACACCTGGAGTTATCTGGGGTGCGACTTCATATGAAAGAAGAAGCAGCAGCAGCAGCAATCTCGTGGTTATCCCCCGCGTCCTAACTGCAAATTTTGTACTTAAGTGTGCGGATTAGACCTGTTGGGCCGCCATGCATGAACAGCGTTCCAGGGGGTGTTCTCCAACAGGATAACGGTCGCCCACACGCCGCTGTTGTAACCTAACATGCTCTACAGAGTGTCCACATATTGTCTTGGCCTGGTCGATCACCAGAAGTGTCTACAATCGAGCACATATGGGACACCATACACAAACAGCATTGACTGTCCCTGTATTGACCGACCAAATGCAACATGCATGGAACTCCATCCCACAAACTGAGATCTGGCACTTGTTTACACAATTCGTGCATATTTACATTCAGTATTCTGCCGGTTGTACAGATTATTAATGAATCAGCATTTCACGTTTGCAATGGCTTGTCTAGCGTTAAAATTAAGGTGTGATCTTCCAGTATTAATCACTTAAATATGTTACCTAGACAAATGTAGTTCCGAAATTTCATGACACTACATTAATTATTTTTTTGTGTTGCAACTTTTTCCGGCAATGTATTTTAATGAGCTGCAATGGTGACAATGATAATGATAGCACCAGAGCTAAGAAATAACTTCTCGACAACTTCTCTTGAAGGGAAAGGTTGCACAATGACTGCCACAGATTAAAATGTGTTCCTATGTTGAAGGATCCTTACTCGTGCTGGAAAACAAATCACAAATATATCATCACATAGTGCGACCTATTTTGTCTCTTTCGCCGGGGTCATTGCAAATGAACAAATTTTTGGTGGAGCAGCGTTAATGTACGATCCCTTAAAAAAATGACTGGAAGGGTGCGAAGCCATAAGTTACTTTACACGCAAATGTATTTGATTGACGGTTCAGCTAAACTGAAATTTAGTAATTTACGTTTTTTAACAAAGATATAATGAAAGTTACTATTTACTAGAAGTAACTTTTAACTGAAAGTAACTTTTCAGTATTAGGATCACTTGCTCTGCTTTGCTTAATTTTCACTGTACCTTTTTATCAATACTGCCCATCTCCTCCTGCTCCTCTCTCTGTCCATATCCTCCTTTCCCTCTCTCTGTCCTTTCCCATCTCTGTCCATCTCCTCTTCTCCCCTCTCTCTGTTCATTTATCCCTCCCCCACATCTGCCCATCCCCTCCTCCTCCTCCTCCTCCTCCTCCTCCTCCTAACTGTGCCTTCCCCCTCAATGTCTGTCCATTTCTCGTTCTCCCTTCTCTCTCCACGTTATCACGCTCACCCCAATAGGAGGCTAGTGGTTCTTATCATTACCGAATTTTTATCCAGATTGTACCTAATATCTGCACCAAATTTGATTTAAATCGTTCCAGGGGTTTAGGATGAGCTTTTTACCTGTGCTTTGCTCGCCTACGCACATGCCAAATACATTTTACCTAAGTTTCACATATTTCAGGCTTATTTTTACGCATTTCTCTTGCATGTCTAGCTAATGTCGCCCTGCAGTTTCATTTTCGCGCAGCTTAATTTTTATGACGTCGTACCTCCTGAACTATTAGCTGTACAATGATATAATTTTATACACACATCAGTGATATAAATGCTTGGTGTCTGCGAAATGTGCTGCGAGTAGGGTTAGCAGTAAAGATGTAATAAATTAAAACGTCATGCATGATGCGGCAGTTTTTTCTTGCGTTTCAGTATTTGACGTCATATCTCCTGAACTATGTGTGGTACTAGGATATATTTTTGTATGTACACTCAGCGGCGAATGTACATACTATCGAGAAATACTGCGAATAGAGTTAGTGGCAACAAAGCAATAAATTTAAACGTCTTGCATGACGCCGTATCTTTCTAGCAAAAAATGGCTCTGAGCACTATGGGACTTAACATCTATGGTCATCAGTCCCCTAGACCTTAGAACTACTTAAACCTAACTAACCTAAGGACATCACACAACACCCAGTCATCACGAGGCAGAGAAAATCCCTGACCCCGCCGGGAATCGAACCCGGGAATATCTTTCTAGCATTTACTGTTTATGACGACATATTTCCTGAACTAAGTGCCGTACAATGATGTAATTTTTTTGGGACATCCAGTGATCTATGTGAATACCGTCTGTAAAATGTGCCATGAATAAAATTTGTGCTAAAGAAGTCATAAATTTAAACGTCATGCTTCATGTGACAGTTTTACTGCATGAAGAGCGAAAATGTAGTAAGCGACAAACTTTTTTTTCTTTTCGTCATTTCGGGATAGTCGCCAGCAAGAAAAAGTTTCATAAAGGTTTGAAATTGTGTGTGAAGTTTGTTGCAAGTACCTAAGTGCTATCATTGTCGAACGCTGGGTAACTAAAATATGGGTAACCTCGCGTCGTGGGCTACACTGTTTTCTCACCCTCACACCATTAATAGGTGGATGGTTTTTACCCTCTCAGTGATCCTTTCGAGACAGTAAACAATGTATGTACCAAGTTTGGTTGAAATCAGTCCAGTGGCTTAGGAGGAGATGTGAAACATACATACATACATTGGTACATACATACATTTTTATAATTTATATAGACAAATTGAAAATTTTAAAGAGTGTTATTGTTATTCAGAATAATAAAATACCATCTCCGACTTCGATAAAACAAATGCCCAGCGACCGAAACAGACTTTGGATCCGATAAAACCACCTGTGTTGCATACCTACTGCACGCAGCAGAACAGTTGGAATGGATGCGTTTTGGTGATACGGAGGGAAGTTTACATCCATATCTTAGCTCCGCAGACCACCGTAAGGTGTGTGGCGGAGGAGACAAAGCGTTCCTCCTTTTTTCCCCTTTCCATTCGCGAATGGTACGTTTAAAAAAGTACTGTTGCCAGCTCTCTGTACAAGTCACAGTTTCCCCACGCGAGCTGTAGGCCAAATTATAACAAATAATACGTTACGTGACCCGTTTTGCAACGTGGAGTCTCAGAATTTCACATGGTTTTCCAAGATACAAAACGGCTCCCTCTATTGTAGCGTCTTCCACTGCATTTCGTTGAGCATTGCTGTGGCACTACCGCGATGACTAAACGAACCTCGAGCCGAAGCGCACTGCTTGATCTCTTCCATTAATGCAACCTCCTAAGGCTCCCAAACTTTTAAACAATACTAAAAAACTGGTCGACTGAGCGAAGTGGCGCTGTTGTAAAGAAGCAGCAATTCAAATCCATCCAAGTTTAAGTTTTCCGTGGTTACAGCAAACTCTGGGAAGGTTCCTATGAAAAAAAGACAGCCGATTTCCTTCCCCATCCGAACTGGCGCTCAGTCTCTAATAACCTCGTCGTCGATGGGTCGATAAACCCTAATCTTCCTTCCTTCCTTCCTTTTATATTTCGATACAACCGTCTTGCATGCCTCCATGTGTGTTGGAATGACTTGAAAAAAACACAAGTAACCCACACTCGTCTTTGTGGCAGCGACCTAGTATTAATTGTTTCCGGAAGATGAGCAAATTCTTACGCATATTCACCCATTGAAAGAATCAAGTTGATTTTCACTTGCTTCTATTCCCCGTCATTATCGCTTACGTGCAGGTTTTGAAAGTAAGTAATGCATTGTGACATTCTTAAATACAGATTTTGGACAAAATAATGTGGTAATGTGGAGGAGAGACCGTTACAATTCAAGGTCCCGTCAACCACGTAGTCAGACAAATTTCTCGGTGTGGACATTTTTCGCAGCAACTATGTAAATACTGGTTCATAAAGGAGACCCTTTTCCTTGCTGCAATATTAGTATTTCATTTCTCAGACGCGTTTCATATTTTATACGAAAGAGACCTTCAATGGATACCCTGGAATAGCAAACAGTTCTGTTTTTACATACATTAAAAATACATTGAAAACAGTTCACGGTCTATTTTTTTTACCTACTGTAAGTATCATTTTATTTATGTAAAAATTAAGTCTTCTTGCCCCTCATATAAAAGGCACCTAGAAAATTTAATGCTAGTATTGCAGCAAGGAGAAACGTACTGTTTACAGACATAATCATTAGAGACGGTTTGAAACCTCATATCGGTGATGGTTGTGGCAAGGCAGTTGACCTTAGCCTTTTTCAGGGAACCATACCGGCATTTGCATAAGGGAGCTACGCAAAACATTTATAAGCATGGCCAAAACGAATGTTTGGACATTGCACCTCCATCAACGATAATAAGTGAGACTTTCTACAATATCTCGCAAGAAACTGGACAATGTTTAAGACTAGGGAAAACCTGTCGGCTTATCTACATTCAGATAAAACCAGTTTTTTACATTACTGCCTTGTTACTGCGGGAATTATTATTTTGAAATACTCAATCCCCTGTTGGAAACTGGGTGAGCCTGGTATCAAACTTACCTTTACGGAAATTACCAGCTACCGCCGTTCTCATTAAGCCCTGAGGTCACTGATCCTCCACGTTTGGGAGATGACATCACGGCAGATCAACATAACACAACAGGACGATCACAGACGTTGCACTTGCTCTTCGAAGCTTTTCCAGAGACATTGCTACACGAGGAGAAACAGAAAGACAATATAACTGTGTTACGAGAAAGGTAATCTCGAACAGTGATATTTTTAAATCAGGTTAGCCGAGCGGTCTAAGGTGCTGCAGTCACGGACTGTGCGACTGGTCCTGGCGGAGGTTCGAGTCCTCCCTCGGGCATGGGTGTGTGTGTTTGTCATTAGGATAATTTAGGTTAAGTAGTGTGTAAGCTTAGGTACTGATGACCTTAGCAGTTAAGTCCCATAAGATTTCACACACTTTGAACTTTTTTTTTTTAAATCAGGGTTTCCGTATTACTTGTTCAGTCCGTGTAGCGCAGGACGGATAAGCGGTCTGGAAACTCAATTTGGACAGTTTTGTGTAAGTAACTATCGCGGACACTCCCTGATGACGAATACGTCTAATTTTCATAAACGGATTTGTTTGACACACGAACGAGTTGCAAAATGTAAACTTTCACGGCGGGAAATGTCACAATTAATAAAATGTTCCGGGCTATTATGTAGTGGTCGAATGGATTTCACATTAATGTGAAGTCTTCTTGCCCTTCATATAAAAGGCACCTAGAAAATTTAATGCTAGTATTGCAGCAAGGAGAAACGTAGTGTTTACAGACATAATCATTAGAGACGGACACACAAACCCATGCCCGAGGGAGGACTCGAACCTCCGCCGGGACCAGTCGCACAGTCCGTGACTGCAGCGCCTTAGACCGCTCGGCTAGCCTGATTAATGTGAAATCCATTCGACTATAGAATAATAGGTCGGAACATTTTATTAATTGCCACAGTTAAGTGTCACTCAGATGTTGACAAGCCTCAACGGGCAGGCGCTTGAAGAAAGGAGGGAACAGAAAAAGCTGAGAAAGATACGAAGAGCAAATTATTCCACCATTTACGATGGACGACGAGTACTCAAGATTTTATCCTCAATATTAATCATAGTCTAGGCGCCAATAATTTTGATTGTTTGGGATAGCCATGATAGTAACACAAGTGACAAAGTACTCTACCAGATATCTATGGAATGTAAGCACCGGAATTCAGAGGTTATTGTATAAGTAGTTTGTTTCCTCTAATGAATCGTGAGGGTGGTTTTGCTACGTTTTACGTGTGAAGTGACAACACTGTCAGGTGACTGCGGAATAAAATAGTTCTGTGAACCTACAGGAATCCATCATCCACATTCCAAATGTTCGTGGCTTCGATCCCCAGTTAGCTCTAGGATTTTTTAAGATGCTTATTGTTTCTTTCAACTCTGGTAATGATTTGGGTACGTGAAATATCGTACGTTGCCCAGTGGTTCGAAGAGTGTGTTAAATTGTTGGAGCCCCTATAAATGACAGAGTACGCCAGTTGAAAGGTCGGATGCAAGCAGTAGGACTATGTATAGTAAAATGCGGCGATCATCACACCAAACTTCGGTTTTAATTGATTTTAAATAAAGATTTTTTGTCAGGGCTCAGGACGTGTCGCATATGGGATTAACTCCCATACAATTACACTACTGGCCATTAAAATTGCTACACCACGAAGATGACGTGCTACATGCGCGAAATTTAACCGACAGGAAGAAGATGCTGCGATATGCAAATGATTAGCTATTCAGAGCATTCACACAAGGTTGACGCCGATGGCGACACCTACAACGTGCTGACATGAGGAAAGTTTCCAACTGATTTCTCATACAGAAACAGCATTTGACCGGCGTTGCCTGGTGAAACGTTGTTGTGATGCCTCGTGTAAGGAGGAGAAATGCGTACCATCACGTTTCCGACTTTGATAAAGGTCGGATTGTAGCCTATCGCTATTGCGGTTTATCGTATCGCGGCATTGCTGCTCGCGTTGGTCGAGATCCAATGACTGTTAGCAGAATATGGAATCGGTGGGTTCAGGAGGATAATACGGAACGCCGTGCTGGATCCCAACATGCTCGTATCACTAGCAGTCGAGATGACATGCATCTTATCCGCATGGCTGTAACGGATCGTGCAGCCACCTCTCGATTCATGAGTCAACAGATGGGGACGTTTGCAACACAACAACCATCTGCACGAACAGTTCGACGACGTTTGCAGTAGCATGGACTATCAGCTCGGAGACCATGGCTGCTGTTACCCTTGACGCTGCATCACAGACAGGAGCGCCTGTGATGGTGTACTCAACGACGAACCTGGGTGCACAAATGGCAAAACGTCATTTTTTCGGATGAATCCAAGTTCCGTTTACAGCATCATGATGGTCGCATCCGTGTTTGGCGACATCGCGGGGAACGCACATTGGAAGCGTGTATTCGTCATCGCCATACTGGCGTATCGCCCGGCGTGATGGTATGGGGTCCAATTGGTTACACGTCTCGGTCACTTCTTGGTCGCATTGACGGCACTTTGAATAGTGGACGTGACACTTAAGATGTGTTACGATCCGTGGCTCTACCCTTCATTCGATCCCTGTGAAACCCTACATTTCAGCAGGATAATGCACGACCGCATGTTGCAGGTCCTGTACGGGCCTTTCTGGATACAGAAAATGTTCGACTGCTGCCCTGGCCAGCACATTCTCCAGATCTGTCACCAATTGAAAACGTCTGGCCAATGGTGGCAGAGGAACTGGCTCTTCACAATACGCCAATCGCTACTCTTGATGAACTGTGGTATCGTGTTGAAGCTGCATGGGCAGCTGTACCTGTACACGCCATCCAAGCTCTGTTTGACTCAATGCCCAGGCGTATCAAGGCCGTTATTACGGCCAGAGGTGGTTATTCTGTGTACTGATTTCTCAGGATCTATGTACCCAAATTGCGTGAAAATGTAATCAGGTGTCAGTTCTAGTATAATATATTTGTCCAATGAAATCCCGTTTATCATCTGCATTTCTTCTTGGTGTATCAATTGTAATGGCCAGTAGTGTAATTTGAGATTTCTTCAATTTTAATTCTCAGTGGATTTTGGTTCACTACGAATTCTTCTCAATCACTAAACGGCTCCCAGTCAGAAACTATGTCCGTTGAGATTTAATGCGTCCGTCGGTAGACATATCTAGGGGCACCCATTCCCTGTTCCACACATCTTGGAACCTAGTCAAGAAAAATATTAACCGACGAGGACGGATCATTCTAACAGGAGCACATTTAGCCAGCAGTCAGCAGTAACACAAGTGCCAACCACTGTCCACGGGCAAATAACTGAAGACGATACTGGGTAAATGTAATAACGCGGTGCCCAATTTAGCACGGGTTTCAGCCGCCACCCATGGTGTTCTCTCCGCGGAGAACCCTTAACGCGTTATTTCAGCTACACGTCCTTGCTGTTAAATGTTCCACAACCAACATGTGTGAGATTCGGTATTCCACAGACAAACGTGCCGCGCGGGATTAGCCGAGCGGTCAGGGCGCTGCAGTCATGGACTGTGCGGCTGATCCCGGCGGAGGTTCGAGTCCTCCCTCGGGAATGTGTGTGTGTGTGTGTGTGTGTGTGTGTGTGTGTGTGTGCGTGTGCGTGTGCGTGTGCGTGTGCGTGTGCGTGTGCGTGTGCGTGTGCGTGTGCGTGTGTGTGTGTGTCCTTAGGATAATTTAGATTAAATAGTGTGTAAGCTTAGGGACTGATGACCTTAGCAGTTAAGTCCCATAAGATTTCACACACATTTGAACAGACAAACGTAGGGAGAGATGTCATTAGAGCTGCGCAAGGGCCTTATCACGGCTGCAAAGGGCTCTCGGATACTAATGAATTTTATTTATTTATCGTATAAAACATGGCAGCAGCACATATAAACAAAGTGAGAAACAAAAATACTAATGTGCAACGCATATAAGACAACATTAAAGACATCATAAGCGAGTCACAACAAAAAAACAGAATTAAGATATGTAACATGAGACACTAGTAGTTGACTACACATCTAAGTCCAGATCAGTATCCAATTCATAGCATAAGGTGTAGCTTCTATGAAGTCCTCAGCTGATCCACCACATAGAGCACACTTTTATGATCTGGTCCTGGGTCTGCTCAGGTGCTCCACAGTCGCAACTTGGGCTGACCACAAGTCTCCATTTACAATGCGTAGCCTCGCATCTTGTGTGACCGCTTAATGATTGATCGAGTCGAGTATTTTCTACGGACGTTGAACCTTTGCAGTACTTTTGAGCAATCAGTTATGAGATGATTAGTAATAACTGATGAATTAAGATACGTAAGATACACTGTTCTTTCTACTGACGCATAGTGAGGAGAGCCGAGAGTTTGCAGAGTATGTCAACAAATCAACGATACATAACATATATTCAGTGCAGAACCTAATATAATAGTGTTCTTCCCACAAATACCGAGCGAGGTGGCGCAGTGGTTAGCACACTGGACTCGCATTCGGGAGGACGACGGTTCAATCCCGTCTCCGGTCATCCTGATTTAGGTTTTCCGTGATTTCCCTAAATCGCTTCAGGCAAATGCCGGGATGGTTCCTTTGAAAGGGCACGGCCGATTTCCTTCCCCATCTTTCCCTAACCCGAGCTTGCGCTCCGTCTCTAATGACCTCGTTGTCGACGGGACGTTAAACACTAATATCCTCCTCCTCCTCCTCCTCTTCCCACAAATCCTAAGTGATATAGTTCTCAAGTATGTGAAATAAGTCAAATATTTGAAACACTTTTCATTTACAAACTGAACAAAACTACTCATAAACATGCAAATGTATACAAAAGTCAATGCCAAATGTAAAAAATGTTTTTTGAGGTGATTTACGGAAACTGAGTCACATCCCACGCTTTACTTCAGCGGAAGCCTCTGTCAACTCGGCTACAAATCTTAAAACTTGTAAACCATCAGTTTTGCCGAGAAAGCTTAAGAGATATGCTATTTACGACAAATTTCACTAAGGAGTAAATATGCTGAGACTCGGTAGTTAGCGAATTCAATTCTTCTGGAGGACGTTCTTGAACCTACATCGCAAGTAATTCATATTACACACTATTAGACTTGGAAAAATTTAGTTTCGTTTGAGAAATCATCACAGAATATTATACCGTACGACAATATAGAATAAAAATAAACGAAGGCCTTTCAAATTTTTTATTTTTACATAATGTACGTCAGACGACTTTTGCATGCCAAACAACATTTTGCCTAGAAGTTTCTGTAGTTCAGTAACATGTCCCTCTCAACTGTATTTGAGATGAGGTCTTAATTTCAAGAATGTGACAGTGTCAACTTCTTGTAGGTCCTGAACTGTATCCTGAGTTTTCTCAAAGTTTAACTGGAAAGAACTGACTAAATTTCAGTGAATATTTAATTAACAGCCCTGTGGAAAACTAAACTCAATTTGCCATTTATCACAATGTACATATCATCTGAAAGCCAAACAAAATTAGTATCCCACAATCACACAATGTAAGTGGCCCGACACGTCAAATGACTGTCCAACCGTTTATCTCAAGAGAAAAAGTACTACTAACGATAGTATGCCATGTAAGACTACTTGCCAGTTCTTCCCGTAAGATGTTCTAAGAAACGTTGTCACTAAAACGTAACATCCAATAATTTCAAGTAAACACATTGAGAAACGCAATGTTTCGCCCACGGCAACATGGTATCTTATTCTCGTTTTAAAATATTGCAAAACATATTGAAAAATGTCATGTCTGTATCTGCGACACCGTAACATCATTAAAATTTTAACCTAAACGTTGTTTGTCCTGGCCTTTCAGAATTTTAAAATGACAGGCAGTTTTGGACCTCAAGAGACAAAATTTGAGTAACGGTATGTATAAGGCGTAAAAAACTACGCGTGCAAAATCTTAGAATTTATAGAGGAGATAAAAGAATCACTTTTTTATGCGACGAATATGTCAGAGGTGCACCGTCTCCCCGCTAGGAGCTCTTGAAGGTTTTTGGTGGTAGTAATGTTCAGGGACGACGTTCAAACTGCGGTGTGATGAATATTGCTTCGAAAATGGTGCTGACATCCCAATGGTTTCTTTTTGTAGTGGGGAGGTGAACCGTTTGGTGTATGAGACGCTGACAGGAACTCCAGAAGAGCAGGTTGCCCGTTTTGCTGAGGCTGTAGCCATTATTTGTAAGACTCCTGGTGGTTCTGAGAGTTACAAAACCATTTGCACGCAATGCCAGTTGTGCATTAACATAAACGAATGAAATTTCCAACAACATCTGTAAAACAATATTCATCACACGACAGTTTGAACACCCTCTCTGAACACAGTTAGCACAAAAACTTTCATCATGGACTCCTAGCGAGGAAACGGTGCACGTGTGACACATTCTTCTAACCTGTCAGAGCTATGAGCATTAACGAGGTGCACGAGCCATAGCGCGCAATGCGCTGTAGCAGAATCATAGTTGTTCTGCCTCTAACCTTTCAATATGCCTTACCACACTTCCGCTTCTTGTTCTTTTTCTATCAGGTTCTGGATCCAGCATAGATTATAGCTCAATTGCACGATTATGTGTTACGCTAGGAGGAAGGGGGAGGGGAATGGTAGAAACTCTCGTCCAACTTTTGAGCATTGGTTCTCTAACAGGAGGAATCTTTGCTCCACTTACCTGTAGACCTTCAAGAAACAGGCAGTCAGCGTCCAGAGCATATTGGCGTTGTAAGATGCGATGCAAGAGTATGGAATTTTGAAAATTCCGCGGTATAGAGGTTCCGTAACGAACCTTGAACCACCACACGCACTTTGGCATATCCTGTTGGCGCAGATTACGTAACGGTTGTCAACTGCGCTAGCTCCCATACATACATGTTATTTAAACATTAGGCCTACTTTCTGCGTACTTGTTATGTACCACTCTGACGAGCCACGTCTTGAACTGTGAGAACCAAAATGCCACTGCTGAAAGATCTCACCAGCATAGGTTTTCAGTTAACATTTGGTCTGGAATGATGTATAATCATCTTCTACGGACTGCAATTTTGCCGACGCGGTTAACTGGAGTACACGCAGCACTCACAGAACTGTTTTGTGTAGTTTCAGGATTATGGAGTCTCAGAACATTTCAGTGTTGATGCTCGAGCAAAGGTAAATGGCGACTCTACATCTACATGTTTACTCTGCAATTCACTCTTAAGTGCCTGGCAGAGGGTTCACCGCACCATTTTAATACTAATTCTTTACCATTCCACTCTCGAATGGCGCGCGGGAAAAAGAAATACCTAAATCTTTCCGTTTGAGCTCTGATTTTATTATGATGATCATTTCTCCCTACTTAGGTAGGTGTCAACAATTTTTTTGCGCATTCGGAAGAGAAAGTTGGTGATCGAAATTTCGTAAGTATATCTCGCCGCAAAGAAAACAGCCTTTGTTTCAGTGACTGCCACCCCAACTCGCGTATCATATCAGCGACACTGTCACCCCTATTGCGCGATAACACGAAACGGGCTGCCCTTCTTTGCACTGTTTCGATGTCCTCCGTCAATCCCATCTGGTAAGGATCCCACACCGCGCAGCAATATTCCAGCAAAAAAATGGCTCTGAGCACTATGGGACTTAACATGTATGGTCATCAGTCCCCTAGAACTTAGAACTACTTAAACCTAACTAACCTAAGGACATCACACAACACCCAGTCATCACGAGGCAGAGAAAATCCCTGACCCCGCCGGGAATCGAACCCGGGAACCCGGGCGCGGGATGCGAGAACGCTACCGCACGACCACGAGCTGCGAACTAATATTCCAGCAGAGGACGGACAAGTGTAATGTAGGCCGTCTCTTTAGTGGGTTTGTCGCATCTTCTAAGTGTTCTGCCAACAAGGCGCAGTCTTTGTTTCGCCTCCCCCACAATATTATCTATGTGGTCTTTCCAATTTAAGTTGCTCGTAATTGTAATTCCTAGGTATTTAGTCGAATTGACAGCCCATAGATTTGTGCGATTTATCGTATACCCAAAATGTATCGGATTTCTTTTAGTTCCCATGTGAATGACCTCGCACTTTTCTTTGTTTAGTGCCAGTTGCCACTTTTCGCACCATACAGAAATTCTCTCCAGATCATTTTGTAATTGGAACTGATCGTCTGATGATTTTACTAGACTGTAAATTGCAGCGCCATCTGCAGACAATCTAAGGGGGCTGCTCAGATTATAACCTGGATCATTTATGTAAATCAGGAACGCAAAGGGCCTATGATACTATCTTGCAGAACGCCAGATATCACTTCTGTTCTACTCGATGATTTACCGTCTATCACTACGAATTGTGACCTCTCTGAGAGGAAATCACGAATCCATTCACACAACTGAGACGATACTCCATATGCAAGCAATTTGATTAATAGTCGCTTGTGAGGAACGGTATCAAAAGCCTTCCGAAATCTAGGAGTATGGAATCGATCTTGTTGTGTATCAATAAGTCATTTTCTTCAAGGTGATTCACAATGTTCGAGTACAGTATATGCTCCAAAATCCTACTGCAAATTCAGGTCAGTGATATGGGTCTGTAATTCAACGGGTTACTCCTATTTCATTTCTTGAATATTGGTGTGACCTGATCTACTTTCCAGTCTTTAGGAACAGACCTTTCGTCAAGTGAGCGGTTGTATATGATTGCTAAGAAAGGCGCTATTGTGTCTGCATACTCTGAAAAGAACCTGATTGGTATGCCATCTGGACCGGAAGACTTGCCTTTCTTAAGTGATTTGAGTTGTTTCGCAACACCTAAGTTATCTACTTTTATGTCACTCATGCTAACAGCTGTTCTGGTTTCGAATTCTGGAATATTTACTTCGTCTTCTTTCGTGAAGGAATTACGGAAAACTATGTTTAGTAACTCCGCTGCAGTGGCACCATCATCGGTAACATTTCCATCGCTATCGTGCAGTGACGGTATTGAAAGCGAGGTCCTCGATTCGTTTTCCGATCCGGCAGACATTTTTACTCTGCCAGGAAGTTTCACTCTGAAGCAGAGTGGATACTGTCTACAAATATTAAGGCAGGAATTTCGTGGAATACTGGGTAGGCTGAGCAGGACCCACCGCGTCGCAAGTGCGATCGTCTCATTTTACTCCTTTAATTTCTTATTTTTATGCAAGAATTTCAAGAGTCTGATCCACTTTACTCCAATTGCAACTTTAGCTGAGCTGACTGCCCGACGCAGATGTGTATGTCGAAACAAATCCTTTCGCTGTCGATATATGCAGATGGTCATTGGCGGGAAGGTATTAAAAAAATGTGATGATACTCCAAAGAAGACTGAGTACCAGTTGTAAATTTATTCCAACGTACCATTAACAAAATATAATTTCTGAGCAAATATCGATGTTCATATTCATAATTCTATGAGCGTCTCACGCACAAAATTTATGAATGAAGCGTTAAAAAGAATGTGGTCCGAAAAAAAACAATGTCCTCAATTTTTGGCCTATTGTTTTGTTTAAGTAAGTCGAGCGTCCTGAAATACCAGCAGGGATTTTTGTAAAATAAAGGAGCTCAAGAAAACACTTCTTAAAGGTATAAAAAAAACACCTTGTAGTATAACCTAACGTACCTTTCTTGAAAATTACTTGACACTGTCAAATTATGTATTTTTTACATTTTTTTCAAAGAAATGCTTGTAAATTTCTCGTTCTGCCCCATCCACGTGGCAGAATAGAATATGGACTTTTTTTGTAAAATTATTGCAGACGTTGAAATTATTGGGAATATCATCTTAAAACCAAGAAATGAATTAGTTTTATGAACAATTTAAACTAAGGAATATGAAATATTCAAAATAATCGTTAATAATAAGAAAATATTTTACTTTCTTTTTGAAAACTGTACAATTATTTTTAATGCTCAGTACAAAGTTACTGTTACTGTTTCTTCATTGAATTCCATCACTCGTTGATAAGATCTACTTTCTGGCTTGCGAATAGATACCACTGGATGCCTAGTAATAAATTCTATAATCCAGTCCTGCCCAGCTATACAATTTTATCAGATTTGTGTAGTAAGACATTTCTTTCTGTTAGCTGATATGCTAATGATCTGGCAATGAGATATTTCAGCGTTGGCCTGAAAAGTCTGCTCTCCACCGACTTCAGATAACGCTACCAGCTCGTCTCTGTATTCTGCAGTGAACAAAATTTTAAATTTCACATCCGATTTGTCAATCTGTAATTGGGATTCCTTAGCTTTACGAAGGTATCTTTCAACACTGATTCGGGTTCGGTACGTTAAACTCCTTAGATGATTTTAAGTCTCGAGCTCCAGAAGATAAAAGGACTGAAAGTGCCATTTCAATTAATTTAATTTCCTTCTAACGCAAGTTCACACCATCTGGGGAAGCAAGAAAATTAAACTGAATGTGTAGTTTGAAATCTACTAATACTTGCGTCAAACAATGAAGGGGCAGAACGGGGCATTATCCCATTATGCCCCTTCGGGTTCCGCCTCAAGAGCACATTTCGGGTTAAAAACTTATATGGAGCATAACAACTGACGGATTTCAACGTATTATGTAACCAATATATAGCTAGTGACGTGCACTTTAAGATAGCACGTAATTTAAGGACGTACAATTAAGAATTAACGGCTTATGTCGCGTTTAAATTTACTGAAAGTTGTAAAAACGCAACTGGAAACGTGAAGGACAAGCGTTCACTTACAAATCGCTTTCGAAGCCAAGTCAAAATGGGTGTCACATTTTCCCTTCCATTCAGAAACGTAGCTGTACGTCTTTACAGTAGGTTGCAGCACTCTACAGGCTAGAAACGGAACAATCCTGTTGTGCCCCGGGTTCCTCTAAATGATATGGATAAAGTGTGGCAAAATTATTTCAGTTCCACTGGTATCCGTCGTCATATTTTATGCTGAACTGGTTTTATGGTGAAGCGAAAGTGTTTTTGTTAAAGCTGTGGCTGTTTTTATGAAAATCAGCATAAACGAGTGTGTCAGAAGGTGAGACTAGGGAAAAGTATATCCCGCTGAGGATATATTTTTACACGGGAGAAGTGCTCTTTTACCTTCGTTCCCAGCGCAGTTTATGTTCTTGAGCACGAATCTGTTTTATTAGTACTAAGTTTTCGCTACAGCGAACTACTTGAGATCGATATTTACTCACACAATCTTCTGAAACGACAAACTGTATTATAGACTTAGGCGGCAAAGAGAAATCTCTAGTATTAACAAAGTTTCCGTTACACTGCTGTAAAGAATTATTTAGTGAAAATAATCTAGGCGAACAGCAGATTCATGCACAAGCACGAAATGCTTCCAGGATTTCGGAAAGAATCTAAGTTCCTTATACGTCGTAGCATCCGTTACAACACTGATTGTGAGTTGACCAAGTACACAAAAGAGAAAAAAAAGAAAGCTGAATTAAACGCCATACCCGGACATTCTAGCCACTGAATGGAGATTTCCGACACTTCAGTGAGGTATACCGAGATACCGCGGAAAGTTCGGTGAACACATTTGAAAGAAATGTGTGATTCATCTTAATATCTTCCACCACAGCCACAAGATGGGGACGACCGCAAGCATCTCGAATAATGAAATGGCTTACTGCTGCTTCTGAACCCACAGATCCACGTTTTCCATCTGTCTCTAATGATCTCGTCGTCGATGGGAAGTTGAATCCTAAGCTGCTTTCCCTCCATGTCTTTCACAGCGGGTAAAAATCGTGCAAGATCCAGAAAGATAAATTCAAATTATTGTGATGTTTTCAGTCACTGCTTCCGTATCAGAAATCCACTTCTCCACTGGCAGAAGCGCGTCCTTGGCGCAATCACGTGTGGCGCACACTGTTCCAGTGTGCGACGTAATTGCACAACATTCGCTGAATGAACTGTTTATCGGCGGAGCCAGATCATCTCTCTACACTGCATATTAGTGAAATATCTTTTTTATGAGAGTCGATAGGTGCGCTCTAATCTGCGATACACAATCAGAAGCTATAATTCACAGTACTTGTCACAACCCTATACCAGTCCGGCTGCTCTCAGATCAATTTCAATATACAGCTGAACTAGAAACTCACAGCGCTAACAGTCTCTGACGAATATCCAACTAGCTACTTGTACAATCGTTGGCAATGTCAGCAGATGAGAAGTCTGGGGACGAGAGTTCGAAGATTTTCCTCGCAAAGGGTATCACCTATTTTCACTCAAATAAGCGCTGTGATCTCTGTTTCTTCGACAAGCACTTCTTTCAGACAGCTGTTAGCTCCCTGATCTAATACGAAACAGCTACCGAATACAGCACTCAGGTGGGATGAAACGCTACACTCGACTTTGGAGTCGCGATTGTCTAACAGCTATCTATATAGCACAGCTGCCGTCATGAAATCATGCCCTGTTCCCCTAAAAGACCACGCTCGCCTACGAAACAATAAATTTCCGATAAAAACTCGTGTCCCTAACCCGCCAGGTTAGCCGACAGCGCTAATGCGCTGCTTCCTGGACTCGGGTAGGCTCTCCGGCCCCGGATCGAATCCGCCCGGCGGATTAGCGACCAGGGCCGGTGTGCTGACCAGCCTAGTTGTGGTTTTTAGGCGGTTTTCCATATTTCACTAGGTGAATGCCGGGCTCGTCCGCAAGTTCCACGTCAGTTACACGTCTCGCAGACATTTGAAACGTATTCTCTCTATTTCATGATTTACACCAGATGCAGACAGCTGGGATACACTTATTCTGTCCCGGTGGGTATGGGGTGGCGGCAGGAAGGGCATATGGCCACCCCTTCAAATTAACCTTGCCAAACCCTTTGTAACCACGACGACCCTGCGAAAACTGCGGGACAAAGGCTTCAGCAACAGAACAACAACTCTTTCCCAGTACTGTAGAATCTGCACTATTTCTCATTCACAGGCCTGTTCATTCTTTCAGCCCCTAGCACAGATAATGATGGTACTACACAGTGTAATGGGTGTAAGCATATAAAATGTATATGTGATATCTAAATATGTACACACATCAGTGTGTTGGTCGTTTTTCTCTACATTGAACAGTCTTCCTGCAAATACGTCAAATGATTTACTACTATATGTTTTCTGCATGGTCGTAATTGACCACTAAATGGATTACCCTGCCAGTGTACACTGGATGTTTTGCGTCCAAGTGTCCACACTTCAACACCTGACCTGCTGCCTTGGGGAAAATAAGCATTAATGGCTTGCTTATGCCCCATGTACTTGGAGGTATTAAGCAACCTAAAAATCTATGACTAGTAATAGCTATAATCATTAGTCTGCAGGTGACATAAGTACTGATGCAATGTTGTTCAGTACAGCACCTCAGTCACCAATAGAAATATCTGCATTTGTGCTCGTTACCCCCTGTATATTCGACGCTGCCGCCTGACAGAACCACTCGTAACCTAAACTTACGAATTAACGTAATAGTACGCTCCCACAGAGGCAGTGTTCGTTACATTATTTGCATGTAGTAGGTGAAACAAGCGATCCCTGCCCGTCAGGGTGACGCCTGTCTTTCCTCTCGCTCGTACAGGAGCTTTCTTTCAAATACAACTGCCACGGATGATCTGCGTCTGGATAGGAGACTGTCGGAATTTGAGCTCTGTTAATAAGCTCACTGGCGAAAATGTTAACAGACATCTTACAAGTGTACACTTGTCACTTTGGAGCTCTGAAAATGGCGTGTAACTGGTACCAGGCGGTCATGTCATCCTCTACTGCTCAAGTCATGGCCGTGAAGAGGTGCCAGTTACTTTTATGGAACTTTCGCAGTAAGGTGGGTCGACGTGGAGACGTGACACCATCACAGAAAGGAGCGATCGCGTTTGGAAGGGCTCATCACCACAATGTGAATGAAGTTGCCCAGAATGTTGGTGTACCGACGTGGACTGTCCAACATGTCTACAAGGAATGATGTACCACTCGCAGCGACGTAACATGGCGTGAGAGCAGTGCTCGTAACAATATCCCAAACGAAAGGGACTGGAGAAGAACATCACGCACGCTCAATGACAATCTGCTTCAGACCTGACAAGAATAGGTGCTGCCAGTGAACGCAGGTTTACCTCAACCAGTTTCCGATTACGGAGGGAACTGCTTGCAGTGGACATTTTGAGTAGAGTACCTCTCAAAATACCGTTGTTCAAAGAGACACATAAAGCTGCAGGTCTTCAATGGGCCAATCGATAAAGAAACAGGACAACAGCCGACTGGAGTCGTGTGATGCGCTAGCGATTTAGCCTCTTTTCGGATGGGCAAGGCGTTGAGTGCAGCTGAGGCCACTCAGGCGTTTATCCTGCAGGTTTTGGAGGGTATATTATAAGCCAGAGGTGCTTCTTTCATGTTTTGCGGGTGTTTTTCGTAATATGACTTGGGTCCACTCCTTCAAGTTGCTGTGAGAATGACTAAAATGTTTATTTTAGCGTTCTCGGTGACTAAGTGCTGTGCTTCATTCTACATCTTCATGAGGAGTATGCTTTGGACATACCCATTTTCCCAGATGACAACAGGCACCCTATTGCACCTCGACTAAATGATCCCATCTTAACTACATAGAAAATGTCTGGCGCTATTTCGAACAACCGTTGAAGCGTTGCAGTCAACTTTCAGGCAGTTTGGTAGCTCCAATGGATATAACCATCAATGAACTGGATGTAGCATACCTGAAGATACTTGTCGATTCTCTTCCTTGCGAACTGAGACAATTATGAAGCCTACACGCCGTGTTAGGCCATTTTAGCGTGATGTCTCCTTGGGGTGTCCAACGTTTTGTCCGCTATGCTTACCTATACGAAAGTAGGTGATGAGCGTATCTCTTAATCGCCAGTATACTCCCGTAGTCTCAATTTATTTACGTTATAGTTTTCTTTATGAAATAAACTTGAGTACACCCTAGGTGGAGGAATAGTGCTAGCTGACTGGTCAATTTTGGACGAGTATCTACGGTCCATGGAGAAAGACAGAAGAATTAGTGGTTGGCTTATACAGTGACTTTTGAACTTTTGATAATTTTTCACGAGTTGCGAGTTGGCATCAGTGGCATTTGAATCTTGGAACGCTGTATAGAAAAAGCATTATTTATTTCAAATATGTGTGTAAAAGCAAAGTTCCGTCGTTCTAGCCCCAGACGGGCCAATCACGACCGTTGCCATGTCATCCTCAGCCAGTGGCGTCATTTGGATGCGGTATGGA
The DNA here is from genome assembly GCF_021461395.2 of Schistocerca americana. Lineage (NCBI taxonomy): Eukaryota > Metazoa > Arthropoda > Insecta > Orthoptera > Acrididae > Schistocerca > Schistocerca americana. The sequence continues at coordinate 426,254,064 of NC_060130.1, read as the reverse complement.
GAGCGGCGTGGAGCCAGCACACTGCTCACCCGGCCGTTATCGGCTTTTGCTGTTCTGCAGACCTTGGAGCAGCTACTTCTCATTCTAGCAGTTCCTCAGTTGGCATCTAGAGGCTGAGTGGACCCCTTTCCAGTCCTACCACCGAGTGAAAATCCCTGGCAGTACCGGGAATTGAATCCGGGGCCTCCACATAGCGGTCAACCACGCTGACCACCCGCCTACGGAGGCGGACAATATGCACGTGTGGCGGTTTATATTGCTGCAGTGTTCCACGGGAGTAGTGATTCGTATACTATTACGTAAAAATAATAGCTCGAAGTATATGTTGAATACAACTTCATTAACTGCTTTGAAGTTTAGCATGCTCTTATTCTGTGTGTAATTCCGTGGCGACCTTGTCTTCTAATGTTCATACAATTTACAGAGAAATGTTTTCCTCTCCTACATGGTTGCCATTATCAGCAGGTTATTGTGGCCCCAACTATAAGTACTCATATCCGTCATACACTTAACGCTTTCGAGATACACTGAGATATGAGCGAGCCCCAGCGGAATTCCAGAAGATATTCCAAACCGTGCGAGAGTGGCGATATGCCCTATCTCGCCATCATTTACGCACGTACAATTACTCATCGAACTGCTCCGACGTCCCGTTTCTACCTGCTTGTTAAAGATACGTTACAATTTGAAGAATCATAATTTGTCTCGATGCTCGAGCTAAGAGTCTTCATTTGCAGGAGGAGGCGTGCCTGGGAAGATTTGTCTGAGAAGGTAGCGTTGCATTTCTCAGACGGTGGCGGAGTTCACACCTCGCAACTAACGAGCCTCATTGCTAGGACGAACACGTGAATATTCTTAGCTCGAGCGTTGTGCATCAGTGCAGAAGTATCAACTGCTAAACATATCAAACTTAATGAAGTTTCGTAGCTTTAATGCTGATCGAAGCCCTATTCAGTGAGTTCGTTCATAAAGTCTGACAATCCACTGCGAGTGCAGGGTAAATCTGTGAACTGACGTAGAAAGACGTGAGAAGGAGATTAAGGATTTTTGGTGACGTCGATGTCATTGCAGGAGAAGCACTCGCTTGCATAGAGGTTGATAAGGGAAGAGGCTCCGATAGGAGAAAACCATGGAGAAAGTAAATCTCTTTGACCCCACGAAAAATTAAACACGTTCCCTCGAATGCAAGTACAGTGTTTAACAAGTGCATTTCGAAACATATCTTCTTGCTTCCTAAAGTGAAAAATCACAGTATAAACATTCAGATTACTTCAAATTAAACTGGAAGCACTGATCAGCGATGATGTTTGTCTAAGTACTTTTTCTGTTTCGACGACGATTAGACCGCAAAAAATTGATTTTTCTAGTAGACATGCATAATAAAATGTCACTAGTATCTCCTTCCATGACTTTGCGACTTACGGAAAACTTAAACACTTTAAACAAAACGGAACTCGAGCCAGTTTCGAGATGATAATGTAAATTTTCACTAAAATTGATTCGCTTCGTTACGAATGACACGGGAATCATTGTCAAGATGTTTTATTTTGGATGTGGCATAACATTATGTTAGCGTCCTCGTCTGTTTCACCGAACGAGGAGGGCATAGTGGATAAGGCACTGGGCTTCAGTCGGGTTAAAAGCCCCGCAGCATTAACCGTATTTTCTTTTTCTGTGGTCTCCCTAAATGCAAACGCTGAAGCTGGGACCACCTGATCAAAAACGCCGCGATCGATTACGGAGAGGGCTATTATACTGGAAATTGGCGTAAATGTGACAAAGAGAACACCTTTTCTTTACATTACCGTAAGTTGAAAGTGGTCGCCTTGTCTCGGGGTTAGGTTAGCGTCTTTCCTGGGAGCTGGGAACGAAAGACACTAATATCTACAACATCACAATGTCATATTTGTAAGTGAATAATTGGGTTTAAAGAATAGAAAGGAGAGGAAATGGGATGGTAAAGAGAGGAGGTAATAATGACTTCCTTCCGCACAGGGCACTGAAGCAATGCAACGGGTAGAGTCGAAAGTTTGTGCCGGACCAGGGCTCGAACCCGGGTGCTCCGCTTCTCTAGAACGAGTGCCTTAACCGACTCGGTCCATACTCGCAGATTTCTGATTCCTGTAGGAGTTCGGACGTTGGTTGTTCATCGTCACTGATACTTTTTCCTCTGATAAAAAAGACAGAACAGACACGACTCCCGATGAATTAGTTGGGGCATATACATGAATACCTGTGTTGAAAGGAATGCAAAGGAATGAAATGGGAAAGACTTAGGAAGGAAGTAATGACTTCCAGCCGCAAAGGGCATGTCCGACAGAACAGATACCACTCACATACATAACTCCATGGGCACGACGGCTGTTTGTTCAAAAAGTTTCAGTACGAATGCCCAACCAACGTCCGAACTCTTAGGGAAATCAGAAACGATAGTATTCCTTGAACGCGTGCCACTAGATGGTACATTAATGGCTTCTTTTGGAAAACAATCATACGTAGAAGGGTATACCTGCATCTGAACGTGTCCTGTCCGGACTATAATTTGAATGTGCCTCGCTTCCTCGAGGAGTACTCTGATAAATGGGTCGTGTGCGGCGGATCAAACATACAGGGGCACCCCACCCCGGCTGCGCGAGCTTAGTCGCCAGTGCGATCAGCAGGCAGCAGTACCGCTCTTCCTGCATCCACCTCTTACGCGGCAAAGACTTGGCGTCTGCGACCGGGGAACTCCCTCGTCGTGACTGTAGGCTGTCGTGACGCAAAGCTCCGCACATGCGTGCGCACACCTGTTTTATTGATTTACACGTTCACCAGAGAATAACTGTTGGTCAGCTATCTCTTGCGTCAGCAAATAACTTCTAGCAGACTATACGTAAACGCTGACCACATTACAATAGCAGCTCTCCGAGGAGATAATATGACTCGCTCGACGTGTTACTACCGCCGTAATGTGGGCGACTGGTATATAAATCTCACAATTATGGAGAAAAATGAACTACAGACACGCTCCACTTAGAAAACCTAACCGATACTGTACTACTGTCTATAATGGGGGAAGGACTGATAAAAGTCGATCATGGGATGCATTATTGACTCTACTACTTACCTTACGAGCGGACAGCGCGCAATCGTCGTAATCGATATCGTCCAGATTTGTAGTAAATGCAGCACTTGGCCATAAATGAAAGAGTGACCGAAGAGGGAGCCCCAGACGGCCAAGTACTTAAAAAAATGGTATTTTTGGTGTCGGGCGAGGCATGAATCTATGTTATCACAGTAGTGTCTAGGCAGCAGCTGGCGCAGAGGAAAGAGTACAGAATGTCAATCCGAGGTTGTTAGCTCAACTCCCTATGGGGAAACTTTTTTTTTAATTTTTACGTTATTTACACCGCAATGAAATCGAAATGATTCTCGGTCTATTGTATTTGTTAATATTTTATGAGAAGCATGAAACGGGAAGCAAAGAGAAATTGGGATTGCACTTGTAGCGTCTACGATGACTCTGCTAATAAATTTTTTAAGAAGCGGCTGTAATTAAAGTATGCAGGATTTGGTATTCCGTTAGATTCATTTTGACCTTCGAGAAGCCCTCGGCAGCTGCATGCTGACAACAGGTTCTCGTTACATGTAAAATAAGCGCATTGGCCGTTGGGGCGCATCGGCTACGGAGCTTATTCGCTTGCTTGCTCTTTATGAGTAATGTGAATTTTTCGGCAATACTGCGAGAACACAGTGACCATACTTGGGAAAGTATCGAGTCGAGAGAAATGTCAGTGAAAATATTGATGTGCCTGCAACATCGGCAAAAGGAGAAAAGGAGCCACATCATGATAGCACGCACACAGCAAATCTCGAAACGACTGAAACAGTCGCTCGAATAGAGCTTACATCATTTGGCCGAAAACGATCTGATCACATCAGAACGTTCCGCGGTAATACTCGACGAATACGTTCAAACTGGAAGTTAAATACACGAGAAAGTGGTGGAAGTTTCATCGGAGTATACGATCGTGCGCGACGATGAGCTGATTTAGTATTAACAAAAAATCCGCATAGGCACTCGATCTCACGACCCTCCGATTACTGTCCTGCACTTTTCCTGCTGCGCCAACCGCTACTTGGGAACAGCGCTAACATAAATGGCTCACGCCTCCTCCGGCCAGCGTAAAGAAATGCTATTTTTTGCTAAACGCTTGTCCGACTAGAGCTCCCACTTGTGTTACTTTTATTTCTGGCCAAATCCTGTACATAAATTTGGACGAAATCGGTGATGACGAATGTGCACGCTATGCTTATTAGGAGATAGACTGACGAAACGTTGCGGCTGCTGATTGTGTGTTTAAGAATTGACTCTGAGCACTATGGGACTTAACATCTGAGGTCATCAGTCCCCTAGAACTTAGAACTACTTAAACCTAACTAACCTAAGGACATCACACACATCCATGCCCGGGGCAGGATTCGAACCTGCGACCGTAGCGGTCGCGTGGTTCCAGACTGTAGCGCCTAGAACCGCTCGGCCACCCCGGCCGGCGTAACCCATGTGTCTGCGTCTACAGTAAATTTATGTGCAAATATGAGAAAGTGTTCTAATTGTCAGCGTAGCCTGTATCTGATGCGTTGCGTGGTTACTAGCCGAGTATTCACATAGTGGGATGGGGGAAATCGCCTAAAAATCACATCAAGGCTGGCCAGCACACCAACCCTCGTCGTTCATCCGCCTTGCGGATTCGAACTGGGGCTGCCGCGCCTCCCCGTCCCGGAAGTTAGCGCCTTAACACGCACGGCTATTTGGGCTGATTTGAAGAAAGAAAAACCTACATTTGCAGCATTTGTAAAATAGAAAAAGCTTTTGACAATGTTGATTGGGATACACACTTTGAAATCCTGAAGATATCAGCTATTTTATATAACTGCTTTGGTAAACTTATAGCAGTCATATGAGTGGAAAGACTTGTAATGGAGGCAGTTATTGAGAAGGGTAGGTAGGTAGACATGTAACATATCGCCTGTGTTATTCAATCTGCACATCGAGCAAGCAGAAATCAAGGAGAAATTTTTGGAACGGGAATCGAAGTTCAGGTAGGAGAAACGAGAACCTTGAGGTTTTCCGATGACATAATTCTGTCAGAGACGGATAAGGATGTGGGAGCTCTATCAAACGGAATGAATAGCATCTTTAAAAAGGTTTATAATATGGATGTCAACATACGTAAAGAGAGCGTAATGGAATGTAGTCTAATTAAATCTGGCGAATCAAATCAGCAAATTAAATTATAAATTGAATCATTAAAGATTGAATGAGGCTTGCTATTTGGTCAGCAAAATAACTGATAGTGGCCGAAGCAGAGAGGATATAATATATCGACTAGCTATAAAAGAAAACAAATTTCTCTTTTTCAGAACCTTTTAACATGGAACGTAAATGTAAGTGCTACAAAGTCTTTTCTGAAAGTGTTAGTCTGGAGTGTACGGGACTGAGAAATTCCTACATTGCGACTTTGCTCTTTTTTGGGCGTCTGTATTCCCTTTTACCCCATGCGTCTGATGCATTCTTATATTTTCTCCTTTAATCAATTAAAATAAGTATATCGCGTGTTATCAAAGGTTCTCTGTTGAGCCTTGTCGTTTTACGTATGTGATTACACGCTGCCGTAACTGTTTCGTCTCTCTAAGCTGCCCACTGATCTTTTATTGCATTCCTTGTCTCTGTTTCAGTTGATCGTTGTCTTACGTTATGCTTTCTTTGAAACTCTCCATAACCAGTAATTCTTTCAATTTATTACAGTAAGGGTCCCATTTCCTACTGAAGTGCTACCAGGTGGTTACAGTTAAAGTGCAGCTACTCACAGATGTCCATTGCGGGCTACAATTATCGTATGGCATTGAAACTCGGTAAATATTCTAAAGCGTTAACTCGGAACATGTTTATGTTGGAAAAAAGTAGTTTCAGTTTTGACCATCAGATGCAAATCTGACGCTGAGTGCAAGGAAGACGTATAGAAATACAGGGTGACACAGAAAAAGGGGAACATTTCCGCAACCCAATAAAACTAGAAGTGATAAAGGAAAGAAATTGCATTCATAGTGTGGCCGAGCGGTTCTAGGCGCTACAGTCTGGAACCGCTTGACCGCTACGGTCGCAGGTTCGAATCCTGCCTCGGGCATATATGTGTGTGATGTCCTTAGGTTAGTTAGGTTTAAGTAGTTCTAAGCTCTAGGGGACTGATGACCATAGATGTTAAGTCCCATAGTGCTCAGAGCCATTTGAACCATTTGTCCTTAGGTTAGTTAGGTTGAAGTAGTTCTAAGTGACTGATGACCTCAGAAGTTAAGTCTGTTGAATTGTGTATTAGAAACTGTAAAAAATGACACTGTGATTCAGAGTTAGTTTATTTTCTACAGGCCATGAACTTATGTGATGAAATGCACTATTTGAAACAGTGCCAGTGTTCCACACAACATCCTTTAGTACCAAGCTAGTGTCATCAGCAAACAGAAATATTTTAGAATTACCTGTAATACTAGAGGACATATCATTTACATAAATAAGAAACAGGAGTCAAGAATGTCCCACTCAGACCCATCACATCACAGCCATTCTCAACACTGTGAATAATGACCTTTTGCTGTCTGTTGTTCAAGTAAGAGATGAAACAATTGTGAACTACTCCCCGTATTCCATAATGGTCCAACTTCGGGAGCAATATTTTGTAATCAACACAGTCAAATGCCTTAGATAAACACAAAAAGAGACAGAGGAGGTTTGATTGTTGTCCTTCCCAGCAAGTTCTCCAGATCTGCCACCTACTGCATACATTTGGTCATTGTTTACCGGGAGACTGGCACACCACCATTCGCTGACTACATAGATTGATGTTTTCTGGCGTACAATTGAAGCATGATGGAATGACGTACCCCTAACCGTCGTCGAAGCTCTGTCTCACTCGATGCCTGGACGGGTCAGAGCCACTATTGCTGCCAGAAGTGGGAGCTCTGTACATTAAATTTCGCACCCTGCATACTCCTAAATCATGTACAAATTTAATCACATAGTCTTCCAGCTATACTGAATACGTAACATAAGCAAAATTTCGTTATTTGCTATCCTTTCCGGCGCTGCAATATTGATGGCCATTAGTGTGGAAGAAAGAAAATATAATACCACCTCTACTACGTCACTACCGTGCGAAGAAGTACGACGACTAATGTTGCGTTCCTAGATACGAAAAAATGGACACCGGCCACGACTAGGAGACCACAGATGATATTATCGGATGTACGTTGTCTAGAGTTCTGAGAAGTCGCAGCGAGGTAAAGCAAAGTGACTCAAACTTATCGACGCTTGCTACGTGCACTTTCACTTTTGTAATTCCCCTAAAAGTTGTGAGCCAAGTATCGCTATATGCAACATACTGCATTTTGCTGGGAGCAAGCTGTCCTCTCACACGGTACAAGTATGTAAACAGTTACTTGAATACGGCAGTATTGTCGCAGACGTGGACGAGCGTACACACCAGGGGCAGCAGCTGCAGTAGTGGCAGTTTCTGTTTAAACACAGAATTTAGTTTAGTTTTTGTCTAACGAGCTTCTACGGAGAATGATTTGTATTCATGCGTTTTACTGTGCTGAATAATGCATACTAACTTATTCTAAGTTTATACGTAAATTTTAGTGCATCTGCATTGTGAGAGATGACTATGGAGTGTCGTAAAAACAAAGGAGAGGTACCGTAGCAGTAGAACTTAGGTTGCACCCAGTGACTCTTTGTGATAGTGTTGTATTATTTATGCTATAGAGGTAATTTGATTAAATATGGGTAGGATCTGGGCCTGTAGTGTACGGATGCAGAGAGAATTGACCACTTTCCGTAAACAGCTGGAAGCTGTTTTGGCCACAGTCGACAGGCTACAATCTGCTGCCGTAGGCTATGGAGGCATTGGGGCATCGGAGACGCATGCTTTGGCACCTCTGGAGCCTACAGTGTCGTCTGCGACCCCTGACGTTGCAGCGCCTTCCGATTCGCATGTTCCCGCAGGTCAACGTTTACTTGGCTGTGAATGGCGAACAATGGCGGATTCGCTAATTTCTGAGCTGAAGGCGAACGGTGCGACTGGGTACTAGCCGCATTGCTGACCCACAAGTTTGAGGTATTGCTCTGTGCCAGAAGTACATCAGAGCCAGCAGGTGACGCCTCGTCTGCTGCGATTGGGGTCGATCTTCCTGAAAGATCCGAACGATTATAAATAGGTGGGTGATTGAGTACCGTAAGGAAGTAGCGGGTCGGTCAATTCTGTTTAGTTTGTTTGCTGGGGGTGGGGGTGGGGGGGAGGGGGAGGGTGGGAGTGGGGGAGAGCATGTCCGAGATGCTGAGGAGGTTCTGCCAGCAGCGACTGAATGCATGGGATGCTCCCGCCTACAAATCGTGGCTCATGGTGGCACTAACAACGTCTGCCGCCCTGTTTCAGAGGCCACCCTCGGTTTCTACGGTTGACTGACTGATTTCGTAAAGACAGCTAGCCTCGTCCTCGGAGCAGAAACAGAGCTAGCGCTTCGTAGGGTGGTTACCAGAATCGATCGCGGTCGTTTGTTTTGGAGCCGAGTGGAAAGCTTGAACCAAAGGCTCAGACGATTCTGTCACGATCTTGGATGCGGATTTCTCGACCCTCACCATCGGGCGGAGAACTGAAGGATCCCCGTGCACTAGATGCAGGAAGTAGCTGCTAGGCTTGCGTAGTACATATGGCGTGCGCATGTGGTTCATTTATTTATTTTATTTTTTTTTTGTGCAAAGAATTCCATACACAAGCCCGTTAAGATGCGTTCTGATTTTAGACACGGAGGAAAACTACTTTTCCTCAAAATCGTAAGGCAGCTATAACTTTGAAACATGGAACAAAAATAGGGCACGAGAAGGAAGGACATGATACTGTTCCGGTTCCTAAGGAAGTAAATTTGCGGTATAAATAAATTGATTGAAATATATCGAAAAAAAAACAATACGTTTTTGCATGTAAAGGTCACGCTGTTTATCGAAATCGTGTATTGAGACCACTGTTTAGCAATACAGAGTAGAGTGTAAGAGGAAACGAAACCGTATAAAGCTGTACCTAAAACTGTTTTTCGAAGTAAACCTGGAATCTGTATGTTGCGTAGGAGAACGACGATCAGTATTAGACAATGTGAACATTTTAACGTGTATATTTACGTTGGATGTTCCAGTGTGTACTTTTAAAATACTCATATTATTCGGCCTTTAAATACTTTTTAGAAATGTAGTTACGTTTTGTAATGAGAAAAGTACCTAGATAGCGGGCCTATTCTAGCAAAGAAATACCATGTTCCTGGAAATAATCTGAACATTAAAGAGTACTATGTTTCGTCTATTATCAGTGCAATAAAAAAACTATAATAAGTAGGCTACGAAGTAAGATCCCAAGTCTTGTTTTTCCCCTTTTTTCACACAACTGTGATGACCCAAAGATTTCTAGTTCTGGGCAGAGTGAAAATTGTAGTATTCTGTGAGACTTGAAATTCATGTTTGTATGGATGATCATTCATCAAGCTGCTCTCGAGCACAACCTCATTAGACACGCAGTACATACAACGCACCGTAAGTACTGAAAGTTCAGCCATTGGGAATCTCATTATTTACAGGATACTACACTGAAGACTGCCTTCGCAGAATGGAATTTGGTACATTTGTGTTCCGTTGCCACGAGGGCTGCAAGGATTGTTGGAAGGTAAGGATATTTGTAATGTTGCCGTTTTGTAAGTGGATACACTTGCCACTAATTGTCTGAACAAGATCCTAAAAAGAGAGGGGACAAATTCATCGAAAAGTGAGCGTGTGGTGGCGGGTGATTGCCCCGTAATTCAGGTCTTCAATAAGTATGTCTGGCCCGACATATCTGATCAGGAAATCTGGAAAACATTAATGTACTTGCTTTTTGCTAGATGGCACTCAACCCACATTCCGTATACGGATGGTTGGACGAGACGGCAGTTGAGACGATGAAACCCCAATTAGAGGCCTGTCATGAGACATTTTGGGGGGCTGAGCGTAAGGGAAGTAATAGCAAACAACACTGTGAACACTACAAGAACTAGAGATGGGAATACGGAAAGTTATACGAGGCGTTTCAAATGAGCTCTTGCGTACAGCTACAGATCTCATCCCTGATCGTTTGACAGAGCTGGTGAATACCACTGGTGCCTGCTTTGAATTTTTATAGCGAGTTTTCTTAAGTTAGAATCATGCCCGATGCAGAAAGAGATCCTCATTGACATACGCTTGAATGGTTCACGCAATTTAACTCACACTGACGTTTTCAAAGTCGAGGACGGCAACATCCTTGCATTTAATGCAACAATTTCTTCAATCAACACTGCCGATCATTTTCGAGAACTGTCATTCACATCTGTGGGTGGTATGTCGACAGACAAAAAGATCTTTAACTTCGTATGTTCGTGAAATTTACTAGTATATGAAGTTCCTATCAGGACCTATATGAACTTGAAAAGAGGAAAAGCTATTATTTGTGATCAAATTCCGTCCACGGAAGATTCGTAAAATGTACACCCATTGTGAAACCTGTGAAACTGGAAAAAAGATATATGCCATACATCACTAAAATTTTCAGTCAGTTATTTGTTTAATGCCACCGGGCGACTGAAATCATTGTGCCATAAAAGTTTTTAGTGGGTATGGTAACTGTCTCCAATTATCACGGAAATTATGGGGACAAGTTAGGAAAAGTGATGTGTCTGCTGTTGTTATAGCTCTATTTCCTTGACATCAGCCGGCCAGGGTGGCCCACCACCACCACCACCACCACCACCACCACCACCACCACCACCACCACCTTTGAGATAACGGAGCAGGGCACCCAGTTTTTTATATGAAATGAAACAGGGACTTTATACGTGCAGATACGAGATGTAATTGAATATATAAACATACAGCTGACGTCCTTTATAAATTTATATGTAGAAGAACAGTCTTTTGAAGCTTGGGAAATTGCAGTGTGTTACTCAGAAACACGATGCAGTGTTCCTTCGGACATGTATGCATGTCCGCAGGAACAGGCAGTGCGGCGACTACAGCCGTTGTCAAATACATGAAATGTGTGTGCAGTTGCGAATATGAGCGACTATCAGTTGTGTAATGGAATGACTACAGTGAAAATTTGTGCCAGACTGGGACTCGAACCCGGATTTCGGCTTATTGCCAGTGGTCGTCTTACACTAGGCTAGCCGAGCACGTTTCTTTCAGACATGCATGCACATTTGAAGGAACATTGCATCGCATATTTCTGAACAACACATGCACTGCAATACCGTATTTATTCGCCAAGTGACTTTCAATTAAATTGTCTCCCCTGCACGGGAATACAGTATACGTAACGGATGTTCGAGCGCAGGTTGAAGACACATGGTTGATGACATATGGGAGTTTGGGTTCGGCCGTGAAACTTGCTCGGATAGCATAATGGTAAGGTGATCACTCGCGATAAGCGGGAAATCCGCGTTCGAGCCCCGTACAGCACAAATTTTCAGTGTCGTCATTCCATTAGAGATGATGGTTGGCAGTATTAGCAACTACGAATACATTTCATGCATTTTGAAACTTGTTCCAAGTTCAAAATAGCACGAAATTCAAAATTACCCAGTTATAATTATTTATGACCCAAAAATGGCTTTTTTTCTCTAGGAACATAAAAACTGCAATATGGAGGAGAACAAAGAAAAACACTAATAGTCCTAGGTTGCCCCAACAGTAGAACTGTCTTTTACATTTATCTACAGTGAAACTGCCAACGTACTTCCATGTGATCCACAGTCCCTGTGCACGCACTTACAATGCAGCGCATTGCTTAATATTACTCTGATAGCCCAGTACCACTATGAGTTGTAGGGAAGGGGAAGAAGAAGAGGAGGAGGAGGAGAAGTGGATCAGCTAGAAAGATAAAAAAAAGTTAGCAAATACGTCTTTATTTAAAAGCAGCAAAAGTGAGGGGGGGGGGGGGGAGGGTGGACTCTGGCGCCTATGTATCCATAGTGTAGCCGCATTACAGCAGGCTGTGGGGTTGGGCAGAAAAAAAAGCTATGACTCGCGCTGCCCAGGTGAAAGCGGCTGCAGCGAACTGACTCATCGTCCGAATCGAGTTCACATCACACCCACATGGCACTGAATGAACGACAGCATTTTGGGTCCACGTCGTCCCCCTCCCAACACGAGCCATGACACGTTACCAGATGCAGGCTCCTGCCCCCTCACGTCACTAACGCGTGCATTTACATGGCTCACCCATCCTGCATACAACAAATAAATCCAGACGGACATAGAAAGGCGAAAATCTCCCGATATTGGCGGCAGAAATTTCTACGTTGCTGTATTTAAGAATCACTGATTCAAATTTTTTGGTTCACTTTCAGAGATCTGCAACCACAACTGCATATTATAAGAACGGATTTTTGTTTCCAACATTAAAGCGGCTAGCGATATGCAATGATATAACTTGGCGATTGTAATAGGCCTACATGTGGCAGGCTACGTGACACCTTTTCAGGCTCCAGCAAGCCTTAGCACATTGCACTGTGGGTGGCATAGACGCCCCTAGCCATATCTGTCTGCCGAAACATGTCATACAGCCGGCCGAAGTGGCCGTGCGGTTAAAGGCGCTGCTGTCTGGAACCGCAAGACCGCTACGGTCGCAGGTTCGAATCCTGCCTCGGGCATGGATGTTTGTGATGTCCTTAGGTTAGTTAGGTTTGACTAGTTCTGAGTTCTAGGGGACTAATGACCTCAGCAGTTGAGTCCCATAGTGCTCAGAGCCATTTGAGCCATGTCATACAGTTACGACTGAAGCAGACTTTGAGGAACATCTGCGGGCGCCAACGCCATGCAGCAACGCATGCAGCATCTATTGGGCAGAAATCCAGCACCTAAAAATTTTTTTCTTGATGTTCTGTTCACAGTTTGCTGTTATCAATTTCTATCCTATCCTATTCACCGAATATGGAAACATTTTTAGTACCATATATTTATTAACGGATGAGACATTACGACCACCTGCTTAACAGCATGCTGGTCTACCCTTGCATCCAGTACAGCAGTGGCTCTACATGGCATGGACTTGACCTGTCCTTGACTGGCTACAAGAGGTTTAGCAAAATTCTATCACATCTCGGTTCGACAGTTGCGTTTTTCGAGCATTCTGACAGAATAATTGTAGTTCTGACAGGCTGCAGTAATATTCAGAAAATCTAAATTTCATCATACTTTTGCGCCAGGTGCAGGAAACGCGTTGGTGGCATGGAGGCGGTACTCGTGGTAGTGGTTGTCTATACCTCCTGAAATTATGCATACCCTTCAAATTAAACATACTCCTATACATACCCGACACACACACAAACACACACACAATATTAAGAAGAAGTTACTGTGGCCAAGCGGTTCTAGGCGCTTCAGTCCGGATCCGCGCTGGTGCTACGATCGCAGGTTCGAATCCTGCCTCGGGCATGGAGGTATGTGATGTTCTTAGGTTAGTTAGGTTTAAGTAGCTCTAAGTCTAGGGGACTGATAACCCCAGATGTTAAGTCTCATAGTGCTTAGAGCCATTTGAACCATTTTACAGATTTTATTTCTGATACACTTCAAATCTCACGTTGTTGCATATGAAATTTAGCTAAGTACACTATCAAGCAGTAAAAACGCAACATGAAGGAGGATGGCAATTACACATGTACAGTAATGTAGGAACCATTTGGAAGCGATTCGATGGTGTATAGGGTGCAGTTATATGAACGAACTTATTCCTGTCTCGGGAGCAGTAAGAAGAAAGCGTTAATGTGGATAACGTTACGGGGAAAGAATGAAAAAAATATTGATTCAAGTTGCACCTCGACCTAGGCTTAAGAATTTGTAATACAGCAGTTTCCATCTTTAGGAGTCTGATACATGTCCATTCGTGGTTCTGGTTTTGCCCTATTCATGTGCCCCCCCCCTTTCCCCCCAGCGTTATAATTAGTCAAGAACTGATGAGTAATGGTATCAGGAGACAAAATTGTGAGCACAGGGCCTGTCTTGAAAGCATCGTGCACATGTGCATTGTGTTCATGGAGTTGTGAAAAGAATTGTCATATGGTTGTGATAGTAATGTACAATAGCTTGAAACATAGGAATTGAACGTTGTGTCGGACAATTTTTTACTGTTAGGGTGCATGTGGCGTGTCTAAGCACAAAAATTGGGGATTATTTCATTGCGAAGTAATCATAGGTTATGTTGTTGTGGTCTTCAGTCCAGAGACTGGTTTGATGCAGCTACCCTTTCTACTCTATCCTGTGCAAGCTTCTTCATCTCCAAGTAACTACTGCACCCTACATCCTTCTGAATCTGCTCAGTTTGGTCTTCTCTACGATTTTTACCCTCCACGCTCCCCTCCAATGCTAAACTGGTGATCCCTTGATGCCTCAGAACGTGTCCTACCAACCGATCCCTTGTTCTAGTCAAGTTGTGCCACAAATTCCTCTACTCCTCAACTCTATTCAGAACCTCCTCATTAGTTATGTGATCTACCCATCTGATCTTCAGCATTCTTTTGTAGCACCACATTTCGAAAATTCTTGTCTAAACTATTTATCGTCCATGTTTTAAATCCATACATGGCTACACTCCATGCAAATACTTTTAGAGAAGACTTTCTGACACTTAGTCTCTATTCGATGTTAACAAATTTCTCTTCTTCAGAAACGCTTTCCTTGCCATTGCCAGTCTACATTTTATATCCTCTCTACTTCGACCTTCATCAGAAATTTTGCTCCCCAAATAGCAAAACTCATCTACTACTTTGTCTCACTTCTCATCTAATTCCCTCAGCATCACGTAGTTTAATTAGACTACATTCCATTACCCTCGTTTTGCTTTTGTTGATGTTCATCTTATATCCTCCTTTCAAGACACTGTTCATTCCGTTCGTCATCGGCAAACCTCAAAGTTTTTGTTTCTTCTCCATTTATTTTAATTCCTACTCTAAACTTTTGTTTCCTTTACTGCTTGCTCAATATATACACTGAATATGCCCTGTCTCACTCCCTTCTCAACCACTGCTTCCCTTTCATGTCCCTCGACTCTTATAACTGCCATCTGGTTTCTATACAAACTGTAAATAGCCTTTCGCTCGCAGTGCTTGACCCCTGCCACTTTCAGAATTTGAAACAGAGTATTCCAGTCAACATTGCTAAAGGGTTTCTCTAAGTCCACAAATGCTAGAAACGTAGGTTTGCTTTACCTTAATCTGTCTTCTAAGATAAGTCGTAGGGTCAGTATTGTCTCACGTGTTCCAACATTTCTACGGAATCCAAACTGATCTTCCCCGACGTCGGCTTCTACCAGTTATTCCATTCGTCTGTAAAGAATTCGTGTTAGTATTTTGCAGCCGTGACTCATTAAACTGAGAGTTCGGTAATTTTCACACCTGTCAACACCTGCGTTCTTTGGAATCGGAATTCTTATATTCTTCTTGAAGTCTGCGGGTATTTCGCCTGTCTCACACATCTTGCTCACTAGATGGTGGAGTTTTGTCATGGTTGGCTCTCTCAAGGCTATCAGTAGTTCTAACGCAATGTCGTCTACTCCCGGGTCCTTGTTTCGACTGAGGTCTTTCAGTGCTCTGTCAAACTCTTCACGCAGTATCGTATCTCCCATTTCATCTTCATCTACATCCTGTTCCATTTCTATAATATTGTCCTCAAGTACATCGCCCTTGTATAGACCCTCTATATACTCCTTCCACCTTTCTGCTTTCCCTTCTTCGCTTAGAACTGTTTTTCCATCGGAGCTCTTGATGTTCATACAGGTGGTTCTCTTTTCTTCAAAGGTCTCTTTAATCTTCCTGTAGGCAGTATCTATCTTACCCCTAGTGACATATGCCTCTATATCCATACATTTGTCCTCTAGCCATCCCTGCTTAGCCATTTTGCACTTCGTGTAGATCTCATTTTTGAAACATTTGTATTCCTTTTTGCCTGTTTCATTTACTGCATTTTTATATTTTCTCCTTTCATCAATTAAATTCAATATCTCTTCTGTTATCCAAGGATTTCTAATAGCCCTCGTCTTTTTACCGACTTGATTCTCTGCTGTCTACACTATTTCATCTCTCAAAGCTACTCATTCTTCTTCCCCTGTATTTGTCAATCGTTCCCTAATGCTCTTTCTGAAACTCTCTACAACCTGTGGTTCTTTCAGTTTATTCAGGTCCCATATCCTTAAATTCTTACCTTTTTGCAGTTTCTTTAGTTTTAATCTACAGTTCATGACCAATAGATTGTTGTCAGAGTCAACATCTGGCCCTGGAAGTGTCTCACAATTTAAAACCTGGCTCCTAAATCTGTCATACCATTATATAATGTATCTGAAACTTTACAGTGTCTCCAACCACTTCCACGTATAGGTTATATAGCATAGGCTATAAGGAATCATAATGTCAGTGTTTAATACTCTTAAAGCAAGGTCTCTCAGAGTCGAACAGACTGGAGTGCGTAATCTGATGTTAGGTAATAATCAGCTTCCCCATTTAGTCCACCACCTCTATCGTCTCCCGTACCAGGTCACTAGATCATTGATTTTAACCACCGTAATAGTGTCACAAACTTATAGTATGTACGTTAGTGTAAAATATACAAGAACCTGCTCCCCACAGAGTCAAACAGTCAGGAGAGTGCTGTAACAGTTCTGTATAATATAATGAGGCAAACATTGTAGTCGTATTGAGAGTTGACCTGTTTCGGTATTATCAGTCTCGATTTAGAAAACTGATGTACTGTGTTTCACTTTAATTGCAATTTAGAACATGAAATAGCCCTAGATGCCTGGCAATGTGCACTGAGACAGATAGCACCTGAAAATGCATTATAAACAGTACAATTTTTAAGACACAACACCCTTCCTCGATAACTCATGTAGCACCTCGAGTTTATGACAATCGTTATTGCATTCTCACAGCCCATTACATTCATTACCGGTGAAACACTTAATACTGGAATTATTATTATCTGAGACATGTCTCAAGTCGTTACTAGGTTAATTGACTCTTTCTGATATGCTTTAATTGGATTCGCAATGGTGTGCTATCCTCACATTTCTAAACACTAGTTCGCGGAAGATACAGAGCTGTGTAGCATAGGCCTAAATGTCCTGACAATAGTACTCTGTTGGGCATAAAATGTTTTCCTTAACAGTGTGGAGACTGTCTATATCGACAAACGGTGGATTGTGAGGACCATTGTCTAACAGTTCTATGTTTTAGCAGCAAAATCATGATTTCTTAATGATGGCCACGTTTTTCAAAGGATGTGTTAAGATCGTGATTTAATCTTAGGTTACGGGTTAAAGAGCATTCGTAGATCAGAACAGTTACATCTTTGTATCATAGTGAGCGATGTTACAAGGTGTACAACTCTGTACATCGAATGCTCTCAAGTACGTAAGGTAAGGACGCTATTAGTGAAAGAACGTGTCAGGAGTGATTTCAACGCTTCAAGAACGGCGATTTTAACGTCATAGACCGGGATAGTGGTGGAAGAGAGAGTGTTTTCGAAGATGCAGAATTGAAGACATTGGTGAGTGAGACCCTCGTCAAACTCAAGAAGAATTGGCCGATTAGTGGGAATGACACATCAAGCCATTTCAAAACGTCTCAAGGCTCTGGGCATGATTCAGAAAGAAGGAAATTGGGTCCCGTGTGAGCTGAAACCAAGAGACGTTGAACGGCGTTTGTGTGTTTGTGAACAGTTGCTTCAGAGGCAAGAACGGAAGGGGTTTCTGCATCGCATTGTGACCGGGGACGAAAAATGGGTTCATTACGATAACCCTAAACGCAAAAAAAAAAAATAATGGTGATATCCCGGCCATGCTTCCACGTCGACGGCCAAACCGAATATTCACGGCTCCAAGATCAAGCTTGCATTTGGTGGGACCAGCTCCGCGTCTTGTAGTATGAGGTGTTAAAACAAAGTGAAACAATCAGAGGTGCTCGTTATCGAACGCAATTAATGCGTCTGAGCAGAGCATTAAAAGACAAATGGCCGCAATTCAGCGAGAGGCACGATAAAGTAATTTTGCAGCACGAAAAAGCTCGACCCCACGTTGCAAACGAGGTCAAAACGTACCTGGAAACGTTAAAATTGGAAGTTTTACCCCATCCGCCGTATTCTCCAGGCATTGCTCCCTCTGACCATCACCTGTTTAGATCAATGGCGCATGGCCTCGCTGACCAGCACTTCCGATCTCATGAAGAAGTCACAAATTGGATCGATTCGTGGATCGCTTCAAAAGATGAACAATTTTTTCGATGCGGTATTCGTACACTGCCCGAAAGATGGGAGAAAGTAGTGGCCAGCGATGGAAAATACATTGAGTTATTCATGTGTCACCAGTTTGTTTCATTAAAGCCTCAAAAGTTGGGGAAAAAACGGCGGAAGCAAAGTTGTACACCTTGTAGATGACAATCAGTTTGGGTTTAGGAAAGGTAAAGGCACCAGAGAGGCACTTCTGACGTTGCAGCTGACAATGTAAGCAAGACTGAAGAAAAATCAAGGCACGTTCATTGGATTTGTCGGTTTGGAAAAAGCGTTCGACAACAGTAAAATGGTACAAGATGTTCGAAATGTTGAGAAAAATACGAGTAAGCTGTAAGCTATAGGGAAAGACGGTAATATAGTGAGGTGACAAAAGTCACGGGTTACGTCATAATATCGTGTTGGATCTTCTTTCGCCCGGAGAAGTCCAGCAGCTCGACGTGGCATGGGTTCAACAAGTCACTGGAAACCCCTGCGGAATTATTGAGGCATGCTGCCGCTGTAGCAGTAGATAATTGCGAAAATGTTGCTGCTGTGCGAACTGGTCTGTCATTGAATTCAAGTTGCCTCATCACTTTTTGGGAACATGAAGACCATGAACGGCTGCAAATGATCTCCAAGTAGCCGAAGGTAATTTCCCAGCAATGAACGGTTCAGTTGGACCAGAGGACAGCCCACATCATTCTGGAGCCACCACCAGCTTGCACATTGCCTTGTTCACAACTTAGGCCCATGGCTTCGAGGAGTCTGTGGCACAATCTAACCCTAGCATCAGCTCTTACCAACTGAAATAGGGACTCATCCGACCAGGCCACCGTTTTCCAGTCGTCTAGGCTCCAACTGAGGCGCTGCAGGCGATTTCGCGCTGTTAGCAAAGGCACTCGAGTCGGTCCTCTGCTGCCACAGCCAATTAACGCCATATTTCGCCTCACTGTCCTAACGGATACGTTCGTCATACGTCCCACTTTTATTTCTGTGGTTACTTCACGTAGAATTGCTTGTTTGTTAGCACTGATAACTCTGTACAAGCGCCGCTGCTCTCAGTCGTTAAGTGAAGGCCGTCAGCCACTGAGTTGTCGGAGGTCAGAGATAATGCCCGAAATTTGGTATTCTCGGCACACTATTGACACTGTGCATCTCAGAATATTTAATTCCCTAACGATTTCCGAAATGTAATGTCCAATTCGTCTAGCTTCAACTACCATTCCGCGTTCAAAATCTGTTAATTCCCGTCGTGGGGCCATAATCACGCCGGAAATCTTTTCACATTAATTACCTGAGTACAACTGACAGCTCCGCCAATGTACTGCTCTTTTATATCATATGTACGCGATACTGTCACTAACTGTGTATGTGCATATCGGTATCACATGAGTTTTGTCATTTCAGTGCATACAGTGTGTACAAGAACCGAGAGGAAAAAAGGAGACTGGAAGATCAAGAACGAAGTGCTCGGATTAAAAGAGGGGGGGGGGGGATACAGGGATGTAGACTTTCGCCCCTACTGCTTAATTTATACATCGAAGAAGTAATGACGGAAATAAAAGAAATATTCCAGAGCAGGATTAAAATCCAAGGTGAAAGGATATCAGTGATAAGAGTAGCTGATGACTTTGCTATCCTCAGTGAAAGTGAAGAAGAATTATAGGATCTGTTGAACGATTTGAACAGTCTAATGAATACAATGGACTGAAAGGAAATTGAAGGAAGACGTAAGTAGCAGAAATGAGAGCAGCGAGAAATTAAACATGAGAATTGGGATCACGAAGCAGATGAAGCTAAGGAATTCTGCTACCTAGGCAGCAAAATAACCCATGACGAACGGAGTAAGGGAGACACAAAAGGTTGGCTACCACTGGCAAAAAGAGCATAACGGGCCAAGACAGATCGGCTGGTATCAAACATAGGCCTTAATTTGAAGAAGAAGTTTCTGAGGCTGTACGATTGGAACACAGAATTGTATGGTATTGAAACATGGACTGTGGGAAAACTCGAACAGATGAGAATCGAAGAATTTCAGGTATGGTGCTCCCGAGTAGTGTTGAAAATTAGGTGAACTGATTGGGTAAGAAGTGAGAAGGTTCTCCGCAGGATCGACGAGGAAAGGAATATATGGAAAACACTGACAAGAAGGAGGGACAACATGATATGACATTTGTTAAGACGTCAGGGATAGCTTGTATGATACTAGAGCGAGCTAGGATATTTTCATATAGTATTAACCAATAGTACTTTTTTATTCTGTACCCCATGCCAGAAGCATGTCTATAATCCAGCACAGCTATGGAAACAGATGATTAACACAGATTTCCATGTGCTTTACGGACAAATCATTAAAACTGTAGGACAACAGAGCATAGTTCATAGCCATTTCGCAGCCCTGGCTGTCTGGCAGGTGTATTTCTACACGGGTCAACACCTTCATGTGTTCATGTTAGCCCAGTGGTGCTACATATATGTTTTATACTCAAAATCTATAATAGGGGGTAGCCAAGGAAGACTTAACACTCCATCATTGTTTACAATGACGTTACTGCTTCCATGGAATCTTCCTGTTGCACACAGCTGTCGGGGTTTGCTATTTGTTAGTTACACATCTCCATTCTGTTCAAAATCACAGCAAAGTCTTGCGTTATATTCACGCCCAGAAGGTGATACTCGTCTCCATGAAGCTGATGCAATATGTCAGGCATTTGTTCCCTTAGTACATACGTTGCAAATTGTACTTTCCTGTCCTCCATGTTCTGAGTGCCGGGAATGGCACAGTCTCTTTGCTCGTTACTTGACATTTTGTATACTCATTTCGTATGACGTAGGGATTCCTGTGAATGCGTTACAGATGTCTTAATGCATGGCACATTGTCAGAAGAGAGTACATTTTCTGGGTTTTCTGTAGAGTTAGTTCTGCTGCGGCGGTACGGATAACAGGTGGATCACAATGTGCGAGTGAAATGATACGGCAACTGGACATGTACTCCGAAACTGAAATACATGGCGCAGTAGGATTCTTGTGGGGAAAAACGTATAAATTGCACATAGATTCACCGTGAAATTCTTGAGGTATATGGACCAAATACAATGTCGTGTCCAGTAGTAGTGAAATGGTGCCAACAATTTGACCGAGGTCGCACAACCATGTGCGATGCTGACCGGGATGGAGCGCCTTCGACATCAACCAGAGAAAATAATTTCTAGGCAATCGAGGGCGAATATCTGGGAAGAGAGATTTTACAACGATGAGGACGTTCACACAGCTGTCCTTGAAAGATTCAGTTACCACAGGAGCGGACTTCTACCGTCAATGAACTGAACGATTAGTAGAACGTTCCGATAATTATTTACAGGCTCTTGGCGACTGTCGTAAAATAGTATCGTATATTTGTGTCACTTTGAAGTGAAGTGCAGCGTTCAGTAAAAGTTACTTGGACTGCCGTAATAATGTGTAGCTTACCTTTTGAAGTCCATTCGCAGTTTTGTCAGTTCAATGTAAAACCCATACAAACCATGCGATCATTGTTTGTGATTGAACAAAGGAGCACGCAGCCTTTATCATTCCAACGCTTATGAAATCGTCAGAATGATGGCTGCTGAGCAAACGCGCTGCACAAGCGCGCTCCGTTTGTGTTTTACTGTTCGTCGTAAAATAATAATGTCGGCTGGCCCCCACTGCACCGCCGCTCGCCTCTTTTACTCGTGATTCTGGTATTCCTTTCTTTGCACCATGGAGCACTTTCAGCACACTCCGCAAACAAGCCTGTGCCAGTGTGACAACGTTAAAAAAAAGTGCTTCTCTTGTTTGGACTGCGTAAAATCTATGAGAAACTAAATGTAGTAAGGATGTTTCTGGCATCGAGTAAGGATGTTTCTAGCATTAGAATAGGGTTCTCTAGCGTAATCGTAGGACTGGGAAAGTAGGGATTCAGAGACAGCATTTACACTAGTGACCTTGAGAAATCTCGCGCAACTCTAGTGAGTATAAATTCCATCCCAAGTTTTACTTCTCGCAACTGGCTTTAACAACTTCGGTGCATGATAGCACCACAAGTTCTGCCATATCTGTCCTGATAACACCGGCATTATATATTTCTACAGACCACCAGAGTCACACACAACGGACGTAGAAACATTCAAGCGTAGCCTATACTCGACAGCGCCGAAATACGCCGAACGTAGGGTAATAATAGGTGTTGACCTGCGTAGTATCGATTGAGGAAACTACACATACTTTATCGGCGGTGAGAACAGTATCGCGAAGTAATACTGCACACATTGAGAGACACTTATTCCGACAGTCCACACTAGAAAGATTTTTGCGTCCTGGTTATAAAAAGACTTATCATTTCTAGACTGCCGTCAGTGACAGAGGAATTAGCGAATGTGTTGTTATTACGAGGATGATAATCACCAAAGACAAAAAGGTACTCCAAAAACCAAGAGAAAAAGGATCAAATGGCTCTGAGCACTATGGGACTTAACATCGGAGGTCATCAGTCCCCTAGAACTTAGAACTACTTAAACCTAACTAACCTAAGGACATCACACACATTTATGCCCGAGGAAGGATTCGAACCTGCGACCGTAGCGGACGCGCGGTTCCAGACTGAAGCGCCTAGAACCTCTCGGCCACAACGGCCGGAAAACCAAGATAGCTTTTGCATTTTGTCGAAGTGATAATCACTAACAACCTGCGTAACAGATGACGTAAGAACATTTGCTACAAACATACAACAACTTTACGAAAGCCGAAGGACAAGGAAACAAGTGTCTAGATAAATATTTATCAAGTAAAGCACTAAGAGACAGCAAAAACCTACAGTAGTATAATGGTAGGAAACGAAGCCAGTCACGTCGTATGAATGTTGACGAATAATGTTAAGAAGTGACAGGGCATGGGACTAACACCCAATTCTGTCTTCAGGAAGGTGAATGCCAGAGTTAAACTTGGTGGAAAGGTTCTAGGAGAGTACGGTGCATAGCTAAAAGAAATCACATACGATTTGGTAACGGGAACAGTTCCAGGCTATTGTTCTTGGTTCTGAAGTCAGTATAGGATGCGTGAAACTCTGTGCGTTGAAACATTTGGAAGAGGGGTGGCGTTGTAACCGAGGAAAATTTATGAGTATACTTATAGAACCGGTAATCGAGGAAGACTGAGCCACAATTCTGCTGCCATCACTGTAGACCCCACGTAGAACAAGGAGACACACGCAGATTAAATACTCAGGGCAACAGAGGATCAAATACGTAAAAGGAGAAGATCCAGTAGAAATACACTGCCTGACAAAAAAAGTGAAGCGCCCAGAAGGGGAGGAGGAAACGAAATGAAACTTCACGGATAGATAGAGTATGTGGTGATATACCACTGCTTACAATAACGAGTCAAATTTACGAAAAACTTGGCACTACAAGGCCACTGATCAGTATGACTCTCGCCTGGATTCACGCTCTTATTCGCTTGTCATTAAGCCCTTGTATCCTCTCCTAAAACAAGCTGGCCCACAACCATTGTAAATGGACCCTGATATCTCAGACTCGAGCGTTGGGACGGATTTGACGTCCGAAATGGTCCCACATGGGTTCTATCGGGGACATTTCTGGCCGCGGGAGTATCTCTACATCACACAGACAATTCGTGCCGCGTGGGGACAACAACTGTGTTGTTGAAAAGTGTAACCACGATACTGTCGCACAAGAGGTAACACATAAGGACGCAGGATATCTGTGACGTACCTCTGTGCAGCCAGAATTCATTCAACCACTACCAGCTCTAACCTGAAGTTACACCCGATGGATCGCCACGCTATGACACCAGGAGCATCGCCTCTGTGCTTCTCCAAAACATTGGAAGAACAGGGCCTCTCCCCAAGTCATCACCATATTCGCCAGCGACAGTCATCCGGGTTAGTGCACTACCGTGGCTCATCGCTAAAAATGCGGCATCATTCATCAGCGGTCCATGCTTTCCAGTCATGACACCACTCCAAACGTTGCCGTTTGTGTTTCGGTGTTAACGGCGACCGCCTGGGAGGCTAGTCTCTGACCAATGGTGTGGGATGACAATGTTGCAGGGAGACCATTACTTGTTCTCTGATGGCAGGGATGACGCGAAGGAGTCGCGATGTGCTCGGTCCACAATGCGGCGACTCTCCGTTGTGGTGGTCTGACGTGGGCGACCGGAACTTTGACGTCGAGTATGTCTGCGCTCATGTCCCCATGCAGTCCAACGTAGGGCCACTGTCACCATCACATGCCCCATAAATTTGGATTTGCACGATTGAACCACCCAGCCAAATGGAGACCCACAATGAGGCCACTGTCCAATTCTGTAAGGTGCTTATAACGCTCTCACACATCAGTGCTCGTCGTCTCCGTGTCCTTCACACTCAACATCTGACGCTGTTCACGTCCCTTGAGTTCCCCATCTGGCCTGGCAACAACACTAAACACCAACAACACTAATGCACTCTGGTGGCCGTCTAAATATCACAGAGAATTTACATACTTACCGATGGTGTGTGGTGTACGATGTCACATTGACAGCTTAACAGGTGTTCTCGGTGCTTCACTTTACTGCCAGATAGCGTACTTGGATAACAGAAGGAACACTGGACTTAATTGACAAAGGGAGAAAAGATAAGAATTCAGCAAATAAAGCAGGTAAGAGGGGGATACAGATGTCTAAAAAATGGGACTGTCAGAAAGAACAAAATGACTAATCAGGTATGGCTGAAGGACGGAAGCAATGCTGTAGAAGCACGAATGACTAAGGGAAACAGAGATACCGTCTATAGGAAAACTAAGGAGGCCTTTACGGAAAAGAAAAGTAACTGTGTGAACATCAAGAACTTGGATAGCAAGGCAGTGTTAAGCAAAGGAAAGAAAGCTGAAAGTGTGTAGAAGGGCTATATAAGGAAAATTAATTTGAATGCAATATTACCTGTTATAATATTCTAGACAAAGGAAGAGGAAGTAAATGAACATGAGTTGGGAGACACGATACGGCGAGAAGAATTCGACAGAGCACTGACATACCTAAGCGGAAACAAAGCCCCTGCTTAGACGATATTACCTCAGGATCAGTGACATTCTTGGCAGAGTCAGTCATGGCAAAACTATTCCACATGCTGTGCATAATATACCATACATGTGAAATACCTTCAGATTTCAACAAAAATGTAATAATTCCAGCTCTGAAGAAGGTAGGTGCTGAAAAGTGTGAATATTACCTAACTATAATTATTAATTGTTTGAAAACAATGACACAAATTATTTAAGAATAGTGGCAAAACTGGTAGTGGCCGGTCTCGGGGTGAATCCTTTCGGGTTGTGGAGAAATGTAAGAACATGGGAGGCAATACTAATCTACGACTTATCTTAAAAGACAGATTGGACGAAAGAAAAACCAACAGTTATAGAATTTGTAGATTTAGAGGAAGCTTTTGACAATGTTGGCTATAATAGCTCTTGAAATTTTGAAGACAGCAGGGATGAAATACAGGGAGTGGAAGGTTCCATAGAGCCTGCACAGAAACCAGATGCAGTCATGAGGGTCCAAGGAATGAAGGGGAAGTAGTAGCTGAGAAGGGAGCGAGACAAGATTGTAGCCTGTCCCGATTTTATTTGATCTGTACATTGAGCAAGCACTATAGGAAAACAAGGAGGAATCTAGAAATCCAATTAAAGTTCAGGGAGGAAAAAAAAACTAAGGTTTTTCGATGGCATACGTCTGTCAAAAATGGCTAAGAATTTATGAGATCAGCTGAACGGATTGGATAGGGTACTGAAAAGATATTGCAATATGAATATCAAAAAAGTAAAATAAAAGTCATGGAATGTAGTCGAAATAAATCAGGCGATGCTGAGGGAGTTATATTAGGAAATGAGACACTAAAAGTAGTACATGGTTTTTTCTATTTGGGCAGAAAAAATGAATTTGTATCCGAAGTAGAAGGAGGAATAAAATACGGACTGGCAACAGCGAGAGAACCAAAATGTTTGTTAAGTCTAAATATGAATTCTAGAAAGTTTTTCGTAAAGGTAGTTGTTTAGTTTGTAGTCCTGCACTAAAGTGAAATAACGACGGTGAACATTTCATACAAGAAGGGAATAAAAGCTTTTGAAATATGGTACTACAAAAGAATGCTTGAGATTAGATGGGCAGATAGAATAACTAATCAGGAGATACTGAACCGAACCGGGGAAAAAAAGAAATTTATGTCACAATCTGACTAAGCGATATTATCTGTTGCTAGGACACATCCTGACGCAACAAGGAGACGTCAATTCGACAACGGAGGTGGGTGTGAGGAGTAAAAACTGTAGTGCGAGACGTAGCCTTGAGCACAGTTCAAATGGTTCAAATGGCTCTGAGCACTATGGGACTTAACTTCTGAGGTCATCAGTCCCCTAGAACTTGGAACTACTTAAACCTAACTAACCTAAGGACATTACACACATCCATTCCCGAGGCAGGATTCGAACCTGCGACCGTAGCGGTCGCTCGGTTCCAAACTGTAGCGCCTAGAACCGCACGTTAAATGCATAAAAAGGTTGCAGAGATGAAGCAACTTGTAGAGGATGGACTAGCGCGTAGATCTGCATCAAACCAGTCTTCTTACTGATGACCAAAACAACAACAACAACAACAACAACATGCAGTTTCCTATGAAATGGCCTCTCGAATGAAAATTGGAAATTTGCGGTAATGTCTTATGGGACCAAACTGCTGAGGTCATCGGTCCCTAAGCTTACACACTTTTTAATCTAACTTAAACTAACTTACGCTAAGGACGACCCACACACCCACGCCCGAGGGAGGACTTGAACCTCCGACGGGGGCAGCCTCGAGGACTGTGCAAGACGCCCTAGACCTCACGGCTACCCCGCGTGGTGCCTCTCGAATGAACATGTCATAATGAAGACCAGTGCTAATGTCTACTGAAATATCACTACAAATCTACTGCAGGCATCGATTGATGCCGGTTGTCTTCTTTGACAATGAGCACAGTAGCAACAAAAAAAGGCCAGTCTCTGCCCAAAGTTTGATTTGAATGGTACAGTGTTTTACTAGGCGTGGGCGTACCGTAGCTAGTGTGTGCTCACGGTCTTCCGTCCGAGGAGTCGTCTTTTCCAGCAATTGCAGAACACATTGCAGCCTATTTATTAAACTGAACTATGGTGCAACAAGTAGCACTGCCAGATGTAAAATTAAAACCAAATGCTGGAAAAAATAATATTAGCACCAGCCATACAAATGACCTTGAACTAAGTTACAACTCTGTCACTTCACCTGCTTACCCACAAAAGACGCGATTAGAGTACCATAAGAGGGCTAATAAGCTAAAGTTAGCAGGCCTCATTTCTTCCTTTACTTGTGATACAATATGAATATACAAACATGTTACAAGCTTCTACATCTGTATCTACATCTACACGACTACTCTGGAAATCACACTTAAGTGCCTGGCAGAGGGTTCATCGAACCACATTCACAATAATTCCCCGTTATTTCATTCTCGAACAGCGCGGGAAAAAAACGAACACCTATATCTTGCCGTGCAAGCTCTGATTTCCCTTATTTTATTATGATGATTATTTTTCCCTAGGTAGGTCGGCGTCAACAAAATATTTCCGCATTCGGAGAAGAAAGATAGTGATTGAAATTTTGTGAGAATATATCGCCGCAACGAAAAACGCCTTTGCTTTAATGATGGCCAACCCAAATCCTGTATCATGTCCGTGACACTCTCTCCACTATTTCTTGATAACACAAAACGTGCTACCCTTCTTTGAACTTTCTCGGAATAATCCGTTAATCATATCTGGTGACGAACCCACACCGCGCAACCGTACTTCAAAAGAGGACGGCCAAGCGTAGTGAAGCCAGTCTCTTTATCAGATCTGTTACATTTTCTAAATGTTCTGTCAATAAAATGCAGCCTTTGGTTTGCCTTCCCCACAACATTTTCTGTGTGTTCTTTCCAATTAAAGTTGTTCGTAATTTTAATTCTTAGATATTTAGTTGAATTTACGGCCTTTAGATTTGACTAATTTATCGTGTGGCCGAATTTAACGGATTCCTTTTAGCACTCATGTGGATGACTTCTCACTTTTAATTTTTTAGCGTCAACTGCTAATTTTCGCACCATACAGATATTTTTTCTAAATCGTTTTGGAATTTGTTTCGATCTTCTGATGACTTTACTAGACAATAAACAATAGCATCATCTGCAAACAATCTAAGACAGCTACTCATATTGTCTTCTAAATCGTTTATATAGGTAACAAACAACGGAGGGCCTATAACATTACCTTGAGGAAAGCGTTCTAACAAGCCTTGAAGTATTTTGCTTTATTAGTTACACTTTTAACCAGTCACATGCAATGAATAAATTATTTTAACCTTCCCGTAAACGTTGAAGCCTCAGAAACAGCTGGGCGAAAACGTTCATATAATCTGTATTGGACTGTGTAGATATTTCTGGGTACCCGACATCGCAGTCCGTCCTAAAATTCTTAAGGACGAGTGTAGATGAAAAGTAGAAATTTAAAAAAAACCCTTAAGGTAAACATAAAACAACTCTCTAAACATGTGGTTAAGAATCACTGAATGTGTCTGTTTTTCTAAATTAAGTGCAGATGACGCTACAGAAGAAATTTAAATACCATGGACATAAGGAGTTGGCTGACTACTAATCTACAACCGTGTAACTCAGTCATTCTGAAAGACACTAAAACTACCTGTCTATAAGATTATGGTCTACGTTGGCCAATCCACAGATTTTCAATGATTTCGCTTTAAGACACGACCACGTACAATACGTATTTCAGAGAAATGCAAAGAGTGAGTTGGTCGTACTCTACTTTTTCACTGACACTGAGACTAATCGTTTTGATCAAACTCGTCGCAGCGTAGGGACAGAATTCAAGGTCGGAAATACACAGTGCCGTGTGTGTGTGTGTGTGTGTGTGTGTGTGTGTGTGTGTGTGTGTGTGTGTGTGTGTGGGCGCGTGCGTGCGTGCGCGCGCGCGCGCTCTTTCTTGCTTGCTTGCGTGTGTAAGCGGTTAGTACATCATCATGTGGCCAAATGTGGAACTATATTGTCAGCAGCTCGCTTAGACACTTATCAATAGAAACAAACCGTTTCACGGAACTGAATGACCCCCAGAATCCCCCCGTTTAATTGTACATGCGTGGGAAAGCTTTTCTCACCAAAGTTCCCAAGCCCTTGTCCAAGTGGCTACTGATACCAAACTTGGCCTTCAGAGAGCCATCCATTACAACTCGCATCAGTTAGGATGGATAAACTGTAGGTAGGCGTGCTGGCGCATAGTTATCGAGAACTGGACTATCTTGCCGCCGTCGCCGCCCCTCCCTCCCTCCCCCCCCCCCCCCCCCCCCCCCCACACACACACACATACATACATTGGGAGAGAGAGAGAGAGAGAGAGAGAGAGAGAGAGAGAGAGAGAGAGAGAGCGGAGGGCTGGGAAAAGAAAATTGATGTATAGTCGCCTGAGTAACTGAATTAGTGATAGCTTCAGCGACGATGAAACTGCGCCCCTGTGACAACAGCGTATTACGTGATCGGGATGTCTGGACGCGATATACAAGAGAAATTCATCTTGGTCACACTGTGGAACAACGATGCATGGGACCTCCATCATTTTAAAGCATGCGCTCAGGTTATCAGGTGCCAACGTGTCAAGAGAGCTGCTCGCCGCCTCAACACGAAACAACGTGTAGGGGCGAGAAGTCGCCATCGATCTACGTGGATATCACGGTGGGTAGACGAGCCACAGTGCAGCTAGTCACTTGGCAATTCAGTACTGAATAACAAAGATTGGGAAGCAGCCATGCCTCTTCCTCGCTATGCGAGATGAACGAGTTTTCATTTCAGCTCCGACCAATTTCCCTACGTTATGGGCGGTGGTTTGGCGATTATGTACCAGAACGCTTTCCCAGGACTTTCAGCGACTCGTGGAGTTCATGCCACTGCGCGTCACCATCGTCATGACAAAAGTGAGAGCCACACTCTCTAAGTAGGTGTCCTAAATCAACTACTCCTAAATGTTTTTGTACCAGCTCAGACTCTTCTTTGAATATTGGTTCTTGGGATTTGTACGGTAAACTTCCCCGTTATACACAACGCCTCATTTATAACTTGTGCCACTGGAGTTCGATGAGCACCTTGTGATGATATTTCTAATTATGAGAGAGAACTTTTGTTCTTTTTCCTCTTTCTTTTCTTCTGCTTCATTCACTCTGTGCACACATCGTCGATGTTTTAAAATATTTGTTGTTTTGTTCTATAGTATGAAATGTAACTGCTCTTTGCTTTGTTAATATCGCTGCATGAATCTCTCAACTAACAAGGAGAACACTGCAAATGCCATAACCCAATTTCCTATCAACTTCGTTCTGTGGAAGATGGGTCAAAATAAGCAAACGCGTGTCTCGGTTTATCCGTAAATACTCGACCGGTTTTGAAAAGAACACAAAAAAGCCGATGAACGGCAGTCAAAGTTTTCAAGGTTCTTTCTATCCCTTTTACCGCGCAATGTCCTCAGACGAAATGGTGGCCGATCGAAGGTGTGTTTCGTTTTCGTTCGTAGGCGGAGACTGCAGTGGTAGCAAAAATCCGTCCTGTTTAGCTTTTAGGGTGAAAGTGGCAGTGGCATTAGATATTGTGTTTGATTGTAGGTAATATAGGTTTTGGGGTTAGCATGGGTGTTAGGGGCCAGTGCCTTAAGCGGAAGCAGTATAGAAGGAAAAAGAGAAGCGGTTAGCGTTGTAGCCACTTAATTCTGTGCTCCGTGTTCGAAACCCGATTACTACTTTTATTGTTGTTTTTCACTTATATACCCATGTCTGTAGATGATTACTAAACAATTTTTTTTCTAGTGAATACTGATATAACTTTGTCCTTATTCGTCTACTACTTGTACGTCAGATGAAAAAAAAAAAAAAAAAAAAAAAAAAAACAACAAGAGAAAATTATTTCAAATCGTTTTCGTTGAAATTCGAGAGGTTATGTCTTGATTCATAATCAGTCGCAAGCGCCAGTTTTCGGTGAAGTGGTCCGTTACGCTTAGTCTGCCGCGAAATTATCACCAACGCGTGAAATCTTCGGTCTTTCCCGAGTGAGATTCATACGGCAGTGTGCCAAACCTGCCTTCGCGGGATGCTCATGTTGTTCGGAATTTATATGCTTCGAATGTTTCTACGATTTGTGTCATCCAAGGGAATGCACCAATTCTTCCTGAAGAAAAACGTGTGAATAAAATATAAGAATTAATATAAGAATTGGTACGGGAATGAAACATTAGAAAATGAGAATTTAAGAAGATTGTAACCTCCGAACATACCATACACGCAGACATTATATAATAAATATGAGACAATTATTGTGAAATCCAGTTGTAATTTTACAATTAACATAACGCTCTCGTATCCCCTAATTTGATAACAAACATTCGTGTAGTAACTTTCAACGGACTTAGGTAGATAAATGTAAACAATAGAAATAAAATAATTAAAAAGAATAATTATGTTTCGAACACGGATCGCAAAATTGAGAAGCCGCCACGCTTACCACTCAGCCATCATTTCGTCTGAGGATATCGCGCTGTAAAAGCCATATAAAGTACCTCAAAAACTTTGAACGTCGTTTTTTTCAAAAACTGTCGAGTATCTACGGATAAGCAGAGACACGTATGCACTTTTTTTTACTCCTCTTCCATTGAGCGAATTTACTAGGAAATCGGGTGATGGCACTTCCCGCGTTCTCCTCGTGAGCACGTAAAAGTGTCAATGTACGTTTAATCTTCTCTGTAATGCTTTTGTAAAATACTCTGTGCGAAACCAAATGCAATAGGCAGCACTGTTGTATGAAGTGTGGTGCGAGAGCGATATCGATAGTCGGCAGTCGAAAGGTGACACTGAGTGAATGAGCAGCGTCGTGGCGCACGCGCTAGACAAAAGCACATGTAAATTTACGGGCGCGTGCTTACTTTTTCGGTCACTGTATAAACTAAATTTCGGCGTGGACATTATGAAACGAAATATTTGACTGTGAATACTGTGAGCTTAACTGAGTGCTATAAACTGCAGTGACAATGCTTTCGGGAATGTACGATGATTGTCGTCTTGAGAACTGAACAGTTTACATATAACTGAGCTATATAAACTAACGCACTATAAAGTCATTATCCTGAGCGCAATTTAACGAGCTGTCGCGCGCGTTAAAACATTAACTTTCGCGGTAGAGTGTTTTAAACGTTGTTACGTGTGGTATTGTTTTCCCCCAGGACGGCGAATTAGCGATCGTGGCACTCCTGCAAAAAGTAGAAAGACTGTGACTTCGCAATGGAGTGAGCCAAAGTTAGTATTATAATGTTTAGAAACTGTGTACGGCACGTTGATAAAGGAGCCATGAATGTAAGATACGTCACTGACGAGTACATTCGACTCTGGGTGAACCCAAAAAAAATAAAAAAAAAAAAAAAAAATAATGGCTTTGAGCACTATGGGACTTAACTGCTGTGGTCATCAGTCCCCTAGAACTTAGAACTACTTAAACCTAACTAACCTAAGGACATAACACACACCCATGCCCGAGGCAGGATTCGAACCTGCGACTGTAGCGCCTAGAACCGCTCGGCCACCAGGGCCGGCTGGGTGAACACAACTGCTACGTCTAATACGAATGATAATATTATTGCCAGGAGAATCATTTGGTAAGCAACAGGACGTTTCTATGGCAGTTTCATGACTGATAAAGCCGCATTAATTACGCCACTGTCACCAGCAAGCTGCCGCTGACGTCAGAGCGCATCGGCTATAAATGTTAGCTGCAACGCGAAACACTCAAATCTCAAAGCATTATTTCAGCTATAATTTCTTTTACTTTTTTAAAGAATTTTGCTTACTATTTGCTTTCCTTAAAATCACATCTGATTTCAGTGAAGTGTGTTTGCAGTTTATGCTAACGTTGTCGGTTCAGTCATTAACTGTAGTCATTAACATTTGCTACCTTTTATCTTTCTCCTTTATTGTTATTGTAGCTGTTATTGGGTGTGTTTCTATGTATCTTTTGGAGGGATGTGCTTTTATGAAATAGTGCAGTGTTTTATCATACGCATTAAAGTATTTTGTTGTCTTACGTGGCGTTCCGCTTAAGTTGTGGCGTCGGCCATTAAATTCTGAGCGCCGACCAATCACATTTAGGCGCTCGCTATTTGTGCAAGACACGCTATAGGTGGGATTTTTGAATCCGACAGCTGTCAGTTCCGTAAACTGGGTTTACATTCAATAAGACGACATATTACAACTTAATGATGGCCAAATGAGAGTTTATTCTGCTCATACTGTTATAACTGAACAAAATTTTAGCCATTTAGCAACTTACAAATTTATTTTCGGGAGTTTTCGTATTTCAATTTCTTTTTGTGTTTGTTGCTAACTCCAACGTGACTACTTTCGTTAAGTTTGGAAGTAAAACAGGTTCTTTTGAGTTTAGATAATCGAAATTCATGGTCAAAATTACGCAAAGTATATCTCTGGAACGTTTTCTTCACTTATGGCTCAGTTCATGGAATTACTAAATAACACAGCATGTTATGGCTTAATTTCGTTACGCTACCGAGTCATTTTCTTCACAATCTCCGTGACGCTCTCGCGCTTACTAAACGAACCTGTGACGAAATGCCCTCCTCCTCTTCGAATTTTTTTGTATTTCATCTATTAATCCTACCTGGTAAAGTATTGTTTGTTTTATGTTCCAACAGATTCTCTTAATCTTGTCAGTGTCACTTAAAATGATTTTCGTGCACCTCCTTCATTACTCTCAGCGAAACAGATTGATGTAGTTACTGTGGTCCAATTTCCACGAGGAGATGAGATTTAAAGTTTTAAGCTCTCTACCTGTAAACCTTCTGTCTCAAGGTGATGGAACCTGATATGTATTGAATCCATCTGTGGATCAAGTGATATACGAGGAAGGACTGTATGGATATCTCAGCAAGATGGAGCAACAGCACAGACCGCTCATGCAACCTTGGAATAAGTTCTTGTGGTGTTTGGTGAAGAGGGGACAACGACCGAAGGCAGTCTGTTGCCTTAGTCTCCATGTGATTTTGTGTGTTGGGCAGGAGCGTACTCAAATAATCCTACACTGAAACAGCTACAGCACAATACTGAAAATGGTATTGGTGCCATTCGTTAGGCAGAGCTGCTACACAGTTTGATAATACAGGCGAACTGACATTTTTGTTGTTAGTAGAGTGCTGAATCTTGAGATGATGACAACAATGACAACATCGCTCACCATTTTTCATAATTTACACTCAACGTTAAATCGAGTTTTTATCGAATTTAATTACATATAGGGTGTTAAGGGTATAAGTGCAGATCTTTCTATTGATGACTGACGACTTTGTACTGAACGATATTATAATTTACTTCATTTGCCGACTAATAATTATAGCTATTAGAGTAGTATGTTTTTAGGTTGGGTAATACCTCTAAGTAACTTGGAACAAGCAAACCATTAATGTTTAATTTCCCATGAAATTCGTTTCAGGTGTAGAAGTGTGCACAAACATGGTCACAAAACAGAAAGTCTATACTGACAGGTGTAGTCTACTCCCAGTAGAGTTACGACCATGTGGAAAACATTAGGTAATAAATTATGTAATGTATTTGCGGGCAGACTGTTAGATACAGATGAAAAAAACAACTAACCTAATGAAGTGGGTACATATAAGGTTTATAATATTTTTACCAATAACAATATGATGCTGATATTTTGGCAGTAGCGACTGCACTGACTGGTATATAACATAAATATTATGACAATCTGTTGGCTCTGTTTCTTTTCAGTCAAGAGTCTCGAGGTTGCGAAGAGAAATATGTTAACACCTTCAGTGATTAAGATGGATTTAATGAAACAGTTCTTGAAGGATTTCCCCGAAGATGGAGAATATTTAAATTATCTGTGCGAGAGATTTGACCTTTCATTCGAAAAGAACGATGTTCGTTTCCAACTTTGACTGAAAATTGACTGAGAGTGACAATATAGGCTATGTGTCATTCAAGGAAGTTGATACAAAGTTCTTAGGCAACAAAAAGTACGCACATTATATTTGTGTATTAGACAACATATTTTAAATTAGGCTGTTTTGTGAGCCTCAAGATTCACATTTTGAACAATTGCCTTGATTCTACCCTTAAAAATTTAAATTTGAGTAACATCCCTGAGGAACAAGGTGAATCCTTTCATCAAGATTTCAAAGTGATGGACAGGTGATTTCAGAGCCGCTGGAATACCAGTATGATGATAGAGTACTGTTGGTTACTTCACCGAGACGTACAACAGGTAATTCATTAGAAAAGTCATGTAATGTGATGACGATAAATGGGTTCAAACTCCAGGAAAAGGTCACTGAGAGGATAAGGAGCAAGAAGGTCGTATGGACGAAATGCATTCCAAGGAAGTTACACCTACTTGAAAGTGGACAGGAAAGATCTTTGATAGTGATTCCGGTTCAACATCAGCAGGTGGCCCGCCAGCACGGGGTAAGCCAGGCACCGTGTGGGACATTCTCCACAACTGCCACTATCCGTATCACAATACGTGCAACTCTTATTATTTGCTAAGTTGCCTCTACGGCGACTATTTTGCCGCTGGTTCATCGCACGGGCCCTCATGCTATTGGGATTTCTGTCATCCACCCTATTCACAGACGAGGCTACCCTCACGAGGGACAGAATCGTCAATCTCCATAACACCGATCTGTGGACTACAGAGTGTGCTCATGATATGGTCGGAGCGAACGACCGAGCGAGGTAACGCAGTGGTTAGCACACTGGACTCGCATTCGGATGGATTACGGTTCAAATCCGCTCCCGGCCATCTAGATTTAGGTTTCCTGCTATTTCCCTAAATCGATTACGGCAAGTGCCGGGATGGTTCTTCTGAAAGTACACGACCGATTTCCTTCCACATTTTTTCCTAATCCGAGTTTTGTGCCCCGTCTCTAATGACCTCGTGGCCTACGGGACGTTGAACACTAATTTCTTTTCTCCAGTCACTCTGGCAACAACCAGCACTAGCTCATCCTCAATGTGTAGACGAAGATTTTTGACGACCGCCTCGTGGGGGCGTGACTGGTTCTTCCACATTGCCGCACAGGCGAGGGATATACAGGGTGACAGCTATTGAACTATATGAAATAAAATATTCATAACTTCTCAACGGTTTGCGGTAGGACGTTCTAACTGCACGGTTTGCCGCCGTGCATGATAAGAATTAGTATGCACATGCGCACGCGGTTTGTTGCTGTCGGCCACTTTAATTTGGATGGGTTTATCAACAAGCAACATTTACACATTTAGGGGACTGAGAATCCACATGTTGCAATTGAAAAGTCTCTTCATCCCTCTGCAATGTCCAGTTACGGAATAAGCGGTACGATAGTCCTTGATGGCATAGTAACTACCGAACGGTACGTGAAGGTTTTGGAAGATGATTTCTCCCATTATCCAAAGCGACCATGATTTCGACAAGATGTGGTTCATGCAAGACGGAGCTCGATCACATCGAAGCAGAGGAGTGTTTGATATCGTAGACGAGTACTTTGGGGACCGCATTGTGGCTCTGGGGTACCCAGAGGATACTGGCATGGGCCTCGATTGGCCGCCATACTCTCCGGATCTGAACGCATGCCACTCCTTTTTGTGGGGCTATATTCAATTCAAATGGCTCTGAGCACTATGGGACTTGACATCTGAGGTCATCAGTCCCCTAGAACTTAGAACTACTTAAACCTAACTAACCTAAGGACATCACACACATCCATGCCCGAGGCAGGATTCGAACCTGCGACCGTAGCGGTCGCGCGGTTCCAGACTGTAGCGCCTAGAACCGCTCGGACACTCAGGCCGGCTCTATATTAAAGGCAAGGTCTGCAGCAATAACCTTAAATCCATTGCCGAGCTGAAAACAGACATTCAGGAGGTCATCGACAGCATCGATGTTCGTCTGCGCCACATCATCGCCAGTCATAGCAGGTATCGAACATGTCATAATCTAAATCCGAATATCTGTAGTGACGTTTACATGTTTAATAAAGCGTGTGAATGCCGTAGTTGGTAACTAATTTACGTTTTTTATACAGTTCAGTAACTGTCACCTCGTATGTACTCCCTGTGAGTAACCCTGCCTCCCTTGATGTAAGACGTGTCTTTTGTGATCCGAAGTGTACTACTACGTGATGCTCCGGCTCACTGTCCTCTTGAAAAAAATGGCTCTAAGCACTATGGAACTTTACATCTGAGGTCTTCAGTCCCCTAGACTTAGAACTACTTAAACCTAACTAACACACATCCATGCTCGAGACAGGATTCGAACCTGCGACCGTAGTAGCCGTGTGGTTTCGGACTGAAGCGCCTAGAACCGCTCGGCCACCGCGGCCACTTCTCTCTTGAGTGTGTAGTTAAAATACTAGTACAAGCGGAACCTTCCCACTTGCCTGGTGTGTTCTCATGTGTGCTTTTACCCATTCAAATCTGCACTGTCAAAGATCTGTTATCACCATCTTCAAGTGGGTGTATCTCCCTTGGACTGCATTTCCGGCCGCACGTCCATACGATCTTTTTTGCTCCTTGTGCTCTGATGGATTGTTCCCTGCAGTTTATTCCCGTTTAGCAAAATCGCCCTATGTTATATGGCTTAAGAAAAAAGGGAGAATATGAGAAAATACTAGCCAGTGGACACATTATACCAATTCGTTAAAGAGTTTTCATGCATATACAGAGTATTCCGAAATTCCCATTACAAACTTCTAGAACTTGTAGAGTGAAGTGAGTACATACTATTTTGAACAGGAAGCCATATCTGGAAACTTACCGTCTCCTTTCTATGACGGTTTCATCCACTTCTGCTTGAGGTATTGAATTAGGTGTGAGGCAGTACAATTTTTACGCAACAATGAAACATCCATTTTGGTTTGTATAAACACTTAGACATTACGTGTTTACATAATTCCAAAGCAAAATAGAACCCAGCATACTATACGCACTGAACAGTACTGATGCACTACAACTGCGGCTCGCTGTGGCGACCGCCATCGTTGTTACAGACGTTGTACCTACGAAGCATGTTCTGGTACACACTGTCCACCTCACCTCTTGTGTCTTCAATTTCTACTGCAGCGGCCAGAACTCGTGCCAGTAGATCTTCCTCTGTCTCTTCAGGAGTCTCGTAAGTTAAACCCCGCAGACGATCCCTTCTGACGTAGTACCCATCATCCTGTCTACCCTTCTGCATACCGGGAGACGCAACTCTGAGACTTTTCTCTTCCCTCAGCAATATAGACGTCTTACGCATCTGAGTTGGACTTGGATTCCTATTTAAAACATTATGTACTTACTACCCTCTACAAGTACTAGAAGTTTGTAACGGGAATTTCCGAACACCCTGTACTGAACAGAACATTTGCTCATACTGAAAAGTTTAATTACTTTTGAGCCTAATTTTACGTGTTTTTCTAATTTTCTAGTTGGCAAAGTCGTATTGTGACAAAGTGGTAAGTGATGGAAAAATGGTTCAAATGGCTCTAAGCACTATGGGACTTAATATCTGAGGCCATCAATCCCCTAAACTTGGAACTACTTAAACCTAACTAACCTAAGGACATCACAAACATCCATGCCTGAGGCAGGATTCGAACCTGCGACCGTAGCAGCAGCGCGGTTCCGGACTGAAGCACCTAGAACTGTTCGGCCACAGCGGCCTGCTTAAATACTGGAAGAAAATATCCACCACATATGGATTCAACGTCCAAACAACGCCAACAAAAAGTAATGAGAAAGTGTTTCAGTTTTCCTGTGTAGTTATTCAATAGCGCTGCATTGACGTCAACGGTAGCCATTTTCAGCGTCTTCTATAAAGAGGAGATCATTTAGCTAGAGTAACTTATTTCGTGTCATATTTTTAAACATTTTCTGGGTCAGTCTTGTGTTGGACACCTTGCATTTGTCGTTGGCATGTTAGTGCGCTATTGTCGCTTGATCTTTAACTATGTCCTGCCAACGACTTTGCCTCGTTGAATACACAGATTCTCGTCAGATCACCGAAACTGAGCAACGTCGGGCGTGGCCAGTCCTTGAATTGAAACTTCCTAGCAGATTAAAACTGTGTGACGGATTGAGACTCGAACTCGGGACCTTTGCCTTTCGCGGGCAAGTGCTGTACCAACTGAGCTAACCAAGCACGACTCACGCCC
Source organism: Schistocerca americana (assembly GCF_021461395.2). Taxonomy (NCBI): domain Eukaryota; kingdom Metazoa; phylum Arthropoda; class Insecta; order Orthoptera; family Acrididae; genus Schistocerca; species Schistocerca americana. Next base: position 426,214,412 of record NC_060130.1, on the reverse strand, counting down.
CGTCCTCACAGCTTCATTCTGGAAACACCCCCCAGGCTGTGGCTAAGCCATGTCTCCGCAATATCCTTTCTTTCAGGAGTGCTAGTTCTCCAGGGTTTGCAGGAGAGCTTCTGTAAAGTTTGGAAGGTAAGAGACGAGGTACTGGCAGAAGTAAAGCTGTGAGGACGTGGTGTGTGTCGTGTTTGGGTAGCTCAGTTGGTAGGGCACTTGCCCGCAAAAGGCAAAGGTCCCGAGTTGGAGTCTCGGTCCGACACACAGTTTTAATCTGCCAGGAAGTTTCATATCAGCGCACACTCCGCTGCAGAGTGAAAATCTCATTTCAGTCCTTGAATCGATAACCATCTGCGTACACCACATCTTGTTGGCTGTTTTTACTTTGCCTTTACAGCAAAGGAGAGGAAACGTGGTGGCGTGAAGTTCATGATCAACGGCCTTTGCAGCCAATATGTTGGATTAAATTCCAAATATCTCCACAATGTGAGGACATTTGACACTGTTGATGGTGATCCGTCCGTCGATGGACCGCTTGGTGCTATTCGAGAGGAGCAGGCTGTGTGTCAAGATTGGATTTCACCCTTTCACTTTCACTTCCACTTCCACTTCCACTTCCACCACCACCATCACCACCACACAACACGCAACACACACACGCACTATATATTCAAAATGGTTCAAATGGTTCTAAGCACTATGGGACTTAACATCTGAGGTCATCAGTCCCCTAGACTTAGAACTACGCAAACCTAACTAACCTAAGGACATCATACATATCCATGCCCGAGGCAGGATTCGAACCTGCGACCGTAGTAGACGCGTGATTCCGGATTGAAGCGCCTAGAACCGCTTGGGCACAGCGGCCGCCCACTATATATTTTTACGGGATCTGTTCTTCCCAGACGCACTGGAACACACAACTCCCACATTTCGTGAAGGAAAGCTGCCATTGTGTTAGGATATAAAAACCTGTCCAATTAAGCGGCTACACCTGTCCTTCAGGATCTGCCAGCCGACAGTATCACGCGACCTTACTTTTTACTATGTCCCTACCTTGTGACAAGTCCCATCATTCAGTGGCTGTGGAAGAGAAGTTTGCTGTAGACGTGCTCGCTACTCCGCTGGAAGGGAAAAATGACGGGCTTTTTGGTGCGTCCTCTCATAAAGAGACGGGCAGAACGGCTTTCAACAGTGGAAGGAATGAACGCAGTAGTGAGAAGCCTCAAATGAGTCATAATTTGATGGCTACCGTCACCAACTGAACATATGTGGTAAACTGGTTGTAAGTAGGCTGTTTAGGTTTTTATGTTGGTAACGCCACGTAGCGCTCTGTATGAAAATCAAAGACTGTGCTGTGTGCAGTCTGTGGCTGGTTGGACTCATTGTTGGAATATTCGCTTGTATAGTGTTGGGCATTTGGATGTGAACAGCACGTAGCGTTGGGCAATTGGAGGTGAGCCGCCAGCAGTGGTGGATGTGGAGAGAGAGATGCCAGAGTTTTGAGAGGTTACTATAAGCGTCCCGATCTGGACGTGTGTCCGCCAGAAAAAGGAAATTTGTAAAGATGGTTGTCATGAATTGATAGATATATATGATGACTTTTGAACATTATTAAGGTAAATACACTGTTTGTTCTCTATCAAAATCTTTCATTTGGTAACTATGCCTATCAGTAGTTAGTGCATTCAGTAGCTAGAATATTTTACTTAGCTGGCAGTATTGACGCTCGCTGTATTGTAGTAGTTCGAGTAACGAAGATTTTTGTGAGGTAAGTGATTCATGAAAGGTATAGGATATTGTTAGTCAGGGCCATTCTTTTGTAGGGATTATTGAAAGTCAGATTGCGTTGCGCTAAAAATATTGTGTGTCAGTTTAATGATGATCAGAATAAGCAAAGGGAAAACTGTTTGAGTAAGTTTAGTTTTGCTCAGCTGTTTGAAATTCAAATAACGTAGAAGTAGTTTACCAGCACAGACATTCATAATTTTTCAAGGGGATGTTTCATAGTAAGTACAAAAGTTTGTTGCATGACCTTTGGCCAGAACTCACGAACAAGTGTGCAGTAAGCAGCTCGTCTACTGCCACTGAATTGATGAAACCTGCCACAGTGCTGGGACACATCGTGCACTAATACGCCACGATAAGAAGATCGTTAGAGATACGGGGAGTCTATGTCCCTTATTGTCGACTTAGTGGTATTAAGAATGGGCAGCTGCTTGAAAGTAAGAGTATGCAGCAGCAAAAACGCACTGAATTTTGTTCCGTTTTGATTTCTCTCTCATTAGCAGCGTATCTTGCAATTTCTTCATATTAATACAGTGAGATCCTGTACCAATTTGAGAAGCTTCATTTTTCCCTTGGAGTCCCACGTATGAAATTTGTGACAAAGTTGTGTGAGAGAGCGGAGGTGGCTGATTTTGGTTATGCGCATCACGAATGCAGTACAACAGGGACCACTTGGCACAGCAATGACGGGACGCAGGACGGGCGCTTGTATGATTATATGATAGCGGAACAAACACTGGTAGCAGTTACTTCTGTAAAATATCTGGGAGTATGCGTGCGGAACGATTTGAAGTGGAATGATCATATAAAAATAATTGTTGGTAAGGCGGGTACCAGGTTGAGATTCATTGGGAGAGTCCTTAGAAAATGTAGTCCATCAACAAAGGAGGTGGCTTACAAATCACTCGTTCGACCCACACTTGAGTATTGCTCATCAGTGTAGGATCCGTACCAGATCGGGTTGACGGAGGAGATAGAGACGATCCAAAGAAGAGCGGCGCGTTTCGTCACAGGGTTATTTGGTAACCGTGATAGCGTTACGGGGATGTTTAGCAAACTCAAGTGGCAGACTCTGCAAGAGAGGCGCTCTGCATGGCGGTGTAGCTTGCTCGCCAGGTTTCAAGAGGGTGCGTTTCTGGATGAGGTATCGAATATATTGTTTCCCCCTACTTATACCTCCAAGGAGATCACGAATCTAAAATTAGAGAGATTCTAGCGCGCACGGAGGCTTTCAGACAGTCGTTCTTCCCGCGAACCATACGCGACTGGGAACAGAAAAGGGAGGCAATGACAGTGGCACGTAAAGTGCCCTCCGCCACACACCGTTGGGTGGCTTGCGGAGTATAAATGTAGATGTAGATGTAGACCCGCGTGGCGAGGCTGGGAGCATGCGCAAATGTCGCTTACCATGCCGTCCCGGCATGACGTCATGTCCTCCCAGCAGCGCTCACAAAGAACTGTGTAACACTGTCAGCGCAAACCACAATACTCGCAGTGGAGTACGATGCACCATCTTAAATAGGGGGGGGGGGGAGAGGAGGGGGAGGGGGAAGGGGAGAAGGGGAGGGGGAGGGGGAGGTGGAGGGGGAGGGAGGGAGAGACAATTGAGTGGATACATAGATGCACAATGAAAGTGATGTGTGTTATTGCACACACAGCCAAGTTGGTTTCTGTAAAGGATTTTCTGTAAATAATTAATAAAAGTTATCAGTTTATATCCACAAAACAGATCAGTAGATCAGTTCATAGCGCTCATCGATACACATCGATTGATGTATGTAAACGTGTTTGACTGCATGTGCAATCAACCAGTTAGAGGCAACTTAACTGAACACTTAATTACACTCAGCTTAATTAATTCTTCAATATTTTACGTAGTTTTACTCATAATTGAAATGTGGTTAGAGATACGTGCATTCTGATTGTAGTAGTGAAAAGAGCAGGTTATTTCCTGTATGAAAGATGTGCCAGACATATGTGTGCAATAATTATTCATTCAAGGCACAGAAAGCGAAGACTGAAATTGATCATTGCAATTAAAATACGTATTTATTCAACTTCGATTAGAGGGTGACTTGCTTAGCGTAGAATTTAGTGTAATATGTCGTTCTATTTAGTTTTTTTGTGCGTTTCTGATGACATCTAGCTTCAACAATTTCGAGACGGAAACCAGGTAGGACTCGTGCAACGACAGTCAACTAGGCGGACGGCGCCCGAATCTTGCCTGTACACTGCGTGAAACTTCGTAACTGTCATTGCGCTTCCTTCCTTCTATCGGTAACCATGTATACAGCTCAAGGAAGGGTCTCTACATTGAGTTATCGCTTAACGTTTGAATTGTAATGGAATAAAGCGCCTTGGCCTTGTGTGTTGCGCTCTCTCTCTCTCTCTCTCTCTCTCTCTCTCTCTCTCTCTGTGTGTGTGTGTGTGTGTGTGTGTGTGTGTGTGTGTGTGTTGGTTGGTTGGTTGGTTTGGGGAGGGAGACCAGACAGCGTGGTCATCGGTCTCATCGGATTAGGGAAGGATGGGGAAGGAAGTCGGCCGTGCCCTTTCAGAGGAACCATCCCGGCATTTGCCTGGAGTGATTTAGGGAAATCACGGAAAACCTAAATCAGGATGGCCGGACGCGGGATTGAACCGTCGTCCTCCCGAATGCGAGTCCAGTGTCTAACCACTGCGCCACCTCGCTCGGTGTGTGTGTGTGTGTGTGTGTGTGTGTGTGTGTGTGTGTGTGTGTGTGTGTGTGTCTCCACTACTTTCGCCTGTCAGTGAGAGCCAGAAGGGAAAAATGTGCCGAAAATAAACTTCCTTGTTGTGTCAAAAGCATCGTGTAGCTCTTTGTACACCCGTGTGTTTCAAATTATGTGTTAACAGCATCATGTACAATCCTTTTTTCTGACTAAAGGCATTGTTCAGTAAAACTGTTTGTTACTTTTAGTATCTAATAATCCACCTTTTACGAATACTTAAAGCAGGTTTCATCGTTTCAAATGACGCACGACACGAATGTATTGCATTTATAGTTACAATGCGATGGTCATCGGGAAATAAGTTAAAAGCAGCCATCTAGCTGCCGCAATCACGATGACTGTGGCCCATCTCGAAAGCCTGAAGATTGAATTATTGAATAAAACGTTGTAAATAAGGCTGGTAAGTGACTAGAGATGTTAAGTGATGTAGATGGCAGTTATTTCGGTGGTAGGGTGGATCGAACGTGTACAATGGTGGCAACTGTCTTGCTCATACTCGCTTGTTTGAACGGAGCTGAAAAAGTTCTCTGTTAGCCTGGACGGTAATAGGGCCGTACGCTTTTAGGAGACAGAAATTTTTTTGTGACGACAGTCGCGAAACTTAGAAATATTCATCACGGAATCTCAGTGGGGACAGAAAAATCTGCAGTAGTCAGCACTCCGATTTATTCCGTCTATAGTTCGATGCAACTTGTACTTCTCGCGTTTTAAGTCAGTCCCGATTTAAAGCGGTCTTATACCGAGTCGAAATCTTAAGTCAGTCTGTTTATTTCAGCGTTGATCGACAGTTAGAATCATTTCATCGTGTGACTATCGGACTAGCATTTTTTGTGTTTAGTGTCGATCCGAACTTGAACACTTTGAGCTGTTACCGGTTATTTTAATTATATAGTGAATTTTTTGTTCGCTACACTGGGGGCTGTAGCTATTTAAATTCGCCTAACTCCACTGATGAGATCAATCACCAGTATTCATTCAATGTATGACAAGGTAGAACAACCTTCTATTATTGCATTTTACACTCATGCTCATAAGTTAAGGCTAAGTGCAGAATGGGGTGCCACAAAACGTGGCACTACACAAAACTGGCGCTAATAGCATAGGCACATAGGTAACATACACGACACACATCTGTAAGTCCACGCCGGCCGGAGTGGCCGTGCGGCTCTAGGCGCTACAGTCTGGAGCCGAGCGACCGCTACGGTCGCAGGTTCGAATCCTGCCTCGGGCATGGATGTGTGTGATGTCCTTAGGTTAGTTAGGTTTAATTAGTTCTAAGTTCTAGGAGACTGATGACCTCAGAAGTTAAGTGCTCAGATACATTTGAACCATTTTTTAAGTCCACGGTGTTGGTGATAAGTTGAGAAAACCGTCCCGAAACACATGTGCTACAAAACGCCACTGTTTCCTGCGCACGTACCAGACATCAATATGGGATATGATCACAATGCACACCTACACAGGTCGCACAACGGGTCGGCATACTCTGGATCAGGTGGTCGAGCAGCTGCTGTGGTATAGCCTCCCATTCTTGCACCAGTGCCTGAAGTGTAGTGGGGATTTGAAGACGTGCAGCGATACGTCGCCCAAGAACATTCCAGATGTTCTCAATAGGGTTTAGGTCTGGAGAACAGGCAGACCACTCCATTCGCCTGATATCTTCTGTTTCAAGGTACTCCACCATGATGGCAGCTCTGTGGGGCCGTGCGTTATCACCCATCAGGAGGAAGGTGGGACCCACTGCACCCCTGAAAAGGCGGACATACATACTAGTGCAAAATGACGCCCCGATACAGCTGACCTGTTACAGTTCCTCTGTCACAGACATGCAGGGGTGTATGTCCACCAATCATGGTCCCATCCCACACCATCAAACCACGACCTCCATGCAGGTCCATTTCAAGGACATTAAGGGGTTGGTATCTGGTTCCTGGTTTACGCCAGATGAAAACCCGGCGAGAATCACTACTCAGACTATACCTGGACTCGTCCGTGAACATAACCTGGGACCACTGTTCCAATGACCATGTACTGTGTTCTTGACACCAGGCTTTATGGGCTCTCCTGTGACCAGCGGTCAGTTGAATCCACCTGGCAGGTCTCCGGGCGAATAAACCATGTCTGTTCAGTCGTCTGTAGACTGTCTGTCTGGAGACAACTGTTCCAGTGGCTGCGGTAAGTTCCCGAGCAAGGCTACCTGCAGTACTCCGTGGCCATCTGTGGGCACTGATGGTGAGATATCGGTCATCTTGCGGTATTGTACACTGTGGACGTCCCGTACTGTAGCGCCTGGACACGTTCCCTGTCTGCTGGAATCGTTGCCATAATCTTGAGATCACACTTTGAGGCACACGGAGGGCCCGTGCTACGACTTGCTGTGTTTGACCAGCCTCCAGTCGCCCTACTATTCTACCCCTCATAACGTCATCAATGTGTGTTCTTTGAGCGATTTTCAACACACAGTCACCATTAGCACGTCTGAAAACGTCTGCACACTTACTCGCTGCACCGTACTCTGACATGCACCAACACACCTTTGCGTATGTAGACTGCTGCCAGCGCCACCGTGCAACGACCGCAGGGCAAATGCACCGCATGGTCATACCCTGAGGTGATTTAAACCAGCAAACCGCCCACCAGAGTGCTGTTTCACCATGTATCAGCATTATGCTTAATTTATCAGCATGAGCGTAGAAACGGTAGTTGGGAAACCTTATTTAGATTACTGCACCAATATCAAATTAGCAATCTGATTCACACATTAGGAAAAAATTACCATTTCATTTAAGAAAAGCGCACAGGTACGGTTGACAGAATAGTTTAAGACGACGCAGAGAGATAGCCAAACAACTTTTATTTCAAATTATTTAACTGTACAAGTCGCAACATTTCTTCTGCTTACGCTTTCAGACTTCTTTCAACTGTTTTTCGATTCTATACTCAGAAGGCGGTCTCTGACCCCCAAATTAATCATGTGACTCCTAGGCTACTGGAACTATGACAATTCTTCCAATGTTATACTTCTCATGGCAATCTTCGATCTATTCCCAAGGACGACATTACTTTAGTTACAGAAACTGAAACTCTTCAGTTTTAACAGGCGCTCAGGTGATACATCTTTTGTGTCGTCGTTTGCCATGGTTCCCTTCTTTCTTGGTTTTAGCTTTGTCATATGCGTGGAGTAGTGTGTTCAATAATCTCTGGCTTCTAATTTTCATACGCTGAGGTGCATTATCTTGTTACCAGGTTGTCACTAAATTGTTGGCATAGATGTTTAATAGCACTGAGGATATGATGTTATTTTAAAAAAGATAAAAATGGTAATGATATGTGCACATCAGAGGTCAATTTCGACCAGTCAGTGATCATGACAACTTATCTGAAGAAACAAATTAAGTTCATAGGCAGTCTGAATGAACTGAAAATTCCAAATTACATCATACAGGTTAAGGCATAGACTTCAGCTAGTAAGGCACTAGATGATGGACGAATGTTCGCAAGGGTTATATTATGCCCTTGAAAGTAATGAAAACATTACTTATTTATTGTGTTACGTGACTCTTTTTCGCCACAGTCACGGATAAGCGAGAGTCAATATGGCTTACAGTGTGTCTGAGAGAACAGAAGATTTTGAAGTATGGTACTGCAGGAGAATGCTGAAGATGAGATTCGAAGATCAGTAAGGAGTGAAAAGGTATTGAATCGAATCTGTAAGAATAGATATTTATGGCACAGCTTGTCTAAAAGAAGGAACCTATTATTGAGACCCATAGGCAACAAGATGTAGTTAATTTCGTAATGGAGAGAATGGAGGGAACTCGAAGAGGAAGATCAAAGCTTGACTACAGCAAGTAGGTTCACGTGGATGTAGGTAGCAATAGTTATGCAGATATGAGACTACAGTGGAGAGTTACATCAAATCAGTCTACAAAATGAAGACCATGACAACAAAGCACAATAACAGAGCAGCCGTTCACAATGTGGAAAGGTGAGCGCCCCGTCCTTGTTATAGAGGGTTAATACGTGTGGCGACATTTTGTTTGGTTCTTGTTTGTTTCTTGTTTGTTCTGGAATATGATTTGCAAGATAGCGTTCTGTTGAGAGTAAGTCGCAGAGAGGAATTTTTCGAGGCTCCTCGTCTATTCCATACAAGTTGACTCTCAGATTTTGGTTTGAAATACGTATTCAAATTGTTGATCAAGAAGTATGATAATCGACGGGAAAAGTTTTGTTTGACTGAGAAAGTGAAAAGAAAAATAGTCTGGACACAGGAATCAGTAACACGACTGATGGCGATTAAGCATACTAATACCAATCAAGGGGTATCACACATATTGTCGAAATTTTCACCCTTAATGCACGGGTCAGAGGTAGTATGCTTCCTGTAACAAGTTACGGTAACATTTGGTGAATTCAAATAGTTAACTGCCGCGTCAGGTAATTATGCGTTTTCTGCGGGGGCAGAGATAGGGAGTCTTGCCAAATCATCTTAAGTGTGTTAATCTGAAAATTATCTTAAGTACCTAGTTGAACAACCCACTCGAGAAGGAAGCATTATAAATTTTCTGGAAACAAATAGGTTCAATCTTCCTACTGTACCTAGCTTAAAGAGCAGAGATCAGCGATTGGTCAGACGCAGCATCAGCGATGTTAACAATGATTGTAAAAATGATAAAGAAGGTAGACAAAGGTGCATTTCTGTGAAATCTGAGAAGACAGTGATTGCGTACTTTCTGTGCAGCTAGCTACAATTAAGTCAAGACTGTAAGAGTTAAATTCAATATACACTATCACAGAATATGGGCTGGATTCGCGCAATACGCAATAGTTGGAGGATCAGTAAAGATAACACTTAGGATTATATCGATACCCCAAAGATTTAAAACCTTTACATCGTCATGTTGTAGTTCTGCAACATACATTTCAAATCTCCTAAAGAGCCAAAGAAATTACAGACATTGGCTGCGAGCGGACATTGATTGAAATCAATGTCGAAAGCTGAAAATTTGATGCCGAACTGGGATTCGAAACTGTGTTCGAACTCGGGTCTCGTGATTACCAGGCAGATTCGCTGGCCACTGCGCCATCCTGACACAGTGGTCATTGCAGCTGCAAAGACTACCGTAACAAGCCTCCCGTCAGATCCAAATTCTCAACTTACCCACAGGCTACGAATGTAGTGCCCTGTGACCATTATCTTTATTACTCGCGGCGTTTCGCCGATAACCGTGAGCTCGAGCCTAGTGTGCCTCTGCCCTGAAGAGACCATTGGCCATCCTCACCTTAATTATATATTTGTGGAGTCTGTTCTTTTGGACATGAAGTGGCTGCCCTGACTGCTTCGCCCATCCAGGCACGGTCCCTGACCGGCTCAAATTTTTCAACTTATCGCACATTGTAATGCAACCTCCCTCGTCTATTTATCTCTCTACTAGCAAAATCCTGATACCTGTAGGAGTTCGGAGGAAATTTGAGCATTGGCACTGATACAAACGTCAAGGAGCTGTCGCCCTATCTATTTTTTTAGAACTGTGTGTGTGTGTGTGTGTGTGTGTGTGTGTGTGTGTGTGTGTGTGTCATGTCGGACATCTCTGAGAGAACAGACACCACTCAGATACTTATTTCTATCTCCTTACTTCATGTGAGTGCAGTACACAATACACTGCGGTAATTACAGGTCTAATTAAAGTCCTCTGTTTATTTCTGAATGTAACGTACCTTACTCCTATTGTACCCTACTAACTTGACAGCATACCACTGTGAGGATTGTCACTTCTAATAACACATGATTCAGACGTTTCTATTTTTTTTTTTATAACGAATAAGCAGATCGAATTGCGTACTTGTTGTGATATGTCGTTTCAATTTTTGGAATTTTACCTACCTAAGTTTAGGATTTACTAGCAGTGAGCCTAGTCTTCCATCTTTTAGTTTACTCATTTTATTGTTGTTTTAATCTTTTGGTGGCATAATTAGAACATAAACTTTATTAACAACGTAACAACTTTTGGAGGCTTCTCATTTTTTATATCTACATAACAAACATAGCTTGTGACTTCATATTCCAGACCTACCCATATCTTATTATTGACAAATACGATTTCATGTATCTGCTGATAGTATCCTCATTATATGTAATTCTTGTTGTTAATATTGCTGTAAATAGTAAATTGTTTAGTAACTGATGATGGCGTATTATATCGCCAAACCTGGTAGCCTATAAAAAAAACTGGAGATGAACTTGCAGCTGCCGGCGTTTTTGATATTTATTAGCGAGTGCTATATTTAAAATCACGATACGCACACTCGTTCTATGGTAAGAAATTGCGCAAGTGTCTCAAGAGGAAAAAACAAAGAAGGAAAGGTTCAGATTTAACATTTGTAAAATTCACCGCAAAAAGTGTGGGACGGATGGCACCTGTAAGCCTTGGTTATAACCCTCTGCTGCAGAGTCATCACCACTCACTGTCTGTATACAGGGTGTTTCCGAAGAGCGTGCAAAAATTTAAGAGGATATAGAGGATGCTCCAGTAAATAATTTGTGGTAGGGAACCTGGCTACGGAGAAAGTCAGCTTAAGGAGATAATAGGAATAAAACCACATTACTGTATACTTTTTTATTTACATTAGTTACAGTTAACTATAAATACCGTCATTGACACAATGAACCTACCATTTGTACTGTATCTTACAAAATGTGCCGAAAGTGACGGCCATCAACCTCAATGCAAGCATGATATCGGCTAACAACATTCTGACGCACCCTGACAAATAACCCTGGTGCGATTCGAATCACATTACAGGACGCTAGAAGTGTGGAAACTAATTCCATCTCCATACCCACGGGGTCTCCTACACAACTGACTTTATGTATCCCCATATGAAATAATCAAGGGGATTCAGATCAGGTAACCTCGCAGTCCACGGAATAGGACTTTCCCTTCCAATCTAACGACCAGGAAATACAGCATTGAGATGGCTACGGACATCCACACTGAAGTGAGGCGGTGCACCGTCATGTTGTAGCCACATCCTCTCACAAACAGCTAAGGGTACGTTCGGCATGAACTCCGTTTACAACTCTCTGCACGAACCTTAAGTACAGGTGGCCATTCAGACGGCCAGGTAGAAGATATAGCCCAATGAGATTGTCACCTACAACACCGGCCCAGATACTCACAGCAAAACGTACTTGATGGTGTGACTCTACTACGCCGTGAGGATTTTCTTCATCCCACACATGGCTATTCCCGCTGTTCGTAATACTATCACGATCAAATGAGGTGTCGTCAGTAAACAGCACGATTTGGAGAAAATCTGGTCGATCAATCCATTGGTGGAGCAACCATGCGACCCTTGGTGCAAAGTCAGTCACAAGCACAGAACGGACTCGTTGTGTACGATATTGGTGTAATTGTTGTTCATGGAGTATTCGCCACACGCTAGTACGTGCAGCGCCCGTTTCACGTGCAACACGACGAGTACTTGTAGTGGGGTTCGCCGCAACACGTTCCAGAACCTCCTCTTCAAAATCGGGTGCGCGAATGGTCCTCGTGTTGCCAGGTCCCTCTTTGCAATGAACCAGTCTCCCGCATTCGTCGATCGAGAGAAATAAACACTCGTCTTGACGGATAATATCTGTTATGAAATCGTTGCCTGTACAGCCTTCCAGCAGCGAGAGTATTGCAAAGTACTTCCCCATATACGAGGTCCATGTCAGTGAGTTCTGCAAAACTGTACCGGTACTGCTTCATCGTATTGTATTTTACGTCTCTGAACAGCTCTCAGTAATGAATTGGCCTGTCGTTGAGTCATAGCACGTTCTGTCATGAGACAATGTAAATACGATACAACAGAGCCACCTTATGGACAACTAAAGCAAAACAAAAAAATCTGCATCATGACTTCCTGGTAATCCGGCTCATCCTCCTTGTTTCCTTGCAGGAAATAAAGAATGTACATGTAAATAAACAGCACAGTACCTGTAAACGCATGTTAGTTGTAAATAAGCTGGAAAACAGTAATGCTAGACAAAGCGGTAGAAGATTTTACTTCCATATCTCCTTAAGCTGTCTTCTCCGACCCCAGGTTCCCTGCCTCAAATTGTTCAGTGGAGCGTTCTCTATGTTCTGTTACATTTTTTGCACCCTCTAAAACAAACACCCTGTGTATGCACCATGCATACATCGAAAGCATTTGAGAATGAAACATATTACACTGATTTAGTCGAATACTAACTCTCAGAAACATCACAAATACTAGGTTCTACCCAAAGGATTCGAGAATTTCATTGCGAGAATCAGAAAACTATAACTACGTCCCAGTGTCCTCGTCACCATCAAAGTAGTCACTTCGTGCATGTATGCAAAGATCCCAGCGTTGTTCTCAGTTTTGGAAGCGCTCCTGGAAGTCCGCAGGGTGAAGGGTGTTCAGGATCTGTTGTGAATCCACTTGGGTGTCTTCAGTCGAATCAAAACGTTGCCGTTTGAACGCGATTTCCCTCTTCTGGAACGGGGCGAAGTTGCATGGGACTAGATCTGACGATTATGGAGGGTGGGGAACCGTTGCCATGTTGGTTATGGCGAAGGAATTCCTTCATAATGAGCGAGCTGTGCTCGGGTGCGTTGTCATGATGGACCAACCGGTCTTTCTTTTTCCACAACTCTGGCCATTTGCGCCGAACATTTTCCACTCAGTCTGCTCAAAACCTCGCTGTAAAACTGCCCGATAACAGTCAGACCAGGTGGATCAACTCCTTATGCACTATTCCCCGTATGTCGAAGAAAATGATCAGCAATGGCTTCAGGTTGCTGGCAACTTGTCGTGCTTTTTTCGGCCTTGGTACAGACGGCGTTTCCATTTGATGATTGCTGCTTCGTTCCAGGGCCATAACCATAGATCCAGGATTCATTACCGTTATGACGCTGGATAGTAATTTTTTACATTCTCGAACTCTTTTTTGTAGCTCAGTGCACGTTTAAATCCTGAGGTTGAATCCGTTGACATGTACTGTACGACAGCCCTAGTCTGTTACAGACATCATGAATTGTCTGCCTTAGGTCGTTGTGAATCACGTCACGCACTTTCACGATAATTTCCGGTGTTGCACATGTTGACAATCGACCATAATGTATATCATCTCCCATACATTCTTGGCCTTCCTTGAAGCGCGCCAACCACTCAAATGTTTTTGTTTGCCTCAGTGCACTCCCACTAATCGCCTCTGTCAGCATTCTGTGGGTTTCGGCTGCAGTTTTCTTCGACATGAAACAGAATTTGATGCAAATCTGTTGCTGCTTCACGTTATCCATTTCACAATTCGCAGAAGCACTAAAACACGCCCTGACACGCACCACAACAACTAACAACTGCAAGCGCCAAAGATGAATCAGCTTTGTATCGCAGTAGCTAAGATGTGTACCTTGAGACGTTTAGCAGCGGAATGTCATACTGCTACCGGTTTGACCGGTTACAATGAACTTCTCAGATATTTTGCTTAGCATCTCACATATATGATGAAAAAAGGGATGTCATTTTACGACAGTAATGGCCGAAAACTTTTATGTGGATAACGTTTCCACATGGCAACTATCACTAATGCTGTGGACAAACTCCAGCACCAATTGATGGGAGATGAATGTAACTATCACCAGCGACAGTGTGAAGCCCCATCCGCTGACTGGATGATGAACAAAGTGATCCAGAACCTACCCACGGTCCGCAATAGCGCCTGCACATAAACAGATGCTGAAGACAGCAGGGCAACTCAGCCAACCGCACGCTCACTGTCGACCACAAATCTCCCGGGTGTTACGCACGTAGTGAAGCCCTACAGTAGACCGAACCACGTGAATGTACAGGGTGTAATAATTAAGCTCTCACTTCTCGATAGTGCCACCATGAAAAGCGAGTGATCGTAGGAAAATGAAACTTCGTGTAAACATCTGTAAGGGCACCCGTAAGAGGAATACGAATAAACCTTTGAAAGAAAGACATTTTAATTTCCACATGAGAGGATAACATTTATTAATTACGTAACATTTTTACATTCAAAGTTACAAACGTTGCTCAGTGTGATGACCATTCGCATCCACGACAGTCTGGAACCGAGCTAGAAATACCGTTTCACAATTGTTCGCAGAACTTTTCGAAAGATGGACCATGGAATTTTCAGCTGTCTCGACACAGCACGTGTTCTGCTTGAAGACTGAACATTGCATCCGGCATTCTCAGCCATGACAACAGTAACCTCTTCAACTACTTGTGGCACAATTGGCCGTCGACCACTCCCAGGAGCAATTCCCAAATCGCCAGTTGATTTGAATATTCGAAACATGTTCTTCAACCCTGGTGCAGAAAGAGGATCTCTCGATGTTCGTTTAATGTGTCGACACTCGGGAAGAGCAGCAGCACTAGTGTTGGTGTTTTGATAAAACAACTTTAAGAGTAAAGCTCTGCTCATATTGTGCAGCATATTGACTGTTTGCAACTGTAATGCACACTAATGCTTCTGTCTGAACCCTACAACGCCGCACAAACACCAGTGCCTAAGAGCAACTCAATGACAGTACTACCGACTCAAGACCTGCAGCGTACAGTTTGAACATAGTTACCTCGACGCTGGCTGAAGCAGCGAAGAGTTTATAACCAAAAACCTTATGACCACCTGCTTAATAGCATGTTTGTCCGTCTTTGGAACGAAATACATCGCTGATTCTGCGTAACATGGATCCGACAGTTTGTTGGTAGGTTTGTGGAGGTATGTGGCGTTAGATGTCTACGTACAGGTCACGTAATTCGTGTAAATAACTGGCCGCCGATTTGCGTACTCGGTGATGGCACCCGATAGTTCCAAAGGATTTACATCAGGCGAAATTGGTCGCAGACACATTGACGTGAGTTCACTATACTGCTCCTCAAACCACTGTAGCACGAGAGACACACAGTCGTACTGCTGAAAGACGACATCGCCGTCGGGGAAAAAATGGTTCAAACGGCTCTGAGCACTATGGGACTTAATATCTGAGGTCATCAATCCCCTAGAGCTTAGAACTACTTAAACCTACCTAACCTAAGGACATCACACACCCACGCCCGAGGCAGAATTCGAACCTGCGATCGTAGCGGTCGCGCGGTTGCAGTCTGAAGCGCCTAGAACCGTCGGGGAAGACATCAAGTATGAAGGATGCAGGAGATTCACCGCTGTCAGCGTGTCTTCGACTATTACCACAGGTCCCATGCAAGCATAGGAGAATGTCTCCCATAACATAACAGTGCTACCACCAGTCTGTGTCCGTGGCGCGCTGTACATTTCGAGTCTCCGTTCACCTCGATGGAGGCGTTTGTAGGAACGACCATCGACCTACTGTACCAAAAATGTGATTCATCCAAAGAGCCGACACGTTTCCATTGGTCGACAATCGAATCCCGATGGTCCCGTTCCTACAGAAATCATAATTGACGATGTCGTTGCGCCATCATGTGAACATGTGGGGGTGGTCTGCTCCGGAGCTTCGCGTTCTATGATGAACGATGTACACCGAAACACTTGTGCGTGCACCAGAACTGTGTTCATTCGGCAGAGATGCGACAGATGACCATATATCCTGCTTTACAGAGCAGATTAGCAACGGAACCCCACATTCTGTGAATAGTCGTGGACGTCCAACCATTCATCGTCTAGTGGTAACTTCACTGTTCGTCTACTCCTTTCCATAGATGCTCACGACGGTAGTGCGTGAACATTCAACCAGCTTCGCCGTTTTCGAAGCTCTGCGTAATAATAATCTGCACTTTGTCAAAGTCACTTATCTTAAATGGATTTCCACGTTTGAAGCCCATATCTCTGCTAGGGTAATAAACAGTCTGAAAATCTTATAAGTGTGTTGCAGGGTAGGCTGCGTTGCGAAACAATTTTTAAGAAAGAAATTCGATACATTGCGCCGTTTCCGAGCTAATTAGTAAAGAATTTAGCCAGTCAGGCCCTTGCGCGCGCAAATTCAAACAGCCTGTCAGACACGGTGTGTGTCAGTTTTTCTCTCAGCATAAATGATACTGCACGAGACTGCTCAGTGTTTGGCTCTGGTTCGATCCTTACTACCCTTCCATGTCCAGTATTTGCGTTGCTCTCTCTTACAGTTTAGGAACCAAACGAAGATTACGTTTGAAGTCACAGTCAATTATTTGACTGTCCGAAAGAACAGATACCGTTGGTGATCTTGCAGCTCTCGAAGAATTAAATTAGAATGAAATCCAGACCATTAGCTGCTTACAGGCGTTGATAAACATCAACGGTGACAGTTAAAAATGTGTGCCCCGACCGAGACTCGAACCCGGGATCTCTTGCTTACATGGCAGACGCTCTATTCGACTGAGTCATCGAGGACAAAGAGGATAGTGCGACTGCAGGGACTTATCTCTGGCACGCTCCCCGTGAGACCCACATTTCTAACTTACTGTCCACACACTACATTTGTAGTGCCCCTGCCCACTATTCTCATCACTCGCGGCAGTCAGTCTACTGATTCCCGTAAGAGTTTGAGCAATGTGAGTGCATCCGCACTGAAGATCATTGGCCGGTAAGCCTTATCTATATGGGTATGGTATCTGTTCTTTCGGACATGTCCGAGTAATGAGTATAGTGGGCAGGGGCACTACAAATGTAGTGTGTTGGCAGTAAGTTCGAAATGTGGATCTCACGAGCGTGTCAGATATAAGTCCCTGCAGTCGCACTATCCTCTGTGTCCTCGATGGCTCAGTCGGATAGAGCGTCTGCCATGTAAGCAGGAGATCCCGGGTTCGAGTCCCGATCGGGGCACCCATGTTCAGTTGTCACCGTTCATATTTATCAACGCCTGTAAGCAGATAATGGTCAGGATTTCATTTATCGAATTTTCTTCTGCACATTTATTTCTCAGCACAACCTATCCTGTAGCACACAAGTTTTCCAGACTGTTTCCGACTACTCTATATAGTAGCTATAAGCCTGGAAAAATCTGAACGGAGTGCAGTAATACAATGGCTACTTGTGTCTTGCAATAAACCCTCTCGGAAAATGACAAAAAGATGATGATCCAGTTAACAGTTTCTTTATATACTACCATGTAAATAGAGCACGATGGACTTTCTAACGATACAACCGGACAAATGAAAGGCATCCGAGCAATTGAGAGATGTGAGGGCGTTCCTTTCGGGAAATATCAGTGCAAAAGTTTACAGAACGTACAGTTGCAACAGGTAACAGAACGAATCACAACTCATGTTAGGACCCCGAAGACATGAGAAATGAGGACTTGTACGCAAGCATAGACTTGTTTTCACCTTGGTAAAGTATAGGTACTTGATGATTTGAAGTGTTTTATGCAATATCTAATGCCAAAATACCTCAGTCGGTCGACGTTAGCGATGTAGACCTATAATTACGTGCTTCAACTCAATGACAGTTCTTGGAATTGAGAATACGTACTTGACAGCATGTTACTCAACCTTATTTCGCTTGCAATACAGTATCGAAATTCTTTGTTACATGGGTTGCACAAGCCCTTGATAGGCTGAAAGGGACTGAAACGTGTAAATTTTTAACCGTTAAACCATTCTTCGTCTTTGATAAGTGAAATATGTTCAGATGGAAACGTTTCCTGCTGAATCCGACGTATGTACACAAAGTGAGAGTGCAGAATACACAAAGCGAGCGTGTTGAAGATGAGTTGACGACACGAATCGTGTATTATAACCCTGCTCTGTACGACGTAAGTAGCTATAACTCTCCCTCCGTAATGTAACAGCGGAAAAATGCTGCTGTCGGAGTGCAAAAAAGGCGAATATGCTCCTGTTTAAAAGACTCTGACTGAAAAGTCGGATATCAGTTACCACGGTCTACCTTCCCGAGCACCTTTAAAAATTTTCCCAAACATTTTGGCATGGGAATATATTCGTGTTCTTTTTAACATGCAACTCACCTCTGACTCCCACAAGCTCCTGTAACTTCTAACTGTATCTCGCTCACACCCATTCGCTGTAAAGTCGCTCATACTAGTACACTCCCGCTTGCCCATTTCTCATTCACTCATTCAGCTCAACTCATTGTCATTATCTCTTTGTGTGTCTCTGTCTCCTATCTCACAGCCATAGCCACCTTCGTTCTGCCAACTACTACTACTACTACTGACTGCTTTCACTGTCACAGTCAGTCTCTTGCTCTCTCTTGCTGCTGATAACTGAACTGACTCCACGCCAAGTTAACAAACACAGTATGCTCCTTGATGACAACTGTTGCTGCAGCTTCATCAGGAGTACTGTATGAAAAACATCAAAGATGTCTTTATAGTTTGTTACCAAAGCGTTTAAATCGTGAGTAGGCTTCCGATATCACTTTTATTTTGGAGAAAACTTCTCAAACCATTTCGCAAGAAATTATCTCGCAGCTGCTAGCTTCTCTATCATGTTCTCAAGTCTGTTACTGGATACTTGGCACCTACAGAAGAACTGGGAAACATACTCACTTGGGAAGCTCCTTGTATCTCCGTGTTACTTCTGTGGTGGACTGCGCTTGACGGTTACCACTCTCCCTAAGAAATTCACACGCAGATTCACTTTGCCCTCGGTGAACATAGGCCCAAGCACTCATATTAAATGGACCTATATGCTTCCGTGGCTGCAGGGTTAATTTTACTCTGGATCTCGCTATTGGAAATTGTGGTAGTGGGTGGTTTACCTTAGCCATCGTTCGTTGTGAAAACGCCTCCCTTCCTGGACTTGAATATTTCGCCGACCGAGATGTCATCACTTACAAGACCTGGCGTTGTGGAATAGATCCGAAGACCCGAACTGGCCCTAGTTATGTTTATAGTAATATGCCATTTACACTGTATACACGTTCTTGTAGAAAAGTTAGTAATGATGAAAAAATACATGTATGGATGAAAGGACTTGGTGTACTTGCTGAGAATGTAACTGTAGCTGGAGATATTACTTTGTACTATAATTATTACAAAGAGTCGACCAGCTGTAGGAAACGCAAATTGAGTGAGCACTAAGCATTCGTAAGTACGTTAGTAGCGAAAAAAATAAACAAAAAGTACCTGCTATTAACGTAAATGTGCCGAAGTTAATTTAAAGGTCGTATGTCAGTGAACAACATGTAGCGCAGTAGTGCCCGCTTGACGGTCGCAGTAAGCAACAAGAACTACGTACGGAAGGAGAACTGGGAGACGCGCACTTTGTTTACGGTGCAGAACGTACACAAATCACTGCACACTCACTGCGATCCACGTTCAGCTGGCCAATACCGACTGACCAATAGCATGTGTATGTAGGCCTAATACAGGCAGACCATGGACGATGCATACGACTACGACTGCCTCTGGTGAAAACGTGCTGTTATGCTTTGAGAAAACAAACACACACACACACACACACACACACACACACACACACACACACACACACACACACACACACACAGAGAGAGAGAGAGAGAGAGAGAGAGAGAGAGAGAGAGGATATTATAGGCGCTCAACGGCGAGGTTATTAGCTCACTTTCACTGATTAAAACAAACGATGTGGGGATAATCATCTCTAAAATTGTTGCACACTCATACAATCGAAATGACCACACACTCACTCTGTCTCACATGCATTAAAACAACTTAGAAAGAGGGAAAGTAGCTATACATTAAATTAAAACAAAGAAAAAACGAACCACAGGAGGGCTAAAAGAAAAGCAAAGGGAAATGTGACTGACTGACCACTTACAAAAACAACTTGAGTGAGACAATCACCATGTTCACAGATTAAAACCGTCTCCCTAAAATCTTGAGAAAAATGTTGGACAGTTCACAAAACTTTAAAACTTGAATCACATTCGTTTGAACGTTACTTAAAATAGGGGGCAGATCCGGAGGCAAATCCGCCGCGGCCTGATGGTCGAAAAATAAAAGACAGTCCAATAAAATGTGGTGCTCAGTGATGTGCACGCAATAAACACCACACATTGATGGATCCCCTCGCCGTAGCCTACGCGAAGACGGGTAAGGAGGACCTCGTCTCGTCGACGTGGCTGAGAGGTAGCACTCGACGGCCGCATTGTGGGGTTTACTAGAGGGATCTCATTGTCTATCGCTTCCAGCCACTCATCCTACCACCGACGTGAGACTCTGTAGCTCAACAGCGAGGTTATAGCATGCAGGGGGATGTCACACAGACACCTGAGCATCACGACATGCCTCCTTGACTGCTAGATCCGCTCTTTCGCTCCCCCCACTCCACCCCCCCCCCCTCCCCACCCCAGTACTCAGTCTAGCTCTGAACATACGAAAGCCCTATAAAACTGCAACAGACGCGCCCTGTCTGCTCCCCAACACTCGTCGCTAAGGCAGTTTATGGTATTCGATGCCTTCTGGATTTCAGATCTCTCTGGTATGGTAACCACGAGAGTTTGGATTAAAAAATGAGGCCCAGAAACCTCACTGGGTCTTGAAAATGTAGAATGGTGTCCCTCATATGCACATAGGTAAATTAAAAATACAACGACAAAGATTAAAATGAAGACACACTTATCTGCAGAAAACTAAAACGCCGTCTGTGCGGACGACTCCTCTAACCGCCGCACTGTAAGTTGCAACTGACGGCTCACTGTTGCAACACGGCAGAAGGAACAGAAAACAGCAAAATAGTGCACAAATAAGGAGCACTGTACGGGATTCCTTACTGTAGACGTGATACTGTTGATGGCTATGGCAAAGCGAGTAACACTTAAAACACTGCCCTGAGGGACACCATTCTCCCGCTCAAAACGATCAGACAGTGTGTCACCAACTCGGGTCCTAAAAAACCTCTGAGACAGGAAAGACTATAGGAAGATGGGGGGGTCTGAGAATAGATCTGAGGCAAGTGCACGAGTAATTTCCACAGATTTTGATGTTTACCATAGTCTAGTACGGCACTGGTGGATTACACAGCAGTACCCAAGAATTTATTTATCCCAGTCTTCCATTAGTCCACCTCATCCTTCACCCCCTCACTGTCTATCTTCTCCTCCCCCTGTCCCTGTTCCTGTCCATCTCCATCTCTTCCTCTTCCTCTTTCCTTTCTCTGTCGATCTCCTCCTCTGTCCATGTCGCCCTCCCCCTCTCTCGTCCATCTTCTCCCCCCATATCTGTGTCCATCGCCTCCTTGCCCCTCGTTGTGTGTCCAGTTCCTCCTCCCCCTTCTTCTTACGCCTTGTCATGCTCCCTGTAATAGACTGCTGATAATTCTTACTCCCGCAGCATTTCTTTTCAGATCGTAACTAATATGTACACCTAATTTGGTTGAAATCGTTTCTGGTGTTTAGGATAAGCTTTTCACCCATTGCTTTGCCCACGTACACTTGAAAGGTCTCTGTTGGATTCCTTTCATGTTTAATTTCTTAAATCTGTTGTCATTTACGGCATAAATTCCTCTTCTAAATTTACTGTGGCGTTTCTGACTATCTGGGAGGAGACTGAGTAGTGGAACGTGTTACTTTTACACATAAACAAGAACGATCTGTCACACTACTACACTTTAAAACACAGTTTATATGTAATTCATGTCACACAGTCTGATACGGAACCTACATCAGCTTTCTTTTATATACTGTATATGATAAGATACTGTCATCCCCCTTCCCTTCTGTGTGAGAGGATGAATGAGCAAATGTATTTATAGTTGCATGCTTGAGGGTAGCAGACAAGCCTGTCTGCTAGAGAACAGTAGGACCAACGTCGGAACAGGTAGCTACGCTTTCTAAAAGCAAAGAGGTTTCTATCCTTAGTATGGTCCTGCCCGTCCTTTGTCATGTTGGTATAGGAAGCTGCCTCTCTGGTCACTTCCGTTTGTATTTGTGAGGCACCCCTCAGGTAGGAACCACGGCAGTCTGTCCGTGGCGAGCGTCAGAAGTGGTAAGATCTCCGGCTAAGCGCGTGTCTGCTAAGTCCGTAGGACAATGGATTTCTTAAGTTCAGCCTAACTGAAAATTGAATCACCTTTATTTCAGGTTTATCTCTAAAATATCTAATGTTATCTTAAATTGCAGCGCAGTGTAATTCTCGTGTGAAGTTCAGAATAGATTCCGGTAGTTGCTTTGTCACTACTTTGTGAGTAAAGTGGAACCACGTGTTGATCAGTAATTCTAACTAAGTTCATCAATCTTAAATGCGAATGTGCGTGAGATTATAACGTCTCGTCTTGACAATATTTTTCAATATAGCAACTTTTCTTTATGTTCAACCCACGTGGGATGTACTTTGTGAGACCACTACCACGTGCTTATATAATTGTTTGACCCATCAGGTTAATAGTGAGACGTTAGTAACCAGTTCGAGATTTTTCTTTTGTAAATTGCTTTTCGATCTAATTTATTTTGATTATCAAAATTATTGTGGAGTTATACGCTTTGTGTAAACCAAGTTGACCACGTGAAGCATGTGGTGTAATCATCAAAGTAGCCCTCAGCTATTCTTTTTGGGAAGATTTCATAGAGAGTTAGTATGAATTTAGTATACCAGTGTGTGGTAATTACATGACGGACAGGATTGTGCTACGAACGTAATTTCCTTGGGTGAAAATTGAATCGGTAGGTTGTGGTTAATTTCCTCTTGCATATGTTTCAACGTTCTTCGTGTGTTATTTTATGAATGCAGTGTTGTATGCAGTCTCCCAATCTTGGCTCCATATTTGATGTGATCCGTAAGATTACAATCTCACATTTTCACAATCCTAAATAAGGCACCAGCTTAGTTACGACTCGAGTTTAATAGGGTGAAATTTCAATGATCAATGTTAAAATAAATTTCCAAATATAAACTGATTTATTTCTTTTTATTTAAATTCTCTTTTTTATATATATATATATATAAAAATCACCGGTTGTCGTATGACTATTAAAAGATTATAATTAATGTTAGTCTGGTTGGTAATTTGGTAAGCTAGACTGGATACCTGGTGAAACAGTTGCTCAATAATGCAAGGTTAACTTCCCCAGACAGCTCACAGCTTTTAAACTGCTTTTATTGTCTATCACCACTGCTTACATAGAAAATTAAACCAACAACATTACACATGGCGACCCTGTTCTGTGATTCCGCTAGACTCTGGAAAATCTGAAACGTTAGATTGCGAGCGTGTTATAATCTTAATTTTTTTCCCCCTGCAGCGCTCAAACAACTTCTGCGTTGTTTCTGAGCAGACTTTCAAATGATTCACGGCGTTGTTGAGCGGCGTTGTGTTGTTTGTCTTGTTGTTTTGTTTTCTTTATTTGTGTGTTTTATGTGTGTGTGTGTGTGTTTTTTTTTCTCGCTTGTAAATTCCACTGTTTCGATCAAAGATAAAAATTTGTTTTGCATGTGAAAAAGTGCGTACTAGGTTGGGTATCTTTCGTGTGACTGTCGTAATTTTTGGGGGACACATTTATTTTGATTAGTGTGTCGCGTACCAGGTATAAATTGCACTAATGCAGACACGTAACCAAGCTAAAAGTAAGCGGTCCGACAACTTAAGCAACATGGACCAAGGGAATAATTTGATTTCGAATATTAAGGCGTCAGACAGTTCCGGAAATACAATGGGAAATACTTCAGACGAAATGCAAAACAGGACGAACGGGCTCACAGCAGAGCCAGAAATTAATTTGCCTCCTACTAACCAAATTGATTTGGCAGAACTCATGAAAGCCTTATTGCAACAAAATAAAGAAAACGCAGAGAAATCAGAAAAATCGTTCCGAGAACAAAAAGAAACATCCGAAAAATCGATCCGCGAGTTAGGCGAACAAATGACGCAGAAATCTGAAAAATCGATCCGAGAGCTAGGCGAACAAATAGACGAAAAACTAATCCAGCAGACAAATAAAGTTGACAAGTCGATGCAGAGAGTGTCCGATGATCTCACAAAGAATAAACAATCTGGCAAGTGAAATAATAAGTGATATTATGAGAGAATTAGGTCATACATTTGAACAAATCGATGATCGTCTGCAAGCCTTAGAACAGGGCAAGCGGAGTCGCGATGCGGAATCGAAAGAGCGCGAAGAACAGCTACTTAGGAATTCCCAAGTGCTGAGAGAAGAATGCCAAAGGGAACGCCAGTAGGTACTCTCGAGGGTCCAAGAGGCGGAAACGCATTGTCCCACGTCCGTTAGCAACACAGTAGCGGACAACTGTCTAGCGATTCACGCGCTGGAACAGCAAGTAAAACAATTGAAGCAGACTGGGGCGGAGGACAACAGACAAATACATGATAAGATTGCGGCATTAGCGGACATAGTAGGCACGAGGAAGGTGACGGAAAGCGAGAACAATACTACACCGGTAGTGGTTGCAGAGACCGAAGAAGTGCGTTCGCTTCTTAGATTTCAGAAGGGACAGTTCGAAGTGAACAGGTGGCACAAAGCTGTAACAGGCGAATTACAAGAACGCGTGGCGCATCTGGGAAACCGCATGGCGTGTGATTACGAACTCGCCAATAGCACTAAAAATAGCCGTACGGACAGTGCAGAGAGGGACTCCGGCCACGAGGGAGATTTTGACGACAGGGAAGAATGTATTTTGAGGGGCAGACATGAGAAAAATAGAAACATTCAAGGGCCTCGTCGGGAGGAAATGCGGGGATTTGATTTCAAACATTTCCTTATGGTGAGAAAGTTTGAGATATTTCGAAATTCGCAAAAAGGAATACATCCACGAGCATGGCTCGAGCAATTTGAGTTTTGTCTTCCCCCCGACTGGGCAAGTTCACATAAGATAGAATATATGTGTGGCTATTTGGAAGGCAAACCGGCGATTCGCATGAGGTCGGCAGCGCGTCACTGCAACTCCACTCGGGAGTTTCGACAAGCCTTTCTGTCCGCCTATTGGTCGGAAGCGGCACAAGATAGGGTCAAACATGGCATAATTATGCTGCCAAATTTGAACCAGTCTGGTTTCGGCAGCCCAGCACGCCTATTCGACCACATGCTGCAGGCGAATCAATTTTTATACGACCCATACGGGCCTGCGGAACTAATTAGGATATGCATCACCAAATTGCCGATGCACTTGCGCCACGTCATTCTTGCGGGACGATGCAAAGAGGACGTGGAAACGTTTAAGACACTTCTCCAAGAGTTGGAATACAATACAGGAGAATGCCCGCCTAATCAGGCACAAAGTTATTACGGGGCACAGCAGCGCGATCGCGGTCGTGGCCGTAGTACTAATCAACGGCGTGACTGATCGTCGCGACGCGAACGGAACAATAATCGGGACCGGCCGTATAGAAACTGGGGTAACAGTCGCGAACACAGGTGGAACAACGGAAATGATCGAGGACGAGGACAGAATCGTGAACGCAACAGTTACGGCAACCAGAATCGATACTACGGTGAACGCGGTGGGAACAGGACTGTAGGTGGAGCCCCACATGATGTTGAAATTCGGCCGGCTAACCCTAAACATAATCCAGCAAATGGAAATGAACTAAACCGGCGATGACAAACGATTAGCGCAGAAGGCGCCCAATCGGAACAAATGAGCGACATGGCAAATGAGTAGAAAGGACAGTGAGAAGTAGAGAGGACGGTGAGGAGAAAGAATTGATTGGTTCAAATTTGTGACGTATGCATTTTGAATAATACGTTGGTAAAAATAATGATAAAGATGTTTCTGTGTGATTGATTGAAGTGATGTTGTTAATTTTTTTTCCCTTGTGCAATTAGGATTTAGGTTGGTTCAAATGTGATGATAAAAGGTTTCTTTGTGAACGAGTGAAATGCTGTTTATGTTTTTTGGTGTAAATTGAAGAGAGTTGCTCCTGAGAGAAGCAAGATCTGTATTGAATTAAGGCAAAACTCAGGGGAATATCCGATCTGTGGGTATTATGGGGCTGGCAAACCCAGGTCCCCAGCTGTTAGTAGCCTTGTTTCCGATTTTCTGCTTTCAGTGCTACTATCTATCTATTACTATTCTATATCTGTCAGTATAAATGAGGATCTCTTACTATAGTATGCGTGCTGTATGAATATTTTAAGATAAGAGAACTCTGAGAAAGGTATGAGTAAGTTTGGAATCTTGAAAACAGGATGTGATAATACGATTGTTTAACCAATGGCTTCCCAGTATGCGATGATATGTTAATATTGATTATATATGTCTTTTTTTTTGTTCTTTATAGCTATCTGCTGTCTGTGGATTTCGTAAGTGGATTGATTCCCTTCAAGGTGAAAGAAGAGTTGTGGTTTATGTAATTTACGTGGCCCTGAAATAATATTATGGCAGTCAAATACGAGCAGTTTTTCAGTAAATGGAGAATGGAACGGAAATATGGATCCATTTTATAGTCTTGATTGATGTTGAGCCAGAGCCTGAAAAATTATTCTGCGTTAATACTTGTCCTAGAAAAGTGACGTTTATGTGTTTTGCTGATGCTGTGAGCATTACAGCTTACTGTTTTCACTGGTGCGGGATGCACTGCAGCCTATATGATTTGTACTGAGGAAATTTCCCTCTTGAAGGTAGAGGAAGATTAAATAATTTTGATTATGAGACCGAAGGAAAGCTTGGTTTAATGTAATAAGGATGAAGCAAAACATTTGTCATTTAAACTGCAGGAGGATTCGGATCTTTTGTGTCTGTTGTAAGTTCAATATGTTAAGATGAAACTGTTTTACAGAATAGAGGAGACCACAATTTTGCCATTCATGAGAAATGAATCCAGAATAACCACCACAGGCGAAATAACTGATTTGGAAGCGAAAGGTAACTAAAAGAAGGAACGAAATCGCAGCAAAATGGGTAAGAAAATGTAGTATAACCTGGATGATGCAGATATTTTTACCGTCCTCAGAGTAATCTGTGTGATTAATTCTTGTGATAGCGTAATTTTAGATGAAATTTTCTTACTGTTTTATGTGTAAACATATGAGTATGATAAATGTATAATTGCGAGTCTCTTATCAGGTGTGTCAACTGGTATAAATGTTTTGGCGTGTAAATAACCATTTTTCTTTTTACTGTGTGTGTTTAAGGAAAGTTTCTCCATATTTATCATGTGACAGGACATATGCCGTGAGCGTCAGGAAGAGGACGAATTAGAACAATGTTATAGTCGTATAAACACTGTGTTGGAGTAGCATTGAAGTAGCTTGTTGGATTAACTAGTAGTGGATAGAAGTAGAATTTTGAGTAATGCATGTTTATGGGTAGTTAGTCTGTAGAATAGGCAACAGGTGTGTGTGTGTGTGTGTGTGTGTGTGTGTGTGTGTGTGTGTGTGTGTGTGTGTAAATAACATGTGAACCCTATGCTGTCCTGACGTATACTTGCACAAGGCATAATCCTATTCATTTTAGTGAATTAATAAGTAGCATTTGATTTATTAAAACGTAAGTGAACCACATTAGTGATGTGGATTTAAATATTATATTGTCAGTTCATTTAAATTTAATTTTTATACTGTCAAGTCATTTCACTTTTATTTTTTAATATTGTCAAGTCATTTAACTTTTATTTTTTATATTGTCGATTCATGTAATTTTTTTTATTTATTTAAAAAAAGAATAAGTCTCACTTTTGTTCTTAAAAAAATTGTGAAAGACAATACTAAGCGGTATTATGTATGACATTTGGTAATGACATAAGTATGATGAACAATTTCTGTGAATGCAGTTGAGAACGTGAAAGCGAACCGGCTAAACTCTTACGAGACAGCGGGAGCAGCGAGGAGGAGGGCTAGTTGTAAACTAGCGGGTTTCCCAGCAGGACACCCTGTCAACCGGGCCACTTCGGGAGCGCGGCCGACAACAAAAGAAGGGCACGCGACAAACACTTTCCCTTGCACTTGGAGCTAATGCGCGGCCGCCCCGTGTGACCCTTCGTGGAGGCGATGACCTGAGATGGGCGAGCGGTCCACCGCACGGAAATCCATCTGCTGGCAACGCACCACACGTACGCGACCGTGACGAGACGGCCGCGGTGAAACGACAGAAGACAGTGGAGAAAGGGGCGTGGAGCCTTTTTGATACGTACTGTCCAGAGAAATTGGCAGACTTCAACGACGCCTATCAACATCTCCTGACGGATGCCCACTGTCAAGCGACAGTAAATCATGGTTCGATGTTCTCTGGTCGCTAAGGGTGGCACAAAGAAGAGCCATTAGGTGTCATCCTTGCCCAGGAATATCAACCTGGCGTGTCAAACGAGGATACTACACGAATTTGACAACACAAACATGGAACCAAATCGAGATGTACGTGACACAGGCCGCCAAGAGAAACTTCATGAGGGCAGAGACGGCGGGATTGCACGCAACAGATGGACACAAATCCCTACTGACAGCTGCGGCGACGAACCCCCCCCCCCTCCCCCGCCCCTTATATTGTGCCTCGGAACAGTGGAAGTACTGAGTGTCAGTGAACAGTGATTATACGGTTCTTAGTCCAGTGCATATACGTGTGTTTCTGTCACAGAAACTTTGACTCGTGTGTTTTGCAGGGGTTCGATTTATCGGTGTTTATTAGACTGACGCTTGTATTTTGCAGGTGTTCTATTTATTGTTTTTTTTTTTTTTTAGATGTTGACTATTGTACTTTCAGAGCTGTTTTATTGATCAATGTTTGTTCTTGTGTGATGTATTAGATTTGTGATATTTTGTTTCGTAAATTCATTCCTGTGGCATTGCTTCGTTTATCAGATAGCTATTCATTCTCTTTGGACTGTGATCGATTAGCTCTTGCATGGGGCATATTTATAGTGAGGAACCCCACAAGGGTAACAATCAATTAATTGTAGTTTCAGTATAATGACACAGTGGTCATTGTTTGCTAACAAACTGAAATATAGTAGAGTGATTAAATTAGTGCCACAAAGTTATTTTAATTCTACAAATTATTAGTTTTATAAGATATATAGAATTTTTTTGCGATAACCACTTTGTAAAACATGTTTTTTCTCTTATCATTTTTTTGCTTTTGCGGATTGTGCATTGTAATGTTCTGCATTATAATACTGATGTTATTTCATGTTCTTTTTTAATTGCTGTGGCACCTTTGCTATTTTCATAAATTTTGCTTGTTAATAAACAATCATAAATTTTCCTGTGATCAGTTGGCTCTTGCAATGAGCAATCCTGGTGAAGTCCATAAGGGTAACAACCAGAAATTGTTTTCATATTGACACAGGAACCATTGTTTTTACTTGCTGACCGAATTAGGTCTACACTATCTTTTAAATAGGTGTCACAGATTGTGTTCTTTTTTTTGTTTGAAATTAGTAGATTTTAAAGATTTGTTGAAATTATTGTGTTTTAGCAAGTAGCTGGTGACCTTTTGCCTTTTCTTTACACTTTTGGTTTAAGTAGGGTGTGAGCAGCCTGCTTGGGTATGTCCTAGCATGGCCAGAAAATTCCCTACACAGTCTTTTCCCGGAGCGTTGGAGTTATGAAAGGTCTCTGTTGGATTCCTTTCATGTTTAATTTCTTAAATCTGTTGTCATTTACGGCATAAATTCCTCTTCTAAATTTATTGTGGCGTTTCTGACTATCTGGGAGGAGACTAAGTAGTGGAACGTGTAACTTTTACACATAAACGAGAACGATCTGTCACACTACTACACTTTAAAACACAGTTTATATGTAATTCATGTCACACAGTCTGATACGGAACCTACATCAGCTTTCTTTTATATACTGTATATGATAAGATACTGTCATCCCCCTTCCCTTCTGTGTGAGAGGATGAATGAGCAAATGTATTTATAGTTGCATGCTTGAGGGTAGCAGACAAGCCTGTCTGCTAGAGAACAGTAGGTCCAACGTCGGAACAGGTAGCTACGCTTTCGAAAAGCAAAGAGGTTTCTATCCTTAGTATGGTCCTGCCCGTCCTTTGTCATGTTGGTATAGGAAGCTGCCTCTCTGGTCACTTCCGTTTGTATTTGTGAGGCACCCCTCAGGTAGGAACCACGGCAGTCTGTCCGTGGCGAGCGTCAGAAGTGGTAAGATCTCCGGCTAAGCGCGTGTCTGCTAAGTCCGTAGGACAATGGATTTCTTACGTTCAGCATAACTGAAAATGTAATCACCTTTATTTCAGGTTTATCTCTAAAATATCTAATGTTATCTTAAATTGCAGCGCAGTGTAATTCTCGTGTGAAGTTCAGAATAGATTCCGGTAGTTGCTTTGTCACTACTTTGTGAGTAAAGTGGAACCACGTGTTGATCAGTAACTCTAACTAAGTTCATCAATCTTAAATGCGAATGTGCGTGAGATTATAACGTCTCGTCTTGACAATATTTTTCAATATAGCAACTTTTCTTTATGTTCAACCCACGTGGGGTGTACTTTGAGACCACTACCACGTGCTTATATAATTGTTTGACCCATCAGGTTAGTAGTGAGACGTTAGTAACCAGTTCGAGATTTTTCTTTTGTAAATTGCTTTTCGATCTAATTTATTTTGATTATCAAAATTATTGTGGAGTTATACGCTTTGTGTAAACCAAGTTGACCACGTGAAGCATGTGGTGTAATCATCAAAGTAGCCCTCAGCTATTCTTTTTGGGAAGATTTCATAGAGAGTTAGTATGAATTTAGTATACCAGTGTGTGGTAATTACATGACGGACAGGATTGTGCTACGAACGTAATTTCCTTGGGTGAAAATTGAATCGGTAGGTTGTGGTTAATTTCCTCTTGCATATGTTTCAACGTTCTTCGTGTGTTATTTTATGAATGCAGTGTTGTATGCAGTCTCCCAATCTTGGCTCCATATTTGATGTGATCCGTAAGATTACAATCTCACATTTTCACAATCCTAAATAAGGCACCAGCTTAGTTACGACTCGAGTTTAATAGGGTGAAATTTCAATGATCAATGTTAAAATAAATTTCCAAATATAAACTGATTTATTTCTTTTTATTTAAATTCTCTTTTTTATATATATATATATATAAAAATCACCGGTTGTCGTATGACTATTAAAAGATTATAATTAATGTTAGTCTGGTTGGTAATTTGGTAAGCTAGACTGGATACCTGGTGAAACAGTTGCTCAATAATGCAAGGTTAACTTCCCCAGACAGCTCACAGCTTTTAAACTGCTTTTATTGTCTATCACCACTGCTTACATAGAAAATTAAACCAACAACATTACACACTCATGTCAAATATTATTCACATATATTTAACATATTTCACACGTAATTGTCCACGTATTCCACCCGTATCTCTAGCGAATTTCACCCCGCTGCTTTACTTTGGCGCAGCTTAATGTTTATCATGTCTTATCTCCTGAATTATGAGTCGTACAATGATACAATTTTGTTTGTACATTCAGTGGTCTTTGTGTATATGGTCTGGAAAATGTGTCACGAATACAGTTAGTAGCAAAGAAATAATAAATTAAAATTTCATGCTTCATGCGGCAGTTTTATTGCATGAATAGCAGTAAATGATAACATTTTTTATTTCATTGTTATGTGGAGATGGTCAACGCGGAAACGATTCGTATGGATCTGAAATTATGTGTAAAGTCTGTTAAAAGTCGCCAAATTCTCATTTTCAAATACAGGGTGGCAAAAGTATGGCTATTCGCTCATCGTGGGCTACACTGCTTTTTCACCCACTCCTTTAATAGCTAGGTGGTTCTTACCCCAACGGCGATGATTTCCGAACAGTGAGTGATATGTCCACCAAGTTTGGTTGAAATCGGTCCTCTGCTGTAGGAGGAGATGTGGTAGATTGATAGATACATACATACATACATACATTTTTATAATGTGTGTGGATGTGTAGAATGGTTTATTTGGTAACTCCATAATAGAATTTCTAATGCTATGCAAAGTCTCTTTCCCATTTCGCATCAGGATTTTTAGGACAAAATTCCAGCAAAGTCCTGCATTACATACACATATATAAGGTGATATTCGTCTCCAGGCACTTGATCCACTAGGACGTGCATTTAATGTTGACCTATGACATAACCACAAGTGTTTTTGTATTTCCTCTAAATGGTTTGCAGCGCTTCCTTGCTATTTTTTTCCAGTAAGACTATTGCTGATACAGTATGGGCAACGTGTATGGAAATATGGAAATTTCGTCTTGATAACATGTCCCCAGAATGTCTCATCTTTCCGCTATTAAAACATATGTATGTGGTGCCATTCCTCCCCAGTATCTAGTGGTTATATGTGAAGTATTACCACAAATTCCAGTTACTCCATTTGTGTAAAGGTTTTTTTTTCAGGGTGGATATGTGGTGTCATTCATCCCCTATAAATTCAGTGCTTATTCCGCTAATTTCGATTACTCCCTCTGTATAAATACAGGTGTATTGTATTCCTATTTTCGAATCCATATTTTTACTATTTGTCGATATTTTTCATATTTCGTTATTTTTATCTATATTCTGTATAGAAAATGTACATCAACATTTATGTTCTTATTACGCACCATAACAAGGTTCTTTAGCATCCAGTGGTGATTCAGATCTCTCTATCAAGCCAGAGGGATTCTGCAAAGCGTCTGCAAGATCAACTTTTTCGTCTCCTCCCTCCAAATGACAACCCAAAAAGAAAATTTTACATTAGTTTAGATACTTCCAGAAGACTAGTCATTCTCGCATAGTTTTCTAAAGGTTAGATAAAAATTAGCAATTAATCATGAGAGGAAAGAGTTAATTGTACTTTTACGTCTTATTGTTTTTATTCTGCTTGGGTGGAGGTGGCTGGTCTCTGTTGGCGCTTCATGATGATTCTTCCACTACAGTGCATAGAACAAGAATGACGAGGCCCATGTAATTGCTGTAGTAATAATAGGGAGGGTGGAGACAGCTTGATTCTTATTGTTCCAAGGGGGTGGGGAAGGCATGGGATGGGATGGGAGGGGAGGGGAGGGGTGGAGAGGAGAGAGGACAGGATTGAACGGGAGGGAGACCTTCGTATGTACCACATAAAGTTGCCTCAGGTATGTGGGCAGTGCATGGACTACCTGTGGGAAGGGTGATGGTGATTACCTTGTAGATAACAAGTCCAATTGCGTCTGGTGTGAAATGACAACTCAGAGGTCTTATTTTGTCAGCGACATTGAATTTGGTTCTTGAATACTCACTGGATAACTGCTTACTGGTCATTTTAGTGTTCGTAAAGGTCCACTAATGCTTCATAAATGTTGAAAGTTGATTTATCCGAAGGTGTCTTCTCTATTTACCACATAATGGTGTCTGTTACCGACATTATTAAATTTGGTTGTGAAGGACCAAAGAAGGAAGATCGAAGGAAGAGTGGGGTTTTAACAACCTGTCGACGACGAAGTCATTAGAGGTAGGACTGGGCAGGAATGAGGAAGGAAATCTTCCAAGTCTCTTTCAAAGAAACGGGTTTTATTTTGTCTTCATCAGTCCAGGCAGACCACTGAAGAGCTAAATCTGGATGGCAGGAATTTGAATTCCGGTCCTTCCAAAGCTGAATCTAATGCCTTGTCCCGTGTGCCAACTCGCTCAGGTGCACTGCACGTACAACTTTCGGGCGCAAACACTGCACAACGGACCCTTCAAAACTCTACAACTGCTTTTATTTGGTAATGTAGGACCTATAGACGTTCCTCGAGTATCTAGTGAATTAATAGTCGACTTACGCAGAGATGGTAATATCTGAGCCCACTAATACAATTTAATACTGCATGTAAAATGAGGGTTGCCCACCAAGAACAGTTTCGCTTAAACCTTCTTTCAAACCCGTCATTATTTAGCTCACCGTGAGACTGCTGTTTGTAAGAGGAGTGTAGCATCCACACGTTATGAATGGTTAAAAAGCAGGAAAATTATCGTACATCTCTTCGACAATACGCCCATCAGAGAAGGAGCATAAACTCGGGATGACAAGGAATTTGGTCATTCATTCTTTCGAAGGAATCATGCAGATATTTATTTTAATCCTCTGAGCCCCAGTGGTTTCTGCATGAAACCAGCATTTTATTATTGGTTGTTAAGTGCCAGTGCTTTTCGCTTGAAACCACCGATGGTATCGCAAGACAGAGACTTCTAGTGGTCCTCTGTGGTTAATCTACGAATTTAGTGCATTGTGCCTATCACTTAAAGCGTTCAAAGCAACAGTCGGCGCGGAGATTATCCTACGTGACTATAAGAGATTTTGAGAGGCCTTTTTTTTTTTTTTTTTTTTTTTTTTTTTTAAATATAGTGGCCGTATTTAGGAGGCCATTGACAGTGAAAGTAAATATATTAAGTTATTTTAACGTGTATTTGAGTTCGTATTACTGTTTTTATGAGTAATATCGAAATGAAATCACTAGGACAGTACGTACATGTGACGAAATTTCCTTAAATTTTAGGCCCATTTTTGCTCCTTCTTTAAGACTATAATTTTTTTAGGCGTTATGAGTTCACTGAAGTTTCGATATGCGTGATTCTGTCCAGGAAAATGCAAATTTTCTTTCAAATATATCAGACGAAATGATGGGTGGTTGAAAAGTATGTCACAGTGAATCCAAAGTGAAACCACCACCTTAAAACAATCGATTGTTTATCGTTTACCAATTTCATCTCGTATTCGTTGCTTACTATGATAATAAAGATTAATTTTGTGAAAATTTTTATATTTATATTCTTAAGTGCAACCACTTCCTTAAAACAATTCCTCCCCTTCCCCCCCCCCCCTCCCCACCCCCCTGTCGGAGGTTCGAGTCCTCTCTCGGGTATGGATGTGTGAGTTGTCGTTAGCGTAAGTTAGTTTAAGCTAGATTAAGTAGTGTGTATGCCTAAGGACCGATGACCTCAGTGGTATGGTCCTATAGAAACGTATCACAAATTTCCAAAATTTTCTTAAAACAATCGACTGTTTATTTTTTGCCGGTTGCTTGTTATACTCGTTGCTTACTTGATGATAAAGGTTAATTATGTGAAAAATTTTAAAATTATGATTTTTCGTACTGTTGGGACCCAACGGGTTAAACTATTTATGGAGATATTGGAAATAAAAGTCTGAAAGGTCCGACGGGCATCTGGATCCCCGTCCTCTCGAACGCAAGTGCAGCTTCTTATCACTGTGACATGGCCCTCGGTCGTGAGTGGTTACGAAAAGGTGTCCGTTCCCTGCAACACAGAACGTTCCACAGTCGCGCCAAATGCTAATCATTGAAGCATTGTCATAGCTTCCGGTAATAGAGGTCTAGCTCCAAGCTCGGTAGCCCACGGTTCGCCAAAGACACTTCTGGCAAGTACTGACCGAGTGGCCTTAGGCACCCACCCTTTTTGCACAACACAAGGGAACCTCATTCTCTCATTTCAGAGGCTTCACAAAAGGATATGTTAGTCAATATTTTCATCGAGCGAGGTGGTGCAATGGTGGAGAATTAAAATACGCTGCTCACACTGCTCTGTGCTGTAGGTAATCATATGATACACGACGTACTTCTTTAAAGTATATCAGACGAAAATATGTGGACTGACCTCAGCACGCTTGCTGGCAAATTATCTTGCACAAAGAGCACAGACAAGCAACGTTCGTAAACAACACAAATGAGAACTTAAAATGATGTTCTGAATGCATACTGTGACTCAGAATACACCATGTAAACTTATGAATAAACGAGAATACAAATACTCAAACACACCCACTTACTCACCACCCGTTCGGGGAACAGATAGGGACTGCTTATAGCTGGTAATAGATAAAGTTAAAAAGGTGACATTTAATTATCAGCTGGTTATAATTAAAGTGCAGCTAGTCACGGAGGTCGAATGTCGATTGTAATTATCGAATAGCAGGCAAACTTCGTAGATATGATAATGCTTTAACACGAAATGATTGACACTGGAAAAAATTAGTTCCAATTTTGGCCACTAGGTGCAAGTCTGGCGTTGTACAGCATCTCGTCGACGTCTCCGGTGCTCGTACTGAATAACTTGTGTAAGCGGCGGTTACTATAAGCGGCGGTTACTAATAAAATCCACATTATGCCTTTCTCATTTGTTTAACACCTTCTACGAACGTCCCGTTACAAATCCATCACAAATAGAAACATTTCTATACGTCTTTCTGGCATTCACAGGACCAGATTTGCACCTGGTGGCCAAAACTGGAAGTAATTTTTTTTTCTAGCATAATTCGGTTCCGCATTAACGCATTAGAATATGCAACAAGTTTCTTTGCTATACGATAATTACAGCCCACACTGGACCTCTATGAGTAGGTGCTCTTTAATTATAACCATCTGGTATACATACTGAAGCGCCAAAGAAACTGATATGGGCACATGTATTCAAATAAAGAGATACGTAAACAGGCAGAATACGGCGCTGCGGTCGACAACACCTATATAAGCCAGCAAATATCTGGCGCAGTTGTTAGATCGGTTACTGTTGCTACAATGGCAGTTTATCAAGATTTAAATGAGTTTGAACGCGATGTTACAGTCGGCGCACGAGCGATGCGACACTGTACCCCCGAGGTAGAGATAATGTGGGGATTTTCCCGTACGACCGTTTCACGAGTGTACCGTGAATATCAAGAATCCGGGAAAGTATCAAATCTCCGACATCGCCGCGGACGGGAAAAGATCCTGGAAGAACGGACCAGCGACGAATGAAGAGAATCGTTCAGGGTGACAGAAGTGCAACCCTTCCGCAAATTTCTGCAAATTTCAATGCTGGGCTATCGGCAAGTGTAAGCGTGCGAACCATTCAACGAAACATCATGACTGATGATGATTGCACGACACAAAGCTTTACGCTTCGTCTGGGCCCTACAACACCGACATTGGACTATTGATGACTAGAAACACGTTGCCTGGTCGGACGAGTCTCGTTTCAAATTGAATCGAGCGGATGGACGTGTACGGGTATGGAGACAACCTCATGAGTCCATGGGCCCTGCTTGTCAACAGGGACTGTTCAAGCTGGTGGAAGCTCTGTAATGATGTGGGGAATGTGCAGTTGGAGTGATATGGGATCCCTGATAGTCTAGGTACGATTCTGACAGGTAACACGTACGTAAGCATCCTGTCTGATCACCTGCATCCATTCATGTTCATTGTGCAATCCGACAATGCGACGCCCCACACGTTGAGAATTGCCACAGAGTCGCTCTGGGAACACTCTTCTGAGTTTAAAAACTTCCGCTGGCCACCAAACTGCCCAGCAAGAACATTATTGAGCATATCTGGGATGCCTTGCAACGTGGTGTTCAGAAGAGATCGCCACCCCCTCGTACTCTTACGGATTTACGAACAGCTCTGCAGAATTCATGGTGTCAATTCCCTCGAGCACTATTTCAGACATCAGTCGAGTCCATGCCACGTCGTGTTGCGGCACTTCTGCGTGCTCGCGGGGGTTCTACACGATATTAGGCAGGTGTACCAGTTTCCTTGGCTCTTCAGTGTATTATGGTGGTTATCGTAATCACCTAGCCATGCCAGAATGTATAAAGTGAAGACTAACAATAACACAGAATAAGCAAAATTCACAACAAACCGACTAACAGTAGTTAACTATAACACAGGAATAACACGTCGATTACTATCACTGCGAGCTGTTTGCACGACGAATGCGAATCCTGGCCCACTCGGAAGTCACCAGCACTGCTGAGGGCCGCTAAATTAGAGTAAGAGGCTGCCAACCACAGATGATACAGCCTCAGTTTCTGGTTGGCATTAGTGGTGAGACTATCCTAGCTACTCCGATACTATCTGTCTTTTTCCCCTTCTGTGGAAATGTTAACAGCTAAAACCGCCGTTTCCTTTACGTAATTTCCAAATTTTAAATTTGATAAATTTTCTATTTAGTTCAATTGTGTTGCCTTAATTAGTTTAATTTGCACTAGCGAACCCTCGAGCTTCACACTGGTAACATTAAGTGTCTTCCGTTGGACAGCTTATAAAGTACACTGAAGTGACAACAGTTATGGGATGGTGCAACGTTGGCTGCCGCCTGGTGTCGTTACGGCCACGTGACGCGGTAACCAAAGTATGTAAGCGGAGCAGACACGGACGGAGGATCACTAGAGAAGATATGGACTCCAAATGGGGAGATCCGTTGAAGATAAGCGACTTAAACACAGGGCAGATTATTATTACGCAGAGCCTGTGAACGAGTATTTTGAAATGTTCACGTGTCGCTGTGGTGAGAATCTAGGGACAGTGGTAGGACAGTGGAATTACATCTCGGCGCTAAATGGTTGGACGTCCACGTCTCTTCACAGAACGGGGGGGTTCGGAGGCTTGTCTGCTCTGTAAAGTGGTGATCTGTGGCACCTCTGTCGAAAGAGCACAATTCTGGTGCACGCACAAATGTTTTGGAGCACACCGTTCATCGTATATTGTTGAACCCGGTGCTCCGCAGCAGACTACCCCTACATGTTCACATTTTGAACCATCAAAATCGTCAGTTACGATCGCAGTGCGAACGGGGCCACAGGGATTCAAGCGTTGATTGCTGGAATCGTGTCGGCTCTTCGGGTAAATCATATTTTTTGCTGCACTAGGACGATGGTCGTCTCTACAAACGCCGCCATCGAGGCGAATGTTCAAATGGTCAAATGTGTGTGAACTCCTAACGCACCAAACTGCTTAGCGCGCGCACACACACACACACACACACACACACACACACACACACACACACACACACACACACACACACACGCCCGAGGGAGGACTCGAGCCTCAGGTGGGAGGGACTGCGCAATCCATGACATGCCGCCTAAAATCGCGCTGCCATTCGGCGCGGCCATCGGGGTGAACGGCGGCTTGAAACGTACAGCGCGCCACGGACACAGGCTGGTGGGAGCACTATCATGCTATAGGAGACACTCTCATGTGCTTGCATGATACCTGTGGTAGTAACTGAAGTCACGGTGACATGTGCGGCCCACCTGCATCCCTTCATGCTTGGTATCTCCCTCGTCGGCGATGTCATCCTCTAGCAGTATAATTGTCCATGTCTAGGAGCCAGAACCGTGCTACAGTGGTTTGAGGAGCAGTATAGTGAACACACGTTGATGTCTCTGCGACCAGATTCGTCTGATGTAAATCCTATGTAACTCACTTGGTTCGCTATCGGTCGCCATCACCGGTTACACAAATCAGCAGCCCGTTATTTACGCGAATTACACGACTTGTGCGTAGAAATCTAATGTCACATACCTCCACAAACCTACCAACAAACTGTCGGATTCCTGATACGCATTATTAGTGATGTATACCGTTCCAAAGACGGACAAACAAACTATTAAGCAGGTGGTCACAATGTTTTGGCTTATCAATGTGCAGATGGCAGTAGTGTCGCCTAGACAAGGTATAAAAGGGCAGTGTGAACAAGGTACTGCGCAAGCTGATGGTGTCTCCAAAATGGTGTAGTGTGTTCTCTGGTCCAACTGGACCGATCATTGACTGGAAATGGTTATGTTCGGCTACTTGGAGACTATTTCAGCCATTTATGGATTTCGCGTTCCTAAACAGCGATGGTATTTTTATGGACGACAATTCGCTATGTCACCGGTCCACAATTGTTTGCGACTGGTTTGAAGAACATTCTGGACAATTCGAGCGAATGATTTGGCCAGCCAGGTCACCCAACATGAATCCCATCTAACATTGTGAGACATAATGGAAAGATTGGTTCGTGCACAAAATCTTGCGCCGGCAACACTTTTGCAATTAATGAGGGTTACAGAGGCGGCATGACTCAATATTTCTGCAGGAGACTTCCAACGACTTGTTGAGTCAATTCCAGGTCGACTTGCTGCCTCTACGCCGGGCAAAAGGAGGTGCGACACGATATTAGGAGGTATCCCATGACTTGTCACCTCAGTGTGTATTCAGTCAATGATGATCGCCTTCGGATTTGCTATTTGTTCAGAAATAGTCTGCATGTCACTGCACAGGAACTTCTGTGCCCTATACCAGTTCCTGAGAATGGGCTTCACGCATGGACAGAAGCGATAAAATTATTTTTAAAAAATATAAGTCCGCAACATGGAACACTGTTGGTTATTGTAAGATGAAAACTGAAAAGATACATCCTGTTTTTAAAATGATAGTCAACAGTTCTTTAGGTATGCAATAAAATGAACGAAAAGTACGTTAAGGCACTGAAATCACATTTTAGAGGAACGGATTTCGATCTCCATTTGAACATCCAGATTTAAGTTTTCCACAGTTTTCCAACTCAGTCTCTTTAGACGAATGCTGATCTGATTGTTATTTTAAAACAACACAACTGATTTAGTTTCTAGTCCATTTAGAGATTGCAAAAAAAAAGGAAGTTTAGGGTTTAACGTTCCTTCAGCGAAGAGGTAATTAGGGACGTGGTATAAAGTTGAATTTGAAAAGGATTTGGAAAGTAATCAGGCGTGCCCTTTCAAAAAAACAATACAATAACTTGCTTTAAGTGATTTAGAGAAATCACGGATTATCAGAATATGGATGGCTGGACTCGAATTTGAATCGCTGTCCTCCGCAATACGAGAGCAGTGTGTGAGCACGGCTCCTATCTTGATTCTCGAGTTTGAGCTGCACCTCCAGTTATCCCGTCGCCCAAGTGACATTAAATCGCTGTCTCCTTTCTGTTACCTTTAGAATTCCATCAAAAGATCTATGTTTCACTGAAATTAATGAGTTCTATCGACAGGGGACCTCAAATTGGTTTCATGTTTCTACATTTCCAGAAGGATCTTGACACAGTTACTCATAAAAGACTTTTAATCAAATTGCGTGCCTACGGAGTATAGCTTCAGTGATGTGACTTGATTCCTGATTTCCTGTCAGAAAGGTCACAGCACGCAGTAATCGACGGAAATTCATCGGGTAAAACAGAAGTGATATCTGGCGTTCTCCAAGGAAGTGTTAAACGATTTAGGAGACAATCTGAGCGGCCCTCTTAGATTGTAGATGATGCTGTCGTTTACTGTCTACTAAATTCATCGGAAGGTCAAAACCGGCTGCAAAGTGACTTACATACGATATCAGTATAGTGCGAAAAGTAGCAGTTGTCTTCGAATAAGGAAAATTGCGAAGTCATTCACATGAGTATGGAAAGAAATTCGTTAAATTTCTGTTATTCGACAAATCACGCATAATTAAAGGCTGTCAATTCAACTAAATGCCTAAGATTTTCAATGACGAACAATGTAAACTGGAACGGTCACATAGATACCATTGTGGGGAAGGCAAAGGGAAGACTACGTTTTATTGGCAGAACACTTAGAAGATGCAACAGATCTACTAAAGAGACTGCCTACACTATGCTTGTTATCTCTTTGCTGGTGTTCTGCTGTGCTGTTTGGGATCCCTACCAGATAGGGTTGAAGGAGGACATCGGAAGTCCAAATAAGGGCATTTCGTTTTGTACTATCGCAAAATAGGGGAGATGGTACAACGGATATGATAAGCGATTTGGCGTGGCAGTAATTAAAACTGATGGTTTTTCGCTGCGGTGACATCTTTTCACGAAATTTCAACTGACAACTTTCTCCCCTGAATGTGAAAATATTTTCACTGTCGCGATTCT
Organism: Schistocerca americana; assembly: GCF_021461395.2. Lineage (NCBI taxonomy): Eukaryota > Metazoa > Arthropoda > Insecta > Orthoptera > Acrididae > Schistocerca > Schistocerca americana. The sequence goes on along the minus strand of NC_060130.1, from coordinate 426,172,380 downwards.
AAATAGGGAGAAATGATCATCGTAAAAAACCAAGACAAATCTCAGCTCTTACAGAAAGAGATGATTGTTTTTCCCACGCGCTGTAAGAGAGTGGAACGAAAGAGAAACAGTCTGAAGGTGGTTCGAAGAACCTTCTGTCAGGCACTTAAGTGTGAATTGCAGAGTGGTGATGTGATGCATATACATGTTACCTCATTTTCCACAGATTGATGTTCTTTCGTTGCTGTATGTGTCCTCGGAACCACACGGCAGAACTCTTCCAAAAAAAATCGTGAGTCCTTCACATGTACTCGACATTTCTTCGTTCTTTTAGCAGAAGTTTCAAGGTGAGAGGAAATATTAACTCATTTTTCGAATGAAGGACATAGGGGGAAAAGAAAGTCATATTTTAGCCATCTGTAACGGCTATTAAAATAAGACACACGGTAACCAGATGCTCAGCTAGAATTCCAAGAAAATTTAGAGGTAATCACAGTATTTTCTCATTGGAAACACTCAGTTTTGCAAAAAAGGACAGTAACGTCTGTGGAACTTCTTTGGCATAGAGGTTAAAACCTATTTATATGCAAGTCATAAACGTAGCTTCAGTTCGAACTGGACCGTGATAGGTTGAGGCTTTTTATGGAAACACTAACAAATTCGTATCAAGTGCCCTGGGAACACGACTGTAAATCAAGATGGCTGGTCCAGTATCTTTACCTCTGCGCCACCTTGCTCACTCATGGCTTTGAGGTATTCTCCTTGGGTTTCAGTAACAAGCTGCTGGAGAATCAACGTTCTGGAAGTGTTTGACATCAGAACAGCAAATTAACAAATTAAATCAGAGTTGCTGGAGAGCAGTGTGAGTAACACTCTTAAGTAATTAAATAAAATATTGTTACTATTTTGGGTTGAGAGAGAGAGAGAGAGAGAGAGAGAGAGGAGAGAGAGAGAGAGAGAGAGGGAGTGGAGGTAAGAGAGACAGGGGGAAGGGAGAGGGGGTGGGGAAGAGTGGATGGAGGAGTGCGGGTGGGGGAGAGAGAGAGGGGGGGTGGGGAGAGAGGGGGAAGGGAGAGTCGTAGAGGGGAGAGAGAACGGGAAGGAGAGGGGGGGGGGAGAGAAAGGGCGCGGAATGACTCCTCTGGATATAGCGAATGGAACAGTTCGTTGTGTTGTCAGATTTTGTAATAGTCGCCAGCGTGACAATCGAGTACTGGATGAGGTAGACACACAATATCAGTGCATTTGATGGTGGCCTGTTTACGGTTATCTGCAGAATGGAAAACTCCGTCTCTCTGGTTAATAGGTTTCGGATGGTTCAAATGGTTCAAATGGCTCTGAGCAGTATGGGACTTAACTTCTCAGGTCATTAGTCCCCTAGAACTTAGAACTAGTTAAACCTAACTAACCTAAGGACAGCACACACATCCATGCCCGAGGCAGGATTCGAACCTGTGACCCTAGCGGTCTCGCGGTTCCAGACTGCAGCGCCTAGAACCGCATGGCCACTACGGCAGGCAGGGTTCGGATGCAACTGTGTCAAGGGTGTTCCGTGAGTAACACCATTCGTGTAAAGCCATCGCCAGAGCTGACTGTTGGGATAAATGATGCGGGATACTGTCGATTAACCTGGAACAGAACAATGGCTAGTAACAACCGGTGAGCAGTAGTAACAAAACAGAACCATCTGGAGCACAGAAGTTACCAGCCAACATATGCACCTGAGGTCGCTGCACTTCACAGGAACAGACAGAAACACTGCTACAGGAAATCTGCCACTGGACATAGTATGGGAAAGTAGGAAAATTACGTCTGAACTTCCTGTCGATGATGAGGTCATTAGAGAAGGAGCAGAAGATCAGTATAAGGAAGGATGGAGGAGGAAGTGGGCTCTGTCTAGTTACAAGGGAACCATCTTGGGACTTACGCTATTTAGAGAAACCGCGGAAAATCCTTCTCTGGGCGGCAATAGAAGACCCTTCGTCAGTGCGACTCTAGCGTCTTAGCACTGTGCCACATTTTGACGGTCAAAGCGTGGGAAAAGGTGGCCTGGGATGACATGTTACAGGAAATACTGATACGCACAAACAGCACGATACGACTGCATCGGAAACCCTAGGATACCCATCTCGTTTGCCAACGGGACACTGTTCCGGCAGGTTTTGGTAGTATTTTCGCATTGGGGATATTTACCTGGTTTGAAAAGAAGTTCTTGATGCGTCTACCATCGTCTCTCACTGGTGTACGACACCTGTGACCTACCTTTGTGCCGTCTGAGCTCCCTCAGTCACTACCAGCCGTTACTTGTAGTCACATCCGGTGGCTCCCTACCCAATGAGTAACATCATTATGTTTCTCCCCAACATTGGAAGAATGGCACCTCTCACCAAATTGCTGTCATACTCGCCGACGATGGTCTTCTGGGATAATCCAGTATTGCGATTCGTCGCTGAACACTTGCGACTCTGTTCATCGGAACAGCATACTTCCTGGTGACGACAGCACTCCTAAAGTAGTCGTTCGTATTGTGTGAATGGCAGCCTATGCATGGGACGGTAATTCGCTAGTTCGGCTGTTGGTAGTCTCCTACCAATGGTGTAGAACGACACAGAATATTGCGGGGAGTCCTGTAATCTTTTCGGATTCAGATCCAGATGGGAAGCGGCTGCAGCGAGCTTTGTGAGTAATATGGCGGTTCTAGCTAGTGGTGGTCAGATATGGTCGACCGGAACCTCGACAACAAGTGAGACTGTGCTCACATCCCAATGCTGTCCAACGTCGGGCAACTGTCATAGGCGAATCTGAATACTACACGATTCAACCAGCATGCGAAATGGAGACCCACACTGAAGCCTCTTTTAAACTCTGTCAGGTGTTGATAATGTTCTACACGGCACCTCCGTGTTCTTCACAGTGATCACTCAAACATCTCACGTTGTTCACACCCCTTATATCCGCTATCAGCCCTGCTAACAACATAACACACGAACAACATTAATGCACTGTAATGTCGTTCTACTCGTCAGACAGAGTTGTTACTGTATCCCATTTACAAGTCCGCCGCTGGTGCGTACGTGTACGAAGTTACATTGATATCCCACCATGTTTTCTGCTTGCTTCACATTTTTGTCCGGTAGTGCACTTACTGTGCCTATGTGGAGACCGGAAAATAACTGTTAAATTTCTTTATACTGTGATTTCTCTGTATACATGATTTTATATTTCTACAACGCTATTGGCAGTATGATTCAATAAAACCAATCTAAAAAGTATGTCTAATTCAAATGATCAATATTTTATTTCGTTCTTTGTTTCCTAGACCACTATTAGTCCTTTCAAAAGTTTACATGACAACCAATTACAGATATTGAGTTATAAACTACTCAAGATTACGCACTATCAGAATTTTACTGTATAGCTTAGTTTTCACAGTGTTGAACATTTCTGTGCCGAATCAGGACTCTAATTATTTGTGTGCAGTGCTCTTTCAGTTGAGCCATCGTGGTACAACTGTACCCAGCTTGTAGTTTGTTTGCCACCAGAAACAAACGATCTGGGACTAATAATATCTAGAGAAACGAACAGAGGAAAATTTCGGATGAGAGTACTCTGAGCGCCTGCGCATAATTTTAGCGTCTCAGAATTCGTATCTACGGGCATTGGCATTTACGTAGCTTCGTATTTATAAATACTTAAGGTATGTTATCTAATGAGAGTGGTCTCACTGGTGCACAAGTGCAATGTGATTACCGAGGAAAATAATTTACACAAGCGATTGTCATTTAAAGTACTGAGTGTATAAAAAGAAAGAAGTGAAAATCGGGACTGCGAGAATATGTCCGCGAAAACAAACAACGCTATGCTAGTGCTTTATTAGAAACACCCTTGAATCGGCAGCTTATCTTGTTATTGAACACATTACTTCTACGTTATGGAAATGCACGAGGCAAAATCTTAATCTAAAGTACCGATTATCATTAAGCCACAATCTGTCCTCCGTTGCTGTTACCGAGATAAGTAGTTTCCGACGACGTATTATGAAACGACTAAGGGGGGGGGGGGGCTTAGCATATGAATTGATTCTTCCGCCGTTCCGCGGTAGCATAATTTCATGTTCAGTAATAAACATGAAATTAACTGCCGATATTCTACTCTTATCATTTTATTCATTCTGTTCACACATTTCCGGCTTAGAAGGATGTAATTATCTTGGACAGCCATTAAATGTTTCTTTACCTACGTTGCTGCATTATGAACCTCGCTTCGGACATACCTTTCCACGAACCTGATCGTCAGAAAATAGCTTCTTCAATACTCTTTTGTCCCCAAATTCCACTTAGAGACGAGAGGAAACAAAGACTTGCATACAACTGCTTTATGGCCAAGAGAAGAAAGATATCACTGAAAAGTATGGAGATGTCGATAATCTTTTCATCCAACGTAAATACGAACTGTACAGCCATGAGCAGTTGAGCAACTGATATAGTTGATACGCACGCGCTTCGACACACACACACACACACACACACACACACACACAGAGAGAGAGAGAGAGAGAGAGAGAGAGAGAGAGAGAGAGAGAGAGAGATCTGCGCATTTGATCGTTGCTGTCAGAGGCGTGGGACACTCAGCATTAAAGATAGCGCAAGCCATGGGCTATTCAGTAGTGACCGTGTCAGGCGTGTATTGCAAGCCTGTCGATTCGAGGAAAATCATCGCCACCATAGTAACTGACATGGGTGATAATGTCTTGCTGACAGCGATAGTCATCGACCGCTGAGGTTCTTTAACTGCAAGTACCCCTGTTACATGAGAGTAAACCACTCGCCAAATCACGACTGTTTGACAACAACCAGTAAGCAAACGTACAATCCAGGATCACTACGTCGCTATGGGATACAAAAGCCTTCGAGACCGCATGGGCAGACCATGTGGCGTATACTCCTACACTTGTTTTCATACTTAGTAGCTAGTCCTATGTTTAAGGTAACGAGTGAAAAATAACAGCAGAAACGCACGGCAGGTGTAACGAGTAAATACGATGAGTTTCATGGGAACTGGCTGACAACCTGCGGTGCTCTGGTCTCGACATCAGTGATGTCTAGCCAACTCGGAACCTATGTCCGCATACACCCTACGTATACTTCGGCAGCTCTGTCTGTCCTTTGGGGTTGGTTCAAATGGCTCTGAGCACTATGGGACTTAACTTCTGAGGTCATCAGTCCCCTAGAACTTGGAACTACTTAAACCTAACTAACCTAAGGACATCACACACATCCATATCCGAGGTAGGATCCAAACCTGCGACTGTAGCGGTCGCGCGGTTCCAGACTGAAGCGCCTAGAACCACTCGGGCGGTTATGTGGGTATGTGGGATGTTTGTTTAAAGGGATGTAGCATCTATGGTGACAAGAAAGGTTTCAGGTGGCAGGGGAGTGGGAATGGACTTGAGGCGTTCTAGTAAGTGGTTTGTGTCTTTGATGTAGGATGGGAGTCGGAGGGTGACAGGTTGGAGATGTTGGTCTACCACAGCTGAGATACGTTCTGTTGGGGCTTTGAAGCCTGCTACAATACCCACATACCCATGGTCTCTCTGCTCTCGAACACTACCTCTCCCAATGCCCACCCAAAGATCTTCCAAAAACCTCGTTCCTTATCACACTTACCAACTTCATCCTCACCCATAATTACTTCACTTTTGAAGGCCAGGCCTACAAACAAATCAGGGGAACGGCCATGGGATCCAGGATGGCTCCGTCCTACGCTAACCTTTTCATGGGCCACATGGAGGAGGCTTTCCTGAAGACCCAACAGCTGATTCCCCTGGCCTGGTAAAGGTTTATAGATGACATATTTGTGGTCTGGACTCATGGTGAAGTAACACTCCTTAACTTCCTCCTTAACCTCAACTCCTTTTCGAATCTGAATTTCACCTGGTCCTTCTCCAAAACCCAAGCCACCTTCCTGGATGTTGACCATCTTGTTGAAGCTCACATCCACACCTCTGTCCACATCAAACCCACAAACAAACAACAGTACCTTCACTTTGATAGCTGCCATCCATTCCACATCAAACGCTCCCTTCCCTACAGCCGAGGTATTCGTGGCAAACATATCTGCTCCAGTAACGAATTCCTCAACAATTACACCAATAATCTGACCAGTGCTTTCCTCTCCCACAACTATCCTGCAGACCTTGTCCACAAACAGAGCAATACATTCCTCCCCGTCCAACCACACTGTTCCTACCCCCAGACCACACAGAAGCATCCCCCTTTTCACCCAATATTATCCTGGCCTCGAATACATCAACAAATTACTCCGCCAGGGATAGGACTTTCTCAAGTCAAGCGCCGAAATGAGATCATTCCTTGACGCCGGCCGAAGTGGCCGTGCGGTTAAAGGCGCTGCAGTCTGGAACCGCAAGACTGCTACGGTTGCAGGTTCGAATCCTGCCTCGGGCATGGATGTTTGTGATGTCCTTAGGTTAGTTAGGTTTAACTAGTTCTAAGTTCTAGGGGACTAATGACCTCAGCAGTTGAGTCCCATAGTGCTCAGAGCCATTTGAACCAGCCATCATTCCTTGACAATATTCTCCCCACACCACCCACAGTTGCCTTTAGTCGCCCCCCTAACCTCCGTAACATCCTTGTCAAACCCTACAATATTCCTAGACCACCTTCTCTACCCAGTGGTTCCTACCCCTGTAACCGACCCCGCTGCAAAACCTGCCCCATGCATCCCGCCACAACCACCTACTCCAGCGTCGCTACTGGTAAAACATACACAATTCACCTCTACGGTCGCAGGTTCGAATCCTGCCTCGGGCATGGATGTGTTTGCTGTCCTTAGGTTAGTTAGGTTTAAGTAGTTCTAATTTCTAGGGGACTGATGACCTCAGATGTTAAGTGCCATAGTACTTAGAGACAGTTGAACCAGCAAGGGGGCGATCCATGACGTATTTCAATTGCTCAGGGTGTTGTGAAAAAACCCCTGGAAAATAGACGAATTTGTCTGGTTTTTATGAGCTGGACACTTTTCACGTAAAGTTATCTGTGTTAGAGGCCAACAGTACAGTGTTATCTGTGTAACAAATGTAGCTTAGTTATGCTTTATTAACACGTATTCCACGTTTTATCAGTTTGCGGGTCTGAAAACTTAACTTTGGATTGTTAAGAATAATTTTGGTGATACGAATATCCTTGTCTGATTCCTTACCAATTCTGTATTTCTCACTATCCTGTTGAGGTCTAGTGGATGCTGTAGTATTCTTCAGTATACTATAATAAGTGGAATCAATAACTTTCCTAACGGCTTGTAGCGGAACTGATCAATAGCTCATCTTTTGCTACGTATAGAATTTGCTGATACAGCTAAGAAAATGAGCTTTTTAATACTCTTCCTTATAAGATACAGACAAGATCAAAATTTTAATCTCACATTTCGTACTGTTTTGTACACTTATATACGACATATGTAGTGAAATGATGGATGCGATATAAATAACATTAATTTTAATTATTTCCAAAAAAACTTAATTTTTTTATATATTGTATTTATTTCGAAATTCGATATTTCAAAAAACTGCTATTTAAATTTTATTTCCATTTGAAGTCATCGGCATTAGGCCTAAAACTGTTAATTATAAACTTTTAAAAAACTTCAAAGAAAAGATAAACAATAAGTAATTCATTTGTTAAATTAAAGAATTTCTTTATTGCATGAACAATCTTTGTTCTTTTTAGTTTTGACAATTTGTTATGAGTGGTTGACTGGAAGAGAGATGTGAGAGTTGGTTTTGTATCATGCACATGTTGCGTTGTGCCTGTAATCGTTCATTAAAAAGACAATCATTTGGAAAGTATAGAGAAAATGTGATAGTTATGAACACGAACACCTGTGTAGAAGAGAGAAAAATACTGATATAAATACTAGGTCCAAAAAGATTTGGAGAGAGGTGGATGCGAAGACCTAGGGAAGAATTACTGGAACATGAGAACAATATCCGGGGAAATCAGACTCAAAAAGGCGAGGTTTGCTGGACATGTCGTTAGGATGAGTGTGGACAGAATGACGAAGAGAGCATTGGAAACAGGGAGGACAAGGGGAAAGACAGGAACCAAGTGGATTGTTGAACTTCGGAAGGACTGGTTGGAATTGGGGATCAAGGTCGAAGGAAGGGAAAATTGGAGGAACAAATATACACCGACCAGTATGCCGGAGATCAATGACAGAGAAGAATACAGGAAAAGATCAGAGTGTCACCAGTGGAGCCGACAGGAGAAACGGAAACTGAAGATCTCGGAAGAAGAGCAGGAGAGAAGAAGAGAAAGAATGAAGAGGTTCTGGGAGAAGAGGAAAATGCAGTCCACGAAGGGGCTACCCATGGTCCTACAGAGGCCGTAACGCAAGAAGAAGAAGAAGAAGAAGAAGAAGAAGAAGAAGAAGGAACACGTGTCTTTTATTACTAATGTTAAAAATTCAACATATAACGAACGCAATAACTTTCTGCATCCATCAGGAATCTTAAGTACCTCAAGAATGCTTGGCCGACAATGTCAAAAAAACGTATTCACCGTCGAGAAACAAGGTAAATCAAAAGAAAAGTTATTTTCAATTCCAATGGATTTCTAATGTGTGGCCTCTGTTATTCTATTTTTTAAGAACTTTGATACTAGTAAAAACCAAGGTTTGGAAAAACATATATGGGTTTTTCACGATTTTTAGTACTTTGAGTAGTGGTGAATATCAGAATTTGTGGTTTTCTCAACAGGGAACACATTAAAAGTTGTCGGTACAGATTCTGTTGAAGTAGAGTTTCTCTAAAATTTACAAATTCTCGACAAAGTGGTAATTCATTCACATTGCTCCGTTCTACAGTTTTGTTCAGGCTTAGAAGTGGCCCATTTTGCTATGTCCCCTTCCAAAGCCAACTTGATCCTTTACTCGCTTAAAATCCACTTTTTGTCCTATGCGGACCCTGACGATATTTTTGCTGAATATCTTCTGCATTAGGAGAACAGGCTGCTAAGTCTAGCCCTTTCAGACCCCTTGTCCATTTCAATGGACACTACTTTTCGAGAGTAATATCTCATATCTGAGAGCACAAATGTTTTTAGCATTGCTTGTACATCGCAATGGAAGTCTTGTGGTTCAATCTGATGGGCGATCCTGCCTTCTAGTGGTGAAGTCACGAAGTATTTGGACGTTGTTTGAGAGAAGATGGCCGCACAGAGGAAGCATGTAAAAGGTGGGTACATATTTCGACCAATTTTACGTGTTTAAAGGTTAGAGTTCCCCTTGTTTTTAAGTTTTATTTGTTTTAGTAAGGTTTTGGATACTTTCTATAGCAAAATTAGATACATGCTTCGGAAAATAACTGTATTATCGACGTTACAAAACTGATGTCCATTGAAATGGACATTTAGTCCCAATGGTTGTTTTTACTTGTGAGCTTGTAATGTACCTCTGCTATATGAAGCCGGCCGAAGTGGCCGTGCGGTTAAAGGCGCTGCAGTGTGGAACCACAAGACCGCTACGGTCGCAGGTTCGAATCCTGCCTCGGGCATGGATGTTTGTGATGTCCGTAGGTTAGTTAGGTTTAACTAGTTCTAACTTCTAGGGGACTAATGACCTCAGCAGTTGAGTCCCATAGTGCTCAGAGCCATTTGAACCATTTTTTCTGCTATATGAAAATAACTTCTGTGATACAACTGCGCCTTTTTTTGTAACGTAGGGGACGAAACTAATTTATTTTATGTTACCAAAGGTTCAGTAGATAAAATTCCAAGCATTTATGTACAATATTGCAGTAGTTGTACTTGATGTTATTGCTTCAGACTTGGTATTTGCGTCTTGTTTCAACACTGTTCATGAAATTGCTTACATCTGACGTATTGATTTTCAGAATTTTATCATATTGAGAGAGATGCTTCCCAAATACTGGATTTGCTGACGTTAGGTGAGGTTTCTGACTTAGAGCTCTCAGAAAACGATGAAAGTGTCCCTGATGATGCAGAATCTATTCCACAATGCACTAGACCTGGTATGTAATAATAAACCTATCAATGTCACCTGACTATCATATATATTTTGACCTGGTTGTTGCTATACTGCATTGTCGTTTTTAGGTGCTGATGTAGTCACAAACTACGAAGAGGAACAACTGGAGGACGATAGTTGCAGCACAGAAGAAGATGACCAAAATCATACTTATGCACAGGACTCAAATGTTGAAGACTCTATTATTCCATCTGAGTGGGTGTTTACTGAAAAGATGGAGAAGAAAATCGCCTACGCTCCAAAGCACACCTATAGGTGAAGACCAGTATTCAGTGCAGCCATCAGAGTGTGATATGACACCCATTGAATATTTTTCAGAGTACATTTCTCATGCTTGCTTAGAAAATATGGTTGAAAAAACCAACATGTATGCATTGCAACATGGGAAAACATTTACACCGACAAATGTAACGGGAATAAAGGCTTTCCTAGGACTTAATATAATTATGGGATGCTTGAAATACCCCAGAGTTAGAATGTATTGGGATTCAGCATTGCATTTAGATCTCTTTGTGGAAAGTATGCAAAGAGAGAGATTTTTCCAACTGAGATCAAATTTCCATGTAGTTAACAATTTGGCAAGGCCAGAAAATTGCAAAGACAAATTTTACAAAGTGAGACCCATTTATGATTGTATTAGACGTAGATTTTTGGAACTACAGATTGAGGAAGATTTATGTGTTGACGAGCAAATGATTCCTTCAAAGGTCATTTAGGAGTAAAGCAGTATGTAGGGGAAAGCCTAAATCTTGGGGTATAAAACTGTTTTTATTATGTGGAAGAAGTGGTCTGTGCTATGACTTTCTGTTGTACCAAGGAGATACTCCAGAAATCTCAAACACTTTTGTAAAAAAGTTTGGTTTAGGGGCATCTATTGTTCTAAAACTTGTTGAGAGAATTAACAGAGAACATGCTTATTTATATTTTGATAATTTCTTCACAACATTCAACTTACTAGAAATATTAAAAATAAAAAATATATATGCAGCAGAAACAGCAAGACTATGTCGCATGCCAAATGTACCTTTCACCAGTGATAAGGATTTGAAAAAGATAGGGCGTGGTTTTTCTGAAGAAGTGGTGAGCATGAATGAAGCAGTGATGATGTGTAAATGGTTTGACAACAGACCAGTAGTTCTGGCATCAAATTTTGTAGGATGTGGTAGTCAAGATGAAGTACAGCGCTGGGAAAAATCAAGAAAGACATATGTTTCTGTCTCACGGCCTGAAGTTGTACGTCGTTACAACCATGCTATGGGTGGTGTTGACAAAATAGATATGTTAATTAGCATGTATAGGATTTTTATTAAATCTAGAAAATGGACATTGAGACTGTTGTTCCACGCTGTAGATTTAGCGTGTGTGAACAGTTGGTTGGAATACAAAAGAAATACTGAATCACTGGGAGAGAAAGAGACAATGGATTTGCTTCATTTTAAGATGAGAATAGGAGAGGCTCTTGTAAAAATCGGCACTAGTACCAAAGTGAAACGTGGCAGACCCAGTAGCGATTTACAGGACATAAAAGCAAAAAGAGCAAGAACTGAGATTCGCCCGGCACCAGAGATTCGGAATGACCTTACTGGACATTTTCCTGAGTACCATGATAATACAGAAGCTTCAAGGTGTAAAATGCCTAGTTATAAGAATAAAACTCATGTATTTTGAGAGAAATTTAATGTTCATGTATGTTTTGTCAAAGGAAGGAATTGTTTCAAAATGTTCCACAATGCAGGATGTAACAACCGTTGATACTCTTTGTCCATTACAATGGACATTCTGTAAAATGTAAATAAAAATGTTTTCAGTGATTTTGTTGGATTTATTGTGTTTCTAATACCCATTTTTACCTATTACAACGAATAGATATTTTTTTTCATGGCTGAGAATAATTTGGGTCTGAAAGGGCTAGACATTTTAGTATCTCAACTGCCTCCTCTCTTCTGAAGCAGAACAATTAAAAAAAAAAAAAAAAGAAAAAAAAACAACTCTTTAATGCCACTCAGGAAATCAGCGAAGTACGAAGTAATCAACTGAATGACGAGAACCAATAAAATATGCAATTAAATACAGTTTTGCATCAGTGCACTTCTCCTAATTAGTAAAAACTGATGTAATTCCGAAAATGTATTTCTGTATCGACTGTCACCAGAAAGCGTTTAACCACGTTATCAGCAACGCCATGTCACCTTGAGCCTATGCTTATTTTCCCTGGCATTTCCCACTATCTGCAAACCAGTTATGTGACGACTGAGTGAGCGCTACAACAAAATGCTGCGAAAAATGTGAACACACTTCCTTGAGACACATTGCAAGGAAGACTACTTTTGGTGTTCCAGTTTTGTAGCTAGCACGTCGTTGTAATGAAAAATACTGAATTTGAACCTATAGGACATAAACGTGTATTGGCAGTGTGGGGAGAACACTGAAGGATATTTAAGCCAGATAAAGTGACTGACAAGATATGATAATTATAAGGTCAGAAGATACTGGCTGTTTCCGTGCTCTAGTGGTTGGTGTTGCTGGCTTGCGACACGGGATTCCAGGGTTCGAAACCCGGTAACAACTTCAAATTCTTGTGTGGTGGAAATATCTGGAACGGCGTTCACTCGGGCTCATCAGTCTACATGAGAAGACCGAGCGAGGTGGAGCAGTGGTTAGCACACAGGACTCGCATTCGGGAGGATGACGGTTCAATCCCGCGTCCGGCCACCCTGATTTAGGTTTTCCGTGATTTCCCTAAATCTCTCCAGGTAAATGCCGGGATGGTTCCTTTGAAAGTGCACGGCCCACTACCCTTCCCGCCCTTCCCTAATTTGATGAGACCGATAACCTCCCTGTCTGGTCTTCCCCAAAACAACCCAACTCTACATGAGAAGTTGCTTGAACAGTTAAGAAATTAAACTGACACGCAAGTCACTGAAACGAATCAAAATGAAAGAACTGTATCAAACTATGAGCCATAGCACTTATTCATCCAATAGCAATACACTGGAGGAGGAAAGAACATAAATTTGAGTAGAGGACACAATGTCGATGTACTAAATATCGCAATTCAGCTCCCAACATTCTGCGATAGTAGCAACACTCAAACTACTATTGATATGACTGTTGCAAGCAGCAATGTAGCTATTCGGTCACATCGCCGGAGGGTTCTACAAAACTCAGTTGTTATTGATTGCGAAATGATAAGCTTCGAAGTATGTACGCATGTGCATGGTTTCTCATTGGAAAGCGTACCACAGAAACCATGCTTCGATTGAAATAACTTTATGAAATACGTTTCAGCGAATCTAATATTACAAGTCAGCTGCCAACAAATTTTATTTTTTCCTGGTGCACTTCACGGTTACTGTGTTGCCCGTTTGGCAGGTACATACAAAAATGGTTCAAATGGCTCTAAGCACTATGGGACTTAACATCGGAGGTCATCAGTCCCCTAGACTTGGAACTACTTAAACTTAACTAACCTAAGGATATCACCCACATCGCCGGCCGGAGTGGCCGAGCTGTTCTAGGCGCTTCAGTCTGGAACCGCGCGACCGCTACGGTCGCAGATTCGAATCCTGCCTCGGGCATGGATGTGTGTGATGTCCTTAGGTTGGTTAGGTTTAAGTAGCTCTAAGTTCTATGGGACTGATGACCTCAGATGTTAAGTCCCATAGCGCTCAGAGCCATTTGAACGATCACACACATCCATGCCCGAGGCAGGATTCGAACCTTCGACCGTAGCACCAGCGCGGTTCCGGACTGAAGGGCCTAGAACCGCTCGGCCAGCGCGGTCGGCTAGGTACATACAGAGCCCATTCAAGTGTAGCTCGCAGCACTTCCGCCACCTCTCCCCCTCACCGCGGGCACAACCCCACTCCACTCTCTCAGTAACAGTTATTTTACCGAAGCTACTGTACAATAGTGGAAACTATAATCCTTTCAGTCAGGGAAGATCCATGACTGTTAAATTGTGTTTTCCAAAACTGCTTTGTGTACTCTCCAAGCACATAACAGAATTTTGTCTACGGTTCTATAGCAACACCTTTTTGTTATTGCAGTTCTAGGCGGCTACTGTTTTCAATCAATAGTGACGGCAACCGTCTGCGCTGTGCAGCCACCTGTCACAGACTTTTATCCGACGAATGTAAGTATATTATGTTTTCAACGGGAGTATACCCTCCCAAGGAAACGCGGACTGATTATGAAATAGGTCAGTGAGCTTTCTCAGACTATTGCTCCAGGTCGAGATGAGATGTTAGCCGATACCTACGACAAAGTTCAGTGCATTATTAAACTTTGGAACAAAAACAGGAAGTTTTTGTTTCGAAGTGCTAAATAATGTTTGCTTAACGTTGAGACAAATGGAAAGCATTTTTGTAATTTTTTTTATTAAACCAAGAAATGAAGGGTTACAGACTCTTTGTGCTGCCTATTAGTAATCATCATTTTTGTACTCGGTTGGATAGTGGTCAGTACACAGAGTAAACTATGTTCCAAATTCATTCGGTTCCTTGCTTTTTATTCCATGCCAATGAAGACGAACATTTATTTTCATAATTTAAAGTTGTGGCAAATGGAATCTTAATTCTTAAGCCTTAGCTGATAATTAAAGGTACTCGCCACCAACTTTCAACAAAATTTCTTTAAAGAAATAAGTTTCCAGCATCGGCTGCTTTTCATTTCCATTTTATTTGTATTTTGTCTGCTACGACGTCTCGGCTGTGTAGCTATTCTGAAGGAAAATGTTTAATCCGTTAAGTACATACGTTTTGAGTTACAGTGACACCTCGTGGTACACAGTTAAATGCTCTCTCGCACTAGAAAATGGCTTGGGTGTGTGCTACTGCTTGTACAGAAAAGGATGTCATGGGTGCAGCTCTACTCCGGCTAACCACGCATTGCCCATGAGATTACATGACTGTAACCCAAAACGTAATAGTTAAAGGGTTAAACATTTTGCTTGAGAGTGGCTGCACAGCCGCAACGAATTAATACGCAAAATAAAAATAAAATGGAACGGAAAAACAGCAGCTGCAGAAAACTTATTTCTTTCCGGAAGTTTATCGCGGCCGTTTACCCTGTTGTAACTAAATTATTTCAGTAAGTGTCGCGTTATTCTTTACCAAAATATTATTTTTAATCTATCGTTTAAAAAAGTTACTAATAAAATTTATAAGTGACAAGTGCTGAATACTACGACTGGATGCACATCAAAAGAAGCAAAGACTAAATGGCCCGGATAGCTAAGTTTCTGATGCGTCTGAAAAGGGAAGCTTCCAATCAGTTTGCGTTACTAGTTCTGACCTCTGGAAGTGAAACGTGTATTTTTGATGCGGAAGAAATTCGAAAACTGAGGGTAGCTCATCGGGCAATCTCGAGACGCATGCTGGGAATTATTTAGAAACACAGAACAACAAACAAATGTAGCAGGCAGTGGACTAGAGAGGAAGATGTGTTTATTTATATCAGCACAATAAAACGAACGTGGGTGGGTCATGTTGCCAGGTTAAAGGATGTTAAATGTACAAGTACTAAATGAAAGTGTCTACTGGGTGCCTAGGGATAAGACAAATTCGAGCCGGCGGCGTAGTCGGAGATGAGTAGCTGACAGCAACAATTAAGGAACAATGTGTATAGATCGAGACTGTAATGCATGGTCAAGTCTAGAAGACGCCTTTATTCAGCATCAAATGTTCAGTGGCTGCATACCACGGTAATGATGATCTCAAAGATATCAGAACAAGGAAACAGAGAATCATCCACTCATTCATTCATGACGTTCCGCAGATCCCAATGAGGAGGAGAAACTTGAGGAATGTGGAACAATTGAGAGTCTACATTAACAAACGAGAAGTAAAGCATACAAACTAAATCTGTACACTATATTAATAATAATTTATCACTGTACTGCTTAATGTTATTTGTCATTGGGCGAAATAAAGGGCACCCAGGAAATTTCAAGGGAAGCCGCTTATTCCGAGAAAAAAGGTGCTGTCTAAGTTAAAACAGTTCCTGCATTTACACTGCCAGGACAAAAGTATAGAACACGGAAGGAAAGAAGGAAACAATAAGACATTTCAAAGGCTGAGAGGGTATTTGATGTTATTTCAGTGATTACAAAATCGAGTCGAATTTACAAAGAACTTGGCAGTATGAGCCCGCTTATCAGTACGACGTTGCACCCCGTCTGGATGCATTCACTGATTCGGTTGGGAAGGGTGTTATAAAGCAGTTACCCTCTCCTTCAGCAAGCCGGTCCACAACAGTAATCACTGGTATTCGATATTCTGGAGCTGACGTCCGAGCTGGTCCCACACGTGTTCCGTCTGGGACAGATCTAGGGATCGCGCTGGGCACAGGATTACCTCAATATCACGAAGACAGTTCGTAGAGACACGTGCCATGTGTGGGCGAGGATTGTCCTGTTGAAAAAATTAACTACAGTATTGCCGCATGAAAGGACGCAGGATGTTTGTGACGTACCATTGTGTCGTCAGTTACGTCAACCAATGCCAGCCCTGACCAGAAGTCGTATCATATGGCTCCCAACAGCAGGGCGCCAGGTTTATCACCGCCGTGCTTCTCCAACACAATGGATGAATGGGAACTCTTCCCATGTCGCCTACGTATTCGCCGAAGATGGTCATCCGGGTAGTACAGTACCGCGATTCATCGTTCAACACAATGCGGTACCATTCACCGGCTGCCCATGCTTCCACGTCACGGCACCACTCGGGATGCAGCCTATTGTACTGTTGTGTTAACGGCAGCCTACGCATGGGACGGTAATTGTATAATACGGCTGCTGCTTGTCTTTAAACAAAGGTGCAAGGTGACACAATATGTTGCATGGATTCCATTACTCGTTCTCGGATGGCAGGCGTAGATGTGAGAGGGTCACGATGTGCGGGCGATACTTCATTGTGGTGGTAAGATGTGGTCGACCGGAATCCTGAAGATGAGAATGCCTACCGTCACGTTCCCATGCAATCCTGCAGCGGGCCACTGTCGCACCCGAATGCCCCACAAATCTGGATGCTGCACGATTCGACCAGCTGGCTAAATGGGAGCCCATAATCATAACGATACCCATTTCCAAACTCTGTCATGTGCTAACACACGAGCTGTCTCACGCGAGCCGGCCGAAGTGGCCGTGCGGTTAAAGGCGCTGCAGTCTGGAGCCGCAAGACCGCAACGGTCGCAGGTTCGAATCCTGCCTCGGGCATGGATGTTTGTGATGTCCTTAGGTTAGTTAGGTTTAACTAGTTCTAAGTTCTAGGGGACTGATGACCACAGCAGTTAAGTCCCATAGTGCTCAGAGCCATTTGAACCATTTTTTGTCTCACGCGAGTACGTGGGATCTCCGAGTCCCACACAATGATCGCTCAACATATGACGCAGTTCCCACCCCTTATACGTACTCCACTACTCCTGCTAACAGCATAAAACACGAAGAACACTAACGCGCTCTCTTGCCGTTTTACGTATAGGAGAGAATTGCAACTCTAGCCATTTAGATACACGCCAATTGTGTGTACGTATACGAAGTTGCGATGGCATCTGACCACGTCTTCTGCGTGCTACACTTTATGATGCAGTGTATAGCAACAGAGACTTTGTTTGCGAGCTTACAGTGAACACAGCTAATTTCCGTATAGTGAGCAGAACTTTTGTGTTGCGAGGATTACAAAATCCAGACAAATATTTATTATACGAGGTGAGGAAAATAAAAGTGGCCCGAAAATATTTACAGTAAGATCGATACAAGATTGATCCTGTAATGAATATCACAGAAAATCCTCGTGAAGACCGCCGTTGACATATATGCTGCGCTATACTCGATTTATCAAACTGTGAGGCACGTTAAGCAGCTCTACCTGAGAGATAGCAGCAACAGCGTTTTCAGTGTTCTGCTGTAGCGCTTCCAGTGTGTGAGGATTATTTGAGTGCACCTGACTCTTCAGTTTGCTCTAGAGATTGTAAAGTATAGGTCTAAGAAGCCTATGTAAATATTTTATCCTTTATTATTTTATTTTATGCATCATATTTAGTAGATAAGGCCAATAAATTCAAGTAATATCTGTATCTGAACATAAATGTTTCAATGTATTTATATATATCTTTGCTATACGAGAGCTAGTTTCAGACTATCGAAACTGGACAGTCGAGTGGCAGGAAGCTGACGAATAGGAGACGCTGATTGTTAACGTGGAAGCATGCATGGTGCGTTGGTTTTCGTGCGTAAAGACACGGTAAAAAATATTTAAATTAATATGTGCAACATGTCGACGTGAACTGTGTGTAGACAGTAACTGGCACTAAATAAATTGTGAACTGTGCGCTCTGTTTTTGGGCATAGATGAAATACGACAACTTTCGCGTGTGCAGTCGAGTCAAACTGGTGGGTCAGTGGTGAAACGATGTATGTGCACGACATCAGCTTTGAACATTTCGAAAACTGTGCTTTAATGTGAATAAGCATTGAACTGTGTCCTATCAATTATTGAACTAAAAAGGTTTCGCGGGTCTCACTAACGAAGACATGTAAAAAAAGACTGCAAAATCATATCAGGCTTTCAGTGTCAAAAGCGAAATGAGCATACGATTAAAAAAGATCGACAAATAATAATAATAATAATAATAATAATAATAATAATAATAATAATCACTAAAAGTCTTTGTCAGTGATTGCTTAAATACTCAAATGTGAATACAAGAACTAATCCGGCTGACATTTCTCGGATAACTGAATGCAAAGGTAGCAGGCAATACAGAGTGCAGAAGCGCGCGTTCTCGCCTCGAACCCCTGCCGAAAAGTGAAGAGGACTGTCCTCCTTGGGTCCTGTAAATAGATTCCCATCCCAAGAAACACAGTGGCTGACCGAATTTGAAATACTCTTTGTGACCCACCTAACTCGGTACTTCTGTAGGACGTTTTTGAGGTTTGCTCTGTGATGTTAAGTTGCCAGGCTCTGGAGATTTTTCGCTTTGCAGGCGTATCCCTGGGCATTTAGGGTTCTTTTTAACGGAAATCGCCATATCAGCGATAGTTTGTATCTCATTAACAACTGTACTTACCGAGAAACAAAAGATACCTCTATACCAAACGAATGATATTACGTTAATGCCATGTCTCAGATGTCTCAAAAACGTGCATAAAATAAATATTCAAATTTATGTACTTCAAATTAGTATTGTTTTGTTACTAGGTTTCAACATTAACCATTCCTTACACGTTTTTCTATGAGTAATTTCATCTTAAGGTTGACATTGTTGCCCCTTGAAAGGGGTTACCACAGTCCGACTCAAAATAATCCAAGTTCATACCGTCAAGTTGCTTACTTACCAATTATGTTTAATTTGTAGCGTTCTTCTTCAAAGTAGGACTATTTGAATTCACACACGTATGATTTCGTTCCTTTATGAATTCAAAACACCTGTGTAAGTATCTCCCGTAAGGGACCTTTTTTTTGCGTTCCGATGGTTCACAAGAATATGCTTGCAGCGAAATGCTTGCCTACTGCCACTGAGTAACTCGATTCTACAGGAAATTATCTCACCGTAAGGATAAATTTCAGGATCGAAAATAAGACGTGAAAACAACGTGAGAACAGTAAACGAGCCCGAGAGGTATTTTCGGCATTTAGCAAAGCGTTAAGAAACAGCATAGGAATGATTAGGAAACTACCTGAGAAGAATCTAAACAGATAACATGGATCAAGCGAAAGTTAGCTTGCGGAAACAACCGTTGGTTCAATACATTATCAAAAAAGCCTGCATCTATATTATTAGACATGTTCCGTTATACGTTAGTTATAGCCAAACTGTGCATATTCACTCCTGATAATGTGTTTTGATGAAGTGGAATCGGAATGTATGGATGCTCAACTTATTAATTAATTTATTTATTTGAGATGAAGCCCGTTTGCGCCTGGCAGAATACATGACTTCACAAAAGAAATGGCATTTTGGATCAGGGAAACGCATCTAGTTCCTAAACAACCGTTGATGTTTGGTCTGCCAGTTTCATTTTGGCCATCCTGTGTTCCCTAGTAATGTGAGCAGCGTAGTTTGTTGTTATTACCGACGAATATACGTGATTTTTATTGCGCGAGACATTATGACGATAAAACTACAACGAAAATAACACCAGTAAGAAGAGCATTTAGTAACTAATAGTCTACATAATTTTATAGTTTTGTTGCAATAGAATTTCATGTCGTTTTACTTATATTTTTAGTAATGATGATGATAAAATGGATGGACACGTGATTAGTGAAGCTCCGTCAGGACTTAAAAGCGAACGAAAGTAGGAATGACAGCTTTTTACAGAATTAGAACTTCTCAAAGCTGTCTATTATTTTGATGTATTAGCGTAGTCTGTAGTTGAGCAGCAAATTTCCCTACGTCGTAGGTAGTACGCGTCTGAAACTCAGACTGTCCTTATAACTACGGCCGTAATAGTAAAAAAATGGTTCAAATGGCTCTGAGCACTATGGGACTTAACATCTGTGGTCATCAGTCCCCTAGAACTTAGAACTACTTAAACCTAACTAACCTAAGGACATCATACACATCCATGCCCGAGGCAGGATTCGAACCTGCGACCGTAGCAGTCGCGCGGTTCCGGACTGAGCCGTAATAGTAGACACAAAGTAAAGATTAAAATTTCAAATCTACATTATTGTTTTCTGGCACAAAAAAGGAAGAATTTTATATCTAAATTATTTATTAATTTTAGGAGTTTTAACATTCTCCTCGTTTAACTATTTCATTGACACAATAAGAGAGTCTTATGACTTTCTCCTCTGAGTGATAATGTGGTAATGTCGCTGACAGCTGATTACAGATTTCACCCTGCCCTCTAAACAGAAGAATAACAAAACTGGATAGTGAAGTTTCACCCGTCACACCACGGCAGCTACATGTGGTCACTATCTCATCGAAGTGTATTTTGTCAAGTCGGTCTTATGCAAATAGGGCGTCACGTTACCTGTTCCACGAGAAAGAAAACATTCTTCGGCATTTACAGCATGAAACATTTTACGTGTGATTCAAATGTTTAAATGCTTTTGTGACATCGTTAGTATTTTTGATAACATTTCGTTACTATCACAAGTTCAGTGTTGTCCAGTTGGAACATTTCGCAAGAAATTATATATCGTCGTTTCGTGAAAAACAATTTTTTTTACTTGTTATTTAACGTACAGTTCACATAACTGAACGATATATTGACGTTAAACTTGCTAAAAAATAAATGACGAGTACTGTGTCAGCACGCTATAATCAGACACGATACACCGAAGCGATGGTACTGATCATCTTTAAGAGTGGGAGGACTACGCAGAAGTATAAACTGGCTAGTCGGAAAATCAGTACTCATTGTTTCTTACTGAACTTCTCATGATTAATACTGTAGGTACGCCTAAATAAGCCTTGCAATGACGACCACATCGAGTGCAGTTAAATTCATACAGATGGAAAGTAATTGATGGTAGCAACAAAGATGAAATCAGTGAAATGATACCTGTGAAAACCTTTAAGAAGTATCAACTCTGAATGCCATAAATACGTCGTGACAAGTGGAAACTTCTACCAGACCGAGTTTCGAAACCGGAACTCTTATTTAACTATTAGGCCAACCTTTCAGGAGCGACTCAAAGCTTCTTCGTATTACGACGAGCAGAGTTTCTTCTTCAGGGTAGTAGGAATAGCACCATTAGGAGGACGGATTTTGTTAAAGGGGCCAGGTTTTCCCACAAGCCCAGGTATCCAAATATCCACCCAAACGGTAAACAACTAAGATTACGTTTTGTCACTTTTGAGGTGAGTCACAAACTCTGCCGTGGATTGCGAAATTCCAACATTTGTCCAACATAATTCAGGGAAATCACGGAAACGTAAAACTGGATAGTTTGATGGGTAGTAGAATCACTGTCAACACGGTTGTGAGCTCGGTGTCTTCACCTCTGCACAGCCTCTCACTGCAGATGTAATGGAAACGTTGAAATCAAATGAATGAATTCGCTATCTGCACCAATCCCTCCGTAGCCGAACCCGCTAATGCTCTCCTGAGCCGTAACGTTCGACTCCGAGGTACACAGTTTAAAACACTGGTTGGGGATGAAATTTTCACTGCCAGCGTTTGACCGGTAATGGGAGGAGAGGTGATGACGTGAATTTTCTGATCACCACTCTTTGCGTCAATGATGTGCATTAAATTCCACACCCCTTCCCAGTGTCTCATTGAGTGAGGGCATGTGATACTGTTGATGGGGATACGACAGTCGGTTGGGGATCTCAAGCTTGGCGGCCTCCTTGGTGCTATCCGAGAAGAATAGGCCATGTGCCACAGGGGACCACACGGCCGATTTCCTTCCCCAACCGAACATGTACTCAGTCGCTAATGACCTGGTAGTCGACGGAACGCTAAACTCCAATCTTACTTCTTTTCCAGAAGCAACGCAAATTTTCCTGGAGGTATGCTCCGATGGTGTAATAAGTGAAGGCAACTGCTCACGATAATAAAGAGACCCTGTTTTGAATCTTTGTCACACATAACTTTTCATTTCTCACGAAATACTCGTTACATCCAGGCAAGACGAAATTATAGCATTACGCCACATTTCTAATCGAAATCCCTATCATTCCCATCTTAATCGAACACAAATGTTTTCGTCTTTGCAGTAAAATTAGTTACACTAATCGTTACAAAACGTCGGTCCTTATAATTCCTTTCATTCTGTAATATGAGCTCGGACAATGACATTTATGAAAAAATGATGATAATAATGATGTATCAATAATTATTGTAAAATTACCAAATATGCAGCAACCAGTCGCAAAATCGTGTTTTATTTATTCACCTTTGCAAATCGATTTCAACTGATTAACAGCCATCATCGGTGCTTTCAATCAATATGTGCCCTGAGTAATAAAACTTCATGTTTGGCCTCTGCTTAAGACAGTATTACTACTCAGGGCACATACTGGTTGAAAGCACCGATGATGGCTGTTAATCAGTTGAAATCGGTTTGCAAAGGTGAATAAATAAAACATGATTTTGCGACTAGTTGCTGCATATTTGGTAATTTTATGGTTTACGGTCGCTGCACGACTTGGGAACCACATGGAGCCCAGCATTCATAATATTTATTGTAGCTGTAGTAGTGCCAAGGGCAGTTAATATTACCTAATATGACACACACAAGCAAGCTATCCTGACCGGTTATGGCGAAGGATGACATAACACTAACTTTATTCAGTGCGACTGGTAAACTCTATTGTTGCTATTTTCTTCAGACCTAAGACTAGTTTAAAGCAGCTCTTTAAGCTATTCTATTGTGTACAAGTCTCCTCATTTCTGCTATCCACTGCAACTTACATCCATTTGAACCTAGTTACGGTACTCAAGCCATGGTCTCCTTCTATGACTGTTACACCCCGCCCCCCTCCGCACATCCTTCTATGACCAAACTGACAATTTCTTGACTCCTTAGGATGTGACCTATCAAGCGATCCCTCCTTTTAGTCAAACTCTGCCACAAATTTCTTTTTCCCAGTTCAATTTAGTACCATCACTTCTTAAGCAATAGAACACAGTACGTTGTCCTAGACGGCGAGTGTTCAGAGAGAAAGGTATCGTCAGGAATGTCCCAGGGATGTGTGAGAGGACCGCTCTTGTTCCCTAGACGCATAAACGATTTGACGGACACAATAAGCAATTATCTGCGGCTGTTTGCTGATGACCCTGTAGTGTACAGGAAAATGTGGTCATTGAGTGACTAGGAGGCTTCAGGATCGCTTATCCTCTCTACATCGGCCAACGCCAGTTATTTTGCTGATCTAATAGCTATCTGATTCTATCAGCATCACCTGATTTCATTCAACTACATTCCTTTACCCTCGTTTTACTTGTGTAAATGTTCACGTTATAACCTCTTTGCAAGATATCCATTCAATTCAACTGTTCTTCAAAGTCCTTTGCTGCCTCTGACAATTACAATATCATCGTAAAATTTCAACGTTTTAGTTTCTTCTTCCTGAACTTTAATCTGCTTCCCAAATACACTCTTGCTTTCCTTTACTGCTTGCTCTAAGTCCACAACGAGTAACATCGGGAACTGGCTACAATCCTGTGTCACTCCCATGTCAACTACTCCTTCCCTTTCAAGTTCTATGACTCACATAACTGCAGTATGGTCTCTTCACAAGTAGTAGATAACCCTTCACTGCCTGTATTTTACCCCTACTACAGTCAGAATCTTACAGTGTGTGTTCTAGACAACATCGACAAAAGATTTAGAGAAATCTACTAATATTATAAAAGGAGGCTTGTGTTTTTTCAGGTCATCCCCGAGGTCAGCTTCTATCAATTTTTCCATTTTTCTATAAATATTAGTGATAGTTCTTTGGAACTGAAATTATTGCATCCTCCTTCTTGTCTGAGATTATTTTGTCTGCCTCACCCACCTTGCACATCAGGTGAAGTACTTTTGTCACGGCTGGCTCTCTCATGAATCTCAATAATTACGATGGAATATCGTCTACTCCAGCGGGCTTGTTTCGACTTAGGTCTATCAGCGCTCTGTGAAGTTCTTCTCGCAGTATCATGTCTTCCAGCTCACCTACATCTACTTCCTCTTCGCTTTCTAAAATATGGTCTTCAGGTTTGTTTCCCTTATCCAAACCGTCTATATATTCCTGCCATCTTGCAGCCTTCTCCTTTTTAGTGAATACTGGCTTCTGACATGAAGTCTTAATGCTAAGTAGTAGTAGTAGTAGTAGTAGATTTTAGAGTTCACAGGCGCTCAACAGCGAGGTTATCAGCGCCCTTACAAATATGAAAAGAAACGAATGTGGGTAAAAAGGATAAAAACGTTGGCTGACTCACTCATTCACTCCCTCACTCACTCACCAATTCCCACTCACTCGCGTTGATCCACACAATCACCCCACATCATATGCTGTAGAACAAAGGAGAAATAGTGAAATATACTACACTTGTGATGAAAACAGTAGGGAAATACAGAGGAGCTAAAACAACGTCACTGGAATATGTTACTGGCTGATTACTTACAAAAAAACATGGGTGAGCTAGTCACCCTGTTAATACAATAAGACCATCTCTCTGAAATTTTTGGAAACAAGGTGGACAATCACAAAACCTTAAGAGACTCACAATATTCATTTGAACGTCACCTAAAGTAGAGGCCACATCTACCGGACAATCTGCCGTTGCGCACTTGTCCGAAAGTAAATCACAGTCCAGTAAAATGTGGTGCAAAGTCCTTTGTGCGCCACAGCACCACAAATTGGAAGGTCGTCGCGCCGGAGCTAGGAGCCATAAGTCAGAGTACTGTGACCTATCCGAAAACAAGTAAGGATGACCTCATCCCGTCAGCGTGTTTGAAAGGTGGTACGCCACGGCCGCGTAGTGGGCTTTATTAGACGCAGCGTATTATCTATCACTTCCAGCAACTCGTCTTTCCATCGACGCATGACTCCGTAACTCAACAGCGATGCGATAGCATGCAAGAGGATGACGCACTGAAATAACTGACGATCACGACACGCTTCCTTGACTGCTACATATGTCCTTGCGTTCCCGCAATGCCCAAGTGCCCTGGTACCCAGGAGAAAGATATCTCCTTCCCCAGTAGCTGTAGCTGGAAGAGGATGTGCTGGATATTCTGGACTAATTCACCTGCTAGGTGCAAGCGTTGTAGAGAGTTCAAAAATTGTTCAAATGGCTCTGAGCACTATGGGACTTAACTTCTGAGGTCATCAGTCCCCTAGAACTTAGAATTACTTAAACCTAACTAACCTAAGGACATCACACACATCCATGCCCGAGGCAGGATTAGAACCTGCGACCGTAGCAGTCGCGCGGTTCCAGACTGTAGCGCCTAGAACCGCTCGGTCATCCCGGTCGGCTTGAAGAGAGTGAACGGCACTCAGAGAATCGGAACAGACAAGGAATTTATCACTTGAAGCACATCTGATTTGCTCCTGTGCCCGCAAGAGCGCATATAATTTCGTATCGAAGGCAGTAAAGTCACGAGGCAGTCTGTCATTGAAGACATGATCAGGGCAAACAACAGAGCAACTAACTGAGGCCTCCTGTTTGGACCTATCCGTAAAGATAGCTACACATTTGTGGCGCTCAGATAAAATATTATAAAATAATGTGTAAAATTTATACAGGAGTGCAATTCCTTTGGGCCTCTTCAGTAACCATGGTGGCAGGTGGTTAATCCCATGGATTTTGGATTGTACGTGCTCCACACCAAGTGACTAAAGCACACGCTGCACACGGATCCCAAATGGCATTTGCTCGTGGGCGATTGGAGAAAAGACGTTCCAGAGGTGGACGAGCAACAGTATGCATGTGAATTCGGAGCTACGAGGAACTTAAATGCCTGACGCAGCACGAGGAGCTGCCGCCGGATGGTAAGCAGCGATTCCCCAGCCTCTGCACAGAGACTGGGTGCGGGGCTGGTCCTGTAAGTACCTGTGTCCTATCTAACCCCACGTCAATAATATTCAAGTAAGAAAGCCTCACTGATCAGTACATTGTGCATCCGTATTCTAGCCATGAACGCATGAAAGCCCTATAAAACTAGAGCAGACGCGCCCTGTCTGCTCCCCAAGACCTGTAGAGGGAAGTTTATGACGTTCAGTGCCTTGAGGGTTCTGGCTTTCAGGTCTTTCCGATGTGGCAACCACGACAATTTGGAGTCAAAAATGAGCTCCAGAAACCTCAATGTGTCTCTAAATTGTAGAATAGTGTCCTTCATATGCAAGTCAGGTAATTTAAAGTACGACGAAAACTATATGAAATAAAATCGTCATAACTTTTTAACGGTTTGCGTTAGGACGTTCAAACTTCACAATTGGCCGCGGGGCATGATGGAAATTAGTAGGTATGGGATGGTTTGGTTTAGCGACGAAGCCCACTTTCATTTGGATGGGTTCGTCAGTAAGCAAAATTGGCGCATTTGGGGGGACTGAGAATCCGCATTTCGCGTTCGAGGAGTCCTTTCACCCCTCAACGAGTGACTGTGTTGTGCTATGTCCAGTCACGGAATAATCGGTGAGATATTCCTTGATGGCACGGTGACTACCTAACGGTACGTGAAGATTTTGGAAGACGATTTCATTCCCGTAATTCAAAGAGACCCTGATTTCGACAAGATGTGGTTCATGCAAGACGGAGCTGGAACCCATCGAAGCAGGAGAGTGTTTGATGTCCTGGAAGAGCACTTTGCGGACAGCATTCTGGCTCTGTGATACCCGGAGGTGACTGACATGGGGCTCGATTGGCCGCCATATTCTCCGGACCTGAACACATACGACTCCTTTTGTGGAGCAATATTAAAGACAAGGTGTACAGCAATAACCCCAAAACCATTGCTGAGCCGAAAACAAACGTTCAGGAGGTCATCGACAGCATCGATGTTCCAACACTTCAGCGGGTCATGAAGAACTTCGCTATTCGTCTGCGCCACGTCACTGCCAAGGAGGGCAGGCATATCGAACGTGTCATAACCTAAATCCAAATATCTTTAGTGACGTTTATATGTTCAATAAATTGCGTGCACGCCGCAGTTTGTAAGTTCAAAATGGTTCAAATGGCTCTGAGAACTATGGGACTTAACATCTGAGGTCATCAATCCCCTAGAACTTAGAACTTCTTAAACCTAAGTAACGTAAGGACATCACACACATCCATACCCGAGGCAGGATTCGAATCTGCGATCGTAGCGGTCGCGCGTTTCCAGACTGATGCGCCTAGAACCACTCGGCCACACCGGCCGGCTGTAAGTAATTTACGTCTTTTCCCCCCTTATAGTTCAGCGCTTGGCACCCTCTACCTACGGGATCTAAGTGGAAAGAACTACTGACTCTTGGCTGAATAAAAGGAAAGTGGACCTAGTTTGAAGTGCGGTTAGCTGTGACAGAGCAGCCGGGACCGACCGTTACAGCACCAAGAACGTCGTGGCGGCAGCCACTTGTTTCTTGCGAGACATTAGCAGTTTAAAAGAAAGTGCCTCACACGCATTGCTCATTAAAGACCTCGTACCGTCAGAAGTATTAATTTCCGAGTATTGCTTCCGTATCTCATAATACTCAGTTTAGAATGCTGTAAGGTCTGTAAAATGCTAACCTAAAGATCTAAGACTCCCTGAGTATACAGCATACATGCTGAATCCGTGGTTATTTATGGATATTTTCTGAGTATTTTGGTATAATGGAACCGCGGTGTCCGGTAGCTTGCCACAGAGTAACTGCGTTTCATTTGATTTGTTACATCTGTTTTATGTTTCTATCTGTTTTATGTTTCTATCTGTATTGCACTGAAAATATCCGTTAAACAGTTCCGGAAGTATTTTCAGAGAGAGAGAGAGAGAGAGAGAGAGAGAGAGAGAGAGAGAGAGAGAGAGAGAGAGAGAGAGAGAGAGAGAGAGTGGTCATTATGGTAACAAATCGAATAGATCATAATTACATTATTACTCAGCAACGAGGCACCGGACACTCTGGTTCCAATATATCGTAATACTCACGACGCATCCCCGAACAAGCTTCGAAATTACGTCGGTGGATTTCGCGATAACAGCGTATATAATTTTACAAAAGCTCCGTAAAACTGTTTAATGTTATTAGACTTGTATGTTGCAAACATAACGTGTGCAAAGATAATAAAATATAAACGTAGTAAAAAAATACGTCTTTTTGTTCTATTTCATGTTCTCAAATGCTTTTCTACGAAGGCACTGCGTGTTTGTTTTTCCTAAATCTGCGCTTAACCACACTAGTGGTCCACACTTTTTCTGTGATGTAGCTTGGAAAGCAATAAATTCATATATGTTCACGATGGGACGTTCCATCTGGCTCTTTGTTATACAAGGATAAAGCTCAGAGCGTGGAGTAAACAGGCATTATGAGACACTATGGTTCATCTGCTGAGTCGTCCTGCTTAGCAATCCTAGCCAGAAGCTATGCCACTGCAGCTACAGCTGTAACCTTCATGTGAATTCGTAAATCACCAATATCACACTATTCTCGACAAACGGACGAGAAAATTATCAGGTGTATCAGTGATCTTACTTCCCTGAATTGCTATTTTATACGGTGCAACATTTATTGTTTTGAAAACTCTGTCGTATGATTACTTCATTAAGTGTGTATTGCAGCTTAGGTGGATCTGAAATGCTAAGCAGGCAGCAGCTTCTGTTGTTAAGCCAATGAGACAGGTGCAAAATGGTCTAGAGTCTGGCAGATTGTGCGCTGCCGTGTGATAATAGATTACTGCGCTATTAAGTTAGGGATACTTATGTAATCGCCTGTAGCACTTCCTTTCGTCCCGTTGACAGCGACAACGCGTCATACATATAATCCACACTACACTTGCACAGGGTTTATCCAGTTAGGAGAATGCCAGTCGCGAAGCTTTCCCATGCGCAATCTTTCGGCTTTCCAGGTACTAACTACATCTTGCTTCAACATACATTAAGAGTATTCCTGCAACTGCCAATAATGTGTAATGCTGTATCTTCTACATCCAATCATGAACTTTAACTACTAGTAAACACTACGTACACACCGCACAGATGAATGTGAATTGTGCTTCCACATAGAAGACAGGTTACCGTTGGTAGTGCTGTGATATGTAACATGTGGGAATAATATGTATGAAGCACGTGCTTGAAAGTAACACCTCTCACCGTTTGAAATACTCCTCATTGCCGTCCCTTGGATCCAGATCTCAAAAAAACTATTTGGGATTCACGAGGGAGGTTTGTGTGCATAATTTATTACCGCAGTGCCAGACAAGTCGTCTGGCCGTAGCTACTTAATGCTACCCGTGCTAAGACGGGGCGGGTCGCTAGTATCTGTAGAATTTCGAACCTAATTTTTGTGGCATACTGTATACAGAATGCTTCAGATTGCACCGACAACTTTGAGAAATGACAAGTTACATACACAGATAGTTTTTGTCAGGGAGCATATTATTCTCAACCCTTCGGTTGAGTTATGTGCACGATTCTTCAGTAATGTTGGGGGATGAACAACGTATGTAAATTCATTGCATTATTCGAGTCGTATTCGAATAAATTTGCAACAGATGTCCTTACAGTCTGCCCTCAGCCGTATTACATCCTTGAGTACTTTGTAGTCAACTCTGGCAGGATTCTGTTTCAGTTGACGACAGGCACCACTTATTCGAGCAACCTGCTTAGTTCTGAAAATGTGGAACACACTCGTCAAAATCCGTCAGTGGAAGAAGGCAAGAGAGCGTCAAGCTAGCTGGCCCTGCTTCATCCAATTAGCAGTTGCTGCGCACAGTAAGGGGTACTGAGCCAGTCAGTTTCTTAATCGTATGATGTGCTACTGATTTCACGCTGCTCCAGTTAGGCTTTCTGGAGTAAGTACATATCCTAAAATATGATTACAAACCACTCAAGGCCAAATTTTCAAGGAAAAATCCTGGTTCGTGTGATTTAATAGCAGTCGCATATGGGTTTTCACAGTCAAAGTCGTGACTGTTTTCAGAGTTAAAGTAAGACGCACACGGAAAGTAGACCTCGATAGCAAATATATATGTAGAAGGCGGCACTATTAGAGTAGCGGTTAAGAAACAAAGGCATCATTGTTAGAGTAGCCGTTAAGAAACCACTGCTCAAATCCAAAATCGGTTGGTCCTATGCTTACGCCTCCTGAAAGTGGCGGACGTTCAGGCTGTACCTCTGCAACACCCACATAAAATATAAGTAACGTACTCCACTGTATGCGTACTGGTTGAGCGTGCATTACTAAACCTCTCTATTTGGAAATCCTCAAACTTCTTACATTTTTCTTTCTAGCACAAAGACGCTCAGAACGAAGAAAACCTGTTTGTAGAAGGTGTCGATGACGTGCAGCAAAAGTACTGAATCTTCTGTTCGGAATCCGATAGACTTATGTAATTATGAGCGGGCTGCCAAACAGCTTTGAACGTTACGGAAATGATTGGGGTGGCAGTGACCTTTTAGAATGTATTGTTTGGTATAGAAAATCTGTTATTAATACCCGAGGTAAAGAATCACTCTAATAACATCGAATATTTGAACTGATCAAATTCAATGAACATCAACTCACAAAATTACGAAAATAAACTAAAAGAAACTGAAGCATTTTCATTTTGTTTTTCAGTTTCTTATAGACTTTATCAAACAGATACAAACAATCCACTAATTTATAATGAACAAGATGCCGCTAGAGCACACGCAATATTCAGTTTTATGAACACGTATCTTCAAGTGTTCTGA
Source organism: Schistocerca americana (assembly GCF_021461395.2). NCBI lineage: Eukaryota > Metazoa > Arthropoda > Insecta > Orthoptera > Acrididae > Schistocerca > Schistocerca americana. Next base: position 426,141,037 of record NC_060130.1, on the reverse strand, counting down.
CCGGACATTCTGGAGAACAAAAATGATGAAACTATAAATCGACTGCACGTTTTCGCTTCACTTAAAGCTTGTAAGTTAAATTTCGAAAATCCCTAGCAAGTAGTAGTCTGTGAAAGCAGCTGGTACCACCTTCCCTGCATGATTCTTCAATAGGACTGGAATTTCCTGATGAAATGTCATGTTCGGCAGAAACTGTGCCACAGTTTACAGGGAGGCTGCATGTTTCAGAGCCAAAAGTTACAGAATTATCAAGATTCATGCAACTTGCATTTTCACTCTTACACAGTGTTATTGAACCCATTGATGGCGTTATGGAATTAGGATTAGATACCATGAATATTTTTGCGTCCACATAAGTGTTAAACCCGTTAAACTCTAGTCAGAGTGAGCTACAAATTTCGGGCTTTGAGTTTTTTCCCTTTACAGAGTTGCAATTTGCTCAAATGAATGTTAACGGCATTTAAGTCTCATAATAATAAAATTTTTCTCCACTGTTCGAAACTATAGAAACTGATAACAATATTAAGTCTTGACAAGCTTTAGGTTACATTTTAGAGCCAAACATATTTTCTGACGGCGTAATGTTTACTCATTAATAAACTTTCACTTTAACAACTGACTTATGAACCATAGTCCTTGCACCTAATCACAACAAAAAAGTATATTCTTTTCGTTGCCATGTTTAAAATTCTTCTACGTGTAGTCTTTGTACTGAGATGTTCAACGTAGTTTACTGTTAATGAGTTCATACCGACATGGTGTTAATCGTGTAAGTGCCATGTGCAGCGAGAACACGTGACTCGGCTTGGCACTGGTCGGTAAAGTGAAATCGTCTTTTGCTACTGCAGTATTTGTGAGAAGACTTTACATGTAGTTACTGCATAACTTTTCCTGCAGTATTCAGCAATGGCGAGCGCCGATGCGGGCAACCAACATAAGCTTATGAGCGTAAGAAGTTGAGTTACTTCTCCCAAACTTCGTTCTCATTCTTAATTGGAGTTGATCTCAGTAATCTGTAGTGATTTGGACATCAGTGAACATTCCCAGAAAAAAAAGTGAAGAGTGTGCAATGTAAGGCAGTAATTTTTCCATACATAAACGAAACTTGTTTCATTGGAAGGACTGTTCAGGAACCATAGATGTTAAATCTGTTGTCATAAGAGTTGGAATATTCTAACTACTAGTTGCAAAAATATGTCTGCGTATTTGGTTTTGAAGATGGAATTCTTGAAGTATAAGCAATGCAGTCTTCAGCGAAGCAATGTTCATCTGTGTCAGAGGCTGTGCAGAGTGATCTAAAGAAGTCACACTCAAACTAGGCATACTGCTGTACTAGACTATTCACATCATGTATCCTTGGACAAAACAATTTATTATGATATCAGACATAGTTTCAGATATATATATATATATATATATATATATATATATATATATATATATGTGTGTGTGTGTGTGTGTGTGTGTGTGTGTGTGTGTGTGTGATGTAATTTTTATCTGTCAGAGAATAATTTCTCTACAAGGAAAATACATGAAAAATAGCCGAAAAGACTATAGTACTATAGTTACTAACTTTTAATAGGTGTATGGTCATTTTTAACGACGAACACTGATTTGGAATCATGTGGGACATATTTAATACGATTATTCTTGAGTTTTCGACTAATTCTGTGCCTCTAGCTCGGAAAGGACATCTACTACATCTACATGATTACTTTGAAATTCACAATTAAGTGCCTGACGGAGAGTACATCGAATCAGCTTTAGGCTGCTTCTCTGCCGTTCCATTATCGAACAGCGCGCGGGAAAACGAATATTTAAATCTTTCCGTCCGAGCTCTGATTTATTTTATTTTATTATGATGATCATTTCCCCTATGTAGATGGGCGCCAACAAAATATTTTCACAGACTGAGGAGAAAGTTGATTGAAATTACAAAAGAAGGTCCTGCCGCAGTGATAAACAAGTTTGTTTTAATGACTGCCACCTGAATTCGTGTATCATGCGCCTGGCACTCTCTCCCTTATTTTGCGATAATACAAAACGAGCTGCCCTTGTTTGAAATTATTCGAAGTCTTCCGTCGATCCTATCTGATGCGGATCCACAACAATACTCCAGAAGAGGGATGACAAGCGTAGTGTAAGCAGGCTCTTAACAGACCTGTTAATTCTCTAAGTGTTCTGCTAATAAATCGCAGACTTTGGTTTGCTTTCCCCAAAAAATTATCGTTCCAATTTACGTATTTATGCAGCTCTGGGATAGTGGTGGGAAAAAAATTCGCTACTGGCACTAAGGAACTGCAGCATGAAATGATTTCGTCTCAATACCTTAGCGTCGCATGGGATGATAAGAAAGTCCTCAAAACCGTCAACACTGATTCCTGTCCAGACAGTTATTCTCTCGTTACTGGAAGTAGAAAAGTAGAGATTTTCTTTCCCTGATATGAATGGGTCGCTTCTCAGGCTCGATGTTAAACAGTAACTCATCAGATAATATCGTTTAATTGTCTTTGCCCTCTATCGACAATTAGTCATTTAACGAGGTTTTGTTCGCGTACAGTTCGAATGCTGGGAGCTGAAAGTCCATGTACAGGGAATTCTTCTCAATATGTTTTCACCGGACCCAGCATGCACACAGCATGTTAGGATGCCGTCAGTGGTCTGCTGTGTGAAGATCATTAAAGGACTACATAAATTTACGCATGAAAAGTAATGCCTCCGAATTTATGTGAAAGCTTTTATAGCTTTATAAATAAAACAAATTTCAGTAACACTGAATAACTTTATTCTTCATGTCTACTTATTTGTTTCTTAAAATAGTCACCATGGCGACGAACACATTACTGCCAACTAGATACCAGTTTGTTGATATCGTCATTGTTGAATGTTTGACGTTGTTGACATAGTCACATCCTTACCTCTGCTTGCACCACTTTATTACTATCAAAGTGAAGCCCTGCTACGCGGCCGGCCAAGGTGGCCGAGCGGTTCTAGGCGCTTCAGTCTGGAACCGCGCGACCGCTACGGCCGCAGGTTCGAATCCTGCCTCGGGCATGAATGTGTGTGATGTCCTTAGGTTAGTTAGGTTTAAGTAGTTCTAAGTTCTAGGGGACTGATGACCTCAGAAGTTAAGTCCCATAGTGCTCAGAGCCATTTTTGAACCTGGAAACAGAATGGGACGAAGTCGGGACTGTGTGGAGGATGATCGATAAGAGTGAACCCAAGGCGTCAGATTGTTGCAGATGTCGCAGCGCTCTTGTGTGGTCTGGCATTGTCAAGTTGAAGAATGTGGTGCTCCATGGAAAATCGAAGCACTCTGTTTGTCATGCACTGACGTAGTTAAGTTACACGCAGCCATGTTACACAACTTGCGTAGCGAAGCAGGAAAGTCGACCGAGTAATATGCATGATATACCTAAACCGATATTGATAGCAGAACAAATAAAAGTCGGCTGCAGTACTTTTCAGCACTATCTCGTATTATGAAGTGTCTGGCAGCCCATAATTTTGGAAAAAAAGTTAAAGAGAATGGAGTTCTTTCCCTCTTAATTCCTCTACCTTCACCAAGAACTAAAATCTGGGCTAACACGCCAAAAATATGCAATGACACGATTTCAACGACTGGATGTGATGGATAAAGCATTAACCTAGTGTCTAAGATGAAAGACCAATGCGTTTACAAACTAAGACAATACATTAATAGGTGACGATCATTGTGTCTTCTTACGCTTTCCTTTCATGTTTACACAGACGTTTTGTGGCTCTTCTTCGGTGGTATGGTGCTTTCCAATCTTTATCTTTCTAAAAAAATATAACCGATGAACTTCTTTCTCCAATAGTTCTCCCACACCAACTACAGTTTTCTTCAAATTAACGGTGTCGATTTTATTACAACCTTGCTATGTAGCCATCCCATGAATTGGAGTAATTGTTTCATCTTCTCTGGGAGCAATACGTCAAACAAATACTGGTAAAACTGTTTTTAAGCAATTCATTTTTAGATACCCTACCTCAGTCGGTAAAAAAAGACCTATCACGTTGAAATTTATGTCACATGCTAAAGTCTGCAGTCCCCAGGCACTGTAAAAAAGTGAAGCTTCTAAGTCAATGTAATCAAAAGAGACTGCCGTTAATGTCACAAATTTGAAACACTGAATCTCACTCATCAAAACCTAGAGGGCACTTCCCATTGGCCTAGAATAATGGCATTTGGCAGGAAGAAAGGCTTCATAGTAAAAGTAAACAGAGAAACCATAAGTGTCAATTTCTAATTTTATCACACAAAAAGTTGTCGTTTGTTACCCGACTGTGTGTCTGTCTGTCCTATCTTTTACTCAGGAACGGGTCGGCGTATCATGCTGAAATTGACGTCTGTGGTCCCATGGTGCTGTAAGAAAATTAAGCTTCTAAGTCAGTGCAAGCAAAAGATACGGCGCAACCCCATGTTCACAATGTACACTGAACGGTACGGTCAAAAACTCGTGCTTTCACCAAATTTTTCACTTTGTGCTAAGATTTGCTACAAATCCCAGCCTAGCCTACTTTACAGGGAACGTAATCCTCTGACCTCCACGTTCAGTGATGAGGGGTGGACATCCAACAACTTATTGCCAACTTGTTATTTTATCATCCAAAAAACCACTTTCCATTGATGCTTCCGACAGTAGCACGGCAGCGGCCGACCAGTTGCGCCGTTTCCGAGATACTGTCTCCCAGGCGCCGAGTCGTTGTTGTTGTTGTGGTCCTGTCCAGGGACTGGTTTGGCTTCAAATGGCTCTGAGCACTATGGGACTTAACTAGCGACCGTAGCGGTCACGCGGTTCCAAACTGAAGCGCTTAGAACCGCACGGTCACACCGGCCGGCAGGGACTGGTTTGATACAGCTCTCCATGCTACTCTATCCTGTGCAAGCTTCTTCATCTCCCAGTACCTACTGCAACCTACATCGTTCTGAATCTGTTTAGTGTATTCATCTCTTGGTCTCCCTCTACGATTTTTACCCTCCGCGCTGCCCTCCAATACTAAATTTGTGATCCCTTGATGCCTTAGAATATGTCCTACCAACCGGTCCCTTCTTCTTGTCAAGTTGTGCCACAAACTCCTCTTCTCCTCAATTCTATTAAACACCACCTCATTAGTTATGTGATCTACCCATCTAACCTTCAGCATTCTTCTGTAGTACCACATTTCGAAAGCTTCCATTCTCTTTTTGTCTAAACTATTTATTGTCCACGTTTTACTTTCATACATGGCTACACTCCATACAAATACTTTTAGAAACGAGTTCCTGGCACTTAAATCTATACTCGATGTTAACAAATTTCTCTTCTTCAGAAACGATTTCCTTGCCATTGCCAGTCTACATTTTATATCCTCTCTACTTCGACCATCATCCGTTATTTTGCTCCCCAAATAGCAAAACTCCTTTGCTACTTTAAGCGCCTCATTTCCTAATCTAATTCCCTCAGGATCACCCGACTTAATTCGACGCCGAGTCATAATAAACTACAAAGTCGTGCGTATCAGTAGTGGATATTCCCATTTGCGGGGCGTATCGATGATAGAACTGTTTCCAATTTGCTTTTGCTCCGCTTATACACTTTTCCTGCTCCGTCAAGTGGTCACAACGCTACCAGCTGGCATTCAGTATCGCGGTGGGCAGTAGTCTATTTTTACGGCTCATTGCGAATCTGTCACCCAGTTCTAAGCCCCAAGCGACTGGAAAAAAGCGCAGGTGATTCCCGTACACGTATAGCGTGTTCGAGGAGGAAAGCTTAATATTCAGCGATGTGGCAGAAACGACCATTCGGAGGAAAAAAGTCTGGTAAACATGGGTTCTAAAATACGTACCTTAAGAGCTATGAACACTTCTTCATTTTCGGTACTGCAAAACAAATATCTTCTACTGCAAGATCTTTGTTTTCAATATTTTGAGAGGTTGTAGTATTGGTCGAGAAAAAAGAATCCAGTAAACATGGGCTCTAACGTGCATACCCTAAAAGCTATGAGCACGTGTACATCTTCACATCTCTTCAATTGAAGAAATGCTCATAGCTCTTAAGGCATGCATTTGAGAACCCATGTTTACTAGACTTCTTTGCTTCGAATGACCGTTACTGTCATATCCCTGAATACTGACCACGCCTCCTGGGACATCATGCATAAGAATGGTAAAACGAAACGACCCCACAACTTTACAGGCCAACGTCCTTAACCTAATTGCAGAATTCCTGAGAGTATATTATAAGTGAGAATATAGTAAGTTTCCTTGAGAGAGAAATCAGCACTGATTAGGAAACATCATTCTCAGTTTGCTCTTTTATCACGAGATTTTATGTGAGCCATGTCTGAAGGGCAACAGGAAAATTTCATATTCCTAGATTTCCAGAAAGAGTTTGACACAACACAGACTATTAAAGATCCGAGCATATGGAATAAATACTCTAAGACTTTTTCAGTAATAAACGCAATATGTTGTGTTGGGTGGAGAGCTTTCATCAGAGACAAGGGTGTCGTACAGAACAGCCATGAAAGTGTGACAGGACCACTCTTGTCCTCTATATACAGAAACCACCTAACAGATCGAGTGAGCAGCGATCTGCGGCCGTTTCGCTGATAACACTGTAGTGTACGGTAAAGTGTCGGCGTCGTGGGACTGTAGAACGATACAGGATGACTTGGAAAGCACTTCAAAAAAATGGTTCAAATGGCTCTGAGCACTATGCGACTTAACTTCTGAGGTCATCAGTCGTCTAGAACTTAGAACTAATTAAACCTAACTAACCTAAGGACATCACACACATCCATGCCCGAGGCAGGATTCGAACCTGCGACCGTAGCGGTCACGCGGTTCCAGACTGAAGCGCCTTTAACCGCACGGCCACACCGGCCGGCGAAAGCACTTCATTGATGGTTACTGTGGTATCACGTATCGATATCACCCCCCCTGCGTCGTTATGTTTGTAACGGCGTTGCAAGTTTCTGTCTGACGCCGGGAGCGGTCGCGGGGGATCCGGTGGAGCGAATGGCGTGAGCCCGCTAAGCCACATCTCCAGCAGCTAAGTACTTCAAGCACCCTCTGCCGCCGCAAAATAGAACGGCCAGCGAAATCCTCTCAGCTCACTTACGCTTGGAGCCACTACTCTACGACACCTTCGTTCATATTTCTTTCCTTGTGACATCGGTAGTTGGACTCTTTCTTGTTGCATTATTTGTAAGGAGTCTTCGTACGTTTATGGAAATACAAGTTAAGTAAATCTTCTGTTAGCTGTGTTACTTGTTCTTTTATCATTTCTTCGGTAGTCCAGATGTCCTACGACGACAGTTGCTGCACAATTCTGTAGCTCACATCTCCTTGCTGTTGTGTATGAAGTCGGACACAACAGTTACAACGTGTGCTTATACAGTGTCTGTATCTTCACATTTCAATGTTCTTCAGATATACGTGAATGCATGTGTATATGAAGGAACTGACAGTGTTCTGACGATTACAGCAGTGGTAAATATTATGAAATTGATTCGCAGTTTGCATTCCGGACTGATGTCAGCGGTTTGTGATAGATGAAAATTTGTGCCGAACAGAGACTCGAACTCAGATATCCCACTGATCGCGAGCAGTTGCCTTAATTTGTCCGAGCACGCCTCCAGGACCTATCTTAAACTCCATATGTCACTAAGTCCACAACTCTGACGCTTGCACATTTCACGATTCTCTCATAGGGGTAGAGAAATATTATATCGTCATATTACCCCGTTGGGGCACAGATAAATCATTGGCTGTTAAAATGTCTGTGTTTATATAGTGTCTCTGTCTTCACTTTGTAATGTACTCCATACAGGCACGCGTATCTCAAAGAACACACACTGTTCTCATTATTACACCCGTGGTAAATAGTACAGTACTAAAATATATCCATGTCTCAATGGGCTAAGAAGACTCCATGTATCAAGCACGTTTGTAGTGTGGAAAACTATCTACATTGTATCTGTTAACTATTTCATGAAGATTTAAGGGGCTAAGTTTTCTGTTGCAGTATTCCGTCTTCTAAACTCAGCCAAAGGCGGCACATAAGTGCTCCTGACTGTATTTGTCTTTCATAGTTGTTTCTTCGTACAGAAATCCTATTGATTACTCCCTGTATTTACGTAGTGAGATAGCTATTAGCACTAGCTGTGAAAAGACATATATAAAAACGTATGTTCCGGTAGTCGAAAGATGTATGGTTTCTGTCTTGAAAGTATTGTAAGAAAACATCAAAAACGTAAGCGACTACTTGTGGCAGTAATACCATTATCCAAATTTGTATTCTTCAGTCGAAGTCCATAATGAATAAAAATAATCTAATCTTCTTTGTTTTGGAGTTGTGGCAGGAATTTGTATCGTGTTTTCGGCAGAATCTGATACAGAATGGGAGTTTGCTTATTGAGAGCTTTAGATAATATGGTTAACTACAGTAGTAAATTCCTGATATAAAATGGTTGTGGTGCTGGTGTTGTGAGGTGTCAGTTGAGCTGTTTAGCACACATTTAGCATGCTGTAAGTCCGATCCCTGTGACCTACAGGGAAGGGAATGTCCCCATAAGATAATGGAAATTTAATAATGTCACGCAACGGATAATGTCATATGGAACAAAAATTAATCGGGTTGGCGCAATTAAACACGAAAATATGGGCGCCACACCTCATAAGGATAATTTAATGAAGGAGTTCATCTAACTACAAGAGGAAACCAGCTGTCACTATAAAAATTTAGTTTATCACACAAATGATTTAACCACAGAATCAATCATATAATCAGTTAACAAGGGAATACATTTTTGTAATTATGAACTATAGCCGTGGCACAGGGATGGGGGTGGGGTTGGCGGGGGGGGGGGGGGGGGGGGGGTGGAAACATGAAAACGTAACTTGAAATTATATCGCACATAACATATGACCAATGACTGCGAAAATGGTTAGTGACAAAGAAAATACCCCAGAAGAGCAAGTACGAATACCAAGGGATACGCCGAAGTGCGTGATGTTAGCAAGTAGCTTGCTGCGGACGTTAGAACAGCACGATTAAACCCTGACGTAAATCAACTAGCCTTTCAGCCCCTCGACTTTGTGACTGCAGTGGTGGCTCATGGTTACCACTATTAAACAGTGAGAGTCTGGAAGACGGCGGCATGGCTGGAAATTCTGAGTCCATCTCGACCTCCGTTCTCTGCTCTAAGTCGGAGATATCTCTCTCGGCATCTCCCTGTAACGACTCATCGATCTCCCTCAAGTACGTGCTTCCTTTGGTCTCCCTGGAGCAAGTGGCTCTGAGCACTGTGGGACTTAACATCTGAGGTCATCAGTCGCCTATAACTTACAACTACTTAAACCTAACTAACGTAACATCCATGCTCGAGGCAGGATTCGAACCTGCAGCAAGTGTTCATTGACCTTACTCTCCGTAACTTAGCTGATTCTATCGGCATAGGAATCTCACTGGCCAATTACAGCAGACCTTGTGAATTCCGACCAATGATAATTTCATTACCAGATTTAACAATGCACTACTCACGCATTTTGTCATGGTTTTCCAATAATGGTGTGGCACACAGGAAGGAAGCCAGAAAATCTCTCCCACTCCATGAGAGTTTTCCAACCCTGGCCAACCAAAAGGCTTGCACATAGACATGTATGGGAAAATGCGCCTTCCACCAGTATAATTATTGCGAGGCACCCACAGTTCCTGTTACTCAGATTCAAAAGAGCATTCCATCATGGGGTGATGATGGAGTACAGCCGACCCCACTGTCTACTCTTACGATGGTTTTACCTGGCTTTCACACCCTTATCTCTCCAAGGAGGATTCTTTATGACATCTCCCACAATGCAGTTTTTATGCCACGTGAGCTCTCCTCCTATACGTTCGCTGTGAAGAGACGGGACACAGTAACATTCCTGTCCTATACCTTCTTGGGAGCTGCTTTCAGCACCGAAAAAGTTTTTGACACCCTGGTCCGTCTAAATTAACTTCTATGTTGTGAGACAGCTAAAAGAAGCAACAAATGCTGCAGAAAATAACAAGTCCTCGTCAGTGTAATAAGTAGAAATGAGAAGAAGAAATAATTAGCTGTGCAATCATAGGCAGTAATGAATATTGTTTGCAAGTCTCACGTAACATTAAAGAATCGACTATATTCACTATTGGAATGTGCATATTACATTATGAAATAGGTTGCGTGACAGTTTGGACATAAACTGCCACGTAACAGTGGTGATGACCTCTAGAATACAGTAGTATCACACAGTAAACAAGAAGAGAATCTAGATTGTTTGCAAAATCCACAGTTTTCAGAATGAGATTTTCACTCTGCAGCAGAATGTGCGCTGATATGAAACTTCCTGGCAGATTAAAACTGTGTGCCGGATCGAGACTCGAATTCGGGACCTTTGCCTTTCGCGGGCAAGTGCTCCAGCAACTGAGCTACCCAAGCACGACTCACGCCCCGTCCTCACAGCTTTAGTTCTGCCAGTATCTCGTCTCCTACCTTCCAAACTTTACAGAAGCACTCCTGTGAACCTTGCAGAACTAGCACTCCTGAAAGAAAAGGATATTGTGGAGACATGGCTTAGCCACAGCCTGGGGGATGTTTTTAGAATGAGATTTTCACTCTGCAGCGGAGTGTGCGCTGATATGGAACTTCCTGCCATGTCTCCGCAGTATCCTTTCTTTCAGGATGTCACTGGATGCGGCTATGGAGGGGCACGTATTCAGTGCACCACTCTCCCGGTCGTTGCCAGGTTTCGTGAAGCCGTAAATATAATGGCCTACTATATCGATGCCTTGGAATGTTTTTTAATTGTGGACGCGTTATTTTAGGTGACGAGAGCTATCTCAGTAGTCTCATCTCACGAAAATATACATTTATCGTATGGAAATCTACTGAAACTGGCGAATTAACGGTCTGCCAGTAGCAAATACGGGTGTAGAATAAACTATTGAAAACTAGTAAGTTGTGCAAGTACTATAGCCTGAACTAGAAGTCTTCGATCATTGACACAGAGTATATGGTTACATTTTACGTTAAGATGACCAGAAATTCTGAACTTTTTTCCAAAACATCATTTGTTGCTCTGAACGTTCAGAAAACGCTCTGTATGAAGCTATAAGTGACTCACCTGATAGATGTTCTGACAGGGGGCAGCCGTCGAAGGCGCTTCTGTTACCCCTGTAAACAAGAATACGGGTTAAATACTTATAACAGAGAGTAGCGAGCTATTTCAGCATTAAGTACAATACAAGGCACTTACATAAATTAATATATAAACATTTTATTCAAATTTTCATTGAACAGAACGTACTTTACAGTGCAATTATGAGTCCACCAAAGTGGCCTAGGTGAAGTTTGTTAAGGAAACAGTAAATACTGAGAGGAAAAAAAAAAAAACACCATTATTTTCCTCAAGTACTTATAATTTGAGGAAGGAGGGAAGGTAATATCTATTTGTGTCATACACCAGCTCAGTTGTGCACACGAAAGTAACCTTATCGAATACTCTTCTCTGACTACTGTGAACTAGAAACAGGTGGGGGAATAAGGTTACATCCACGTAATTTTCTCACGATGTAAGTAAGTGGCAAGAGTGACGACCGACTAGCAGGCAGTGCACTATCACGTAGTGTTTGCACTCTCAATCATCTTCTAAAAGCAGGTTTTGGGAATCATCGCGACACATTCTTTTAAATATCTGTAGCAAGTATCAAAATTCGTAGGCTTCTAAATAACAGATTCCGTGACAGTTGGCTAGGCAGAGGCAGACCTATTCCTTGGCTCCACGCCCTCCGGTCCTAAACTCAGTAGACTTTTATTTGTGGGGACATTTGAAAGCTCTTGTGTACGGAAACCCGATTCAACATGTACATACTCTTCGTGCTCGTACTATGGTAGGCTACGAAATAATACGTAATTCTCCAGGAGTGCATCAGCGCCCTAGGGATTCATTGTGGTGGCCAGTTGATACTCGTATCCTTGTTAACGGAAGGTATTCTAAACATTTAATTCAGGAAGGTGCTTGATACTGTGCTGATGCATTCTTTTTGTGTGTGTGTTTTTACGAATAGTGTGTTTAAGAGTTGTAGAAACAGCTCTAACATGGAAATACAGCACTCCCCTCTGCAAGTCCTGGAAGTCTGTAAAGTGAATTTCTGAACACCTTGTATTAGAAGAAACTGGTATAGACGCAGCGGAAATATAGGAAAGCCATATAAAGCAAAAAAATGTTCAAATGTGTGTGAAATCTTATGGGACTTAACTGCTAAGGTCATCAGTTCCTAACCTTATTTATTTATTTATTTATTTATTGTTCCATGGGACCAAATTAAGGAGAAGTCTCCATGGTCATGGAACGAGTCAATACATGAAATTATAACACGATATTAGAAACAGATAAAATGAAATATAAAAAAACATATTCAGGTGACAAGTCGTAAGTTTAAATGAAGAAAATCAACAATGTAACACTGGAATTTGCTTAATTTTTTAGCTCTTCCAGGAGCTCCTCGACGGAATAGAAGGAGTGAGCCATGAGAAAACTCTTCAGTTTAGACTTAAAAGTGTTTGGGCTACTGCTAAGATTTTTGAGTTCTTGTGGTAGCTTATTGAAAATGGATGCAGCAGAATACTGCACTCCTTTCTGCACAAGAGTCAAGGAAGTGCATTCTACATGCAGATTTGATTTCTGCCTAGTATTAACTGAGTGAAAGCTGCTAACTCTTGGGAATAGGCTAATATTGCTAACAACAAACGACATTAAAGAAAATATATACTGTGAGGGCAATGTCAGAATTCCCAGATTTTTGAATAGGGGTCGACAAGAGGTTCTCGAACTTACACCACATATAGCTCGAACAGCCCGTTTTTGAGCCAAAAATACCCTTTTTGAATCAGAAGAATTACCTCAAAAAATAATACCATACGACATAAGCGTATGAAAATATGCGAAGTAGACTACTTTTCGTGTTGACGTGTCACTTATTTCAGATACTGTTCTAATGGCAAATAAAGCAGCATTTAGTTTCTGAACAAGATCCTGGACATGGGCTTTCCACAACAGCTTACTATCTATCCGAACGCCTAGGAACTTGAACTGTTCCGTCTCGCTTATAATATGCCTATTCTGTCTGATTAAAATATCGGTTCTTGTTGAATTGTGAGTTAGAAACTGTAAAAACTGAGTCTTACTGTGATTTAGCATCAAATTATTTCCCACAAGCCACGAACTTATTTCATGAACTACATTATTTGTTACTGTTTCAATATTACACACAAGATCCTTCACTATCAAGCTGGTGTTATCAGCAAACAGAAATATTTTTGAATCACCTGTAATACTAGAAGGCATATCATTTATATAAATAAGAAACAGCAGTGGCCCCAGCACCGACCCTTGGGGAACGCCCCTCTTAACAGTGCCCCATTGGGACTGAACATCACTACCACTCTCAATATTGCGGAGAATCACCCTCTGCTTTCTGTTCTTAAAGTAAGAGGCGAACCAATTGTAAGCTACTCCCCTTACTCCATAATGTTCCAACTTCTGCAGTAATATTTTGTGGTCAACACAGTCAAGCCTTCGTTAAATCAAAGAAAACACCTAGCGTTCGCAACCTTTTATTTAATCCGTCCAAAACCTCACAGAGAAAAGAGAATATAGCATTTTCAGTTGTTAAACGATTTCTAAAACCAAACTGAACATTTGACAGCAAATTATGTGAATTTAAATGCTCCAGTAACCTTGTGTATACAACCTTCTCGATAACTTTAGCAAACACCGATGGCATAGAAATAGGTCCAAAATTGTCAACATTATCAATGTCTCCCTTTTTATAAAGTGGCTTCACTACCGAGTGCTTTAATCGGTCAGGAAACCGACCACTCCTAAAGGAAAAGTTACAGATGTGGCTGAGAACTGGGCTAACATACATAGAACAATACTTCAGTATTCTGCTAGATACCCCGTCATATCCATGAGAGTTCTTGGTCTTTAGTGATTTAATTATTAACTCAATCTCCCTCTTGTCAGTATCATGGAGGAGCATTTCAGGTAACAGTCTCGGAACACTTTTTTCTAAGAGCGCTATATGATTCCCTGTTGGGACTAGGTTTCTATTTAGTTCACCTGCTATATTCAGAAAGTGATTATTAAATACTGTACATATATGCGACTTATCAGTAACATGGACATTCCCACTACGCACTGATTCTATATCCTCGACCTGTCTCTGCAGACCAGCAACTTCCTTTACGACTGACCATGTGGTTTTAATTTTATCCTGAGACTTAGCTCCTCTATCTGCATACCACATACTTTTTGCATTCCTAATAACATTTTTAAGCACCTTACAATACTGTTTGTAATGGGCTGCTGCATTTAGATTTTGACTGTTTCTAACGTTTTGATATAATTGCCACTTTGTTCTACAAGATATTCTTATCCCTCTAGTCAGCCACCCAGGCTGCCTGTTTGTGCTAGTACCCTTTTTTAAACGTTCTAACGGAAAGAAACTTTCAAAGAGCATGAGAAAAGTCTTGAGAAAAGCATTATATTTATCGTCTACTGTATGAGCGCTATAAACATCTTGCACTCTTGTTCCTTTATAAGGTTTACAAAGGTCTCTACAGTAACTGGATCAGCTTTCCTGAACAGCTGATGACTATATTTAACACGTGTTGCAGCACAAAAATCTTTTAAATTTAAAATTTGTCCATCATGATCTGAAAGGCCATTCACCTTTTTGCTAACAGAATGCCCTTCTAGTAATGAGGAATGAACAAAAATGTTGTCTATGGTTGTTCTACTCTTCCCTTGCACTCTCGTTGGAAAGAATACGGTTTGCATAAGATTATATGAATCAAAGAGGTCTACCAGCATCCTCTTCCTTGCACAATCACTTATACAATTAATATTGAAGTCACCACATATAACTAACTTTTTGTATTTCCTATAAAGTGAACCAAGAACCTCCTCTAGCTTTAGCAAAAATGTTGTGAAATCGGAGTCTGGGGATCTACACTCCTGGAAATTGAAATAAGAACACCGTGAATTCATTGTCCCAGGAAGGGGAAACTTTATTGACACATTCCTGGGGTCAGATACATCACATGATCACACTGACAGAACCACAGGCACATAGACACAGGCAACAGAGCATGCACAATGTCGGCACTAGTACAGTGTATATCCACCTTTCGCAGCAATGCAGGCTGCTATTCTCCCATGGAGACGATCGTAGAGATGCTGGATGTAGTCCTGTGGAACGGCTTGCCATGCCATTTCCACCTGGCGCCTCAGCTGGACCAGCGTTCGTGCTGGACGTGCAGACCGCGTGAGACGACGCTTCATCCAGTCCCAAACATGCTCAATGGGGGACAGATCCGGAGATCTTGCTGGCCAGGGTAGTTGACTTACACCTTCTAGAGCACGTTGGGTGGCACGGGATACATGCGGACGTGCATTGTCCTGTTGGAACAGCAAGTTCCCTTGCCGGTCTAGGAATGGTAGAACGATGGGTTCGATGACGGTTTGGATGTACCGTGCACTATTCAGTGTCCCCTCGACGATCACCAGTGGTGTACGGCCAGTGTAGGAGATCGCTCCCCACACCGTGATGCCAGGTGTTGGCCCTATGTGCCTCGGTCGTATGCAGTCCTGATTGTGGCGCTCACCTGCACGGCGCCAAACACGCATACGACCATCATTGGCACCAAGGCAGAAGCGACTCTCATCGCTGAAGACGACACGTCTCCATTCGTCCCTCCATTCACGCCTGTCGCGACACCACTGGAGGCGGGCTGCACGATGTTGGGGCGTGAGCGGAAGACGGCCTAACGGTGTGCGGGACCGTAGCCCAGCTTCATGGAGACGGTTGCGAATGGTCCTCGCCGATACCCCAGGAGCAACAGTGTCCCTAATTTGCTGGGAAGTGGCGGTGCGGTCCCCTACGGCACTGCGTAGGATCCTACGGTCTTGGCGTGCATCCGTGCGTCGCTGCGGTCCGGTCGCAGGTCGACGGGCACGTGCACCTTCCGCCGACCACTGGCGACAACATCGATGTACTGTGGAGACCTCACGCCCCACGTGTTGAGCAATTCGGCGGTACGTCCACCAGGCCTCCCGCATGCCCACTATATGCCCTCGCTCAAAGTCCGTCAACTGAACATACGGTTCACGTCCACGCTGTCGCGGCATGCTACCAGTGTTAAAGACTGCGATGGAGCTCCGTATGCCTCAGCAAACTGGCTGACACTGACGGCGGCGGTGCACAAATGCTGCGCAGCTAGCGCCATTCGACGGCCAACACCGCGGTTCCTGATGTGTCCGCTGTGCCGTGCGTGTGATCATTGCTTGTACAGCCCTCTCGCAGTGTCCGGAGCAAGTATGGTGGGTCTGACACACCGGTGTCAATGTGTTCTTTTTTCCATTTCCAGGAGTGTATAAATAACAACAGTAAGGAGTTTAGCTCCACTAAATTTAACCACACCTGCACAACATTCAAACACCTTTTCAGTGCAGTACTTTGAAACATCAATTGACTCAAATGGGATGCCGTTTTTCACATACATGGCTACTCCCCCACACCGCAAAGAGCTCCTCGAAAAGCTGCCAGCCAACCTGTATCCTGGTAAAGGAAGCCTCTGAATTATCTCCTTATTTAAGAAGTGTTCAGATATACCAATAATTTCAGAGTCAACATCTATAAGCAGTTCACTAACTTTATCTCTAATACCTTGTATATTTTGATGAAATATACTAATTCCCTCATTACTCGGATACCTAAGCTTTGTCAAAAGTGATTCCCTTGTTAGAGAGACTTCCCTTAAGCAGGAATACCTATCAGCTGACTTCAGTCTAAAAAAGGTGCAGCTCTAACACCCACTACTGCAGGAATTTTCCCATGAGTGATCCCATCAACCCCACCTATGCTGTCACCTATAAGCTTTGCCAACCTCCCCTCCCCATACCTGTTGAGGTGCAGGCCATGTCTAGTGAAACCCGTCCTGCTGATAGACTCCACCGACACCACTGAAATGTGACCCATGCTTTCTGTCATCAGCGCCCCCCCCCCCCCCCCCCCCCAAGTCTCATGTTATTACGCCTGACGGCTGTATTAAGATGAGGCCGATCGTGACGCTGAAACAGTTGCACGAAATGCACATTCGTGTTGCCAGTCTGAGTGGCTATCTTTTCCAGGTCACCATCTATGTTATACTCCCCATCCCTATCAGTACTATTACCAGCCCCACCCACAATCACTACCTGATCCTCCTTAGTAAAATCCCTACATAACCCCCCTATGTTACCAGTCACCTGAGCCAACCCTGCATTAGGCTTCACAATGCTGGTGACCTGGTACTCACTCCCCAGCACTTCCTGCAACTGCTTACACACTACGTAATTAAATTATCCTAAGGACAAACACACACCCCCATGCCCGGGGGAGGACTCGAACCTCCGCCGGGACCAGCCGCCCAGCATATAAAGCAGAACTGGCTTACGTTAAAATAGACCATGAACCTAGACTACTGAAATAACTTTGTGTGGATGACTAGTAGCTTATGGATTTGGATGAAACATTAGATCTTTTTAAAAAACAGAATGCATATGTATGACTCATTAACACTGAGCTGCAACTGTGTGTTTGTGTGTAATCTCAAATCACAGGTCTAGGAGTGAACGAAGTTATAGGTAGCCATTTTATAATGCAACCTGATATGCGTTCTGGTACAAGCGTTTACATCTTCCTCAGCCAAAAAGGTCATGGTTTTAAGCTGTGGTTTATAACTATGTAATGGACTGACCGCGTGGAGAGTTGTCTAAACTGATTAAATGCTAGCCATACGGAAATGCTTTATTAAGGCAGGAGAAACACATTTATAACCGCAATACCTCAAAAATACAGGTATTACTGACTTACGATTAAGCAGTGCTATTCTAAAAGTCTTGTAGATATTACCTAATTATGATAAAAGCTATATTATTTCATAGATCTTAACAAATGAAACCATAGTGTGTGCAACAGTTTCTCAATATGAAAACGCACATGCAACGGTACAGCTATAACTGGATTGTTTTGTAGCAGTAGGAAACACATACAAATGATACCAATGGGGTAGTGAGTGACAAAATGCATACAATGTGGAGCATAGTGCATGTGGTCTCTCTTCAGTAGCTTTCCTACATTTTATTCTAAGTATTCTGGTGGTACTTTGACATATGACAAGAGACACACTAGTTAACATTTTAAGCTCACCGGGCAAAAAATTAGTCACCCCTTCGCGCACGCACTGTCGAATTGTTAAGCCTCTAGCGGGCATAGCGGTAGAGTAAGATACTCAAAATTGGAAATTTGTGGTAAGAGCCTATGAGACCAATCTGCTGAGGTCATCGGTCCCTAAGCTTACACACTACTTAATCTAACTTTAACTTACGCTAAGGACAACACACGCACACCCATGCCCGAGGGAGGAATCGAACCTCCGACGGGGGAAGCCGCGCGGACCGTGACAAGGCGGCCAAGACCAAGCGGCTAACCCGCGCGCAGTAAGATACTCAACCGCACATGCACTGCCTATCTGTGAGCGTAAGGAAGTAGTGATCAATGAGACATTTATGTTTCAAGTGGACATTGTACGTAGACATGGGTAAATGTAAGAACGTGACAGAGTGGCAAAACGGGACAATCGTGTTTGGGCGTGCCCATGGCCGTACAGTGTGTGAAGTGCTGGAGTTTCGCAGCGTACTGTTCAACTTGTCTACAAGTAGTAGTGTAACGAATGTGGTCACGCAAGACGGCAGAATGGTGGGAGGAAAAAGATCCAGATTGACAGGGACTGGAGACGCGTTTCACGACATGCGACTCCAAATCGCTTTCAAACCCGACGGGAAGTACTGCAGACAGTGAATGAAGGTCCATGCCAGCCTGTTAGCGAGAGAACACTGCGACGGAAACTGCATGCAATCAACATTTGCAGTCGATCGCCTCGCAAGAGACCATTGCTTACGCGAGCACATAAAGACGACGACAGCAAATACATGATATGTATTCGCAGACCGGGACTCGACTCCGCATTTCCCGCTTTATGTGAGTCGCCGCTTGAACCTTTTTGGCTATTCCTGCACGACTCACGGCCAGGCCAAAACTTCCATATGTCGTCATTCCTGCGTCAGAACCTGTTCTCGTACATGCATTATGTAATTCCCATACAGGGGAGGACGTTTTAATTGCAAGCCGCTGCCTGATATCGGCGAATAGATACCATATTGCATTACCTGTGTTGTTAAGAAGAAAGATGCAATGTCCCTTCGAACATGAATGAATTTACTGCTGCTTCTGTTGCTAGGAAGGGACAAAGAATGCCAGTCTTAAGATGCTGGAGACACTGGGAGAAGCAGTAGTGGGGGAAGGACCATTAGGAGCACACTGCTCCAGTGGGGGAGGTGAAGCACCATTTTTGGCTCTTAAATTACCATCTTTATGATAACACCTGGATAAACACGAATGCTAGGGCGCTACTCGTCCACCATATTATTTATAAATTAGGGTCATTATAGTGGCAGTTTGGGCCATTAATTACAATTACAATGATAGTTATTGTCCATTAATAACATCCTAAATAGAAGAAATCATGGTCCCAGAATGGTCATTAAATTAGGCTAGGGCACCTTGCCGGTTTGGTTGTGAAAGAGAACAATACCCACCATTAAGGTCGT
This sequence comes from Schistocerca americana, assembly GCF_021461395.2. Classification (NCBI taxonomy): domain Eukaryota; kingdom Metazoa; phylum Arthropoda; class Insecta; order Orthoptera; family Acrididae; genus Schistocerca; species Schistocerca americana. Next base: position 426,121,290 of record NC_060130.1, on the reverse strand, counting down.
ACCGGCATAGATCTACTACTCTAATAGTTACTTAATTGCTAATTGTCAACTACTGTCCATTGTTTTTTTGTAATTTGTGAATTTTGTGCATTGCAGCCTCGAATGAGTTAAGGATTTTTCTTAGCTTACCCTCTAACCTAAAAGCAATCATGTGAGCATTCATGAAACTGATTTCAATAACCTGGCTTCTGCCCTCTTATCGTAGTGTAAAGGACACGAACAATACGAGACTGGAATAGAAGGGAGAACCGATAGAGGTACTCAAGGTACCCTCCGCCACACACCGTCAGGTGGCTTGCGGAGTATGGATGTAGATGTAGATGTAATATGTGTATTACTAATGAGTATGTCACAATCGCCGCAAACTAGTGGTCCTGCCTTTGAAGATTGAACCCGTGTGTCATGGGGCAGAGTGCCATTCGGGATGGCTGGAAGGAGGAGCGACATGGCCTCGTATATAGGAGGACATCTGTTCAGATTCCCGTATGACCATCTAGATTTACGTTTTATTTAATTTCCCTAAACGAATGAAGGAGATACTTCAGATTTCTGTTGAAAAAGGACAACTAATTCTCTTCTCCATCTTTCTCCAATCGGAGCTTGTAATTGGCTTCTAAACGACATTGGCGTCGACGAGATCTAAAACACTAATCTTCCTTCCTTCTTTTTTCTAGTTACGACTTCTCGTCGAAAGTCAGGATCAAAAATTCATGAAAGATAGTACAATTTCTACAGAGAGGTGGGTCATACATAGCATTTAATAATGCGGGATGTGTGCATGATAGTTACGTCCATTGCTTCGGTGAGGTGCGACCTTTAACATACAGCGACAGCAATATCATCTGTGGAGTAGCAAAAAACCAGTGACGAAGTCCTCAGAATTCCTAGCTGTTTTCTCCAAGATGTTTCTGTCAATATGCGCACTGGCAGCCACTTCCAGCTTGGCGTTCATTCAATACTGCTTAAAAGAGAAGGATTAGTGCGTTATGAGGTTACGCAGTATTCCAATCTTGTTCGTTGTGTGCGAAGGAAAAACTTTCGTTTTGTTTGTATTTTCAGTGTCTATGGATTAAGCTAGTTCCTTTTATAATACTTATGAGGGTCCTTTGGACAGTTAACAACTCCTCTGCAATCTCGCATTTCTTCTGTTGGGTGGTCATAGACTGAGCGTAAACATTCACGAACCTTCCAGTTCGTATTCATAGAGGTTGATTATTTAGGTGTCAAACAAATATGGCGTTAATACACTTCCTTGATGTAAACCTTTTTCTTCGTCTTCCATCTGCTTCTCTGACCTCGGAATTACAAACAGAATCTTTGATTCTGAAGGACATTTCTATTATTGTAGACTAAGAAATTGTCTTTCTATAGCAAGAATCTAAAAAACCACGGAAGATTCATGGCATCGTAAACTGCTCTTAGGACTTTGAAAATCGAACAAGTAATCTGGACATGCTGAGACAGCTCTTTATTTGAAATGTAGAATATACCTTGCCCTAATGCCAGCTTTTGCTGCTGTCAGGAGGAGGTCAATACTTTCTACGAGTCTTTGCAAGATTACTTTCCCCATTATCTTGGATTACAACGAGAAATTGAAGAGAGGATTTAGTTTCTAATCAAGTAGTAGTTAAAGATCCTAAAAAGATGCTCAGCAGCTTAGATAGAGATATGATAGTAGAAATTATGTTCAGAAGGTTTCTCGTATCATCTTGAAACAGGACCACAGATTTATATCAATGCAGTTGTGTCATTCTGTATACAACTGACCAATCGAAAGTATCAGTTAACATCACTGAAAGAGTTCATCGAGGCTAATATAACACAGTGCCATCTAATACCTGCACCGCAAACACTGCGAAAATTGCTACTTTTGTGCGATTTTCACAGAATGGGTTGATCGTCAGGTGCATGTACTGTTAGCCAATCAACAGACTGACACAATATTTAGAAAGTGCATTTTTTGTGCGAACATAACTTTTTTAAATGGAACAATGCCTATTAACATTAACAAACAAAGCAGGCAAATTAGAAGGTCACTGGTGTTTGTTGCAGAATTCTAGAGCGATGCGTTTACGAGATATCGTATTTTGAGAAGTTCCCGCAACACCACTTGTACATTACCTGTCGTAGGACACATTAAAGAACAACACAAGCGGATATACTAGTTATGTGGATTCTGATCAGTAATGAGACTACTGAACATCATCACACGTTGTTTTAAAAATGACCACCGGCTACGGCAATACACGCTTCGAAATGGGTCAAATGGCTCTGAGCACTATGGGACTTAACTTCTGAGGCCATCAGTCCCCTAGAGCTTAGAACTACTTAAACCTAACTAACCTAAGGCCATCACACACATCCACGCCCGAGGCAGGATTCGAACCTGAAGACCGTAGCGGTCGCGCGGTTTCAGACTGTAGCGCCTAGAACCGCTCGGCCATCCCGGCCGGCTACACGCTTCCAGTTTGGTATGGAACGACGGCTGCACATATGCTAAAATTTCAGCGGAGATGTCCGAGTAGGCTACAGTAATACGTCATTGCTTATCATCGGTTGTAGTTGGTATGTCCTTGTAGATAGCGTCTTCCAACTTTCCCCGCAGAAAATCCTGAAATTCTGCAGGCGTCAAATCCGCGGAAGGAGCTGGCCCAAAGTCAACGGGGATTGGCAATAGACCAATAGTGCACGTTTTGTCGGTTTGCCTGGTCACGATTGGTTAATCCGGCTTCATCTCTAAACAAGATCAGGAGTATCCTGTCTTGATGTCCATGCACAGAAGTTAACACGATTCTCATAATCGTTTCCATGCAACACTTGATGGAGAGAGATGTAATAGGGATGGAACCTATGTCGATGGAGAATGCGTAGCCGGCCGCGGTGGCCGAGCTGTTCTAGGCGCTTCAGTCCGGAACCGCACGACTGCTACGGTCGCAGGTTCGAATCCTGCCTCTGGCATGGATGTGCGTGATGTCGTTAGGTTCGTTAGGTTTAAGTAGTTCTAAGTTCTAGGGGTCTGATGACCTCCGATGTTGAGTCCCATAGTGCTCAGAGCCATTTTGAGAATGCGTAAGACACTTGCGTGGAATGTATGACTCATGTCACTTCCTCTACGATTGTGCGTTAGCTGACGTGCAGATCAACTGCAACAGCAACAAGAATATCAATTCCCCCCCCCCCCCCCCTTTTCTGTCGTCACTTGCTTCCTTCTGTTACGTTATCTGTGTGTTACACTACCACTCTACGTAACTGGTTGAAGAGGTTGATAAGTAATTGCCGAGATGGTTGACGTCTATTGGGATATCTCGCAACATACACCGTACAAGAACGAATTCCATTCTTCCTACACTCTCCATACACAATGACCATGTCGGCGTTTTCTGCATTGGTAAGTCCCATCGTCCACTCACGACCTACTGGTTGGACTGTCACACACTAACAGACTACCAAGTCGCCGTGCACTCAATGAACACGGAAGCACACTGTAAGCAAACATAACAACATCGTTCCTGGCAACTATGCAAGTTCAATGGCACAACCAAGCTAATTGGTCAAATGACTCTGAGCACTATGGGACTTAACATCTGAGGTCATCAGTCCCCTAGAACTTAGAACTACTTAAACCTAACTAACCTAAAGACATCACACACATCCATGTCCGAGGCAGGATTCGAACCTGCGACCGTAGCAGACGCGCGGTTCCGAACTGAAGCGCCTAGAACCGCTCGGTCACCGTGGCCGGCACCAAGCTAATTATCTTCAACATTTCACGGCTCTGTCAACAACTGTGTAAATATTTATTTTAATTTTAATGAATAACAGCCTCAGTTGCACTATTACCTAGAATTTACCTAGGTTTCAGTCGGGATAACCCAACCTTCTTCAGAATAACCGTATCTACCGTTTGTCCATAGTGGACATCGTCAAGCTAAAACTACAAATCCATAAATTATCGTCAGGCTATAAAACGAAGCGAAGTCGAGAACAGCGTTTGGAGGCACTCGCGGAGGAAAGACGCGAACGGAGAGGTATAGACCGCGCGCCGGAGCTCTCACCGGCGCTGGGCTCAACAAGAGAATGAGAGAGGCGGGAGAAGCGACCGTCGAGCAGCTCCCGCAGTCCTCCCGCTGGCTGAGGTATAGACCGCGCGCGGTCTATACCTTTCCGTTCGCGTCTTTCCTCCGCGAGTGCCTCCAAACGCTGTTCTCGACTTCGCTTCGTTTTATAGTCTGACGATAATTCATGGATTTGTAGATTTAGCCTGACGATGTCCACTATGGACAAACGGTAGATACGGTTATTCTGAAGAAGGTTGGGTTATCCCGACTGAAACCTAGGTAAAATCTAGGTAAACGGTGCAACTGAGGTTTCTAATTATTAAAATTAAAATTAGCACAACCAAGTGTTGGTGTGGAATCTTTTCAAAATACAATGTCTCGTAAACGACGTGCATAAGAATCCTGCAACAAACACCACTGACATACTAATTTACACAACTTTTAGTTTGTTAATGTCAATAGGTATTGTTACATTTAGAAAGATGTATGTTTGCACAAAAATAGTTATTACAATATATTTATTGGCTAACAATACGAGCCCATGACTACCAATCCATTCTGTGATAACAGCACATCGGTAGCACTTTCCGTATCCGCAAAATTTGCAGTGTAAGTTATAGGTGATTCACCGAATATTGTACGTAATATCTTTATTGGGAAATTCCCAGTGAAAGTAAAACATATTAATGATGAACGCGTGAAGAACGTAACGGATTTTAATTATAGTGTACGTCGATTATTTCTCGTAACAGATTGATATTTTGAAGAAACGTGTTTATTTAACACACGTAGTATACAAAAAGTCATAAGCCTTAAAAATAAAACCAGAAAAATTTCAAACATGCTTTTGGCGGCTCTTTACCGTAGTGACACACGGAAAATATGAAGGAGGATGGTTCAAATGGCTCTAAGCATAATGGGACTTAACATCTGAGGTCATCAGTCCCCTATAACTTAGAACTACTTAAACCTAACTAACCTGAGGACATTACACACATCCACGCCCGAGGCAGGATTCGAACATGTGACCGTAGCAGCAGCGCAGTTCCGGACTGAAGCACCTAGAGCCGCTCGGCCACAGAGGCAGGTATGAACGAGGAGAGGACAAAATATCACAGCGGCTTAAATGTAGATTTTCACAGTTGTAACGGACTGTGTAACGCGATGCAAATGGAGAATCCTGTCTGTTTCAGTTTGAACTGCAGTTAATTCAGAAACGGAAGGGTAGTATGTAACAGTAACGCGATGGATTTAAAGCAGGGTCTACAAAATGGTCTATGAGGATTGCAGCGCTCTCTCACTCGGCTGTTAAAGTCGTGCGCCTTTAAATGCATCAGAATTAAGAGGAGGAAAGTGACTATCCACATTTAATAGTTAACAAGGTGTAGTCATCTAAAGTCTGACTACTGTTCTAGCTGTTCTATTTTGATGGCGAAGGGTATGGCCAATTTTAAATATCGGAATGTTAATGTATTGCCGTCACCGTAACACAGAAATTTTCTCCTGCACCATAAGTTTACCAGTAATTAACTTAACATTGAGAAGAAAGTTGCACCAGCCTCACCTTCGACGAATAAATGCAGATAACCGCATATTCAGACGGCGAGATTTGTTTACTATGCAGTTCCATGTACCACTTTTTTATTATTAAAAAATAAGAGGTAGTTAACAGTAGACAAGGTCGGGACGAAGTAATGAACGGCCGAAAGTCAGCGACCAACGCTAACATAATTACCTAAAGTGGCCACGTTTCTGTCACTAGGTGTGCTCGACAGGACAGCTTATGATGGCAAGGTGGTCGATTGCCGAAATATTGTGCCCAGTGGACACTGAAACCCGACCGTTCACCCGTGAACAATTTCCTCATGAATTACACCAGGAGAATTTGAAGAATCACAGACAAGGACATACTTTTCGAAGCTCAATGGTACTTCCAAGCAAATAAAGTGTTCTTGACAAGTAACGCATAATAAATATGTTCGTAAGATATGATTAGATGCGGTGATCAGCATATCTTATCTGATCAAAAGTGTCTAGACACTCTTATGTAATGCGGAATTGACCACTAGTATCGCAAGAGGCGAAGCCACCTGTATAAAAGCAGGCAGGGACTATTGCGTTGATAGTAGACAAGCAGTAATAGCAGAATGGATCGCTCAGAGGAGCTCAGTGACTTCGAACGCGGGTGTTACCTGAGTCACCAATCCATCAGGAACATTTCAACCCTTCTCAAGCTTCCCAAGCCGGCTGCTGTCGATGTGACTGAAGTGGAAAAGCGAGGGAACGACCACAGCTAAACAAGACCGGGCAAGCTTCATGTAGTGGCAGAATGGAACCTTCGATCATTGCGGAGGGTGGTTATAAAAAATCGCATTAAATCAGCGGAAGGAATCACTCGTGACTTCCAAAGAGCTACCAGCAGACCAACTAGCACAACGACTGTGCGTAGGGAATTATAAAGAATGGGATACAGTGGTCGAGCAGTTCCTCGTAACCCACACATTTCTGTAGCCGATGCTAAGTGACGCTTGAGGTGGTATAAAGAGCCACGTCACCGGACAGGAAACGAGTGATTTGGAGTGACGAATCACACTATACCCTGTGGGAATCCGATGGAAGGATTTGGGTTTGGAGAACGCTACCTGCCATGACGTGTAGTGCCGACAGTGAAGTACAGAAGAAGTGGGGTTATTTTTAATGGTTAGAGTGCGGTTCCCTCGTTATGCTTAAGAAAACGCTGAATGAGGAAGGTTGTGATCACATTTTACAGCACTGTCTACTGCAAATACACTACTGGCCATTAAAAGTGCTACACCAAGAAGAAATGCACATGATAAACGGGTATTCATTGGACAAATATATTATACTAGAACTGACATGTGATTACATTTTCACGCAATTTGGGTGCATAGATCCTGAGAAATCAGTACCCAGAACAACCACATCTGGCCGGGCATGGCGTGTACAGGTACAGCTGCCCATGCAGATCCAACACAATACCACAGTTCATCAAGAGTAGTGACTGGCGTATTGCGACGAGCCCGTTGTTCGGCCACCATTGACCAGATGTTTCCAGTTGGTGAGAGATCTGGAGAATGTGCTGGCCAGGGCAGAAGTTCAACATTTTCTGTATCCAGAAAGGACCGCACAGGACCTGCAACATGCGGTCATGTATTATCCTGCTGAAATGTAGTTTTTCGCAGGGATCGAATGACGGGTAGAGCCACGGGTCGTAACACATCTGAAATGTAACGTCCACTGTTCAAAGTGCCGTCAATGCGAACAAGAGGTGACCGAGACGTGTAACCAATGGCACCCCATACCATCACGCCGGGTGATACGCCAGTACAGCGATGACGGATACACGCTTCCAATGTGCGTTCACCGCGATGTCGCCAAACACGGATGGGACCATCATGATGCTGTAAACAGAACCTGGATTCATCCGAAAAAATGACGTTTTGCCATTCGTGCACCCAGGTTCGTCGTTAAGTACACTATCGCAGGCGCTCCTGTCTGTGATGCAGCGTCAAGGGTAACCGCAGCTATGGTCTTCGAGCTGATAGTCCATACTGCTGCAAACGTCGTCGAACTGTTCGTGTAGACGGTTGTTGTCCTGCAAACGTCCCCATCTGTTGACTCAGGGATCGAGACGTGGCTGCACGATCCGTTACAGCCATGCGGATAAGGTGCCTGTCATCTCCACTGATAGTGATAAAAGGCCGTTGGGATCCAGCACGGCGTTCCGGATTACCCTCCTGAACCCACCGATTCCATATTCTGCTAACAGTCATTGGATCTCGACCAACGCTAGCAGCAATGTCGCGATATGATAAACCGCAATCGCGGTAGGCTACAATCCGACCTTTATCAAAGCCGGAAACGTGATGGTACGCATTTCTCTTCCTTACACGAGGCATCACAACACCGTTTCACAAGGCAACGCCGGTCAACTGCTGTGTGTGTATGAGAAATCGGTTGGAAACTTTCCTCGCGTCAGCACGTTGTAGGTGTCGCCACCGGCGGCAACCTTGTGTGGATGGTCTGAAAAGCTAATCATTTGCATATCACCGCATCTTCTCCTGTCGGTTAAATTTCGCGACTGTAGCACGTCATCTTCGTGGTGTAACAATTTTAATTGCCAGTAGTGTAGTATGAGGAAGGGCTCGGAGACAATGATTGTATCAACATGACCATGCACCCTATCATCAAGTAGCAACTGTGAAGCAATGGTCTGTGGGCAATAGCATTTCTGAAGTGGAATGTCACGCACAGAGCCCTAACCTGAACCCAATGAAACACCTACTGGAATATGTTAGAACTACTACTACGCTCGAAACAGCAGTGTCCAACAACAACACCTTCTCCGATTTCGGTTGTTTCGGAATATTCGATTGATACTACTACACATACACTCGGACACCTCATGAAAGTGTTCCTAGCAGAGGAACAGCTGTCAGAGTCGAATGGTGTTCACACCTCATAGAAATGCCCACTAATAATGTCCGGATACATTTGGTCAGATAGTGTATTCAGCTCTTCGTAATCCACGAGGAACTCACTAAATTAAATGTCAAACGTAAGGCTCTGAGCACTATGCGACTTATCTTCTGAGGTCATCAGTCGCCTAGAACTCAGAACTAATTAAACCTAACTAACCTAAGGACATCACACACATCCATGACCGAGGCAGGATTCGAACCTGCGACCGTAGCGGTCGCTCGGTTCCAGACTGTAGCGCCCAGAACCGCACGGCCACTCCGGCCGGCTTCAAACGTATGTCACTATCGGAAGACCGGTTTAGGACTGACGCTTCCTATAAGTAACTCATTCCACAAAATGTTTGTTTACTACGATGTTTTTTTTATTTTTACACTGGGCGTGTCTAACTTGACCTTACATACTCTTAGGATATACAAAAATCACTGGGTAGACAAAGATCTGGAAAGTCCAGGACTGTAAGTGATAAATACACAGAATTGTAAAAAAAAATGTGTCGTTGCCCCGCATCTGTTTGGTGAGGCGATGACAGTAATTTCTGAGGTTATGGTAATTATTACATTGATTGGCGACTCCATAGAGTGCTGTGTGCAAAACGATCATATGATAAGTAAAATTAGAAGAAAGGTCAGCGTTGGCCGTAATTGTGATGATTTATTAACAGCAAAATCACATAATGATCATCTTCAGTGCTTTAGCATACAAATTAAAGCTCGTAGGCACTGGTGTCTAGTTATTAGGAGTAACAGAAGCTACATTTGTTGGCAAGAAACTGATGTGATAATAAAGCCCAATGCTAACCGCTATTGGGATGGTGGAAGCAGACGCAGCCACAGACTGTCTGACGCTACTCTTTAATGTTGTACATTTTGTGTGTACATAAACATAAAGCACTGACAGGAAACCGTCACTCTGATAGTGACACAAACACCTACAAAACTAATTTTCTCGCGTATCAGAAGTGGCAAAAAAATGTCATCTTTGCTGATGAATGCCTCAGAGGTGCTATTACTCCAGAGCAGAAACGAAAGAAAGAAAGCCACTCTTTAAGCTGTCCGAATCGAATTTCGCTTTAGATACTTGGCTCAGTGTTGAATAAATGAGAGTTAAAAAAATTATGGAAAGAGGAAGCACGCGACGAACGATTACCAAAATACTACAAAAAGTAGTAGGACTGGAGAAGTGAAGATTAAAATAACAGTTAAATTGTATCTGGAACTACGATTTAACAAAAAAAAAAAAAAAAAAAAAAAAAAAAAAAAAAGTTAGAACTTAACGTCCCGGCGGTTAACGAAATTCTACTGGACAACTAAGCTCGTCGTGTGCAATGCTGCGGCTCCTTGTAGGTTTTCGTCACAAAGGGCCACTTTGCTTTTCTCAAAGCGGCTTACAGTGGTTCCCACATTTACTTTGGTGCTCGCTCCCTGGAGTAGTTTTACTGTCCGTTCCCAAAGTTATCGTCGCGGCTATTTGTCGCACGCCACCTCCGGCCAGCTACTGAATATGAGAGAACCAATAACACCAAAAATGTCAAACTTTGCACGCATTTCATAATAATTAATTACAATTTGATACTGCATATTCCCGACATACTTTCGATGGAACAGCTATCAATAAACAATAATTAATAAGTATATGTTTTTGTGTACAGTCGCAGTTTATTTATTTTTCCTACTGGCTACCGGTTTCGGTACACAGTACTATCCTCAGGCCATCCCCTGGCACACAGTAGTCACGCTAGGTTGCCAGGTAGGTGTGTCAAACACTCAATTGTATTTGACACACTTACATGGAAAATGAGCGGAAGACTGCGTGCCGCGCCGGCCGTGGTGGCAGAGCGGTTCTAGGCGCTTCGCTCCGGAACTGCGCGACTGTTACGGTCAGAGGTTCGAATCCTGCCTCTGGCATTGATGTGTGTGATGTCCTCAGTTTAGTTAGGTTTAAGTAGTTCTAAGTTCTAGGGGACCGATGACCTCAGATGTTAAGTCCCATAGTGCTCAGAGCCATTTGAACCATTTTTCACTACGTGGCTGGGGATAATACTGGGTACCGAAACCGGTTCCCAGTAGGCATAGTAAATACACTTAAGGCCCAGAGAAACTGGTATAGACATGCGTATTCAAATACAGACATATGTAAACAAGTAGAACACGGAGCTGCTGTCTATGACGCCTATGTATGACAACAACAGTCTGGTGCAGTTGTCAGATCGGTTACTGCTGCTGCTACAATGGCAGGTTATCAAGATTTAAGTGAGTTTGAACGTGGTGTTGTAGTCGGCGCATGAGTGATGGGACACATCATCTCCGAGGTAGCGATGAAATGGTGATTTTCCCGTACGACCATTTCACGAGTGTACCTTTATTATCAGGAATCCGGTGAAACATCAAATCTCCGACGTCCTACAATAATGGGACCAGCGACATCTGAAGAGAATCGGTAAGTCTGACAATAGTGCAACCCTTCAGCAGACTGCTGCAGATTAAAATGCTGAACCATAAACAAGTGTTTAGAAAACATCGTTCCTGTGAAACACAACTAGCTCTTTATTCACATGAAGTGCTGAGTGCTGTTGACAAGGGATTTCAGATCGATTCCGTATTCCTGGATTTCCGGGAGGCTTTAGACACTGTACCACACAAGCGGCTCGTAGTAAAATTGCGTGCTTATGGAATATCGTCTCAGTTATGTGACTGGATTTGCGATTTCCTGTCAGAGAGGTCACAGTTCGTAGTAATTGACAGAAAGTCATCTAGTAAAACAGAAGTGATTTCAGGTATTCCCCAAGTTAGTGTTATAGGCCCTTTGAGGTTTCTTATCTATATAAACGATTTGGGAGACAATCTGAGCAGCCGTCTTCGGTTGTTTGCAGATGACGCTGTAGTTTATCGACTAATAAAGTCATCAGAAGATCATAACAAACTGCAAAACGATTTATAAAAAATATCTGAATGGTGCGAAAAGTGGCACCTGATCCTAAATAACGAAAAGTGTGAGGTCATCCACATAAGTGCTAAAAGGAACTCAAACTTCGATTACAAGATAAATCAGTCTAATCTAAAAGCCGTGAATTCAACTAAATATCTAGGCATTACAATTATTAACAACTTAAATTGGAAAGAACACATAGAAAATGTTGTGGGGAAGGCTAACTAAAGACTGCGTTTTATTGGCAGGACACTTAGAAAATGTAACAGATCTACTAAGGAGACTGCCTACACTACGCTTGTCCGTCCTCTTTTAGAATACTGCTGCGCGGTGTGGGATCTATACCAGATAGGACTGGCGGAGTACGTCAAAAAAGTTCAAAGAAAGGCAGCACGTTTTTTATTATCGTGAAATATGGGAGAGAGAGTCACACAAATGATACAGGATTTGGGCTGGAAATCATTAACAGAAAGGCGTTTTTCGTTGAGACGGAAACTTGTTACGAAATTCCAATCGCCAACTTTCTCCTCCGAATGCGAAAATATTTTGTTGACACCGACCTACATAGGGCGGAACGATCACCACGACAAAATAAGGGAAATCAGAGCAAGCACGGAAAGATATAGGTGTTCATTCTTCCCGCGCGCTATACGAGATTGGAATAATAGAGAATTGTGAAGGTGGTTCGATGAACCGTCTTCCAGGCACTTAAATGTGATTTGCAGAGTATCCATGTAGATCTAGTAGTGTCAGCGTGCGAACCATTCAACGAAACATCAGCGATATGGGCTTTCGGAACCGAAGGTCCACTCGTGTACCCTTGATGATTGCACGACACAAAGCTTTACGCCTCGCCTGCGCGCCTCAACACCGACTTCGGACTGTTTACGACTGGAAACATGTTGCCTGGTTGGACGAGTCTCGTTTCAATTTGTATCGAGCGGATGGACGCGTACGGGTATGGAGACAACCTCATGAATCTATGAACCCTGCATGTCAGCAGGTGACCGTTCAAGCTGGTGGAGGCTCTGTAATGGAGTGGTATGGGACCCCTGATACGTCTAGATACGACTCTGACAAAAATGGCTCTGAGCACTATGGGACTTAACTTCTGAGGTCATCAGTCCCTTAGAACTTAGAACTACTTAAACCTAACTAACCTAAGGACATCACACACGTTCATGCCCGAGGCAGGATTCGAACCTGCGACCGTAGCGGTCGCGCGGTTCCGGACTGTAGCACCTAGAACCGCTCGGTCGCCCCGGCTGGCCGACTCTGACAGTTGACACATACATAAACAGCCTGTCTTATTACTTGCAGCCATTCGTGTCCATTGCGCATTCCGACGGACTTGGGCAATTCCAGCAGGACAATGCAACACCTCACTCGTCCACAATTTCTACAATTTGGCTCCAGGAACACTCTTCTGAATTTAAACATGTCCCAGACATGAACATTATTGAGTATATCTGGGATGCCTTGCAACGTGCTCTTCAGAAGAGATCTCCACCCCCTTGTACTTTTACGGATTTATGGACAGCCCTGCAGGATTCATGGTGACAATTCCCTACAGCCTAAAGCACTACTTGAGACATTGTATTGTATTGTATTGTATGTTAACCGGGGGCCTAGAAGCGACGGAGAGGCTCCGTCCCCGCCGTAGCCGCAGTGGTCCACAACCCCACGACGAGTACAGCAGTCCGCTTCACCCCTCCGCCGCCCCACACCAAACCACTCTTTCAGGGTTATTGTGCGGTTTGGCATCCGGTGGCCCCCCTCCCCCAGCGAACGTCTCACACCAGACGAGTGTAAGCCCTATTTCTGCGCGGTAGAGTATTGGTGGTGTACGCGTACATGGAGAACTTGTTTGCGCAGCAATCGCCAACATAGTGTAGCTGAGGCGGAATAAGGGGAACCAGCGCACATTCGCTGAGGCAGATTGAAAATCGCCTAAAACCATGCTCAGACTGTCCGGCTCACCGGAACTCGATACAAGTCCACCGGGCGTATTCGTGCCGGGAACCAGGTGCTCCTTCCCAATCCGGAAAGCCGTGCGTTGGACCGCACGGCTAGCCAGGCGGGCACTTCAGACATTAGTCCAGTCCATGCCACGTCGTGTTGCGGCACTTCTGCGTGCTCGTGGGAGCCCTACACGATATAAGGCGGGTGTATTAGTTTCTTTGGCTCTTCAGTGTAAATGGAAACTGTAGACTGAAATATATACTTTGCAATTTAATACTGGAGACACTATCGACAACAGTGCCATACTATTTACATTCACTTTCAGTGACCGAGGGCATTGGAAGCTGTGTATGATATTCCGTTCGTCAAGTGAAGACAGTGATTTACTCAATCTATCTATAAAAACTAACGACAACAACAACAACAGCAGCAGCAGCAACAGTGCACTGACTGCACCCCTCAGCTCCACGCACATCAGACTAATCATACAAAGACCACTTGACAGAAATACAGTACCAACTGTCGTTGACAAAGTCATTCGATACGGAGCAGTACCTCAGAAGGACAAGGAGTGCGAAGGAAATCCAACAACTCGTTGAGACGCTGGGACCGTTATGGTACAGGAGAACGTCGGCCTAACACAAGTAGTGCGTGGACGAAAGCTCCGTGGATGAACGAGCAATGCTATGTTTTAAGGCAGTACCATTGTTTCAGTGACACATACTGTGTGATCTGACCCCAAAGAATTTCTAGGAGGGTAGTCGAAGTCATTCGCAAACACTTCCCGGAAAAAATCACACACACACACACACACACACACACACACACACACACACACACACACACACACACACACAAAGAATTCCACAAATGACGCAATCTATTATCAAGAGAAAAATAGTGAAATCCTTGGTAATTTTGGTAAAAAGAAGTCACTGAATGGCAGTAATTTCTTCCTTGATATTAAATATACGTGGTGGCTGTAACTAAAGTTTCTCTACTTGACAGAGCCTCCATGAAAAACAAGTAATCGTAGTACAAAAAACTCTGTGGAGACCTTTGTGATGACATGTGGAAGAGAAATAATGAATAAACCACTGAAGAAATAAATCTTTATTTCCATGTGGAAGGGTAAGTTTTGTTAATTGCGTACCATGTTGTCGCGAAACAAGTTCTGTATGATCGCGAGAGACGCAGAGGCTAGTGAGTACGCCAGGACTTACCCCAGTTCACTGCTGTCAGCACCAAATCATGATAACGCGCCTGTGCTTAGCATACATTGCACCATAGCCTTAGAGTGAAATTAAAATAACTTTTTAAAACTTTGTCAGTGCTGCAGTATATTAATGTTAACATTGTGGAGTCTCAGAATGATCTAATGAATATGTTTTGCTAATTACATTATTTTAGGAAAATAGTAAGTGACGCTAAATAATGAAGCTAGGAAGCTAAAAATTGTTCAGAAAATGCAAATGTATGTCATAATCATAAGTTTCAAGTCTCAAATTGATCGGGGCAATATTTTGGTCAAAATTGGGGTTTTTACGAAAATTTGAGACCGCTAAATATTAGACTCAGGAAGATGAAAATTCGTATGTAGCCTCAGTTCGATATAAAAACATTAACTATGTAACTTAATTATGCGACCTCTATTAGTTTTCAACATATTTACTAAAAACCAAATTTGGAACGAAACTATCCTTATTCGTAATCAATTAAGTATCATTTGTATTTGTTATAGAAAGTTCTAATTGCAGCACTCGATTACAATGATGAAATAATACATCTGTACCAAGTTTCAAGACTTTATTTTAAACAACTATGAATATAAGGACTCAAAGAGGCAGTTCAGAGGACATGCTCTACTGTCGATTCAATTCTAAAAATTCTAACCAGCAAAGTTTAAATGCAGTCGAGCTAAAACTTTTTCAGTAGCTAAAGCAAACTTCACTCTAATTTTACAAAAATTATGAATGTTGTAAATTCTTGAACGACAGAGATATTAGAACGAAGTCTTTCGCAACGGCACTGATATGCAAAACATTCTCTGCTTTTCTTGCCGCTTCAATTCGGGAATTCCCGAATCGACGCGACAAGAAAAACAGAGAATGTTTTGCATATGACAGAGATCTTGATCAATACGCGTCCGAGGAAGGGGCCATTTAGATGCTGCTACCTGTGCCTAGAGCTATTGATAGCTGATGTTGCTTTCGGCGGTCTGCTGACAGTGGGGCAGTAAAAAGACACTCCGCATCGAGATATCAGCCTGTCCGCGACAGTCAAGCGGCTGCGTAGGCTGTACCTCAGGTGACGTTACAGCCAGACAGCTACCAAATGCGTTTTCGGTAAAATTAGAAAGAGAACTCGCGAGGACTATATACCGTCCAGGATCGCTTAAATTTCTCGAAAGTAACTGTCCGCGCGCGGCCCGTAATGTTGAAAAAACCGCATGGCAAGAGGCGCTATTTTCCACTTTTAAGGCTAGCAGTTAACTTTTGCTGATTAGAGTAAGGCCGATAGACCATTTTACCTGCAACGTCCTGTAGAGGTCGCCTCTGAACTAATAGTGCTGTTTCCGAAAGTTACTTAATTTTTATTATCACCGTCATCAGAAATATTATTATATATTATCCCTGTGAAGTTTTACTTAAAACTCTAAACTTTTATTTAAAGTCAGAGTTCCTGATCCCGCTGAGTAAACGGCAAGTAGGAACATTTTCTTTCAGTGAATACAACGAGTAATGTGGACCTGCAGACTGGAAATTATTGTCAGTATGTTCACCTGGCTGACCGCAAAAATAGTTTTCAGGCTCTTGTAAACTGCGAAGATAATTTACCCACCGCCCGACAATTCCAAGTTACAAACGGTGCTAAATGTGTGCATCTATGACAGCCTGGAACCACAACATCAATACCATTTCACAACTTTTCGCAGCACTTTTCGAACGGCGGAGCATGGAATGTTCAGGTGTCTTCACACAGCTCGTGCACTGCTTGACAGGCCCGGCCGGATCTACGAGGGCAAACCGGTTCAAATGGTTCAAATGGCTCTGAGCACTATGGGACTCAACTGCTGAGGTCATTAGTCCCCTAGAACTTAGAACTAGTTAAACCTAACTAACCTAAGGACATCACACACATACATGCCCGAGGCAGGATTCGAACCTGCGACCGTAGCGGTCTTGCGGTTCCAGACTGCAGCGCCTTTAACCGCACGGCCACTTCGGCCGGCAGGGCAAACCGGGGTTTCTACCCCGGGCGGCAATTTCAGGGGCGCCAAATTCATATTCTTGAAGAAAAGAAACCTTGTTTCACAAAACTCCTAGAATCCAGCTGGTCTATCGATTATTAATATGATTTTGAAATGCGTACCTGTTGGTTTTTGAACATTTTTGAACACATTCTAATTTGACTTCTGAACGAATCATAAGTTCATTTTTTAATGAATGCATACTGTATGTGATGTGTCTGCCAGGAGAGTCCCCGTCGCATCAAGAAATAACAAGCATTCCCGCAGACAAAAGGGGATGGAGCTATACAAAATGGTTCAAATGGCTCTAAGCACTATGAGACTTAACATCTGAGGTCATCAGTCCGCTAGACTTAGAACTACTTAAACCTTACTAACCTAAGGACATCACACACATCCATGCCCGAAGCAGGATTCGAACTTGCTACTGTAGCACGGAGCTATACGACCTGAGTCAAATAAACCCGAATTGGTGAATACCAATAAGCGTTGTTATAATTATTAGCGAAATCCATAGATTCAGACTACCAGAGTGGAAATAAACGACTAACACGAATCACAGGTAAGAAAGGTTACATATTATCTTCTCGGTGTATCCAAGAAAATGAGGTTTTGACAGAAAATTTTTGCCAGATCGCTACACTACTAAGGGCCAGTTGTACAAAATCCCGTTAGCAGCCGTTTAAGTTCTGTTCTCGGAAAACGCGTTGTACAAACACGTAATAACGACTAATCGAAGAATAAAAGCGGGATAATTGAACCAATGATTCTGGCAGGGTTAGTAAGTTTACCGGAGAATAAGTTATGACAATGGCAGGAATAATTATAGAATTGATGACAAGATCGAATGTTAGAACGAAGGAGAAGAAACAGAGACATCACACAAATTTTGTTTAAGAATATGACGATTCCAAATTTATATAAAAATTTCGTACTACTACTACTTTTGGATCTCATACTTCAGAAACTGGAGCATTCGAATGCAATGTGAAACTATTTCCTAACACACAAAATTTTGCTTGTAGTAGGCCTAATAGACGTTTGATATTGGTACTTTGTGAATTGTATCCCGTCGCGCTATTTATGTAAATGAGGTAGATAAAAATGACCATTTGTGCCAAAACAGTCTCGATTATTTGGCGTGTATTAGAACTGCTGCAATATTAGAAAGGCCTATTTCGGTTTATCTAGCAAAAATTGGCAAAATAGACGTAATAAAATCGAGAAACCAGTCTTGGGTGTATTAATTCATAGGCGATAAAGAGTGCAAATTTTCTGGAAAGTTTTTATTCTCCCGGTCACAAATAATCCCACCCAGTATTAATTCTTGAGTTTTTTTGTAGGAGGGGGGGGGGGGGGTAGGATGTCAAACTAGACTGGGAGTAGGAGAGGTAGCATAGGACAATTTAATTTGCACTGTCCTGAATATAGGTTTGATGGTTTCCATTACAAAATATACACGTTTGAAGTCCACAGAGAGAAATACAGAGATATGCTGTAGAAGAATGCTATATGAAGAGGCGTGACACTGCACTTTGTCACACTTAAGACCAAATAACAGGTCTTACATTTTCTCGAGCATGTGTGTTTCACACTACTGGCCATTAAAATTGCTACACCAAGATGAAATGCACATGATAAACGGGTATTCATTGGACAAATATATTATGCTAGAACTGACATGTGATTACATTTTCACTCAATTTGGGTGCATAGATCCTGAGAAATCAGTATCCAGAACAATCACCTTTGGCCGTAATAACGGCCTTCATACGCCTGGGCATTGAGTCAAACAGAGCTTGGATGGCGGGTACAGGTACAGCTGCCCATGCAGCTTCAACACGATACCACAGTTCATCAAGAGTATTGACTGGCGTATTGTGACGAGCCAGTTGCTCGGCCACCATTGACCAGACGTTTTCAGTTGGTGAGAGATCTGGAGAATGTGCTGGCCAGGGCAGCAGCCGAACATTTTCTGTATCCAGAAAGGCCAGCACAGGACCTTCAACATAGGGTCGTGCATTATCCTGCTGAAATGTATGGTTTCACAGGGATCGAATGAAGGGTAGAGCCACGGGTCGTAACACATCTGAAATGTAGTGTCCACGCTTCCAATGCGCGTTCACCGCGATGTCGCCAAACACGGATGCGACCATCATGATGCTGTAAACAGAACCTGGATTCATCCGAAAAAATAACGTTTTGCCATTCGTGCACCCAGGTTCGTCGTTGAGTACACCATCACAGGCGCTCCTGTCTCTGATGCAGCGTCAAGGGTAACCACAGCCATGGTGTCCGAGCTGATAGTCCATGCTGCTGCAAACGTCGTCGAACTGTTAGTGCAGATCGTTGTCGTCTTGCAAACGTCCCCATCTGTTGACTCAGGGATCGAGACGTGGCTGCACGATCCGTTACAGCCATGCGGATAAGATGCCTGTCATCTCGACCGCTAGTTATACGATGCCGTTGGGATCTAGCACGGCTTTCCGTATTACCCTCCTGAACCCACCGATTCCATATTCTGCTAACAGTCATTGGATCTCGAACAACGCGAGAAGCAATGTCGCGATACAATAAACCGCAATCGCGATAGGCTACAATCCGACCTTTATCAAAGTCGGAAACGTGATGGTACGCATTTCCCCTCCTTACACGAGGCATCACAATAACGCTTCACCAGGCAACGCCAGTCAACTGCTGTGTTTGTATGAGAAATAGGTTGGAAACTTTCCTCATGTCAGCACGTTGTAGATGTCGCCGCCGGCGCCAACCTTGTGTGAATGCTCTGAAAAGCTAATCATTTGCATATCACAGCATCTTCTTCCTGTCGGTTAAATTTCGCGTCTGTAGCACGTCATCTTCGTGGTGTAGCAATTTTAATGGCCAGTAGTGAGCATATCAGCCTCTCCAAATAGATGTATGCTACAAAATGAACATATTTTTGAAAATACATTTTTTATGTCGTATCTTAAACGCTCGAGTAGAAGAAGAGGGAGGGTGGGGGCGCCACCATCAAGTTTTTGCCCCGGTTCGGAAATATCGTAGATCCGGGGCTGCTGTTTAAAGACCGCACGTTGCGACCAGCATTCTCAGTCATGGCAACAGTAACTTCAACAATTTAGGACGCAATTCGCTGTCGGTCTCTCTCAGGAGCAATTCCCAAATCGCCATTTAATTCGAACTTCTGAATCATGTTGTTTAACCACGATGCGGAAAGAGTACATCGCCATGTTCCTTTCCTGCGTCGATACTCGCGAAGAGCAGCAGTACTGTTGCTGTTATTTTGATAAATCAGCTTTACGAGCAAAGGTATGCTTACCTTGTCCAGACTGCGCCTGAGTGCACCTGTAATATACACTGATGCTTGTGTTCCAACCCTACGTCGCCGCAATAGAAGCAGTGCCTAACGGTAAGTCACGACACTAATAGTACCAACAACGCAAATCTTGCTTCGTGCAGTCTGAACATTATTCCTATTAAGTTGGGTACCCAAACGGTAAATGGTTTTCCGTCTACACTGGCTCAAGTAGTGAAGGTTTAATTATAGTCACCCTATATTTAAGCAGGCTGATGTGTGATGTATTTCAATTCATATTCACACGTAAACGAAATGCTTGTCTCAATGCAGAGTGATTATGTTTAGAGCAAGGATATAGGAATGGTTAACGTCGAAATACTGTCAAGGTAATTTCATACCATTTTTTAAAGTGTGGTGTTTTTCACGAGAAAGCGTTTCGTTAGTGCGTGAAGAGCGTATTTGCTTTTCAAAGCTAGAAATGCAGCGCTTGTTGAATGTACCGTAGGACTAAATAAATTAATAAGTTTATCAGCAAAGTTATTACTCTCCCTATTGTGAGTGTGAATTAACAGCCTAATATCAACATAATGTGACTCGAATGGGACAGTCTGCAAGAAGCAGTCGAAGTGTTTCCTTCGACCAAGTACAAGAAAACTCGTTCGCTAACCATTCGTAGCCCAGATGCATGCAGGGTCTCGGCTCAGCCGGCATGACAGAAGGAAGCAGATGTAGCTAATTTATTTATTATTTATTACCGTTTCAGAAATACAAAGTATATGTATATCGGAACAGGATATCGATCGTAGCTAATGAGTTGGAACAAAAGGAAGGAAGATTCATGTTTAAAGTCCATGTCGCGACAACGCAGTCACAAGTCATCCAGCTAAGCCCAGGTTGGGGAAAATAAATAAGCAGTTTCTTTTTAAAGGAACCGTGAAAACATTTGCAGTTTAGAGAAACCACGGTAAACCTATATATGGACGGCCGGATGGGGATTTGAACAATCGTCCTCCCAAATACGAGACGATGCATGGGGAAAACATCACCTGAACTGATTGATGGATGCGGATACAGCATGCGTCTTGTCAGTAAATCGCATGCGGGATGCGGAAATACTGTCCTGTCCCTCGCCCTGCGGCTGTCACTGACATCGATGAAGGCTGTCCGTAAAAATATTGCCTTACTAGTAGACTCCATCGAAACCTTTGTTGTGTCGTGTTTCGTTGTTCGTATTTGACCAGTGTATGCATAAAAGGGCAGTACATATTGCACTCTAATTGAAAGGAATACTTTCCTCATAGTAACAACTGTGTATGAAACTACTAAAATGCTTTTTTGTTACCATACACGTCGTATTTTATTCACTTTGAAATAGTAAGTGGCGGCATTCTATCTGCTGCTTTTCGCTTACGAAAGGGTGGATGTGTTCCTTGCTGTTACACGAATTGTTACGTTTGGCACTGATTTCGTTGGTCGTTATGTATTTATAATATCTGTGCCAAAAATGCAAATTCTTGTGTAACGTACATACAGACAGCATATCCTCATTTTATGCAAGAAACTGAAGAGAAATTCTCCCCCTCCCCACCCCGCCCTCCACAACGTCACGGTTTTAATTGAATACCAGTAAATCCCCTGCTTCTTTAAAAATCGAACTTCCAGGTATAAAACAGCTTCAAAACAGCTTCAAATATCTCATTACAAATGAGTTCGCGTATTACACATTTGTCTTTAAGCGTGTGAGTGAGAAACATTTGAGGAAAGGTTTGAAATTATGCTTGAAGTTTGTTGGAAGTCGTTAAGGGCTCTCATTATGAAACACTGGGTGAATAAATCTGGTTAATTTGAGCTCCGTTTTAAACGAAAGCTGGTTTTTCCCGCCTCCAAATGTTTATAACGTCATATCTCCCGAACTATGTGTCGTACAAAGACATAATTTTGCAGGTACATTCACAGATATATGCAGATTCTGTCTGCTAACTGCGATGCGAACGGAGTTGGTAATAAAGAGGTAATAAATTAAAATCTCATGCCTGATGCTGAGATTTGACTGCGCGAATAGCGAGAATGAGGTAAGAAATAACCGTTTTTCCTTCGTAGGGGGGGGGGGGGGGGGTTATCAGGAGAAAAAGTTTCGATAAAGCTTGAAATTGTGTGTAAAGTTTGTTGGGAGTCGCGGAGTGCTCTCATTCTCAATTAGTGGACGAATAAAGTCTGGGTATTGGCGCGCCGTCACTTACATTGCTTCATGAAATCAAACAGTTTCCAACTATAATTCAACATATTATACCTGTTAATGAACGGATTAAGACTACATTCTAAATTCGGACAATAACTACGCGAAATAATGAAAATCAAATTTTTGTTGCCTCTGGAAGCAGTTTGATAGGCAACCTGCAACAGGGTTAGTAATCCAAGTGGAGTAGTGTATCTGGTGACAAACGCATTTCAACAGGTGTGTGCACAGGCCTGTGGCGTAAGGCCATGACCGGATCATCGGTACGGCTGAGTCGACCTGCGGCCGCCCTTTGAAGTAGGAAAAATGCCACTCCTACCCGCGACTGAGCCCGAGACTGCCAGAGCCCTAGTCTAGCGCTCTACTCGCTAGACTACTTTGGCCATTTGTATGCACAGTATCAGAACTATACATCCAGCAGCTGCGTCTACATACATACCCCGCAAACACCGTATGGTGAATGGCGGAAAGAACCACGGCCATTAAAACGAAGAAGTCGACCTTTATTATTCTTTAAGTATCAATGCATAGTTAAGTTATGATGACTTAATACCTTTACATCACAGAGTTGACGCAGTTTGACGAATGGGAATGTTTTTAGAACTGCGCGTACTGTTCTACCGCAGATTACGTCACATTGCACGTCCGGTTGTCTGACATATTGCTGTCGCACGGACAGTACATCATTGGTAGTACATGACGCCATGCATTTCGCTTAGGTATTATAGACCGCACGTGTGCGCACACGTGTGTGTGTGTGTGTGTGTGTGTGTGTGTGTGTGTGTGTGTGTGTTTTCCTACTCTGTAAATGCTGCTTTGCTGTGTACGTTGTCTGCGTTTCTTTATGTGACACACTGCATTCTTTTAGTTAGATAATGTGAAAACCGGTTGCTGCAACGTTTAGAAGTCGTGTTTCCAGAACGTGGTGGCTGCCCAACGTACTGGTTTCTCAAAGTGAGAAATCATGTTCTGGAAGAAGTGCGATGATTATTTGCGAGCTTCTTGCAGACTTTAGTGCACATAGCGCGGCCTAATTATTGTGGCCGTGTAATTCACGTGGACGACACAGTGCTCTGTGCTAAAGATGCACCTGTAATGCAGCGAAATTTGGTCGACTGCAGACAGAGCTTAACTGACCAAGGAAAAGGCGAATTTGAAAGCGCGGCGGGCGACAGAAAGCAGAAATGAGCTCTGTACACTCGCTTTACTCTCGCCAAGGAGTGATGTGACGTAATCTCCGAACTCTCCGTCTCCGTGTGCTCGTAGGTTCGACACTTCAGTCTCCGACGCTGCCGACTCGTCACCTGAGTCCGTTGTCGTGACTAGCTCAGAAAAAGGAACGAGTACACGAGATCGTAAGCATAACCACGTACTTGCAGAGTTCCAGTAAAATACGCAACCGTTTTGAAAAAAAAAATTCCTGTAAATTACTATTTATTTATTTCACATAACCATGATTTCGTCCTTATTGCCATTCTCAGGTTCAAATGTCACGAAATGCCCACCCGACCTGCCTAAGTGAAGCCGGCCGTTGTGACCGAGCGGTTCTAGGCGCTTCAGTCCGGAACCGCGCTGCTGCTACGGTCGCAGGTTCGAATCCTGCCTCGGGCGTGGATGTGGTGATGTCCTTAGGTTAGTTAGGTTTAAGTAGTTCTAGGTCTAGGGGACTGATGACGTCATAGTGTTTAGAGCCATTTGAATTTTTGCCTAAGTGACAGGAGCAAGTCATAAACTAATATAAAAACTGATGGGTTGGCAGTGAATATTGTTTTGTTTATACATATATTTATGTAGATAAATCTTTTTCGAAGACTGAACTTTGTTTTAATGTTTGATATCTATTCAGAGAACGTCTAACAGTTACGTTGACATAAACAAACTTTAGAGGCATTGCCCGCTCTGTAACGACAGTATCTGAAAACGTGACGTGAGGGGGAAGTGCAAACTCTAAATGGAGATTAATTATTAAAATAAATTACAGAAATGAATGATAAACTACGCAACTCGTTGTTAGCCCATAAATGCAGGTTGCCGTGACCACATGAATACAGAAATGGCACAATTTTTTGTCGCGGCAATATGGAGGTGACGCTGCTCTGTGCCTAGTTTTCGTTTGACGCAGCTCAGTTATCTTCTGGTGGTGGAGATGGAGTAAGCAAGTACACAAACATTTTGTTTGTATTGACGAAAGTTCTGTATATTTCGTCTGATACGTGGGATTTAGCGTGAAACTTATCCCAGATATCACTCCTCTAATGGAACTCATTTGCAATTGCCTGTTTTGCATCAATTAATTTTCGTCTTACCCCCTCCACAGTCTCGCTAAACCCAGCTTCGTTGAGGCCATCTGACCACGACAATGGGTCGTTTCGCCTTGTCAGTGCTACTTTGCAGCAGCAGGGTCGTGTACTCATCTTCCAACCTCACAGTAAGTCACAACTAGCCTTAAGATCCTTCATACTTCAGCAAAAGATAACGAGTCTAGAGTACGAAGTGACCGCAGCGCCACAGTTCTCAAGTTCGTCATACTCGCGAAACTAGAGTGGGAGCGCAGGAAGGCCGGTAGTAGCACTGATGTAACAGCGGCGCCTTGATTTGTGAAGTATGCAACCCGACAATTACACTCTTACTCGCTCCGTTTCTTACCTCCAGAGGCTGAGGACAAATATCATTGCCAGGGTTTGCGTGCGGTGTCACGTCCCTACCTGACGTTGTGAGAATGCCGAGAGACGCTGCTAGCATGTTTTCATGAGAAATATGGGGCGTTTTGGTTTAACTTTTAGTTTTATCAGCATTATATGGTGCGCTTGTCGTCGGTGGAAAAATTATGCAGGTAGGGGAACACGCCCAATAAATCAATCATCCGTTCTAAATTACCTAAAGAAATTGTCGATATCTCACGCTTTCTGAGTATGTGGTCTCTATGGTACAGTCGTAGTTCGGCGCATCGACAAATTAAAAAAAAAAAAAAATAATGGTGTCAAAATGAGGCAAGCCCGCGTGACATTGCGAGGATGAAAGTGGAGAATTACGATTAAAAATAACGTCATTTTTTAAAAATGAGTAATTGCGTTTGTACATGAGTAAAGACTGCTTGAGCGGAAAACAAGCAAACAAAAAAACACACACAAATTTAAGATTACCCGACTTTGTAAAATTTCTTTATATACAAAGACATAGTACAACCAAATTAACAAATATAGGGCGTGAATGCAAGGAATACACAATTTCAAAGAGAATGACACATAACGAGAAGAAACCGGACCCCAAAACCCAAGTGTTGTGCTGTCTCGGATAAAGCCAATGTAAGAGCGCTACGGAAACTCAGGCAGCCTCAGCCCAGGATATACGATTATGTTAGATGTATATTTCCATGCTGACGAAGTATACAGTGCAATAAAAGTAAACTCCCAAGGGGATCGCGCCTGCTAGTAGCCACAGATTTCACCCAAATTTATTCTATATGCAGGGCCTGGCCAGAAATGGAAGTAACATAAGTGGGATCTCCAGAAAAAGTAGGATTTTTGGCACTGGTAGGGGGAGGTATGAGCTATTTATTTTACGTAGTTTCCAGGCAGCGGTTGGCGCAGTGGGAAGAGTACAGAAGAGTACAGCGAGAGTGATGGGGGTGGAGTCCCTACGAGGAAACATTTTTTTTATTTTACGTTACTTACATTGAAAATAGGCCAAAGTAATTCACAATATATTGTACTTATTAACATTTTCATAAAAGGCATGAAAAAGAAAGGCGAAGGAAAATTGGGGATTGCAAATAAATTTCCAGGAAGGAATTCACGAGAACTTCGTCTATAAACTCAGATACTATTATTATTTTACAGTTGATGCATGCTGGAGTGATATTCGTCGTAAAAACAGGAGAATTTTACCGGCACCTTGCATACATTATAAACACAGCATTTTTAAAATTGCATGGTTGTTTTAAAGTTCCTATAGAAAAAACAATATTGACACTGCGTTCTCACAATATCCTCGAAAAATTCACGTGACTCGATCGAGAGCTAGCAAGCGAATGAGCTCCGTATTCATTGCTAGCGTTGCCCCCAGCGGCCGATGGGCCGGTTTTACCTGCACAGGGAATCTACTGTTCTCGTGCAGCTGCAGAGAGCTCCTCGAGGGTCAAAATGAAACTAACGGAATACGATGTCCGGTACACATTAATTACCGTCCCTTCTTAGAAAGTTATTGGCAGAGTCCTCGTGGACGCTGTATGTATAATTCTTCTTGGGAATTTATTTACAGTCACAAATTTTCCTTTGCATTTCCGTTTCGCTCCTTATATGAAAATATTAATAAATGGTATATATTGAGCATCTTTTAGGCTTATTTATCGAGTAATTAACGCAAAAACTGAAAATAAGAAGAGAAAAAAATGTCACATAGGGACTCGACCACAAGACCCTCGAATTACCCTTCTTTACTAATTCTGCTCCGCCACCGCTGCCTGGAAACTATGCTGGCATAAAGGACTCGTGCCTCTCCCTACTCGCGCCAAAAATTCCGTTTTTTCTAAACTCTACGCCACCTATAGTTCCCACTTCTGTCACTTTTAATTACGGCTATGCCCTACATATACCGTACATTTGGACAAAATTGGCGATGACGAGGAGGCGCGATCCGCTTGTCAGGCCAGTCTAACCAAGTTTGCACCAGTAATACTGCAGCAAGGGTGCGGACCTGACTTTTAGTGGGGCAGCAAGAATTTTTTTCAGTTGTAACTTCCACGAATGACGTTTACATGAAAACACCTACGGTACTGCCTGACACTATAAAAATTTCTAGGTATGTTCAAAGTTAAATATTTTAGAAGTGGTAGCAAAGATAGCAATAAAGAACGTCGACTTGAGTTGTAAAAAGAAATATTCTGTTTCAGTGATATAATCCTCCATAGTCGACCACGCGAAAATGCGTTTTCGTAATCGACAAGGTTTACTACTCACGGAATCTGACCGTGGCTAATCTGTAAAGAAGGACTGAGGGTAGTTGTCAGTTTTCCAACACCTGCATAAACTTGGGATACTCAAAATGCCAAATAATTCCCTTCGACCTCATTAAAAATAGTGAAGATTAGGCGGAAAGTGCGGTTTTTTTTTGCTTTCCCCGAGTAGAAAAGTTCATAGTATAAATATCTAGGAGTGGCACTAAGAAGCGATGTGAAACGAGAGGACCACATAAAATCAGTATTAGAGAAGGCGAATGAAAGACATATTTTTCAAAGGGTTCTGTGAAAGTGTAGTGCAACTGTGAAGGAAGTCGCATACAAGACACTTAGTGACACAAATTCTAGAATACTGTTCCAGCGTGAGAGACCCTTATGAAGTAGTAGACATGACAACAGAGATCGAACAAACTCAGAAACGCGCTGCTAGGACTGCAGTTGATCGATATATCCCATTCTGAAGTACACGGTGCAGTAAAATTAATGTGACCGCTGGTCAAAAGCCTGAATAACGACCTTTTGTAGCGCGGATGTGGAGCGATGCCGACCCCACTGCCGTTCCTAGTTGCCATGGGTTTCTCGCCTGAGGATCTATGGCGCGAACAGCCTGATCGAGGTGGTCCCACAGACTCTTGATTGGAGTTTGGTGGCCAGGGGAGTACGGTAAACTCACTCTAGTGCTCTTCGAACACATACGTACACTGCGACCTGTGTGACAATTGTCATTGTCCTGTTGGTAGATGCCGTCGTGCCGACGAAAAACACATTGCATGTAGGAGTTTACTTGGTCCCCAAGGATAGATGCGTACCTTTATTGCTCCATTGTGCCTTCCAGAGGACGAGATTACCCAGGTAATGCCACTAAAACATTCCCCAGATCATAAAGCTCCCTCCTCCGGCCTGGACCCTTCCGACGATTGTTACAATTTGCTCTCTCTCTAATGGAGGGTAGAATGTGATTCATGTGAAAACGCCACCTGTCGTCACTCAATGGACGTCCTGTTGCGGCACTGACGTGTAAATTCCAGCGAAGAACAGCAGTCAGCAAGGGTGCTGAACCAGGCGCCTGTTGTGGAGGACCGTACGCAGCCAAGTTCGCTGATCGGTCGTTGAGGAGATGCTGTTGGTAGCGTCTTGGTTCGTTTGGGCAGTCAGCTGCTGAACAACTGCATGTCTCAACGTCCGTACACACTTCGGAGCCGTCGTTAACCCCTGCTGGCTATGGCCCGTGGTGCACCACAATTGCCTCAGCGCCAATTGTGGATAGCACCATTTTGTCATGCACGGTGTACTTCGTCCACGGTCGTACGCGAACAGTTTACAGACTTAGCCGTTTCGGAAATGCTTCTATCCTTGGCCCGAAAGCCAGTGATCATTCCCTTTTGGATGTCAAATAAATCGCTCCTTTTGCCCGTTACGGCAACGTCTGTACTGTTTTCTGCTGGCACCCGACACTCCCAACGTTAGTTCTGCCGCCGGCCGTCTGTGAGTGGTTATTGTGCGTTGACGTCGGAATAGGCGCTAGTCACATTAATCTGACTGGACCGTGTGTAGCAGAAACGCTCGGGTAACTGAAACGCGAATCCATAGAAGAAAGGCAACTTAGTTTTCGTGAGACCGTATTGGGTACGCTCAGAGATACTGTGTACGAAGGAGACTGTGCGACAGTTCTGCTACCACCATCGTATATTTCGTGTAGGGATCAGCAGAGTAAGTTATAAAAATAGAGAGCGCACAGACGCATGCAGATAGCCATTGTTCCCTACACGAATGTAACAGGTTACGAAATATATAGTACAGGTACGAAACAGATTCTCTGTTCCACGGCACAGTGGATTCCGGAGTAATATACACTACTGGCCATTAAAATTGCTACACCACGAAGATGACGTGCTACAGACGCGAAATTTAACCGACAGGAAGAAGATGCTGTGATATGCAAATGATTAGCTTTTCAGAGCATTCACACAAGGTTGGCGCCGGCGGCGACACCTACAACGTGCTGACATGAGGAAAGTTTCCAACCGATTTCTCATACACACACAGCAGTTGACCGGCGTTGCCTGGTGAAGCGTTGTTGTGATGCCTCGTGTAAGGAGGGGAAATGCGTACCATCACGTTTCCGACTTTGATAAAGGTCGGATTGTAGCCTATCGCGATTGTGGTTTATCGTATCGCGACATTGCTGCTCGCGTTGGTCGAGATCCAATGACTGTTAGCAGAATATGGAATCGGTGGGTTCAGGAGGGTAATACGGAACGCCGTGGTAGATCCCAACGGCATCGTATCACTAGCGGTCGAGATGACAGGCATCTTATCCGCATGGCTGTAACGGATTGTGCAGCCACGTCTCGATCCCTGAGTCAACAGATGGGGACGTTTGCAAGACGACGACGATCTGCACTAACAGTTCGACGACATTTGCAGCAGCATGGACTATTAGCTCGGAGATCACGGCTGCGGTTACCCTTGACGCTGCATCACAGACAGGAGCGCCTGCGATGGTATACTCAACGACGAACCTGGGTGCACGAATGGCAAAACGTCATTTTTTCGGATGAATCCAGGTTCCGTTTACAGCATCATGATGGTCGCATCCGTGTTTGGTGACATCGCGGTAAACGCACATTGGAAGCGTGTATTCGTCATCGCCATACTGGCATATCACCCGTCGTAATGGTATTGGGTGCCATTGGTTACACGTCTCGGTCGTCTCTTGTTCGCACTGACGCAACTTTGAACAGTGGACGTTACATTTCAGATGTGTTACGACCCTTGCCTCGACCCTTCATTCGATCCCTGTGAAACCTTACATTTCAGCAGGATAATGCACGACCGCATGTTGCAGGTCCTGTACGGGCCTTTCTGGATACAGAAAATGTTCGACTGCTGCCCTGACCAGCACATTCTCCAGATCTCTCACCAACTGAAAACGTCTGGTCAATGGTGGCCGAGCAACTGGCTCGTCACAATACGCCAGTCACTACTCTTGATGAACTGTGGTATCGTGTTGAAGCTGCATGGGCAGCTGTACCTGTACACGCCATCCAAGCTCTGTTTGACTCAATGCCCAGGCGTATCAAGACCGTTATTACGGCCAGATGTGGTTGTTCTGGGTACTGATTTCTCAGGATCTATGCACCCAAATCTCAAGTCAGTTCTAGTATAATATATTTGTCCAATGAATACCCGTTTATCATCTGCATTTCTTCTTGGTGTAGCAATTTTAATGGCCAGTAGTATAAATATATTGTATATATAAATTTGCAAAACATCACGAGTCTGTGTCGAACTGTAATGATGAGGTGGTTTGTTGTCCTCTATGGCGAACGTTCATCAGAGACAAGGGTATCGTCAGGAGTGCCCATACAGAAGTGTCATAGGACCGCCCTTATTCTCTATATACCAGGTGGTCCACGCAAGCCTTACTCTGTAGTTTTATTTTTCTCGTATACGTTAGTGCAAGAAGGGTTACCCCGTCACTGCGGTCCAAACGGGAATGCACGTACAAGCGAACCTCCACCGACCTGTGCCACCATCTGCATGCGTTCTCCTTCTGATCCGCTCTAATAAGGTCGCCTGGCCGTGCGCCTGCAGTTCGAGTCAGGTCTTACAATCGAACAGGTAACCCGTGAAATGTACTCGAGCAATGACTTCACGAACATGATACTGATCTATGGGGAGACGCACCGCAATGCAGCTGAGGTCCGAAGGCTGTATTCACAACGTTTTGCGACGCGACGTTACCGTCTGCGCATGCTTCTAGACGTACATAGATATGTTAAAGAACCGAGGGAGTCTTCCAGGTACGACGCGTCGTGGAAAGACCAATCAGCGACGCACCCAATTATGCCCGAATGTTATTATTTTGCTGCACATCCCACGCCCAGTAGGCATAGCATAAATAAAAATAATGCGTATGTACAATGTGCTATAAACGAAAGTGTTATCATGCTACTGCATTTAGGTTGCATTATTATTTGTAACACGACAAAATATGAAATACTTCCTATAACGTACTTTACGTAGCCATATCAGTTTTATAATTAATTTTAGCCCATGAGGCGTAAACTGTCACTGTTACGTGCTATAGTAATTTTAAACATCTAGCATATTACAGACATGAGGAAAAGTAAAATAATTTCGTGTTACTACTTAGTTTCTATACAACATAAATATTACAAAAAATCTCGTCAAAACTGTAAACTTCAGGCGCAGCTCAGCTCATAGAGGGCGCCATACGCAAAACCGATGTGTACTGTGAAACCAACACATAATTTTACGACAGTAATGGTTGAACTGTGTAAGCATTCACTCGAGCACGAACAACTGCTACAATTCCGCACTGGTATGTAATGTTAACATTAAAATACAACGATGTGATGGAGTTATAACTTTTGTAAATCACATTGTAATATATGCTCTTGTATTTGTTTTAGCATTGATAATGACCTGACACAGGTCGAAATCTGATCTGCATTTTGAGTATACATGTCATATTAAAGCAACTTAATTCTACGACTGATTGCTGCTCTATCTAACCCAATAATATGGTCATTATTATTAATATTATAAAAGTCGTCATATCTCCCCTGGTGATATCTATTTCTCATCGTGATTAGAACAAAAAAATGGTTCAAATGGCTCTGAGCACTATGGGACTTAACAGCTATGGTCATCAGTCCCCTAGAACTTAGAACTACTTAAACCTAACTAACCTAAGGACATCACGCAACGCCCAGTCATCACGAGTCATCCCTGACCCCGCCGGGAATCGAACCCGGGAACCCGGGCGTGGGAAGCGAAAACGCTACCGCACGACCACGAGCTGCGGACAATTAGAACAAAGAAGAGCTGCAGCAGACATGGGGATATCGACGTCTTCGGTACAATGAAAATGACATCCATTTACGTCTACAACGTAGGTTAAGAAAAACACCATTTATGATATTCATTGCTCTTTATGGCAATCAAAATCAGGTATCGTTCTGCAGACGTCTCGAAAATAAAGTAACCGTAAATCTGGATTTTGTCATGTAGATTTTATAGGGAGACGAATACTATTTCGTCAATGACGCCACTGTCAATAGACACAATCTACATTATTGGGCTCCTGAAAATCCTCACTGGTTTCGACAGCATCACTTGCATGCGTTCGTGGGTGTTTACGTTTAGTGCGGCATTCTACGAGACCACATCATTGGACCAGTGTATTTGGCCCCCAGACTAACTCGTCGACTGAATCTTTAGCATCTCCTAGATGACATTCCTCTTCAATTAGCTGTTAGGCACGTACTACCCAATTATTATAGAGGGGTTAGGGAGTATCTGAACAATGTGTACCTCGAACTGTGGAAGGCGGTCGTGGTTGCACTCGATGGCCAGCGAGAACGCCTGATTTAACGACCTTTTATGTTTCCGTATAGGGCTGCATCAAAGGCGGGCTTACGAAATTGAACAGAAAAGTCCAGATGAGTCAAAAGAACGAATATTTCATGCTTGCGCTTCAGTATCTGCAGAAATGTTAACAGGTGTCCATATTAATACCGAGAGGCGCTTACATCAATGCATCCCACAAGGCGGACATGCGTTTGAACATTTGTATTATGAATAATCCGGTTATAATGATTTGTTAGTCTATAACATCGGCTGTCTACTGATGCCGTAGTTTACAGAATGGTGTCGTCGTTGAGTGATTGCAGGATACAAGATGACATAGACAAAATTTCTTGTTGGTATAAATGTGATGAGCAAATGTATAAAAATTTAAGTTAATGCAGATAAATGGAGAAAACAATCTCGTAATCTTCGAAAACAGCTTTAGTAGTGTACTGCTTGACACAGGCATATCGATTAAATCGACTAAATATCGAGGTGTAACGGCGAGATGCGCTATGAAATGGAAAGAGCACTTAAGGGTGTTTGTAGGGAAGGCAAATGGTCGAAGTCCGTTTATTGGGAGAATTTTGGGACAATGCAGCTCATCTATAAAG
Organism: Schistocerca americana; assembly: GCF_021461395.2. Taxonomy (NCBI): domain Eukaryota; kingdom Metazoa; phylum Arthropoda; class Insecta; order Orthoptera; family Acrididae; genus Schistocerca; species Schistocerca americana. The sequence continues at coordinate 426,088,108 of NC_060130.1, read as the reverse complement.
GAGACCGCGTATAGAACACTATTGCGACCCATTCTTGAGTACCGCTAGAGTGCTGGGGATCAGCACAAGGTCGCATTGAACTAAGACATTGAAGCAGTTCAGAGGTATGCTGCTGAATTTGTTACCGGAAGATTCGATCAACGCTCGAGTATTACTAAGGTGCTTCGCTGGAGGGAAGACGACGTTCTTTTCGCGAAACGCTATTGAGAAAGTTTAGACAACTGGCATTTGAAGCTGACTACAGAACGATTCTACTGCCGCCAAAGTACAATTAACGTAAGGAGCACAAAGAGAAATTATGGCTCGATCGGGGAGTATAGAAAGTCGTTTTTCTCTCGCTCTATTTGCGAGTGGAACAGGAAAGGAAGTGTCTAGTAGTTGTGTAAGGTACCCTCCTCCACGAGCCGAGTATATATGTAGATGTAGAATCAGGGCTCAAACCGAATCCTTTGCTTTCATTCGCAATATTTGTGCATAGCTAGGACAAATGCGTTATTAATAGCAATGTTAGGTTTACACGACCTTTGTTGGTTTCCGGAAGAAAAATGTTTGCAGTCACCGGGCTTCACCTTGCCCCTTTCTATACCCCTGTCTGCGATAGAAATACTGTATCATGCATCATAGCTGTTCTTGGAAAAAAAGGCTGGCACAATCACCTGCTCTATGGTGGTGGCAACGACCATGAGCCACCGAAAATAAGGTATTTGTGATAAATAACTAATAAATATCCAGTATTTTAATGAAATAAACAACTTAAACTTTATAAAAACAACTCACGCTTATAGCAACCATTCATACTGAGGACTGTCAATCTCAATTCAGGCATTATATCACCATCATATTTCATCACACTGTTTTAGACTATCCTATTCAACATTTTCTGTGCTAAAAACATTTGCGAATCTTTGGCTTTTGCTAACGGAAATGTAAAATCACTATCGATCCGTCAGCTAGGCTGCACTGTTTACAATCCCAAATTCAAAAAATGGTTCAAATGGCTCTGAGCACTATGGGACTTAACTTCTGAGCTCATCAGTTCTCTAGAACTTAGAACTACTTAAACCTAACCAACCTAAGGACATCACACACATCCATGCCCGAGGCAGGATTCGAACCTTCGACCGTAGCGATCGCGCGGTTCCTGACTGAAGCGCCTAGAACCGCTCGGTCACCCTGGCCGGCCCCTAAATTCGCGTTTTCACGTTTTACTACATAAGAAACTAGTGGTTTGACAACCTAGTCGACAGTTTTCTGAAGCCTGACTCAGCTATTTTTGAGAGTTATTAATGCGACTGACAAAAAGTGCAAAATTGCTAAGCAGGTATGGCTAGACCAGAAATGCAAAGATGTAGAAGCGTGCATGATTTGGGGACTGACAGATGGCACTTGCAGGAAAATTAGAGAGACCGTATCAGAAAGAGAAGCAACAACATTCAGAGCTCAGATGGCAAGCCTATATTAAGCAAAGAAGGGAAACCAAGATGAAATGAATATAGTGAGACTACATAAGGGAAAGTAACTTTAACACAATGTTGTGGAAAGGGGAAAGAAAAAGAAGAAGATGAGATGGGAAATATGATACATTGACAAGAATTTGACAGATCACTGCAAGATCGAAATCGAAACACGGTCCCTGAAGCAGACAACATTCCCTCAGAATTAGAGAGATATTTGGGGTACCCAGCCACAGCAAATACTGCGCCGGGTAGCCTCGCGGTCTGAGGCGCCTTGTCACGGTTCGCACGGCTGCCCCGTCGGAGGTCCGAGTCCACCCTCGGGCATCAGCGAGTGAGAGAGAGAGAGAGAGAGAGAGAGAGAGAGAGTGTGTGTGTGTGTGTATGTGTGTGTGTGTGTGTGTGTGTGTGTTTTTATCCTTAGAGTAAGTTGGTTTAAGTCAGATTAAGTAGTGTGTAAGCCTAGGGACCGATGACCTCAGCAGTTTGGTCTCATAGGAACTTACCACAAATTTCCGCACTGAACCTATTTCACCTGGTGCGCAACATACACGAGGCAGGCGAAATACCCTCAGAATATAATAAGAATCTAATGACTCCAGTTCTAAAAAGAACGTGCTGATAGTTGTGAGAATTACCGAATTGTGTATGTTATCGTATTGTGTGTTGCATTACCGAGCTGAAGTTTGGGAAACAGTGCGGCATTTACCTACACGAAATTAAAAAACCTATTACAAACATAAACCAGTCAGGGTGGACAGCTTCTTATGGCCCTCTAGCCGGCATTCGGGTTCTATCTGGGTCTGACCAGGCTTTGGTCTGACCCACCTCCCCGTCTCGCAAGCTGGCATGCTATACATTGCGCCATAAGAACAATGCCAAGTCATGTTTTGACTGCAAGCTGCCATAAAATCTTACGGTGTACGTCGGACGACGCAATTCTTAAGCAAGCAGCCTTGTAACTGTATTTCAAATGTCCACTGCGTAATAATTCACTTCTCGCACATTACCGCAGTGTTTATACCTCACATAGCTATTTTTATTTAATGAGGATATTATTTACATGCAAGATTGTGCTACACCACACTTTCTGAGGTGTTATTAAACAAACATGAAAGACAGATTGTTCTGTAGATCTTGCACTGTGAAGAAAGTTATAATCAGATAAACCTTTTGAACGTGTCGCAAGTAATATATACAGGGTGTTACAAAAAGGTACGGCCAAACTTTCAGGAAACATTCCTCACACACAAATAAAGAAAAGATTTTATGTGGACATGTGTTCGGAAACGCTTAATTTCCATGTTAAAGCTCATTTTAGTTTCGTCAGTATGTACTGTACTTCCTCGATTCACCGCCACTTGGCCCAATTGAAGGAAGGTAATGCTGACTTCGGTGCTTGTGTTGACATGCGACTCATTGCTCTACAGTACTAGCATCAAGCACATCAGTACGTAGCATCAACAGGTTAGTGTTCATCACGAACGTGGTTTCGCAGTCAGTGCAATGTTTACAAATGCGGAGTTGGCAGATGCCCATTTGTTGTATGGATTAGCACGGGGCAATAGCCGTGGCGCGGTACGTTTGTGTCGAGACAAATTTCCAGAACGAAGGTGTCCCGACAGGAAGACGTTCGAAGCAATTGATCGACGTCTTAAGGAGCACGGAACATTCCAGCCTGTGACTCGCAACTAGGGAAGACCTACAACGACGAGGACACCTGCAATGGACGAGGCAATTCTTCGTGCAGTTGACGATAACCCTAATTTCAGCGTCAGAGAAGTTGCTGCTGTACAAGATAACGTTGACCACGTCACTGTATGGAGAGTGATACGGGAGAACCAGTTGTTTCCGTACCATGTCCAGCGTGTGCAGGCACTATCAGCAGCTGATTGGCTTCCATAGGTACACTCCTGCGAATGGTTCATCGAACAATGTGTCAATCCTCATTTCAGTGCAAATGTTCTCTTTACGGATAAGGCTTCATTCCAACGTGATCAAATTGTAAATTTTCACAATCAACATGTGTGGGCTGACGAGAATCGACATGCAATTGTGCAATCACGTCATCAACACAGATTTTCTGTGAATGTTTGGGCATACATTGTTGGTGATGTCTTGATTGGGCCCCATGTTCTTCCACCTACGCTCAATAGAGCACGTTATCATGATTTCATACGGGATACTCTACCTGTGCTGCTAGAACATGTGCCTTTACAAGTACGACACAACATGTGGTTCATGCACGATGGAGCTCCTGCACATTTCAGTCAAAGTGTTCGTACGCTTCTCAACAACAGATTCGGTGACCGATGGATTGGTAGAGGCGGACCAATTCCATGGCCTCCACGCTCTCCTGACCTCAACCCCCTTGAATTTCATTTATGGGGGCATTTGAAAGCTCTTGTCTACGCAACCCCGGTACCAAATGTAGAGACTCTTCGTACTCGTATTGTGGACGGCTGTGATACAATACGCCATTCTCCAGGGCTGCATCAGCGCATCAGGGATTTCATGCGACGGAGGGTGGATGCATGTATCCTCGCTAACGGAGGACATTTTGAACATTTCCTGTAACAAAATGTTTGAAGCCACGCTGGTACGTTCTGTTGCTGTGTGTTTCCATTCCATGATTAATGTGATTTGAAGAGAAGTAATAAAATGAGCTCTAACATGGAAAGTAAGCGTTTCCGGACACATGTCCACATAACATATTTTCTTTCTTTGTGTGTGAGGAATGTTTCCTGAAAGTTTGGCCGTACCTTTTTGTAACACCATATATATATATATATATATATATATATATATATATATATATATATATATATATATATATATATATATATATTAGCATCCAGATTTTCTTTTAATGACTTAACGACAATCGTAGACCAGAACCTGCGTTTGACTCAGTCTTGGAGGCATGCCAAGAAGACCTTGAATAGAAGAAGTGATAGGTACAGTGGAGCTATTCCACGAGCGGAACTACAGTAATCCGCCGGAAATAAGAAATGTTGCAACAGTACGCTAGTTCCTCCTAGAATCAAGGTCGTTTTGCCTTCAGTGTGTGCCAGTATCTCTGTGTCGTCACAACTGGTTGTTGTAAAGGTGTTTCCTGTTACATTATTTACAGGACAGAGAAACATACTCTAGAGGTAAGCTTATTGCGACGGGTTATTGCCATAGATAACGAATTGAGGTGTACTATTCACAATAACGTGAAACTTTGAAATCTTTTTGTCACTTGTGTAAGAATATAGACTATGAAATGTTTGTATCAGCAAATATTGTTGGCTTTTTCCATGAAGGTTTGACTTTCCGCCTCTTCCGAAATGTCTGCACATGGGGCTGTTTCGACATGAGTACGTGGGGCTATTTCTGCTCTGTCAGATTACTAGTTTGATTGATGTTTTACTCCAGAATTCTAGAGAACACTTTTATTGTTTATTTTCAGATATTCTGTACATACAAAAGGAGAAAAACAAGTGCTTCATGGTCTGAGGAAGATATGAGACAAGCAGTAATAAGTGTTATAGGCAGCTCCTCTGGGTAAAGTGCCAGCAATGTGCTTCATGGTATATGTGTGTGTGTGTGTGTGTGTGGGGGGGGGGGGATAATGTTTACCTGGGGAAATACTTGTGATTTTGATACTGAAATACACTGGGCGGAACAGCCTCTTGAATGGGTGGAATAGTACCACCAATTTTATATATTGTAATTTCTGCCTTCTTCACGATGTTTGTTTAAAAGGAATTTCGACCTTATATATACCGGAATGTATTCACAATTAAAATACCGTAACAGTATCACACTGAGAGATTTTTTAAGAAGTTTCGTGTCAAATCATATAGGGGTTGCAGTTCAAATGAGCGGAACAGCCCCGTGGTACCCCAAGCAGGAAACCTGGATTCTATTTCTAATCTGACAAAAATTTTCATTTGTTACGACAGATTCAGTAAATTGGTGTCTTTGAACTATAACCAGCCGGTATAGAGGTCCGCATTAGGTGGTGGAGATAGGAAAGGACCTTCACTCACCCTCTACGACTAACAATGCCAAATCCGAAAATTAACATGACGACTCCGTGAAGATACAGGATAATGGCCAGGAAAAAGGAGTAATATCTTTGAACTATAAACGCGGCTTGCAGGTTGAGAATTTCTGAATGGATTTCACTGATAGCATTTCATGGAATTATACATTGATTAGATAAAACATTATGACCACCGCCTAACGCGAGATTGAATGCCTCCTGGTGGTGTTGCGGCACGTGGCGCAATAGGGAAAGAATGTAAGCGGAAGAGAGATGAATGGACAGTCATTATAGCAAAGACATGGAACTCACATGCCGAAATCCACTGATATAATCACATCGTTCAAACGCCATTGTTGAACATGGAGCTCCACATCACACGACCCATACATGTTCCTGTGTTGATCCAACGACAACGTCAGTTATGATTGCAGGGGACACAGCATCACTGAGTTTTCACCGTGGATCAATAAAACGTGTCACCTGTCGAATGAATCGCATTTCTTGTTACACCAGGTCGATGGCTGGGCCTTACACTCCGTCATCCAGGAGAATGGCTGCACGAAACATGCACCGCGCAGCAGATGTAGACCATTGAGGGCAGAATTGTGCTATGGGGTACATTGAGCTGGGATTTCTGGGACCTGTGATTGTAATCGAAGGCATCATGACACCAATGAACTGCGGACCACCTGACATTATTGCGGATCACCTTCATTGCTTCATGCTTGAAGTTTCCACCTACGGCAATGACATCTTCCAACGGGATAACTTTCCGTGTTTCAAGGACACAATCGTGCTACAGTGGTTTGAGGGGCATTATAGTGAACTCACATTGAAGTCTCGGCCAGCAAATGTGCCTGATCTGTACCTATTGAAACACATATCGGGCGCCAGCTGCGTGCCCGTAAATCACCATCCTGTAGTTTGACCTGTGCGTAAACATCTGGTGCCACAAACTTCTGGAATCCTGCCAAGGGCTTGTAGAATCCATGACAAGCAGAAACTCTGCTGTACTGTATTTGAAACTGGAACAACAGGTGGTCGTAAGTTTTGGCTCATCGGTGTATTTCATTTATTCATATGGTTCAAATGGCTCTGAGCACTATGAGACTTAACATCTGAGGTCATCAGTCCCCTAGAACTTAGAACTACTTAAACCTTACTGACCTAAGGACATCACACACATCCATGCCCGAGGGAGGATGCGAACCTGCGACTGTAGCGGTCGCGCGGTTCTAGACTGAAGCGCCTAGAACCGCTCGGCCACAAGGGCCGGCACAGTTGTTATTTTTGCAAAATTTCAGATAGCGTTGTTACGGTTGTATAATTCTATACATTTCTCTGTATTAAGACTTCGTTGTGACGGTCGCATCATTAAAGAGAACCGTTACTATGTGCGTTGCGCCACCCATCTTTAAACTGCAATAAACACCTAAAAGTTTCTCCAACAAATTTTCATTTTTGACGGTGATAGTCAGTGTCTGATAATGGCCCTTTTAACTGAAAGGCGAATGAACGCATTTTTACGTTTGCGGTTTGTATTGTACAATATTGCATATAGAACTGTTCCATCGGAAAATGACGAAAGTATTATTCCCTATAGGAAAGCAATTGACTGATGCCGGTAGGGGTTGATCTCGCAATACTTTGATACAAAAAAAAGAGAGACAGCTTACATAATAAGCTAATAAGGTTCAAAAATGGTTCAAATGGCTCTGAGCACTATGGGACTTAACATCTATGGCCATCAGTCCCCTAGAATGAGATTTTCACTCTGCAGCGGAGTGTGCGCTGATATGAAACTTCCTGGTAGATTAAAACTGTTTGCCCGACCGAGACTCGAACTCGGGACCTTTGCCTTTCGCGGGCAAGTGCTCTACCATCTGAGCTACCGAAGCACGACTCACGCCCGGTACTCACAGCTTTACTTCTGCCAGTACCTCGTCTCCTACCTTCCAAACTTTACAGAAGCTCTCCTGCAAACCTTGCAGAACTAGCACTCCTGAAAGAAAGGATATTGCGGAGACATGGCTTAACCACAGTCTGGGGGATGTTTCCAGAATGAGATTTTCACTCTGCAGCGGAGTGTGCGCTGTGGCTAAGCCATATCTCCGCAGTATCCTTTCTTTCGGGAGTGCTAGTTCTGCAAGGTTCGCAGGAGAGCTTCTGTAAAGTTTGGAAGGTAGGAGACGAGGTACTGGCAGAAGTAAAGCTGTGAGTACCGGGCGTGAGTCGTGCTTCGGTGGCTCAGTTGGTAGAGCACTTGCCCGCGAAAGGCAAAGGTCGCGAGTTCGAGTCTCTCTCGGGCACACAGTTTTAATCTGCCAGGAAGTTTCAGTCCCCTAGAAATTAGAACTACTTAAACCTAACTAACCTAAGGACAATACACAACACCCAGTCATCACGAGGCAGAGAAAATCCCTGACCCCGCCGGGAATCGAATCCGGGAACCCGGGCGTGGGAAGCGAGAACGCTACCGCACGACCAGGTAATAAGGAAGTGTTAACGTGGCTGATACGGCTATACGGTTTTCTGAACTCTATCCGTGGTATTTCGCCTTTATAAACTTCACACTGTAGCAGTGAACCAGGAGTTAACCACATACATGTTCTTGCGATGTGCCAGAATATGTAGTGTAGGAAATCACACAACAGGTAGTAGAGTGACGCTGCAATTTCGTTGAGAAATGTGTTAACAATTAGAAGTAGTTGCGATTTTCTGTCCTACTCCTTTCGCATTTTTTGCGAGGAAAAATGGCTGCATGGCGTGATAGCAACCTAATCCATTTTATCTTATTCTCACGATCCCTACGGAAGATATTCGATGTTGGCAGCAGAAACTTCACACAATATTCCTCCAGTACCGTTTCTGTAAATTTAGCTAGCAGGTAGTCGTGAGCACAAAGTCGCCTTTCTTTCAAAGATTTCCGTTTAAATTCCCAGAACATTTATTTTAAACTATTGTATGTGCTCTACCGACCGGTTACATTCTTGCGAATGCGTCTCTATTGCGCCACGCTTACTTGATAATGACCACAAACCCTGGGTTCACATTCTACAACTCGTCACATTTGTGTCTTGTATGCGCTTTCTTTGCAGATACATTCCACCCTCCCCACAAACATTCAAACAAATCTAAGTCTTCCATTCGACTGCCTTACTTCTGATTTTAGCTCTTCGTACAATTTCTTATCATTCTCCCTAAATACGCTGGCGTCTAAAACTTACGGACGAAAATATCTGTCGCACGATGTATCATTGTCAAGCAACATAGCTCGATGAAACTTGTAGCATACATAGAAAGAAATGCTATAGTATGATACAGAAGGTAACTGAAAGTAATACTACATCTACACCTACATATGCATCAACATCTACATCTACATGGATATTCTGCAAATCACATTTAAGTGCCTGGCAGAGGGTTCATTCGAACCACCTTCACAATCCTCTATTATTCCAATCTCGTATAGCGCGCGGAAACAATGAACACCTATATCTTTCCGTACGAGCTCTGATTTCCCTTATTTTATCTTGGTGATCGTTCCTCCCTGTGTAGGACGGTGTCAACAAAATATTTTCGTATTCGGAGGAGAAAGTTGGTGATTGGAATTTCGTGACAAGTTTCCGTCGCAACGAAAAACGCCTTTCTTTTAATGATTTCCAGCCCAAATCCTGTATCATTTGTGTGACTCTCTCTCCCATATTTCGCGATAATAAAAAACGTGCTGCCTTTCATTGAACTTTTTTGACGTACTCCGTCAGTCCTATCTGGTATAGATCCCACACCGCGCAGCAGTATTCTAAAGAGAACGGACAAGCGTAGTGTAGGCAGTCTCCTTAGTAGATCTGTTACATTTTCTAAGTGTCCTGCCAATAAAACGCAGTCTTTAGTTAGCCTCCCCACAACATTTTCTATGTATTCTTTCCAATTTAAGTTGTTAATAATTGTAATACCTAGATATTTAGTTGAATTCACGGCTTTTAGATTAGACTGATTTATCGTGTAACCTAAGTTTAACGAGTTCATTTTAGCACTCATGTGTATGACCTCACACTTTTCGTTATTTAGCGTCAACCACCACTTTTCGCAACATTCAGATATTTTTTATAAATCGTTTTGCAGTTTGTTTTGACCTTCTGATGACTTTATTAGTAAATAAACGACAGCATCATCTGCAAACAACCGAAGACGGCTGCTCAGATTGTCTCCCAAATCGTTTATACAGATAAAGAACAGCAAACGGCCTATAACAATACCTTGGAGGACGCCAGAAATCACTTCTGTTTTACTCGATGACTTTCCGTCAATTACTGCGAACTGTGACCTCTCAGACAGGAAATCGCAAATCCAGTCACATAACTGAGACGATATTCCATAAGTACGCAATTTGAATGAGACAAACAGAAATGACACTATTATTGAAAGACAATAATTACACTGTCACCGCGATTGATGATGGTCCCCTGGATATTTCGAAATGCGGGACATGATTCTTAACAGGCTGTGTGATGACCACGAACTGTAATGCATGCTGTGTAACGTGCTCCCTCACTGGTCAAAAGGATGGTAAGGAGTTTTTGTGGTAGCGCATTCGACAACTGCTGAATGGTCGCTGGTGCCTATGGACGTGCCGCAATACGTCTTCCGCCGGCCGGTGTGGCCATGCGGTTCTAGGCGCTTCAAAAATGGTTCAAATGGCTCTGAGCACTACGGGACTTAACATCTGTGGTCATCAGTCCCCTAGAACTTAGAACTCCTTAAACCTAACTAACCTAAGGACATCACACACACCCATGCCAGAGGCAGGATTCGAACCTGCGACCGTAGCGGTCACGCGGTTCCAGACTGAAGCGCCTAGAACCGCACGGCCACACCGGTCGGCTTAGGCACTTCAGTCCGGAACAGCGCGACCGCTACGGTCGCAGGTTCGAATCCTGCCTCGGGCATGGGTGTGTGTGTGTGTGTGTGTGTGTGTGTGTGTGTGTGTGTGTGTGATGTCCTTAGGTTAGTTAGGTTTAAGTAGTTCTAAGTTCTAGGGGACTCATGACCTGAGATGTTAAGTCCCAAAGTGATCAGAGCCAATACGTCTCCCCAGCCCACCATACACGTACTCTATGGGATTTAAGTCTGAGGAACGGGCAAGCCAGTCCATTCACCGAATATTCTCTCGTTCCAAGAGTTCCTCCACTGCGCAGCTTGATGCGGTCGCACATTTTCATCCATAAAATAAAATCACGGCCGAATGCGTACCTTTTAAGACATACAATATTGTTGATCAGTGACTGTGCCGTGTTCAAAGATTTCGAGGCCAGTACACCCAAGGAACATTACTCTTCCCAACACGATACCACCTGGACCACCAAAACGATCATGTTCGACTACGCTGGACGTACCGTAATAGGGTGAGAGGTGTAATCACGTAATGGACCCAGGGAATAGTCGAACATGATCGTGGTGGTGGTCCAGGTGTCATGTTGCGGGAAGGAAGCATGTGGCATCGACGTACCGACATCCAGATCTTTGGACACGGTACACTGGCCAATGTTATAGTTACCCTGTACTCCTTCCCCATGTACCTCCTTTCAGGGATGCAGTCGGCCCTGACTTCATTTTCAAAAATGACAATGGGCGACCGCATCGAACAGCGGAGGTGGAGGAGCCTTTTGAATGGGAGGATATTCAGAGAATGGACTGGCCTTCTCGGTTCCCCTAATTAAATCGTTTCGAGCACGTGTAGCATGCGTTGTGAGGATGTACTGTACCATGACCACATGCACCAACGACCATCCAGCAGGTGCTAACCGCACTGGAGGAGAGATGTGAAGCCCCAGCACAAGCACTCCTTACCATCCTTAATGGCCAGCGTGGGAGCACGTTTCAGAGCATGCATTGTCGTCCGTCATAATCACACACCCTAGGAAGAACCTTTCATATTTGTTCGTTTCATTGCGTATTACAGCTGCCAATATGAGTAACGTAGAAGTAAGTATCCTTGGAGTAGTGAAGCAACTTAAATCACTTAATAAAAGCAAGTCTTCTGGTCCAGACTGTATACCAACCAGGTTCCTTTCAGAGTATGCTGATGCAATAGTCCGTTCTTAATCATATACAACTGTTCGCTCGACGAAAGATCCGTACTCAGAGACTGGTAAGTTGCACAGGTCCCACCAATATCAAGAAAGGTAATAGGAGTAATCCACTGAATTACAGGCCCATATCATTAACGTCAATATGTAGCAGGATTTTCAAACATATATTGTGTTCGAACAATATGAATTATCTCGAAGAAAACGGTCTATTGACACACAGTCAACACAGATTTAGAAAACATCGTTCTTTGAAACACAACTAGCTCTTTATTTGCACGAAGTGTTGAGTGCTATTGACATGGGATTTCAGATTGATTCCGTATTTCTGAATTTCCAGAAGGCTTTTGACACAGTACCACACAAGCGGCTTGTAGTCATATTGCGTACTTACGGAATAGCATCTCAGTTATGTGACTGGATTCGTGATTTTCTGTCAGAGGGGCCACAGTTCGTAGTAATTGATGGAAAGTCATCTAGTAAAACACAAGTGATTACTAGCGTTCCCCAAGGCAGTGTTATAGCTCCTTTACTGTTCCTTATTTATATAAACGATCTGAGAGACAGTCTGAGCAGCTGTCTTAGGTTGTTTGCAGATGACGCTGTCGTTTATCGACTAATAATGCCATCAGAAGATCAAAACAAATTGGAAAACCTTTTAGAAAAGATATGTGTGTGGTGCAAAAATTGGCAGTTGCCCCTAAATAACGAAAAGTGTGAGGTCATCCACGTGAGTGCAAAAAGGAATCCGTTAAACTTTGATTAGACGATAAATCAGTCAAATCTAAAGGCCGTTAATTCAACTAAATACCTATGAATTACGATTACGAACAACTTAAATTGGAAGGAACACATAGGTAACGTTGTGGGGAAGGCTAACCAAAGGTTGCGTTTTATTGGCAGGACACTTAGAAACAGACCTACTAAGGAGACTGCCTGCACTACGTTTGTCCCTCCTCTCTTAGAATACTGCTGCGCGATGTGGGATCCTCACCAGATAGGATTGACGGAGTACATCGAAAAAGTTCAAAGAAGGGCAGCACGTTTTGTATTATCGCGAAATAGGGGAGAGAGCGTCACTGAAATGGTACAGGATTTGGAATGGACATCATTAAAACAAATGCGTTTTTCGTTGCGACGGAATCTTCTTACGAAATTTCTATCACCAACATTGTCCTCCGAATGCGAAAATATTTTGTTGACACCGACCCACACAGGGAGAAACGATCACCACGATAAAATAAGAAATCAGATCTCGTACGGAAAGGTGTTCGTTCTTTTCGCGTGCCATACGAGATTGGAATAATAGAGAATTGTGAAGGTGGTTCGATGAACCCTCTGCCAGTCACTTAAAAGTGATTTGCAGAGTAACGATGTAGGTGTAGATATTTCTTTCATGTACCTACTGTGCTATAAAGTAGCAGTTCTTTCTTCGTATGGTCGAAATTTCTTCGAGCTTGTCCGTGACATATCATCTAAAAGTAAATTGTAGCTTACTTAAAGGACTACAAAGTTTTTGTTTCCAAAAGAACCATCCGATTTTACATGTGTATATGTTCCATATGCCCATACAACGTTGGGGTATGTTTGGCAATTAGTGGTAACGGACAAAACTACTTTCATTCTCAAGTTCTTGCACACCATTGTGGTAAGTTGCTATGGGACCAAACTGCTGAGGTCAACGGTCCCTAGAATTAACACTACTTTATATAACTTAAACTAACTTACGTTAAGGACAAAAAACACACACACACACACACACACACACACACACACACACACACACACACACCAGTGACCGAGGGAAAACCGTGGCAAGGCGCCTAAGACCCCGCGGCTACCCCGAGCGGTTGCACACCATCGTATTTAAACATGTGACGTGCTGCAAATGTTCTCCACTAATCTAAAAATTGGGTAGTATCGGGTGGTTTCCACTGGTCAAAACTGTTCCGTAGCTCGTTTTCTGCGAGAATGGGCAGGATCTCCGTCTTTGCCTATATCGAAGCACAAGTGTTTACCCAGTGCCACTATGTTGGTGGAACTAATTAAAGTTTGTTACAGGGTAATCACACTGTTGAAGATCTAAAAACAGGGGCCCATCGCCGCTTACTGTCCGGTTCTTCCCTCGGACCTGGCAATGTGGCCTTGATGGTTGTAGCTGAACTGGGCGAATTCTGAGAGGCGCTGGTGGGACATCACTATAGGTTAGTGAGTCAGGACCATCTGGTCGCAGAGCTGAAACCGAAATCTCGACTCGAACAAGATAAGCAGTGAGTCCGTGGTTACATGTGCGTGGGACTGGCACTCTAAGCCGGACCTGCTGCTTTTCGCTGAGCCGTCGTCTTCTCCATTAGGCTATCTGAAAACTCCTTCAGATCTGTAAAAATAATTAAATCTGGAGGCAATGGTAGCATGGAAAATTGTTTAATGATTATCTGCATTGAACAGCACATTCCTTAAAGTGTGGACAATGTTGCAATTATTGCACTTCGCATCTAAGGAGGCCGGAAAAGAAACTAGACCTACCAGCCTCTCTTCCGTAAAGTACGAGGTATAGACTAAAACTACAACAGTCGCACAGAGATATTACCGAATTTTCATCAAGCAAAGGAACAAGCAGGCATTAGAATTCGATATAGTATAATTGATAATTTGCAAATTGTAATCTAAGTTATAGAACAGAGCAATAGGTAGTTTGACTTACCACTCTGCTTGACAGGCACAGATTTTGTGAAAGCGTTTTACTCAATTTCAGATAAAATGTATACATTAAATCCTCTTGAAACAAGCTAGTAATTCAACCTACGTTTATATACTGCGTATTATGTAAAGGAAGGAAAATTATGGCTTAACGTCGCGTAGAGGACCAGGCAATTTCAGACGAAGCATAAGCTCTATGGGGAGAGATAAAAAAGGAAATTGGTCGTGGTTTTTTTTTCGAAGGAGCCATCTAGGCATTCGCCATAATTGATTTAGGGAGACAACGAAAAATCTACATTTTGTGGTTGGACGGGGCTTTGAACTATCGTCCTCTTGATTGTGAGTCCTGTCTCTTACCACTGCGTCATTCGTTCGGTGAAGAGTATGTATACTTCATCCCACAAAAAGTAGGTGGCTAAAATTTGGATTGCCAGTCACATTACAGAGTGCACAGTATTTCTCAGAAAAATGTGGGGTACTTTTAACTGTCAGGGTAACTGGGAGAGTAACGCCACATTCATTTTCACTACGAAGCACGCACACTCAAGAAAACACACAAAGTCTGCTCTGTGCCATTTCTAGGATTTGAAAGGTGGAAGAGGTACTTGTAGTCGAGAGGCTGAGTCAAGGGCGGAACAAAAGTAAGAAATGCCTGAATATGACAGTGCTCACTATAATGACCTACTAGTCGACAGACTGACCAGCAACTAAACGCCGCGCGGGATTAGCCGAGTGGTCTTAGGCGCTGCAGTCACGGACTGTGCGGCTGGTGCCGGCGGAGGTTCGAGTCCTCCCTCGGGCATGGGTGTGTGTATTTGTCCTTAGGATGGTTTAGGTTAAGTAGTGTGTAAGCTTAGGGAATGATGACCTTAGAAGTTAAGTCCCATAAGATTTCACACACATTTGAACATTTTTGAGCAACTAAACGAAAGCAGGTTTCAGATGGAATGCCACTTTCGACAGTTGCTTCTTTCGCTGGGTAAATTTGTTTACTCTCAAGAAAACACGAAATTAACAGAGCAGAATGTTCACGGTCCTTAATAAAAATGTTTCAGTCTCGAAATTTGCACAGCGCGTGGTTTCTTTATCTTTTCCAAAAGCTTCCGTTTCAATGACCATTTGCATTCTTACAGTAAACAAGTGTACGAATTGAATAATAAACTCATTTTCTGTCACTTTCTCCTAGGAAGCTAGAGCGACATTCCAAAGGTCATTACGGTTTCTTGGCGCGGAATTAGGCCACTTTTCTCGCCCGGTCCGTTTCGTCTCCGCACATATGTTTTCATAGGGCTGTGGTCTGATGCAGAATAAATCTGAAATCAGACCAGAAATCTCGTTCTGTTCTGCAAACCGCTCTTGAATTACAGCTGACATGTATCCTGGTGACTGATCTCGCTATAAACAGAATAATTCTTCAGGATACATTCGTTGCTCAGATAGAAACATATCATTACCTTAATGTGACTATACCTGGTAGCATCAATGATGAGAGGCATCCGAATTACATGAGAACACGAATGTAGGCCGTAACTGCCGCAGACACATCGACCTTGCGACAGTACTGGCGGATATAGACAGCCTGAAAAACGGATGTGAAGCATCCTGAAGACTTGGTCGGATGCCCTTCGGCGGGTATATTAGTAGAGACGCAATTCTCTGTAAGTTAGAACGGCGATCAGAGTGCATTAGTGATGTTTGTGTTTAATATTGTTACCAGATCCCGTGGAATGTATAATTGGCGCGAACTGCTTCAGATGTTGAGTGATCACTGTGAAGGACGCGGAGCTGGCGTGTACCCGTGGGAGGCAGAATTATCGGCGCCTCACAGACTTTAAAAAGGGGTCACATTGTGGGTCTCCATTTGGCTAGCTGGTCGAATCGTGCAAATCCACATTTGTGGGGAATTCAAATGTTAGAGTGGCCCACCGTTAAACTGAGTGGGAGGGTGAAGGCACGCACATTCGTCGCCAAGGGTCCAGTCGATCTCGTCTGACCACTGCAAGGGAGGATCCAAGTGTTGTCCATCAGGCACATCGCAGCCCCTTCACATCTGCCCCTGCTGTCCCAGAACAAGTAATGGATTTCCTGAGACATTCTGTATCATCCCACGACATTAGTAGGAGAACAGCAGCAGCCTGAATAGGGAATTACCGACCGATGCGCAGGGTGCCGTTAACACCACAACACATACGGCTGTAATAAGCATTTCTGATAGGTGAGTGTTAACAGTCGTCAAGTAATTCGTGAAATGCACATTTTAGCAACAGCTGTTTTATTGGAAACCTTAATAGTCAACCGGTCTCGGTTTTAGACCACCATCAACGGATATTTGTCCAAAGGTAAAAACATAAATATAGTGCACATAAATATGTTAAGAACTTGTAAAGAGGTACAAAATGAACTTGAATACTTGCAAGGTAAATAACAGTCTCAATAAATAGATCTCTCATGCCATTATCTGGGAATAGACACAACTCAGGTATTTATATATACAAAGAAGAGTGTCAGTCTGTTTGTTTGTAATACGTGCAAATCTATAGTTGTATTCCAATTTTCATGAAATTTGCACACTTTATCTTAAAAATGAGGAAGATCACTGACTACATAAGATTTTGTAATCTGACTTGAAACATATACGTATGTAATAAACAGACATCAAAAAAGTTTTGCATCACCCCGGTTCCCAGAACTCCTGAAGGTAGACGTTGACTGTAGATATTGTATCACAGACACAGTCCCTCTGACTGTTGAGAGATGTCACCAAACCCGCCCAAACACGTAAACAACCATGCATGAGCAGCGCCTATTAGACGGAAGGGTATTCGACAGACGACCAGCTCCAGTCATTCCACCAGGAAGGAGGTACACGGCTCGTGTTGTCTATAGTTTAACTATGCCTAGACTATCAATACCGCGGCTCGATTGCGTCCGCATTGTTACTTTGTGCAAGGAAGGACTCTCTACAAGGGAAGTGTCCAGGTGTCTCGGAGTGAACCAAAGCGATGTTGTTCGCACATGGAGGAGATACAGAGAGACAGCAACTGTTGCTGACATGCCTCGCTCAGGCCGCCCAAGGGCCACTACTGCAGTGGATGACCGCTGCCTACGGATTCTGGCTCGGAGGAATCCTGTCAGAAACGCCATCATGTTGAATAACGCTTTTCGTGCAGCCACAGTACGTTGTGTTTCGACTCAAACTGTGCGCAACAGGCTGCATGATGCACAACTTCACTCCCGGCGTCCATGGCGAGGTCCGTCTTTGCAACCACGACACCATGCAGTGCGGTACAGGTGGGCCCAACAACATGCCGAATGGACCACTCAGTATTGGCATCACGTTCTCTTCACCGATGAGTGTCGCATATGCCTTCAACCAGACAATCGTGGGAGACGTGTTTGGAGGCAACCCTGTCAGGCTGAAAGCCTTAGACACATTTTCCAGCGAGTGCAGCAAGGTGGAGGTTCCCTGCTGTTTTGGGGTGGCACTATGTGGGGCCGACGGACGTCGCTGGTGGTCATGGAAGGCGCCGTAACGGCTGTACGATGAGTGAATGCCACCCAGGGGTTGGTGTTGGGTTGTTTGGGGAAGGAGACCAGACAGCGAGGTCATCGGTCTCATCGGATTAGGGAAGGACGGGGAAGGAAGTCAGCCGTGCCCTTTGAAAGGAACCATCCCGGCATTTGTCTGGAGCGATTTAGGGAAATTACGGAAAACCTAAATCAGGATGGCCGGACGCGGTTGGTTGGTTGGTTGGTTGTTTGAGGTTTAAGGGACCAAACAGCAAGGTCATCAGTCCCTTGTTTCAAATATGCGCCATTCCGCTAATGGGACAACCCAGTAAAGTCAGAACAATAAAACGGAAAAAGGGAAAAAAACGTAAAAAGACAGTCATGTTGGCATTGGTAAAAAACAAAATGAGGGAAGTGGGCAAGAGAACGAACCCAACACTATGCGGAAGCAGCATAGACAAGACCACCTGTGACTTAAAAGGTACAACTGCTAAAATGTAGAAAGTACGCAAGGGAATAGAAAGACTAACCAAGCCTTAAACAAAAAAAGGGTAAAACAGAGTAAAAGGGGAAGAAAAGAGAATTTCGGTCAGGGAGGTGAATCAGGAATCTCCGAACACTGCTTACAGTGGGAGACACCCAAACACTCACCGCCCTGCCCCAACACCAGAGAGAGATTAAACACCTTAAAACTGAGAATAAAAACCACTTTCCCGGAGGAAACCGAGAACCAGACAGACCATCCGGGAATCGTCAGCCAACATCAAAGGTGAAGTGTGGGGGAGCCTGTACTTAGCACGCAGACCCAAAAGAAGGGGGCATTCAACCAAAATGTGGGCTACTGACTGGAAGGCTCCACAACCACATAGTGGGGGTGGCTCATCACGCAAAAGAAAACCATGGGTCAGCCGATTATGGCCAATGCGGAGACGACACAGTGTGGTCGAGTTCTTTCGGGAGATGCGAAAGGAAGAACGCCACGGGCCTGGTGTCACCTTAATTGCACGAAGTTTATTAGACAGGGGAGTAGCCTCCCAAGAATTGGCCCATGACTGTACGAAGTGGGATTTATGTGAAGCCGTAAATTCGCTGCAGGAGGGGCTACAGAAAACTGGGGGTAAGTAACTGCTCCCCCAGCCAAACGATCAGCGAGCTCATTGCCCGTGATACCCACATGGCCAGGGACCCAAAGGAAGTCAATGGAACAAGCAGCACGGTGAATATCAGCGAGATGGTCATGGATGGCAGAGACCAAGGGATGGCGCGAAAAACACCGGTCAATAGCAAGAAGGCCACTTATCGAGTCCGTGCATAACAAAACGCGGTTGTGTTGGGACTGTTTAATAAAGGTAAGGGCCTGGGAAATTGCTATCAATTCCGCAGTAAACACCCCACATGTAGGTGGCAGCAGATGATTTTCCGTTCCAACAGAGCCGGACGCGGGATTGAATCGTCGTCCTCCCGAATGCGAATGCCACCCTCCGACCGATAGTGCAACCATATCGGCAGAATATTGGTGAGGCATTCGCCTTCATGAACGACAATTCGTGCTCCCATCGTGCACATCTTGTGAATGACTTCCTTCAGGATAACGACATCGCTCGACTAGAGTGGCCAGCATGTTCTCCAGACATGAACCCTATCGAACACGCCTGGGATAGATCGAAAAGGGCTGTTTATGGACAACGTGACTCACCAACCACTCAGAGGGATCTACGCCGAATCGCCGTTGAAGAGTGGGACAATCTGGACCAACAGTGCGTTGATGAACTTGTGGATAGTATGCCACGGCGAATACAGGCATGCATCAATGCAAGAGGACGTGCTACTGGGTATTAGAGTTACCGATGTGTACAGCAGTCTGGACTACCATCTCTGAAGGTCTCGCTGTATGGTGGTACACCATATGATGAGTGGTTTTCATGAGCAATAAAAAGGGCGGAAATGATGTTTATGTTGATCTCTATTCCAATTTCCTGTACAGGCTCCGGAACTCTCGGAACAGAGGTGATGCAAAACTTTTTTTGATGTGTGTGTAAAGGGGGAAGGTTGTTACCAAAAATCTCTCCAACTTCTTGGCCGATATACTTCAAACTTCTTCATTCATAACAAAAAAAATTAAATCTAACAAACGAAATGTATCATGGTTAACTAATTCCTGTCGCGAGAATAAATTGCAGAGGCAATTCCCACCTTGGTCATAGTACCATCAGACTTCACTAGATCGATGGACGAGAAAAAAGTCGACAATTTAACAGAAACAGGATTGCAAACTCTTACTTACTGATTAGTTGCCGTCGATACATATGACATATATGCTACAAGATATTTTAGTCCGTGTTTCACAGTTATTTTTATTATTAAAATTCACAGTGCCATACAACCGCTAAAGAAGTCGTGGATATAACACCAACAGAAATCACTGGATCGCGGACCAATCATAAGATCGAACACAACCCGAGATTTGCCAAACTGTGACAAACTGTTCGAACACTTCGTGTAATGCTCAAATACAGCCCAACCTGAAACAGTGAAAACCGAGTTGAAACAGTACAAGACGAATTCTCCAAAAACGCAATGAGACACTTCTAGCAAAATGTAACAACAGATGGCACAAGTAATCAACTTTTCACCCAGGGAAAGACGTATTCATTCGGCGCATTCCGTTGACACCCATTGATTCAAATATGCCCTTCTATTTAAAGTGATTGCAGTTTCCTATGCGGCTTGCATTCGCTGTAAGTATCAACAAGGCACAGGGCCAATCAGTCTGTGTGGCAGATATTAGACCTCCAGGGCAACGCCGGGCATTGCAGCCATTATACAGTCAATTCCACTATGGTAAGTTTCTACACAGGATATTTAGGATGCACTCAGTACTGATATCATTTAACAGCACAGTATATACACTAATGAGAAGGCTAGAGACGTAAGAATTGTCACAGTACAAACACAGAAGAGTCGGTCAAAGACATTCATTAAACCTAGGTTTACACTATAGGTGCATGCATTTATCTTTCACAGTCGTCCAATGGTCGCACGAGAAACTTCCAGACGACAGTTCGAAACTTGTATGATCGTGTCTGGAACTCCTGCTGTTGCTCCATGGCCTCACTGTTCACCCAAAGTTGTTGGAAGTGGAGGCATATAAACGGAGTCTCTCAACAGTTTTTATGCTTAGACTGACTTCAGAAGGTGAAAATTCCAGGATGGATTTACGATCCGCTTGAATTTTAATTCAGCAGCCTACAACTGCTCCACCTTTTCTATTAGCAAATTACATCTTGAAAGAGCTTGACCAAATGATACAGTGATTTCAAGGTAAGTGAGAACTACAGGGTCGGTGTGCAGTACAAAAAGTGTTCGAGTATCGAGGCAACAGTTACATATTCACAAGAAGATCTCTACTCTATGCGCTTCAACACGTTGGAATCTTGGTTTGTAAAACTCCGTTTACTTCTCCAAGAGCAATGCAGCTTATTTTTGCACTTGTATTTGTTTATTTTCCTTTCCTTCCAGTCATTGGTTTCGTCTACCCTAAAGACGTGGAAGGAAATGGAAACTGTTACTCCATGAGCACCTTGAACGAATACTGCCATGCTGATAACTCAGTATTCCAAGTCTGTGGCATATGGTCAATAAAATTCCATGAACACGCAAGCTTATTTTCACCACAGGAAAGTGTCGTTCTTACCCATGAAGGATGATGTGAGTGCATGATGGCTGTTGCGTGTGTGTAACATCACTGTAACTTTTCAAGTAACCATCGCAAAACAGCAGTCTCAGTCGACGTGGACGTGCAGGTGCGTCTCATCAACATCTTACAAACTTTGAGCAAGGTCAAATCATTGTCATGAAGGACATAAAAACTTCATACCGGGTGATATAGGTTCGTAGGCTTCCACGGCCGGTTTCGTTTTGAACGAAAATTTTGGATATTGGGTAGCATCATTGTACTGGGTGGTTATAATTAAAGTGCAGCTACTCACGGAGGTACAATGTGGGCTATAATTATCGAATAGCAGCGAAACTTAGTAGATATGCTAATGCGTTCATACGGAACCGATTTACGTTGGAAAAAAATAGTTCCAATTTTGGCCACCGGGTGCAAATCTGGCGTTGTACGGCTTTTCGTCGACGTCTCCAGTACTCATTTTGAACAAATTGTGTAAGCGGCAGTTACTAATAAATTCAACATTATGCCTTTCTTACTTGTTAAACCTGTTTTGCCCAAGTACAGTTCTAATCCATTAAATATGGAAACATTTCTATATGTCTTCCTTGCAGAGCGTCAGATTTGCAGCTGATGTTTAAAATAGGAACTAATTTTTTTCCATTGTAAATCGGTTCCACATTTGCGCATTAGAGTATCTACCAAGTTTCAAATGCTCAAATGTGTGTGACTTCCCAAGGGACCTAACTGCTGAGGTCATCGGTCCCTAGACTTACACACTATTTAAACTAACTTATGCTAAGAACACCACACACACACACACACACACACACACACACACACACACACGCAAGCGCGCGCCCGAGGGAGGACTCGAACCTCCGGCAGGAGGGGCTGCGCAATTCGTGACATGGTGCCTCAAACCGCGCGGCCACTCCGCGCGGCTCTGCTAAGTTTCACTGCTACACGATAATTACAGTCCACATTGGAAAACCGTTGTTAACTGCACTTTAGTGACAACCAGCTAGTGTGAAGTTTCCATGTTCTTCATGACAGTGATTTTACCTTTTTCAAAATCTGTAAGATATCGGGAAGATGCACGTGCACTGGGACTGCTGTGTACCGATTATTTGAAAAGTTGCAGTAATATTACACACACGCAATAGCCAGCATTCACTCACAACATTCTCCATCTGTAAGAATGACACTCTCCTGTGCTGAAAATAAGGTCACATTTTCATGAAATTTTGTAGAACATATGCCGCAGGCTTGGAAATACTGGGTTAGCAGTGTCGCAATACTCGGTCGAGGTGTTCATGGAGTAACAGTTTCCATTTCCATATGCGTATATAGAGCAGATGAAAGCAATGACTTGAAGTGAAGGAAAATAAACAGGAGTGTAAAAATAAGCTGCAGTGTTCTTGGTGAAGAAAACAGTTTTAAAAACCAAGAGTCCAATGTATTTGAAGCGGATAAAGTAGAGACCTTGTTGTGAACACCTTACTGCAGCCTTATGATTCGAATCACTTGTCTTCTGCTACACACTTCTGATGCTGTCACTTATCTTGAAATTACTGCTCCGTTTGGTAAAGTTCCTCCAAGATGTAATTCACTCATAGAAAACGTAGAACACTTCTAAGCGGCTGGATTACTATTCTAGAGGTCATTAACTCCATCCTAAATGCTTTTACGTTCAGTAGTCAGTCTAAGCCTTAAAAACAACTGAGAAACCCTGCTTACGTGCCTCCACTTCCAACAACTATGATGACCTGCGAGACCGCAGAGCAACAGAGGAATTTCAGATACGCTCACAAAAGCTTGAGACTATCATCTGGGTGCTTCTCGTACGAGCTGTGTAGGGTACATTGAACAGCTGTATAAAGCAAATGAAAACTTTGATCCTTGATGACATGTGCACGCAGAATCGTCCCCTTTGGGCACCAGAATTTTGTGGGCTGGGATAATTGCTGGCAAACTGGATTTAACATGAGCAGTTCTTGCTTCTAAACACGGGTTCGATCTTCATGTTGTCATAGTTAGGTCTGTAAATAGTCTGAGAGACAGCTGAGACGTGTAGGAAAGTTGTAGACAAACCAGTAGTGCGGGTACGCACAGTCCTTTGTTCAATCATTAAACTTGATTCATTCACGATTATGAACAAGTATTTAATTCTTCCCTCCGACTGGTACAGATATTCGAGAGCAGTTTCTGCCTGACGTAATATTCCGCACTGAGCGGCACGCGTAGTCACGGCCGGTGGCGCAGAGCCGAGCTGCTTACACAGGGGAGCACTGACACGGCGCGCTGGCTCGGCGATGGCGGCTGAGGCAGCGGGTGACACCGGCAGAAGGTCACGGTGCTGCTCACAGTCTGACTCCCAACTCCTGACTCGACGCTGGCAATAGCGAACGATCCCGACCAGGCGGCGACTGGAGCGGTGTTGGTTGCCCGGGCTGAACGGACTCGCAGTGGTCTTTCCTTCGCGGCCCGGTGGCGGCCCCGTTACGACGACGGTGCAAACGGACACAGACCAGGCTTCACTTACTGCCCAGCCGGCCTAACGATGAAGAGCTGGTATGGCCGTGGTTAAATAAAGCTTGTTAGTCTCTCTCGCCGAATTATCTGGAGTGAAGGCAATGACCAGCGGTCTTAATTGGCAGTGGGTGGAGCTGCAGTTCTTCCCGGTTACCGGCCTGGTTTCGTCACACGGCCAGCAGTGATGCGGAAGTTGTAGACGTCCAGTAGGTTCGAAGGTCGCTGACCGGTATCTGGCTGTCTCCATTCTGTGGCCACACTGCAATTCTGGGCTCTGATTTCTGCATCAAGTTCTCCTGTAGTTTTGTCCGTTACCACTAATTGCCAAACATACCCCAACGTTGTATGGGCATATGGAACATATACACATGTAAAATCGGATGGTTCTTTTGGAAACAAAAACTTTGTAGTCCTTTAAGTAAGCTACAATTTACCTCAAGTTTTTATCTTCATTGCTGTAGAAGATATAGTTTTTCTAAATCGGATTAATCTTTATGAGACACCCAATATTACGAGGGAGTATCAAATATGAATCGGAATTTAAATCTGGAGACTGTGGTTGTGGACTGAAACGGGAGCAACCTTGGCAGGATGTTGGTAGTGATGTCTCGAACAGCATTATGATGCCACAGTTAGGGAGACGCGGCAGCTCCAGCCAGGCCACCGCGTGTGACCAAGAGGTGCCAGAGTCCGTTGCGAAGCGCACAGTCTTTATATTTCTCACCAAAGAAGGTAAAATCCTGCAGAAATTGAAGAGCCTCCGTGTACAGTTTAGACAAGAAACCCTTTCGCAGACCCAAGTGTAAGGATGGCATGAGACGTTTGTTGCAGGTCGGGTAGTTGTGGAAAACCAACCCCACCAAAGACGACCACAGATGAGCATCTCGTGCCTTACAGGACCTTATTGCAAAAGATCGACGTACAAACCTTCCCGAAATGGGCTTTGGCGGTAGGAATAAGCTATAGAAGTGCTAAAGCTATCGTCACTGATGATTCTTTTGCACGACAATGCAGAGCCGCACTCTGCTGCTTTAACGAGGAAGAAACCGGGGGAAAATCACTCGACAACTCTGGAACTTTCTCCTTACAGTTCAAATTCATCAACCTGCGACTAACACACGTTTGAACCGCTGAAGGAAGAGCTTTGAGAAACCGGATTAATGAGCGGTAGAGAAGCTAGAGCGCAATAGGCTGCACACATGTCTCTCTCATTTCTTCAAGGATAGCATCAAAAAGTGGCCAGTTCGACGGGAAACGTGTTCAGCGAAGTCAGGAGACTATTTAGATAATTGAGGTAGGTGTATTTTTGTTTTGGTTGATTCAATAAACTTTACAGTAAGCGAGTGTGGTTCATATTGGATCTCTCCTCGTATTAGGCTCTGTTATCAAGCCGTACGTAGTAAGAAAAGAATAGCTTCTTGAACTGATAATATTTCAGCTGTGAAATGCTAATTTTCCTTAGGTAAAGCACATCTTCCCATGGTGTTAGTGAGGAGAATAGGGGCTATGAAACGAGAGAAAGTTTAGATTCTTTTATTAAAAAACAGATGTAGTAGCCTTTGAAATGCTTTAAATATGTTAGGCAACTCCTTTTATAGATCTATAAAGAAGAAGAAGAATAAGAAGAAAAGAGTATAAAACAACAACAATATATGGTGTCGCTTAATTGTGGCACAACGAACAAACGGTGCAAAGTATGTTAAGATATAAGCAATAACGCTTTAAAATAAAATAGGGAGTTTCTAAAACTATATTTTAATTGGGTCGGTGTTATATGAGACTGGAAAAAGGTTTTTTATACGAATACAACAGTGTCGTGTATAATATTCCATGGACCCCGAAGTTTTTAAAGACGAGTGAAAAATCAGTACGTATGTCTCTCTTTCATCACAATTTATTAATGTTTAAATATTACGATGTGTGTCACATTTCACACAGTTTGAAAGAGAGAGAAATACTACAGCTCTAAAGCAGAAAATACTGATAAGCGAGTGACTGACATAATTAAATTAGGCCTCAAAGCAAACAGGGAAATTCGTTTTCTGACTATTTTTTCAAACTGATTCACTTGTGAAACTTTGCTCCTTATCTTCGCGTTTATGTCTGACTTCTCATTATCTTGACTATTTCTACAGTGGTTATATGATGAAAACTTCGTTTCCGTATGGTGTATCGTACCTTGAGGAGTTGAAATATTGTGATCCGATTTAAAGTACATTGTTGACAACTGAGTTGTCCACTGATTGGTTATGAAACAGTAATTCTTTACTTTTGAGTGTACCGGTGTACCGCTATATCTCTAACCGATGCTGATCTTTAATCACCTATTATTCCATATATCTCCAGGAAAAAAATGGACTGCTTTAGCTGAGAATTCTGCGAAAAGCAGGAGTGTTCCCGTGACAGGCGCGCAAAATTTTTATCTGTGAGAGTATTGTGTACTCCACTGTTGGAGAGCGCTTGAGAAGGTCAATGGTCTGTATAGTCTATACTCAATACGACACCCAAAGTGACACTCGCCTCATCACTCCACCTCCTATTTGGGTAACAATTCTGCGTAAACGATGTTATTTACTGTTTGCATTACCTGTGTTCAACGGCCTACTATGCAATGTTTCCAAAGTGTGACAAAGTGTGATATATTACATTAGAGAAAGGAGTCTGTGACCATTGGAGATAGTGCCAGAGGTTACCCCAAAATCGTAACACAAGTGAGCCGTATTAACACACGTAAATCCATCTGATAATTTGGGTTTAAACTTTTGAAACGCATTGTGGATATAAACAAACAGTTGCTGGTAACAGTAAAATTGTTGTTTCATTCGAAAGCTCATAAATTCTTCGCATACCTTGCTTCACTCGTTTAATTATACTTTTTCGACAACATAGAAAGCCTAAGATTCTATCTTTCTGTCAGCGACGTTCGTACCATGTACTATTGTTTCCATCGCTGACGTAACCACTGTACTTTTGAGTGCAGATTTAGTAACAAAATCACCAGAAACGAATTACTGCCATCTACAGATACGTACAATGACTCCAGCAGTAATGACGGAAGTCCATCAAGGCGGGCGTCCGCCAATCCAAATACGCCGAAGAACGTCTCACTTGTGCGCTGTTAGAGCAAATACTACTTACAAACGCGTATCACGCTGTATAAGGCGTTACAGTTAAGGAGTGTCCCTCGTAAAAACTGCAGGCCGAACTGGATACCTCGGGACTACCCAGTTGGCCACTATACTAGACCCTCAATTACTGACCGCCCCCCCCCCCCCCCCGCCCACCTTCCCCAGAGAAATGAAAACCTTTGGTATCCTCCTCCCCTTCTTTGCCAATGATGTGACACTCATTTATGCTGGTCTCTGTACTGATACTCGTCTGGCAAGGGCTATCCTACGAACAGCTACCCTACCGCTTGCGTAGCCTATGGTGGCACTGAATCGCACAAACCGTCCCGCCTTTGAGGAAAGCGGTGTCCTGTGGAAGGTGTGGGTGCCAGTGTATTTATTGTATAACTAGGATTCAGCTATCTTTCACTTTACTTGTACTGGAGGGGCGATGGCAGTGCGGTTGTACTTCAGCAATTACTCTTCAATCGTGTAGCTGCCGGTGTCACATTTTAAAAAGAAGACATAAATAGTGAGTAGGACGTCAAAACCCCATCATTTCGAAGCTAGTCCCCTGCAAAACGGCCTGTATATAATCCTGCAGGATTTACAGAAGAATGTCTGGCATCGCTATAGAATATGAAGCGTTCCTGAAAACTTTACGTGCCACAATGCCAGGGGGCCTTTGTGTTACTTAGACTTTAAGTTCCAAAGATCGCCGTTTTATTGCCGGGGCAACGGTGCAACTCATAAGCTGTCACATTCATGCCGCAGTTTGTCGCAAAGGACCTTATATTTTTACCTCATTCAGTGCATCAGCCCTGTAAACATAACTGTCTTATTGTTCTGAAATTCTCCAGAAGTGATTTTGTAATTTGCCGTTAACCTAAATCGGACAACCTGCAATGGATGCTGCATTAGATTTTTTCGAAATAACGCCCAGTGTGTTACTGTCACCAAGGCCAAACCATTGTCGCTTGAATTAAAAGAGGTATTTGACACAACCAAAGGTAGAAGATCTGACATGAAGTTGATTTGAAAATAAATCATAACACAAAATTAACATTTTCCCCAACTTTAGCGGAAAAAATATCGCGCAGCGTCTGACCTTATAACAGCTTCACAATCCTCATTATCTTCATTTTCCTATTACTACTGTTTCTCACTACAATGAGAAAAAAGTTCAATAATACTTTTTGTATATGTAGCTGATATATTCAGTAAAACTGGAGCAGCCAAATTGATCCAAAACTACAGATCTCTAGGATTATACTATTTATTTCGTTTCTCAATTTCAAGATGGCTCATCTGATATTGAAAGATCTTTATATGTTAAGAGGGCCTGTACAACCTTTCTGCATTTTATCGCCTTTCCTGTGTTCTGTTCTTCAGTATTTTGACATCTGCACCTTATCTTAGATAGATCCATTCTATTCATTAAGAGAATGACGTAACCTGGAAGTAAGAACCTACTTGTGAGGCTTATCCGGCTATGCTGAGTACAAGTAACAAATCACTTTACGTGGATTCAATGGCACATTTTCCGTAACAGTGTCTCAGACAAAAGATGTAGAGAAAATAAAGGAACGTACCGTCAAAGACGAGATCATTAGAGACAGAGCACAAACTTTGATTGGAAAGAGAACGAACCACCCTTGCATTCAACGTAATCGATTTAAATGATTAATAATCTAATGAGAACCACCGCGCCACCTCGCTTAGTAATATATACACCGAACAAGTGCTTTTTAAACGCATAGAGGTACCAATAACACGATACCATCAATATGATAATGGAGATCGAGGCGCCATAATTATCAAAAAAGATAAAGTCATTAAGATCGCTTAATTAGATAAGCAGACACTCCTATCCCACCTGCAGAACTAAATGCAATCTTCTGGTTTTAATACAGTAAACTTTGGACGATTCATGATGCAAATTGAGACTTGTCGTCACTCACAATGTGGGTATAGGTGAACAAAAGTAGAGGTGAAGGGACAGCAAAGTTACATCAGTTTTTGTAAGAGAAACGAGCATTTACATCTCAGATAGATAGAAAGGTTGAAGGCTGCACTTATTGAATTCTACACTACTGGCCATTAAATCTGCTACACCAAGAAGAAATGCAGATGATAAACGGGTATTCATTGGACAAATATATTATACTAGAACTGACATGTGATTACATTTTCACACAATTTGGGTGCATAGATCCTGAGAAATCAGTACCCAGAACAACCACCTCTGGCCGTAATAACGGCCTTGATACGCCTGGGCATTGACTCAAACAGCGTGTACAGGTACAGGTACAGGTACAGCTTCAACACGATACCACAGTTCATCATGAGTAGTGACGAACCAGTTGCTCGGCCACCATTGACCAGACGTTTTCAATTGGTGAGAGATCTGGAGAATGTGCTGGTCAGGGCAGCAGTCGAACATTTTCTGTATCCAGAAAGGCCCGTACAGGACCTGCAACATGCGGTCGTGCATTATCCTGCTGAAGTGTAGGGTTTCGCAGGGACCGAATGAAGGGTAGAGCCACGGGTCGTAACACATCTGAAATGTAAGGTCCACTGTTCAGAGAGCCGTCAATGCGAACAAGAGGTGACCGAGACGTGTAACCAATGGCACCCTATACCATCACGCCGGGTGATACGCCAGTATGGCGACGACGAATACACGCTTCCAATGTGCGTTCAGCGCGATGTCGCCAAACACGGATGCGACCATCATGATGCTGTAAACCGGACCTGGATTCATCCGCAAAAATGACGTTTTGCCATTTGTGCACCCAGGTTCGTCGTCGAGTACACCATCGCAGGCGGTCCTGTCTGTGATTTAGCGTCAAGGGTAACCGCAGCCATGGTCTCCGAGCTGATAGTCCATGCTGTTGCAAACGTCGTCGAACCGTTCGTGCAGATGTTTGTTGTCTTGAAAACGTCCCTATCTGTTGACTCAGGGATCGAGACGTGGCTGCACGATCCGTTACAGCCATGTGGATAAGATGCCTGTCATGTCGACTGCTAGTGATACGAGGCCGTTGGGATCCAGCACGGCGTTCCGTATTACCCTCCTGAACCCACCGATTCCATATTCTGCTAACAGTCATTGGATCTCGACCAACGCGAGCAGCATTGTCGCGATACGATAAACCTCAATCGCGATAGGCTACAATCCGACCTTTATCAAAGTCGGAAACGTGATGGTACGCATTTCTCCTCCTTACACGAGGCATCACAACAACGTTTCACCAGGCAATGCCGGTCAACTGCTGTTTGTGTATGAAAAATCGGTTGGAAACATTCCTCATGTCAGCACGTTGTAGGTGTCGCCACCGGCGCCAGCCTTGTGTGAATGCTCTGAAAAGCTAATCATCTGCATATCACAGCATCTTCTTCCTGTCGGTTAAATTTCGCGCCTATAGCACGCCATCTTCGTGGTGTAGCAATTTTAATGGCCAGTAGTGCAATATATATCTGACGAAAATCTACCCAGGAAGCACAGAAAATATGTTAAGTAACGTCGGTGCACTGTGAAGGGAACGTTTTCTCTGTAGAAGAAAATATTTGACGGTAGTCGAATCACATCCATCATTAAATCGAATACTACTGCTGAAGTATGCTCCAGGTCTGGGAGTAGTGCTCAAGTCTTCTACCCTGCATTTCACAGACACAGGAAAGTCCCGTTTTGTCAAATACAGATCAGACCGGAGAGTGTGGCCTTTGTGTGACAGATTTTGATCGTGTACAACAGAAACCAGCCACAGATTGGTTTTAGATTACTTTACTGAAAATGCACGTTACCGGTTTTGAACTGATAAGTCACGATCAGATGGCTTCCACGCTTTCGTCAAAACACATGTAACGCTGGATCACAGGTGATTTTCCCTAGGATAAACAATAATTTGCACATACAACACTATAATAAAAATAGTTGCGCTATAGTCTTGGGTTAGAATGAAACTTACATTCGCTTTTATATTATTTCTATAACGAAGCATATTATGGTGGTTGTTCGTATCTCCACTCAAACTCGCGCACACACACGCACACGCTTACGCTTACACACTCGAAATAAAGGTGGTAAAATCGTCTAAAATGCACACAGATTCGCCTAGAAATTCTAGCGTTATGTGAACCAAATGTGAAGTCGCGTCCAGCCGTGCTGAAATGATGCCAACAATTTTACCAGTGCTGCCCAGACGTGGGTAATGCTTTTCGGGACGGACGGAAGGAAGGAAGGGTGGGTGGGAGGGAGGGGGGGAGGGAGGGAGGGAGGGAGATCTTGCACCAGGCGTTTTCCATCTTTTCGGCAGGCTGGAAGAGCATCGGAGGGAGGATGAGATCTTACAGCAATGATGACGTTGATAGAGCCGTTCGAATGGTTCCCTGACCAACGGGTGGATTACATCGTCGAGTAATTGAATGATTGGTAGAAAGTTCCGATTGTTATTTATAGAGACTTGGTGACTGTGCTTAAAAATTTGCCATGTATCTGTGTCACTTTGAAGTGTAGTACAGCATTCAAGAGAATTTATTTGAAGTCCACTCTGATATGTATTGTTATCTGTTCCATATTTAAATTGCGTTTAGAGTGACATCTCGTGGCAATGATGGGAATACAAGCTCGTCAGCTACAGAGGTCCGGGTTTGTAGAACATTTCCACATCCCAAAACGAATCGTTTACATACAAAGGAGCAATAAAGCTCTGAAACAGCCAAAAAGAAAATACATTTAGTAGCTCCCTGGCGAATTCTTATTTCGTTTACACAATTACAATTTTCGCAAAATTATCAGCACAGCCATGTGAACACGCCGACGGAAACCGAGGCGATTGATAAAAACCAAGTAAAATGGGTGGAAACAGAAACCGACAAACGAAGTAAACGAAGAATGAGGTCTTACTGTTTTATGAAAACAACTGATGAAGGGGAAGCTCATAAAAAGGAGCCATCCTTCTCAAAGGAGCAACCATAGGCAGTGACAGTGATTCCCGGCCAATAACGCCATGTGAGTTTTTTTTTTTTTTTTAGCTACCCTAGGTTTCGTCTCTCACAGCAATGCAGAAGATACTGGTGTTGCTTTTGTCTCTTACACGTTTCTTGCTTTCTCCGTTTACTAGTCGTATGCAGAGCCCACAATGATTTCTGATCAGCTGCAGCATCAATTTTAATATACACTAATAAACATTCAAATGTTAACGGCGCTTTAAGAAATTTGCTTGTGTAGTTTAGGTGTAAACGAATCGCTCATCTGCAACTACGTCAAGTTGCTGAATGACGTTACAATTTAAGCCTCGCGTGGGATTGGCGTTTATTTCTCTCCAGTAAGACTTTGCAAGTGCGATTAAAAGCAGTTATTCAGTGTAAACAACTAACGAAGTGTTACGAAATTTTGTAGTAGGCTCCATCCTTTGGGAACTTTGTGCTGACTACAGTTTCATTCCCGTGTAGTTTTGGGTTCTGTGGAAGAGGTCTCCTCTTCGGCCGAACTAAGAAGTATATTGCTTGTTTCAATTCACATGCGTTGTTGATTACGTGATTTACAACCTGGGAAGTATGAGATGCGTTTAAAGTTCCTTCAACGATGAAATACAGATTTTTCTTCTTTTTTTGTATTAGGAACTTCTCTTCAGTACTCTTTTCACCACAGACAATGGCTATCTGTGACTACTTCTACCACAGATGTTAAAATAATAGTGCATTCCCATTGCAGTTCAGTAGTAGGCACCGTCTTCAATCGTGAATGGGACAATGCGGCTTGTGTACGGTGTTCACTGTGCCAACACCCTTCAAAGAGTCATTTTGAACCCTAACTGTGCTCCTTGTTAGTTTACGGCGAAGGTTGTTGGTATGTGACGTTGCCCACCAAACTGCGTACGCCATACCACATTATTCGAATATTCAGTGGCTATAAAGTGAGAACCTGCTGTCTGGCACTACAGTTAACATTTCGGCGATTGGTTTTTCTTTCAGCATGATTATACAGAAAAACTGGACAAACCCCCAAGTAAATGTAATTCATCCATGAAGGAAGTGCCTTATAAAGCGCTTTTTCGACCGATTCTTGAGTATTGTTCATCAGTATAGGATCCTTACCAGGTAGGACTGATGGGACAGACAAGGTCCAACGAACAGCGGCACGTTTCGTCACGGGATCGTTTAATCGGCGCGAGAGTGTTACCGAGATTCTCAACAAATTCCACTGGCAGACGTTAGAAGAGATGGGTTGTGAATCACTGAGCGATTTATTATTGAAATTTCGAGAGAGCACTTTCCGGGAAGAGTCGGCCAATGTATTAATTTCTTCCGTATACATCTCATTTTATGACCACAACGAGAAAATCGAGAAATTAGAGCCAATACACAGGTCTACAGACAATCATTCTTCCCACGACCCATTTGCGAGTGGAACAGGGTAGGGGGGAACAGTTAGTGGTACCAGAAGTACCCTCCATAAAACAAAAAATAGTTCAAATGTCTCTGAGCACTATGGGACTTAACTTCTAAGGTCATCAGTCCCATAGAACTTAGAACTACTTAAACCTAACTAACCTAAGGACATCACACACATCCATGCCCAAGGCAGGATTCGAACCTGCGACCGTAGCAGTCGCGCGGTTCCAGACTGTAGCGCAATAAAACACCATTAGGTATCTTGCAGAGTATGATGTACATGTAGAATTGTTACACAGTCTTCTTCAAACATTAGTTCTCAGTGCTTACCGAATAGGGTATGAAGTCAATACTCTTCCGAAGAATGCTGTTTATGTTACCTAATCATCTCCCTTACACTTTGATATGGGCTGTGATGATGTGCTACGATCCTAGTAGCCTGTCTCCAAATTCGTCGATGTCTCCTTTCATATCTATTCGGTAAGGCTTTGAAACGTAGGAGCTGTACATCCTAACTGCTGTTACTATGCGTTTTCTTAGTAACTTCAAAGCAAAAATGACACTACAACTCACCTTTCCTGTAACTTCTTTCACGTGCTTGTCGCCTCGAAAATTGTCGCTAGCTGTTTGAAGTTTGTGCAAGGAACCTGGACTTTATCAGTTATATTTTCAAATGCTATGGATTTAAGTCCCTTTGTTTTGAGCATTGCTCTGGCTGTATCAATAATACGTCAAGGGTGTGCTGAAAAGTAATGCCTCCGAATTTTTTATGTGAACATTCTTAAAGCTTTTCAAAGAAAAGAAACGTTATGAACTTTCTACATCTTTATTCTCCGTGTCTACATATTTGCAGCCCTCAGCCACTAGAGGGCTCCGAATTGTAGCGTTTAACATAGCGGTGTGTAACGTAACAATGCCGGTGCGTGAGAAACAGCGTGCTGTAATCCAGATTCGAATTTGAAGAGATCGTCTACGCATTGAGGACCCTTTCCTTCAGAATCTCAATGACAGACCACGCACGAGCGCTGCGAGACCTGCGACAATCCGACGCCTTGCGTTTACTGTCATCGATCATCCACCATACAGCCCCGACTTGGCCCCATCAGATTTTCATCTGCTTCTAAAACTTAAAGAACACATCACTTTGATAGTCATGAAGCGGTGAAAGCTGAGGTGACGCTATCAACAAACTTGTCACTCGTTGGGAGAAATGTTGAAAAATAAATACATAGACGTAAACAATAAAGACACAGAATGTTAACAAAGTTTGTATTTTTTTAAGAAAAAAAGCTGCCTTCTTGTGTCTTTCCGCATTTTCTTAATCCCATCGACTGACTATAGTTTCCTGTAGACAACAGTTTCGTCATGAACATTCATAGTGCCACTGATGCTATTTCATTCGTTGTTTGCGTATCTTTAGTACCTTAGAAATCATACTACGATTTCGTGGAGGACGTCCGATATTTCTTTCAGTTCCGTAATAAGTTCACCGTTCAACATAATGTCCTTAGCCATCTGACATCCATAACATGATAAATACCTCCTCCAGACTTGTCCATACACTATGGTTTTCTGCTATACGCTCTACGTATTTATGCTGTATGTAATCCAAAGGCCGGCCGAAGTGGCCGTGCGGTTAAAGGCGCTGCAGTCTGGAACCGCAAGACCGCTACGGTCGCAGGTTCGAATCCTGCCTCGGGCATGGATGTCTGTGATGTCCTTAGGTTAGTTAGGTTTAACTAGTTCTAAGTTCTAGGGGACTAATGACCTCAGCAGTTGAGTCCCATAGTGCTCAGAGCCATTTTTTTTGTAATCCAAAGGCATTTATGCACCTTCAATTAGATTGTCTCTGTCATCTCTCGCATCCTTGATGCATGTACCACCACTGACCTGGCTAGGTGTCCTGCCAATCTCCATTACGGCCATATAAAACTTCTTCTACTCCAGTCTGATAACTAAACTGTCTGTCGGTTTTCTGTTTCTCCTAGAAATTCTCAAAATACATCTCAACGTTTCTCGTCGAACAACACTCAGTTTTTGCTTGGTTTGCATATTAAAAGTGCGCGTTTCGCTGCCATAAGTCAAAACTAGTAACTCACATTGATTGGCCGGCCGGAGTGGTCGTGTGGTTCTAGGCGCTACAGTCTGGAGCCGGGCGACCGCTACGGTCGCAGGTCCGAATCCTGCCTCGGGCATGGATGTGTGTGATATCCTTAGGTTAGTTAGGTTAAATTAGTTCTAAGTTCTAGGCGACTGATGACCTCAGAAGTTAAGTCGCATAGTTCTCAGAGACATTTTTGAACATTGATTGTAAACTTTCTGTTTCAGACCCATTAGAACGTTTGTTACGAAAATGCTGTTTAGTTTAGCAGATGCACCCCAGTACATTATTGCTCTTCTGTTGGTTTCTTTTCCGTCCACGCAGACACTTTATCACTCTGAACACAAAAATTCGTCAGTCCATTCTATGACTTCATTATTAATTTGTTCTATTTTATTTTCGATATGTTGATTATATATTGGTTTCGTGTTAACGTTACTGATTTTCTAGCCTACTTAAGAACTTGCTCTATTACTTATTAACTCGTCCAACCTGGTGTTCATAGTTTTTAAAGAGCTGGGTCACCCTTTTGAGTGTAAAATTATTTAATTAAATAACCCACTATTTCAGTTCAGCTGTGTGGCCATTACCAAATGGAATACGGCAAAATTGTGTTGCAGCACATCTCAAAATCCTAAAAATATCTGTCATGTCGGTAAAGGCTATTTCAAAGCCTTTGCATCGAACGTCTGACGCTTCCCGGCCCTTTTATTGGAAATGCCCCCGAGAACCGTAGGGCGCAGACACCCTGCGGTTCGAGTGTATAGTGTATGTTGCCTGCTATCCAGTTATCTGCTCGGAGTGAAACGAAATAAATCATGCAAAATTGAAGTTCCTAACATATGTTTCTCTACTTAGAGACACTCATTCTTGAAGTTTTCATGTTGAAAATCACTTTCAGTTTACTAGGGTAAGGAAGTGTGAAAACGAACCACACGTGGTAAGTAGACCACGCTAGTTCGGTGAAGTATCTTCTTCCTAGGGGTAGCTAATTCACTAAAAAGACGCGTATCGTCGCCGGAAAGCATCAGCGAACACCTTGTCTCTAACAAACGTTGTTCCCTATGACGTGATCTATTACTCTAGAAAGTTTAATGCAAAGACTTCTAAACACCCTGTTTCACGTCGACACATTTGTGTGTTGGGGATTTAATGTTATCGTTATCACCACTTTTTACGTAAATCACGTATTATCACTACTCAGATACCTCAGTTATACAGTGCATAGGAACAGTGATATGATGAGATAGATAACTGAAAACTGAGCGTATTTGTTCTTCATAAAAGGGGTCCGCAAACGTATATTTTCCCAGAAGTCGAGCAAAGAAACTTTTTTGGCACGCTTATGTACTCATAAGGTAAACACTTGTAAGGGGCTCACCACCCTGGTAGAGCAAATGTACTTTCGACGTATTGCTCACGCGCTGCCTGAGACAGAAAATATCTTTGCTGTAATAGAGTCGCAGGGTAATCAGACTCAAAAGGGCAAGGTTTGCTGGGCATGTAGTTAGGATGACTATGGACAGAATGACGAAGAGAGTGTGGGAAACAACAGGGAGGACAAGGGGAAAGACAGGAATCAAGTGGACTGTTGAACTTCGGAAGGACTGGTTGGGATTGGGGATCAAGGTCGACGGAAAGGAAAATTGGAGGAACAAATATACACCGACAAATATGCCGGAGATCAATGACAGAAGAATACAGGAAAAGATTAGAATGTCTCCAGTGGAGACGCCAGGAGAAACGGAAACTGAAGACCTCGGAAGAAGAGCGGGAGAGAAGAAGAGAAAGAATGAAGAAGTTCTGGAAGAAGAAGAGCAAAATGCAGTCCACGAAGGGGCTACCCGTGGTCCTACAGAGGCCGCAACGCAAGGAGAAGGAGAAGAAGAAGAAGAAGAGTCGCAAGTCAGAGCACTCTCGGCAGTCGCAGTCGCTCGCTGCTACATTGCAGTTCATAGCCATGTATTGTAAGGTAAATTTTATTATTTTTATTGGCATGCGCGTAGTTAAGTCACTTGTAAGAGATGTTAATATGAATTTGTTTCAATTTTTTTGTCATTCGTCAGCACCAGTTGACTCAGATTTGCAATATTCAATTTTTCATATAGTGGATTGCAGATCTTTATCAATAATGTAAAAGATTTTCAGAATATAATTTTTACCTGTCAACAAAAAAGGAAGGAATAATTTTGCCTTAAGTCATTTCCAGTCCCGATGCAGTCATTTATTTAAATTTAAATGTTTCAGAAATTTTCTCAGATCATAGTCATGCGTTCTTTAGTAATCAGACGACAAGCTGTGCAGCTCTATCAATAAGCAAAGTCAGTTTTTCTAGTGATTCAGATCTCAGACAAATGTTGTCCAGTATTAGTAGATTAGGCCAGTATTGCACTAAGCTCTGCCATTCACGAGCAAATATATAGACAGCGTTATCCGGCGACACCATCGCGAGGTTAGAATTTTTCAGTTTATTCAGACTGATTTCACAGGGCCATGGCGTAGCGCTGCTTACGTCAAAATTTATCAGTTTTCATGTGTTGAGATAATTTCATTTTTATTATTTTTGTACGGGAAGGTTATACTTGACAATATCATGGCAGGATATCGTCAAGTGTAACCTTCCCGTATAAAAATAATAATAATGATAAATTTTTTTATCTTAACTCATGAAAACAGATAAATTTTGACGTAAGCAGCGCTACGGCATGGCCCTGTGAAATCAATCTGAATAAACTGAAAAATTCTTACCTCGCGATGGTGTCTTTCTATATATCTGCTCGTGAATGGCAGAGCTTAGTGCAATACTGGCCTAATCTACTAGTACTGGACAACATTTGTCTGAGATCTGAATCACTAGAAAAACTGACTTTGCTTATTGATAGAGCTGCACAGCTTGTCGTCTGATTATTAATGAACACATGACTATGATCTGAGAAAATTTCTGAAACATTTGAATTTAAATAAATGACTGCATCGGGACTGGAAATGACTTAAGGCAAAATTATTCCTTCCTTTTTTTGTTGACAGGTAAAAATTAGATTCTGAAAATCTTTTACATTATTGATAAAGATCTGCAATCCATTATATGAAAAATTGAATATTACAAATCTGGGTCAACTGGTGCTGACGAATGACAAAAAGATTGAAACAAATTCATATTAACATCTCATACAAGTGACTTAACTACGCACATGCCAATAAAAATAATAAAATTTACCTTACAATACATGGCTATGAACTGAATGTAGCAGCGAGCGACTGCAACAACTGCCGAGACTGCTCTGACCTGCGACTCTATTGCAGCAAAGATATTTTCTGTCGCAGGCAGCGGGTGAGCGATACATCAAAATTACATTTGCTCCAGCAGGGTGGTGAACCCCTTACACGCTGTTCAACGAAATCATCTCTGCCATAGCGACCACGGCATCGGGCTGGGAAACAGAACCTGTGTTCGATTACCAGATGCATTCTTCAGATTTTTTCATTTGTATTTTTTCCGCATAGAAATTACTTGCAATAGGAGGGTTCACATGGTAAATAAATCAACAAGAGAAAATAACGAAGTAGACAAATTTCTCAAAAAACTTATATTATTAAAGAATTAAAATTTTAAGCCCAGTTATATGAAAGCAATTCGGAGTATGACTGCTACGAAGACGAGAATTTGAGGCATGTTATCGCATAAGGAAAGAAAACGAAGCCTTGTCGCAGTTTCAGTATACATAAAATAACCAGCCGTACACTGCACAATATTCCATCTGGAAAATTGTTGCCTAAAGTTTTCCTATGCTTATAAGAAACTAATTATTAATTTGTGTCCTCGGGGTGTAGAAGAGGTCAACAGTTTAACCAACTCGTTACAAAATCGTTGCATCACTTGCTTCTAACGTGGGAAATTGAAAAATGCAATTTGCAAAACATACCTTGAGAACGTTTTGATACTATACGTTGCTGTTAACAAGTTTCGTCTGAAAAATGGTTCAAATGGCTCTGAGCACTATGAGACTTAACATCTATGGTCATCAGTCCCCTAGAACTTAGAACTACTTAAACATAACTAGCCTAAGGACATCACACAACTCCCAGTCATCACGAGGCAGTGAAAATCCCTGACCCCGCCGGGTATCGAACCCTGGAACCCGGGCGCGGGAAGCGAGAACGCTACCGCACGACAGTGTGTTTTTTGTTTTTTACTCATTTTGTTCGATTTTGTTCTTTGCATCTGTTCGGGGCGGACGTCGTAAGACATCCGTTTAAGTTCGTTGTTGATCGATTAACTCAGTTTTTTTTATTACAGAGGGAGTTAACCCTCCGACCGAACACGCTGAGCTACCGTGCCGGCTATCTGACATTGGATTCCTGGCGTGGAAAAACTAATACAGTCATGTGTGAATGGTGGAAGTAATACTTCCAAACTGCCCACCTATAGACAAACAATGTGATATTTATTTTATCACCATGTTTAATACTTTATTTCGAGGCTTCAAAATTGCAGTCTGCTTCTGCAAAGCCAGCGGGAACTGCACAACCACGACGATGTAATAACCATTCACTGCGTAATTCATGATCAACATGCAGCAGCGATTTTTCAGCCGATGTTGTCGTAAGCGCGATATTTATCAAAATTAATTCCCGAAAAATAAATACTTTTAAGTGCAAACCAAGTCTGTTTGACGCTGAATCTTCGGAAGGAACGATGTAGTTGCGCGGAGATTGCGTTCATTAGATGCCGCGAGTATATTTGCTTCGAATGTCTATGTGGCAAGTACCGCCCATCTAGTTGCTCGAAGGAAACTGAGGATATGTAACAAAGTGAGTGCAAGAGCCATTGTAAAGCGGCGAGATTACATGTTTTAATATTTATTAATCCAAGTCATTTGAGAAATATATTTTCCTAGCTTGTCATTATTCCTTATTGTTTCACTTGCATTATTAGCCCTTTTACTTCTTCCAAGTTCGAAACGTGAAAGAATACAAAAAAAAAAAAGATGCAGAATTTAGAAATCGAACGCAGGTTCTCGGCTCC
Source organism: Schistocerca americana (assembly GCF_021461395.2). Lineage (NCBI taxonomy): Eukaryota > Metazoa > Arthropoda > Insecta > Orthoptera > Acrididae > Schistocerca > Schistocerca americana. Next base: position 426,047,478 of record NC_060130.1, on the reverse strand, counting down.
GCAGCCAGATGCCTCGGTTGCTTATTCCGTAACAGTCGAAATCAGATGAGGTGGTGATGTTGGACGCTCGGATTTTGAAGTCCATTTCAGAGACGTTATTGCCCAAAAACCATTGCCACGCAGATGCTGCTTTATGACAGGGTACATGGTCACGCTGATACATTTACTGTCCCTATACTATACGCAGTACACAATGTTGTAAAATGTATTCATATCCTTCCACATTTAGGGTTTTCTTACGCGAAATAAGAGTTCCGCACAATAACATGAAAAACAAGGCCACACTGTTACACAAACTTGGCACTAACATGATGACAGGTAACTTCCCGAGGCATTCGGCAATCCCAAACCCTTCCATCGAATGACCACGGGGTATAGCGCGGTTTATCACTGAGTATCACTTGTTTCCAGTTATCCACTGTCCAGTGACGTCACTCTTTACGCTAACACAAGCGTAGCTAAGCACTGACTAAAGGAAAGTGTGGCTCATGAGGAGATGCTCAATCATAGCATCTCATTCATTTTAACGTCCTACTCACAGACATCATGCTAGCTGAAATGTTGGTGGCCATTTGGATCTGACGAGTGATTAATCCCGCTGATTTTTACAGCCACCTTCAGCAATGCTCGACCGTTACCGTCCGTCAATCGGACCCTTCCGCCGGAGGTTCGCGTCCTCCCGCGGGCATGGGTGTTTGTGTTGTTCTTAGCCTAAGTTAGTTTAAGCAGTGTGTAAGTCTAGGGACCGATGACCTCAGCAGTTCGGTCCCTTAGGAGTTCACACACACATTTGAACATTTGTCCGTCAATACATGAGAAATTTGCCTAGTCTTTGTTTAGTTATGGTTCTTCCCTCGCGTTTCCACTTCACAATTACGTTACCAACAGTCGATGTGGGCAGCTTTAGAGGGTTTAAATGTTCGTGATGGAACTGTTACTCATGTGACATCGAACGACTAGTCCACGTGCGAAATCACAGGGCTCTCCTGAGCGGTCCATTGTGCTGTTACTTTTCTACCGGCAACACATCACTCTTCGCCTCCTTTTATACCGACAGGTTCGCCCTCGTGACATCTAGTGGCCAATTCCAAATTACATACTAGTATTCGGATATCTTCGATCAAATATCGTATTAAGTGGAGTTATTATGTACTTTAGACCCTAATGACAGTAACCACAGGTTTCATCTTGTAGGAAACTTGAAAACTGATGCTCAGTATCCGAATTGGTCATTTCATAAATTTTTAAGTACAGCCGGCATTGCATACTAAGTTACGCGCTAGTTCAGTCTTTTGCTGAGTAGATAAGGCATTTACAGGGATTCATTTGCAACTACACTACTGGCCATTAAAACTGCTACACCACGAAGATAACGTGCTGCAGACGCGAAATTTAACCGACAGGAAGAAGATTCTGTGATATGTAAATGATTTGCTTTTCAGACCATTCACACAAGGTTGGCGCCGGTGGCGACACCTACAACGCGCTGAATGAGGAAAGTTTCCAACCGATTTCCCATACACAAACAGAAGTTGAGCGGCGTCGTCTGGTGAAACGTTGTTGTGATGCCTCGTGTAAGGAGGATAAATATGTACTATCACGTTTCCGACTTTGATAAAGGTCGGATTGTAGCCTACCGCGATTGCGGTTTATCGTATCGCGACATTGCTGCTAGCATTGGTCGATATCCAATGACTGTTAGCAGGATATGGAATCTGTGGGTTCAGGAGGGTAATACGGAACGCGGTGCTAGATCCCAACGGCCTCGTATCACTAGCAGTCGAGATGACAGGCATCTTATCCGCATGGCTGTAGCGGATCGTGCAGCCACGTCTCGATCCCTGAGTCAACAGATGGGGACGTTTGCAAGACAACAAACATCTGCACGAACAGTTCGACGACGTTTGCAGCAGCATGGACCATCAGCTCGGACACCATGGCTGCGGTTACCCTTGACGCTGTATCACAGACAGGAGCGCCTGCGATTGTGTACTCAACGAGGAACCTGTGTGCACGAATTGCAAAACGTCATTCTTTCGGATGAATCCAGGTTCTGTATAGGGCATCATGATGGTTGCATCCGTGTTTGGCGACATCGCGGTGAACGCACATTGGAAGCGTGTATTCGTCATCGCCATACTGGCGTATCACTCAGCGTGATGGTATGGGGTGCCACTGGTTACACGTCTCGGTCACCTCTTGTTAGCATTGACGGCACTTTGAACAGTGGACGTTACATTTCAGATGTGTTACGACCCGTGGCTCTACCTTTCATTCGATCCCTGCGAAACCCTACATTTCATCAGGATAATGCACGACCGCATGGTGCAAGTCCTGTACGGCCCTTTCTGGATACAGAAAATTTTCGACTGTTGTCCTGGCCAGCACATTCTCCAGATCTCTCACCAATTGAACACGTCTGGTGGCCGAGCAACTGGCTCGTCACAATACGCCGTTATTACGGCCAGAGGTGGTTGTTCTGGGTACTGATTTCTCAGGATCTATGCACCCAAATTGCGTGAAAATGTAGTCACATGTCAGTTCTAGTATAATATATTTGTCCAATGAATACCCGTTTATCATCTGCATTTCCTCTTGGTGTAACAATTTTAATGGCCAGTAGTGTAGTTAACAGCGAATCAAAGAAGTACACAATTCTCGCATTTTTAAAACCGTTTTTATTGAAACTTTTATTCTGTCATATTTGTGACACTTGGCGATGCAGTCTGTCACATTTCCGCAACAGAGCAGATGTAGGGAAACCCAAAACTTCCGACACTCCATAGCCAATACACTAGTAATTGCCGTTCGGTGGCATTTCAAAATATTCAGTTTACCGTTAGTGTAAAAAAGCCGTGAGCAGCGACCTTTTAAGCGTTGTCTGTTGAATAGGAAAATAGTGAGAAAATACCGAATACCAAATCTGTGCAAGTATACCTATTTGCAGAGACGGTAGACAGATCCTCACAGTTCTTACGAGAACTAATTCGTTGTGGGAGACTGTTCATCGAACGACGTGTCGATTATCCGTCGTTTCAAGTGGATAGACGTCCGTGATAAGATGTTGCAGTTAAGAGATTACTACTTCCTAAGGTCGTCTGAAGATGTGTCGCAGAGATTTACCGTACAGTCAGAAACGAAAACAGCTCTGATGGCCGCTGCGTGTCCACTGTGGGAGCCGCTACGCTGACGACTTCGGAATCGGCAATCTTGGCCTCACAACGACTTACGTAACTTTGAGATAACGCGCTTAACAATAGTCTCTCCCAGTATTAGCTATGTTTGTGTATCCACTTGATTTTTAAGTTGAAGGGAGGAAAATATATTCACGACATTCGCCGCTGTCGGATACAACAAAGTCGGCCTTTGAGAGGACTCGGCTTGAGGCAGCGACAAGGGTTCGTATACAGGTAATTGTTGCCGTACGCAGTCACTGTGGCGCCATATCCTCACAGTAGCTGGCGTTCAAATGGCTCTGAGCACTATGCGACTTAACTTCTGAGGTCACCAGTCGCCTAGAACTAATTAAACCTAACTAACCTAAGGACATCACACACATCCATGCCCGAGGCAGGATTCGAACCTGTGACGGGAGCGGTCGCTCGGCTCCACATTGTAGCGGCTAGAACCGCACGGCCATCCCGGCCAGCGCAGCTGGCGTCTTATCACTCGGTAGGCTAGTATACCTGTTTAGTGACATAAGAATAACAAGAGAACTATCCGAGCGCGATCGGATAAAACCGAATAAAAATGCTTTTAAAATACGAATCCATCACGGCCATTTAGTTGTTAAATTACGCAGTTGTGAACAGTCGATCTTTGTTAGTTGTATAACGGGTCCTTTTACATCAACATCGCAAATTAATTTAAATATGGCTATATGCTGAACATTTATAAGAATTTTTTTAAAATATATAAATGAGAGTTAGTAATTCCTACCCAGGACCTTTAACACTTACAGTACCGGAAATTTTTACACACAAAAGAAAAACTTTTCAGGGAGAAACTTTTTTCTTTTTCAGTTTGATTTCAAATTTTATTCTGCTGTCTATCAGACCTTTTATATCAAGTTAGCAAAAATTTTTGACGCTTCATTTTCTTCCCCTTTTGTGCTAAAGACAAACTCAATGTAGAGAAATGAATGTCTTTTTTCTGCTATTGTAATTATTTACGTCATTATTCCTTTTGAGCCATGCGGTTTGAGGCACCATGTTACCGATCGCGCGGCGCCTCCCGCCGGAGTTCTAGTCCTCCCACGGGAATGGGTTTGTGTGTGTTGTTCTTAGCATAAATTACTTTAAGCTAGTTTAAGTAGTGTGGAAGTCTAGGGACAGATGACCTCAGCTGTTTGGTCCCTTAGGAATTCAAACACAGTCGAACATTTCTGTTCCTTTTGAACTGCAGTGGATTATTTACAATAGGGAATAAATACACTGTGAAGCACTATTCAGAATGTCCAACGCTTCCTTTTGGAGGTTAAGGAATCCAAACATCGTAAAAGCACAGTTCGCCGAAGAAGTCATACCGAGTAACAGTTATGACCAGAAAACACTCAAGAGTTACAAATAAGGTATTATTTGCCAGAAAGATAAACATTTGCTGCGAACAATGTATGTTAATTCACTCAGTTCTTACAAAGTCATTATTTCTCGATATACGAGGGCGTGATAGAAACTAATGCCTCAGAATTTTTTATGGGAAAACTCTTAAAGCTTTTTAAACAAAACAAGCATTATTAACAGTCTATATCTTTATTCTTCATGTTTACATGTTTGCAGCTCTCTGCCACTAGCCGGCTCTGAATTGTGGCGTGTAATATGGCAGTGGGTAACGTGACAATGTCTGTGCGTGAGAAATCGCGTGCTGTACTCGAGTTTCGTAAATGAAGAGTTCGTCCGTACACGGAGCACCCTCTCCTCCAGCAGCACGATGCCAGACCACACATGAGCGCTGCGACGTATGCGGCAATCCCACGCTTGGATTCACTGTTATCGGTCATTCTCCACACAATTCTGACTTAGCCCCATCCGATGTTCATCTGTTTCTAAAACACCTTCGAGGACTTCACTTTGATAGCACTGAAGCGGTGCAAGTAGAGCTCAGTTTGTGGCTCCGTCAACAAAGTCAGACATTCTATAGTGACGTTATCAACAAGCTGGTCTCTCGTTAGGACAGGTCGAGAAATAAATATGTAGGCCAGATGAATAATGAAGTAGAACATTAATAACCTTTGTTTTATTTGGAAAGTTTTAAGAGTTTAACATAAAAATTCGGAGAAAGTTTTCAGCGGGCCCCTGTAATGGTTGCTGTGTTGTCCAACGTTTTTCCATGATTCGATATAAGAAGTGCAAAACTGTTTAGTTGCAATGAAGCGATTAAAACACAGCGGAATGGAATAGTATGCACACATAACAAGGAAAACATGTGGATATGCTAAAATACATTGATGTCCAAAGCTTAAACACGAAAGTAGCTTTCACATGACTTGGCACTGCCGAGAAACAGGTCTATAAAACTTGGACCGTACATAGAAGGACCTGCTGCAGTATAGCGCAAAAGGCAACTGAAGGAAATAGGCAATGAGAAGAACAGAAACGAAACTATTACACTGAAGTCAACACGAAATTACACAGGTAGTGAAGGGAGACGAAAATTTAGTAGTCATGAGTGACTGGAATTCGATAGTAGGAAAAGGGAAAGAAGGAAACATAGTAGGTGAATATGGATTGGAGGTACGAAATGAAAGAGGAAGCCGTCTGGTAGAATTCTGTACAAAGCATAACTTAATCATAGCTAACACTTGGTTCAAGAATCATAAAAGAAGGTTGTATACATGGAAGAATCCTGGAGATACTAGAAGGTATCAGATAGATTATATAATGGTAAGACAGAGATTCAGGAACCAGGTTTTAAATTGCAAGACATTTCCAGGGGCAGATGTGGACTCTGACCACAATCTATTGGTTATGAACTGTCGATTAAAACTGAAGAAACAGCAAAAAGGTGGGAATTTAAGGAGATGGGACCTGGATAAACTGAAAGAACCAGAGGTTGTACAGAGTTTCAGGGAGAGCATAAGGGAACAATTGACAGGAATGGGGGAAAGAAATACAGTAGAAGAAGAATGGGTAGCTTTGAGAGATGAAGTAGTGAAGGCAGCAGAGGATCAAGTAAGTAAAATGACAAGGGCTAGTAGAAATCCTTGGGGAACAGAAGAGATACTGAATTTGATTGATGAAAGGAGAAAATACAAAAATGCAGCAAGTGAAGCAGGCAAAAAGGAATGCAAACGTCTCAAAAATGAGATCGACAGTAAGTGCAAAATGGCTAAGCAGGGATGGCTAGAGGACAAATGTAAGGATGTAGAGGTTTATCTTACTAGGGGTAAGATAGATACTGCTTACAGGAAAATTAAAGAGACCTTTGGAGAAAGGAGAACCACTTGCATGAATATCAAGAGCTCAGATGGAAACCCAGTTCTAAGCAAAGAAGGGAAAGCAGAAAGGTGGAGGGCGTATATAGAGGGTCTAATACAAGGGCGATGTACTTGAGGACAATATTATGGAAATGGAAGAGGATGCAGATGAAGATGAAATGGGAGATACGATACTGCGTGAAGAGTTTGACAGAGCACTGAAAGACCTAAGTCGAAACAAGGCCCCGGGAGTAGACAACATTCCATTAGAACTACTGACGGCCTTGGGAGAGCCAGTCCTGACAAAACTATACCATCTGGTGAGCAAGATGTATGAGACAGGCGAAATACCCCTCACACTTCAAGAAGAATATAATAATTGCAATCCCAAAGAAAGCGGGTGTTGACAGATGTGAAAATTACCGAACTATCAGTTTAATAAGTCACAGCTGCAAAATACTAACGCGAATTCTTTACAGACGAATGGAAAAACTGGTAGAAGCCGACCTCGGGGAAGATCAGTTGGATCCCGTAGAAATACTGGAACACGTGAGGCAATACTGACCCTACGACTTATCTTAGAAGAAAGATTAAGGAAAGGCAAACCTACGTTTCTAGCATTTATAGACTTAGAGAAAGCTTTTGACAATGTTGACTGGAATACTCTCTTTCAAATTCTAAAGGTAGCAGGGGTAAAATACAGGGAGCGAAAGGCTATTTACAATTTGTACAGAAACAAGATGGCAGTTATAAGAGTAGAAGGGCATGAAAGGGAAGCAGTGGTTGGGGAGTGAGACAGGGTTGTAGCCTCTCCCTGATGCTATTCAATCTGTTAATTGAGCAAGCAGTACAGGAAACAAAAGAAAAATTCAGAGTAGGTATTAAAATCCATAGAGAAGAAATGAAACTTTGAGGTTCGCCGATGACATTGTAATTCTGTTAGAGATAGCAAAGGACTTGTAAGAGCAGTTGAACGCAATGGGCAGTGTCTTGAAAGGAGGATATAAGATGAACATCAACAAAAGCAAAACGTGGATAATGGAATGTAGTCGAATTAATTCGGGTGATGCTGAGGGAATTAGATTAGGAAATGAGACACTTAAAGTAGTAAAGGAGTTTTGCTATTTGGGGAGCAAAATAACTCATGATGGTCGAAGTTGGCAATGGCAAGGAAAGCGTTTCTGAAGAAGAGAAATTTGTTAACATCGAGTATAAATTTAAGTGTCAGGAAGTAGTTTCTGAAAGTATTTGTATCGAGTGTAGCCATGTATGGAAGTGAAACGTGGACAATAAATAGTCTGGACAAGTAGGAAACAGAAGCTTTAGAAATGTGGTGCTACAGAAGAATGCTGAAGATTAGATGGATAGATCACATAACTAATGAGGGGGTATTGAATAGAATTGGGAGAAGAGGAGTTTGTGGCACAACGTGACAAGAAGAAGGGATCGGTTGGTAGGACATGTTCTGAGGCATCAAGGGATCACATATTTAGTATTGGGGGGCAGCGTGGAGGGTAAAAATCGTAGAGGGAGACCAAGAGATGAATACACTAAGCAGATTCAGAAGGATGTAGGTTGCAGTAGGTACTGGGAGATGAAGAAGCTTGCACATGATAGAGTAGCATGGAGAGCTGCATCAAACCAGCCTCAGGACAGAAGATCACAACAACATCAGGATTTGTGCTGGTCCTCAGGGCATTACAAAAGGCAGATCATAGTTCTCAACGGGGTCCGTTATCACCACGGATGGCTACGCATACTCTGCAACGTGCTCCCTTGCTGACCACGCAGTTGGTAAGGAATTATTGTTTTAGGGCGCTTCATTCCTCCACCAGCGCGGTTGACACCTGTGGATGGTCTTTGGTGTGTATGGATGTGGATGTGCTGACATACGTCTCCCCAACCCATCCTACACGAACTCGATGGGATTTAAGTCGGTGTAACGGGCTGGCCAGTCCATTCGCCGAATATACTCTCGTTCCAAGAGCTGCTCCACTTGCGCCGTTCACTGCGATCGCGCATTGTCATCCATAAAAAAATGAAGTCAGGGCCGAAAGTACCGCAGAAAAGACGCACATGGATAAGGGATAAAGTGTCACAATAACGTTGAGTGCTGAGTTTACCGTGTTCGAAGATTTGTAAGTCAGTACGCCCATGGAACATTATGCCTCCCTACACCATTAACACCTGCACCACCAAAAGGATGATGCTTAAAAACACTGCATGCTCCGCCATGGCGAAAGGTGGGAACGCGTAAGACAGCGTGGGGTATTTTCGAACGTGATCTTTTGGTGGTCAAGATGTTATGGTGTGGGGAGGCTTAATTTTGAACGGTCGTGCTGATTTCCGAATCTCTGAGCACGGTATACTCATCAGTCAGCGCTCTTGTGACACTGTACTCATTCCTCAGGTGTGTTTTTACAGGGATGCATTCGTCCCCGACTTTATTTTTATGGATGACATTGCGCGACCGCAACGATGTGTGCAGATGGAGCAAGTCTTGAAACGAGAGGACACTTGTCAAATCGACTGGCCTACAGGTTCCGTGACTTAAATCCCACCGAGCACGTGTGGGATTTGCAGCACGTCTACAAGTACCAATGATCATCAGGTTGTTGTCAGCGGTGGTACGACATAACTCTTTACCAACATTGTGACCAGCGTAGGAGTACGTGGCTGAGCATGCATTATCGTTCATGGTGATCACACCCCCTATTAAGATCCATATCCCACCTTTCGTAATATCCAGCGGTCCATCATAAATCGCGGAGACAATGTAATTATTGTCTTTGAATAAAAGTGTCATTTTTGTTAGTCTCATTACGTATTTTTTCTGTTTCCTCTTTACTATACTTTAGCAGTTCTTTTTATTATAAAGTTTTCTCATCTTGTAAATAATTCGCCTGTACTGTACTTGGACAAAGATGAATGAGCGCTATGTACGAGTAGTGAGTAAGATCCTTGACTGTGTAAACACAGAGTCATCTGTGCTTCACTTGCTAGTCAGTAAATTGTGCAGCGCCGAGGCATTCTTATTTGAGGCATAGTTGAGTTTTTCATGGAATGATATCTGTTATTTGTGAATCTGGGAGAAAATATCTGGGATACTTTATTATCGGGATGAAAACTACTTTATAAAGCTATTTCATTCTTTGTGTTAACGGAGAAGATTTTTGGAGGAATTTTCAAAGGTAACCTATGCATGCACAAGAATAAGATGTTTGTTTGTCAGAACTATTAATTGAAGGAATCCTTTGTCTCTCAGATAACTAATAATATTTATGATTAGAGTTAATTCGATCTCTGTTTTCATTATGTCACAAATTACTTAACTGATTGAGATGTCTGTAATTTTTGTAATCAGAGAATTTCACAGTTGTTAAAGACTTCTTATGGTGACAGTCCTTTTTCTTAATAATCACAGTTTAATTTTTCAAGAACGATTCTCTTTAAAATAATACCCGCATGCGTCTTCTTAGTAAAGTTTTGAATATTTTATTGTGTGTGCGTTTGCACCTTACGTCACACGCAGCAATAGATTTTTTCTGGGGAAAAGAAAAGAAATAGAGTAGATTATTTTTTCATTGGCATCTGGTTTCGAGAACGTTAGTAAATTAGACACAAAATAGCATGTTGAGCAAGAAGTGGGTCGCTTTTATTTCAGGACAGATCTCACCTTGCATTCTTATGAGGAAACAGTACGTAGTCAGAATTATCAGGTGTTGCGCTAAGCCAGCAGATTAACTCTCAGTGAACAGTGTTGGTAATTTCATACAGTTGTGTTTTCCTGAGTAGAGCAGTAATTTACTTTTGTCGTTAGTCCAAGTCAAACATTGCAACTTTCATAATGTACGTCGGTACTGAGTTTCAGTTATATAGTTTTCATTAAGCATACAATTCTTTTTGCAGTTAATTAGATTCATTTTCATTATTTAAGATTCTGTATTTTATTAAGTTTAAGGTTTTGTTTCGCGACATTGTTCACTTGCGCAACATAAGGCACCGGTAGTATTGTTCAGTAGTTGAACATGATATCTAAAGTACACGTTAAACGAGGAGAATGTTTTGGAAAACAAAATATTCAGTACTCACACATACGGATAAATTTTTTATGGAAAGCTTACACTATGTATGGTCCAAGTTTCATAGAGCTATGTTACTTGGCAGTGACACATCATGCGAAAATTTCTTCTGTCCTTAAATTTTGTACACCAATGTATTTCGGTGCACCCGCACTGCGGTAGTGCAATATCAGAAGTCACAGTGATGTTGTTATCCAGATATTTATCACTATCGGTTCCACTGAGACAGAAGAACTTTATGCAAGTACAGAGTCATATAGGAAGTTATTTCTAACTCTCTCAGTACTCAAAAGGAATAGGTCAGGACATCGATAATATTGCTACAATGTACCCTCCGTCATGCACTTTAGAGTGGCTTGCGGAGTATAAACAATACACTGATGATCCAAAACCTTTGATCACTACTCACCGCGAAACTGAATTCCGCCTGATGGCGTTTCTGACTCGTAACACGGTAAAGAAATTATATAAGCGCAGCAGATACTTATGGGGAGTCATTCCAGAGACAATGCGGGATGCAAAAGTAGAAACCCACTGACCTAAATGACTTTTAGAAACGGCTGATTGTTACGGTCTGGTATATGGGAACGAACAGCTAGGAAACGGCAAAGCTGGTCAGTTGTTCTCCTACTACTGTCGTGAGCATCAGTGGGAATTGAGTGATTCGTTGGGCGCCAAATTCGCCTTATCGGAACCCTATGGAACACATCTGCGATGCTGTCTGGCCGAGCACCGCGCCACCTATCTTCTGGCCCACAATTTACGAGAACTGCGTAACCTGTGCGTAAACGTCGAGTGTCACATACCTCTGGAAACATACTAACGACTTTTCGACTGCATGCAATGCAGAATCTATGCTTCATTGTGTCCCAAAGTTGGACCAACATTCTATTAAGCAGGTGGTCGTAATGTTTTGACTCATCAGTGTATTCATATGCACTGCAGATGTAGAATGAAGTAAATAACAGCATATCAAAAGATGCATTCCTGACGCAGCGTATGAAGCGCTGGGTCAACAAAGCGAAGAAAGAAAACAAAGTCCAGAATGATGGGCGGAGATTGTAGAGAAAAAGATAAACGTGAACAAGAAATTGTGTGACAGTTGGTTGAGGATCAGAGATCCGGAGACTATAAATAATTATGTGGAAATAAAAAGGGAGGTTAAAAAAGAAATTATTAGTAGGAAATTGAGATGTTGAAAAGGAGATGTGGGAAAGGAGATGTGGGAAAGGAGATGTGGGAGACGAGATGTGGGAGACGAGATGTGGGAAAGGAGATGTGGGAAAGGAGATGTGGGAGACGAGATGTGGGAGACGAGATGTGGGAGACGAGATGTGGGAGACGAGATGTGGGAGACGAGATGTGGGAGACGAGATGTGGGAGACGAGATGTGGGAGACGAGATGTGGGAGACGAGATGTGGGAGACGAGATGTGGGAGACGAGATGTGGGAGACGAGATGTGGGAGACGAGATGTGGGAGACGAGATGTGGGAGACGAGATGTGGGAGACGAGATGTGGGAGACGAGATGTGGGAGACGAGATGTGGGAGACGAGATGTGGGAGACGAGATGTGGGAGACGAGATGTGGGAGACGAGATGTGGGAGACGAGATGTGGGAGACGAGATGTGGGAGACGAGATGTGGGAGACGAGATGTGGGAGACGAGATGTGGGAGACGAGATGTGGGAGACGAGATGTGGGAGACGAGATGTGGGAGACGAGATGTGGGAGACGAGATGTGGGAGACGAGATGTGGGAGACGAGATGTGGGAGACGAGATGTGGGAGACGAGATGTGGGAGACGAGATGTGGGAGACGAGATGTGGGAGACGAGATGTGGGAGACGAGATGTGGGAGACGAGATGTGGGAGACGAGATGTGGGAGACGAGATGTGGGAGACGAGATGTGGGAGACGAGATGTGGGAGACGAGATGTGGGAGACGAGATGTGGGAGACGAGATGTGGGAGACGAGATGTGGGAGACGAGATGTGGGAGACGAGATGTGGGAGACGAGATGTGGGAGACGAGATGTGGGAGACGAGATGTGGGAGACGAGATGTGGGAGACGAGATGTGGGAGACGAGATGTGGGAGACGAGATGTGGGAGACGAGATGTGGGAGACGAGATGTGGGAGACGAGATGTGGGAGACGAGATGTGGGAGACGAGATGTGGGAGACGAGATGTGGGAGACGAGATGTGGGAGACGAGATGTGGGAGACGAGATGTGGGAGACGAGATGTGGGAGACGAGATGTGGGAGACGAGATGTGGGAGACGAGATGTGGGAGACGAGATGTGGGAGACGAGATGTGGGAGACGAGATGTGGGAGACGAGATGTGGGAGACGAGATGTGGGAGACGAGATGTGGGAGACGAGATGTGGGAGACGAGATGTGGGAGACGAGATGTGGGAGACGAGATGTGGGAGACGAGATGTGGGAGACGAGATGTGGGAGACGAGATGTGGGAGACGAGATGTGGGAGACGAGATGTGGGAGACGAGATGTGGGAGACGAGATGTGGGAGACGAGATGTGGGAGACGAGATGTGGGAGACGAGATGTGGGAGACGAGATGTGGGAGACGAGATGTGGGAGACGAGATGTGGGAGACGAGATGTGGGAGACGAGATGTGGGAGACGAGATGTGGGAGACGAGATGTGGGAGACGAGATGTGGGAGACGAGATGTGGGAGACGAGATGTGGGAGACGAGATGTGGGAGAGGAGATGTGGGAGAGGAGATGTGGGAGAGGAGATGTGGGAGAGGAGATGTGGGAGAGGAGATGTGGGAGAGGAGATGTGGGAGAGGAGATGTGGGAGAGGAGATGTGGGAGAGGAGATGTGGGAGAGGAGATGTGGGAGAGGAGATGTGGGAGAGGAGATGTGGGAGAGGAGATGTGGGAGAGGAGATGTGGGAGAGGAGATGTGGGAGAGGAGATGTGGGAGAGGAGATGTGGGAGAGGAGATGTGGGAGAGGAGATGTGGGAGAGGAGATGTGGGAGAGGAGATGTGGGAGAGGAGATGTGGGAGAGGAGATGTGGGAGAGGAGATGTGGGAGAGGAGATGTGGGAGAGGAGATGTGGGAGAGGAGATGTGGGAGAGGAGATGTGGGAGAGGAGATGTGGGAGAGGAGATGTGGGAGAGGAGATGTGGGAGAGGAGATGTGGGAGAGGAGATGTGGGAGAGGAGATGTGGGAGAGGAGATGTGGGAGAGGAGATGTGGGAGAGGAGATGTGGGAGAGGAGATGTGGGAGAGGAGATGTGGGAGAGGAGATGTGGGAGAGGAGATGTGGGAGAGGAGATGTGGGAGAGGAGATGTGGGAGAGGAGATGTGGGAGAGGAGATGTGGGAGAGGAGATGTGGGAGAGGAGATGTGGGAGAGGAGATGTGGGAGAGGAGATGTGGGAGAGGAGATGTGGGAGAGGAGATGTGGGAGAGGAGATGTGGGAGAGGAGATGTGGGAGAGGAGATGTGGGAGAGGAGATGTGGGAAAGGAGATGTGGGAAAGGAGATGTGGGAAAGGAGATGTGGGAAAGGAGATGTGGGAAAGGAGATGTGGGAAAGGAGATGTGGGAAAGGAGATGTGGGAAAAGGTACCTGAAGCCTGAAAAACTGAAAAGTTTACGAAGAGACGTGATAGAAGGTACAAATGTAACAGTTACTGGCATTAGAGTAAGAGAAAATCATTTTTAGTGTGTGCTGCGTGTCTTTGGAGCTTATGGGCGCTCAATGGCAAGGTTATCAGCACCTTTACACTCATTAAAACAAACGAATGTAGCTAAAGAAGGGAGAAAGAGTAAAAGTAGCTATACATGAGCTTAAAACACAAGTAAAACAACAACGGAGGTAAAAGAAAGGCACAGGCAGATGTCAATGGCTAACTACTGACAGCCAGTCAGTCACCCTGTTAAAACATTAAAACCGTCTGTCTAAAATCTTGGGAAAAAGTTTGACAATTCACAAAAATTTAAAACTCGAACCACATTCGTTTGAAAGTTACTCAAAATAGAGGGCAAATCCTTTGGCGAATTGGCTGCGGCCCGCTGTGGGGAAAATAAAACACAGTCCAATAAAATTTGGTGCACAGCGATCTGTACGCCACAAGAACCACACATCGGAGGGTCCTCTCGCCGGAGCAAGAAGCCATACGTCATACGGCTGTGCCTATGCGAAGACGAATAAGGAGGTCCATGTTCCGTCGACGTGGCTGGAAGGAAGTACACCACGGCCTCGTTGTGGGCTTTACTGGACGGAGCTTACCGTCTGTCACTTCCAGCCACTCATCCTCTCACCGACGCGAGACTCTGAAGCTGAACAGCGAGGCAATCGCATGGGGGGAGGTGGCACACTGAAATAGCTGAGGAGCACGACATGCCTCCTTAGCTGCTGAGTCCGCCCTTTCGTTCCCCACAATACCCCTGTGCCCTGGTACCCAGCAGAAAGACACCTACTTCCCTAGTCGTTGTAGTTCGAGGAGGGCATCCTGGATATTCTGGATTGCTTTATCTGCTGAGTACAAACGTTACAGAGAGTGAAATGCACTCTGAGAGTGGGAACAGACAAGTAATTTAGCTCTGGAAGAACGTCTCATCTGCTCCAGTACAAAAGTAAGATCGCATATAATTCTGAGTCAAAGACAGTAAACTCGTCGGACCTTGAGGGCATAATACGGGAAAACTACAGAGCAGCCGACAGAGTCGCTCTGTCGTGATCCATCCGTGAAGACAGCTACATAGTTGTGGTGCTCACAGAAAATATTGCATTAAAAACAGAAGCCGGAGTGCAATCTCTCCTCTACTGCACTAAATCTAAAATTACTAAATCATTTCTAGATACTGATTACGGAAGAGAACCGGGTTTACGGAAACAGAACTCGATTTCGTGAATGAATTATATGTGCGAAATGTAGGCCAAATAACAACAGCAGAAATTGGAGGATCTGCGAAAGACATGGAAAACCTCCTGGACTTGGAAACATACCAATAGAATTAGTGAAGTATAGCTAATTGCGTATGGGAATGTTTGGCAAAGTTGTTTAATGCATGAATGTTAGTTCGAAAAGGAGTGTCTCCATGTCGTATCCCCTCAGGCTACCTGTTCCATCCTCTTAAATTTTGTTATGTATTCCGTGGGTTATATTTTGGCCTACTGACTGTCACTGTGTTATCTTACAAAAACCTATACAGTATTATTTTGAGATGACCCTTGGATGAGTGAAGATAAATAAATAAATAAATAAATAAATAATGGAACTTGGTATATCTAAGTCCAACTTATAAGAAAGGTAGTAGGAAGATGTGTGGAAATTATCGTGGAGTCAGTGTTACAGGCTCTGTTAGTAGATTGTATGGTCATGCCCTGAGAGGCAGGATAGAGGGGGTGTTGACGGACGTTGAAGAGCAAAGTACTTTAAGACAGCTAGTTCTAAAGAGAAGGTGGTAGGAATGTTTATAGTTCATAGAGATGGAGAAGGAGTATGACACAATGCCGCTGAATAAACTGTTTGAAGTCCTGAGGGGGAGCGAGCTAGAAAAGACAGAAATATATGCAAACGATACAAATCTGCAGAGTGTGTAATCAGGGTGGGAAATAAAATTGCGCTATAGCCTTCCAAAATTAAAAAAAAAAAAAGGTTCAAATGGCTCTGAGCACTATGGGACTTAACATCTGTGGTCATCAGTCCCCTAGAACTTAGAACTAGTTAAACCTAACTAACCTTAGGACATCACACACATCCATGCCCGATTCAGGATTCGAACCTGCGACCGTAGCAGTCGCGCGGTTCCGGACTGAGCGCCTAGAACCGCTAGACCACCGCGGCCGGCTTTAACTGTACAGTAATGGATTTCTTTTCCTATGTATGCGCAATATGTTACATTTATTTACGTTCAGAGTCAACTGCCAGAGACTGTACGATTCATCAATTCTCTGCAGGTCGTTCTGCAAATACTTACTATCTTCAAGGGTTGCTACTTTGGTATAAACAACTGCACCATCTGCGAATGGCCTTAAAGAGCATCCGACGCTTTCTACTAGGTCATTTATATTTATTGTAAACATCAATGGTACTATCATACTTCCATGTGGTACTCCGGATATTATCTTTACATCTGTAGAGGTAGTTCTGTTAAGAGCGACGTGTTGAGTTCTATCTGCAAGAAAGTCTTGAATCCAATCGCAGGTCTGCGCCGATACTCCATAAGATTGTATTTTTTTCATTAAACGGCAGTGCAGGACCGTGTCAAATGCCTCACTGAAATCAAGGAACACGACATCAGCCTGAGCAACTTTGTCCACTGCGCTGTGGATCTGTTGGAGGAACAGAGCGAGGGTCTCTGTTTGCGGAATCCATGCTGATTTTTATAGAGGAGATTTAAGTTTTCCAAGAACCTCATAGTTCTTGAGTATAAAACATGTTCCGTAATTCTACAACAGATTGACGCCAACAATATAGATCTATAATTGTGTGGATCTGTCTTACGGCCTTTCTTGCGGGAATGACCTGCGTTTTTTCCAGTCGTTAGGTACCTTCCGTTGCTCAAGTGATCTACGATAAATTACTGCTAGAAGCGGAGCAAGTTCTTTTGCATTATCTTTATAGAATCTTATAGGTATCTCATCTGGTCCTGAAGCTTTTCCACTACTAAGTGATTGTAGCTGCTTCTCAGTTCCGCGGTCAGTTATCTCAATATCTGCCATTTCGACGTTCGCACGATGATTTAAAGGAGGGACAGTATCATGATCTTCCGCGGTGAAACAACTTCGGAAAACCGAAAAAAGAATAAAAATGGTTCAAATGGCTCTGAGCACTATGGGACTTAACTTCTGAGGTCATCAGTCCCCTAGAACTTGGAACTACTTAAACCTAACTAACCTGAGGAAATCACACACATCCATGCCCGAGGCAGGATTCGAACCTGCGACCGTAGTGGTCGCGCTGTTCCAGACTGTAGCGCCTAGAACAGCTCGGCCACCCCGGCCGGCTTCGGAAAACCGAATTTAGTATTTTGGCCTTCTCTCTGTTATCTTCCGTTTCGGTGCCGGTGAGGTCGCTGAGAGAATGAATAGCTGATTTTGACCCACTTGCTGATTCTACATATAACCAAAATCTCTTATGGTTTTTACTCAGGTCGGTTGACAAAGTCTTACTTCAAAATCATTGAACGCTTCCTCATTGCTCTCCTTACGCTCATTTTCGCTTCGTTCAGAAACGAGTAGTCCATGGGGAAGCAGCAATCCAGTAGCTAATCCCTCTGTTTAGATCTTCTAAGATAACGTCGTAAGTAAGAAAGATGCTATACAGAACAATTGTGGAGACCAAAACGATCTATGGATGTGAGTGCTGGGAGCTTACTAAAAAAAAAGTTGTAGATATTGACTATCTCAGAAGATCCTATACAATATCTTTGGAAAGACCACCTAAGAAATACAACGATTAGGGAAACGACCCAGACTCAAGAAAGCAATCCAGATAGAGCAAAACAGCGGCAGCTTGCCTCGTATGGACATACAGTGTGATTGGCAGATAATAGATGGCCAAAAAAGATCTTTATGTACCATCCTCTGGGAAGAAGGAGAAGACCGAACGTTGCATGGCTAGATGAGGTAAGGGAAGGCGTGATAGAAAGAGAAATAGAAGACGAGGGAACACAGGGAGATTAAAACTTATGGTGACAGATATAGGCATGTGATGACAGCTCTGGGAACCCCACAGGTCACACAAACGTGTAGAATGAATCCCAATGTGTAACTGCGTCTGCCAGTGGCGGGGAACAACTGGACCGGAAAACAAGGTAGAGTTCAGGACCATGAATGTTTATTTTTATGCTGCTTGCGGATGAAAGAGTAGGCTAGACAAAATAGGTGAATGGCAGTCAGAAACCTTAGTAAATTCAAATGTCTGTGTGTGTTCTTGAACTACTCAATATTCTTATCGATACAGACTTCTTAATTATTCTGACCGAGAGGTTTGGAGCCTGCATCACAATACTGATTTACTTGCGCTTTAGTCCGTTGATCCAGTAACGTTCATTGCACGTCTTCTGGACTATTATATATGGGCCATTCAAAAAGAAACGAGTCTGAGGCTGTAAAACGAAAACCGCTTAATTGATTGCAATACCAATGCCTACGGAAGGAGGTATGGTCCCTGTAAGAGCGCTGAGACTGCAACTTGCTGCTAAAGTGACATGGGAGCGCGCCCACGTGACGGCAGTGCGAGAAGGTATACGTGTCGATCGTCCACTGCATTCAGTCATGCTGAAAACAGAGAGAGAGAGAGAGAGAGAGAGAGAGAGAGAGAGAGAGAGAGAGAGAGAGAGACTGTAGAGGAAAAGCAGAGGTGTGTAGTGGTGTCCTTACAGCGGAAGGAATGCCGGGAACGGAAATTCATCGAAGTGTGACGCAAGTGTATGGAGAGCACTTCATGTCCGTTGAAATTCCGACGCTCAGTCCGAGCTTTGGGCAATGAATGCGGTGTGACATTCCAGATCGTGCGTCATCGAGGAACGACATCCGTGTCTTCGACATTCGTGTCATGCTTTGATGGATTTCTGTTCCCCGCACTCCTTCCGCTGTTAGGAAACGCACTACACCACTTTGTCGTTCTTTTCAGTAAGACTGACAAGGGGACCCTTCATACTGTAAATCACGGATTTTGACGCGCTTCAAATATGTTGTAGGGGCACTTACCCTGAGTATCTGCTATCCGGTTTTTTAGCCTTGGTTTTTGAGAAAATTAATTTTGAAGTTCATTGCGGGATTTGTATACCCGTAACATTACATATATTCAGAGCGAGTCAGTGTAGCGCAGCGGTAAAGGTTCATGGCTACCGCGCTGGAGGTACCGTGTTCGAATCCTGTCCCATATGGTTTTTTATATATGCAAGAACTGACCGGAAAATTTGGTCCTAACGTTTAAAAACGAGTAGACGAATTAACTGGGAAATACAGAAATGTAGTCGTGTCCTGCACGAAATCCGGGAAGTTCAGGAAACTGGTGCACGAAGAATTTTTGCGTTCTGTAATTCTTCCGTACATGGGATAGAAAATTTTTTTGTACATTATCGATTCGTGGGGAGGGCAAACCGATTCAACTTTATACGATCATCTATTCACTGATGAAAGGAAAGCGAGCACCTGCACCCTAAAAGTGGTCTCACCAAAGTGCACTCTTTACTGCCAGCCGTGTGATGTTTATTTTTACCGACAGGTGAAAATCTTCACGAACATTATTCAGAATACTCCCTACTTGATGAAAGACAATAGGGAGATCGCTTCTAGGGAAGATTCGATAAAATTACATTCACTAATCCTACATCAATTCAGTGCACCTAATATTAAAGCATGATTAGATACGCATGGTTCGCATCGAAATTAGCGGATGAAAGAGAAATCTTTTTGAATGCCAAAGAATTGTGCTTCCCGGTATCGGTCATGAAGAAACCGTGCGCCTGCAAGACGGTTGCTTTCATAAAACGCGCGTGGTGCTGCTAAAATTTGTGTTTCTTTTGCTTCTATGATAAATATCACCCAAAATATTGTTCTAGCACATCAAGCAATGTGGACGATGAAAAATAAGATTTTGTAATATTATATGACAGAAAAAACTAATAACTGAATATAATTTCGCACACCTTACAAAAAAATGGCTCTGAGCACTATGGGACTCAACTGCTGTGGTCATCAGTCCCCTAGAACTTAGAACTACTTAAACCTAACCAACCTAAGGACATCACACACATCCATGCCCGAGGCAGGATTCGAACCTGCGACCTTAGCTGTCGCACGGTTCCGGACTGCGCGCCTAGGCGCACCTTACACTGTGTTGATATTCTCTGATATAAAATTGAAAAAAATCGGTCGATTTTTTAAAAAAAAGTACACGAGCAGGATTCGAACACGGTACCCGTGAACCTTTACCGCCGCGATACAGTGACTTGCTCAGAATGTACGTAATGTTACGGGTATACAAATCCCGCAATGAACTTCAAAATCGATTTTCTCAAAAACCAACGGCCGTTGTTAAAAAACCGGATAGCCAGGTACTCAGGGCAAGTGCCTCTACAATATATTTGAAGCGCATCAAAATCCGTGATTTACAGTATGGAGGGTCTCTTTGTGAGTACAGCGGTCGGTCTATGCGTGACGTGCTGGATCTGTTGTCACGCGAGTGCGTGCCCATGTCCCTCTAGCTGCGAGTTTGGGTCTTCAGCGCTGTAGAAACCACACCGTCCTTCGCAGGCAATGGTATTACGATCCCTACGGCGGTTTTCACTTTACAACGTCCATCTCGATTCTTTTTGGATGGCCCTAATAATTAAATGTGATGAAGCTAAACAACATTAATTGGGAGTCATGGAGTGAAGACCTGTGGGTTTACTGCATTTCGTTTCTGGCGCAACGCAATACGAAGGAAATGGAGAGTATTGTAAGACATGTAAGTCGTCAAAGTTACTCATCCTGAAATAAATATGAAATAAAAGTTAAACTTTAGCAATCTGTTGTACCGTTCTTAACCTACATCAAAACCAAGTACATTTCTTACAGTGAACTTAACTAGCGCATATACTGAAAGTGGCAATGAATTTCTGGCTACCTTCCAACACTCGTGGACTAAATGACTATTGGCAAAGCCGTTTGCGACTTCCAGGATACTATGTTTCAAACAGCTAGCTAACAGCACCCTCATTCTATTGTTGCAGAAGCTTTTTGTTCATTCGTCGGTCGAACTTCCTTGTGTGAAGAAATACCGTCAGATTTGAATCGCTAATAACCATTATTTACGCAACATTAGTCTCTTAGTTGAGCCCAAAACGTATAGATGATGTTTGAACTTGTTCTATCGCGCAGTATTTATTTATCCTGTGACGTCATAGTACCGACTTGGGGGCATGCGTGTGACTGTTATGAATTAGCTTTGAGTAAAGTTACAAATTGGTATAGCGTGGAAACCCGTTTAGCTAGAACACTAACTCTGTTGTCGCTATAAAGAGATTGCGGAGAACTACTAGTGCCCAAAGTGGGACAATAAAAAGCTTTTCCGACATATAAGTGAAAATCGATATTAAATCTAAAATTATAAAATAATGAAATGTATCGTCTCATACGACTCGTAAATGTGCTCGGAATTTTAGAAAATACAAGTCAGAGGAAAGTCAGCATTCGAAAAGAATCCAGAAAGACTAAGAAGACCATTTCCGAGAGAATGGGAGAGCTACGATTGTCTCGAAAAGGAAATAAATTCGATGCAGTGTGAGGTGTACGTGTTTCTTTAGCTACCACAGACCCTTATTGTACTCGATATATGTGTGATTTATCTATTCTATAGCCATTTTACTGCTCTGTGTAACTAACATATTAAAGAGAGTTATAATTAAATTATATATAAATACGAAACACTTATTATGAATTTATTCTTACGTGTTTATGGTTCGGACCATAACTGCGCACACAAATATTCATTCGTTCCAGGTATGGCTACCTTTGCTTTTCCAGATCAAGAGTCATTCGAATCAGCTAGAATATGTGTTTTTGAGACTACATAAGTGGCTAGCAAAACAGGTGTTTACTAAGAACTTCGTTGCTTCCTCCAGTTAGACGCCTAACTTTGGTGACGGGGTACTGAAAAGTAACGCCTCCGAATTTATGTGAAAACTCTTAAACTTTTTAAAATAAGACGGACTTTATTAACACTCTACATCGTTATTCTAAATGAGTATTCATTTCTCGACGTAGTCACCCTGGTGGCGAACACATTTTTTTCAACGAGATACCAGTTTGTTGAGACCGTCACTGTGGAATGTTTGACTTTGTTGACGGAGCCACAACCTCAACCTCACCCTCACCCTCACCTCTGCTTGCACCGCTTCATCACTGTCAAAGAGAAGTCCTCGAAGGTGTTCTTTAGGTTTTGCGAAGAGATGAAAATCGTATGGGAGCAAGTCGGGACTGCATGGAGGATAGTCGGTTGCTGAACCCGAGGCGTCGGATTGTTGCAGACGTCGCTGTGCTCGTTTGCAGTCTGTCATTGTCATGCTGACGGAAAGGGCGCGCCATGTGTGGACGAAGTCCTCGAATTCTCGCTTTCAGTTCTCTGAGGGTCTTTCACGCACAGACATAATTACGTTACCCACATCCCCGTTACACACGACAATTCGGAGTCCTCTAGCGGCAGGGGGTTAAATCTTGTGTCAGCGAAGCGGGAAAGTCGAGCGAGTAATATGCATGACATGTAATACCTCAACCGATATTGAGAATACAATAAAAAATTCAGAGGCTTTATTTTTCAGCACGCCCTCGTATTTTGCATTATACATTATTCCATGTACACGCATACTCCGCAATTCACCGAACGGTGTGTGCAGGAGGGTTCCCGGTATCACTACTAATCATTTCCTTTTCTGTTCCACCCGCAAACAGAACGAGGGAAAAACGACTCGGTATAAGCCTTCGTACGAGACCTGATTTCTCGCATCGTATATTCGTGGTCCTTACGTGAAATGTATGTTGGTGGCAGTAGACTCGTTCTGCAGTTAGCTTCAAATGTCGGTTCTGTGAATTTTCGCAGTAGTATTCCTCGGAAAAGAAAAAAAACGTCGCTTTCGCTCCAGGCATTCCCATTTGGGTTCCCGAAGCATCTCCGTAACACTTGCGCCTTGTTGGAACCCACCGATAACAACTCTAACAGCTCGCCTTTGAATTGCTTCAAAAAAATGTGCTAAGGTCATCAGTTCCTAAGCTTACACACTACGTAACCTAAATTATCCTAAGGTCAAACACACACACCCCCATGCCCGAGGGAGGACTCGAACCTCCGCCCGGACCAGCCGTGAATTGCTTCAGTCCGGAACCGCGCTGCTGCTACGGTCGCAGGTTCGAATCCTGCCACGGTGATGGATGTGTGTGATGTCCTTAGGTTAGATAGGTTTAAGTAGTTCTAACTCTAGGAGACTGATGACCTCAGATGTTAAGTCCCATAGTGCTCAGAGCCATTTGAACCATTTTTGAATTGCTTCGATGTGTTCCTTTAATCGGAAGTGATAATGATCCCAAACACTCGATTAGTACTCTAGAATAGGTCGCACTAGCGTCTTATATGTGGTCTTCTTTACATATGAATCACACTTTCCAAAAACTCTCCTAACAAGACGAAGTCGACCACTCGCCTTTCCTGGCACAGACTTCACATGCTCGTTCGTTTTCATATCGCTTAGCAACGTTAACCCCAGATATTTGAATGACGTGGCTGTGTGAAGCAGTACACTACAAATGCTGTATCCGAACATTACGGGTTTGTTTTTCCTACTCATCTGCATTAATTTACATTTTTCTACATTTAGAGCTATCTGTCATTCATCACACGACCTACAAATTTTGTATAAGTCATCTTGTATCATCCTACATTCACTCAACGACGACATCTGCCCGTACACCAAAGTATCATCAACAAACAGCCGCAGGTTGCTGCTCACCCTGCCTTCCAGATTATTTGTGTGTGTAGGGAATCAGAGTGGTCCTATTACACTTCCCTGGGGCACTGCTGACGATACGTCTCTGAAGAACATTCGCCGTCGAGGACAACGTATTAGGTTCAGAAACTTTAGACTGTTCTGGGCGAAGGTAGAAATATCGAGTTTCTAGTTTCGTCGCGTATAAACATTACCACCGCGCTAGGTGGCGCAGTAAGATACTGGATGTGTATTCAGGAAAGCGACAACTCAAATTGTAGTCCAGTCTTTCAGATTTAGATGCGTGATGGTTTTCCTAAACCGCTTAAGGCAAGTGATGATTCAGTTAAAATGCCACAGCAGAGAGTTACTCCTCAAATCAAGGACGTTAAATTTTAATCTTCCTTACATTTAAACACTGCCCTTTACAGGCAATGCTCATGCGTCTGAATTGTACTCTGAATTTCAAGCAAATCGTTCCTTGCCTTCATAGCTACGAGTTCAAATACTCTCACGCTACCGATAACACGTAGCACATCTTTCTATTCAGGTGCTGACGTAGCTGAGCATTTGCGATGTACGTCGGGCAAGGCAACTAGTGTGACATCGCAAGTTCATTGCAAGAGGGGCCAACGTTGAGAATATGTTGACCAGTTTAAACACTTAACGAATTTGACGAATTGCTCTGAAATCGGGGAACAGGTGGTGAATCCTTGAGGAGGGGAACAAGCAGGTGTTGAACACGGAGTTTTATCGGCAGTTCCAGGTTTCGTAAACGATCTTTATCTTTCTGCTGTGAGTGTGCCAGATTTTGCCACGGAAAATTTGCTCTAGTATTTATGGATGGGCATCTGTGACTTCCGAAGTAGAGTCTGCAGCCCCAGCTTGTGCTGTTATTCGGCGGCAGTTACGTGTTGACTCGTACATTAGAAAATCTAACAGTTCCTAGAAGAGGATCTGGCCGAAGGAATGGACAGGCCGGTGGTGCTTCATGTATGAATAAACGATACTGTTTCCGTGGAAAGTTAAGTATTTCATTTTGGTATTGCTCTCTAAGCTTCATATGTTTGAACTCTTGCCAGCCTGCCAGTGTGGCCGTGAGGTTCTGGGCGCTTCAGTCTGGAACCGCGTGACCGCTACGGTTGCAGGTTCGAATCCTGCCTCGGGCATGGATGTGTGTGATGTCCTTAGGTTACTTAGGTTTAAGTAGTTCTAAGTTCTAGGGGACTGATGACCATAGATGTTAAGTCCCATAGTGCTCAGAGCCATTTGAACCATTTGAACTCTTGCCCAGGGATCTCTTTTACCTCCTTAAATTTACAGAACATTGCAAGGAGCTTAAATGTGACTGTTATAGGTGTATGGTGCTATTGCAATGATGGAATTTATCTGATCGCAACCGGGTGCCCAAATGGTGGTGATGCTCATTTATGACTGTTCAACGTTGTCTCGTGGGTTAAAGCGAGGATGCCATCCCTTAGCTACTGTATCAGCAACATTTCAGTGTCTGGGTGCGTCTTTTAATCGTTTTTTTTTTTTTGCCGACTATTGTGAAATAGCGTATTTTAGCTATAGCATTTACCAAACAAACTGGCCTGTGAAATTTCAATTCTCTTTGGTCTTTGTCTTCCCTTTCTTAATCTAATGGTATTCTAGATCTTCCAAATTCTGAACACCCATCCATGCAAGAGACATTCGTTTCAATAACGTTGTCAGATATGAAAGAATTTGGTCTAGTAATTCGTGCAGCTTTTCTGCAATAATTCTATCTGGCTCGGGTAGTTTCTTTCTCCTTAACTACATTACTGACAGCCTCACTTCATCCTGGGCATACGGAATCTCTAATGACACAATGGAAAACCCTAATTTCCGTCTAACGCAGAACTAGATGCCAGTCATTTGTACAGGGTATTAAAAATCCTCAGGATCGAAAATATACAGAACGTAGACCATCCTAAATGGAAAAATGTGATGTAGCAACTAACTGTCGGAAGTGAATACTTATTTTTTTCTTTTACAGAGAACTTACACCTCATAACATTTAGGTTCATAGGAATTGTTCAGTGTGACTACCGCCAGAATCAGTGGATGCATCTCCACGGTGAATACAATGTATTATAATGACTCACGCAACTAGGACCCAAAACAAGAAGTTCCATGTAATCCCATAGTAAAAAATACTGAAGAGCCATAGGACATGGTGCCCTTCCAAATCATCGACGAATCTGAAAATTTCCTTCGGCGGGAAGAAATTCGGATAAAATGAGGAAGTGATCCGTACTATCAACGATTAATTTACAGAGTTTGACAAACACTGTTTTCGGCTCTGAGCACTATGGGACTTAACAGCTGTGGTCATCAGTCCCCTAGAACTTAGAACTACTTAAATCTAACTAACCTAAGGACAGCACACAACACCCAGTCATCACGAGGCAGAGAAAATCCCTGACTCCGCCGGGAATCGAACCCGGGAACCCGGGCGTGGGAAGCGAGAACGCTACCGCACGACCACGGACACTGTTTTTCAACGAAATGAAAAAAAAAATGTTAACTAGCTGGGAAAAATGTAAAGCAATAGTTGGAGATTATTCTGAGTTGCAAAAATTCTAAAAAGTTTTAAAAATTGGTAACTTGCTTTCAAACTACACTTATCAAACGGTCCTCATACGTTTGATAACTTACAGCAACAAATCGCTTCTAATTTCTGCTGAAAGAAGCTGAATAAGACTTCGACACGTCCCATGTAGTCCCCGGTAATAGAACAATTACATTCTTCGGGGTAGGCTAAAATTAAACCTCGCGTGGCTCACAGCATCCGATATAAAGCTTGCCACTTGCGTGCCAAGATCGCTGCTCAATGACGCAAGCAATTCCCCGTTTGTCCTCACGCGAGCGAATGAGGCCCTGTCCAGACTACCTTATTACGGGATAAAAGTTGAACGATCACGGAGAATGAAAACAGTTCTTTCACGTAAGATGAATATGTAGGATTAGGCTTTGTCCGTTCCGGAATGTATTTTGTTTGTGTCACACGAAGCCTGACCCATACACTCGTAACTCGTCTGTAGTTTTGTATCGATTTTTTCTGTCACTTATCGTTCCTTTAACCTCTCGCTATTACGCATGGATATGAAAGTGCAACCTGCAATGCGGTTCAGAATCCACGATGAGCTGCATGTCACCCTATAAATGACTGGGAAAGTCACTTCAAGAGTAAAAGGAAACCGCATCAAATACTTCACGGCAGTGTTCGAATCAACGTTAGGTTGCGGACAGGTTTATTTTATTTATGTAGAATGATTAAGAAAATACAGGTGAACAAATACAGCTTACAAATCACAATAAAGAAAGAGGGAATATTATCTGGAGACGTCGGAAAAACGATACATGAGTAGTCTATTTTAGTCCAGCTTGAAAAATGATTTCACAGGGTTATGATGTTAGATTCGAGACATGACATTTTGGAAATGAATTCCAGGCATTTCACGCAAGAACGAATGCGCCAAGATTCTTGAAGGCCGCGATTCTCGGAACCAGTCAAACTGAACGTAAACAAGGTCGACCATGCAATCCGTTCAAGCCGTCACATACTTACTAGTCTGCGACATAACGTGTTTCTGCATCCAGTTGTAGGTGCACGTTCTGCATGTGGAAGTCTCACAGAAGAGATACTACGTGTGACATACTACGAAACAATCATGTATTCATTCCACACGGGGAGAAATATGAACTGTTAGTTATTATTTACCTGAAGTTTGAACTAATTTTCTTATTTTTGGACCCTGGTAATTAGTAGAAGACTAACAAGTTCCAAATGATTTAGTCTACATCTACATCCATACTCAGCAAGCCACCTGACGGTGTGTGGCGGACCACCAGCTTATGCAAATATGCGGCTATCAAAATTACTAAGGGCGTTCAAAAAGTGTCAGACTACCGCCTTTCCCGCTTAAACCAATGAGTCGCGGAAGACATTCGTCGGTGGAGATGTGGAGGGGATCGTAGTTGCACTGTCGTCAATTTTTTTCCGCCAACAGAAAGCATCAAACGCTGGCAGTCGACCAGACCAATGAGTACGAATGTGTAATGCATGGACACCTAAATTAATGTAAGTTGTAAAAAAAAACTGAGCAGAGATATTGCATCAAATTTCGCCAAGAGTTTTTCAATACCCAAGTTCGCAATATTCAAAAGGCTTTCGGCGACGAAACCAGGAGCAACTATCGAGTAGAGGAGTGGTACAACCGTTTCAAAGATGGCTGCGAACCTCAAGGCCGTGTGACAATATCACTGAGCAGGTGCGGACTTTGGTGATGGAAAACTGTCGTATCACAGTAAGAGAACTTGCGAAAGAGATAGTGGTAAACATTGAATCGTTACATTTAATTTTCACCGACGATTTTTGTGTGAGGGGAGAGTCCGCAAAATTCGTACCGAAACCACTGACAGTGGAGCAGAAGTAACGCCGTCTGGAAATCGCACAGAACACACTGGACAATGCAAACAGCACACCAACTTTCTGGACACCGCTATCATAGGCGATGAGACGTATGTTAAAGGGTATAACTCCGGAACCAAGACACAGTCGTCACAGAGGGCGCTTCCGATATACCCGAGGCCGAAAAAAGCACGGCAGATCCGCAGCAATGACAAAATCATGTTGACCGTTTTCTTCGACTCACATCGGATGGTACATCATGAGTACGCACCAGAAGGCCAAATAATCACAAAGGAATATGACCAGGAGGTCTGCCGGCCAGAGTGGTCGAGCGGTTTTAGGCGCTACAGTCTGGAGCCGCGCGACCGCTACGGTCGCTGGTTCGAATCCTGCCTCGGGCATGGATGTGTGTGATGTCCTTAGGTTAGTTAGGTTTAAGTAGTTCTAAGTTCTAGGGGACTGATGACCTAAGATGTTAAGTCCCATAGTGCTCAGAGCCATTTGAACCATTTCTTTTAGCTAAGGTATGACGGTGGAAGTTGATGTTTGCTTCACTAGTCTATCTTCTTGCGGACGCACGAATTTCTAGTAAATTTTGCATGTCGATGTACCGCGCTCTTGTTTGAACAGAGAGCACAACAATGATTCTTCAGAATTTTCCGAATTTGATTATTAAACCACGGTGAGGATTTTCCGTCTTTGATCCATTAATTAGGCACATACTTCTCCAGAGAACGATTTACAATTTATGTAAACATTTCTCATGACTCCTTTGCGTCCATCATACTGGAATTAAATGGTGCCAGTTCATTGTTTTAGTGGAATGCTAACAACTGCCCATCTGCTGTTTCTATCAAAAATGCGCAATGGACACGAATGGCTGAAAGTAATAAGACAGGCTGTTTATGTATGTGTCAACTGTCAGAGTCGGCCAGCCGGGGTGACCGAGCGGTTCTAGGTGCCACAGTCCGGAACCGCGCGACCGCTACGGTCGCAGGTTCGAATCCTGCCTCGGGCATGAATGTGTGTGATGTCCTTAGGTTAGTTAGGTTTAAGTAGTTCTGAGTTCTAGGGGACTGATGGCCTCAGAAGTTAAGTCCCATAGTGCTCAGAGCCATTTGAACCATTTTGAACCAGGAGGTGTTTCGTCACCTTCAGTATCCTATGCGGCGCAAACAGCCGGATCTGTGGCAGCAAAACCTCGGAAGCTCCATCATGGCAGCTGACCCGTACATTGTGCGCACCTGTTTCAAAACTTACTCGACAATCACAACATTCCTGTGGTTAGCCAGGCCCCGTGCGGCTTTTAGCTATTTCCCAAACTGAGATACCCGTGAAAGGAACACTACGTGAGTCAAGAGAAAACATCATGAGGAACGCCAAGGCATGTCTGGTCACCATTTCGAAAGATGCGTTGTAGAAGTGTTTTGAACAATGGCGGGACCACCGGGACAATGCATTACCAATAAATAAATAAACCTATTTGTGCCAACAAAAGGTTAGATACTTTTTGAACACACTACATGAATTGGATCGTCGAAAATAGACAGAAACCTAGATATTGATCGATTTTTTTGGCATCTACTTCTTTATGTAAACCGAGAAAAGTCCAATCGAACACTATTCAGAAACTATAGGCATCGAACCTAGAATAACTTATGCTTGGATCCGCGTCATCTTAGGCGGACGTGAACAATACGTTGTGCAGCCGCTAGAGGTTCACAAGACGCGCCATGGCGCACGAAAGTTGTGACTACAGCAAGCAGAGGCCACGTGGAAGGGTGAATGACTGTCCGGGCCGATCAGAAGGAGGTGGCAGCGCGGTGGGACGTGCGCGGACCCTGAATGCGCCTAAATTGAGTCGTCCAGTCGTCTCCGAGGCCATTCCTCCGAACCCCTCGATCCACTTCTTTTGCTCGCTTTTAGACGCCAGGGCCTCGCTCAGAGGTATGTATCGACAATAATGTATTGTACCGTTCTAGGAGACTCTTCAGAACCTATTATACCTTTCCTTCACTGACTGCTTGGCAGACCACAACCAGCATCACGCATAGCCCCAGATTTTTTTCTTTATTCTTTTAAGGCACACATGATAGCCTGCGAATCACGGATGCGGAGTAATAGGCACATTCTGCGTCTCCATCTGCATCTACATCAAAACTCCGCTAGCCACATTACGCTGTATGGCGGAGGATACTTATGGCACTGCTATCCGATCCCTCCTTCCCTGTTCATTTCATGAATTGCGCGTGGTAAAAATTGTCGGTAAACTCTCGTATTAGCTCTAATCTAGGAAGACACAGGATGACTGACACAATTCCTGTTTCGTGCGGTAAATGGCGTTTTGATTCATATGTGGTCAAATGTAACTTCATGCGAATGGGCATGTGAAACATCCGTGTATTGTTCAAATAAAATATTAATGGTATGAAGCTTGGCTCAACCACGATGATTAAATATCTAGACATAACGTATTCGAAAAGACATGACACCCGTCAGCCTTCGTTGCTGAAGCACCAGGACGCTTGCGAGTTACATGTTTAGCTTTTCTATTATATATATATATATATATATATATATATATATATATATATATATATTCATTGTTTAGTTCTTAATTTCTTTTTTGAATGCTCTTGTGTGCTTGCGTAGTTAAATTCTTAAATTAGTGTTTGTGTATTTGAGAGGTGCAGTATCGCTTTTTAGTAAAGGTAACGTGTACATTCGTGTAGCTTGTAGCGAATCAGATGTTTGTTTATTTGTTTTGGACGGGCAGTGACCTTTGATGAGATGATGTTTGGTTTGTGGGGCTCTCAACTGCGCGGTTATCAGATCCCTTACGAAGTCCCAATTTTTTCTCAGTTCAGTTTTTCTCACAGTCCAATGTAGCCAATATCACGAATGATGAGGATGATGATTAAGTGATGAGGACAACACAAACACCCAGTCCCCGGGCAGAGAAAATCCCCAACCCGGCCGGGAATCGAAGCCGGGACCCCGTGAGCCAGAGGTGGCAACGCTAGCCACTAGACGCAGTGACCGTTGACCACAGCCCAGTCAGCTGCCAGCCTTCGGTGGTGAAGCACCAGCAGACTAGAGTCATATATTTAGCTTCTCTTGCTTTTTTTTCATATATTAATTCTGAAGTTAGTAGTAGTATGTGCGGAGCCGGCCGGTGTGTCCGAGCAGTTCTAGGCGCTTCAGTCTGGAACCGCGCGACCGCTACGGTCGCAGTTTCTAATCCTGCCTCGGGCATGGGTGCGAGTGATATCCTTAGGTTAGTTAGGTTTAAGTAGTTCTAAGTTCTAGGGAACTGATGACCTCAGCAGTTAAGTCCCATAGTGCTCAGAGCCATTTGAACGCAGGAGGAGCTGGCCGCAGTTCGCCAACAGCTGAAGGTGCTTATGGACGCGGTCAGCCGCCTGCAGGCTGCTGCCTCAGGGTGTGGCGGCAGTGGATCCGCGCCGCTGCAGGGCGATTGGCGGGTAGCGTCGCCCGAGCCGGAGAGTCAGTCTGCAAGCTGGCCGTCTGGCCACGCCCATTCACTCTGTGAGTGCACCGGTGGCCGCTCCTTCAGCTGGGTCCGAGCAGGCACAGGTGGGGAGGGTTTTATTTGATACAGGGAGATCCAATGTTAGGCGCATTATGGAGCCCCTTATGGAAAAGTCGTCCAAGGCTGGAAAGAATCCCAGTGTGCACTGGATTTGCTGTTATCCGAGATGTGGAGGACGTTCTGCTTGAGCCTATCGAGAGTGCAGGGTGCAGAAGTCTGCAAGTTGTTGCTCACGTCGGTAGGCAACGACGACACCTGTCGCTTTGGTTCTGAGGCCATTCTCAGTTCCTACGGGCGGCTGGCAGAAGTGGTGAAGACAGCTGGCATCGCTCGTGGGGTGCAAGCAGAGTTCACAATTTGCGGCATCGTACCCAGAGACGATCGAAGTCCGTTGGTTTGGAACCGAGTGGAGGGTTTCAGACAGAGGTTCCGTCCAGTCTATGACGGTCATGGCTGCGGATTTCTGGACCAGCGTTATGGAGCGGAGAGCTGTAGGTTCAAAATGGTTCAAATGGCTCTGAGCACTATGGGACTTAA
The DNA here is from genome assembly GCF_021461395.2 of Schistocerca americana. Lineage (NCBI taxonomy): Eukaryota > Metazoa > Arthropoda > Insecta > Orthoptera > Acrididae > Schistocerca > Schistocerca americana. The sequence continues at coordinate 426,015,000 of NC_060130.1, read as the reverse complement.
CATCTATGGTCATCAGTCCCCTAGAACTTAGAACTACTTAAACCTAACTAACCTAAGGACATCACACACATCCATGCCCGAGGCAGGATTCGAATCTGCGACTGTAGCAGTCGCGCGGCTCCGGACTGAGCGCCTAGAACCGCTAGACCACCGCGGCCGGCGAGAGTTGTAGGACATCCCTTGATAGATGGGAAGTGCATTACGCAAAGGAAGCAGCTACAAGGGCAACAGAGTACTTGTCTAGTGAACATGGCTTTCTTTTTTAGGCTAGGCGGTATTTTGAATTCCACGCTAACCGAATGATATGTAAAGAGCAAAATCAGATCGCGTAGGCCGGCCGGAGTGGCCGTGCGGTTCTGGGCGCTCCAGTCTGGAGCCGAGCGACCGCTCCGATCGCAGGTTCGAATCCTGCCTCGGGCATGGATATGTGTGATGTCCTTAGGTTAGTTAGGTTTAATTAGTTCTAAGTTCTATGCGACTGATGACCTCAGAAGTTAAGTCGCATAGTGCTCAGAGCCATTTGAACCATCAGATGGCGTACAAACTAGCGACACTTCGAATATCAAAAATTTAACCGTAACTTGTCGAAGTATCGTAACATTATTCCTAAACTTACTGCCCTCCAGGAAAGCTGTCGCGCTCAAATTATTCTCGGAACAAAGAGGTGGCTCAAACTCTGGGTACAAAGCTCCAAAATATTTAGCGGAGCATGAAACGTATATTTAACAGATTAAACACCATAGGAAGGTGATTGGTAATTGCTGTCGGGGAAAATATTGCGTCTATTGACGTTTGAAAGCGTTTTCCGAATCCTGCCTTGAAGAAGTGAAGAGGTACTCAGACAACCGATACGCAATTCGAAATATTTAAGACCTTGTGGCTACAAACAGTATCAGTATAGAGACGGATGAGATCGGTTATATCATAGTGACGATGGTTACTAGAGTTAATAAATCCATTAAGAGGAATAGGAGAACATTTTTGATAGAAACAGCAGATGGGCAGTTGTTAGCATTCCACTAAAACAATGAACTGGCACCATTTAATTCCAGTATGATGGACGCAAAGGAGTCATGAGAAATGTTTACGTAAATTGTAAATCGTTCTCTGGAGAAGTATGTGCCTAATTAATGGATCAAAGACGGAAAATCCTCACCGTGGTTTAATAATCAAATTCGGAAAATTCTGAAGAATCATTGTTGTGCTCTCTGTTCAAACAAGAGCGCGGTACATCGACATGCAAAATTTACTAGAAATTCGTGCGTCCGCAAGAAGATAGAATAGTGAAGCAAACATCAACTTCCACCGTCATACCTTAGCTAAAAGAAATGGTTCAAATGGCTCTGAGCACTATGGGACTCAACATCTGAGGTCATTAGTCCCCTAGAACTTAGAACTACTTAAACCTAACTAACCTAAGGACAACACACACATCCATGCCCGAGGCAAGATTCGAACCTGCGACCGTAGCGGTCGCGCGGTTCCAGACTGAAGCGCCTAGAACCGCTCGGCCACACTGGCCGGCCCTTAGCTAAAGATCTTGCCGAGAACCCGAGAAAATTCTAATCGTACGTAAAACACTAAATAAATCAAAGGCTTCTATCCCGTCTAGAGTGGCAATAGAAGAAAGCAAAGGGAAGATGAAGTCTTAAATTTCACGTTTAAGAAACCATTAACGCAGGAAGATCGTACAAAGATATCGTCGTTTGACAGTCGCACAGACTCCAGCATGGAGGACGCAGAAATAAGCGTTCCTTACGTAGAGAAACAAATGAAAGAGTTGAAAATAAATAAGTCGCCAGTTTCAGATGGAATCCCAATTTGGTTTTATTACATAGAGTACTGCGGCATTGGCTCCTTACTTAGCTTGCATTTATCGCGTATTTCTCGCCCAGAGCAAAGTACTAAGCGACTGGGAACAAACGCAGTTGATTCCCGCAAATAAGAAAGGTACAAGAATGGACCTGGAAAATTGCAGGCCAATATCCTTAACCATCTATTTGTTGCAGAGTTCTTGAACACATTCTGAGCTCGACTGTAGTAAGTTACCTTGAGACAGAGAAGTTTCTGTCCACAGATAAGCACTGATATAGAAAGCATCGCTTGTACGAAATTCAGCTCGCCATTTTCTCACATTTTATCCCACAAACAATGGATGGAGGGCAACGGGTACATTCTGTATTCCTAGATTTCCGGAAAGTGTTTGACACGGTGCTACACTGCAGTCCGTAAACGATCGGAGCGTAAGGATTAGGTTCCCAGATATGTGAGAGGCTCAAAGACTTTTTAAGTAATAGGACCTAGTGCGTTCTCCTCGACGGGCAGTGTTCTCCAGAGATAAAGGTATCACCAGTAGTGCCCTCGCTAAGTGTCAGAGGACCGCTCTTATTTCCTATATACATAAATGGTCTCACGGGCAGGGTAAGCAGCGGTTTACGGCTGTTTGCTGATACGCTGTGCTGTACTGGACACACACACACACACACACACACACACACACACACAGGATTAGAACCTCCGGCGTCGGGGGGAGCCGCGCGAACCGAAGCAAGGCGCGGCTATCCCGAGCCGCTAAGTAAGAAAGATGACTTAGACAGAATTTATAGTTGGTGTGATAAATATCAGCTTACTCTAAATGTAGAAAAATTTAAGTTTTGCTGCTCACTCTAAATGTAGAGAAATGTATTTCGTTCAGATACAGAATTAGTAGCGTGCCGATTGACACAGTCTCATCGATTAAACATCGAGGTGTAACGTTGCAAAGCGATATGAAGTAGAATAAGCACATCAGCTTGATAGCAGGGAAGGTGAATCCAGCGTTCATCTCGTGTGCGGACAAAATAAGAGAGAACTGAGGATATGCAGAGGCTTACAAAGTATCATTTTCTTGGCGCTCCTTTCGACAGACGGACATGAGAGAGAATTAACATTGGTACAAAGTACTCTGCACCATGCATTGGGGCCTGACTTTTAGAGTATTGTGATATGCCCTTTCGATAAATATTATACTCCCAATAATGTACAAATTTTACAGATATTTCTCATTTTGCGTCACATAGAAAGTAGCCATGCCCCACAGTGATAAATTGCAAAATCTGGTAATCAGCTGGTTTTATGTTGGCATTGTTGTGTTCTTCGGAATATTACTGGTAGCACAGACTTTGTCAGAAGAAACTATCTAGAAAGTTCCATTCAGATTACCAAGGTGGCTCCTGCTCGTAAATAATAAGAGCTCCCTAATTTTTTTTGTTTTCTGTATTTTTTCATAGCAAACAAGCAAACTGTGTCATAATGACAAACCAACTTCCGCAGATACACAACTTTGTACGACTGCACAAACATATCGCGTAATGGCTTCGACGGTAAAATAAGAGAAATGCGATCTTATGGAGAGGGATGTGGACAGTTTTTCGTTCTGTATACCATCCACGAATGGAATAGGAGAGGGAGTGACATGTCAAAAAAATGGCTCTAAGCACTATGCGACTTAATATCTGAGGTCATCAGTCCCCTAGACTTAGAACTACTTAAACCACAACATCATACACATCCATGCCCGAGGCAGGATTTGAACCTGCGACCGTGGCAGCCTCGTGGTTCTGGACTGAAGCGCCTAGAATCGCTCGACCACAGCGGCCGGCGGTGACATGTCATTTTGGTACACAACATACCCTCCACCGCGCACTGTACCGAGGCATGTAGATGGGCAAGACGCGTAAGCTGCCTTCGATACTACTCTGAGAACCCGACATGAAGTACATAACGATTATAGCTGCACCAGATGGTCATAAGAAGTCCTGACATATTGCATGACGAAGCAGAACCTAACGTCACCGTCATAAGGCCACAGATTAGTCAGAAAACAAACCCCTGAAACAAGGTGATAAATGATGACCACATCTGGCAAGAAGTACACGGTTATTCATAAGTACAGATGGCGGATAAAAATATGGCAATTCCAAAAACACAATATATTACTATGCGAAATACCGTGTAGGAATACCGCTGGCATTCAAAACAGCTTCCAGTCGTCTCCTAATTGATAAATACACGTCCTGCATAGTTTGCAAGGGATGTGATACCATTCTTCCTGCGAAATAGTGGCAACTTCACATAACGATGGTGGAGGTGGATAGCGACCACGCCCTCTTCTCTCAAAAGTAGACCACAAAGTTTCAATAAAATTGAAATCTCGTGATTATGGTAGCCAGCGATAACTCTTCCTCGTGGTCACAAAACCGATGCGAGCTTTGGAATACATCATCACCATTGAGGCACAAACACTGCATCATGGGATGGAGCTGATCAGCCGAAATGGTCACATAATCTCTGGCAATAATGCGACCTTGCAGGGTAACCGTGGAGTCCATGGATTACCACGACATAGCTGCATAATTGTCACCGAAACCCCGCCAGGTTTCACTCTGGGGACCTAGACTCGCACAAGTCGCAAACAGTGCGAAACAAGACACATCCTATCGAATTACTTTCTTGCATTGGTCCGTAGTTCAGGTTTTTTGGCTTCGGCACTTCAACCCTGTAACGGGCTTCCCGAACTGATGAGTGATTTTGGATTCTAGCACGCCTTGCCATTTCCTGCTTATGGAGCTGCCTTCGTTTTGTTTTGTGGCTGACAGGTTTCGAGGGAGCAACATTTACTTCTACAGTGACTTTTACAGCTATCGCACCTTTATTTTTGTCACAATCCTCTTCATTGACCCTCTGTTACGATCATTCAACACATATTTTTGACCGCTGTGTGGCTTAGCAGATAATGTTTTCCCGCTTTTCCTGTATAAGGTATACATCTTCGATATGGTGTCTCTTGAAACACCAAACACTTCGGCTACATTGGTTACGTATAGCACCCAACACAATCAATTTGTCCCCATTCGGAGTCACTCAGTTTCGACATAGTGCACTCGCATACCTTCATGTATCAGTGACAAAGTAGGATAACAGTTGATACATAACACGAGAATATATACAGATAAAAAAGGCAACAATTACATGACAAATTTTACCGTGAAGATTGTTTTGCTTATTACGCAGGCCAGAATGAAAGAAATTTTATGAAACTTATTCTAATACACGAACATGTCTAATTAATAGTGTTGCTCTTTACTAAAATGAGTGAAGATTTAGCGCCGACCGGGGTGGCCGAGCGGTTCTAGGCGCTATAGTCTGGAACCGCGCGAACGCTACGGTCGCAGGTTCGAATCCTGCCTCGGTCATGGATGTGTGTGATGTCCTTAGGTTGGTTAGGTTTAAGTAGTTCTAAGTTCTATGGGACTGATGACCTCAAATGTTAAGTCCCATAGTGCTCAGAGCCATTTGAACCATTTTGAAGATTTAGCAGGAATTTGCTGAAAAAGTAAAAAGAATTCTACAACCACTTCTGTCGAATCCTGAAACATTTTGTATAAAGACCATGATTGAAAGTTAGATATATTCATGCACCTATTTTCTGAATTTAAGAGGAATGTGTAGCTCCTCACATGTAACAGTTTATTATCCTCTGAAAGTTCGTACGTTTCAGTTTATCAAACCGATTAATAGTAACTTGTTTGTACTTTAGTTTTTTGACATGTAATTTTCGTATCGTGTTGCGATTTTTATTGCCCCATTTTAAATGTTTCTGGAACTACTATACGTTGTCACAATGACAAGAAATGCATCGATGGACAACAATAATTTATTTTTATCGCAGTATTCTCTACGAGATGCTAAGAAGGATTAACACCATAGTCAATCAATCATGAAATCAGTACTTTCAGCCGCCTCGACAATGGACTTAAAAGTAAACCCGTATTTCTGTGAAGCTCTCCGTGTCTCCAGTCAACATGTTCCAATGGGTATTTCAAGCTTAGGCCTGGCGCATATTGTCATTTTACGACAACAAGGGTTGTCAGCTCAGTATAGCGACGTCATTCGAGCATTCAGTCGCTATCGGGGGATACTTTCTGTGACGATCTGCTTTTGATGGCAGCCCGCGCTCAAAAAGCCCAGTTGATGAGTGCTACCTATAAATTGTAACCGATACTAAGGTAATTTAAAACGTTAAAAATTATTGTGGCAGCCCAAGTAACTTCACTGAATGCTGTATTGCACTTCAAGGTGACATGGTTACGTAACACCACTTTTTAATATAGTCATCATTTTCCTGTAAACAACGGTCGGAACCGTTCAATTCCTGCACGACAGAAATCCGCTCCTTGGTTACTGAGCCACCCGAGAACTGCTGTGTGAACGTTTTCATCGTCGAAAAATCTGCTATTGCTGAAAATCAGTTATTTGATTGTCTGGACATTGTCGTCTGTGGTCAACGGCCTTCCTTCCCGATAATCACCACTTACGTCTGTGCGGCCTTGATCAAACTGTTGGCACCATTTCACTACAGCTAGATGCGGCACTACATTTGGGCAGTATAACGTTTGAAAATCGCTGTGAAATGTAGATTCATTGCCCACATGAATCCTACCGTCCGCGTGCTTTGGAGTATGCTACCCGTTGAAAGAAAGTTTTTTGCCACACACTGTGATTCACCTGTTATCCGTACCACATCAGAACTGTCTCTGCAGGAATCTCAGAACAGCTACGCTCTTTTAACAATGCGTCGAGGTTACTGCACGTTGTCTTTTTGCAAACAACTGAGAGGGCTATATCAACTCAGACAGTGCACATACATTTTCACAATTCGGAACAAAAAACATCAATACAGCCACGTCACCCATCACGCCAGCACAGTGGGTCGTAAAAAGGGTAGGCAAGGGAGAACTTGGGATGGAATTTGGACCGATGGTGTCAGGTTGTCTTCATCATGGTATAGAGGTCTTGTCTGACGCCTGATGATCGTCGTTGTAACGTGTGGAAGCGGCTACTTACCGATGTACGTTTATAGCAAGTAGCTCCCCGGGTTCAGGAGAGAGGTAGGCCAGTCATGTTGCGGAGCTGTTCCATCTACAGATGTCGGACGCCTCACATTGTCATAGAGGGAAATTTGGGGCTGAGGAGTATCGGGACAGGCTGCTACAGCCTACTGTACAGCCCTGAAGGTCACCACCGAAAAGTGGGACAAACATGAGGAACACTATCTGAACCACCTTGAGGACAGCAACCCAAGGAGGAACCAAGCATTTTACAATGCACGACGATGGATCAACATGATATTCAATTTTAGAAATTTATTCTCTGACTGCGAATTCCTTGACACCAGCTGTATTAGGATTAGATTCACTAGCCAATAGTGACGCATGAAAATTTGTGCCGCACAGGGACTCGAACCCGGATTTCCCGCTTTCTGCGAGCAGTCGCCTTAACCACTTTATCTATTGGTGCACATTTCCGAGACCGACCCAAATATCCATATGACACACTGTCTACATCGTTGTATAGTAGTCCACTGCAACCTCTCGTTTAATGGACTACGATACAATGATGTAGACAGTGTGATATATGGAGGTTCGGGTCGGTCCTGTGAGCGTGCATGGATAGCCAACGTTATTAAGGCGACCGCTAGCGATAAGAAGGAGATCAGGGTTCGACTCCTGGTCCGGCACAAATTTTCATATGTCACTATTGGGTACTAAATACCTAATAACAATAATAATGATAATATAATGGCGTCTGACGAGAGCCTCCCGTCGGGTAGACCGCTCGCCTGGTGCAAGTCTTTCGATCTGACGCCACTTCGGCGACTTGCGCGTCGATGGGGATGAAATGATGAGGATTAGGACAACACAACACCCAGTCACTGAGCGGAGAAAATCTCCGACCCATCGAACCCGGGCCCTAAGGATTGACAGTCCGTCGAGCTGAACACTCAGCTACCGGGGGTGGACATCTATATCTGATAGAACTGGTGTCAAGGAATTCGCAGTCAGCAAATAAATTTCGAAGTATTTCGTGCAGCTGTGGATCATCAACAGTTTCTGTTCTTCGGACTTGCATGTAGGTATGGTATTCAAACTTTAGCCACCAGCAGATTCTGATTACACCGATGTACAAAGACGTGTACTTTTCAACAGACAGAATTTTGTTTTCATTTCATGGTAAAGCTATCTTTTGTGTCATTTGGCCTGTTGTTTCATTACTGCTCCCCTTGAATTTATGCTCACATACGTTCGCAGACAGGCAGGTGGTGAGTACTATTGAGCAGATTATATATTTTTATTAACATCAGTGGAAAAACAGCATAAAAAGAGACGTGTGGAATTTTAAGAGGCAAAGTACCTGAGCATGGATTAACAAGGTCTGAAATGTTATGGTGCAAAATTTTGAATGAAGTAAATGCAGAGTTCATATGTATACAGAGTGAAACAGGACTCCACCGTAAAACTGTCAGGGGTGGTAGTATGGACAAAACAAAAAACTGTCTAGTAAACATAGGCTCTAAAACGCTTACCTTAAGAGCTCTGAGCACTTGTCCAGTAGGAGTAGTGTGTTTCATAGAAACAAAGTCGAACAAGTGCTCATAATTGTTAAGGCATGCATTCCAAGAGTCCATGTTTACTATATATTTTTTCCTGTTTTGGTCTATATTACCACCTCTCAAAGTTTGTTGATGGAATTCTGGTTCATGCTGTGGTTCAAAAAGAATGCACGTATCACGAAGTACTATACCGGCCGCGGTGACCGAGCGGTTCTTGGCACTTCAGTGCAGAACCGCGAGACTGCTACGGTCGCAGGTTCGAATCCTGCCTCGGGCATGGATGTGTGTGATGTCCTTAGGTTAGTTAGGTTTAAGTAGTTCTAAGTTCTTGGGGACTGATGACCTCAGCTGTTATGTCCCGTAGTGCTCAGAGCCATTTGAACCATTTGAAGGGAGTAATATGTTTTGAAAACATCGATCGCTGCACCATGGATCGGTTGTTGGATGAACAAATACATCGTCTAGTTTATATTTATTGTCGCTTGATGTTGGTTGTCTTCTGTTTGCTTCGTTACCGTCGCACATTATGAAATGGTTGCTCTTCAGCAGAGGTCATTGTGCGCTCTCAAGTTTGCGAAGCGTAATTTCCTGATTACAGTGCGAAGACGTTTCAGACTGAGGTACCAAACTGATCCTCCGAATGAATGGAACACTCTAAGATGGTAGCGACAATTTGTAAACGCAGGATTCGTATGCAAAGGAAAGAATCTTGGTCTCCCTCGTATTTTCGATGTAAATTTCGCCCGAATTCAAACCGATTTTCAACAAAAATCTGTTCGTCGTGCCAGTTGGGGGTTACAAATGCTTACAACAATTTGGCGTGTTTTGTGACCCTGGTTGGTTATGAAGGCGCACTCGTTAGAGCTGTTACAGGCTCTGCGTCATGAAGACAAACGCAAACATATGTCATTTTCTGACGAGCTTCAGAATGCTATTGACAATGAAAACACTTTCGCAAAACGCATCGTGTTCAGCGATGCTGCGACATTCCACCTTAATGGGAAAGTAAATGAACAATATTCGAGTTTGGAATGTACAAAATGTTCAAATGCTTAAACTAACTTATGCTAGGAACAACACACACAGCCGGCCGGAGTGGCCGAGCGGTTAAAGGCGCTACGGTCTGGAACCGCACGACCGCTACGGTCGCAGGTGCAATCCTGCCTCGGGCATGGATGTGTGTGATGTCCTTAGGTTAGTTAGGTTTAAGTAGTTCTAAGTTCTAGGGGACTTATGGCCACAGCAGTTGAGTCCCATAGTGCTCAGAGCCATTTGATCCATTTGAAAAACACACACACACACACACACACACACACACACACACACACACACACACACAGATGCCTGAGGGCGGACTCGAACCTCCGGCGGGAGGGGCCGCACAATCCGTGACATGGGGCCTCAAACCGCTCGGCCACTCCGCGCGGCTTGGAGTGTACAGAACCCATATACACGCACTAGACATATACGAAGTTCACCCAAAGTCAATCTGTTATGTGCGATATCCCACTCATCTGTTAATGGCCCATTTTTCCTTGATGAATCACTGCTAATGGTCAGCAGCCGGCCGAAGTGGCCGTGCAGTTAAAGGCGCTGCAGTCTGGAACCGCAAGACCGCTACGGTCGCAGGTTCGAATCCTCCCTCGGGCATGGATGTTTGTGATGTCCTTAGGTTAGTTAGGTTTAACTAGTTCTAAGTTCTAGGGGACTAATGACCTCAGCAGTTGAGTCCCATAAAAAAAAAAATGGTCAGCAGTAGCTTGCTATGTTACAAAACTGTTTGTTTACGAGGCTGAACGAAGACAACTTCATTTTTCAATAAGTCTGAGACATGTTTATCCGACGATGGGAGGAATTCGAGTATCGATGTGATATTGTCGGTGTCGCTGGTGAAGAACACATAGGGAGTCTGTAATCTAAACTTGACAGATTCGTAAGTATATATGCCAAGCTTCATAGTTGTATATCTTACAGTTTAATAGATATATGCTTTTTAATACGTATATTTCTTTTTGAAACACACTGTCTTTTATCTTGAGTATGGCGTGATACCAGAGTGTTTACATTACTTCGTCAGTCCGTATCGGACTTAAAGAGGCACAGCTACTAGGAGCGACGTTTGGCCCTTCCGTCTCTGTTGCACGTCACTGACTGTTTAACAAATGGCCTCCTGGAGTGAACCCACAACCTGCGCTGTGTGGTCGCCGCGGTTTTGAGTGTGCAGCCTTCGCTTGGTATTCCGCGCCTGTGACGGATCCTGCAGATAACACGCGTCATGCATTCCACGTTCTCCATTCGGCCAGCTAGCGAGACGCGGCCCGTCATATCGGCCCGACAGGTCGTGTTTCAGTGCGACTTTTAACGGCCTTAGCATTCTCTCTTTCGAATCACACATGCCGACCACGTCCTACGGGACTGTCCAGTTTATGAGTCCTTGATGGCAGAGGGAAGACAGCAGCTTCTGGGCACTGCTGTTCGACAGGCAGCGCACGACGAAGGCAAATTTGGCTGCTTCTGCGCAATAGCGGCAATTTTCTCAGACAGCCAAAGAAGAGAATGCTGGACGTAGTCTCCGTCAAGGAAGGGAACGGTTCGATACCAGGATAAGAACAAACTGAACGTAGGGTTATAACCAAGTAGAAACTGTAAGATTATCTTCGGATCCGAAGTCGAGTTGTCATAAAAATGTCAGAGTAATTTTCGCTTCGTCAACATACGTTAAAAACAGAGACCAGTCACTTTTTTCTGTTCTTTGTTCCATTTCCTGTCAATGTTCCACTTTTTGTTGCTACAACTTTTCTTTTGTAAATTAGGTGAAGGGAAGTTTTAAATAGGTTGATTAGTAATATTTAAATGCCATTAATTTCTTCGAAAATAAAAGTGCTGAGATCACTGTCGACAGTCGACAAGGAACGAGATCAAAATAATGTAACAGGTACCTTAAGAAATAACAATAAATACATCTACAAATTCTTTACAAAAACTGCCGCATAAAAACATGTAGCCGGCCGCGGTGGCCGTGCGGTTCTGGCGCTGCAGTCCGGACCCGCGGGACTGCTACGGTCGCAGGTTCGAATCCTGCCTCGGGCATGGGTGTGTGTGATGTCCTTAGGTTAGTTAGGTTTAATTAGTTCTAAGTTCTAGGGGACTTATGACCTAAGATGTTGAGTCCCATAGAGCTCAGAGCCATTTGAACCATTTTGAAAAACATGTAGTTCTGTTCATCTGCAGCCCGAAAATGAGTATGATGCAACTCTCCACATTCGTCTGGCCTGAACAATACTCTTTTCCTTTACGTAACTATTACAATCTACATTCAGTTGAAACTACTTACTATAGTCAAGCTTTGGGCTCCCTCTATAACTTCCCCTGCCACCTCCACATTTTGCTACATTATCAAATTAATGATTGCTTGATGCCTCAGAATGTGTCTCACCAACCGATCCCTTTTTTTTAGTCAGATTGTGCTACAGGTTTCTTTTTGCTACTAAACAGATTCGGTATCTGTTCATCAGTTATCCGATATATCCACCTAATCTTCAGAAATTTTCTGCAACACCATATTTCAAAAGTTTCTACTGCTCTTGTCTTGTTTATCGACTACGTTACACGTCCGTAGAAGACCACACTGCAGATAAATACTTTAAAAAAAGATAACCTAACACTTAAATTTACATTCAGTGTTAACAAATTTTTCTTTTTGAGAATTTTTCTTTTCTTGTCAAGCTGGATTTTACATCCCCTCTATTTCTACTGTCATCAGTTATTGTGCTGTCCGAATAACAACTCTTCTACTAATTTTAGGGTCTTATTTCCTATCCTGATTCCCGCAGCATAGACTAATTTAATTCAACTACAGTCCATTCCGTTCAATCGATTTACCAAATGCTTTGCCGTCTCTGACAGAATTACAACGTAAATACCCAGACGATAGCCACGGCACACGCTCCGGCAACACACTTTTGCGGACCATTGGACTATTCATTCAGTTTTCTGTTTTCAAAGTTTTAACACCTGTATATCAACATCTGTGTTATGCTGTATGTATGGTCAATCAATTATACACTCCTGGAAATTGAAATAAGAACACCGTGAATTCATTGTCCCTGGAAGGGGAAACTTTATTGACACATTCCTGGATTTCAGATACATCACATGATCACACTGACAGAACCACAGGCACATAGACACAGGCAACAGAGCATGCACAATGTCGGCACTAGTACAGTGTATATCCACCTTTCGCAGCAATGCAGGCTGCTATTCTCCCATGGAGACGATCGTAGAGATGCTGAATGTAGTCCTGTGGAACGGCTTGCCATGCCATTTCCACCTGGCGCCTCAGTTGGACCAGCGTTCGTGCTGGACGTGCAGACCGCGTGAGACGACTCTTCATCCAGTCCCAAACATGCTCAATGGGGGACAGATCCGGAGATCTTGCTGGCCAGGGTAGTTGACTTACACATTCTAGAGCACGTTGGGTGGCACGGGATACATGCGGACGTGCATTGTCCTGTTGGAACAGCAAGTTCCCTTGCCGGTCTAGGAATGGTAGAACGATGGGTTCGATGACGGTTTGGATGTACCGTGCACTATTCAGTGTCCCCTCGACGATCACCAGTGGTGTACGGCCAGTGTAGGAGATCGCTCCCCACACCATGATGCCGGGTGTTGGCCCTGTGTGCCTCGGTCGTATGCAGTCCTGATTGTGGCGCTCATCTGCACGGCGCCAAACGCGCATACGACCATCATTGGCACCAAGGCAGAAGCGACTCTCATCGCTGAAGACGACACGTCTCCATTCGTCCCTCCATTCACGCCTGTCGCGACACCACTGGAGGCCGGCTGCACGATGTTGGGGCGTGAGCGGAAGACGGCCTAACGGTGTGCGGGACCGTAGCCCCGCTTCATGGAGACGGTTGCGAATGGTCCTCGCCGATACCCCAGGAGCAACAGTGTCCCTAATTTGCTGGGAAGTGGCGGTGCGGTCCCCTACGGCACTGCGTAGGATCCTACGGTCTTGGCGTGCATCCGTGCGTCGCTGCGGTCCGGTCCCAGGTCGACGGGCACGTGCACCTTCCGCCGACCACTGGCGACAACATCGATGTACTGTGGAGACCTCACGCCCCACGTGTTGAGCAATTCGGCGGTACGTCCACCCGGCCTCCCGCATGCCCACTATACGCCCTCGCTCAAAGTCCGTCAACTGCACATACGGTTCACGTCCACGCTGTCGCGGCATGCTACCAGTGTTAAAGACTGCGATGGAGCTCCGTATGCAACGGCAAACTGGCTGACACTGACGGCGGCGGTGCACAAATGCTGCGCAGCTAGCGCCATTCGACGGCCAACACCGCGGTTCCTGGTTTGTCCGCTGTGCCGTGCGTGTGATCATTGCTTGTACAGCCCTCTCGCAGTGTCCGGAGCAAGTATGGTGGGTCTGACACACCGGTGTCAATGTGTTCTTTTTTCCATTTCCAGGAGTGTATATATATTTAAAATGTCATCGGCAAATCCCAAATTTTTATCTTCTTCTCCATGAACTTTAATTCCTGTTTCAAATTTCTTGTGGTTTCATTCGCAGGTGATTTGAGATACAGATCATCTGAGATAGGCAAGGACCCTATCTAATTCATCAACTTCTAAACCATAGCTTCCCTTTCATGTCCTTCGACTCCCATAAAATGCAGTCTGGTTTCTGTACAAGTTGTAGATAACGTTTATTTCCCTGTATTTTATCTGTGCTAATTTCTCAGTTTCAAAGAATGTATTCCAGTGAACAATGTGAAGGGCATTTTGTTGTAAAAAAATGCAGTCTGGTTTCTGTACAAGTTGTAGATAACGTTTATTTCCCTGTATTTTATCTGTGCTAATTTCTCAGTTTCAAAGAATGTATTCCAGTGAACAATGTGAAGGGCATTTTGGTGTAAATCTACAAACGCCATTAACATAGGGTTGCCTCGCTTTTTCCTACATTTCCCCGGAACCTCAACTTCCATGGGGGTCGGGTTTTAACGTTTCTCCATTTGTATGTAAATTATTCGTGGCAGTATTTTGCAAGCATGACTTATTAAATTGATGGTATTGTAATATTCACATCAGTCAGCATCTACCCCGTACCTTGCATACTACGTAGAGTAGTATTTAATGGTTAACTCTCCCAAGGATCTCAGTAATTCTGAGGGAGTGTCGTCTACGCCGGGTGTTTTGTATCGATGTAGGTCTTTGATTTCTACAAAATTATTTTCGGAACATCGTATCTCTCTGATTATTTTCAGTCTACCTCCTCTTCCTTTTCCGTTATATTCGTCTAACGTTACCTGTCGGAGGACGGATCACCTCTCATCCACTTCACAGTGCGGGTAAGATGGAATTTATCTACGATACTGGAGTGTGACCCCCACCTCTACCTCCCTTGGTGGGAAAATACAACAGATAATATTTTTTCCTAATACTAAGCTTTTAATACCCTACCTCTGACTCAAGCGGCACTGTACAAGCGAGCGTTGGCGACCTCGGGTGAAACTAATGGGCAAAAAGCTCTATCAACATGTGTGGAGACCATTAGCTACTATGATAGCCATCTTCATGTTAACACTATTGGAGATATTGTTACAAATCCTTCAGCTCTCCTCATGCCCTAATCACTGTCTGAGGAACTCGTAAAATCTGCTATTGCTGCGCTGGGATTTGATCACATCCAGAAAGCAGAGGCTAATGTAATGTGAAGATGATGTTGACTTAAATGGCATGTACTAATGATTTTAAATGTGTTTTCATGTAGTATAGCCATGACAAATCCAGCAGACAGTTCGAGCGTCTATAACTTGTCTGCACTCTAATTATGTCACTGCATTTTCATGCAGGAAACCCAAACATCCAAGAGCATAGAGAGCAGTAAATAAAAAAACCCAAGTGGACGCTGGTGGGAAATTCAAAATTATTCCGTATTTCCAGAAGGATTTTGACACTGTATCACACAAACGACTTGTAGGAAAATTGAGTGCTTATGTCGCCTCAGTTATGAGAGTGGACTCGTGATTTCCTATCAGAGAGGTCACAGTTCGTAGTAATTCACGGATTCCCCAAAGGTAGTAGGCCCTCTGCTGTTCCTTAACTATACAAATGATTTAGGAGACAATGTGAGCAGCCATCTTAGGGTGTTTGCAGATGATGCTGTCGTTTATCGTCTAGTAAATTCATCAGAAGATCAAAACAAACGGCAAAATGATTTAGAAAAGATATTGGTATGACGCGAAAATTGGCAACTGACCCTAAATAAGAAAAATGTGTAGTCATCCACATGACCGCTAAAAGGAATCCGTTTAACTTTGGTTACATAATAAATCAGTAAAATCTAAAGGGCGTTAATGTAACTAAATACCTAGGGATTATAATTACGCACAACTTAAATAGGAAAGAACACACAGAAAATATTGTGGGGAAGGCTAATCAAAAACTGCGTTTTATTGGCTGAACACTTAGAAAATGTAACAGATCTACTAACGAGGCTGCCTACATTTCGCTTGTCCGTCCTCTTTTGGAATACTGCTGGGCGCTCTGGAATCCTTACCAGATATAATTGACGGAGTACATCGAGAAAGTACAAAGAACACCACCACGTTCTGTATTATCGCGAAATAGCGGAGAGAGTGTCACTGACATGGTACAGGATTTGGGGTTGACATAATTAAAACAAATGCGTTTTTCGTTGCGGCAAAATCTTCGCAAGAAATTTGGTTGGTTGGTTGTTTTGGGGAAGGAGACCAGACAGCGTGGTCATCGGTCTCATCGGATTAGGGAAGGATGGGGAAGGAAGTCGGCCGTGCCCTTTCAGAGGAACCATCCCGGCATTTGCCTGGAGTGACAAGAAATTTGAATCACCAACTTCCTCCTCCGATTGCGAAAATATTTTGTAGACGCCGACATAGATCATCTCAATGAAAAGAAGAAAAATAAGAGATTGCCCGGAAAGATATAGGTGTTCGTTTCTTCCTCGCGCTGTTCGATATTGGAATAATAGAGAATTATTGTGAAGGTACTTCGATGAACCCTCTGCCAGGCACTTATGTGTGATTTGCGGAGTAACCATGTAGATGTAAACATAGTGCAAAATCATGGGAAATTTAAAAAAATCAAATATTTGAAAGTAAATTTAAAAAATTCAGTATGTGTGAACTAGCTCACTTGTGATAGTGGCCAGTTGATGCCATGTTCATAATTTCCGAATATCTTGCTCCGTTTTCGAAAGTATGAGTGAATGTTGAAAAGGAATGCCTCTGAATACTTTTATTGTGTTCTCAATATCGGTTGAGGTATTACATGTCATGCGAATTACTCGGTCGACTTTCCCACTTTGCTGACACAATTTGTAACCCCTCTGCCACTAAAGGGCTCCGAACTGCAGCGAGTTACATGTCTGTGTGTAATGTAACAACGTCGGTGCGTGAGAAACAGCGTGTTGTAATCGAGTTCCTAACCGCAGATAAAATGTCTCCATTTGGAATGTACTACCAGTAAACAACGAAATCCAACTTGAAGACAGCATACAGTAGTGACTTCAGAATGTTGAAGTTAAATGATCCACACCTTAAATTTTTCTTGTTTTGCTGACAACACTGTACTATTGGCATTAAGACAGATAAAGTTTAACAACAAGAGGCGAAACTGAAGAGAGTAAGTTTCAGAATAGGCTTAAAAATCTAGTAAAATAAAACTAAAACAATTTATAACGAACGTATCGCAAAGAAGATACATTGGTATGTAAAACTTAGGGACGAAAGTAACTATAGCGTGATGTGTCACCACTAAGAAACGTAGCTCGATGAAACTTGGACCATACATAGGAAGAACTGCTACAGTATAGTACAGAAGGCAGGTGAAGGAAATACGTAATGAAACGAACGGAGATGATATTATTATTCAAAGACAATAATTACATTGAAGTCATCGCGATTTATGATGATCCTTAGGAAAAAAACACGTGGAACACGATTCTTCATGTAGTGCATGAAGTGCGTTGTGATCACCACAAACGGTAATGCATGCTACATCTACATCTACATCCATACTCCGCAATCCACCTGACGGTGTGTGGCGGAGGGTACCTTGAGTACCTCTATCGGATCTCCCTTCTATTCCAATCTCGTATTGTTCGTGGAAAGAAGGATTGTCGGTATGTCTCTGTGTGGGCTCTAATCTCTCTGATTTTATCCTCACGGTCTCTTCGCGAGATATACGTAGGAGGGAGCAATATACTGCTTGACTCCTCGGTGAAGGTATGTTCTCGAAACTTCAAAAAAAGCCCGCACCGAGCTACTGAGCGTCTCTCTTGCAAGAGTCTTCCACTGGAGTTTATCTATCATCTCCGTAACGCTTTCGCAATTACTAAATAATCCTGTAACGAAGCGCGCTGCTCTCCGTTGGATCTTCTCTGTCTCTTCTATCAACCCTATCTGGTACGGATCCCACACCAGTGAGCAGTATTCAAGCAGTGGGCGAACAAGTGTACTGTAACATACTAACTTTGTTTTCGGACTGCATTTCCTTAGGATTCTTCCAATGAATCTCAGTCTAGCATCTGACTTACCGACGATCAATTTTGTATGGTCATTCCATTTTAAATCACTCCTAATGCCTAATCCCACATAATTTATGGAATTAACTGCTTCAAGTTGCTGACCTGCTATGTTGTAGCTAAATGATAAAGGATCTTTCTTCCTATGTATTCGCAGCACATTACACTTGTCTACGTTGAGATTCAATTGCCATTTCCTGCACCATGCGTCAGTTCGTTGCAGATCCTCCTGCATTTAAGTACAATTTGCCATTGTTACAACCTCTCGATATACTACAGCATCATCCGCAAAAAGCTTCAGTGAACTTCCGATGTTATCCACGAGGTCATTTATATATATATTGTGAATAGCAACGGTCCTACGACACCCCTGCGGCACACCTGAAATCACTCTTTCTTCTGAAGATTTCTCTCCATTGAGGATGACATGCTGCGTTCTGTTATCTAGGAACGCTTCAATCCAATCACACAATTGGTCTGATAGTCCATATGCTGTTACTTTGTTCATTAAACGACTCTGGGGAACTGTATCAAACGCTTTGCGGAAGTCAAGAAACAAGGCATCTACCTGGGAACCCGTGTCTATGGCCCTCTCAGTTTCGTGGACGAATAGCGCTGTGCAATGGGTTCCCATGCTGGCCACAAGACTGGTGCGGAGTTACTGTGGTAGGGCGTTCCATTTCTCCACTAGCGCGGTTGACTGCTGCTAGATAGTTTTTGGTGCATGTGGGAGAGTTGCAGAGCTTCTCCCAACGTATCCCACACGAGGTCAGTGGGATTTAAGTCGGGGGAACGGGCAGGCAAGTCCACGGGCCGAATATACTCTCCTTCCAGACGCACATGGGGAAGGAGTACCGTGTCACAATAAGGTTGACCGATGAGTGTACCGTATTCAAAGATTTAGAGGCCAGTACGCCCACGCAAGATTATGCCTTTTCACATCGTAACACATGGACTACCAAAACGATTTTGTCTGACAATGGTGGACGCATCGTGATGTGGCGAGAGGTGGAAATACGCGATGCTCCTTGGAGTTCTGTCGAACATAATCATTTTGGTTCAAAATGGCACTAAGCATTATGGGACTTACAGTCCTCTAGACTTAGAACTACTTAAACCTAACTAACCTAAGGACGTCACACACATCCGTGCCCGAGGCAGGATTCGAACCTGCGACCGCAGCAGTAGCGCGGTTCCCGACTGAAGCGCCTCGAACCGCTCGGTCACAGCGGCCGGCAATCATTTTGGTGGTCCAGGTTTTGTGGTGTAGGAAGACATTTGTGACATGGGCGTACTGACTTCCAAATAGTTGATCACGGTACCCTTACAGGTCAACGTTGTTTCGCTGTACTTTTCCACGTGCGTCTTTACAGGGGTGCCTTTGGCCCGAACTTCATTTTCATGGATGACAATGGGTGGCTGCATCGAACAGTGCAGGTGAAGATGCTCTTTGAACGAGGGGATATTCGGCGTATGGACTGGCCTGTCCGTTTCCCCGTCTTAAATCCCATCGAGCACGTGTGGGATGCGTTGGAAGACGTACTGCAGGGTGTCCACATGCACCAACGAACGTCCAGCAGTTGTCAGCCGCGCTGCTGAAGGAATAGAGCGCCTACCACAACAATTCCTTATCACACTCGCGGCCGGCATGGAAGCACGTTGCAGAGCATGCCTTGCCGTCCGTGGTAATTACGCGCTCTATTAAAGAACTCAATCCCGCCTTTTTTTGATGTCCAGGGCACCATCACGAACCGCGGTGACTTTAAATAAAAATGTCATTTCTGTTGTTCTCATTGCGTATTAC
Organism: Schistocerca americana; assembly: GCF_021461395.2. Classification (NCBI taxonomy): domain Eukaryota; kingdom Metazoa; phylum Arthropoda; class Insecta; order Orthoptera; family Acrididae; genus Schistocerca; species Schistocerca americana. Next base: position 425,995,188 of record NC_060130.1, on the reverse strand, counting down.
TTTCAGTTACATTTTGTACTATAGTGTAGCAGTGCTTTCTATGTATGGTTTAAGTTCCATCAAGGTGTTTTACCTGGCAGCGAAGCATCGTGCGAATCTTATTTTCGTCCTGAAGTTTTGTACAACCAGTGTAGCGTTTAATTAAGAATGTAGTCTTACGAACAGATAATGAGTTTTGTATTTTGCGCAATGAGCGACATAAAAAAAATGGCTCTGAGCATTATGGGACTTAACTGCTAAGGTCATCAGTCCCCTAGAACTTAGAACTACTTAAACCTAACTAACCTAAGGACATCACACACATCCATGCCCGAGGCAGGATTCGAACCTGCGACCGTAGCGGTCACGCGGTTCCAGACTGAAGCGCCTAGAACCGCTCGGCCACTCCGGCCGGCAAAAACCTTTCAGACAGTGAGGGCTGCTCAACGAGCAATGAAGAGATGCGTGCTTCGAATCTCTAGGATCGGTAGTCAACCTAGAATCACAGGCGTGATGATGACCTCAATGAATATGAAATGAAGGTGAGAGGGCATGTAGCCAAGCGAATGAATTGTAGAGAGCCTAAGGAAATACTTCAGTGTATTCCAAGAACCAAGAAAACCGTGATAATTTGATTTCTAATTGGTCCACAGTCAATATATTTTTAAACTTAAAATATTGTCCTTCGTTAAGGAGTGCGCAATTTTCGCTTTTATTGGCTATTGGTCGAATTATACTTTCTAGTCATTATCAAGCGACATTCAGTTAATTGCCATGGAAATTGCCCGTCGTCTTCTGTCTCGGGTTCTGCGGCCGACTTTCGTTTGATGATTTTTCTGACGTTCCGCCTGCACGAGTGGGCTGGGACTGTCTAAGCTTACTGGTGGCGGAATGGAACGTGAAGCTTTGACAATGCCGGCGAAAGGTCAAAAAATTCGTCAAGCAAACACTGGCCGAACAACCCCAGACAGAAGCCGACAGACAATTTGTCAACAACTGGCCTACGAAAGCCTTAACAATTTCGAACTTGTATGTAACATATAACAGATTTGACATGCAAATCAAGTTCGATGCCGGTGCGTGGAAGTATGCAGACTCTTAATGCACAGGTTCGTCTTTATACGTGCCCTCTGAAGTGGGCTGATAGATTTATTTACATGTTACATCTGTTGCGGCATGTTACATAAGTTTATCTGAAAAAGTCGAAATCAACCAATATCAAATAAATTTGAAAATTGTACAACCTGAACAGAAAATATTTTCATTTCTAAATAATATCATTGCCTGAATAGCGGATGCAATTGTTACCACTAAGAGCCCATCTCCAGTATGCTGGACGAGGTGGATGACAAAAATAACAAAACTTTCGTTAGTGTACTTTTGGTGAACTTGGAATGAGGAATGCTGACTGTCTCCAGTTCTGGTATGGAAAGTTCCATCTATCTGGGATGCATCAGGTAAGTTAATATGTTCTCGCCATACACAGCTTGAGACCTCTTCGGCTCTGCGGAGTCTGTTGATCTTGGTTTTTGGCAGTGAGCTGCCGCTGGTGACCGACATTCACACAGGACGCCCGTGACGCCAGAGAGCAGCCGATCTGCACTCTTAGCGCCGTACAGTCGCTTTCCCTTCCGCCTAAGCTTACGCTAGGCAGCCACTTGTTTCATTCCTGCTCTTAAAACGACTCGTTGATACGAGCATTTCTATTTTGTATTTGCAACGAAATGTATTAATGTTATGACGTGGTGCGCGCGACACCATGGAATATTACCTGAAGTTCCGAATCCAGAATTAGCTACGAAGTGTAAGTGTAACACTCTTGGAGTTTATGACAGTATGTCTTTCTCCTTTTACGATTTATGCGTTTAGGTTCATTGCATGGTGTGCTCTAAGAAAGATTGGGGTTTTAATATCTCATCGACGATGAAGTCATTAGAGACGGAATACCACCTCCAATTCGACAAGGAGTGTGTGTGTGTGTGTGTGTGTGTGTGTGTGTGTGTGTGTGTGTGTGTGTGTGCGCGCGCGCGCGTGTTACACCTCCACACCACCTCCTAAACGAATGTACCGATTTCAATCAAACATGCTATACACATCACTTACTGTCTGGAAATCGTCGCTGTGGGGGTAAAAAACAGCTATCTATATAAGGAGTGGGGGTGAAAAGCAGTGTAGCCTACGACGCGCGAGAAGCTGTAATTTAATCATTCAGTATTTGAGAATGAGAGCACTCGGAGACTTGCAACAAACTTTACACACAATTTCAAACTTCACCGAAACTTTTTCTCGCTGACACTGCTCACAAAAAGAAGAAACGAAAAAAATTTATCGCTACTACACGTTCGCTGTTCATGCTGTAAAAATTGCTGCATGAAGAATGACGTTTTATTTTTCCCCTTGTTTACTGCTAACTGTATTAGGGACACATTTTGCAGACAGTATTCACATACACCACTGCATGTAGCAGAAAAATTAAGTAACTATACGACACACAGTTCAGGAGACACGATGTTATAAACAGTGAGATGCATGGAAAACTGCCCCATCATGCAAGACGTTTGAATTTATTACGTAGTTGCTACTAGCAGTACTCACAAGACTTTTTGCAGATGGTATCAACAACTGCCGCTGAATATAGCTACCAAAATATATTATCCTGCGATACACAGTTCAGCAGATGTGACGCTAGATACTGAGATGCGTGAAAAACTGCCTCATCATGCATGACGTTTAAGTTTATTACTCCTTCACTACTCACTCTTTCCGCAAGAAATTTAGCATACGTTCTCCAAATACACGATGGAATGTATTATTGTACAGAAAATAGTTCACAAGATATGATTTCATAAAAACAGAGCAGCGTGGAAACGAAACTGCAGGGTGAAATTCGCTAGAGGTACAGGTCAACAGATGTAAGTGAAATATCTTAAAATATATAAAATATTTAAAATACATTTGACATGTGCGTATGTGGGCAAAGCCATGGGTAAGAAGCTCATCTTAAAACCCTGGAATGATTTCAAACAAATTTTGTATACATATAAATTACAATCTGGAAAGATTGGGACAAATTTGATAACATGGGGAGAAAAGAAGTGGGAGGAGGAGAACAAACGACAGTGAGGTGGAAGGAGAAGGTGAGCATGGGTAGTGGTGAGGAATACATGGAGGAGAGAGAGAGAGAGAGAGAGAGAGAGAGAGAGAGAGAGAGAGAGAGAGAGGGGGGGGAGATGGGTGCCAAGGAGGAGAGGGGAGTGACAGGGAGCAGAGGGGGTGAAGGGGCAAAGGGGTGGTGGTGGGCGGACAAGTTGGGTTGCGAGGGGGGTCAAAAGTGCGGTGGCGAGTGCGGGGGGGGGGGGGCCGAAAGTGCGGTGGCGAGTGGGGGGGGGGGGGGGCGAAAGTACATGGCGAGGGGGGGGGGGGGCAAAGTGTGGCGGCGAGGGGGGGGGGGGCGAAAGTGCGGTGGCTGATCTTAAGAAATCCATTGTCCTACGGACTTAGCAGACACGCGCTTAGCCGGAGATCTTACCACTTCAGACGCTCGCCGCGGACAGACTGCCCTGGCCCCTTCCTGAGGGGGGCTCACAAATACAAATGGAAGTGGCCAGAGAGGCAGCTTCATATGCCAACATGACAAGGGACGGACAGGACCATACTGTAAGATCAGCCTAACTGAAAATTTAATGACCTTTATTTCAGGTTTAGCTCTAAAATATCTAATGTTATCTTAAATTGCCACGCAGTGTAATTCGAGTGTGAAGTTCAGAATATATTCCGGTAGTTGCTTTGTCACTACTTTGTGAGTAAAGTGGAACCACGTGTTGATCAGTAACTCTAACTAAGATCATCAATCTTAAATGCGAATGTGCGTGAGATTATAACGTCTCGTCTTGACAATATTTTTCAATATAGCGACTTTTCATTATGTTCAACCCACGTGGAGTGTACTTTGTGAGACCAGTACCACGTGCTTATACAATTGTTTGACCCATCAGGTTAATAGTAAGACGATAGTAACCAGCTCGAGGTTTTTCTTTTGTAAATTACTTTTCGATCTAATTTATTTTAATTATCAAAATTATTGTGGAGTTACACTCTCTGTGTAAACCAAGTTGACCACGTGAAGCATGCGGTGTAATCATCAAAGTAGCCATCAGCTATTCTTTTCGGGAAGATTTCACAGAGAATTAGTATGAATTTAGTATACATGTGTGTGGTAATTACATGGCGGACAGGATTGTGCTACGAACGTAACTTCTTTGGGTGAAAATTGAATCGGTTGGTTGTGGTTAATTTCCTCTTGCATATGTTTCAACGTTCTTCGTGTGTTATTTTATGAATGCAGTGTTGTATGCAGTCTCCCAATCTTGGCTCCATATTTGATGTGTTCCGTAAGATTACAAACTCACATTTTCACAGTCCTAAATAAGGCACCAGCTTAGTTATGACTCACGTTTAATATGCTGAAATTTCAATGATCAATGTTAAAATAAATTTCCAAATATAAACTGATTTATTTCTTTTTATTTAAATCCTCTTATATATCTCTCACCGGTTGTCGTATGACTATTAAAAGATTATAATTAATGTTAGTCTGGTTGGGAATTTGGTAAGCTAGGCTGGATACCTGGTGAAACAGTTGCTCAGTAATGCAACGTTAACTTCCCCAGACAGCTCACAGCTTTTAACCAGCTTTCATTGTCTATCAGTACCGCTTTCATAGCAAATTAAAGCAACAACGTTACAACTCTTTTCACAAGGCACTATTGTGCAGATTTAGAGAACAGGAATTTAAGGCCGACTGCTGAAAGATTCTACAGTCCCCAACATACATTTCGTATAAGGACCGTGAAGATAAGTTGTGAGAAATTAGGGCTTGAGTGGAGTCTTTCAGACAGTCTTTTTTTTTTTTTTTTTTTTTTTTTTTTTTTTTTGCTCATTTGCCATCGGAACAGGAAAGGAAATTCTACAGTGGTACAAGGTACCCTCAGCCATGCACCGTTCCGTGGTTTGCGAAGTGTGTATGTAGATGTAGAACCCGTGGCCACTGCACTTGTAACTGATCAAGTCTGAGTCAACATGTTCGCAATGTTCGCTGAATGACGTTACCGAAACACTTGTGCCTGAATCAGCATCGTACTCTGTCATTAAACCTACCAAAAATCGCGACCTATTCTGCGTTGCAGAGAGGACAAGCCTTCGTTTTCCACGTTCTATGATGAGGTAGGGAAGTCAAAGTCCTTGACGCCTACCCGTGTTTTAACCATCATTCAACCATTTCCATAGGGCAGTAGTACGCGAACAGCTGACCTGTTTCGGCGTTTCCGATATGCTCGTTGCAAGGCGCGGGGCCGTAACAGTCTGCCTTATGTAAAAGTCGCTTACGTCAGTGGGTTTCCCCATTCGTGGCCGTTATCGTTTCATGTATGTTTCCTCATTCCGCTTATATGCTCCCCGTACAGCGTCACGTATCCGCAACGGCACCAGGCGGCATTCAGTTTCGCGGTGGACAGTGGTCATAACGTTTGTAGCACACCCTCTGATGACGCAAGCAGCTCCAACATGCCTGCGCCGCCTGCAGCTCATACAGAACGAGGTGCTACGTATCACAAGCTGCTCTGTGATACACATGCACCGCGGACCTTCACAACGAAAACGAAAACCGCCTAGAGACTCTCTCGGAGGTGTTAAAAAAAACTAGCCACACGACTGTACAGGAATTCAAGACATTCTAACAACCCCTTCATCTTAAATCTGTCGAACTACGATTACACCATAGGCAGAAGCATCATCGCTCAAAGATATTCCTTGGCTGGGACGCTTAGACACCTATGGAAAGCTAAAGAAACACAATCAACACAAATATCGGCGAACCTCCGCATCTCAACAAAGCTGACTGGAACTATCAGATGAACCAACACAGCTGCAAAACCGGCAGAAGTAGGGAAGGCATACTAAGCGCAAACAAAATCAGCACGACCTTCTCCCTGTACCATCGATTTATGATCATTTGACTACTCGTGTGGCAACCATGGCATATATATTATGTTCTTTATATTATTTAAAAAAGCACTAACAACTGTATACCAATAAGATTGTAATAATGACAAGTCTTTGCTGTTAGATTTAGAAGCATCCGACCCTCATTGCATTTCAAAGCGGTGAGTTACTCTGTACTGTTAATGAAATAAGAAAGTAATTAATAATAAATAAAAATCATGGCATGTCCCAGGTACGCAGACGCTGCAGCTGGCCCAGACGTGGTCGGTGCCCAGCCTGAGCAGTACCTATCATCGATGCAGTGACACACTTTGTGACTAACCTACACTGTGGCATTGGTACCAATAACTAACAATAACGTTATCCTTGCATGATCTGTGCCGGCCGCGGTGGCCGAGCGGTTATAGGCGCCCAGTCCGGAACCGCGCGACTGCTACGGTCGCAGGTTCGAATCCTGCCTCGGGCATGGATGTTTGTGATGTCCTTAGGTTAGTTAGGTTTAAGTAGTTCTACGTTCTAGGGGACTGATGACCACAGCTGTTAATTCCTGTAGTGCTCAGAGCCATTTGAACCATTTTTGAATGATCTGTCGCAGAGAGCAAGAAAACCCGCTACTGCTGGACTGTCGCAGAGGTTTTTTCCACTTGGCACTCACCTTGGCACCTTCCTCTCACCCCCCCCCCCCCCCCCCCCCACCTCTGCCCACAAACCCGTTGCTCTTCAATCGCTTTCGCCCACTTTCTATCTCCCCGACGGTCCCGTGTTAGTGTGTGATCCTACCCAGACAGTAGAGCTTTTGTAGTGGTCACCATACCCTATTTATGGCTACAAATAGCCTGCAACCTCTACTTAAAATGCATTTGGACAGCCCTCTTCAAAAAGACAAGCTGAGGATCTTGGATTGGGTGTCCTGCTATGTTGTGTGCGAATTTTGCAAAATTAAAGAGTTTGTACTTTCTTTGGATCCAGCCAACGCAGATGTAATTTCCAAGGTACAACGACTTCTACTGCCCGAATGGCTCTGAGCACTATGGGACTTAACAGCTATGGTCATCAGTCCCCTATAACTTAGAACTACTTAAACTTAACTAACTTAAGGACAGCACACAACACCCAGTCATCACGAGGCAGAGAAAATCCCTGACTCCGCCGTCTACTGCCCGAGAAAATACGCAATTTGCAGACGGAACTATGTTGTGTCCATAGTTACAAGTATCTGACTGCCGCTATTAGACCTTCCGTGAGGGAGAAGTCATATTTCTTTCCCAATGTCGAACGTGAGTCTAGCCTCCAGAAGAACCCAGGTACTGGGGAATTTGCCTCCTTTGGAGAGCTGCCATTTCAAGTGAATACAAAATTTGCCCCACTGGTTTCTGTGGATGTCGAATGAAACTTTACAATCTACCAACACATTTTATTTCCTAATGGAAACACACATTGGTAGAAATGTAGAGATGCTTAATGTCTTGCACTACAACAGCTTTTCGTTTTTTGCCCTTCTTCTGATGAGTGATGATTTAATATACTTGTTTGTAACTTAATAAACTAGAATAGAAGAGACAATCCTTTACTGGTTTCTGCTCGTCAAGCTGAGTGTGCCGTATGACAGATGCCGAAAAAATTTGTAGTCGTGTCGCTATGCAGGCATGACGAAACTGATGCTCCTACTCTGAGTTTTGATCGACAGTGTTAACACTCGTTTTGGAACTACTGATCCCTGGTTTTAACTGGTTGTTTTGAAAAGTATTTTTCCGTTCAAAAACCACAAGAAATGATGATAGTTTTCTTCCAGACATCATGAATTGACTGTACGGGCTGTGGACTACCAACCACTGCCATAGCTCTATGGGCGATTTGTGTCGAAGTGATGTGGAAGTAGTAAGTTACAGACTCAGTGCATTTTGTTTTTTGCGAATATGGCTACATGCTCGGAATTCACTGGTTGCTATTTAAGACACTGGTTTAAATTCAGTAAGAAAAAACATCTTAGTCTGTAGTATATCTCATGTAACTATGGCCACACCTGTACTAATATTTTATTTTTCTGCACATGTTACCAGTTTTAAATTAAAAGCCGGCCGTGGTGGCCGAGCGGTTCTAGGCGCTTCAGTCCAGAACCACGCGACTGCTACGGTCGCATGTTCGAATCCTGTTTCGGGCATGGATTTGTGTGATGTCCTTAGGTTAGTTAGGTTTAAGTAGTCCTAAGTTCTAGGGGACTGATGACCTCAGACGTTAAGTCCCATAGTGTTCAGAGCCATTTGAACCATTTAAATTAAAAATCCATTTGTGGAGTATAAGGAGTTGTCCATATTTTACTCTTTTTCTGAATGAAACCTTTCCTTCTGCGAAATTCGAGTTAATATTTATCCTTGGTTATCCCATAACTTTGAGGCAAAAGAAGCATTTGGGTTTTCAGAAATAAAAAGTTCTGCGAGAATACTGTGTAAAATCGCTAAGTGGGTCTAAGGCTTCCATTCAGTCCCTTATTGACCAGTCTGGTACGGCAGTTGAAGATAGCAAACGAAGATAAGGTGAACAACCTGTCCCAACTACTTTTTATTTGTTACAGACATTGGGGCCGGTTGTCACGGGTTCTTTACATGTGAAAAAAATTGTTTATAAGTTTATTAAGAATAGAAATTTCATATAATGGAACTGATACAGCGCTAATACATATTTAGGACCAATATTAATTCTGAAGTAGTAATTCCTTTAAGCAATTAGAAAAATGTGCTATATTAGTCACTTCCGAGAGCACTCTCCCAATTTTCTTCACATGTATAAAAGTTCTTTGGCCTTGGGATAAATGATTCGTGAGCCCACTTCTCACATTGGGTCCATTATTTCATCAGATGTACTATCCGCAACAATTATATCAGCTCACTGGGCTGACGTAATACCAGTTTTACCAATGAGATTAAATTCATGAGATTAAAACTTATGTCTTGTGAGGACTGTTGTCAAATTATTGATAAAAGATTCAGCTCTTGTTATGTTGATCACCTGAGGTTTCCGTAATGAAAAAAAGCAGTGTACCCATTTAAAAGAAGTCAATGAAGCCTTCATCTCCAGTACATTTATTATCCTTCAAAGATTTAGAATATTTGCCATGAAAAGATCGTAAACCAATGTTTTGATTTCTTTTGACATTAAACCGAACTAAACGTGGGGTGTTTTATGAATATATTGCTTTAATTCAGTCTCGTCATATAATTAAAGATCTATGAACGCTGAATTAACTTTTCATCGTCAATTTCATCTTGGGGAGCTTTCTTACAGTATGTTGGTACAGTTGCATAACTGATATAATAATCAGACGCAGCTTTATGAAATGATAATCCGTCCTTTCTAATATCCCCGTTTGCCTAAGTCACATGTGACAACGACACCCGAGAGTATTGTGACAACCAAAGCCAAACATACATTTCAGACATAAACCAAGCTGGAAAAATAGACGTTGAACATAACGTGCACACTGACACTGAATAATATTGTGCAACTGTTCTAAAATAACAGAAAATAGTTGTGGTGTAGACATTATTGAATACAGAGTAAATAACGAAAGTTAATTATATCAATAAATGTTTACTTACGGCTACAAAAACACGAAAACGCCGTAAGGTCCAGAAACCTGTCGCCAGGAGTTAGAGACTGCGGGCACCCTACCAACTGAGAATACTGTGATCATACCGTAGTTTAAGTTCAGACCGCTAGGAAGCAGCAGCGACTTACAACTAAGACTTATGACGGTACCGCCTCCCCCTCCTCTACCCCCTCCCAACACTACATCCACTAATCCATTATGGAACAGTAGTTCCTTACCTAATATATACTGGGGTACGTTGTTACGGGTTATTTAGATGGGAGCAAAAAATTGTAATTGATAAGGCACTAATACATATATAAGACCAGTATGGACTTGAGGTGTAATTCCAATAAGTAATTGGGAAAATACAAAACATTAGTCACTTTCGAGAGCACTCTCCAAATTTTCACATGTTTAAACGTTCTTTCACCTTGGGATAAATAATTCGTGAGCCCACTTCTCACACTGGGCCCAGCTTGTTCTCTATCTGAAATGTATATATTCACGTTATATCAGCTGTGTATAAAAGTTATTTGGCCTTGGGACATATAAACCGTGAGCCCGCTTCTAACACGGGGACCATCTTTCCGTAGATATACTGTCAGCAACAATTCTATCTGCTCTCTGCGGTGAAGTAATGCCAGTTTCGCTCACGTTCCAAATTTAATGAGGTTACAACTGGTGTCTCTCGAGAACTGTTGTCAAATTATCGAGAAACGATTCCACAGTTCAGCTGAAGCTAGAAGCTCATGCCAATCTGGTCGCCTCAGGTTTCCGCAATGAAAAAAGTAGGGAGCCCTTAAAAAAAAAAAAAAATAATTAAGCGTTCGTCTGCTGCACATGAGGATTTAGAATATTTCCCATGAAAAGATCGTAAGCCGAAGTTCTGATTTCTTTTGGCATTAAACCTTTCTAAACATTGGGTACTTTATGAATATATTGCTTCAATTCAATCTCGTCATATATACACACATATAAAAATTGTTTGGAAAATGATTAAAGATCGAGAAACGCTGAACTATCATTTCATCTCCGAATTCGTCTTGGGAAATATTTTTACAGTATTTTGCTGAAGTTAGATAACTGCTTTAATATTCAGGTGCAGCTTTAGAAGTAATCATCTCTCCTTTTTAATGTCCCCATTTGCGCAAGTCACATGTGACAACGACACCCGAAAGTATTGTGAGAACCAAAGCCGAACATACATTCAAGACTGAACATAACGTGCACACTGACACTGAATAATATTGTGCAACTGTTCTAAAATAATAGAAAATAGTTGTGGTGTAGACATTATTGAATACAGAGTAAATAATGAAAGTTAATTACATTAATAAATGTGTACTTACAGCGACAAAAACGCGAAAACGCCGTAAGATCCAGAAACCTGTCGCCAAGAACTCGAGACTGCGGGCACCCTACCTACTCAGAATACTGTCATCATACTGTGGTTTGAGTTCAGACCGCTAGGAAGCAGCAGCACCTTACAACTAAGACTTATGACGCCATCCTCCGCCCACTGCTTCCCCCTCTCCCTACATCTACCAATCCATCATGCAGTAGTAGCCACTTACCAAACAGATATTGGGGTTTGTTGTTACGGGTTATTTAGGTGGGAGAAAATAAAATGTTTATTGACGGAAAATCAGACAGTGTTACTGATAAAAAAACTGATGCATATTTAAGATCAATTTACATACTAAAATGGTAATTTCAGTAAATATGCAAGAAAATGACCTATGTTAGGCACTTTAGAGCACAGTTTTATATTTTACACATGTACTAAAGTTATTCAGTTTTGGGGTTCGTAATTCCTGAATTCACTTCTTTGACCTGATTCATTTTCCTGTGATTTACTGTTAGCAACAATTCTCTCCGCGCTCTGCCAGATCCGTCCATGTTCTAAATTTATTGAGGTAAAAAATTAGGCCGTACGAGACTGTTACCAAATTAGTGAGAAAATATTCAACATACACGTAAGTTAGGCTGAAGTTAGAAGCTCGTACCAAACTGTTCGCCTATGGTTTCCGCTACGAAGCAGCTTGGAGTCGTGAAGAAAATGATCTGAACCAGTTATCTCTAGCACACCCATTATCCTGCCAAGAATTAGAACATTTAATAGAAATCACCATGCAAAAATCATAAGCCAGTGTTTTGACTTCTCTTGGCGTTAAACAGTAGTAAATATCGGCTGTTTGAAGAATGTACTGCTTTAATGTATTCTCGTTATCATCGGAATAAACGTGCTCAGTTTAGAAAATAACTGACGTTACGGAAAGGAGAACTATCTTTGCATGGTAAATTTACGAATTGAAAATCCCCTTTTAACTACCTCGCTTGCCCTAGTCGCATGTGATCATCCTTTCCGAAGTTTTTTTAACAGCAAAATCCTAATACACGTTTCAGATTAAATCCAAGGCGAAAAAAAAACTTCAACATAACATACATGTTGCTACAGAAAAACGTTGTGCAATATAATAGTTACGATGTAGACATAATTGAACACGGAGTGAATAATGAGAGTTAATTGTACAAATAAATGAATACTTGTAGCTGCAAAAACGCCAGAAAGTTATCGTCAAGAACTAGAAACTGCGTACATCCAAACACCCTAACTACTCAGACTATAATGATCACAATACTGTGGTTAGAGAATGAGATTTTCACTCTGCAGCGGAGTGTGCGCTGATATGAAACTTCCTGGCAGATTAAAACTGTGTGCCCGACCGAGACTCGAACTCGGGACCTTTGCCTTTCGCGGGCAAGTGCTCTACCAACTGAGCTACCGAAGCACGACTCACGCCCGGTACTCACAGCATTACTTCTGCCAGTAGGAGACGAGGTACTGGCAGAAGTAATGCTGTGAGTACCGGGCGTGAGTCGTGCTTCGGTAGCTCAGTTGGTAGAGCACTTGCCCGCGAAAGGCAAAGGTCCCGAGTTCGAGTCTCGCTCGGGCACACAGTTTTAATCTGCCAGGAAGTTTCACTGTGGTTAGAGTTTAGCCCGCCAGGAAGCAGCAGCGACTTACAACTGAGACTTGTGACAATCAGCTCGCATGACAACCTGACCCTCTCCCCCTACATCTACCAGTCCACCATGCGTTAATAGTTATTTAGCTGACACCTGTATCCATGAGCATGTTGCGACACCAAATACCAAGAAAAACCAGCGAAAAAGCCTTTGAAGTATCTTTATCATAAAGTAAAATTAACAATACATTGCTAAAGGAAACAAACATAAAAAAGCCAACATATTCAAAATTTTGGTTAAATTATGTTTCACAAATAATACGTAATATTCAGTCAACGATTATCTGAACAACAGCAGAGACTGATGAAAAGTAAGAACTTTATAATAAAACCGATTCTGTCGTTTGACAGTGTACTGTCACAGCATAATGCATCTTGGTGTAAGCTGTTATGGCCAAGAGTGTTATGGATGGCACTGATCTTTCATCTTCTTGAGCTCAGCATTTCATTCTTTAAGGCTGGGTGCCCAACCTTCAGACAGACTACTGGGAAAACACGAAGGAGGTCATGGAAGCACAGCAGTGTCATCAAGGTCCTAATGTCAGCCAAAATTTTGTGTGTGCGAGCGCGCATGTTACTCATTGTGCAAAATGTGACAATTGCTTCGATTGAAGACCACCGTGATTGACAAAAAATGTATGTGAGGTTCAATTAATTGAAAATAACTACATAGTTTTAACACTACACGTTTCACTTAATGGTCGGACATCATTAGATTTAATAAAAGGAACCATAAAAATATTAAAAGGTAACCTGTTAAAAGAAAGAAGGACGATTAGGGTTTATCTTCCCGTCGATAACGGGTCATTAGAGACGGAGCTCAACTCAAGATGGCGGAAAAAAAAGAAAAGGAGTACAGATATTGCACTGGGCGATTCGTGGAAACCATGGAAATTTATTTTAAATTTTGGTGGCTGGATGGGTAATTGGAGCGCCAGCCTCTCAGTCATGTGTTCAGTGTCCCAGGACTGCGACAGTCTTGTGTACATTCCGGTCCACCATTAAGCACGGTAGAAAATTGTCGTGACATACCATCAAGAACGAAGTTGAATAGTTAAAAGTTATGTCTCATAACTACGCATTATTAACTCATTCGAGTGGTCACGGTTCCCTGAATTTACATGTAACTTTAGTGGCATTATCAGATAGCTTTATTATGTGTAGAAAATTTTTAACAAATGTCACCTAAAGGGATTTGATTTATTATTTACATTTCTCACTTTTACATACAAGACGTTTAAAAAAAGATTCCACCGATTTTACACTACTGAATCTTCTGTGTGAATGAAGATGGAAATTTAGAGTGAATTTTAATCTACGCATAGATTTACGAAGCTTTTTTTTTTTCAAAAGAGCCATTCGATTTTACAAGGACATATCTCTCATGTACGAATATACAAACTTAGGGTAATTCCTACAGTTACGTTTAAGATTAACGTTTTTATTTGCCTTTCACAAACGTTCAATGTGCCCCCACCGGATGCACGAGAAACATCCAGAGAATAGTCCCACCCTTCCCATACTTTTGAGAAGACGTAAGGAGTTAGTCCTACTGCAATCACTGATTCTGTTATGAGACGTCGAAGTTCATCTTAACCTACTGGCTATACAGCTGGCTCTCAGTCGGCCGCAGGTTTCAAGTCCGTTATTACATTGCCGGCTGTGAGACGCGCAGAGCAGCGGCGTTTTTTCTTAGTGTTTCTTCTTCTCTGTTAATAGATGGCACGACATATAACATTGGAAAGTTGAGAAATCAATCTACTTATTTGTGTGTGACACACACTATTTCTTTCGATATTTTCAAGTTATTTAAGTAATAGTCTTCAGGTTTCGTTAGGTTTCTCCCCCCTCCCCTCCCCCCCCCCCCATCCCAATGGTTTCATGAAGAAAACAGAAAACACCCTTCAGAAATTGTGTAGTGTATGAGTGTGAGTGTGAGAAATGTCTAGTGACGTTGTACATGCCTGCATTTTTTTCTGGTATACCACATCATTTAGGACTTCTAAAAGAATATTATCTACACTTCTCACACTTCTCATGATTTCAGTAACTAGTAAGGATAGATTTATAGCGCATTCCTATTAAAAATTATATCATTCTGAAGAAAGCGTGTAAGACAAATATCCTGATTATCGTAAATTTAAATAGTAAATATAGGGTTAACTATGGGGAAAAATATTAGTAAGTCAGTGGGTTAAAGTTGCTAGAAATGGAGGCACGTAGACGAAGTCTTTCACAAAAAAAAGGAAAAAAAAAGAAATAAATAAATAAAAATGAAAATCACGTATTATGAGATAAGGCGATCGTGGAAGCTGTTGATGTCATGCACCATCGTCACGACCCTTAATCCCGTTCTACACAACTGACTTCCTGGCCAAAACCGACCACACTTAGTGGTTGCGCTACTCGTGCTTGTGTGTAAATAAGTCGCCAGCAACATAGCTAGTGAGTCACTTACGTCAATGGTCAACTGACTGTGCCGAGTGTGGAGTTCTAAGAACCAGAGTGTGCTGCAAATTGCGCCTACGCAGAAACTGGGGCCAACTAGCTCCTCTCATAGTAATCGATTTTGTGTCTTCACAATCCTTATTTTGTTGTTTGCTTCGTTTCCGCAATACATTGCGATGGTTCCTGGATGATCTATTTTTACCACTACCTTCTTCCGCAAGGGACGAAATATCAGAAAGCAAGAACACATTTGTGTTTTACAATACTTGGATACAGAAAGAGCCGACAACGTACATATTTAAGAAGGTAAATGGATAACCATATTTAGTCACAATTGTTGCACTAGTTAAAAGTGAGATCTATTTAACGAGGAAAATAATTTGTGATGTTATTTGACACTTATAAAACAAGATACGAAGGATAAAATAAAAAAAAAATATTACACTACTGGCCATTGAAATTGCTACACAAAGAAGAAATGCAGATGATAAACGGGCATTCATTGGACAAATATATTATACTAGAACTGACATGTGATTACGTTTTCACCCAATTTGGGTTCATAGAGCTTGAGAAAACTGTACCCAGAACGACCACCTCTGGCCGTCATAACGGCCTCGATACGCCTGGGCATTGAGTCAAACAGAGCTTGGATGGCGTGTACAGGTACATATGCCCATGCAGTTTCAACACGATACCACAGTTCATCAAGAGTAGTGACTGTCGTATTGTGACGAGCCAGTTGCTCGGCCACCACTGACCAGACGTTTTCAGTTGATAAGAGATCTGGAGAATGTGCTGGCCAGGGCAGCAGTCGAACATTTTGTGTATGCAGAAAGGCCCGTACAGGACCTGCAACATGCGGTCGTGCATTATCCTGCTGAAATGTAGGGTTTCGCAGGGATCGAATGAAGGGTAGAGGCACGGGTCGTAACACATCTTAAGTGTCACGTCCACTGTTCAAAGTGCCGTCAATGCGAACAAGAGGTGACCGAGACGTGTAACCAATGGCACCCTATACCATCACGCCGGGTGATACGCCAGTATGGCGATGACGAATACACGCTTCCAATGTGCATTCACCGTGATGTCACCAAACACGGATGTGACCATCATGATGCTGTAAACAGAACCTGGATTCATCCGAAAAAATAACGTTTTGCCATTCGTGCACCCAGGTTCGTCGTTGAGTACACCATCGCAGGCGCTCCTGTCTGTGATGCAGCGTCAAGGGTAACCGCAGCCGTGGTCTCCGAGCTGATAGTCCGTGCTGCTGCAAACGTCGTCGAACTGTTCGTGCAGATGGTTGTTGTCTTGAAAACGTCCTCATATGTTGACTCAGGGATCGAGAGGTGGCTGCACGATCCGTTACAGCCTTGCGGATTAGATGCCTGTCATCTCGACTGCTAGTGATACGAGGCCGTTGGGATCCAGCACGGCGTTCCGTATTACCCTCCTGAACCCACTGATTCCATATTCTGCTAAGAGTCATTGGATCTCGACCAACGCGATTAGCAATGTCGCGATACGATAAACCGCAATCGCGATAGGCTACAATCCGACCTTTATCAAAGTCGGAAACGTGATGGTACGCATTTCTCCTCCTTACACGAGGCATCACAACAACGTTTCACCAGGCAACGCCGATCAACTGCTGTTTGCGTATGAGAAATCGGTTGGAAACTTTCCTCATCTTCGTCATCTTCGTGGTGTAGGAATTTTAATGGCCAGTAGTGTATTTTCTGCCTCCTAAAAATTCTTCGATGTGTTCGTAAGTATATTTTGTCTCGAGTAAATAAATTTAGATATTTTGAAATGTTTGGACAAAACTTTTGATATTCTTTCATTTGTCAGGTCTGTGGAATATTTAGCGTACAACCATTGTCAGGAACATCCACTATGCATTTTGTTATTGTCATTAGTAAACTTTACTATCAGTGTTTGTTCCTACATTCTATTACTACATACTGATTTTTTCATAAAAAGAATCGTTCCTCTTAACCTCATTTTCATCGATCCAATGCCAAATTGCACAGCAGCTTTCGTAACACAAACAATTTTGGTCCTGACAAGAAAGCGGAAACGACCCGTCGTGACAGGCGAGACTCAGTGCAGAAACAAACACCAAGGGCATTATAGAAGACTCACTTGGCACTAGTAGTTGACTGAGTAAAGAAAGCCAATCATGTCAAACGGGTTTTACGGCTTACGGCCGGTCCAGCGTTGAGGCAGCTCATTTTTTCAACCATATAGTGTTAACATTCTCACACCCGTAGACGAGATTCTGGATATCCACGCAGCACACAAGCCCGCCAGGATCGTTGTATTGTAAGAGCAGCAGGGGCAGATCGTACAGCTACCACAGCACAAATGAAAGGGCTTGTGAGAAAAGACGTGTCAACACGAGCTGTTGCGAACCGGTTATTAGCAGCGGGGCTACATACACACACGCCTCTAGGCCGTCGTACACTCACGCCACAGCATCGACGTTGACGGCTCGACTGGTGCCGTCAGGGGACCACTTGGAAGATAGAATGGCGCGCACTATCATCTTCAGCATTGAAAGCATATTCTGCCTGCACGTAACTGATGGTTGTCTGCGCTGTCTCGTAGAGCGGATTCGTCCAAGACACACTGCTCAACCCCAAGCCTTAAGGTCTGGGGTGTGATGAGCTACAGCTCTCTTTCACCTTTGATGTTTCTAGAGGGGACGCTAACCAGCGGTCGATACGTACAGAATGTTGTTAGACCCGTTCTTTTACTGTTCTTGCAACAGGAAGGTTATGTTTTGTTCCAACAGGATAATTCTCGGCCACACAATGCCCGTGAAATGTAATGTGCTCGACAAGACGTGCAGTAACTTCTTTGGCCAGCACGATCTCCGGACTTGTCTCGGATCGAGCACGTGTGGAATATGATAGGAAGGGAAGTGACTCTTGTGACTCGTCAATCAACAATTCTTACAGACCTGCTGAACATGTCGAGAAGGCGTGGCAAAACGTATCCCAGGACAGTATTCGCCATTAGTACGATCGATTGGATGCCAGAGTCACCGCCTGCAGTGTCGCACGTAGAGGCCACATATGGGTCGTTTCAGCATGGTTCGATTCCTGACACCCCAGAACCGCTTGTGCAATTAGTCTGTAAATATAATCATTTCATGTAGTGGATATGCACTATTGCAACAATAAATCTCGAGTGAATTGGAAACCCCTAAAAGATTGTACTATTTTTTTTCTGGCAGTGTATTTACCAGCTGAGATAAATGAAATAAAAAAAGAGACACTTGACAGTATAGTGGGTGACTGTGACGACAGTATACAGTTAAAATTATACAATGTAGTGCCACAAAATGTGGACAACGGCACCCGGTAATGATAACAAATAATTTGTATTTGTTATTTTTGTCAATTTTTGTAAAGCGTAGTAACTGTTTTCTCGCTTTGTGAGAGTGAATGATGTCCATCCTGTGTAAACCACTGACGTATGCCGAACTAGCCTTTATAGTAAAGAGCGGTGCGAGTCTGAGATCGCAAGACGACTTCGGTCGATTGCGCATTCACTGACTGTTGTTGCTTAACTGTTAAAAAATCTAATGTTAATTATAATTTGATTTGGATCTATGGTCAATTATTGTTTGATTTTCCTCGTGGGAAGCTGTTGTATTTAAAAGCGTCTAACTTGTAACTGAAAGTAAAATATTCAGATGGAATGTTCACTTCTACTAAATGAAGTACCAACTGTCGCTGCAATAACCACATATTGCAGTTTCAGTTATAAATATACACTGCGTGACAGCAAACGTGTAGTTCCCAGAAGGGGAGGAGAATTCACGGGATGAGAGGGTCTGCGATGATAGTTCAGTGATTAAACATCGTGTCAGATTTACAAAGAGCTTAACAGCATGAAACATTCCCCTTTGGGTAGATGCATAGATTGATTTGATTGGGAACAGTGTCATAACGCCATTGTATCCTCTCCTTATGTAGGCTGGTCCTCAACTGTTGTAACTGATTCTTGATATTCCAAATATTTGTACTAGGATGGGGTTGACGTCCGAGCTGGTACCACATATGTTGTATCAGGGAGGGATCTGGGGGATTCACTATTAGTGAAATATGCAGCTAAACTTTATAAAACTGTAATATGGACGTGAAAATGATAAGTATGCAACTAAATGGAAAAACTGTCACCACAGTGTAACTATAATAACGCTTCATCTTTATGTAAGTACAGATGTATTTTCGACAAACGCTGCCTTGCTACTTACAACTGTCCCACTTGTATCTGTTTAGTCACCAGCACATAATTTTTGTGTGCTTATACAGTGATCTCCATCTATAAACACGTGAGGATGGGCGCAAGCCCGAAACAGGTCGTGTGACAAATAAATAGCCTTTTATTGTGACTGGTAGCGGAAATTTTTCTACACCCTAAAAACCTTTGAGGTTTCCAACGACACTGTAATCGTGTCATAGACAGCAAAGGACCTGGAAAAGCAGCTGAACGGAATGGACAGTGTCTTGAAAGGAGGATATAAGATGAACATCAACAAAAGCAAATGGAATGTAGACGAGTTAAATCAGGTGATGCTGAGTGTATTAGATTAGGAAATGAGGCGCACAAAGTAGTAAACGGGTTTTGGTATTTGGGGAGTAAAATAGCTGATGTTGGCCGAAGTAGAGAGGATATAAAATGTAGACAGGCTATGGCAAGGAAAGCATTCCTGAAGAAGAGTAATTTGTTAACATCGAGTATAGATTTAAGTGTCAGGAAGACTTTTCTGGAAGTATTTGTATGGAGTGTAGCCTTGTATGGAAGAAACAGGTACAATAAACAGTTTACACAAGAAGAGAATAGAAGCTTTCGAAATGTGATGCTACTGAAGAGTAGACGGGTAGATCACTGAAGTAGTGAGGTGGTACTGAACAGGGTTGGGGAGAAGAGGAATTTGTGGCACAACTTGACTAGAAGATGGGATCGGTTGGTAGGACATGTTCTGAGGCATCAATGGATCACCAATTTGACAATGGAGTGCAGCGTCGAGGGTAAAAATCGTAGAGGGAGACCAAGAGATGAATACACTGAGCAGATTCAGAAGAATTTAGTTAGCAGTAGTTACCTGGAGATGGAGAAGCTTCCACATGATAGAGTGGCATGGAGAGCTGCATCAAACCAGTCTCTGGGCTGAAGACCACAACAGCAACAACAGTTCCTATATGGAAGTTTCAACAACCATTCGCGGAAAGCCATGTTGCCACTATGGAGGGTATCCTTACATAGTGAAGAGAAAGAAAGAAAACTGGTCTGGCGCTGTTAAAGAAAGAAAGAAAGAAAGAAAGAAAGCAAACCAGCGAACCACTCCTCGGCTTAAAACCAAGAATTGGACGGTGCTTCTTTCACTCGAGGATGAGTGTAGATCCCCGAATGACGCTCGGTCGGAATCAAGAAAGACTCTGAACCAAGGAAAGAAAAGGGCACGAGAGGAAGACACTTCTACTTCCAAAATATATTCAGAGGAGCAGGGTTGCCCGAATAATCGAGTGTATGATCTTCTCACTGTAATGGCAGAGCAGCAAGCAACGAAAAGAACATTATACCACCAGCGGGCAAATTCACCGGGAAATGAGAGAGATCTGCAGACAAGAGAAAAAACTGACCTCAAAACAGATACACTTGCCATGAATAATGGCGGCAATTTTCTGTTGAGTGACGACAAATCAGGAGAAAGAATAATAGTTTTTAGTGAAAGAGCAGGGAGAGAGACTCTAAGAAGAAAACAAGACCTTTTATTGATGGTACATTAATGCTGTAGCAAATGGCTTTCGCAAATATACACCATTTACTCCGACTTTGGAGGTACAGATAACGAGACAAACGTCAATCCAGTTGCCTTTGCATCATTGCCAAACAAATGAAAAGAGACATGCAGTCGTATTTTCCGAAATTTGGTGAAAAATATTTCAAATGGAAATCTGCAAACGTTACCGTAGATTTCAAATCAGTAGAGATTTCTGCGACTGCAGTTGTACTAGAGACAGCAGAATGGATGATATTTCCACATGAAAAAGTCTGACTGGAGGAAAATGCAAGCTCTCTGACTTACTCATGAACACAAAGAAAATGAAGAAGTGAGACAACAATTTCACATGTGTGCTGCATTGGCGTTTCTACGGCCTGAAGATGTATGTGATGGCGGGCTCGAAACACACTCGTAGGCACTGGATATCCCCAGGTTTACCGAGTTTTTTGACTGCTTTGTAGATAAGTGGTTGGAAAGTGAAGAAAACCCTATCAATCTTTGGAGTTGCTATAAACAGCGCCATCGGACGACCAACACTGTAGAAGACTGGCACCACAATATTAATAACATGCTTTCTAAACCAAATCCTAAAATCAGTGACGTAATTAGGCATATGAAAATAGATGCAGAACATTTTGCGTCCGCGTTTATGAGGGTAGAGCTGAAAATGAAAGGTAAAGGAAAGAAGAACAGTCTACATGAAAGGGGGTGAAAAGTTGGAAAAACGGGATGAAGAGAACGAAAAGGATGGTGGGATCAGGGCTTGCTTGAAAGCTATCTCCTATCTACTAAAACTTGACTAAATTTATCAGAAGATATATACAGATAGAAAAATGTACGAACTATAAATAGCAATTTATAAATAAAAAATTGGTTTTACGTGGTTTCTCAGATCAATCTAGACAAATTCTGGGATGGCTCCTTAAGGAGACCACGGTTGCTTCCTCATCCTCCTGTAACCACAAATCCGAGCGAAAGCTAAATCTCTGAAAATAGTAACAGTCGACACGACGAAGAACAGCAAACGTACAATTTGTTTTCGGTAGGTTGTTATGATAACTGAGCTAAAATTAAACATATCAGTGGACTGTAAACTTTGTTCTGTGAGTGAACTTGCCAGTCATTTTATAAAAAGACACATACACATACTTTAATGGAGTAAAGATAAGGCTCGCGAGATATTAAAATGTTATTGAATGTCTTAACGATGTATGCTGTGATCAGTTTCTAACTTGCACAGAATTGTACAAAGAATTCCCTATTTTGTTACCTACCTGTCCTGTGTGTTGCTCTGGACTTCGCAAAGTCCTTATGTATGAAAACGAATATGTAAAACGCATCTAAAAATATAAGTTTAACTGATTATTAAAAATGCAGAACAAGTAACCGAATATCTGGCTGCAAAATTTTAAATTGCCTCATCAATATCAATATCTTTAACTAGTTCATTTTTTATTGAGTAACTGCTAAATTTAGGCAGTCGTGCTTGGCTCATAGAGGACCCAAGATAATTCTTAATTAATCTGACTCTTGAAAAAATGAATTCTCTTGCATATCGCTATTGAAACGCACAAAGCTGAGAAAAATCTTAGCACCAAAATTAAGTTGGGAACAACTTAGGAAAAAAATCTTCTCAGTTGTGAAATTTGTGCACGGATCTCGTCTTCAGGAATCTCATGATAACTGTCAAATTAGTTTTGTATAATCGTGGGAATTTTCGTTTCTTAAGTTTTAATCATATGAGTAGGATCTGAAACAGCATCTGATATGGCTTTGCAACGTGTATCGATTTCTTGTACTTAACATTGACCTCAGTACTCAGCGTTCTTTATAGTATGGCTTGAAAATGCGAGTTCGGTAACTTCCAGGTAACGTCACTCAGCTCTTCTATCTGCTGGGCGAGGCGACTAGTGGACCTTTCCTCAACCCGTTCTGAGCGCAAATTTCATCGGGTGCAAATTTCATCGGGCGCAAATTTCAGTATACCGGTGAGTTGATGTTGGTCAAGAATGCTTTGAAGGCGACAAAAACGCCACTATAAACACCCCACTGAGTTTGAACGAGATAGTGCAATAGGGTTACGAGAAGCTGGATGATCATTCTGTGATATTGCTGAAAGACTTATTTGAAATGTAGCCATTGTACACGATTGCTGACAGCGTGGGTAACGAGAATGCACAGTCGCAAGAAGACCGGGTGTCACTGCCGAGAGGGAAGACCACCGTGTTCGGTGTATGGCTCTGTCGCATCATACTGCTTCTGCAGCAGCGATCTGGAACCATAGTGACATAGCCAACTGTTGCAGAAGTCGCAGATGGCGGTGGTTTGGGATCAGTGTCAAGTGAGAGCCCACTGGAGGTCCGCTGTGTTATCGTATGAAAGCTAGTTGTACCTCGTGCCAATGAGGGCCGTGTATTGGTTGAAAGAAGACCAGTTGAGGGAATGCGTGCTAGATACACTGGAGTTATGGCCTGGGGTCCGATTTCGTATTACAGCAGGAGCACTCTCGTAGTTATCGCACGCACCCTGGTTGCAAATTTGAACGTCAATCTGGTCATTCGACCTGTTGCGCTGCCTTTCATGAATAAAAAAAGGTTCAAATGCCTCTAAGCACTATGGGACTTGACATCTGAAGTCATCAGTCCCCTAGACTTAGAACTACTTAAGCCTAACTAACCTTAGGACATCACACACATTCATGCCCGATGCAGGATTCCATCCTGCGACCGTAGCAGTCGCACGGTTCCGGACTGCGCGCCTAGGCACACCTTCCGGACTGAAGCGCCTAGAACCGCTCGATCACAGCGGCCGGCTTTTCATCAATAATATTTCAGGGAGTGCTTGCCAACGTACTCTACAGAGTGTCGACTTTTTGCCTTGATCTGCTCGGTCACCAGATCTGTCTCCAATCGAGCAATCCATCGTCGCTCTAGCGTCATCCACAACCAGCATTTATCGTAACTGTATTCACAGAGCAAGTGCAACAGGCATGGAACTCCATCCCCACAAATTGACATCCGGCAACTGTACAACAGCCGGCCGAAGTGGCCGTGCGGTTAAAGGCGCTGCAGTCTGGAACCGCAAGACCGCTACGGTCGCAGGTTCGAATCCTGCCTCGGGCATGGATGTTTGTGATGTCCTTAGGTTAGTTAGGTTTAACTAGTTCTAAGTTCTAGGGGACTAATGACCTCAGCAGTTGAGTCCCATAGTGCTCAGAGCCATTTGAACTGTACAACACAACGCATACACGTTTGCGTGCTTCCATTCAACGGTCTGGCGTTTACACCGGTTATTAATGTACCAGCATTTCACATTTGCAACGGCTTGTCTCTCGTTTGCATTAAACTGTGCTCTTGCAATGTTAATCACTTAAATATGTTACCTAGACAAATGTATTCCCGAAATTTCATTACGCTACATCGATTATTTTTTTGTGTTGCTAGTTTCTCCGTCAGTGTATTTCATCAAACTGTTTTCTTTGTAGCAGAGGTAAACCTGTCAAATGCAGACGAGACATGTGGGAAATAGAGCAGTAAACTGTTTATTACTTAAATGATGATGATTGGTTTGTGGGGCGCTCAACTGCTCGGTTATCAGCGCCCGTACAAATTCCCAACCTTGCTCAGTCCAAACTCGCCAATTTCATGAATGATGATGAAATGATGAGGATAACACAAACACTCAGTCATCTCGAGGCAGGTGAAAATCGCTGACCCCGCCGGGAATCGAACCCGGGACCTCGTGCTCGGGAAGCGAGAACGCGACCGCGAGACCACGAGCTGTGGACTGTTTATTACTTAGAAGTAATCGCTATAACTGTTAATACATTTATCCCACTCTGATACAAGACGCTCGTTGCCTCCATGGAAAGGTGTTTGCTGTTGCCTATGGCACCATATTGCATTCAGGCGCGCACCAGTTCGCCCGAGGCAAATCAATGGCCACTAAAGAGGTAGGGAGTGTATAGAGGATGTGTAAGGGTTTCAAATCGAAACTTCAGCAGCGTAATCGAAACAAACTTAGCAAAATGCATTTTTAACTCATTTAGCTATTCTTTTTTTGTTATACTTGGTCTGGATCCGCTTGTGGTCGATTGCTAATTGTTGAGCTGTACGAGGATAAATGATTATAGACTCTTCACCTGAAAAAAATAAATAAAAATAAAACTCCACCCCATAAACATTAAATGTTATTGTTACTAACAGGCATTGTGAGTTTCTTAGGCATCTGTGACGGCGAACGTATTCCAGAAGCCTCCACACACGAGCAATCCAGCAGGTGAAGTGGCGTCGAGACGAGCCAGAATTCTGTGGGTGGGGACACTCAGATGGACTGGCGTCCTACACCTTCCCCACGCACGGGAAGAACGAGCTTCGGAGCGGTGGCTCGGCACTGCGGATTATGGATCTGTCGAAAGTCCAACAGGAGTGGCCGAGCCACTCCATTCCGATTCCATTTTCTCACACACAAGACAAGGCGAGGCGAGGCGAGGCGAGTTTTGCCAATTTGGCCCGCTGAATTGTTCGTGCCTGGTGGACTTAAGACCGTATTGATGACAAGGGACGAGGTCGACTACTGTAGGTCGATAGAGCGCGTATAAGGGCCACAGTGCAGCGAACTGCTCGCCAGTTCGACGCTGGGTAACAGCAGTGCAATCCAGATAAAACCACCCTCGCACGTCTAAACGCACTTCACAGGAACATATTAGCATGGGCGCAGGAACACCATTAGTGGGGCCTCAAAGTGAGCGAGAAGGCCTCTGGACTGATGACTCATGGTAAAAGTTGTTACACGCCGATGGCGTGGTACAAATTCGTCGGAACCAATCGGGGTTGCTCATCTCGCTCGCCAACATGGAGCTGGTCTGAATATGGTCGAGGAATTCTCATATGATTGCTGTGTACAGGGGACGAAACAGGGCTCTGACACGAATGCCATTGCGTCACAACGGCGAATGTTTCAAGAAAGTACTGTTCTATTAGGTCTTTTGTTCACCTCCAGCACCCAACCAGCGACCTGCTCATTCAGAAAAAGTTCACCTCACCATCGCCTCAGACATGTGACAATGGTTTGGAGAACACTGGACACATTTAGGAGGTGCTCAAAATATTGGAAACACCAGAAAAGCAATGCATTACCGTGCATTCAGAACAGCCTAGAGTCGTATCGAAATGGATGAATACAGGCCCTGTATGGTCTTGTAAATTCTTCCTGCAAAATAGTGGTAAGTTTAGGTAACGATGATGAAGGTAGATAGCAATAACGAACCCTTCTCTCCAAAGTAGACCACAAAGGCTCAATGATATTGAGATATGGTGACTATATTGGCCAGAAGAGATGTGACAGTTCATCCTCGTGGTCACAACACCAGTCCTGGACGATGCAAGCTGTGTGAACAGAGGCCTTGTCGTCTTGAGAATCACCACCACCACCACCACCACCACCACCACTACTGGGGAATAGACTTTTTGACGTGGGATGAGGCTGATCAACCAAAATGGTCATACAATCCTAAGCAGTAATGCGACGTTGCAGAGTAACCACAGGACCAATGGAATACCACGATATGGCTGCCCAAATCTTCACCAAACTCCCGCCATGTTTCACTCTTTGGACGTAAACTCTGACACAGTTTGAAGTAACACAGACCCGACCAAATAACTTTCTTCCATTGCTCTATAGACTATGTTTTGTGTCTCCCGGCACCACGTTTTCTTGTTCCGGGCATTTTCATCACTGACGACTGGTTTCGGAGTTACAGCTTGCCCTGAAGTTCCTATCTTATGGAGCTCCCTT
This sequence comes from Schistocerca americana, assembly GCF_021461395.2. Lineage (NCBI taxonomy): Eukaryota > Metazoa > Arthropoda > Insecta > Orthoptera > Acrididae > Schistocerca > Schistocerca americana. Next base: position 425,968,544 of record NC_060130.1, on the reverse strand, counting down.
CGTGTTTTTATGGTGCTGACAGCGTTCGTGAGAGCGGCATGCAGTTCTGCAGTGTCTTCTGCAGCTGTTACCCTCTTATATTTCATTACAATCCTCTTCAAAGAGCGTCCGCCACTGTCACTCAAAACACACTTTCGTCTGCGTTGTGACTTAGCGGAGTATGTTTTTCCGCCTTCTCTGTATGCGGTATAAAGCTTTGATTTGATGTCTCTTGAAATATCAAACACTTCGACTTCTTTGGTCTCGGAAGCACCCATGATACGAGCGCAGACAATTTGCCCACATTCGAATTCACGCGTAGCTCCGACACAATACACTCACAACTACACAAAACACTGTTCTGACCACGACTGACACTTGCAACGTACTGTGGACATTGTACAGGTGCCGTTCTTGGTCAAATAGAACACTGCAACCTTCACGCTTGGCTAGCATCTGCATTTATGTTCAAGCATGCATTTCAGAGCAATGTTTCCATATTTTTGTCCAACCCCTGTATGTCCTCCGCTTTCAGTCCTCTTGAACGCTTTTGGATCAGCATCAAGTGGAATGTGGATACTTTCCCTGGTCTTTCTATTAGGCTTTACTACTTTTGCATTTACTGAATTTTTTTTATACACCCTCGCACAAATGCCGATAATGCGTGGATATTGTATGTTGTGAGGTAGTCAATATGTGCCTCTTACCATTGCCAAAACTTGTTTTATTCGAACAGTACTGTACTAGTTTGAAGTGCGTAACTGAAAAGTGCAGACAACTGCAGTCGACACATATTGAATATACTGGTACGACTGTATTGTTGTGGATGAACAAATATCAGAAAGGATTGATGGATAAAAATGTTGATGTCTCTATAAGAAGAAGACTTTTCCCGCTTTAAATTCGCGACTCGATAATACTGAGTAGTCTTAGAAAAATGGTTCAAGTGGCTCTGAGCACTGTGGGACTTAACGTCTGAGGTCATCAGTCCCCTAACTAACCTAAGCATATCACACACATCCATGCCCGAGGCAGGATTCGAACCTGCGACCGTAGCGGTCGCCCGATTCCAGACTGTAGCGCCTAGGACTTCTCGGCCACACCAGCCGGCTGAGTAGTCTTAGCTTTGCAGATGAAACTTTACTACTTAAGGGCAATGCTTCTAGGTTGTACAACAACCGAATTTATGTCATTTTGATCTTTTATTTAGTTACACTTTTTTACACTTATTTTGGTATTTGAAGTTTGCACCTATAACACTCTTAATACTAATTCCAGCATTCAACTTACTTCAAACGTAAACGTGTAGCGAGGGCAAATCCTAATATTCAACAATGAATGCATATCGTAGCTGTGACTTTCTTGAGAGATACTTGGATCTATGAGCTCATAGATCGCACATGATTCATGCAGACATTACGACGATAACTTTCAAGTTGATTAATGAAGCAAAGGCCACTGACAGTTACGTGGCGAGGAGACAATATGCTTGCACTGAAGGTAGCATCAGATGAAAGCATTAAGAACCGCGAGTTTAACGGGCAAAGCTTTTAGCAGGATGAGTAAGAAGGGTTTGTGAATTGTAATGCAGGTTGTATGGTTAGGCGATTCCTCGAGAGGTTATCAGAACGAAGGATATGGGGATAAGAAGGCGTTTTAAAACAGCAGGAGTGCGGAATTCAAAGAGTTCGGTTCGGGATGCTGTATAATGGCGCCCAAGAGGGTAGGTTGTTTTTATGGTGAAAAAACCCTCGAAAATGCGTGGTAGCTCTTGTTTTCTTTTTATTCATTGCATTTGTTCTTTCATTACCTTATTTGTCAGAAGTTTTAAAAATAAAAAAATTCTCATGAAGCCTGTACAAAATACGGGGGTTGATAGTCAGTTGGGGCATGTACACTACCTCATTTCCCCTCACTGCTGCCTATGGAAACTTCTACTATAGGAATTAGAGGCTAATTCCTCTGCGCCGAGCGGCGGTGCAGGTTGGCCACATCGTCCCTGCAAACTGATATCAACACGTAGTATACGTAATAGAGGTACTACAATATTTTTTTTATTTATTTGAAAGTTAAAATGCAGTGATTCCGTGGACAGTTCGTTGCTTACGGAACAGAGGCTGGTATTGTCTATCACGCGGATTTGTTAGTGTAACCTGTTGTACACATTTCTGATAGTGTGGAGAGTGCGTAACGAGGAAGAATAAGTTGCACGTCAATGGTTTATGTTATTCAGCAACGCTTCCTCGATGATATCCTCGTGAAAATAGCTGGAGAGAGAGGGAGGGAGGAGGAGGGAGAGGGAGGCGGGGGGGAGAGAGAGTTAGTTCACTTTCACGGAGTGATTTTCTCGTTCGAGCGCTGTAAGGCAAATATGTTTCCTAGCAGCTACAGCACTTAATAAACAGCGGATACCATCTGCCGGAAACTGTACTGAAGACGTATTTACCTTACATCCCGCAACTGTGAGAACACCGTCGTCGGCGAATATCGACAAACTCGCACGTGCGGAGTCTGGAGCGGCTCTTGTCTGAGGAAACGTCCGATTGCGCAGGCAGCATCGTTCGAGTGACGCGAACACATAAGGCGGCAGTAGCCCGCGTCAAACGAGCGACACTTAGCTGCCAGCCTCTAATACGAAATGCCGTTAACTTCTAATCTCTGACTGGAGACGTGCTCATGCATCTCCAGTACGCATAAAAGATCTGCTGAGCGGTACTGCTCGGCATTGCAGAAAGAGGTTGTTTCAGTTACCAAAAAGCCTCAGTGTACAACAACAACAAAATTATGGAATTCGCATATCAGATAATCTAGAGTACTCTGCATTCTATTCGTTCGGTATTCTGATCATAACATTCACATATAATCGCTTTATGGGAGTGGTACCTGTGAACTAAATCAAATATCTATCAATACCCCCAAGGAAGTTCAGCACGTAACTAAACTTCATTTAAAAAAAAAATCATCCCCACATTTAAAAAGATAGACAATATTTAGTTAACAAACAAACCAAACCTTTTTTCACAAATTTTTGCCACACCAAGAAATTTAGTTGAATAGGGGATTTGTAATGCCTATTGCTGTAATACTCGTATGAAGCCCTCGGGAGTAATCAATGGCAAGCCGTTAAGTTGACTGCTTTGAGAAACTGCTTAGTAAAATTTAGGTGAAATCCTATAAATAAGAAATTTGAACTACACACAACGTGATTTTTTTTATTAAGATATTCCTTGTTTTAAAATATATTTATAGTAACGCCTTACTATTAAAAAGGAAAATTCTATCAAAAATTCTATTCTTAAAAATTTTTCAGTGGGTGCTTAACATTTTACTTCCAAACTGAGTGCATTTAACGAGGGTTAGCACTGACGTACCACTGTTTACAGTCTGTGAAAATTAATGAAACTTCACTGTGAAACGTCTCAAAAACACAGATTTAAAGAGTCTGAATTGTTTCAGTTTTTATATGAATATCCGCATTTGACAATTTTTGCAATAATAACGTACAACAACCTCAAAAAGTAATATATCATTCACCAAAAGATAAAATTAATCTTAATATCGTCTTACTACAGCACGAAAACTATCTTAAGGATGGCCATTAACATTCATGCCATCTCCCTGCCACGTAAATCCACGTAAACAATACGCAACATTGTTTACTTGTTTAAATAAATATTCACATTTACCTGCTTAGCAACAACTTTTGAAGAGCATCTGCGTTGTGAACACATTTAGGAGCTTTATCTGAATCGTAGTTTTTCAGATCTTACTTAGAATCGTAAAAATTGTCACTGAAAAGCATTTTCCTGACACTAGCACCACATGCGTTATTACTACTGCCAGGTGTTAGTTGATTACAATATTATTGCATCTGAGAATGATGGCGCGTCGGTCGGCTTATCGTGGGTTTTTCTCGTGACATTTCATTTCACAAGGACACGATGAACCACTTGATAGTACATGCACAACTGTTTGAAAATCGTTCATGGTACGATGCCCTTTCCTTAGCTGCCACTGTCCTTGTTTACTGTAACGTTACAGCGTATTCCTGACAAATCCACGAGAGGCCAAGTGCAGTAATATCGTGGTAGGGTAGTATGTTTCCGTCGGTTACCACTGTTGACATGCACGCATCATGAAAAGTAGCCATTTCCGAGAATTAGAGATAGAGCTGCCACTTATCGGTTTATCGTGGAACTATGAACTAATATGAATGAAGCACATCACTTACCATGTTTTGCATGCAATAACTTTCTCATCCACTGACCCTTACCATTGTTTATAGCTGCACTCATAATATTCGGTGCCGGCCACTGCACATCTTCTATCAGGCCTGCCCACGATTTGTGCTCGAGTGCTCCGACTTCCCCCACCACTGCGCTATTCCATGGAGGTATGTGACTGAGACAACTATATGCCGAAAGCTGCAATGCAGGATACTTACCAAGACTTGTTTGCAACACAATTCAGATACTAACAAGCGAATAATGCAACACACTTATAATTTATAGTTTTATCAAATGTGTTCAATTTCAACTTTTTATCTTTCTGCGAAAGTAGTAACCTTTATTACTTGATTGAATAAGTAAATTATCTAGTGGTAATACGGTGAGCAGAATTACAAAAAATTTACATACTGACATTTAACATTAAGATTTGATGTTCATAAATTTATACACATTTCGACCGTAAAATAAATAAATAAATAAATAAATAAATATATATATATATATATATATATATATATATATATATCTGGAACTATGGTTCGTAATATAAACGGATTACGCAGGTTTAGATCTTTTAAGCTCTAACGCTGGTGCCACTTTGTCAGTTTCATAAAAAAAAGTTCGCACACATGTTGAATCGAACACTAAAATAACTTTAGCGCCTTATCTGTGCAATCGAGGATATTGCTCTTGTTCTAAAATTTTACAGAAGTCTTGTAAAGCCTTGGATGTGACGCCCAGGGTGAGCTGGGTGCTACATTGTACGTGTATCAGCGAAAGTTGGAAGTAACGACGCGCTAGGTCTACTACGCAAGTAAGGTCCGATAGATCGTGAAGTGGAAACGACAGTGAAAATCCGATGAAGCTTTGCACAGATGTGTTGGGCAGTGTCTCTAATATGCCTGTCGATAGCATCACGTCGTTCTTTTCAGTTCTGAGCACACAATGAATACGTAAAGACGCCTGGAACAATAGTGTCTCCCGTCAAGTATGGGTTCCCGCGGCGAGTTTCAGCCTCAGTGAATGCAACCTCACATAACGTACATGTCATTCGTTTCCTTCTTCATGACAATGCCCGACCGCAAACTGCAGGGGTAATGAGGATGCCCCTGCAGCGTTTTCGATGGGACGTGTTTGATCATCTACTATACAGCCCAGACTAGCTACCTCTGACTTTCATCTCTGCTCACATGAAAACAACATTTTGGCACAGACGACGAACTGCAGACCAGCGTAGAGAAGTGGCGGAAAGCAGAGGCGGCTCCCGTCTATGACGAGAGTATTGGAAACATGATACAACGCTACGACATATGTCTAAGTCGGAGCGGCAACTGTAAAGAAGAAGCTGGAAGTTGTAGCAAACTGTTGCAAGTAGAGCATTTTTGATTTTCACTGTAGTTTCCACTTCGCGACTGTCGAACCTTACTTCAAAAATAGCTCTCGTACATTAGGAGTCGAAAGCGAGAGTGGTGTAACAAATAAATCGAAAACCGTCTTCAAACGTGCAATGTCTTGGAATCTCTTTGAGGACTAATGATGAAATATTTCAATTCCTGAAACGTAATCTGTCGTGTCTGGTCTACAAATGAGTGCCTTAAGTTACGTGAAATGTTCGACAAGATGATCTTGAAGCTGATTTTTCCATAGGATTACTTTTTGTTTGATAGCATCAGTCTTCTCTGTAGTATCTGTCAGCCAATAATTCCCCTTTGCATTAAGACACTTAATGAATTCAAATAACTGGTGACGTCGTCCATTGTTTTTATCCTTAAGTCAGTTTTATCCTTAAGTCAGTTTTTTCCCTAAGGTCGGCTTCAGTTTTACCAACATTCAGTGTCGTTCGACGGAAAAGTTCATCAGACTGTCTTTTTGGCTGGTGTTTTAATGACGTTCCAATAAGTGTTTTCCCAGCTCACAATACTGTGATGGCTTATTGAGCACTTTTCAAGGTCCTTAAATGACACGAAAAATAAGGCAGTTCCCATTCGGCACTGAACGATATGGCTTCTCCACTTTTTTTGTGGACAACTGCATACGTACCACAGCAATCTTAATGCAGAACGTAAATCTGATTTAGCTCAAGTAGTATTCTGGCGCGGCGAGTGCCTAGCTCTAGCTGCGTGTGACTGCAGCCTTAAATTTCCTTTTCCTCTTCACCCCCCACCCAACTTTCTCCGCTGCTCTCCGAGCGCTAGACAGGAGCACGGCCGGAGCGCTGTTTGGCAAGGTCATCTTAGACCATGCTATAAGGTGATTCGGTTCCTATCTTTTGCTTTTATCATAGCTTTTGCTTCATAGTTCAGTTTTTATTCCGATACCTGTGAATTGTGGTGGATGGAATCTCTGTTGTTAGAACTTTTTCGATAGTTATGGACACTCGCACCAAACTATGTTGCCAGTTCTGTTACATCGAAATCTACGTTCAATGAGTTCTCTTCGCGGAGTTCAATCAGTTTTACTTTGGCTCTAAGTTCACTACAATAATATCCTCATTTATTCACTAAAATTTATTTTAGAATCTAATAATTTATTTGTCGATTTTCCAAATGAGGAAAATATTTATTGCTGGTAACAGGTACTTACGAATACGACCCGATGGAACAACGAAATAAGCAGAAATTGGAAATGGCCTGGAGTGGTTTTGGTAAACTAAATGCAGTGTTAAAAACCAAATTTCCTATGTGACGGAAAGACAAATTTTGTCGTCCGGCTTGACTTGTGGCAGAGAGACATAGAATCCTAATGAGGAAACCATTACGAAACTGAAGGTTACAAGCACTGGAGTGACCCAAGTTTTGAATTACAAGGAGAAGGAAGAAAGGGAAAAAACGGATAAGGCAACTGACTGGCATGGAAATATTAATTGTGGTAGTAATGAAAATTAGATGCTGCTGGGTGGGCCATGGAGTCAGGCGAATGGATGATCGATGGACGAAGAAAGTTCTTTGATGGGTTACAAGATATTCGAAGCACCCTTATAAATACGCAGAAGATACCTCCACAGAAAATTTTTCTGAAACCCCAACAACGCTCAGGGGATGAGCTTACAAATAAAATCTGCGAACTGTTTCTAAGAACGCGACTGCTGCTCTGAGCAAGAGCACAAACGCGTCACCAAGTACTGGATGTAGGTATTAATATGGAATACTATGAGAACGCAGTAATTAATGACAGCAATTTAGAAAGCCTTGTCGAACAATGGCCAAGTGCTACGTGTGTGTGAATACCGACTGGTCTAAATAGGATGACTGTCGGCTGTGCCTGTGTGGATATTAAAAGCGGAAACAACGGAGTGTTCCGTCCACCGAAAAAGGTTTCAGTTTACACTTCTGAACTCGTAGCCATTTGAAAAGGTTCTAAAATACAGAACGACCATCATAGCAACCGTATCGTGATAACAACATTATCGCCATCCGGGGTGCAAATACCGGCATCAGTTAGTGGAGACAAAGAGTTGCTATTTATCAAATCAAATACCTGTTGCTGTGTTAGAGATACAAAGAACCGTAGGGAGGTGTCATTTGTATGGACCAAGGGGCATGCTGGCGTTGTGAGGAATGAGAAAGCTGACGAATTGGCAAAGAATGGGATACGAAATACGTGATGCATTACAGTGGATAATCCAATTGCTGTGCTCTGAGAAATAGGCAAAAGCGAATGGATATAGGGGCGAGAGACCAAAGAAGTGTACAAAGGCACCTGATACAAAAATTTCCAAGCCATAGAAAACATACATGTGGTTCGGGATTTGAACCACCGTCCTGGAGTATGCGGGTCCAGTGTCTTAACTCTGCGTCACTTTGCTTGGTAGCCAAGGAGGCAGGCGTAACCACAAAACTGTCAGAGATGATAGTGAAATTACCTTCAGCGCTCATAAATGAGCAAGTGACATCTGCGTGTTAATGATTATTTAATAAGTGACGCAACAGGAATGTAACGTATGTAATTAAATATGACGCAGGCAAGATACTCTTAACAGTAGTCGGTAGTGCTTTCCACAAAAGCCTAGAAATGAACATTTCGAAGGCATCTTACTGGTAATGATGCCTTGACCTATGCACAGAGAGCGTATCCATTTATCTCATGTAGCAAAAAGACACTGGTTACTCTACTACTACTACTACTACTACTATTATCTCCTTTCTTTTCTCAGACCTTAGGTCTGGTTAAAAATGGAAAGTGACGCGGACCATCATCAAGCGTGACTTCCTTTTAACTGTACGGTATATGTTATACTTCCTCAGCCAGTTGGATGTATTTTTCAGTTTTTTCTCCTGTTTTCTTTTGTATATTTGTTGTATTGGGAATGGATATTTCGGTTAGTTGTGTTAATTTCTTCTTTTTATTGGTGAGTATGATGTCAGGTTTGTTATGTGGTGTTGTTTTATCTGTTATAATGGTTCTGTTCCAGTATAATTTGTATTCATCATTCCCCAGCACATTTTGTGGTGCATACTTGTATGTGGGAACGTGTTGTTCTATTAGTTTATATTGTATGGAAAGCTGTTGATGTATTATTTTTGCTACATTGTCATGTCTTCTGGGATATTCTGTATTTGCTAGTATTGTACATCCGCTTGTGATGTGATCTACTGTTTCTACTTGTTGTTTGCAAAGTCTGCATTTATCTGTTGTGGTATTGGGATCTTTAATAATGTGCTTGCTGTGACATCTGGTGTTTATTGTTTGATCCTTTATTGCAATCATGAATCCTTCCGTCTCACTGTATATATTGCCTTTTCTTAGCCATGTGTTGGATGCGTCTTGATCGATGTGTGGCTGTGTTAGATGATACGGGTGCTTGCCATGTAGTGTTTTCTTTTTCCAATTTACTTTCTTCGTACCAGTTGATGTTATGTGATTTAAAGGGTTGTAGAAGTGGATATGAAATTGTAGTGGTGTAGGCGATGTATTTATGTGGGTGATTGCTTTGTGTATTTTGCTAGTTTCTGCTCGTTCTAGAAAGAATTTTCTTAAATTGTGTACCTGTCCATAATGTAGGCTTTTTATGTCGATAAATCCATTTACTCCTTCCTTTCTGCTTAATGTGAATCTTTCTGTTGCTGAATGTATGTGATGTATTCTATATTTATGGCATTGTGATCGTGTAAGTGTATTGAGTGCTTCTAGGGTTGTGTTACTCCATTTCACTACTCCAAATGAGTAGGTCAATATTGGTATAGCATAAGTATTTATAGCTTTTGTCTCGTTTCTTGCTGTCAATTCTGTTTTCAGTATTTTTGTTAGTCTTTGTCTGTATTTTTCTTTTAGTTCTTCTTTAATATATGTATTGTCTATTCCTATTTTTTGTCTGTATCCCAGGTATTTATAGACATCTGTTTTTTCCATCGCTTCTATGCAGTCGCTGTGGTTATCCAATATGTAATCATCTTGTTTAGTGTGTTTTCCCTTAACTATGCTATTTTTCTTACATTTGTCTGTTCCAAAAGCCATATTTATATCATTGCTGAATACTTCTGTTATTTTTTAGTAATTGGTTGAGTTGTTGATTTGTGGCTGCCAGTAGTTTTAGATCATCCTTGTATAGCAAATGTGTGATTTTGAGTGGATATGTTCCAGTGATATTGTATCCATAATTTGTATTATTTAGCATGTTGGATAGTGGGTTCAGACCAAGGCAGAACCAGAAAGGACTTAATGAGTCTCCTTGGTATATTCCACGCTTAATCTGTATTGGCTGTGATGGGATATTATTTGAATTTGTTTGGATATTAAGTGTGGTTTTCCAATTTTTCATTACTATGTTTAGGAACTGTATCAATTTAGGATCTATTTTGTATATTTCCAATATTTGTAGTAACCATGAGTGGGTACACTATCAAAAGCTTTTTGGTAGTCAATGTATGCGTAGTGTAGTGACCTTTGTTTAGTTTTAGCTTGATATGTCACCGCTGCATCTATTATCAGTTGCTCTTTACATCCTCGTGCTCCTTTGCAACAGGCTTTTTGTTCTTCATTTATAATTTTGTTCTGTGTTGTATGTGTCATTAATTTCTGTGTAACGACTGAAGTTAATATTTTGTATATTGTTGGTAGGCATGTTATGGGGCGATATTTAGCTGTGTTTGCTGTGTTTGCTTGATCTTTAGGTTTCAGATAAGTTATTCCATGCGCAAGTGTATCAGGGAATGTGTATGGGTGTGCAATGTAACTGTTAAAAAATTTAGTTAGATGTGAATGTGTTGAGGTGAACTTCTTTAGGCAGAAATTTGCTATTTTATTTTTTCCAGGGGCTTTCCAATTGTGCGTAGATTTAATTGCTTGGGTGACTTCATGTTGCAAAATTATCACTTCAGTCATTTGTGGTATCATCTTGTATGTATCTGCTTCTGCTTGCATCCACCGTGCATGCCTGTTATGTTGTACCGAGTTTGACCATATGTTGCTCCAGAAGTGTTCCATCTCTGTTGTTTGGTGGATTGTCTATTTTAACGTGTGTGTTATCAATTGTCTGGTAAAATTTCTTTTGGTTTGTGTTGAATGTTTGGATTTGTTTCCTTCTATTTTCATTTTTTTTGTATCTTCTAAGTCGTTTGGCCAATGCTTGTAATTTCTGCTTCTTTTCATCTAATTGCTCTATGGCTTCTTGATGTGAGATTTTACCTAACCTTTTTCGTCTTTTGTCTGACATTTCATTTCTTATAAATTGTGTTAGCTGTCCGATGTCTTCTCAGTTTTTCTATTCTGATCTGTAGCCTGTGTTGCCATCCTGGTTTTGTGGGTTTCTTCTGTGTGTTGGTTGGTTCTGATCTCTGCCTAGTGTGTATATTTAGTGTAGTGAGTGCACCTATATAAACCAGTAGTTTTAACTCATCCATAGTTGTATTTTCATTTATTTTGTATTGTATGATCGTGTTGATAGCTGTTATTGTTGTTTCTACTTGTGGGTTATTTGCTGGTCTATGCAAGAATGGTCTAATGTCTGTATTTGTGTCTTTGTATTCTATATATGTCAGCTGAAATTTTTCTTCTATATCTAACATGTGAGTCACTTCGTGTTCTGTTTGTGCTTGTTCTGGTGGCTGTATTAAGATTTCGTTTTCCTCTGATTGTTTAATTGATGCCTGTTGTTCTTTGTTTGTTTGCTCTGGGATGTTTGAGTCCATTACTGTATTTTCTTCTTCTTCTTCTTCTGATTGCACATTATTTTGTTCCAGTATTTGTTGTACTTGTTATTTGATGTTTTCTAATTCTGACTGGGGTATCCTGTTAATTTTGATTACTACACGGATCTGATCAGCTAGTCGTTTTTCTGTTAAAAATTTTAATTCTGGGTATCTGGTAATAAATGTTGTGTATACTTGCGATCGGTATCCAGTTGTATTGGTTCCTAGGTATGTTGCTTGGTAATAACAGAACATGAGGTGTCGATTAACTTCTTCTGTCCATCTCATCCTCTGTCTTTGTTTTCCTTCTAGGGTGGTTGCAGAAAGCATATCCTGCAAAACACCTCTATTTGGATTTAAATCATTTTCGAGTTGGCTAGCAGTGTCGTTACCATTGTGGGCGGGCATAGGGTTCAAGCGTCGTCCCCGACCATGACGGCGCTTGTCCGAGGCTTCTTTAGTTCTGTCCTGAACCAACTAATCACACTAAAAGGGGGGTTAGCCCTATTAGTGGTTTGTTCTTTTCGTCGCCTTTTACGACTGGCAGAACATACCGGAGGCCTATTCTTTTCCCGGGCCTCCACGGGTTCTATTATTATTATTATTATTATCATTATTATTATTAATGGCTTTGGACGAGAAGTTTACTACAGACGTGTTCTTGTATTCCACCGGAGACAGACAAAGTGAAGCTTCTACCCAACCTGGCGGAAAACTATATGGCGAATATTTGAGCAGAGAAATAAACGAATGCAGGTGTATATGGACTCAGATGGACCATGCTTTGAAGGCAACCACTACTAACTGGATCTGTCCTGGAAAGGCATAAATTGCAATATCACTCTTGATAATTTCTGTCAAAGCGTACACATGACTTTTCTCTGTGGAAGGCGAGAACACATCTACTGCCAGTGTGCAGTACGTACTGTGTACGTTTGAGTTAACCTGTCTTCAACGTTTCACGTTCGCAGTTGCAGTACATCTCTGTGTAACTACTGAATTCTGCAATACGTACATTTGGACCTCTTTGCTGCAGTCAAAACTTGGTCTCCCTTTCCAGTTATTACACTACTGGCCATTAAAACTGCTACAGCACGAAGATGACGTGCTGCAGACACGAAATTTAACCGACAGGAAGAAGATGTTGTGATATGCAACTGATTAGCTTTTCAGAGCATTCACACAAGTTTGGCGCCGGTGGTGAGACCTGCAACATGCTGACATGAGGAAAGTTTCCAACCGATTTCTCATACACAAATAGCAGTTGACCGGCGTTGCCTGGTGAAACGTTGTGATGCCTCGTGTAAGGAGAAGAAATGCGTACCATCACGTTTCCGACTTTGATCAAGGTCGGATTGTATCCTATCGCGATTGCGGTTTATCGTATCGCGACATTGCTGCTCGCGTTGGTCGAGATCCAAAGACTGTTAGTAGAATGTGCAATCGGTGGATTCAGGAGGGTAATACGGAACGCCGTGCTGGATCCCAACGGCCTCGTATCACTAGCAGTCGAGATGACAGGCATCTAATCCGCATGGCTGCAACGGATCGTGCAGCGACGTCTCGATCCCTGAGTCAACAGATGAGGACGTTTTCAAGACAACAACCATCTGCACGAACAGTTCGACGACGTTTGCAGCAGCACGGACTATCAGCTCGGAGACCACGGCTGCGGTTACCCTTGACGCTGCATCACAGACAGGAGCGCCTGCGGTGGTGTACTCAACGACGAACCTGGGTGCACGAATGAGAAAACGTCATTTTTTCGGATGAATCCAGGTCCGGTTTACAGCATCATGATGGTCGCATCCGTGTTTGACGACACCGCGCTGAACGCACATTGGAAGCAGGATAATACACGACTGCATGTTGAAGGTCCTGTACGGGCCTTTCTGGATACAGAAAATGTTCGACTGCTGCCCTGGCCAGCACATTCTCCAGATCTCTCACCAATTGAAAATGTCTGGACAATGGTGGCCGAGCAACTGGCTCGTCACAATACGCCAGTCACTACTCTAGATGAACTGTGGTATCGTGTTGAAGCTGCATGGGCAGCTGTACCTGTACACGCCATCCAAGCTCTGTTTGACTCAATGCCCAGGCGTATCAAGGCCGTTATTACGGCCAGATGTGGTTGTTCTGGGTACTGATTTCTCAGGATCTATGCACCCAAATTGCGTGAAAATGTAATCACATGTCAGTTCTCGTATAATATATTTGTCCAATGAATACCCGTTTATCATCTGCATTTCTTCTTGGTGTAGCAATTTTAATGGCCAGTAGTGTATAATCCACACTTCCCACCCGTAACAAACTGATTATTTCCTTATGCCCCAGGCTGTCTTCTATCAACCAACTTCTTCTAGAACTAGATAGAAAGCAGACAGGGTGGCGGATGACCCTGATTATCATCAACCGTTTGACAGTCTCCAGTACGAGAAGCAATCAGAAGGCTTCCAGACGAAATATTAGCGACTTGTCGTCGTCATTGTAATAGTAAGTGAAGTGAAGTGTGAACACTGGTTTGATGCCGCTCGCTACACTAATCTAACATGATCAAATATCTCAATTGCACAGCTTCTGTGTCAAGGTGAACCTACTTTATTTATGTCCTGGTCTCTCTCAAGAATTTTTATCTCCTACACTTTTCTCCATTACCAAATTTACAGTATGTGGATGCCCCTGATGTGTCCTGTCAACCGATTCATTCATGTAGTCACGTTGAGCCATAAATTTCTTTTTGTCCCAATTAGATTCAGTTTCTCTTCGTTAGTTAACTAATCTACACTTCAGCAGTCTTCCGCAACACCACATTTTACAAACTTCCATTGACTTCTTGTCTGAACTGTTTCTCCTCCAGGTTTCGCATCTACCCAAGACTACACTCCACACAGATACTTTCAGAAAGGCTTCCTAATACTTAAATTAATATTCGGTATTAAAAATGTTTTCTTTCCCAGAAATACTCTTCTTGCTACTGCCGGTCTTCATTTGTGTCATCTTTATTTCTGTCATTGTTAATTATTTTGCTGCCAAATTATTCTTCAGCTTTAAGCGACCGATTTCTCAGTACAATTTATTTAACAGTTCCTGATTTAATGAGACTGCACTCCAGTACCCTTGCTTTCGTTTTGTTGAAGCTCATATTTTTAACTTCGTTTCAAGAAACTATTCATTCCATTCAGCTGATTTTTATACTCTCTGACAAAATTACAATTTTACTGGCAGGCCTTAAAGTTTTTATTTTTATGCTTTAAGTTTAATTCCATTTCCAAATTTCGCGTTTACTTTCCTTTACTGCTTACTGAATCTAGAGATTAAGTAACGTGCGCGGGTAGGCTATAGCTCTCTACCTCTTCGCAACTATCAGCTGCCTTTCACATCTTTCATGTTTCACAACTGCAGCCTGGTTACTGTGCAAGTTGTTCATAACTTTTCGCTCGCTAGTAGCTCCGAGTTTTCATTTTGATGGTCCAGCAGCACTTTCAAGGCCGTACGTTCAGCTGTCCACACAGACACTGAAGTCGGCCGTTTTGTAGCAAGTACCAATCATACACCACACACCCTCACTATGCGTAAATCGCATCTGTGTCTGCGGAGAGGTACGTTTTGCCAAACAGAAGACAGCACGGATCATCTTACTGCTCTTACCGGGGTCGGCCAATAAGAGTGCTAGACGCGCACAGTTCGATTGGTTCCCTCATGCAGTTCGAAGAAAAGTCCTCTCGTTTTGTCTCTCGACCTGGACAGCACGCCGGAGCAAGAGTATTCAGACACTTGACTCGTGTACTTGATATGGACACATTCGACTCGTAAGTTTCCACATAATGGTGAATAGCTGCGAGAGTTCGGGTTGCATTCGCATGACCGGAATCCGCGATAGCACTAAATTTAGGTACAGTCGTGTTCGTTTCGAATTGAGTTTTGCATGTGAACTTGCCGTGCATAATTCTGGTTTCTGTTCTCGTTTTGAATTGCTTCAGAACATGTGTGATCGGTATCCTTGTATGAGTTAACAATCTGTAAATTAAAGTTGCTTACAAATAGCTTATCTCACTCGCTAGTGTATTAATAAACAGTTTGTTAATGTATTTTATGTACTTTTTGGTATGATGTTCGGGAGTGATGTTAAATATTCTGACACGGTGTCTGTTCGTAGCCATAACGGCTAGCTTGTATATCAGATCTATTCATTGGTATTATTAGGTTTTTCATACATTTGGACTTCATGGATTCATTATATTACACCTTTTCTTTGTTCACAGATTCTGCCACGTGTAACTTTCGTCAGTGTATGGGTACTTCATCTTTACTTCACGTAAAACCTGCTCCATTCATTTACATCGCATTTTGCCCGGGGACTACGCAACACATACTTACATTTTCTTCCGTAAGAAACTTCTGCAATTCAGGTATGGTGACGGTTGTTAGGTAGTGTACGCAACAGATGACAAACACATTTGTCCTGCAAATGAGGTATGAGGTTCGTAGTTCATGTTTTTCTTCGAGACTTACTTGTGTCACCTCCGCGTACCACCTCCTCCTCCCCCCCTCCCCCTTTTCTTTGTGTCGAGCTGAGATCGCGTTATTAATGGGTTGTATTCGCTATCTGAGCATATATTTAGGGCACGAGCCAGGTTCATAATCTTCAATGAGCACTCCCGTGTAATTGCACAAGGACTAGCAGGCTCACGGTACCGGCTGGAATAGGAAACCAAGCCGTTACTGCTGTTGCGAAAAGTAGTTAAGTGCTAATGAAGTCAGCCGCTGTCAATATTGTTCGTGCCCTTAGCAGATTGTAGACTATATACCATTCGTGCATTAAGATTAATTCCGGGATCTGCAATAGCTTATGATGAGAGGATTCTAGGAAAGTGTGGCGCATCTTCAAACAAACCGCACCAAGTCTAGACCATTGCTCTAGCGTTTCGAGTCATTGTGACAGCAGATATAGAACCAATTCAGAAACGTGTTGCTAGGTTCTTAACAGGTCCATATGTTCATATGAAACAGTAACAGAGATGGGCGGGAAGTGAAATGATAATCTCTGGAAGAAAGGCGACGTAGTTGTCACGATTCACAGTTGGAAATCTTTAAGGAACCGGTAATCGAAGAAGCTTATGTGACAATGCTGCCATGTCCATCGTATATTTCGCGTAAGTAGCCGGGAAATAAGAAACAGCGCGCGTATCGAATCACTTTTTTCTCACTCTGTGCAGGACTGTAACAAGACAAAGTCGTTCATATCGGTACGATATCCCCTCATCCATGAAACGTGCGATGGCTTGCAAAGTCAGAAGCAAAGGAGTAGAAGGGATATTTCGCAGAAAGATGGGGTAAGTGCATCTAGACCATGGTAAGCCATGTAAAATTGCTGTGGCAAAGGGGTACTCTTTCTGCTCCATGGAGAACAAAAAGAAAACTAGTTACAAAATGTCTCTTAAACAGTTACGTTCATGTAGGGTTATACTGCTTTTATATGTTGTATGTTAGCTAAATAGCTTTTTATAATGCACGAGAAGAGCGAAGTGACTCAGATGGCGTGAAACATTTCTAGTACTTTAAACAGTATTCTTTTTTACTTTGTTTCACTAATGTAAGCCACAAGAGGCAAATGTTTTGTTATAGCTCTAAATAGCAATTTTATGAAAACATTATTGATGAAAACCAATAATGAAGCATTGGCCAGTAAACATAAATCGCTTATTTCACAATATTCTGGAAGCAAAGGGATAAAAATGCTTAGTGCATCGGACTTTTACGAATTGTGTTATATCATTTATTCCAACAGTCTAGCA
Organism: Schistocerca americana; assembly: GCF_021461395.2. Lineage (NCBI taxonomy): Eukaryota > Metazoa > Arthropoda > Insecta > Orthoptera > Acrididae > Schistocerca > Schistocerca americana. Next base: position 425,951,411 of record NC_060130.1, on the reverse strand, counting down.
AGAAATGGCACAGAGGATTTTTTTATGTCTAATACACACAAAAAAGGTGAAATTATATTTTGTAATCTGAAGATAATTCTGAAACCGTGGAATTTAACTCCAGTTTCTCAAAACTACTAGGGGTATACTCACATCCCTTTGCTTCTGACCCCTCGCAAGTAGTTGCACGTGCGGTCTCAGCAGCTCCTGATGCCCTTTCCGATAATACGTATGAGACAACGGCTGTTCTTGTAATGCGTAGATTTAATTTCCAGAGACAGGAGTCATTACAGGTTTGTTGTTTTGTGCGTGGTATATTGTAATATTGCTAAGACCTACCAAATAATTTTCTCAATTTGAGAAACTACGCATTCAGGCTGTTCAACACTTGTGACCACTTTGGGCACTAATCGGGTGACGGACATAAGCGAACTGAAGTGCCATGATAATCGAGCAATCTGAACCTGTAGCTACTTCAGTTACGGCGTTAATGATGCAATATTGGAAGCTGTAGAAAGATTATCTTGCAGTAACTGCGCCTCACAGTGTGGATAAAATTACGCAATTTTCAAAGCAAAGGCGAATTATCTTTATGGCGCGTCCAGTGTCTTCTATTAATTCAAAAGGAGTCATGTATGAGAGGTCGAAGGTCAGTTCTCACCCTTAGGCACCAAATCTATGTTAAGAAATTTTTAATCACGTCAGACGAATGACATATATAGCATTCTGACATTCTAGCCAAGTGTGTACTTTATTTCTTTATTCCTGTCAAGTGCGATCTTGTATTTCGTTGCGGACACGTAGATAGGTATTTTATGTTTTTATCACTGTGGTGCTCTGAATACTATGGGAAGGGGGGGGGGGGGGGTGAGGGAAGTCAGCGTACTAAATGTCCCCTAGACCTAGAACTACTTAAACCTAACTAACCTAAGGACATCACACACATCCATGACCGAGGCAGGATTCCTGCGCGGTCGCGCGGTTCCGGACTGAAGCGCCTAGAACCACTGGGCCACAGTGGCCGGCGGTCAGCGTACTGAAACACTTATTGTTAGAGAGTAAATTCAATAACTCTGGCTTTACGAGAAGAACTCCCCATCTTTCGGACTGCCATAATCGCATACCACAGACTTCATTGGACCTATGCTATTTAATGTTCATTGTGAGTTACTATTAATCACCGTAAGTGTACGAAAGTCCGCAACCCAGATAGCTGCCTATATGTAGTGTTAGATTCAAATGGTTCAAATGGCTCTGAACACTATGGGACTTAACATCTATGGTCATCAGTCCCCTAGAACTTAGAACTACTTAAACCTATCTAACCTAAGGACAGCACACAACACCCAGTCATCACGAGCAGAGAAAATCCCTGACCCCGCCGGGAATCGAACCCGGGAACCCGGGGGTGGGAAGCGAGAACGCTACCGCACGACCACGAGCTGCGGACTGTAGTGTTAGCTTTTATATCATATTCCGTAATAGATTAATTTTTTGTGGCTTATTAAGGAAACGATAGTTTAAATGAGAAGCAAATGCCACTGGATGAGAAGAAATGGATGACACTAAATTTTCGTTCTATCACAAAAAGATTCATACTGCAGAAAAATATTTTTAATAGATTGCCATTTCGTTCAGGCTTTTCATTCGGAAAAGTATGTACTTATGGAAACATAAAACGTGACAAGTTCAGTTTACTGAATCTCTCTGGGGGAGGAGATTAGTGTTTAGCGTCACGTCGACAACGAAGTCATTAGAGAAGGAGCACGAGCTCAGATTTGGGAAGGAAATCGGCCTTGCTCTTTCAAAGGAACCATCCAGGCATTTGTCTGAAGCGATTTAGGGAAATCACGGAAAATGTAAATCAGATGGCTGGACGTTGGTTTGAACCATCGTCCTCCCGTACCACTGCACCACGTCACTCGGTCGGAATCTCTCCCACAGTAAATGAAAAGCACGTAAGTAGTTAGGATTTGTAGTAAAGAAAGTTACGCTGCGGTCATTTTCATCCTATTTGCTCGACTCAGTGGCAGCGGTAGTGACACAACGAAATCTTTGGAATAGTGGAAGCAACGAATTTAGATTCCAGTGAGTATTTCATCGTAAGTGACCACCTCTAATGGAACACATTTAATGAACACAAAAATTTGCAGCATAGTTTTTCCTTCTTTTGTGTCATCTCTTAAATGACGTTTTTCGTGACATGAAAGAATAACACATTTTTTTCCCAGCATGAGACACAGATGACGGCTGAAAAATAATTGCTCGCTAATGTGCCAAGACAATTATGCCTTAGTAACACGAGAATTTTTTTTATAGTACTGTGTAACTCGGTCCACTTCACCCACAAAAATATAACGTGTTACTGCAGTTATAGGGTATCTACAAGACAGTATATCGACTATGGTTGAACTTCAACATTCGAACGAATGGCAACAGCAAATGCGTAGTTTTGACTACATTTCACAAGTAGAGTTCAAAAGAAACAATTCTTTGTATTTCGAATATAAACAGTAACTACTTTATCCATAAGGCCTACCAACTGTCTGTACTTTGGTTTTTTATTTATCTATACGAAGCCTCCGTGCGAAAATATACATACGTGAAAAAAAAAGAAAAACGAAAACAAAACAGCTGATGGACTTTTAAAATATCTGCCTTTCAGTGTGTGTCAAGTGATATCAATATGTATTCTTAAAAAGAAAATATCCACCGCAACGTAATGTGACTTAATACTCGGTAGGGAACATCAGTCCACAGATAAATTTTTCTAGTAAGTATGACAAAAACTATCTCACGCATTGTCTGCAGCAGCTGCCGAAAAGACTTGAATGGCGCAATCACGTGCGGCATCGAGAACATTTAAACAAAAAAATACGTCTATTCAGATACTCTCATAACATATTTCAATGTCTAAGTCGGTCTACATTTGTCATTTTCAACGGCTCATGAATAATTACTGGCCTAAGACAGCATCATAATATGAATGGTCACCGTTTGTGAGAGAGTCCTACCACTCTACTGGTGACTCTTAACGGCTGCGTCAAAATATTGGTCAGAACCAAGAGATACGAGCTATTTTGTGCTTATTTCTGGGACAACGCCTCTTAAACAAAAATATGAAGGCCTAATGCGTGGTTAAGTAGCTGTTTATGTGCTGAACTGAGTACAGTCGATGAACTGGTCGACATGCGCAGTGCAGATAACCGTGCAAAGTTTGGGTGACAGTCATTTTTCCTTTCAGTCCCTTGCCCATCAGGGAGAGGGTAGGCTAGCAGCAGTACTTCGCTGCTCTTCAGCCAAGAACATTCATGAAATAATATAAAAGCACACTTTAAGGAAAAAGTGGACATGTTCTTAAAATTATTAAAACAGGTTGCTGTACAATGATAATGTCAAAAAATATTGTTGTTTTTTAAAATACAGAAAATTGATTATAATCTTTAGTAGGGCTCAATGAGAGAACGACATTCCCCTCAAACGATTTATCTATTACAGCCGATAGAATTGCAAATGTCATATTTTAGGTCACAAGTAATACGACACTTGTCAGCGTCCCTTCAGGCGAGTGGGAGAGGGAAGGGAGATAGGGTTGAAGGAGGGTGGAGAGGGGGTGGGGCGGGGAGGGGGAGGGGAGGGGGGTGGGGAGGGGAGGGGGAGGGGGAGAGGGGTGTGGGGAAAGGTCGGTTAATCACGTAACGTCGACGTCGTCATGCTGTCTGACAACCAAGAGCTGGCTGAAACTCGAACTGGAAAGTTCTGAAATATTTAGCGAGCATGGAACGTATATCGGAAAGACAGATTAGAGTTCATAGGAGGGGGAGTGTTCGTTGAAGTTGACAAAAATATTGTCTCTATTAAGGTCGAAGTTAAGTGTGAAAGTGAAGTATCTGGTCGATTAAAGAGACGTTCGAAGAAAGTCTACGGTCAGTAGCACGTAAGGACCAGGAAGGTACGATACGAGAAGTTGGGGCTCATACGGAAGCATACAGGCACTTTGCTCTCTCTCTGTTTGCGAGTGGAATACGGACGGAAATGACAAGTAGTAGTATAGAGTACTCTCCGCACCGCACCGTACGGAGGCTTACGGAGTATCGCAGTAGATGTAGACAGTGGAGCTCCACATCATCTCGGACATACCGTGTGTCACGAGGGTAAACTTATTCGTCCTGCGTCGGCCGTCTGACGTTTGAGAATTCCAGCACGCCTGTGAGTCAAATTGTTTTGGCCAGACCAGCGAACGGGTACATCTCACACTGAAATACGCTGGGATTTCAGGGCTTTGATAGTGAAGTTTCCCGTGTTCTAATAATCAGAACGCCAGAGCGCATAATTTGCATACTTTGGTGGACGCGCGAGAATGTTACAGCTGCCGCAGCGACTACTCCTCGCCCGCAGCGCGCCGTGTGTTGCCGCGTGAATCATGGTGAATGGATAAAGTACTGCTGCACCGTCGTAGGGCTTTTAAATGATATTCACAGCTCCCTGTTCTCAGGTGAACCATAGTTTGTGGTATAGTTGATCGTAGGTGACTCCATTTTAACAGAGTTGGGCCTGACAGTGGATTCATGTAAAAATGTCAGATTGCGTTGTAAAAGGGATTAATTCAGGGGAGAATTTGTATAGATTCCACCTCAATGTATGCTGTTCCTATCAAACGCCATTCCTTAACTGATTTGCGTTTGTAATTTTTGTGTAAGATTCATCAGCTGGTTCTCCAGAAAGTTGTAGTTACTAAAGGTTTAATAAAACTTGTCATTATTTTGTAAACTTCAATACGCCACTATTCTCATCCATACTCCCTCTACCATTCACTGTTTTTATTGATTGTGGTGATACGTGAGTGCAACAGCAATTTAAGGTTCAATATTATTTAATTAGTTAATTTGATTATTAATTTGACTTCTGTAAGTGATTACATGCATAGGGCAACAGAGGTGCCATGAGTAAATTCACTCATTCGTGTAGAAGCATCATGTGATTAGCACATGATTTGAAGATTATTGACAAGATATTATTCTTTACGTTAAGAGAACAACATATAGACTCACTCAGAAATATATTTATACGGTATAAACGTTTTATGCTAATCACGTGCGTATATATATATATATAGGGTGTTACAAAAAGGTACGGCCAAACTTTCAGGAAACATTCCTCACACACAAAGAAAGAAAATATGTTATGTGGACATGTGTCCGGAAACGCTTACTTTCCATGTTAGAGCTCATTTTATTACTTCTCTTCAAATCACATTAATCATGGAATGGAAACACACAGCAACAGAACGTACCAGCGTGACTTCAAACACTTTGTTACAGGAAATGTTCAAAATGGCCTCTGTTAGCGAGGATATATGCATCCACCCTCCGTCGCATGGAGTCCCTGATGCGCTGATACAGCCCTGGAGAATGGCGTATTGTATCACAGCCGTCCACAATACGAACACGAAGAGTCTCTACATTTGGTAACGGGGTTGCGTAGACAAGAGCTTTCAAATGCCCCCATAAATAAAAGTCAAGAGGGTTGAGGTCAGGAGAGCGTATATGCCATGGAATTGCTCCGCCTCTACCAATCAATCGGTCACCGAATCTGCTGTTGAGAAGCGTACGAACACTTCGACTGAAATGTGCAGGAGCTCCATCGTGCATGAACCACATGTTGTGTCGTACTTGTAAAGGCACATGTTCTAGCAGCACAGGTAGAGTATCCCGTATGAAATCATGATAACGTGCTCTATTGAGCGTAGGTGGAAGAACATGGGGCCCAATCAAGACATCACCAACAATGCCTGCCCAAAAGTTCACAGAAAATCTGTGTTGATGACGTGATTCCACAGTTGCGCGTGGATTCTCGTCAGCCCACACATGTTGATTGTGAAAATTTACAATTTGATCACGTTGGAATGAAGCCTCATCCGTAAAGAGAACATTTGCACTGAAATGAGGATTGACACATTGTTGGATGAACCATTCGCAGAAGTGTACTCGTGGAGGCCAATCAGCTGCTGATAGTGCCTGCACACGCTGTACGTGGTACGGAAACAACTGGTTCTCCCGTAGCACTTTCCATACAGTGACGTGGTCAGCGTTACCTTGTACAGCAGCAACTTCTCTGACGCTGACATTAGGGTTATCATCAACTGCACGAAGAATTGCCTCGTCCATTGCAGGTGTCCTCGTCGTTCTAGGTCTTCCCCAGTCGCGAGTCATAGGCTGGAATATTTCGTGCTCCCTAAGACGCCGATCAATTGCTTCGAACGTCTTCTTGTCGGGACACCTTCGTTCTGGAAATCTGTCTCGATACAAACGTACCGCGCCACGGCTATTGCCCCGTGCTAATCCATACATCAAATGGACATCTACCAACTACGCATTTGTAAACATTGCACTGACTGCAAAACCACGTTTGTGATAAACACTAACCTGTTGATGCTACCTACTGATGTGCTTGATGCTAGTACTGTAGAGCAATGAGTCGCATGTCTACACAAGCACCGAAGTAAACAGTACCTTCCTTCAATTGGGCCAACTGGCGGTGAATCGAGGAAGTACAGTACATACTGACGAAACTAAAATGAGCTCTAACATGGAAATTAAGCGTTTCCGAACACATGTCCACAGAACATCTTTTCCTTATTTGTGTGTGAGGAATGCTTCCTGAAAGTTTGGCCGTACCTTTTTGTAACACTATATATATATATATATATATATATATATATATATATATATATATATATATATATATGTGTGTGTGTGTGTGTGTTTGTATTCCGTGTGGTTCTTTGTTCAGCTGTAGCTGCTAGTCCCCATAGAGTGCAAATGCTAAAAATAAGAAAATCCATGGATCAAATAGCTCTGAGCACCATGGGACTTAACTGCTACCGGCCGGGGTGGCCGAGCGGTTCTAGGCGCTACCGTCTGGAGCCGCGCGACCGCTACGGTCGCAGGTTCGAATCGGGCATGGATGTGTGTGATGTCCTTAGGTTAGTTAGGTTTAAGTAGTTCTAATTTCTAGGGGACTGATGACCTCAGAAGTTAAGTCCCAAAGTGCTCAGAGCCTTTTGAACTTAACTGCTGAGTTCATCAGTCCCCTAGAACTTAGAACTACTTAAACCTAACTAACCCAAGGACAGCACACAACCCCCAGTCATCGAGAGGCAGAGAAAATCCCTGACCCCGCCGGGAATCGAACCCGGGAACTCGGGCGCGGGAAGCGAGAACGCTACCGCACGACCATGAGCTGCGGACTTATGTCCATCCGACTCCATTTATTATTATTATTTTTTCATTCCTTTCTCAGACGTTATGTCTGGTTAAAAATGGAAAGTGACGCGGACCTTCATCAAGCGTGACTTTTTTTTTAACTGTACGGTATATGTTACACTGCATTTAGGAACTTTCGGGTCATTGAACATGTATCAATAATTACAGATTTCCGTAGTTGTATATATAAGTTTGGATGTAGCTGTGTTGCGTTGATGTACTGGTAGATATTGCGTGGTATGAGTCCTGTAGTTGAAAGTATAATTGGTATAACGTCAACGTTATCCTGACGTCACATGTGTTTGACTTCCTCAGCCAGTTGGATGTATTTTTCAATTTTTTCTCCTGTTTTCTTCAGTATACACTCCTGGAAATTGAAATAAGAACACCGTGAATTCATTGTCCCAGGAAGGGGAAACTTTATTGACACATTCCTGGGGTCAGATACATCACATGATCACACTGACAGAACCACAGGCACATAGACACAGGCAACAGAGCATGCACAATGTCGGCACTAGTACAGTGTATATCCACCTTTCGCAGCAATGCAGGCTGCTATTCTCCCATGGAGACGATCGTAGAGATGCTGGATGTAGTCCTGTGGAACGGCTTGCCATGCCATTTCCACCTGGCGCCTCAGTGGGACCAGCGTTCGTGCTGGACGTGCAGACCGCGTGAGACGACGCTTCATCCAGTCCCAAACATGCTCAATGGGGGACAGATCCGGGGATCTTGCTGGCCAGGATAGTTGACTTACACCTTCTAGAGCACGTTGGGTGGCACGGGATACATGCGGACGTGCATTGTCCTGTTGGAACAGCAAGTTCCCTTGCCGGTCTAGGAATGGTAGAACGATGGGTTCGATGACGGTTTGGATGTACCGTGCACTATTCAGTGTCCCCTCGACGATCACCAGTGGTGTACGGCCAGTGTAGGAGATCGCTCCCCACACCATGATGCCGGGTGTTGGCCCTGTGTGCCTCGGTCGTATGCAGTCCTGATTGTGGCGCTCACCTGCACGGCGCCAAACACGCATACGACCATCATTGGCACCAAGGCAGAAGCGACTCTCATCGCTGAAGACGACACGTCTCCATTCGTCCCTCCATTCACGCCTGTCGCGACACCACTGGAGGCGGGCTGCACGATGTTGGGGCGTGAGCGGAAGACGGCCTAACGGTGTGCGGGACCGTAGCCCAGCTTCATGGAGACGGTTGCGAATGGTCCTCGCCGATACCCCAGGAGCAACAGTGTCCCTAATTTGCTGGGAAGTGGCGGTGCGGTCCCCTACGGCACTGCGTAGGATCCTACGGTCTTGGCGTGCATCCGTGCGTCGCTGCGTTCCGGTCGCAGGTCGACGGGCACGTGCACCTTCCGCCGACCACTGGCGACAACATCGATGTACTGTGGAGACCTCACGCCCCACGTGTTGAGCAATTCGGCGGTACGTCCACCCGGCCTCCCGCATGCCCACTACACGCCCTCGCTCAAAGTCCGTCAACTGCACATACGGTTCACGTCCACGCTGTCGCGGCATGCTACCAGTGTTAAAGACTGCGATGGAGCTCCGTATGCCACGGCAAACTGGCTGACACTGACGGCGGCGGTGCACAAATGCTGCGCAGCTAGCGCCATTCGACGGCCAACACCGCGGTTCCTGGTGTGTCCGCTGTGCCGTGCGTGTGATCATTGCTTGTACAGCCCTCTCGCAGTGTCCGGAGCAAGTATGGTGGGTCTGACACACCGGTGTCAATGTGTTCTTTTTTCCATTTCCAGGAGTGTATTTGTTGTATTGGGTATGGATATTTCGATTAGTTGTGTTAATTTCTCCTTTTTATTGGTGAGTATGATGTCAGGTTTGTTATGTGGTGTTGTTTTATCTGTTATAATGGTTCTGTTCCAGTATAATTTGTATTCATCATCCTTCAGTACATTTTGTGGTGCATACTTGTATGTGGGAACGTGTTGTTTTATTAGTTAATGTTGTATGGCCAGTTGTTGATGTATTATTTTTGCTACATTGTCACGTCTTCTGGGGTATTCTGTATTTGCTAGTATTGTACATCCGCTTGTGATGTGATCTACTGTTTCTACTTGTTGTTTGCAAAGTCTGCATTTATCTGTTGTGGTATTGGGATCTTTAATAATATGCTTGCTGTAATATCTGGTGTTCATTGTTTGATCCTGTATTGCAATCATGAATCCTTCCGTCTACTGTATATATTGCCTTTTCTTAGCTATGTGTTGGATGCGTCTTGACCGATGTGTGGCTGTGTTAGATGATACGGGTGCTTGCCATGTAGTGTTTTCTTTTTCCAATTTACTTTCTTCTTATCTGCCGCATTCTGCAAAACAACTGGTAAAAATAAGTTTAGTGTGTCCTTCCGTTAAACAACAATGATACATTGAATCTCACGGGCAGTAACGTTGCGACATTTTTGCTAAGAAAATTGAAAATATCTTGGGTCTTAAGTTTTAAATGAGGGTATATACTCGTATGCTCATTTAACAGCATAGTTTTCCCTGTGCCAACGACTTAACCCTGCTGTTCTGTTCGGGTCTATATGACCCGAAACGAATATGAACGTTATTTTACATTATGTAAATACCAATATATATTTATGAAACTTTGTGACTTTGTCTGAAAATGGATGAGCAGCATGTGTTTTAAAAGGTTTTAAAAAAGTTTAAGAAGTTTGGGCTTCAACTGTAATAGTTGCATATGTAATGTTCGGGTCATAATGACCCGACACAAATATGTTTAGTGTAACTCGTATTTATTTCTAAAATCTGGAAATGGCGAAAATTATTTTTGTTGTGTTGTGTGGGAATAGTGACTGCATCATTCCAACTTACTCTCAACAATCACCTAAAGCTCCATGCGTTCACAACAATGGGCTTGTTTGTTGCTTTCCCCAGGAAATAATAATTGGCAGTTCTCAATAATTGGAATGCTTTGTTTCTGCCCAGTTTGACTTGTGACACCATGGCGATGAGACCATTGAATGATCGTGAGTTGGAAGAAATAGTAAATGCCTCACCAGATGAAGGATCACTTTCTGAGTTTGAAGATCACATCAGCAATGCATCTGAAAGCGAGTGTTCCGATGACAGTTACGACAGTCCACAGCCCATACAAAATAGTGTAGAGACTTTTCTTTCTAAAAATGGGAATATAGAATGGCAGTTGCATCCACCAGCACAACATGGTCGCCTACCAGCTTCGAACATCATCAAGAGTACCCCAGGAGTTACCAGGTATGCAGTCAGCAGAATATCTGATGTAAAATGTTCATTTGAAGCAGTATTTCACACAGCGCTTCAAAATGAAATAATAGAGATGACAAATATTGAAGGGCAGCGAGTTTATGGTGAACAGTGGACAGATATTGATGGTTCTGTTTTCCATGCATACTTAGGACTCTTACTCCTAGCGGGTGTATATCGATCTCATGGGGAGTCTACAAAAAGTTTGTGGGATAAAGATACTGGGCGAAACATATTTCGAGCAACCATGTCTCATGAAACATTCTGTAAGATATCACGTGTCCTGCGATTTGACAAGAAATCTACTAGAGAGGAAAGACGACGTACTGACAAACTTGCCGCAATTCGTAGTATTTGGGAGAAGTGGGTAGAGGTCCTTCCTAAACTGTATAATCCAGGAGAAAATGTTACTGTTGACGAGCAGTTAGTAGCATTTAGAGGTCGCTGTCCATTCAAGCAGTATATCCCAAGTAAACCGGCAAAATATGGGATCAAAATATGGACCATGTGTGACAGCAAAACTTCATACGTACTGAAAGCCCAAATTTATACAGGAAAGGTGAGTGGAGCGGCACCAGAAAGAAATCAGGGAATGAGGGTGGTATCTGATCTCACTTCTGAGTTACGTGGTCAGAATATCACGTGTGACAACTTTTTTACGTCGTACAATTTGGGGCAGCTGCTTCTGAAAAGGAAATTGACTATGTTGGGAACTATACGGAAAAATAAGCCGGAGCTTCCACACAAAATGACCAACAAGGAGGTACACAGCTCTTCATTTTACTTCACAAATGACACTACTGTGGTTAATTATATTCCTAAGAGACACAAGAATGTTGTACTTATGAGCACTCTCCACCATGATGCGGAAATCAGTGACAGGGCTGATAAGAAGCCAAAAATGATTTTGGACTATAATTCAACCAAAGGTGCTGTAGACACGCTTGATCAGTTATTAGGTACATATACATGCAAACGAAAAAGTAATAGGTGGCCAATGATAGTTTTCTACAATATTCTTGATGTTTCTGCTTATAATGCATACGTTTTGTGGATTTCGGTTGACCCTAATTGGAATGCAAGCAAATTGACTAGAAGGAGAATATTCTTGGAGGAACTTGGAAAGTCACTGATAAAAGAACATATTGCATCAAGAACGCATTTCCCAAGAACAGAAGATTCTTTGAGAATGGTCACAAGCATCCAAAACCCGAATGATGTGGGTGGTGTGTCAGAATCGGTAACAACAAGAAAATCTACAAAACGTGCACGCTGTAAGTTCTGTCCATCAAGTAATGACAATAAAACAAACATGGTGTGTGGAAAATGTAGTAAACATATTTGCAAGAAACATGTAACCTACTTGTGTCCACAGTGCAAGCAGTAAGAAAAGAACTGTAGTATTTTATAAGATGATTGTATTGAAAATTCTGTTGTTTCAAATTTATGTGAATACTTGTGCCTAAACTACAATCAGTAAGAAGAGAGGATTCTAAAGTTGTAGTGCTTTCTATGTTGGAATGTAATAAAAAAACTGTAGTGTGTTCTGTACTGTAGTGTGCTCTAAGATGAATATCTGTAATGACAACTGTCTGTTGTTAGAAAATGTCAATACTTACGTCTAAACTGTCAACAATAAGAATAGAAGTATGGAAAAACTGTAGTGCTTTCTAAGTTGAATGCCTGTAATGGAAACTGTCTGTTGTTTCAAATTTATGTGCATATTTAAATGAAAAATATCCCTCAATAAAGTTGTATGCATTGTTATTATTATTATTATTACCATTATTATTATTATTATTATTATTATTATTATTACTAACAAGGTACTGGAATAGAACAACAATGTCGATAGCTAAAACTGTACCAAAATTTATGTTTCTAAAGCATTTTGATATGTCGGGTCATATTGACCCGAACAGTATATATGTCAAGTAAAAGTGAACAGAACAGCAGGGTTAAAGTTGTGTGTGAGGACACGGTTTGTTCCTATCTGGCAATGTCTTGTTAAAATCAAAATTTACTAGCTCGCGCCGTGCTTCGTAGCTCTCGCTAAAATGTAAGTCCCTTTCTATGAGGCTGTGTGAGTCAGTTTGGAGGTGGGAGGAAAGCAGCGGCATACCTCCTGCAGTAGAACAATATGCTATTGGAACCAAACATCGGATACTAGAGGGCTTTATTTATTTTACTTTTTTTTTACAGTGCGTCACGTAAGTAATGTCACAAATATAAGCTAGAGATGATGTACCTTTATCTTTCTTCTAACAGATCAAATTATTCGATCACATTATCTCAGCAGACTGAGCAACGCCACGCTGATCTGCAGTACAGAAAAATAGTAGTAGAACTAAAATGATCTCTTAACATCTGCGAAATTTTACATTCATTCTGGAGCGTCCCAGCAAAACATTAGGCTGAGAACTATCAGCAGATAGTGTCTTGATAGTGGTACACATTTGGAGCCCGTCTCGTTATTTAAATATTTAATTCTAATGTTAAGAAATGGTAGAAGCCGACTTCGGGGAAGATCTGTTTGGATTCCGGGGAAATATAGGAACACGGGATGTAATATTAACTCTACGCCTTATCTTTGAAGATAGGTTAAGGTAACTCAAACCTACGTCTATAGCATTTGTAGGCTTAGAGAAGGCTTTTGAAATTCTGAAGGTAGGAGGGGTAAAATACAGAGAGCGAAAGGCTATAGGGTGGTGGTGATCTTTTAAGAGTTGTACTCTATATAGTTATTTTCCAATGTCTCGTGCACGATGTCTGCTAAATAGTAGTACTTCACTTAACTATTCCATTCTCGACTCTGTATTAAATGTATTAAACTCTTCGAATTAGCTATGATTAATGTATTGAGATACACTGATCAGACAGAACATTGTGACCACCGACCTACTATCGGTATAAAGTCGTCCAGGCGTCAGCAGCGTCATCTGACAAGGAATGACTGCTAGTCAGATACACACACACACGATTCATGTAGTATCAGTGAGTGTGCTGTCCATGTGTAAACGGGGAAGGGGCGCGATCTATCTGAGTTTGACCGAGGGCAGATTGTGATGGCCAGGAGGCGCGGCACCAACATTTCGGAAACTGCACGACTTATCGAGTTTTCGAGGAGTACTGTGGTGAGTGTCTTCAGCATGTGGAGAAACCAAAATGAAACCTCGTCCAGACGTCTTGGGGTTGGGCGGCCACTTCTCATTACAGATGTCGGACATCGAAGGCTGGGCCGACTGGTAAAACAGGTCTGGCAGCGAACTGTGGGGGATCTAACATCAGACTTTAATGCTGGGCAGAGAACAAGTGTGTGAACACACGGTGCATCGAACACTACAAATGATGGGCCAACGCAAACGACGACCCACGCATTTGCCAAAGTTGACACCATGACATCAGCAACTACGACTGAAATGGGCACATGACCGTCGTCACTGGACTTTGGCGCAGTGGCAGAGCATTGCATGGTCTAATGAACCTCGATACCTTCTTCATCATGCCGATGAGAGGGCGCGAATCCGTCGAATTCCAGGGGAACAGCTCTTTAACACCTGTACTGCGCGACGGAGAAAAGCTGGCGACGACTCCATTATGCTCTAGGGGAACATTCACGTGAGCATCCGTGGGTCCAGTGGAGCTCGTGCAAGGCACTATGACAGTCATGTTTTCCGACGGCAGTAGCATTTTTCAAAAAAATAATGCGCCATGTCACAAGGCTATGAGTGTGATATAGTGCTTCGTGGAACACAATGGTGGGTTCCAATTGATGTGCTGGCTACGTAACTCACCAGATCTGAACCCGATTGAACACATCTGGGATTTGATTGAACGTGGCGTCAGAGGTCATCGCCCCCCCCCCACCCCCCCTCTCAGGAATTAACGGAAACTAGGTAACTTGTGTGTGCAGATTTGGTGCCATCTCCCTCCAGCGACCTACCAAAGCCTCATTGCTCCCATGCCACGACGCATCGCCGGTGTTATCCGTGCCAAAGACGGACATACACGCTCTTAGATAGGCGGTCACAATGTTCTGGCTGATAGTTGTGTATTCCCTAACGCCGAAAATCATGTGCTCCTTTGTAGATATAGAAAAACTCCGCCCGAACAGGCTTTGGAAGTCCCAACGGTACTACTGACTGCTGTGTCATCTTCAGACCACAGGCGTCAGTCGGTGCGGATATGGAGGAACATGTGACCTGCACACAGCTCTACTGGCTGTCTGCTTTAGTGACCGGAACAGCTACTTCTCAGTAAAGTATCTCCTCAGTTGGCCTCACAAGCGCTTAGTGCATCCTCGCTTGCCAACAGCTCTCGGAAGACCTGGATGGCCACCCATCCAAGTTCTAGCATAGTCTGACAGCGCTTAACTTCGGTGATCTGACGGGAACTAGTGTTACGACCGCGGAAAGGCCGTTGGCTTTTTAGATAAAGTCCATGTTGTAAATTTCGCAGTGAAACCGTCTAGAGACCCCCACATATGGAACGTTTTACATTCGAGGAACGCAGTCCCTAGGCATGTTACACACACACACACACACACACACACACACACACACACACACACACACTCTCTTCACTCACACTCACACACCAGTCTTCCACTGAAAAACTTCCTGATGTGGTAGTATGGACGAAAACTAGAAAAAAATCTAGTATAATGGGTTATAAAGTTCATATCTTAAGAGCTACGAGCACTTGTTCAGTAGGAGAGAAGTGTTTCAGAGTAGCAAAGATGAACAAGTCTTCGTAGCTTTTAAGGCGTGCGTATTAGATCCCATGTTCACAGGACGTTCTTTCTTTGTCTTGGTCCATACTGCCACATCTAAAATGTTTGTGTGTGGAGTTCTGGTTACGACTTGTCGATGTGGTATCTTTGAATGACGAAGGTAGTCTCCTTTACTCTTAATTAGTGACACCTCTTCTTCAGTTGAACAAGGATGAGGAGAAATTGGCAGTGGTTTACACAAAGGAAACGTCGAGGCATTCGCCTCAGGTGATGTAGGAAAATCAGGGAAAACCTAAACCATGGTGGTTTTATACAGTTTTGAGCGACGCTCTTTCCGAATAAGAGTCCCTTGCCTTAAATATTGCGCTGCATTTCGCTTCTTAAGCCTATTAAAAGGAGACTAACGTCCCTACCAACTACAGTAGCTTCCTATCTTTGATATAGAAAGTGTGATCAAATCAAAATCTCATTGTAATTACATGTAAGAACAACCATCATATTTATCAACATACGAAGTCTTTGTTAGTACGTTGTTACGTAACGGCAGAGATGATCTGCCGTGATGTCTCCAATGAATGGGTGTCACATGGAGCAAAGCGACGGGTATAAAGATAATACACCCGTCCAACAACCATGTTGCAATGAGCATAGGTCAATATAATAGAAATGTGTATCATTAAATAAAACCATCACCTTCATGGACGAAAGATGTTCGCTTATTTGTGTTACCAGTAACCATGTGACTACTTACTCTTAGACAGAGAAATAATCATACGGGAGACATGGAGTACGACCGTTAATCGAAATATTTAGTCATTAGTGATCTCCGTGGAGCGCAACTCTAAAGAACTGTGAGAACCTGGAACACCAGCAGATGGGGAACTTTAACTGACAGAAATGCCTCTCCGGAAGAAGAGAAGGAAACCGCAGTGAGGAAACCAACTACCTCACATTGTAGCACGTAATAAGTCAGTCACGCATCTAAGGACGACGCAAAAAACTGCAGCAAACGTCACGTCCCTTCATGTTGAGGAAACGAATTCACTCTTTAATACACAATTTATATGAACGAACTACAAATATGCACAAACATTTCGGACTTCTTGCAGCGCCAGTTCATGGAGAAACCTCGACCTTTCGACGAATATATCCATCGTCTGCGACAGGAGCAACTGACTGTCTAGACTGCCGGTGTATTACATGGAATACATTCGTACACAGAGAAAAGCCGTGTCTGATGAGGACCACCTGGATTCCGAAATTAATCATCTCAAGTATGTGTTTCAAAAGGACGGCTATGTTTCACGTGGTATGAAGTCAGCGTTCTGCAAGAAGAGGAAGCGTGAAAACGTTGAACATTCGCCTAATGAGCCACAAACTGTATTCCTTCCTTTCTACGGCACTACATCCAGAAAAATAGGTAGAGTCCTGGGAAGAGAAGGTGTAAAACCTATTTTCCGACCTAATAAATGAGATTCAACGCCCTGTTCCTATTTTTCGACCTCCTAAGAAAGAGAAATGCTACGCCATGTTAAGGGCAGTTTCGGCCTCAGGATCCCTTGTGAGTGCGGAAGCAATTACGTCGCTCAATCCATCCTTACCGAATCTGACCGCTGTGCAGAGCATCAACGGCATATTAAAAAACGAGAGCTGGAGAATCTGCAGATGCTGAGCACAGCCTTACGAACAAACACAAAATGCTGTTTGTCGAAACAAAAGTTTTGTCCAGTGCTCCTACATATCGTGATTGTGTAATTTAAGAGACTGAAGAAATAAGAATATGGGAGAACGAATTCAACCGTGACAGAGGATATAATCTCAGCGGTGCATGGAACCGAGCTCTCGATGTAGAGAAGAAGCAGACATTCGTCGCAATGTTGACGCTACTACAGAAGTCGTGGCGCCATCAGCGCACACGTTGACACCATCTACGGCAGCATTATGTAATTACCTGACAATCAGAAGTCGTCAGTGGGCTGTATAAGGCCACCACATCAGCAGTTTAGACAGGAAGTTAAAGAAATTCCGTGAGTGATTCCTGACGGAATCACATAGCAGCTAGGCGGCGTCATTCGGTGGACTGATAAGCATTAGTAGTGCGAAATCACCTCATACCATGCGATACTACGGAGGGAGTAAAAATATTGGCGAATTTCATTCCGATTCCATTCCTGTAAGGACCAAGGGAAACATGAATATCTATTTTCATCTGTATACATCATTATCTATCGCAACTTATTCTCATAATGATTACGTGAGAGGTGTGTGTGTGTGTGTGTGTGTGTGTGTGTGTGTGTGTGTGTGTGTGTGGTTCAAATGGCCCTGAGCACTATGGGACTTTACAGCTGTGGTCATCAGTCCCCTATAACTTAGAACTACTTAAACCTAACTAACCTAAGGACATCACACACATCCACATGCCCGAGGCAGGATTCGAACCTGCGACCGTAGCAGTCACGCGGATCCGGACTGCGCGCCTAGAACCGCGAGACCACCGCGGCCGGCGTGTGTGTGTGTGTGTGTGTGTGTGTGTGTGTGTGTGTGTGTGTGTGTGTGTGTGTGTGTACACGTACGGGGGTTAGGCAGCGGGATTTTATGTAGTATTTGTTGGTGTCTACAAGTCAAGGTTCAAATTTAAATTTCCTGAGGGCGTCTGATATACGACACCGACGTATTGCAATTCTAGCAGCACGTCTCGGAATCGTTGGACGTCTGCTGATAAAGCTAGCGCAGTACCGTAGAGTTTGTTGCATTAGTTTCTCGCATGAGGATTTCTTTACAAACGAACTGCACTCCCCCAGAACCCTCCAACAAAAATAAAGCGTTAGAAATGCCTTCCCCAGTTCTTATTTCACAGGTTCGTCCCATTCCATTGCACGTCATTATATCACTCCTAAATATTCAAACGATTTTTCGCGCCCCCCCTACCCCGCATGAACCACGGATCTTGGACCGTGTGAGGTGGGGTGGCTTGCGGGCATCAAGGATACACGTGTTTCTACTGTAAGTGCAGCCAACTGTGGAGAGGCAGACAAACATGAAGATCCTGAAAAGGGACAGCAGTCTGGATGACTGAAGTGGCCTTGCTGTGCTGGTACTGTAATTGACTGTAAGTCAGAGGAAACTAAAGATGTTATTTTTCTGAAGAGCGTGGTTAGTTGGTTGGTTGGTTGGTTTGTTTGTTTGTTTAAAAGGGGGGTGGGGGAAGGGAACAAACTGCGAGGTCATCGGACCCTGGTTCCCAGTAGAACAATTACCCAAGGGAAAGAAGAAAACAAAGAAGACGTGCGGCACAGTAACAGGAGAAAGGAAGAACCAGAAGAACGACAGAAGGAGAACAAACTTTACAATGGACAAAACAGGACCAGAAAACCACAGAGACGCAAGAAACTGGGAGAAGAGATTAAACGAAAGAAAGCAGATTGCCATGGCTGGCTGACCGTGAGAATAAAAAAGGAGGAGCCAGCCACTCTGCAACACATTAAAACCTCTACGCTAAAAGCCCTAGGGTGGAGGACACAGAGGGACAAAGGACATGCGCTAAAACTCCGATCAAATCATAAAACCTGCTCTCATGAATAAAACCTAAAACTAAAGCTGCTGTTGAGGCACTGTCGCCCAACACCGAAGGTAGGATGCTGGGAAATTTAAAAGTCTGCCGCAAAGTGGCTAAATGTGGGCAGTCCAGCAAGTTGTGGACGACTGTCATTTGGGAACCACAGCGACACTGAGGTGGGTCCTCGAGACGGAGGAGGTAACCATGTGTGAGTCAAGTATGGTCAATGCGGAACCGACAAAGGACATCTGATTCCCTGCGAGAAGACTGCAGGGAAGACTTAAACACATTCGCAGTCTCCTTAATGAACGCAGTTTGTTGTGGATACTGTTATGCCACTCCGTCTCCCAAAGCCGAAAAAGACAGAAAGCAGGTTAGTTTCAGAGACCCCCATCTCCAGGAGCGGTTTCGGCGTAGCCTGTTTGGCCAGCATGTCAGCAAGTTCGCTGCCTGGGATTCCGACGTGTCCTGGGGTCCACACAAACACCACTGAACAACTGGAGCATTCCAAGGCAGAGATGGACTCCTGGATGTTCGCTATCAAAGGATGGCGAGGTTAGCACTGGTCGATAGCTTGTAAGCTGCTCAGGGAGTCAGAACAGAAGAGAAACGACTCACCAGAACAGGAACGGATATACTGAAGTGCACAAGATACGACCACAAGCTCTGCAGCGAATACACTGCAGCCAGAGGGCAAGGAATGCTGTTCAATATGACCTCTGTGGACATAGACAAAGCCAACATTACCATCAACTATAGAGCCGTCGGTGTAAACAATTTCAGACCCCCAGAACACGTCACGAATCGAGAGGAAGTGACAGCGGAGAGCAGCGGGATTAAAACTAAACTAAAGGCCATGCAAAAGGTCCAAACGAAGCTTCGGCCGAGGTGTACACCATGGAGGCGTACGTGAATGGCCCTCAAGTAGAGGTGGTAAAGGGAAGGGCTCCAGTTCGGAGAGAAGGGATCGCACGCGAACCGCAATCGTGAGCCCTGACCTGGGCCGCCGATGCCGGAGATGAACTGCTTCGAGTGGGAAATGGAGATGGTAATTTGGATGCTCAGGAGAACTACGAATGTGGGCAAAATAACTGCCCACAATGGAGGAACTCCGGCCTCCACCAGGACACTGGTCACCGTACTCGTCCTAAAAGCTCCCGTCGCTAGGCGAACGCCACAGTGGTGCACTGGGTGGAGTAAATACATGCTGAGGGCGCCGCCAAACCGTAAACCAGACACCCATAGTCGAGGAGGGACTGAACAAGGGCTCTGTAGAGCTGCAGCAGCGTAGAGCGATCTGCACCCCAGTTGGTGTTACTCAGGCAGCAGAGAGCATTGAGGTGCTGCCAGAACTCCCGCTTAAAGCTGACGAAGGTGAGGTAGCCAAGTCAATTAAGCGTCGACAACCAGTCGTAAGAACCCATACGTCTCCACTACAGTGAGTGGATCGTCATTAAGATAAAGTTCAGGTTCTGGATGAACAGCACGACGCCGACAAAATTGCTTGACACACGACTTCATGGCTAAAAACCGGAAGCCATGGGTTACAGCCCATGACTGCAACTTGTGAATGACTCCCTGTAGGCACCGCTCAGCAACACCAGTACTGGAGGAGCAATACGAAATGCAGAAGTCATCCGCATACAGAGAAGGGGAGACCGACGGCCCTACAGCTAGTGCTAGGACGTTAATGGCCACAAAAAATAGAAACACACTCAATACGGGGTCCTGCGGAACGCCATTCTTCTAAATACGGGAGGAACTATGGAAGGCACGAACTTGGACCGGAAAGTACAGAGCCGCAGGAAGTTTGGATAAAAATCGGGAGCGGGCCCCCGGAGACCCCACTCATATAATGTGGCAAGGATGTGATGTCGTCAGGTTGCGTCGTATGCTTTACGTAAGTCATAAAAGAAGGCAACCAGGTGTTAGCGTCTGGATAAGGCTGTTCGGATGGCAGACTCAAGGAACACAAGATTCTCAGTGGCAGAGTGACCCTGGCGGAAGCCACCCTGACATGGAGCCAGTAGGCCACGTGATTCCAGAACCCATCCCAACTGCCGACACACCATACGTTCCAGTAGCTTACAGGGAACGTTAGTGAGTCTGATGGGCTGATAGCTATCCACATCAAGCGCATTTTTACCGGGTTTTAGCACCGGAATGATGGTGCTCTCCCGCTATTGTGATGGAAAGACGCCATCGCACCAGATCTGGTTGAAGATGATGAGGAGATATCGGTTGTAGTCAGACGAGAGATGCTTAATAATCAGACTTTGTATCCAATCCAGCCCAGGAGCTGTGTTGGGACACTGTGCAAGGGCGGCGATGAGCTCCCACTCTGTAAATGGGGAGTTATAGGGTTAAATGTGGTTTGTTGTGAAAGAGAGGACTTTCCTTTCCATTCGCCGTTTGAGGGTGCGAAAGGCTGGGGGGTAGTTCTCCGACGCAGAGGCTCCTCCAGCACAGTGCTCAGCAAAGTGCTCGGCAATCGCGTTTGCGTCGGTAGAGAGCACACCATTGATGTTAACGCGAGGGACACCTGTTGGGGTCTGGTCCCCAAAAAGACGGCTGATCTTCCTCCAGACTTGGGAAGGTGACGTACGGTACCCAATGGTCGACATGTACCTCTCCCAACACTCCTGTTTCCGTCGTTGTGTAAGCTGGTGAACGCGGGCACGGAACCGCTTAAACGCTATTAGGTGCCCTAGGGAACGGTGCCGCTAATGTCGCTGTAGAACTCGCCGATGCTCTTTAATTGCCTCAGCGACATTCAGCAACCATCAAGGGACTGTCTTTCGCCCGGGGCACCCTAGAGAATGAGGGTTCACGTTTCCGCCTCAGAAATTATCGTTGTAGTGACCTACTCAATCACAACATCGATGGCACCATGTGGGGGAGATTCAACGGTGACAGCAAAGGTGAAGGCTACACAGTCTACCTTGTTTAAAGCCCATCTGGGTAGTAGTCCGTGTGCATGACGCCAGGGCAGTGACAGGAAGATGGGGAAGTGGTCACTACCACACAGGTCGTGATGTGCTCTCCATTGGATAGATGGGAGAAGTCCCGCTCTGCAAATTGACAAATCTATGTCCGAGTAACTACCATGAGCCACACTGAAATGTGTGGCAGCTCCAGTATTTAAGATGCAGAGGTTGAGTTGGGACACTAAATTTTCGAAAACTCTGCCACGGCCAGTAAGCATGGCGTTACCGCATAAGGGGTTGTGGGCGTTAAAATTTCCGAGAAGTAGGAAAGATTTAGGGAGTTGATCAATCAGTGCAGCCAATACATGCAGGGGTACCGAACCATCTGGAGGGAGATATACATTGCAGACAGTTATTTCCTGCGTCGTCCGTATCCTGACAGCCACAGCTTCAAGAGGAGTATGAAGGGGCACAGGTTCACTACATACCGAGTTCAGGAGATAAATGCGAACTCCACCTGACACACTGTTATATTTGCTAAGTTTCTTGTAATATCACCTGTAGCTGCGAAGGGCAGGGGTCTGCATTGCCGGGAACCAGGTTTCCTGGAGGGCAAGGCAGAAAACAGGTGTAAAGCTTAACAGCTGCCATAGCTCAGACACATGGTGGAAAAAACTGCCGCAATTCCACTGGAGGATGAAGTGATTGGGAGACTGGGAAGGAATGAAACACTCAATGAGGCAGTCTACGCCTCAGGGTCATTTGCTGCCACCGATTTATTTCCTGAACAGGCTATATCCATTGTCTCTGAGGATCTGGCGAGATCTAGGTCCTCAACAGACGCCCGAATCTTCACCTCATTCTCAGATCCCGAGCTTGTAGGAAGTAGTGATGTGGGTGTCACTACAATTCCCTTTGTCTTGGACGTCTTCTTTCGAGATTTCTAACCTATCTGCACAACAAGGGATCTAACATTCCACGCACCGATAGAATGCCAGATTTGTTTCTCCTGATGACGAAGTTCTCTTGAGTAATCTCCACCCAGAGATCCGGATGAGGGACTACTTTACCTGTGGAAAGTTTTACCCAGTAGGATACCATAATCATTTAATCATACAGAAGAACTGCATGCCCTCCAGACCCCCTGCGGGTCTGGGGGTTAGCATAGGCCCGATGTATTCCTGCCTGTCAGAAAAGGCGACTAAAAGGAGTCTCATACCTTTCATCTTTCATGTGATGGTCCCCTGTAGGGTTTGACTTCCATTTTTCAAAATTTTCCCGAAGAGCGAGCCAATTGGGGAAGGGCGCCTTACATGGTGCATCGTGTCCATTGTGCCTTGAGATCTTTAGCCCACTTTCTCGTCGTCGGATTGCAATCCAGCTCATCCTACATCTCTTGAGCAAGGATGGTATGAATAGGTTGAAGGTAGAGATAGTGGAAATTAGCTAAGTTCGGCCGCAGGAGGAACAGGACTTCCGTTCAGGTGAGTACAGGGTTATAAACACAAAATGAAATAGCGATAATACGGGAGTAAGTCTAATGATGAATAAAAAATAGAAATGTGGGTAAGTTACCGTGAAGAGTTTAGTGAACGCATCGTCATAGCCGAAATACACACAAAGCCGGCGTCCATCTTAGCAGTGATAGTTTATGGACCTACTGGCTGCGCCGATGATGAAGGGGTTAAAGGAATATATGATGAGATAAAAGAAATTATTCAGATAGTGCTACGTGACTCTTTTCCAAACTGTCCCACAAATTATGTAAAAACCTAAGTAATAGTCAAATCTAATTAGAATAAATTACTCCCCAATGGTTAATGAAATGTGAATCAATACCAATGACTGCCAATACTACACTACTTACAGTTTCCTATATTAAACTGCATGCACAACTAAATGAGAAGCCACTATGGAAGCAAGTTCGTCACCGCAGAGAAAAAGGGTAGCGTGATAGGGCCGTAAACCGTAGTGAGTCTGCCCTCACCCCCATTCACAGAATATCCACTTGCCCCAGGAAAGAGAGACACGTCAGGGAGGTATTAGAGTTAGGGCGGATTTTGTTTTGAAAAAAAGGTCACCTTGGTGCCCCCCGTCGAAAGTCATACGATATAGACTATATCTTTAACATGTGTAGGGAAAAAGAGAGATTGTTTTTAGCGCTCTGTGTGGTCACAGGATGTGTGTTGCTTGATGGGCGACTCCCGGTAGAGCTACCATTGTGGATAGAGAGTGTGGCCAACCAAAATTCGCCGAAATACGCAGGTTGTTAAGATCAAATATAAAGTGGAATGGAAGAGAAAATTTAGCGCCCCTTTGAAGACAGTGGGATGCCGACGCCTCGACCAGGTGCTGCCAAAGCAAGATAGTTAAACAAATGTAAAGATTGTTACCATTGGTTCACGTGAATATTTTGGAAGTGGGAGTAAGCAGTAGGACTGTGTTTACAAAGGTCCTTGCAGAATGGCCACCACACGAAGGTAGGAAAAGCGAGGCAGTAATATGGACACATTTTGGAGCGCCAAGACTAACAAGCTTTTTAACTGGTTAACCACCTGAAAAGCTAGTAAGGGAGGGAAACGAGCGTCTTGTAAGATAACTTCTTACTGGTCGGCACCAACAAGAATTGTGATTCAGCCAATCAAAATTATGCAACGCCAAAAAACACAGAGCACAGTGTTTTCATTGTCGGAAGCGCTCTGAAGAAAATTACTTGACGGGCCGGCTTCTCCACGCGCAACTTGACTTCCAGACGAGTTCTCCAGACCCGACAGAGACAAGAGGATGTTATCCACCTGAGTTGAACTTAGACGTAGGCAGTGAGGGTTTCTTGATACAGAGTCAATGATTGATTTTACATCCACTTCGACCCCCAATTACAGATTATAAGTATGTTGAGATGTAGCCAAAGCAGTGAAGCGTACTGTAGGGAAAAACGAATCATTGTAACAACATTCAGTAATTTCAATATTCATTCTGAAGACTTTTTTGCAATTAGAGGTTCAACATACTTCCTACTCCAGCAGCAGATGCACAAGCATGTTCTTCTGTGGTATATTCTGTCCCTATGCTCTAACCTTTGACAATCACAGTACGACTACCGCAAATGTAAATGATTTGTCCAGATATACATTTGCTTGAGACATCTTCCAGCTCACTTGCCCTGTTTTGCCCACGTGTAAAACTCCACACTCCTCTTCATTGATGTCTCTTCATGTTTGTTTTTGGGACTATCAGACTTATTTATGAGAGCTTTACATAGAGATCATGCTTCGTTACGCAATTAACCTGACCACGTGCCAAAAACGAATAAGTATCCCTTACATGTTGCAAGTATTAACGGTATTTAATTCAAGAATGAAAAATATCACTTACTTTGGTTTATTGTTCCTTTTGGAGGTAACACACTTGCCTAATAACGTCTAGTTTCATTTAACAGTTATGTTTGTTCCACATTCACACTGAGATAACCGTTGCTACGTTACGTTTTCACAATAATTAAACACGTAATCACTGATCACGTAAGTCTTTTCATTTACTTTCTACTAACAATATGCTTGTCCTCGAAAATTACTGATTTTCAAACACGGCATTCTGTCGACCATAAATTTTTTAATTAATCCCTCGCGCCTTTCCACGAAATAACAAATACTTATCTTCTACTAACCGGCGTAGCACTTGAAACTATTCATTCCACTTTCTACTAAATTCTACACATTGTTTATGCGCGGCGCGCGACCTCACCGTAGGAAGCTCAACACCGATTCACTCTTCACAAGCCAAGACTGCGCGTGGCCACCAGCACTGGGGCATAGTTGTCATGCGGCAGCCAATGCTCCCTTACAGAAGAAGGCGCGCACGGCTCAGAAAGTTCCAGAGGCCATCGATTAAGTTGGAAGTTCAATACCGATACATTATGACATCAAAGATAGCAGTACTCTTTTCACAAGCCATTAGCTTATTACTTTCACTGATTGTTAAACCACCTGTTAATTATGAATTTAATTACCTACATGTCTAATAAACTGAGTTCACTGAGCCGTTCATTTAATTTCGTAGTAAGATGAATTCCTTTATCGCAGTTTGGATGGATGATGATGATTTACTTGTGTCAGGTATACAGGGCCAATTTAAAATATTTAATTAAAGATTCCGATCAAAGTATTTAACCCATAAGACACATGATAGGGCGTAATCTTACAGTAGTTAAGGGAGAAGAAAATTTGATTGTGATGGGGGACTGGAACTCGGTAGTAGGAAAAGGAAGAGAAGCAAAAATAGTAGGGGAATACGGACTGGGGAAAAGAAAGAACCAGTCCGCTGGTAGAATTTTGTAGAGACAATTTAATCATCACCTTCATTTGGTCTAAGTATCACGAAAGAAGTTTGCGTACGTGGAAAGATCTGGAGCCCAAGTAAGGTTTAAGACCGATTATATAATGGTAGGGCAGAGATTTTGGAACCGGATTGTAACTGTAAAACATTTCCCGGGGCATACATGATCTCTGACCATAAGTTTTTTGGTTATGAACTGTAGATTAAAACTGAAGAATTAAAAAAAGGTAGGAAATTTAGGATATGCGACCTCGATAACTGACAGAACCTTAGCTTGTTGAGAGTTTTAAAGGGATCATGAGGCGATTGACTGTAACAGGGCAAAGAAATACAATATAAGACGGAAGGATAGCTTTGAGAGACGAAATAGTGAAGGCTGTAGAGGATCAAATAGCTAAAAAGACGAGACCTAGTAGAAATCCGTGGTTATCACAGGGAGATACTGAATATAACTGACGTAAGAAGAAAATATAAAAACACAGCAAATTAAGCAGGCAAAAAGAAAGACAGACGTCTAAAAAGTTAGATTGACGGTAAGTGCAAAACGGCAAAGCAGGAATGGCTAGTTGACAAATATAACTATATAGAAACACGTATCACCAGAAGAATGACATACCGCTTACAGATAAGTTAAAGAGGTATTTGGAGAAAAGTGAAGCCGCTATATAAATACGAGTATCAAGAGCTGAGATGGATAAGTACGTACTAAGCAAAGAAAGAAAAGCTGAAAGGGGAAGGAATATATATAGATGCTATATGAGGGAAATGACCTTAAAAACAATATTATAGAAAGCGAAGAGGACGTAGATGAAGATGAGATGGGAGATACGATACTGCGAGAAGAATTTGATTGAACACTATTAGAGACCTAAGCCAAAACAAGACTCCTGGAGTAGAAGACTTTCCCTCAGAATTGCTGATGTCTTTGGTAGGGCCAGCCATGACAAGACCATATCACATGGTGAAAAGCATGTGAGAGACGGCCGAGATACCCTTCGACTTTAAGAAGAATGTAATAAATAATTCCAGTTCCAAAAAAACCATGTGTTGACAGGTGTGAATATTACTGAACTATCGATTTAGTAAGTCATGGCTGCAAAACACAAACACGAATTATTTACAAAAGAATGGAAAAACTGGTAGAAGCCGACATCGGTGAAGATCAGTTTGGGTTCCGGATTAATGTAGGAAAGTGTGAATCAGTACTGACACTACGACTTCTCTTTGAGAATAAGTTCACCAGACAAATCGTTAGCAAAAAAAATGGTTCAAATGGCTCTGAGCACTATGGGACTCAACTGCTGAGGTCAGTAGTCCCCTAGAACTTAGAACTAGTTAAACCTAACTAACCTAAGGACATCACAAACAGCCATGCCCGAGGCAGGATTCGAACCTGCGACCGTAGCGGTCTTGCGGTTCCAGACTGCAGCGCCTTTAACCGCACGGCCACTTCGGCCGGCAAATCGTTAGCAATCCCAGTGGGCACGCACTGATGAATCGTTAAGCCTTTACAGATGACGCAGCGACGAGTCACGCGTTCGACAGCGCGCTCACTGCCTCTACGTGAGCATAAGGCAGCAACGATTAGTGAGACATTGATGTTTCAAGCAGACGTTGTACGTAAACACGGGTACATGTAAGGACGTGACACAGTGGCTAAAAGTGGAGATCATGTTTGACCGTGCCAGTGGTCATAAAGAGGTGAGAATTTGTTGGATGTTGGTGTCAAGATGCTGACTCTTTAACATGCCTACAAGTTGCGGTGTTACACACGTGGCCACGAAACGCGTCAGAAGTGTGGGCGGGAAAAATCCTGTCCGAGAGGGACCGGAAACGCGTTTCACGGCTCGTGAATCAAAATCACTTCAACACCCGACAGGAATTGCTGTAGGTAGTGATTGAAGGTCCACTCCCACCTGCTCACACAGGCAAATTAATATGTACGTCTTTAATGGGCTAGAAATCATCGAACGATGACAGTAGCATGCTGAAGAAACTTAATGTGGTCTGAAGAATGACTTTTTTGCCTATATTCAAATGACGCACGTCGTTGAGTGCGCCGAAGGCCAAATTAAGTATTTCATCCTGAATGTGTGCACGGGCAGGTTCAAGCCGGAAGTGGATCTGTGATGTCTTGGGGGTGTTTTTCTTATAATGGCTTGGGCCCACTCACTGAAGTGACCATTAATATGAACCAGCGTGCTTTTTGAAACATTCTAAATGGTCAGGTGTTGCCTTTCAGTCTACAGCTGCATGATGAGTTTGCTACTGAAAACTGTTTTTCAAAACAACAGTAGAGTTCATTGGGCTGGAAGAAATATGTGACTGGTTTTCTGAACACTCCCCCAGCCTGGTACATCTCGACTGGCATGTAAACTCACCTGATTTGAACCCTATAGCAAATCTGTGGGCCATGTTCGAACAGCGGATAAAACGGCGACATCAGCATCAGCGCAATTTGGTGGAACTGTGCGATCAAATCCTCGGCGAATTGCGTAATCTGTATGCGACGTATCTGCACAATCTTGTGGACTAGGTTCCTAACCGAACCTAGGCAGTTATCAAATCCAGGGGCGGAATTACACGGTATTAAATAATGCTTCTAATGAATTCTCTAGGGCTGACTAATTTTTTGAACGGTGATCTTAAGTTAAGGAAAGGAAAACCTAAGTTTATAGCATTTTTTCACTTAAGAAACCTTTTGAGAATGTTTACTGGGACACTCTCTTTGAAATTCTGAAGGTAGCGGAAGGAAGGAAGATTAAGTTTTTAACGTCCAGTCAAGATTGAGGTCATTACAGACGGAGCACAGACTAGGATTGTTTCAAGAATGGGGACGGAAATCGGCCGTGCTCATTCAAAGGAACCATCCCAGCATTTGCCTGGAGCGGTTTAGGAAATCACAAAAAACGTAAATCGGAATGGTCGGACGTGGATTGACCAAAAAGAAGCTTGTACAGAAACCAGAGTGTGTCGAAGGACATGAAGGAGAAGTCTTAGTTAAGAAGGGAGAGACAGGGTTGCTACCTACCCTGAATGTTATTCAATCTGTACATTGAGCAAGTAGTAGCAGAAACACAAGAAAAATTTGGAGAAGGAATTAAATATCAGGGAGAAGAAATAAAGAGTTTGAGGCTTGACGATGTTATTCTGTCAAACAGAGCAAAGGACTTGGGAGAGCAGTTGAACAGAGTGGATAATGTTTTGAAAGGAGGATGTAAGATGAACCTCAGAAAAAGCAAAGCAAAGGTAATGGAATGTATTCGAATTAAAATCAAGTGATCCTGGGGAAATTCGATTGGGAAAAGAGACACGAAAAGTAGTAGATGAGTTTTACTATTTGAGCAATAAAATCACTGATGATGGCCGAAATGGATAGGATACAAAACGTAGATTGGTCGTTGAAAGAAAAGCGTTTCTGAAGAAGAGAAATTCAAATCTTAGGAAGTCTTTTCCGAGAGAATTTGTCTGGACTGGAGCCTTGAATGCAAGTGAAAAGTGAATGATAAGCAGTTTAGCTAAGAAGAGAATGCAAACTTTTGAAATGAGTTAAGAGCTACAGAAGAACTAGGAGGTAGACTACTTAATACAAGTGAGGAGGAAAAAGTTTGTGGCAGAACTTGAGTAAAAGAAGGGGTCAATTGATAGGCCACTTTCTGAGATATCAAGGGATCGTCAGTTTAGTTTTGGAGGGGAGAGGGAGAGAGAGAGAGAGAGAGAGAGAGAGAGAGAGAGAGAGAGAGAGAGAGAGAGAGAGAGTGTGTGTGTGTGTGTGTGTGTGTGTGTGTTTTTACGAACAGCCGTTTATATTGTAGAAATTTATTTTGTGAATTTCTACAATACATACGGCTATTGGTAAATTATTGTATCAAGAAATACATGCCAGCCGTTGTCTCACAGTCCATAATGGATCGACAAAGTCTAAAGTTTCAAATGAATGTCGGTTGCAGTAATTATTCGGAGATTATGGGGCTTGGCAGGGTAGAGTAGCAGTCAAACGATGTGACGGCTTCATGGATTTACCTCTGATCTCGTAACCAGTAACTGCCCTATTCTTCCTCTCTTGCTATGTAGAGTTACATTAGTACTTAACACCTAGTAGAAATCCTGAATGTCGTCCTGCATTTCATCCTAACCTAAAACCGATCACTAAGGCCCAGTTATTCATCGAGGTTAATGTGAGTTGCTTGTTTCGTAACTGATTTAGGAGGAGGATCTGATGGACATCATACTATGGATATTATACTAGTGATTGCCGTAGTGAAGAGGGTTACAGTGAAAACATGTCTTTCAAGGGGAAAATTTTGCTCAGATGTGTCGGAAGAATCTATACCTAATCAATTCCGAAACAACCGTTGGGACAAGGACTGTTAGAGTACAGGCAGACAGCCAATTAAACACCATTGCTAGAACTTGAAACGCTGATCAGTGTCTATCCTGCCGCGAAGCGCGACAGAACAGTCCTTGACAGCCGTTTGAAGCTGTCCGAGGAAACAGTTCCTCCAGGTAGTGCCTTGTGTGTTTTCTACGTGAAAAATCTGCTTAGCACATGTTATCTTTGCAGGAAAGCTTGTTGTGTAGTTGTCTCAAACAGGGCCAAGTGACCAATATTGTATCGATATTTTTTCTGAATTTTCCGCTGAGTACAGCTAATAACTTTTTGGTGATTAGATCTAGACTGAGCGATTATTTACCACTCGGTACAAGTTCTTTCCATAATAGCTGGGCCATATTCTGCCCTTCCCAGATTTCAGTAGACCAATAATTGCATCTCTTCAGGAATCAGGAAAATTTCCTGACTATAATATTTTATTTGAAATTTATAGAAATACAGCTCCACCATGGAGAATGAACAGTTACAGGATGAATTATGGATAGATATGAACTCTATTGTCGCACAGTCACGATGGGATACGGGGAGCAAAATGTTATCTACAAACAAGACTGCAGTTGCAAGACTCCAGACCGATGAAAAGGAGACAACAGCAGACAAGCCAGTGAGGCAGTATGTACCCCATTTTATTAAATCTGTGTAATGGGCATTAAGTAATGTAAATCAGTAATGGAATTTAAGTGGAAATTTGAGGGGGGGGTTGAGGTCCAAGAAGAAAAAACTAAAACTTTAAGGTCTGACAATGACGTTTTACTTCTGCCAGAGACATCTACTTACTTCGATGAGCAATTGAACGGAATGGATAATACATTAAATATAACAAGGCACCGAAGTGTAGTGGAACCAAGCTAGCTGAGCCTAAGAAATTAGAATAGAGCATAGACTCGGACGTAAATAAATTCACTGCAGGCCGTATGGATAGTCAGTCGTGTGAAGTAGTTGTGAACACTTTTTTCCGAAAGCTAGTTCGACAAGCCACACGAAATGGATACATTTTAAACCTTGTAACTGCACACATGTCTCAACTTACCGATAATGTCCGTAGAGAGAGAAGGATTAGTGATTATGATGACATAGCGACGATGGTTACTGAAGTTAATAAAACCATCAAGAGTTGTAGGTGTGTTTTTATGTTCGAAAGAGCAGACCAGCAGTTGCTAGCACCCTAGTCAGAAAACGAATGGTTATCGTTTAGTTCTAGTATTATGAACATGGAGGAATTACAGGTAAAGTTGAATCTGATCTTAAATCGCGCCATGGTGAAGTATCGAACGAGTAAGAGGATTATGGACGCAGTTTTAATCTGCCAGGAATTTTCATATCAGCGCAAACTCCGCTGCAGAGTGAAAATCTCATCCTGGAAACATCCCCCAGGCTGTGGCTAAGCCATGTTTCCGCAATATCCTTTCTTTCAGGAGTGCTAGTTCTGTAAGGTTCGCAGGAGAGCTTCTGTAAAGTTTGGAAAGTAGGAGACGAGGTACTGGCAGAAGTAAAGCTGTGAGGACGGGGCGTGAGTCGTGCTTGGGTAGCTCAGTTGGTAGAGCACTTGCCCGCGAAAGGCAAAGGCCTCGAGTTCGAGTGTCGGTCCGGCACACAGTTTTAATCTGCCAGGAAGTTTCATATCAGCGCACACTCCGCTGCAGAGTGAAATCTCATTCTACAAGTAGTATCTGGCTTTCCCCAAGGAAATGTTACAGGCCCTCTATTGTTCCTGTTTTACACAAACGATTTAGGGGACAATCTGAGCAGACCTCCTAGATTGTTTGCAGATGATACTGTCATTTATCATCATGTAAAGTCATCAGGTGATCAAAACGAATTGCAAAATGATTTACACAAAATATCTGTACTGTGAAAAAAGTGGCAACTGATTCTAAATCATGATAAGTGTGAAGTCATCTAAAGGCTGTAAACTCAACTAAATACTTTGCGAGTAAAATTACGAATAACTTAAATTGGAACGATCACATAGATACATTGTGCGGAAAGCATACCGAAGACTGCAAGTTATTGCCAGGACACTTACGAAATGTAACATGTCTACTAAAAAAAATGGCTCTGAGCACTATGGGACTCAACTGCTGTGGTCATAAGTCCCCTAGAACTTAGAACTACTTAAACCTAACTAACCTAAGGACATCACACACATCCATGCGCGAGGCAGGATTCGAACCTGCGACCGTAGCGGTCGTGCGGTTCCAGACTGTAGCGCCTAGAACCGCTCGGCCACTCCGGCCGGCTAACATGTCTACTAAAGAGGCTTTTTACAGTACCATTGCCCTCCTTCTTCTGTAGTGTTGCTGTGCGATGTGGGACCCCCATTAGATAGGACTGACGGAGGAAACTGAAGAAGATCAAAGAAGGGCAACTCGTTCCGAACTATCGAAAAATTAGGGAGTGTGTGCCACGGATATGATACACCAATTGGTGTGGCACTCATTAAAAGAAAGGCGTTTTTCGCTGCGGCAGGAACTCATGAAATTTCAATCACCAAATCACCAAATTTCTCGTCAGAGTTTGAAAATAGTTTGTTGGCGCCCAACTACTTCGGGAATAAAGATCACCACGATAAAAGAAGAGAAATCAGAGCTCGCATGGAAAGATTTCAGTGTTCGTTCTTTCCGTGCGCTGTTCGAGAGTATAGCGGTAAAGAAGTAGCTCAAAGGTTGTACGATGAAACCTCTGCCAGGCAGGCACTTAATTGTGAATTGCAGAGTAATGATGCAGATGCAGAGAAAGATCTTGCCGAGACCCGAGAAACTTCTCGTCGCACATATAACCGCTAAGTTAGTCTAAGGCCTCGATATAAATCTTCACCTTCCCTTTTGCTGCCTCCCATTGCCACACCGGACAGATAGACGAGTGTCTACCAGTCCGGTGTGGGCTCAAATGGCTCTGAGCACTATGGGACTTAACATCTATGGTCATCAGTCCCCTATAACTTAGAACTACTTAAACCTAACTAACCTAAGGACATCACAAACATCCATGCCCGAGGCAGGATTTGAACCTGTGACCGTAGCAGTTGCGCTGTTCTGGACTGAAGCGCCTAGAACCGCTCGGCCTCCGCGGCCGGCTTATGGAAATCAGTAGCAAAAACAATCCTATAATGGTAGAATATAATATTACTGGTGTGCTGCTTGAAAGTCACTTCCAGTATCGAGGCGTAACATTGCAAAGTGATACGAAATGGAACGAGCACATTACTTCGGTAGTAGGGAAGGTGAATGGTCGACTGCGGTTTATTGGAAGAATTCTAGGATAGTGTAGGTCATCAATAAAGGAGACCACGTATCCCCACCAGGTCGAGTTAAAGAAAGACATCTTGAGAAATGAAGACAGCCGCAGGACAGTTGTTTAATTGACAATCTTCATTTTTCAAAATGAACTTTAGTACGCAGCTCGTGGTCGTGAGGTAGCGTTCTCGCTTCCCACGCCCGGGTTCCCGGGTTCGATTCCCGGCGGGGTCATGGATTTTCTCTGCCTCGTGATGACTGGGTGTTGTGTGATGTCCTTAGGTTAGTTAGGTTTAAGTAGTTCTAAGTTCTAGGGGACTGATGACCATAGATGTTCAGTCCCATAGTGCTCAGAGCCATTTGAACCAAAATGGACTTTTGCAGTTGCTGCAGTCCCATAAGAAGAATTATTTAAATTGAGACGGCTAGCAGTTCTGAGGCGCATTAGCGGTAGGTTCGACCAACACGAGGGTGTTACAGAAATGCACCGTGACATCAAAAGGGAATCCCTGGACGGAAGGCGACCTCCTCCTCACGACACACCACTGAAAAATTCAGAGAACCGGCATTTGACGCTGATTGCAGACTGAGTCTACTGCCGCTTGTGTACATTTCGTGTAAGAGCCACGAAAGCAAGGCAAGAGAAATTAGTGACCGTACAGAGGCGCATAGACAGTCTTTTTTCCTCTCTCCATTTGCGAGTGGAATAGTAAAGGGTACGACTTGTGGTACAAGGTACCATGCACCGTGTAGCGTCATCCGAAGAACGAGGTTGCAAGGCGAGGGACCACAAGCAAACGTAGTCGCTGCCAGAAGCAACGATGAATGAGAGACGGCGCGTAGACACGCTTCGAAAAGTTCCCACACTCCACTGCATCAGCTCGCTTACTTACGGCAGAGTGGAGTTCCGCCCAGCCCAGGCCGCAATCATCGCGGAACACGGCATCATCTCTCTACTGAGCCAACAGTGCGACAGTTGTGTTATAAAGAACTCTGTATGAAATTTTATAATCAACTATCCTCTCTGAGAAGAGAGTAGCAACTTCTTGTGTATCAAGTGATACATTAATCTTCAGCGACGGTAATAAATTCTCGTGACATTCCTGTGGACACAGCTTTTTGCAAAGTTAAGTTGGCAAATGGCTCTCAGCACTATGGGACTTAACTTCTGAGGTCATCAGACCCCTAGAACTTAGAACTAATTAAACCTAACTAACCTAAGGACATCACACACATCCGTGCCCGAAGCAGGATTCGAACCTGCGACCGTAGTGGTCGCGCGGTTCCAGACTGTAGTGCCTAGAACCGCTAGGTCACACACGCTGGCCAAGAAAAAGGTAAGCTGAGTTTAGCTCGAGCGAGGATTTTTAAATCCGAGTAGATTTGCAGACAGAAGCTTTTCTGCCACAAGGAAGTTTATTGTATTCGAACTTAGAATGTGCTTCAGTTCTGAATCAAACCGATGTTAAGGATATTGGTCTGTAATTTTGGGGGTACATTCTTTTACGCGGTCGCGCGGTTCCAGACTGAAGCGCCTAGAACCGCTCGGCCACACCGGCCGGCTGCAAAGTTAAGTATTTCATCTTGTTCCAGTGGTAATAAAGTGACCTAATATTTTATATGTTAAAGTATCATCTCGTCCCCTCCAAAAATAAAGCTAAGAACCCACCACCATGTTATTTAGTCTGATACATCACACTGTACAGTGGCTGTGGTGTATGGATGTAGATGTAGATCTGTCAGTTCAAGAAAAGAAGTTGGATCAGTGAGTACGTATGTGAGGATTCCTGTATTTTATGTCTAATTACTTTAGAATTTCGAAATATATATCCCAGTTAACGTTGCCAGAGGCTTTCTGCAGGTTAGGAAGGCAGTACACCACGCTACACTTAGTTGCCTTCATCTCCGAAGGTTTTCATTTAAAATCCGTACCTGGCAAAATCGGCAAATGCGTCACGCAACAGCGCAGTGAGGTATATTTTGGTTTAATTTGTCTCTGTCTCAGGATTTTCCCGGTGCGTCCTTTTCGTATCTCCGCGGAGCACGTTCCTTAAGGAGAGTCCCGGTGAAGCCCCGGTAGGTGGAAATTGCGGCGTGCTCAGACTGCCGCACTAACCACGAGAATGGCGGTACGACCGCTTTGCGCAACTACTGCATATATAATAGAAGTGTCGGGGACTCACAGGGGCGAGTTGCTTCCGAGAAGCGCCCGTCTCCGTAGCGTTCACCCCACAAGCCGGCTGCCGACCGGTTGGGGAGAAACGGAGTACGGCCGCGGGAAAGTCCCAGTTGCGCAATCGTCGGCTGCTGCGGTTTTACGGTTCCGCACCGGACGTGCTATTCTGTTTCGTAGCGTGACGCGGCAAAACTAGTATTGTTTGTAATCTTCCCCATAGACGATATCCCAGTCCGTTCACAAGAGTTTCTCATAGCATACACCCTAACCGAAACGAGTTTCTGTAAAACCTCTGTCCACCAATGCACTTAGACAAGACGCCGCCATTCTAGTTGCTTAAGCGACTTTGGCCGTGGATGTGTGAGAAGGGGGGGAAGGGGGGAAGGGGGGGGGGGGCACTGGGAGCCGAATCGCACAATGACCCTGGGTTCGGTGTGGGACGACGGTGGGGTGAGTGGACTGCTGTAGCTTGTTGCAGGGTTGTGAACCACTGAGAGCTACGGCGGGGACGAAACCTCTCCGTCGTTTCTAGGTCTCCGCTTCCATACAATACAATACAAAGTCGACTTCCGTGCCGCGGGCTCGAATTACGATATCTTAATTATTTTGTACTCTTTTTCTTCCTCATGTTTGTCTACAACAGACTGAAATTAGAAATTATTCGATTTTCCAGAAACTGTTAATTTGTGGGCCTGATATGTATAAATATAATTGCGTTTCTCCGAGTGTTCTAACAATTTCACCCAGTCCGAAACGGATCCTGCACGATAATTCTTGACTTCAAGTTGTTCGATAAAGAAAGCGTAGTGGCCCAAAGCCTTTCACACAAGTTATTTTTTTGTGGACTACGACAAGTATTTCGAAGTTCATCACAAGATTTGCCTTCTCCTTACAAGACAGATTATCATGAGGAACGTCTATACCTCTGCACATTGAGGAACACGCTCTTTACTTGCTAGTGCAATAGTTTGAGATTCTGAAAATGTATTATTGTTATATGTGAGTGTGGGTCATTTTGTTTTGAGTGTGGATTCTTGCTCTGTTCTGTCTAGTGCGTGGTAATTACCTGTTTATGACCAAGCACCAGCTTTTCTCCTTTTTTGTCGAAAACAGGTCTACTCTGTACAATTTGCTTCGCCTTCATATATGTAGGCGCCAACGGTCTTACCACCAGCCGTGACAGTTGCTGTGTTCAGGGCACCTTAAATAACGACATTTTTTCCTACGCACGATCTGTTTTCAGAGGTTCAACAGTACCAGGAGAATTTCGAAAATCTTCCCAGGATCGAGAGCTGAAATTTGCATTACTGACTTAAGTTATAGTCACATTTGTTCTGTAATACATTTTAAAAGAGGTATGCACCACCTCCTATTAACTTATGGTTCAAACGCCGCTGCCGTTTCGGCCCACAATCACTGTCTGTCAGGGCAGTATACTACGCCTGATGTCAAGGGTACTGAAGTAGCACACCGCTGTCTTTATCATCATCAAGCTGACAGTAATAGGCGCCGGCAATAGCGACTGCGTCAACACGCGCCAAGTCAGCTGGCCGCGGGTCACGTCCGTGGAGCACAATAGGCCTGGGCGTAGCAGTACCGTAGTGAAGAGCGCTGTCTCGCTTGCTCGCATTTGGGCCTCTGAGCGACGCGGCCCCGCCATTAACTTGTGCTTGTCATGCGTGCCTCATCTCTATGTAGCGCACGCCACAGGTCGCAGGAGCGCATACCAACTTCTGAAAACATGCACGCCAACGCCACACCTACTACTTTGGGCAACAGTGGAGCGAATGTAGTTACTTCGCTGTTTTTAAATATAGCCTGCACACTAGCAGGTGCCCCAGGACGAATTTTGAAAGTCTTATTTATTTAATTATTTCGTTAATTGGCCAAAATAGGTCATGGGAGATTTACACCCATTACGGCAGTTGTTCTCTTTTAACTTTTTTTTTTCCTTTCAAGTCAGATGTTTATCATCAATTCACTATGCCAGGCACGGCGTTCATGCTATCATTTGCCTCCAACAGTCAGCGCCTCGACTCAGAAAGTCACGAGTATCACTATAGCTCTGCTGAAGTGTTTCAGTTTTGTGTGTCTTTTGGTTGTATGCCTGTATTCATTACATCTTTTTTCAAGTTCATCACGGTATTCTTGTTTTCGGTTTAGAGGCAATCATAAGGAACGTACGTTTCGTGTATGTGATGTTGTTCATTCTTCGTTTGTGGCCATGAACCGAAATCCGTCCGGCATTGTGTCAGTATTTTTTTTTAATTTTAGAGTATATTTTTCTTTTCGAGTTTTTATGTAAGTGCCTTTTTTATGACTATGGCCCAAAACATTTCGAAAGATCTTCCTTTCATTTCATTCTAATTCCGCAAGTAAGCCACACACACACACACACACACACACACACAATATATATATATATATATATATATATATATATATATATATATATATATATATATATATATATATATATTCCATATCTGGTGTTTAACCTTGTTTTACTGTCTTTCATATTTCATCTGATGCAAGTTTTCTCAAAAGATATTTGCAAACCAGTTTTTTCCTGCTTCTTCGTTAGTACATTATTATTATTATTATTATTATTATTATTATTATTATTATTATTATCATCTTCTTTCCTTTCTCAGACCTTAGGTCTGGTTAAAAATGGAAAGTGACGCGGACCTTCATCAAGTGTCACTTCCTTTTAACTATACGGTATATGTTATATTGCATTTAGGAACTTTCGGGTAATTGAACACGTATCAATAATTGCGGATTTCTGTAGTTCTATATGTAAGTTTGGATGTAGCTGTATTGCATTGATGTATTGGTGGATATTGCGTGGTATGACTCCTGTAGTTGATAGTATAATTGGTATAATGTCAACTTTATCCTGATGCCACATGTCCTTGACTTCCTCAGCCAGTTGGATGTATTTTACAATTTTTTTCCTGTTTTCTTTTGTATATTTGTTGTATTGGGTATGGATATTTCAATTAGTTGTGTTAATTTCTTCTTTTTATTGGTGAATATGATGTCAGGTTTGTTATGTGGTGTTGTTTTATCTGTTATACTGGTTCTGTTCCAGTATAATTTGTATTCATCATTCTCCAGGACATTTTGTGGTGCATACTTGTATGTGGGAACGTGTTGTTTTATTAGTTTATATTGTATGGTAAGTTGTTGGTGAATTATTTTTGCTACATTGTC
Organism: Schistocerca americana; assembly: GCF_021461395.2. NCBI lineage: Eukaryota > Metazoa > Arthropoda > Insecta > Orthoptera > Acrididae > Schistocerca > Schistocerca americana. The sequence continues at coordinate 425,912,323 of NC_060130.1, read as the reverse complement.
AAGTCTTCTGGGGTATTCTGTATTTGCTAATACTGTACATCCGCTTGTGATGTGATCTACTGTTTCTATTTGTTGTTTGCGAAGTCTGCATTTATCTGTTGTGGTATTGGGATCTTTATTGATATGCTTGCTGTAATATCTGGTGTTTATTGTTTGGTCCTGTATTGCAATCATGAATCCTTCTGTGTCACTGTATATATTGCATTTTCTTAGCCATGTGTTGGATGCGTCTTGATCGATGTGTGGCTCTGTTAGATGATACGGGTGCTTGCCATGTAGTGTTTTCTTTTTCCAATTTACTTTCTTCGTATCTGTTGATATTATGTGATCTAAAGGGTTGTAGAAGTGGTTATGAAGTTGCAGTGGTGTAGCCGATGTATTTATGCCAGTGATTGCTTTGTGTATTTTGCTAGTTTCTGCTCGTTCTACAAAGAAATTTCTTAAGTTGCCTACCTGTCCATAATGTAGGTTTTTTATGTCAATGAATCCCCTTCCTCCTTCCTTTCCGCTTAATGTGAATCTTTCTATTGCTGAATGTATGTGATGTATTCTATATTTGTGGCATTGTGATCGAGTAAGTGGCTCAAATGGCTCTGAGCACTATGGGACTCAACTACTAGGGTCATTAGTCCCCGAGAACTTAGAACTAGTTAAACCTAACTAACCTAAGGACATCACAAACATCCATGCCCGAGGCAGGATTCGAACCTGCGACCGTAGCGGTCTTGCGGTTCCAGACTGCAGCGCCTTTAACCGCACGGCCACATCAGCCGGCTATTGAGTAAGTGTATTGAGTGCTTCTAGGTCTGTGTTACTCCATTTCACTACTACAAATGAGTAGGTCAATATTGGTATAGCATATGTATTTATAGCTTTTGTCTTGTTTCTTGCTGTCAATTCTGTTTTCAGTATTTTTGTTAGTCTTTGTCTATATTTTTCTTTTAGTTCTTCTTTAATATTTGTATTATCTAGTCCTATTTTTTGTCTGTATCCTAGATATTTATAGGCATCTGTTTTTTCCACCGCTTCTATGCAGTCGCTGTGGTTATCCAATATGTAATCTTCTTGTTTAGTGTGTTTTTCCTAGACTATGCTATTTTTCTTACATTTGTCTGTTCCAAAAGCCATATTTATATCATTGCTGAATACTTGTGTTGTCTTTAGTGATTGGTTGAGTTGTTGATTTGTTGCTGCCAGTAGTTTTAGATCATCCATGTATAGCAAATGTGTGATTTTGTGTGGGTATGTTCCAGTAATATTGTATCCATAATTTGTATTATTTAGCATGTTGGATAGTGGGTTCAGAGCAAGGCAGAACCAGAAAGGACTTAATGAGTCTCCTTGGTATATTCCACGCTTAATCTGTATTGGCTGTGATGCGATATTATTTGAATTTGTTTGGATATTAAGTGTGGTTTTCCAATTTTTCATTACTATGTTTAGGAACTGTATCAATTTAGGATCTACTTTGTATATTTCCAATATTTGTAGTAACCATGAGTGGGGTACACTATCAAAAGCTTTTTGGTAATCAATGTATGCGTAGTGTAGCGACCTTTGTTTGGTTTTAGCTTGATATGTCACCTCTGCATCTATTATCAGTTGCTGTTTACATCCTCGTTCTCCTTTGCAACAGGCTTTTTGTTCTTCATTTATAATTTTGTTCTGTGTTGTATGTGTCATTAATTTCTGTGTAATGACTGAAGTTAATATTTTGTATATTGTTGGTAGGCATGTTATGGGGCGATATTTAGCTGGGTTTGCTGTGTCTGCTCGATCTTTAGGTTTCAGATAAGTTATTCCATGTGTAAGTGTATCAGGGAATGTGTTTTATCATTTCCAGGGGCTTTCCAATTGTGCGTAGAATTAATTGCTCGGATGACTTCATGTTGCAAAATTATCACGTCAGGCATTTGTGGTATCATCTTGTATGAGTCTGTTTCTGCTTGTATCCACCGTGCGTGCCTGTTATGTTGTACCGGGTTTGACCATATGTTGCTCCAGAAGTGTTCCATGTCTGTTATGTTTGGTGGATTGTCTATCTTAATGTGTGTGTTATCTATTGTCTGGTAAAATTTCTTTTGGTTTGTGTTGAATGTTATTTTTCACTTTTTTGTATCTTGTAAGTCGTTTGGCCAATGCTTGTAATTTCTGCTTCTTTTCATCTAATTGCTCTATTGCTTCTTGTTGTGAGATTTTACCTAACCTTTTTCGTTTTTTGTCTGATATTTCATTTCTTATAAATTGTGTTAGCTGTCCGATGTCTCTTCTCTGTTTTTCTATTCTGATCTGTAGCCTGTGTTGCCATGCTGGTTTTGTGGGTTTCTTCTGCGTGTTGGTTGGTTCTGATCTCTGCCTAGTGTGTATATTTAGTGTAGTGAGTGCTCCTACATAAACCAGTAGTTGTAAGTCTTCCATAGTTGTATTTTCATTTATTTTGTTGTGTATGATTGTGTTGATAGTTGTTATTGTTGTTTCGACTTCTGGGTTATTTGGTGGTCTATGCAAGATTGGTCTAATGTCTGTATTTGTGTCTTTGTATTCTATATATGTCAGCTGAAATTTCTCTTCTATATCTAATATGTGTGTCACTTCGTGTTCTATTTGTGCTTGTTCTGGTGGCTGTCTTAAGATTTCGTTTTCCTCTGATTGTTTAATTGATGCGTGTTGTTCTTCGTTTGTTTGCTCTGGGATGTTTGAGTCCATTACTGTATTTTCTTCTTCTTCTGATTGTACATAATTTTGTTCCAGTATTTGTTGTACTTTTTTTTGATGTTTTCTAATTCTGACTGGGGTATCCTGTTAATTTTGATTACTACACGGATCTGATCAGCTAGTCGTTGTTCTGTTAAAAATTTTGATTGTGGGTATCTGGTAATAAATGTTGTGTATACTTGTGATCTGTATCCAGTTCTGTTGGTTCCTAGGTTTGTTGCTTGGTAATAACAGAACATGAGGTGTCGATTAACTTCATCTGACCACCTCATCGTCTGTCTTTGTTTTCCTTCTAGGGTGGTTGCAGGAAGCATATCCTGCAAAACACCTCTGTTTGGATTTAAATCATTTTCCAGTTGGCTAGCAGTGTCGTTACCATTGTGGGCGGGCATAGGGTTCAAGCGTCGTCCCCGACCATGACGGCGCTTGTCCGAGGCTTCTTTAGATCTGTCCTGAACCAACTAATCACACTAAAAGTGGGGTTAGCCCTATTAGTGGTTTGTTCTTTTCGTCACCTTTTACGACTGGCAGATCATACCGGATGCCTATTCTTTTCCCGGGCCTCCACGGGAATTATTATTATTATTATTATTATTATTATTATTATTATTATTATTATTATTATTATTACGATCCACAGTACATGAAGACGTGTTTTATAAACGATTTCCTATTTCTGTTACAAGATATAAGCACTGTAGGACGCGAACAGAGGCTGGTTTACAGACAGAATTTTACTAATGAGATGGACTAACGCAGATGCCAGCAGATAGGGCATAAGTGAAGTGCTACGGTAAAAGCTGAACGGTATAAGCTAATGGATGTACCATTGGGTACAGAATCATGGGAACTTTGATCAGTAGTTGTGAGAAGACTAGCGGAAATCAGTAACAGGAAGCCGTTCGGAGGACTGTCTCAGATCCTGCCGGTAACAAGATAACTAGCTGTTGTCGCACAAGTTGTCTTCACTTGCAGAGAAGAATGCCATTCTTCACCACCTTAGGTACTCTGGTAACTGGTTTAGGATGTTTAATTCAGAATTAAAATTAATAAAATACAACCTCTAGCATCTTCCTACAGGAGAGTCATGCTAACAGTCTGTACTTAGATAATGTTTGTTCCTTGGACGACGAAATCATTACAGACGGAATACAATCTGTTTTATAATAAATTGGGGAAGGAAATCCGCCATGTCCTTTTCAAAGAAACAGTCACAGTATTTAGGAATTAGGAAAACCGAGAAAAACTTAAGGCTGGATCGTTGGCTGGAATTTGAAGGCCACTCCTCCCGAATGTCCTGACCACTGCGCAAGTCATCCTGTTTCACGTTATAGCTACAGATGAGTATTTCTGACCGAACACTGCACGCAAACTCTCAATACGAAGCTCATAAGGAAAACGTGAAGCACGTATTTTTGAAAATTTTATTTTATGCAAAGAAGTGACTGTATGTACGTTTGTAACATCATAAGTAAACTAACGACACATTCCGGCGAGAAATTCGTAACTATTTTTTGTGTCTATAACTGACACCAGCATATATACCTATTCCATAGGCCATTTTACAGAGGCTGCAGCTCTTTTAGTCCAATGTAGGACGAGCGAAAAATTACTTCTTTGTCTATGTACGAGCGGTTCTTATTTGTACATTACGTGAGGTATAAATTTGATGCAGTAGAATCGTCCTGAAGGCTGTCTGAAGTTCTCTAAACTTCCTCGATCGTGTTTCGCGGTAAGATCTTTTTACCTCTTAGATTTCCATTTAAGTCAACTGAGAGTATCCGTAACACTATCGTACTGGGAGATCGAGATATAATGAATCTAGCAGCACATCTCTGAAATGCTTCGATTTCATCCTTATTCCGATCTGGTAGTAATTCCAAACACACAAACAGTACTCAAAAATAGGTCGAGCGAGCGTTCTGTACGGCATCTCTTTTACAGGTACATTAAACTTCCCAGACCTTTTCCAATAAGCCGTAGTCGACCATTCGACTTCCTTAGGACTTGCCTTATGTGTTCGTTCCATTTCGTATCATAATTCACAACGTTACGTCTAGATATTTAATCGCAGTGACAGACTAAAGCAGTACGTCAGTAATATAGTATTCGAACATAATAGTCTTTCTCCTACCAGTGTGCATTAATTTACGTTTTTCCATTTTTTAAAGCCAGCTGTCACATTCTAAGTTCGCTGTATCGCCCTACAGTCTGGAAGGATTGTAATTTTATCGAACAGAAATACACTTCAATGAATGTGTCCCTGCACACTAGTGCCACTTCCAGGAATGTTTTCAATAAGAAACATTAGCACGTTAGGAGTAGTAGCAGTTTTATGAGAAATACTTAAAAATCAGCATCCTCAGTAGCGGTTTCATTTCATTTCGTCTGGCAACCACTCTTCTGTTGTTGCATAAAAATTGGCTTTGTCCAAGTCTATGTAGATTGCACCTCGTGTTTACAACGAAATTAAGATAATATGAGATTATAGATATGAGATTAAGTCACTAGCGTGCATTGACTGGAGAGCTGCTTACAAAGTTATTTTTTTCCTTTATTGTAGCAGGCACATTATTCGAAACTTGTTACTGAGGGGCTATCATTAAACAGCAGTATACCCGGCGTTTTGTTCCAAACTGTGCACGAACTTGTGCCACTCTTCGTTCTCTGGTCATTTTACGAACCGCCAACGTTACGAAGGCAAAACTGGCGAACAGCCGGACACTTTGATCAGTATATCTGTCAAATATGCTCTTTTGGTACTGTCTTCTTACTTTTAATCTTCCGTAATACCTCATCTAGTGGATAAACGGGTGTGATAGTTGTAGTAGTACGCATCTGAAAGAGGAAATTCCAGAAACCAAAGAGATTTTGTCTCACGGCCACTGGTTTGTTTATTTTACGTCAGCCAGGGCCCTAAAGAAAGAAGACGGGGAAGGAAATGGCTGTGTCCTTCACAACCGACCACCCCGGCATTCGCGTTCAGCGACTTACGACAGTCGTGGTGATCTTTATTCTGGATGGCTGGACGGATGTTGTTGTTGTTGTTGTTGTGGTGGTCTTCATTCCTGAGACTGGTTTGATGCAGCTCTCCATGCTACTCTATCCTGTGCAAGCTTCTTCATCTCCCAGTACCTACTGCAGCCTACATCCTTCTGAATCTGCTTAGTGTATTTATCTCTTGGTCTCCCTCTACGATTTTTACCCTCCACGCTGCCCTCCAATACTAAATTGGTAATCCATTGATGCCTCAGAACATGTCCTACAAACCGATCCCTTCTTCTAGTCAAGTTGTGCCACAAACTCCTCTTCTCCCCAATTCTATTCAGTACCTCCTCATTAGTTATGTGATCTACCCATTTAATCTTCAGCATTCTTCGGTAGCACCACATTTCGAAAGCTTCTATTCTCTTCTTGTCTAAACTATTTATCGTCCATGTTTCACTTCCATACATCCGTAATTCTCCCGAGCATGAGTCTAGTGCAGAGCTCGTCAAATTGCGGCCCGAATTAAGTATTCGTGGTGCCCGCGGTTCTCAGCCGTGGTTTGTAATTATATGCGTATAGCAACAATCAATCGAATCTGAAAACATCAGGTAACTTTAGAGCTTCTGAAGGATGTTGTTTTCCTGCTCAGTAACACACAAAGATACTAACAAAGACCGTAGTATTTTAAGATGTGCTTTTTTTAATTCACTTTGGTGAATTATGCCTTAAGGTAATTAAAGTTCGCCGCTTATCTCAGGAGCAGAGTGGTCTATAGTGCGACCACTACTGCGTTAGAAGATGCGAGAGGGTGAATATTTTATTGTCTCTCTTCCGGAACAGAACTTACCCGTGTGCGCCAGTTATAGTCTCACAACTGTGGGGCCGCTGAGGGTGGCAGCAATCTAAAACAGAGCAGTAGACACGAAGTGTTCTGAACGGTGCTGACTTTTAAGGGGCTCCGGAAAGGCTCAAAATCATGAAAAGTTCAATTTTTACTCTTTTGCGTTTTCTGAATCTGCAGACTATTACCTTTTAATAGATATATAATTTATTCAATTCCGAAGACTACAACTATTTTTAAATTTTTTTTGAAATGTGTTCTGCATGGGCGTGACCCACTGTGGCGCTGTTAAACTGCTGTCAAATGGTGTTATTATTAACGTCCGTGTTCATCAGGTACATTTTAGTGATGTGAGATAAAGTATGTGTTGTGGCTAACCTGTGATGGTTCAATATATATCGCTGGTGTGATTGTCGATTGCTTAATGTTTATTTACCCTGTCGTTATCTCGAAAATATTCGTAATTAATTCTGTTTCTTGAGTCTCTGTTTTGTTGAAGTATAATAATCAGTAAAAGTAAAGTTATTAGAAATCCTCTGAAGGCTTTTAAGAAAAGGAGAAATGTTGGAAAGCCGAAGGTATGTGTTATTACTGTAAACAATAAAGACGATAACCAAGTGAGTGAACCTAACCTCTCAAGTACACCTGCCCATAGCAGTCAAAGTAGGAAAGAAAATACTTAACAGAAGAAGCTTGGTTCAATGAGTGAAAACTATGAATGTTTTATGGGCGAATCGGATGTGAATGAAATATTTGATATGTCGGTTCTCAAAGGAATTTTTTCAAACTGTGTAAGATGTATTCATTGTAGTGAAGTTGGTCTGGAACTCTCCATAATAAAGCACGTAGGACTTGCTAGTGAAATACAACTGAAATTTGATAAGTGTTCATACATAACCACCTTTTGGAACAGTGTTGCAGTTACTGCAACTGAAGAAAATGGTAGCAAAATCTACGAACACAACAACGAGCAATGCTTGCTTTAGACAAGGAACGCCTTCGGGCTGCAGACGGCTGTAAAGAGTCTAGAAATACAAGAAAGAGTAAACAGGAGGAGGAACAAGAGGAAGCTGGAGGAGGAGTTTGCAGAGGATGAAGATAATCCATCCTATGGACCTGGAATGCACTAAAATGTTAATCCAATCTTTGTCGCTCGATTCCCAAAACTTTTATTTTCTCATACTAATTACATGTTTTCTAAGGATCTTCCAAACATATGTGTTTCAAACTTTCAGTAAATGTTACACAGTACCTTCTGCATAATTTAACACAGCCTTTTTCCAAAAAACTGTATATTTTTGAATATATAAACAAAAAATTGCAAAAAACTGTTGTGAATTTTCATTACAATTGAAAAAGAATCATCTTTAATAATTGAACTAAAATTTTGTAAAATCCCTGTGTTAAGCTGTAGCCCATATTCCAATAAATAATCTGTAAAAAGTTCAACTTCCTACCTCAAATACTTTGTGAGGAAAGATGTAATTTATAAGCGTTATTTTAACATTGCAAGTATAGGGCGTTCCGGAGCCCCTTAACGATTTGTACTTCGGGGTCGGCGTCCAACTTACTGCATCCTTACTATAGCTACTCTATTTGGAGCTCATAACGTACTAATTTATGTAGGTTAACAATTAATAATAAGATCGATACACATTGGGCCCGAGGTGACGCTCCACTGTATCAGTATTGGCTATTGAGCGAAAACTTTCGACGACCATTGGTCTAGAGTCTTACAATTGCGCCACCTCGCTCGCTGCTAGTCTTGAAGGTTACTTTCGTGCTGTGGTCGTTCCCTTATATGTGACAGTGTACAGCAATTTAAGCGGAATATTTGAAAACTGTCTCATCTTTTCCTGGAGAGTCTAGTTGTCTCAATTTCGGCCAGTAATCAGAATACTTTGCAACATCTCTAATCAAATATATAACTTTCTTCTCTATATTCACTTCACCCTTTGAAAAAAATTGATCAGCCAGGATTTTTCGCGTTTCATGCAGGACATCTATGTATTCAGTCTGGTGGAAGGAGGAAACAGGATGGAGTATTGCAGAACCTGGACTCAGACTATGTCAAGTGGGAAATCCAACTTGAATACGACACCTGCTATACGTCACGCAACCTGTGATCCCCCTTTGCGTTAATTTACGGTTACTTAGAAGACGACGGTTTATTCGTATCCCTTTGGCAACCTGCATTGTTCTTGCTGGCAAGGGGATCGTGTCTACTTGTCACCAATTTCGCCCAAACTTATGGCATATGCATGGCTTGGACAGAAAAGAAACTGACAGAAGTGAGATCTTTAGATGGCTAAGCGTTTAGAGAAAATAGCGTTTATGGCGTAGGTCAAGGGACATATCGGGCATTTGTGTTAGAGCAGATTCCAAGCAGAGGCTGGCGCAGTGGAGGGAGTACAGAACGGTAATCCAAGGGTCGTAGGGTCCAGTCTATGTTGAAAAGTCTTTTTTTTTTTATTATTACGTTACTTACACTGAAAATGAACCAAAATAATTTTCGGTATACTATATTTATTAAAATTCTCATAAAAGAAAAGAAAATAAATGACAGAGGAAAATGCGATAGGAAATAAATTTCCAGGAACTGATTACAGGGCGTACACGGGAACTTCGTACACGAAATTATACACTTTTATTATTTTGCAGTTGATGATTTACGCGTGCTGTAGTGATATTCATCGTAGAAAAAAGGGATGCAGTAATTTTCTCGATATTGCACAAGCTGTAAAGGTCGCATTTTTACAATTACTTTTTCGTTTTAAAGTTTCTATAGAAAAAACAAACTTGGTTTATATTAATAAAAGGTTCGCTCTCATTGCGCAATCTGCAGTTATCCACGCATGACGTATTATTTCGCCAACTATTGGCGAGGATAGCTGGTAATGTACAATGGAATGTATTTTGATGCATTCTTGAGAAACGAACCGCGAACAGCTGTTGTATGATCCGTTAATAGTACTACCGGTTTTACAATGCTAGAGTTGCATCTTCAGGTACATCTACATAAAGAAAAGCGCACGAGAGATTTAGAAATTGTAAAAGAAATTGGAAATGGCAAGAATCTAGGGAAAAGAAAATTTGTCATATACGATGCATAACCTACAAAAGCAAATCTAAATATAGTAGTCAACTTACTTATTTTCAGACCATTTACATGAAAAACTTAAGCGCATTGGACGTCCCATCATTCGCAGTCAGGTTACATATTCCATTTTTTTGTAATTTTTAAAGTCCACATGTTCTATTGTTCTTTATTTAGATGTTTCTGAAGATGCAATTCTAACGTTGTGCAATCGTCAGCACTATTAAAGGCTTATATGACAGCTTTTTGCTTTTTATTTTTTAAGGATACGTCTCTCTAGCTGCGGATGCCAATATTATAAAGTTTGCTGTTATTTTAATGCAGTCTTCCGGGATATGATTTCTTTTCTTCTACGAGATAAGAGCAGTTTTGAAGCTTTTTGATCATATTCTTTACCTAACGATAACAATAGGCACGCATGGTTGTACTAGCGGAGTGTTTTTGCAGGAAACGATAATCATTTTAATACTGCACGATGGCAGTCCTTCTACATCTTGAAAAAACTAGCCGTATAATTGTAATTTGTCTGTCTTTCGCACAAGTCAGTTAACAGAAGAAATCTGTTCTCCTGCACGTAGGGCTTCTTCACACCAGTTAAAAGAAGTTTCTGTAACGCTGTTTGAAGTTTCCTAGATTTTGACGCAGTTTTGACATTTCTGTTTTTTACTGTGCACTCATTCTCCCGTTTTTGAATCCTCGGTACAAAAGAGCCAATGCTGTCCTGTAGGCGTACTTAGACTGTTGGCAATAATTTTCCAAAAGGGTTGTAGCATATTGCGCTGTATACGAGTGGAGTACTTTGATCACTTTCAGCTTATTTTCCATGTAAGTAATGTAAAAAATTAAGAATAAAAATATAAAAATGTTTCCACACAATACTGCGATTACCGCTCTCCGCCGCTTCAGCCTCCGCCTGGAAACTACGCAAGCCTAACGTTTCCAAAAGCTTGGCCATTTAAATTTCCCACTTCTGTCACTTCCATTTCTGGCCAAGCCCTGCATGTATCATAGCTATGGATGAAATCGGTGATGACGGGCGGGCACGGACTCGTGTCATCTTGTAGAAGTAATTGCGCGCATTGCCTATCGTATAGACCAGTGGTCCGCAGTCGGCACACTACAGCCCAAGAAACCATTTCCTGCGGCCCGCACAACGATCATTGTTCTGATCACGCTATACAGTCATTTGTGTTTTTCGTACAAGAAAGTACACTTCAAAGCATCCCTCCATACGCAATAGTAGCACTGTTCTACTATAAATCTTCTCTTTACCTCCGTTCAAGGGACATCATCATCCTCCGACGACCACAATCATCTGTCATTATCGTACGTGGCTAAATTTTGTCACCCGTAATATATAATTTCAAAAATTCTGAAAATGTGTCCTGCTTCAGTTATTTTTCAGACGGAATTTTGATCTACCATTAGCTCTTATGAAACTGAGCTATTACTATCCAGCCTAATCTAAATTGTGAACTGTTTCATGGTCGACACTTAGTTCCTTCTAGATATCATAGCTGCTAGTTTTCCAGTTTTGATCGACCAGTCTCGTAATTACACAGACTTTTCCAATGATTTGTTGAGAAGATTAAGGTGCTTTGACATTTAAATTTCTTGCATGTTTCGCTCGTATTCAGGATACATAATCCTTTCTTGACTACAGCGTGCTTAGGTAATCCCAGATCGAAATACTGTTTCGTGAATTATGGGGTCACAAAGACGTCTACAGCTTGATATGGATAAAGTATTTCTCCAATTCTTTATATTGCATTCCCTTTTCTTCTTAAACTGCATTAATAATTTTTTCTGTATTTAAATTATACTTTCTGTTTAGCTATAAAAGCCAAAATATTGGTTTATTACTATTTGGTCGAAAACTGACATTTTGAGCCAGGGCTGTGTACAAACTACAAATTGATTCTGTCAAAGAAGAACCAGCAACCAACCACTGTTAATAATGTTATTTATTCACAAAAAACTGAGCCGTTACCAATTTCGAGATGACTGATTACCTTCAGACGGTTGCTCAACTTTAGATTACATTTGTTGTTATTTACATAAGATGTCGACAGTTTTGTTCAAATGGCTCTGAGCACTATGGGACTTAACTTCTGAGGTCATCAGTTCCCTAGAACTTAGAACTACTTAAATCTAACTAACCTAAAGACATCACACACATCCATGCACGAGGCAGGATTCGAACCTGCGACCGTAGCGGTCGCGCGACTCCAGACTGTAGCGCCAAGAACCGCTCGGCCACCCCGGCCTACGACAGTTTTGTTCCCCTAGTGTGAATGTTCCGTCGGGTGGTGGTACCCTACAGAAGAAAAGTGAGAAAGTGTCTATTTAACTGTACCTAATAACGAATGCTTATGAATATGAAACTGCTTTCTGTATTTTTTTACTATTTAGTGAACACAACCAGTCTATATCGCAACATAATTGCGTGGGAATTTCGACATAAGTAACCTAAAAGTAAACAGTCTTACTTTAAAAATTTGTTTACATTGTTTTCATTCGTTATTAGGCATAGTTAACCTTAAATGCACCGTTTCTCACACGGTTTTTTGATGGAAGGCACCACCATCCCAAGAAATTTCGCCACAAGGGGAAAAACAGGTGATAACTGGTGTAAACAACAACAAATGTAATCTAAACGTGAACAACCGCCTGAAGATAAACCTATTGGTTCGAAACTGGTAACTGCGCTATTTGTGTAAATAAATAACATTGTTAACAGTCTCTGTATGCTCTTTTCGTCTTTGCAAGAATCAGCTAGCTTACATATATTGTTTATATTGTTTCTGTTTTTCTTCTTATACAAAACTGCGTTTAAAAACAACATTCAGTATGTTTCCTTGTCCAAATTACCATACGTGTTTCATCATAAGCTAAGTTCTAGCGATGGTACAAGCAAAACAAAAAGTAGTTCGGTTTCATTCTTTATTAAACGCCTTTAAAATATCAAGTAGGAGATCTGTGTGGCCCACAAGAAATTCAGTTCTTGACAGTGCGGCTCGGGGGTAGCAAAAGGTTGCTGCCCCTCCTCAGGACAATTAGCCACCGCTTTCCACGAGATAATCAACGTATTCTTCACGATGATAGATGTTAGTGTAGACTTCAGACACGGTAAAGCTGAAATTCAATGTAGATGTCGAAACCTTATATCCCCAGAAGAGGTGATTTTAAAGGATAGAAATTTCTCAAAAAATCAACTTATCAATTACCTTTTCTCCGCGTCAGCACCGCCAATGTTTTCGTGCTGAAACAGATACGAACAATTTTGATAGATGAAATTATGTTATAAACGTGTTGCTTTCTCCTCATGAAAATTATCCACATTAGATTTAAATGTAAAGTAAGTTATGATACACATTTTTCAACTCATTTCTAACGAAATAATTAGTGGTACATACAACCATGTTTACTACTATTATAAAAACTGTCTATTCTTGCTGGCTGAAATTTCAGGTATGAAATCTACTTACACGCTGTTGAGAGGTGACATCCCTTCTTTCGGTTTTAGTGGAGTGGCAGTGCTAGCACCTCATTGTGAGACCGATTTCTTGACGGACGCCACCGACTAGAGCGGGAGCAAAACTTCCAATGTTGGTAATTTAGCGAATCTAAAACCCCCACACCAGACTATGGTTCCATCATAAAATTTTACTTACAGTCAGTTGCTTGGAAAAATATTTAAATTGTGCAAAAATTATTGATAAAAAGCTCTATCTCGAAACTGATATGATTTCACAAGATAACTTTTATTTGAAGAAATACTACGTGTGTGAATATTTCATTAAAGACCAGAGAAAAGATTTACTGTACTGAGTCGGTAGTTCAAAATTTACGGAACCAATGTCTCCTCTTTATGTTTATACATGTGAAGGATAGGCTATCTATTCTTGCGAATATTAAGTAAATGTAATTAAAGCAATTGTGGGATCCTTAGAAATTCAGAAGGTAATCATGTAAAAAGAATGGGTAGGGAAAACTTTTGATGACGTGAGTATTTTAACAATAGTGCCGTAAGATATCGAAAGCTTGGAATTTTGTTCAAATATGGCACAAAGAAGTTTTAGCCGAAGGCCCCTCCGCGAAATAATTCGTAGCCAAAAAATATTTAACTTCTTGTAAGGAGAACGTCCACCACGGTAGCGGGCATTCAGAGTTTACTTGAAAATACAAGTAACTGATGTTTATTAACATTCACAGAACCTGACGCACTTTAGGTTAGTTAACAACTTTTATGGTAATTGTAAATGGCGCTCCTCCATGTCTGAGGATGTTTATTACTTTGTTTGCAGTGTTATCTGATACTTTGTTGTTTACAGTTTTTACCACAGTGTTATTTATTCTACCGCTAGGCGAATCATTAGTTGTCGTTGCTGCGGCTAAATCAAACGGAAATATAATACAAAGTACGAATGACCTCATTCCTTGCTGGTACTTCTCTGTGCTTGTGTGCATCCTTACACATGCTTCATCCGACTCTAATGACTTTGTCGCCGGGGCGTTAAATTGTAATCTTCCTTCGTTTTACAATACCTCATGAACAAATGCTGTGTATGACATTCAACGTTGCCTTCAACATACACAATTCAACTCAAAATAAAATACTAGTTCGTTGACGTAAATGTTCGCTTTATGAATCCAGTGCAATTCATATTCTCCACACCCAACATCCATCCTCGGCAGAACATCGTAAACTTTAGGAAATACGTATGCTAGTTAGAAAGTGAAGCATACTGATCCACTTTTCCTTCAGCAACTTCGTCGCTATAGCATATACTCCGTTAGTTCATGTAATACGTCGCTTGCGTTTGATCAGCAGTGTTTTGTTAACCTTACTCAGAATTTTCTCTTCTTAATTTCATGTCAATATATCCTTAAACCTAGGTTTGATGAGGACGGGTCATAGCAGGGTTCTTACGTAGTACTGTAGCTTAAAATGCATTTCACGCTTAAGTAAAGCTGTCTGCGACCGGTAGGTTAGTTTCAAATCGCAGTGCTTTGGTAGATAGGTGTATATTACTTTTTGAGGAGGCATTCTGTCACCTTCCTCGACTTGGCTTAACCCAAACATTTATACAGGGACCTACAGTTTAAGGTGGACTTCCCATCGCGAAGTAAGTTAGCCCCTCGGAGTGAAAATCATTGCCAGGGGAGATATAAGTTGTAAGTGGGAAAAAAAAATTCGCAGTTCGATTGACTTTCGAATTATTAATTCGACGCTTCTCCAAAAGTTTTTAAATGAGAATTTTCTTCGTTCTCCCAAGTGTTGGGCGTCTTAGTTTGTTGACGGTCTCATCGAGAAGCTCTCTAGCTTAAATTGGTAGACCTAACAACCTTACGCCGCTGAGGTGGTAGTGCGGCATGGATTTTGGAGCCTTCTTTGAACTCATTCGTTGTAGATGCTTTCTCCAGC
Organism: Schistocerca americana; assembly: GCF_021461395.2. Taxonomy (NCBI): domain Eukaryota; kingdom Metazoa; phylum Arthropoda; class Insecta; order Orthoptera; family Acrididae; genus Schistocerca; species Schistocerca americana. The sequence continues at coordinate 425,897,254 of NC_060130.1, read as the reverse complement.
TGTTTTGGTTATTCTGGAGGTATATAGTGTGCGATGGGTTCAATTCTAAGTTTCTCCATACATCTTCATTACTTCTGTGATCTCATTTGATGTAACCAGCTGTTCATTTCAAGAGTTTCATTTCACAGGCTGTTACCTTTTCGAATATTTTGCCTTCGTTGTCCAGTCTTCGCTACCAGCTCAACACAGGTATTGCTAAGGTTTTATGAAGGCGTACACTTTTGTACTAAATGGTTCAAATGGCTCTGAGCACTATGGGACTCAACTGCTGAGGTCATTAGTCCCCTAGAACTTAGAACTAGTTAAACCTAACTAACCTAAGGACATCACAAACATCCATGCCCGAGGCAGGATTCGAACCTGCGACCGTAGCGGTCTTGCGGTTCCAGACTGCAGCGCCTTTAACCGCACGGCCACTTCGGCCGGCTTTTTGTACTACGAACGGATTCATTGCATTATTATTATGATCCCGATTTTAAACTGGTATGTATATATTTATCAATAAGCGGTTATACGTGCCCAATGCACAAGCTTGGTGAGTTTCATTTAGTCATCTATAACCGACTATTTGAGTCTCCCTACTTTCATTCTTTTGTATTAAGTAGTATTTTTGCAATATACAAACTATCTTCTTTATATTGACCACCACAAGTTTTTATGACTTAATTCGAAGTTTTACTATAGCAAGAATAATAAATAGTCAACTAAATTATTTAAATATAATGAACGCTTAGAAAACAATTATCACGGAAAAATTATTAAAATGTTGATAAAAGTGGGCGTTACTCCTAAAAAAGGTATGAAAGACATTTTAAAAGTTTTATTAAAAAGATACGCATTATACTTGGTCCTTTTAAAAGTTATTCAGTCTCTTAGGCATTTAGTTATGGGAAAAGACTTTTGATAGCAAAACATTTCAGTGGGTTTTCAGATACTGACTAACGTTTTATTGGGGACTTAAATTTTATGAATTTAAATTACAGTTATAAAAGACGAAAAACGGTAGAGGTGTTTATTGAAACAATTATACAGAAGATGATTACAGAATATGCCATATTTTTGAAGTATTTCGAGTCTCAAGTGTAAAAAGGTAATTATATAAGCTGCACTCGAGTATTAAATTGTAGTTATGTTTTGCAGACTTTATTGACTTAGGGAACTTCCCAAAAGTGCTCGTCATCATCTAGTATTTGATGAAATACTATTGTGAGGGTCCTGGTGCCGCAATGCGAGCTACCTGGCGGTAAACAAAAATACCGAACTAGGGTTCTTCTCTTATCTACACAGCAACATATGATAGAGAAAGTTAAATGTAACACTTAGCCAACTACTTTGGCGTAGTAGCAATTGGACAGCAGACACTTCTGCTCTCCATCCGACGAACGATTCATCGCAAAAATGTCACATGCTCACCTGCCACTATATACTGCAAAGATTTTTGGATTTTAACTGAGACACTGGAGCGCAGTCCGCTAACAATGGATTATACGCTGCCACCTGGGCTTATTACCCGATCAAATGCTGATGATGGGAACGTCTCAACATTTAGGAGTAGAACCGATTGCTGTCTGCAGAGTTACGTCACACTAGCAGAGCTGGCGACCAAGGCCACTTAAGTGGGTAACGTGCCGTTAGATGTTGGAGATAGTCTTCTGTCTACCAGTTAATCTACAGTACGCGTAATTGTGGTCTCTGGAACGGCGTCTGATGTACGAGGGTTATTCCAAAAGTAAGGTCCGATTGATTGCCAAATTGAAACCACAGTGAACATCAGAAATGTTTTACTTGTAACAATTAGCTACACCTTTCAGCTACTTCTCTACGTAGTCGCCGTTCTGACTTAGACTTTTGTCAAAGCGTTGTACCAACTTTTCAATAGCCTCATCATAGAAGGCAGCCGCCAGTGCTTTCCGCCAATTCTCCGCGCTGGCCTACACCTCGTTGTCTGTGTCAAAATGTTGTCTTCAAAGACAGCGGTTCATGTGACCAGAGATGAAACTCAGGGGGAGACAATCGCGGACTGTATCGTGGGTAATCTAACATTTCCATTTGAAAACGATGCAGGAGCATCTTCATTGCCCCTGCAGAATGCGGCTGAGAATTGTCGTGAAGACGAAACAGCACGACAGTTATGTAATGTTGGCTGCATAGCTTCAGGCGAAATTTCTCACCAGGCCCTCGTACTTGGCGGCAGACACTATTTTCTAGACATCTTTACGCACTCACTGCGAGCTCAGAAATGAGAAGAGCAACGTGATGCTAACTGGGGTTATACTAGAGACACTACCCAACACATCTGTGCAAAGCTTTATCGGATTTTCATAGTCGTTTCCATTTCGCGACCGATCGGACCTTACTTTTGGAATAACCCTCGTAGTTTACCCGTGGGGAAAGGTGCTGAAATACCAGCGACGTAAACGCTTACGATGTTCTTCACGATGCAACACAATACGAGGCTACAATCAGCTGCTAGTATGGACTGATAGCTTTAAGATTAAATTTCATATCTAAAGGTCCGTTGTTCGATCCTTGACTGGTCCTAAGCTCTTTTCCGTGTAAAGTGACGTTCACATTTGTCATTATCTTTTGTGTATATGAAAAAAATATCTACCTACAACGTGGTTCTACTTTAAACTACAGGTTGAAGCACATAATGAAATATTCAACGCTCACGGTAGGAGTGAACATTTTTGTATTTTTATCCGGAAAATGATCATTATTTACTACTACTACTACTACTACTACTACTACTATTATTATTTCCTTCTTGTCTCAGACGTTATGACTGGTTAAAAATGGGAGGTGACGCGGACCTTGATCAAGCGTGACTTCCTTTTAACTGTATGGTATATGTTACATTGCATTTAGGAACTTTCGGGTAATTGAACTAGTGTCAATAATTACAGATTTCTGTAGTTGTATATATAAGTTTGGATGTAGCTGTATTGCATTGATGTACTGGTGGATATTGTGTGGTATGACTCCTGTAGTTGATAGTATAATTGGTATGATGTCAACTTTATCCTGATGCCACACGTCTTAGACTTCCTCAGCCAGTTGGATGTATTTTTCAATTTTTTCTCCTGTTTTCTTTTGTATATTTGTTGTATTGGGTATGGATATTTCAATTAGTTGCGTTAATTTCTTCTTTTTATTGGTGAGTATGACGTCAGGTTTGTTATGTGGTGTTGTTTTATCTGTTATAAAGGTTCTGTTCCAGTATAATTTGTATTCATCATTCTCTAGTACATTTTGTGGTGCATACTTGTATGTGGGAACATGTTGTTTTATAAGTCTATGTTGTAAGGCAAGACGTTGATGTATTATTTTTGCTACATTGTCATGTCTTCTGGGGTATTCTGTATTTGCTAATACTGTACATCCGCTTGTGATGTGATCTACTGTTTCTACTTGTTGTTTGCAAAGTCTGCATTTATCTGTTGCGGTATTGGGATCTTTAATAATATGCTTGCTGTAATATCTGGTGTTTATTGTTTGATCCTGTATTGCAATCATGAATCCTTCTGTGTCACTGTATATATTGCCTTTTCTTAGCCATGTGTTGGATGCGTCTTGATCGATGTGTGGCTGTGTTAGATGATACGGGTGCTTGCCATGTAGTGTTTTCTTTTTCCAATTTACTTTCTTCGTATCTGTTGATGTTATGTGATTTAAAGGGTTGTAGAAGTGGTTATGAAATTGCACTGGTGTAGCCGATGTATTTATATGAGTGATTGCTTTGTGTATTTTGCTAGTTTCTGCTCGTTCTATAAAGAATTTTCTTAAATTGTCTACCTGTCCATAATGTAGGCTTTTTATGTCGATAAATCCCTTTCCTCCTTCCTTTCTGCTTAATGTGAATCTTTCAGTTGCTGAATGTATGTGATGTATTCTATATTTGTGGCATTGTGATCGTGTAAGTGTACTGAGTGTTTCTAGGTCTGTGTTACTCCATTTCACTACTCCAAATGAGTAGGTCAATATTGGTATAGCATAAGTATTTATAGCTTTTGTCTTGTTTCTTGCTGTCAATTCTGTTTCCAATATTTTTGTTAGTCTTTGTCTATATTTTCATTTAGTTCTCCTTTAATATTTGTATTATCTATTCCTATTTTTTGTCTGTATCCTAGATATTTATAGGTATCTGTTTTTTCCATCGCTTCTATGCAGTCGCTGTGGTTATCCAATGTGTAATCTTCCTGTTTAGTGTGTTTTCCCTTGACTATGCTATTTTTCTTACATTTGTCTGTTCCAAAAGCCATATTTATATCATTGCTGAATATGTCTGTTATTTTTAGTAATTGGTTGAGTTGTTGATTTGTTGCTGCCAGTAGTTTTAGATCATCCATGTACAGCAAATGTGTGATTTTGTGTGGGTATGTTCCAGTAATATTGTATCCATAATTTGTATTATTCAGCATGGTGGATAGTGGGTTCAGAGCAAGGCAGAACCAGAAAGGACTTAATGAGTCTCCTTGGTATATTCCACGCTTAATCTGTATTGGCTGTGATGTGCTATTAATTGAATTTGTTTGGATATTAAGTATGCTTTTCTAATTTTTCATTACTATGTTTAGGAACTGTATCAATTTAGGATCTACTTTGTATATTTCCAATATTTGTAGTAACCATGAGTGGGGTACACTATCAAAAGCTTTTTGGTAATCAATGTATTCGTAGTGTAGCGACCTTTGTTTAGTTTTAGCTTGATGTGTCACCTCTGCCTCTATTATCAGTTGCTCTTTACATCCTCGTGCTCCTTTGCAACATCCTTTTTGTTCTTCATTTATAATTTTGTTCTGTGTTGTATGTGTCATTAATTTCTGTGTAATGACTGAAGTTAATATTTTGTATATTGTTGGTAGGCAAGTTATGGGGCAATATTTAGCTGGGTTTGCTGTGTCTGCTCGATCTTTAGGTTTCAGATAAGTTATTCTATGTGTAAGTGTATCAGGGAATGTGTATGGGTCTGCAATGTGACTGTTAAATAATTTAGTTTCATGTGAATGTGTTGAGGTGAACTTCTTTAGGCAGAAATTTGCTATTTTATCTTTTCCAGGGGCTTTCCAATTGTGAGTAGAATTAATTGCTCGGGTGACTTCATGTTGCAAAATTATCACTTCAGGCATTTGTGGTATCATCTTGTATGTGTCTGTTTCTGCTTGTATCCACCGTGCATGCCTGTTATGTTGTACCGGGTTTGATCATATGTTGCTCCAGAAGTGTTCCATGTCTGTTATGTTTGGTGGATTGTTTATTTCAATGTGTGTGTTATCTATTGTCTGGTAAAATTTCTTTTGGTTTGTGTTGAATGTTTGGTTTTGTTTCCTTCAATTTTCACTTTTTTGTATCTTCTAAGTCGTTTGGCCAATGCTTGTAATTTGAGCTTCTTTTCATCCAATTGCTCTATCGCTTCTTGTTGTGAGATTTTACCTAACCTTTTTCTTTTTTTTTCTGACATTTCATTTCTTATAAATTGTGTTAGCTGTCCGATGTCTTCTCAGTTTTTCTTTTCTGATCTGTAGCCTGTGTTGCCATGCTGGTTTTGTGGGTTTCTTCTGCGTGTTGGTTGGTTCTGATCTCTGCCTAGTGTGTATATTTAGTGTAGTGAGTTCTCCTATATAAACAAGTAGTTGTAACTATTCCATAGTTGTGTTTTCATTTATTTTGTTGTGTATGATTGTGTTGATAGTTGTTATTGTTGTTTCGACTTGTGGGTTATTTGGCGGTCTATGCAAGAATAGTCTAATGTCTGTATGTGTGTCTTTGTATTCTATGTATGTCAGCTGAAATTTTTCTTCTATATCTAACATGTGAGTCACTTCGTGTTCTGTTTGCGCTTGTTCTGGTGGCTGTATTAAGATTTCGTTTTCCTCTGATTGTTTAATTGATGCGTGTTGTTGTTCGTTTGTTTGCTCTGGGATGTTTGAGTCTATTACTGTATTTTCTTATTCTTCTGATTGCACATAGTTTTGTTCCAGTATTTGTTGTACTTGTTGTTTGATGTTTTCTAATTCTGACTGGGGTATCCTGTTATTTTTGATTATTACACGGATCTGATCAGCTAGTCGTTTTTCTGTTAAAAATTTTAATTCTGGGTATCTGGTAATAAATGTTGTGTATACTTGCGATCGGTATCCATTGTATTGGTTCCTAGGTTTGTTGCTTGGTAATAACAGAACACGAGGTGTCGATTAACTTCATCTGACCATCTCATCCTCTGTCTTTGTTTTCCTTCTAGGGTGGTTGCAGGAAGCATATCCTACAAAACACCTCTGTTTGGATTTAAATCATTTTCCAGTTGGCTAGCAGTGTCGTTACCATTGTGGGCGGGCATAGGGTTCAAGCGTCGTCCCCGACCATGACGGCGCTTGTCCGAGGCTTCTTTAGATCTGTCCTGAACCAACTAATCACACTAAAAGGGGGGTTAGACCTATTAGTGGTTTGTTCTTTTCGTCGCCTTTTACGACTGGCAGAACATACCGGAGGCCTATTCTTTTCCCGGGCCTCCACGGGTTCAATTATTATTATTATTATTATTATTAATTTAAACGACGGTTTGTGTTTATACTTATTTTAAAGACAATATACAATACCGGTGAACGACTATTATTCCAACACCAGTAGATATATGTACTGTGTTGTCACAGACTCCTATTCAAGAATTAGATCCATAAAAATGTGACGAACGATTAAATTACCTTCTGAGATTAAGAAACAATAGGAGAAGCACGAAAAATTACTAATGTCATGGCCTCGTATGCCGCGAGCCTCTATGGGAGAAGCTATACTATTCTTCCAACTGCAATTGTGAGCCAGTTACATCTCTGCCTGTGTGAGCGAACTGAGAGATGGGACAGGTGAGCTGAATCTATAGTGTGAACCTGTACTTGGTACATAAGTAAACCGATTGTTTTAAAGACGTGTATGCTCTTTCTTGTGCTGTGTTGTTGGAGGCACAGTTATATCGAGGTCTTTTTGTTTGTTCGTAAGTTAGGAAATATAGCACAGAAATCTTATAAGACGAGATTTTTGAGAAAGGTGTGCTTGGTTCTTAATAATCGTAAGTGAAGCAATCATTGCCGTGTACGTTATTTTGAGGAAACTTTTTTCAGGTCACCATTATTATGTTTTCTGAAGGCTAATTTCCTTTCACTTAAAGGCTGTACCTTCACGAAATTCCTCTAAAGTGTATTGAAGTATCACACAATGCTTGAGAAACTGAAGTAGTTTATGAATAGCAGATTCTTGGGTTCTGTGATCGCAAAACATTGACCAATATACTAGACAAGACATTAACGGTCAATGTCTTCCGCAGAAAAGGCGTTGCCACCGTTGACGCGTTGGAAAGCGAAGTCTCAGTTAACGACGTGTGGTATTAAGTAAGCTATGCTAGACAAAGCGTAACAAGACTCGATTAATGTGTGTCAAAAAAGCAAAGGCCCTATTAATGACTAGAAGAGCTAGTCCTCAGACCACAGAAAGATACGGGTGTGACATCTCCAATAGGATAACACCCAATCAAGTACTAATGTACTTAAACCAGCCTTCGGCTTTGCTCAGCTAGTTATCTCCTTGCAGTAGTGGGACTAATGTACACTTGCACACTGCAAACCGGGACCCGTTTCCTCCACCGTTCAGAGCATTTATGCATGACTTTCTCAGGGAGCCTACTTCAGTATTTTTAAATGTCGTGATTACCCATGTGGATTTCGGGTGTTCGTTTTATTACTGATTTTCAGTATCACAACGGTGGATACATGATATCATTGGCATCATGGCTCACATTTGGAGGGCCATTTCATGAAATTGTATGTGTTGTCTCCTACACAGTGACCTGTACAGTCGTACAGTCCTGTGGTAAACGATGGATGAAGCAAAACAGACAGCAAACAAGATGTCGAAAAAACAGCAGAAAACACGAAAAACATGAAGAGGGCTCATGAAAAAATGCTGCAGAAAACAGAGCGCGTGAACACACACACACACACACACACACACACACACACACACACACACACACGTGTGACGTACCCAAGAATAATGAATCTCAGTTATATAACTGAGTGAAGCAGGAAAAAAATTGTTAGAGAAAGGCCTTAAATATAACATTAACATCAACGAAGTAATACATGTAAGCATTAGAAACATAGTCCGCGGCTCGTGGTCGTGCGGTAGCGTTCTCGCTTCCCACGCCCGGGTTCCCGGGTTCGATTCCCGGCGGGGTCAGGGATTTTCTCTGCCACGTGATGACTGGGTGTTGTGTGATGTCCTTAGGTTAGTTAGGTTTAAGTAGTTCTAAGTTCTAGGGGACTGATGACCATAGATGTTAAGTCCCATAGTGCTCAGAGCCATTTGAACCATTTTTTTAGAAATATATAATAAAAGCAAAACATATTGTAACACAATAGGGAAAACTAAAACAATGACGTAAGTGCAATACTGAGCAGAAAACTGATTGCAGAACAAGTGAATGATTTCAGCAAGAAGGAAAAAGCACAGAAATAAAAGAAAGAGTAACAAAGAAGCACTATCAATTAAAGCAATAAAAATTGGAGGAAAGATAGAGGGCAATAGATGTAAAATTCTAAAAAAGTAACACTTTAGTATTCATGGATAAACAGGAATACACGACGACAAGAAAACACTTTTTACAAACACGTAATGTTGAAGAACTAAAATCTATCCAAGTACTGGATTCTAAATGGAACAAAGTACATTAAAAATCGGCAAAAACTTACAAAAACGTAAAAGAACTTAGTACAAAAGTGCAACAAAATCCATCAAGATCAATGAGCTGAACCCAGTCCAAAATGCATAAAGACAATATCCCCATAAGACTAGTTGTCAGTTTGAAGAGTACGTCCACACACCATAATGCAGAGTTTGTACAGCAGTACAATAAGTGACAAGGTAGAGAGCAACAGAAATATAAAAAACTCCTTAGAATTAACTCAAAAAACAAAAAACCACAGCTACTGAGGAACGACATTCTTTGATGTGTGTGAGAGGTACATTTCAATCCCAGTTTGGGACACAGTACACAGGAAACCCATAAATTCCAAATGTCACCAGAGAACAACTGACGCAAATCGTGAAAGTAATCACAGAGCAGAACTACTTTCAATTTAAAAATTCATTCTATTTATGAAGGAAGGGATCTTAAAGGCGAGCACACTCTCATATCGTAATGAATCACACTGAAGAAAAAAAATTCGAAAAAAATAGAAACAAAAAAATATTGGCACCTATGTATAAACAATATCATACAGCTCATACATGAATCACTAGAACACGGAAACAACTTACACGCACAGATAAATAGCTTACAGCACAACATTAAATTCTCTATGGAAATGAAAACAGAAGAAATAAATAATATTCAACATAGACCTCAGAGTCACAGAATCAAAAACAGACTCAACTCCAACATTCGCAGAAAAGAAATAACTACAGATTCAAGCTATCCAGTTTCTCCAAAACTGACAGCCTTTGGGCACATGGTATACAGACAATGCAGAATACCTCAAGACACAGTAAACATCATCAACAACGTAGTGTCAAACAATGCATACAACAGGAAAAATACTACAAACAGAAGATATCAGTCTAGATATACTAACACGTAACAGGAGCACACAGTGCACACTCACAATGGAAAACACATCCCATAGCACGAACAGAAAATGGCACACCATAAAATAGTACAACCAAATTACGCCAAAAATTATCATCATCTTCAAAAATGTAGACTTAACCTATACTTCAAGAGACATAACGCAATACAAAAGAAATTAAAAACAGTAACTGAAGAGAAAAGTAAAAAACAGTCCAGGAGTATATGAATTACAGCAGAATAGTCAGAACTCCAAATATTTTTCAAGATTACAAGAAATTTTAATATCAGATACAAAGAAAACAGAGACACTGAAGAGTGAAGCTACACGCTCCCTATATGCCGAACAGGTAACAGAAGAAAATCGCTGCCACGTTGGTACGAAAACAGACACATCAATCTGGTGTCATAAACAAACAGTAAAAGGCATGCACACACTTCAGAAAGTGTGTTTCATACGAATGAACATAAAGAAAAATTAAAATATTTTCAACGATCAAAGGCTAAATAGCAGAAAGACAATACTCAATGTATGTCACACTCTCATTCACTGCAAGGTCACGTACAGTGGACCAAGGCTATGCCCAGTGAGATGCCTACAGTCAATTGGAAACTTACACCATGTCCATCTAGTGCCTATACAGGAGCCAGTGGGTATACCAAAAGAATGAGACACAAAAGTAAGTGATAGATCACAGTTCCATAATCGTAAATAGTAAGACAACTTATATGTACTCTCATGAAACTCCGACTTATAACAAAATATGTGTAATTAAAATGGTCTTTTATATTACGAACCACTGATAATACATAATACAAAGAGATGAAACACGTTTGGTCGAAAACAAAAATTCAGTTGCTAATGACGGATAATATTTATTCTTATCTACATGATAAACATAATTAAAATTATGAGGATGTTTGTGTGTTTACAGGAACCATAAGTCCAGAACTCCATTTAATCAAAAGCCTCTCAGCAGCCAGCTGCAACTTACTGATATTGGTCGCAATAGAGTTCAAAGTGCGATCATCGCTTTCAACTGGATCCCATATAGGAGTAGGCTAAAATGACCTCGTGGGCCTAAAATCACTTTCATGTTCATGGGTTTTTCAACATACCACTGTGTGCAGGGGAGGATCCAAGGAAGGAGTCATAGGGATCGTGACATTTTTACCTGAAAGCGTTTATATTTTTGAGTGTATCAGTTTCCAAGGTTATTAGATTATTTTTAGAAACGAAAGAAATATGAAAAGTTTAAAAATAGCAAGTAATTCTAGAAAGTTACTAGCTATGTGTAACACAGAGCACTTTTGAGTTGCTCTTTTTGCCTACATGGATAGAGCTGTCTGCAGGGAGCAGTGCGCCCATTTGCAGGCTGGCTGACAACAGAAGATCTGGCAGAACCTGCAAAACACCGCAAGTTGAGTAAGGCAAGACAGAAAGGGAAGGAGAACTTAACAGGAACACTGACATTCCTGACAGTAGGAGGGAACAACTGAAACACGCGGCATTCCTCTCATTTACACAGCCACAGCTTTCATACCACTCTTAATAATCGTATGCTAAGTGAAATACCGATATTTGTGACTACACACTTCGATTGGCGGATGCCCTTCCTGTCATAAAACCCCTCCCTACCCCGCTCCTCCCTGCCAGGGTGGAATTGTGTACTCCCGTCTGCCAGCGTCTTGTGTTATCCCATTTAAAGCATTAGAACGTGTTCTAAATGTTTGGCAATTGTGTAACTGAGGCGGCGCGGAGGTGCTAACACGTGCGACTATCCGGGTGAGTCTAAATAATAACATTCAACACAAACCAAAAGAAATTTTACCAGACAATAGATAACACACACATTAAGATAGACAATCCACCAAACATAACAGACATGGAACACTTCTGGAGCAACATATGGTCAAACCCGGTACAACATAACAGGCATGCACAGTGGATACAAGCAGAAACAGATACATACAAGATGATACCACAAATGCCTGAAGTGATAATTTTGCAACATGAAGTCACCCAAGCAATTATTTCTAGTCACAATTGGAAAAAAAATTGCAAATTTCTGGCTAAAGAAGTTCACCTCAACACATTCACATCTAACTAAATTATTTAACAGTCACATTGCAGGCCCATACACATTCCCTGATACACTTACACATGGTATAACTTATCTGAAACCTAAAGATCAAGCAGACACAGCAAACCCAGCTAAATATTGTCCCATAACATGCCTACCAACAATTTACAAAATATTAACTTCAGTCATTACATAGAAATTAATGACACATACAACACAGAACAAAATTATAAATGAACAAAAGGGCTGTTGCAAAGTAGCACGAGGATGTAAAGAGCAACTGATAATAGATGCAGAGGTGACATATCAAGCTAAAACCAAACGAAGGTCGCTACACTACGCATACATTGATTACCAAAAAGCTTTTGATAGTGTACCCCACTCATTGTTACTACAAATATTGGAAATAAACAAAGTAGATCCTAAATTGATACAGTTCCTAAACATAGTAATGATAAATTGGAAAACCACACTTAATATCAAAAAAAATTCTAATAATATCCCATCAGAGCCAATTCAGATTAAGCGTGGAATATACCAAGGAGACTCATTAAGTCCTTTCTGGTTCTGCCTTGCTCTGAACCCACTATCCAACATGCTGAATAATACAAATTATGGACACAATATTACTGGAACATACCCACACAAAATCACACATTTGCTATACATGGATGATCTAAAACTATTGGCAGCAACAAATCAACAACTCAACCAATTACTAAAGATAACAGAAGTATTCAGCAATGATATAAACATAGCTTTTGGAACAGACAAATGTAAGAAAAATAGCATAGTCAAGGGAAAACACACTAAACAGGAAGATTACATATTGGATAACCACAGCGACTGCATAGAAGCGATGGAAAAAACAGATGCCTATAAATATCTAGGATACAGACAAAAAATAGGAATAGATAATACAAATATTAAAGAAGAACTAAAAGAAAAATATAGACAAAGACTAACAAAAATACTGAAAACAGAACTGACAGCAAGAAACAAGACAAAAGCTATAAATACTTATGCTATACCAATATTGACCTACTCATTTGTAGTAGTGAAATGGAGTAACACAGACCTAGAAGCACTCAATACACTTACTCGATCACAATGCCACAAACATAGAATACATCACATACATTCAGCAACTGAAAGATTCACATTAAGCAGAAAGGAAGGAGGAAAGGGATTTATCGACATAAAAAGCCTACATTATGGACAGGTAGACAATTTAAGAAAATTCTTTATAGAACGAGCAGAAACTAGCAAAATACACAAAGCAATCACTCATATAAATACATCGGCTACACCACTTCAATTTCATAACCACTTCTACAACCCTTTAAATCACATAAAATCAACTGATACGAAGAAAGTAAATTGGAAAAAGAAAACACTACATGGCAAGCACCCGTATCATCTAACACAGCCACACATAGATCAAGACGCATCCAACACATCGCTAAGAAAAGGCAATATATACAGTGAGACGGAAGGATTCATGATTGCAATACAGGATCAAACAATAAACACCAGATATTACAGTAAGCATATTATTAAAGATCCCAATACCACAACAGATAAATGCAGACTTTGCAAACAACAAATAGAAACAGTAGATCACATCACAAGCGGGTGAACAATACTAGCAAATACAGAATACCCCAGACGACACGACAATGTAGCAAAAATAATACATCAACGTCTTGCCTTACAACATAAACTAATAAAACAACACGTTCCCACATACAAGTATGCACCACAAAATGTACTGGAGAATGATGAATACAAATTATACTGTAGCAGAACCATTATAACAGATAAAACAACACCACATAACAAACCTGACGTCATACTCACCAATAAAAAGAAGAAATTAACACAACTAATCGAAATATCCATACCCAATACAACAAATATACAAAAGAAAACAGGAGAAAAAATTGAAAAATACATCCAACTGGCTGAGGAAGTCAAGGACATGTGGCATCAGGATAAAGGTGACATTATACCAATTATACTATCAACTACAGGAGTCATACCACACAATATCCACCAGTACATCAATGCAACACAGTTACATCCAAACCTATATATACAACTACAGAAATCCGTAATTATTCATACATGTTCAATTACCCGAAAGTTCCTAAATGCAATATAACATATACCGTACAGTTAAAAGGAAGTGACGCTTGATCAAGGTCCGCGTCACTTTCCATTTTTGCCAGACATAACGTCTGAGAAAAGAAAGAAAGAATAATAATAAGTTGGATCATAGGTTTGTAGCGTTTATGGTTTGCATGTTGGTATTCCGGTTGCAATGGATGCATTTGTAGACTGTCATTTCTTATTTGTAGTTCGCCGTTGCTATTTGAGTTTATATATTCTCATTTTGTCATTTGAGGATAGCGAGTGGCGTTGTGGACGCTAGAAAAACGGGGTGGCAAGTAAAGAAATCGGAACAATTCCGACATATTATTTTGTTTCAGTTCAGTAGAGGGACGACAGCGGATGCAACCAGAAAGCAAGAAAATAGCATTCTCGTTTTAATCCGTAATGACCCACCTCAGTGTGCCCGAGAAGTTGCAAATGTGATGAACTGTGATCATTCCATCGTCGTGCGACATTTACATGCACTTGGGAACGTTCAAAAATCGGGTGTATGGGTACCGCATCCTCCAAGACCAAAGTCACAAAGATCAATGGGTGGCCGCATGTGCATCTCTGCTTGCTCTTTATCACTTGGCTTGTGAGCAACACCGACCATTCCTATCCTGTATCGTTACTCTCGACGAGAAATTGTGTCTTTATGCTAACACAAGGAAAAGAAAGGAATGGTTGAGATCTGCTGGAACAGCGACGGTGTGGTGTAGTATGAATTGCTTCCCTGAGGTTCAACCATCACTGCTGATATTTATTGTCAACGACCGAGACGTCTTGCAGACGCAGTCTAAGAACAACGGCCACGAAGACTGCGTGTAGTGATGCTATTCCACGATAACGCAGCCCGCGTTCTGTTAGGAATAGTAATTGGATTGGAAAGTCACTCCGCATCCTTATATTTCACTTGATCTTGGGCCCTCAGATTTATAACTTTTCCGCTCTTTATCGCCGGCCCGTGTGGCCGAGCGGTTCTAGGCGCTACAGTCTGGAGCCGCGCGACCGCTACGATCGCAGGTTCGAATCCTGCCTCGGGCATGGATGTGTGTGATGTCCTTAGGTTAGTTAGGTTTAAGTAGTTCTAAGTTCTAGGGGACTGATGACCACAGAAGTTAAGTCCCTTAGTGCTCAGAGTCATTTGAACCATTTTTGAACGCTCTCTATCGAAAAATCTTCAAGGAACTTCTTTTCCGGATGAAAATGAGTTCTGAACATTATTCTACGAGTTCTTCGCCTCAAAACCACGTGATTTCTACAGCCTCGGAATCGAAAAGTTACCCCAGTGTTGGCAGACTGTTGTAAATAGTGAAGGAGAATATATTGATGGCCCAAACTATTTTCTAAACACAAAAGAAGAGAGTGTTCGCAGCACTAAGGAACTATTTGTCGCGCTGTGCTAGTGTCGCAGTGTATATAAACCACTAACTGCATACATACTTTGTGACAAATTCCATCACAACCAATCAATTTTGTGTCGGTGGTTTGCCAAAGGGTATACAAACTTTTGAAATATTAGATCGACAGAAAATAAAAAAATGACGAAACAGGAATGGCTACAGGAGAAATACAAAGCTGTAAATACAGGCATGATTATGACAGGACCGATGGAGCGTAAAATAAAACTGCAGGAACTTCTGGAGAATGGCAAAGCAGGTGCGCGACTACCATGAGCTCAGATCGCAACCAAATATATACTAATTAAAGATAGGATGCCTAAGAGGTAGAAGACATACTGAAAAACTATATAAAGGAAAGACACTTGATGACATTATTATTGAAAAGGTAGAGGAAGTGGAAGAAGATGAGGTAGGAGACATGATACTGCGAGAAGAATCTGACAGAGCACCGCGAGATCTACGACGATAGAAGGCAGCTGGAATGTATGCCATTCCTCATTAAGATCTTTGTGAAACCAAACAAGAAAAAAACCATCCTGCGCAGTATGCAAGATATACGAGACAGAGAAAATACCTACAGACTTCAAGAAGGATGTAACCATTCCAGTTGCAAAGAAGACAGAGACTGACAAGTAAGTATTACAGAACCATCATTTTAACAAGACCTACTTGCAAGAGACAAACACGAGTTATTTACAGAAGAATGAAAATATTATAGAAGCCAACGGGGGAAGATCAGATTAGGTTCCAGAGAAAATGTAGGAGAACGCAAGGGTATATTAACCGTACGACTTATAAGCTGAAAAATGTCAAACCTAAATTTATACCATTTGTAGATTTAGAAAAAGCATTTGACATTGTTGACTGGAATACACGCTCCAGAATTCTGGAAGATAGTATGGATAAAGCATAGGAAGCACAAATTCACAGTATCAGTCTCTTTTTCTCTGCGTCAGATCTATGCACGGCATATTCTGCTGGAGCATAGAAACAAGTCTGTAGTATGCTACATGACCAATGTCACTGAGTCGAATGATTCTGATGTAACTCTTTTACAGCATAAGGACACTTTTCTAGGGGGACAAATAGTGTAACATATCTACTTCTATATTTGTACTCTTCCAATCTCTATGAAGTGCGTGGTAGAGAGTACTTTTATTGTACCATATATTAGGGTTTCTTCCCGTTCCTTTACCAAATGGAGCATGGGAAGAAAGCCTGCCAGCATACCTCTTGTGCAAGCTGTTATTTGCTTATTAACTGTGTCTGCATACTCTCTACGGGATAAGTAGGATGCTGGAAAATATTCGTTGTTTCCGCACTGTAAGAAGGGTTTTTACCTTTTCTAAGCTGGTTCTCGCTATGTTTACTGCGTCTTTCATTGTGTATCTGCCAGTTGAGATTTTTCAATATTTACGTTACACTCTTTCGCCAGTTAAACAAGCATAAGACCATTCGCATAGTCTTTGTATTCGCTTCATGTTACGTCTCAGTCAGGCCTAATACGGATCATAAACATCTGAGCAGCATTGGAGCATGGATCCAAGAAGTGTGACTGATGCGGTCTCTTTTGCAGACTAACTGTCGTTCCCAAGTGGCCTGCCAAAGAAGAATCGTAACCTGCCATTTGCTTCACATACAGCTAAGCCTATATGGCGGACCCAATCGACGTTTCCACTCGTAGCTATTAGATATTAGTATGACATTTCTGACGCTAGCTACATAGATTTGGGGAAAACCTCTGTCACCAAGTTAAACTGTCGTAGGGAACAACGTGATGACGGGGCCCGCTGTGGTCTAACGCGCATCGTGACAACTGGCATATGCGACACAGTAAAAGCAAATCACTCACAGGAAACACGTCCTTACTATCGGGTACAGAATCTGGAATTCCACATGAGTGCCTCTGGCCACCGTTAGTCACAGGGCACAGGGATAAGCATGAGCTGAAGAACAGCGTTGGCAGGATTGAGAGTGCTGCTTGGACCGATGAGTCACGGTAAGCAAGGTGATTCAGCTTAGTAGCTCACCTCAGTTATTTATGGAACAGTTTACGATATCACAATTCTGTTTTCACCCACTTGAATTACGACAAAATCCGAACTAAATGGCATAAGTCTCTTCTTATAGCTGTATTATTACAGAGATATAAGACATTAACTGTTTTGTTAATGGAAATATAGCGTGATTTATGCTGCTAGTATCATAGTTTTAACGAGACACAAATTCAACGATGTTTCACTCTTCAAAATCCGATTTGAAGCTTCGGAGAAATTAAAATGTTTAGGACTTAGGATTTATCTGTTTTGAACATGAAACTGATTGTTGCCTCATGTGGAAGTTGGTGCTGTTTTACATAAATACGGTGTCAGCCTGATGGACGCTCCATCCCGACGCGGCTTAGTGTCTACTTAAAAAGCGGAATAGTGTCGAAAATTTTAATGTAAAGTGTTACCAATCGCACCTGGCTACATGTGACTGGTCCGACATACCAGTTGGAAGGCAAAAGACGTGGCATCTAAGGATGATATCCCACTGAACTACGTTAGCGGGTCCCCTCTTGTTCCTGCGAGAGTCTTGAAACAAAGATCCACGTCAAAAATTTGAAGGGAATTGTGAAACAAAGAACTGATGTATAATAACTTTGTACCATCATTTTAGTGTTAAGATGCACACTAACATCGCAAAATTATACCACGAGCAGCAACAAAAAGAAAATGACGAAAGAGTCTGGTGATAAACACTTCCTTACAATTCCATTTTTTGTCAACATGTGTTCTAAGTGCCCACAGTCTGTTTCATACACGTTGATGTTGCTGGTGCAAAGACTTAAGGACAGACTGAAAAGATTCTTTCGATACCATTGTACATGCTGCAATATTACGATGTTTTAAATCCTCTTTGGTCGTCAGAACCAGTGCCTTGACTTCATATGTGAGTTTACCCCGGGGAAAAAGGTCCAGCGGCGTCAAATCGGACAAACATGCAGGCCAACTGATAACGCCTCTCGTCCTTTCCAGCGACCTGGAGAGCGATGGACGAGCGCTCTTCCAGTGACAGGCGAATAGTGGGTGGGTTTCCCATCGTGTTGGTACCACGTACGCCTACGTATTTCAATTGGTACTTCCTGTAGGATATCCGGTAGCACTTCGAGAAAAAATTCTCTCTTTTACCCGTCGGGGTATTTTCTGTTAAGTAAGGAACAACCATATAGTCCCCAAAAAGAGCGCGCCAACAATTCTCGCTTCATTGTCCCTGAAGTTCACACGACTCAGCAAATGTTGACTCTCAGTGGCCCAATAAGGCGTTTTTCTTACATTCAGTTTCCCATGATTTCGGTAAAGAGAATTCCTTGAAGAAAGAACCTATCCCGTAAAATGAAGGAACCACACAACAGTTGCTGAGTCAACTATCTGTTACTGCATACACGATCGGTTTCAGACCACAAAGTTCCATAATCTGGTATAAACTGTAATAGTGAAAATATTGTGTTACAAGACAATGGTAGGTGATGCTCAAGTACTTTAAAAAATGTCTTAAGAAACTATACAGATAAAATTACTAAATTAAAATGAGAGGGAGAACAGGACGTTACTTACAAATAAACTCACTTAACCATCTGATGTCATTATCACCCCAATGCTGTCATGGAACGGAAGTTCCTTTCCAAAAGAACAAGAAGGGAAAAACCTAGAAAAATCCCAAAACCCGACATCACGACCGGACACCGAAAGTCATCAGAATCATAAAACATATATAATGCAATAAAGACGGCAAGAGGAAACACATACTGTGTGGCATTACTTACATAAATTTGTCATAAAAAACAGTTCTCGCGTGTCGCAGGACCCCAAACGCTAACAAGAAAACTATGCAATGATTTTTAAAGAAAACTTGAGGATCCGTCCCATTATCTTGTAACACAATATTTTCATTATTTACACACGATGATGAAACTTTAAGTGTTGCGAAACCGGTCGTGTATGCAGCACAAGATGGTAGATTCAACAGCTGTTGCGCGGTTTCTTGATTTTACCCAATGGACTTATACAATTGTGGCTGATCTACAGGAAGGAATCTTTGTGCAAAGAACTCATTGTCCTAATGTCGAATCTGAACCGAACGACAAAATTCTGTGAGTGTCTTGGAATGACGCCGGTTGATCTGCATATGATGTGAGCTATGATATGGATAGAAGCTGTTTTGCGCACAAAATACGAACAATTCTGGACTAACACTCCAAAGACATTCGCAGTTTCTCTGAAACTAACATGTGGATTATCAGCAACAGCTGCCAGAGTATGTATTTCTTCATTCCGTTCGTTGCAAGCTTGCTGCTTATCCTGTGTGTAGTATTCCAGTGCTCTTCCAATACCTATTTTTTTTTTTTTTTTTTTTTTTTTTTGCACATCCACTAATTTGTCATTCTTGTCGGACACCATCCATAGGGATATCTCTATGTACAACTCAACTGTTCTATTCGCATTCTTTGTTCATTCTGCATAAAGAGGTAGTTTCTCTTTATTTGCGAAAGACATTTTTTCGAACTAACCAGCACTGTACACACGTTTACGACACAGACTTACTGATTGCTGTCCCCTTTAACACGGTTATTGTGGTGGTGAAACACCGTTTCTTCGTTGTCTCACGTCACGTATTACCTTAATTATGTATGAAATCATTAACTTCCTCGTAAGAGAGCAAGCTGTTTCAGAACAGGCAAGCCCTAAGTTCTAAATACTGTAATTTCTCCGCAATTACTACTCCGAATTTGAAGAGTGAAACGCCATTGAATTTGTCTCTTTCAGGAAAACGACACTAGAAGCGGAAATGACTATAATTCTATTTGAGGAAGAGATGTTGATACCGACATCTCTGTAATTAATACAGTTACGGAAAGAGCGTGCTCCCTGCCGCCGTTGGATAAGCAGCAGCCAGCAGTAGTCGTATACTCCTAGCTCACTTATTTGTTAAATAGTTTCGTATAGGAGATGTAATTTCGAGTTTTAGTTACTGTAATCATAAATTCAGGCAGATTGTAGTGCAGTCGTTAGGCATTTGTATTGGTTTGTTCATACATTCTTTGCGTGTTTCCCTTGCGTTATCTAGGCACGGACTCTTGTTTCAGTAACTGTTGTTCAACATCGATTAGAATGGACAGGGACTGTGATTGCTGTGTTCGGATGAGGGCTGAGTTGGCATCCCTTCGCTCACAGCTGCAGGTGGCGCTGACTTCGGTCGCACAGCTTGATGCTGTTGCCAATGGGCACCACTGTGGGGAGCCGGACTTTTGTATCACCGGGATGTCAACCTTGTCCCGTCTGTCCCCAGATCGGTCTGCCACTGTGGTTGCCCCGGTTGCTGCCCGCAGTGGGGCTGAGCCCTCGCCTGTGGTTGATTGGGAGGTCGTTCCAAGGTGTGGCAGGCAGCGAAAGACGTCCCCGGAGGCTGATCAGAAGCCTCCCCAGTGCGTCTGACAAACAGGTTTCAGGTACCGTCTCTGGCTGAGCCAGATGCAGCTGCCTGCCCTGTTTCAGACGATGATTCTCAGCCTTCAAGGTCCGGGCAATCGCAGAGGGTGGGCTTATTGGTAGTTAGGAGCTCCAATGTTAGGCGCGTAATGGGGCCCCTTTGGGATATGGCGGCTAAGGAGGGGAAGAAATCCAGTGTGCACTCTGTGTGCATTCCGGGTGGAGTCATTCCTGATGTGGAAAGGGTCCTTCCGGATGCCATGAAGAGCACAGGGTGCAGCCAGCTGCAGGTGGTGGCACATGTCGGCACTAATGACGTGTGTCGCTTTGGATCTGAGGAAATTCTGACTGGATTCCAGCGGCTATCTGATTTGGTGAAGGCTGCCGGTCTTGCTTACGAGATGAAGGCAGAGCTCACCATCTGCAGAATCGTTGGCAGAACCGACTGCGGACCTTTGGTGCAGAGCCGGGTGGAGGGTCTGAATCAGAGGCTCAGACGGTTTTTTCGACCGTGTTGGCTTCAGATTCCTTGACTTGCGCCATAGGGTGGTGGGGTTTCGGGTTCCGCTGAATAGGCAGGAGTTCACTACACTCAGCTGGCGGCTACACGGGAAGCGGAGGCTGTGTGGCGTGGACTGGGCGGTTTTTTAGGTTAGAAGGCCTCGGGAAAGTACGGGGCGGGCTGCAATCTCAAAGGGTGCATGGCAAATACAGGAAGTGCTAGGATCAAGGAACAGTCGGAATTGTAGTTGTAAATTGTTGTAGTTGTGCTGGGAAAGTCCCTGAGCTTCAAGCGCTAATAGAAAGCACAGAAGCTGAAATCGTTATAGGTACAGAAAGCTGGCTAAAACCTGAAATAAGTTCTGCAGAAATTTTTACGAAGTCTCAGACGGTGTTCAGGAAAGATAGATTAGGCAGAATTGGCTCTGGCTCTGAGCACTATGGGTCTTAACATCTATGGTCATCAGTCCCCTAGAACTTAGAACTACTTAAACCTAACTAACCTAAAGACATCACACAACACCCAGTCATCACGAGGCAGAGAAAATCCCTGACCCCGCCGGGAATCGAACCCGGGAACCCGGGCGTGGGAAGCGAGAACGCTACCGCACGACCACGAGCTGCGGACAGGCAGAATTGGTGGTGGAGTGTTTGTGTCTATCAGTAGTGGTTTATCTTGTAGTGATGTCGAAGTAGATACTCAGTGCGAATTGGTATGGGTAGAGGTTATACTTAACAGCCGAACTAAGTTAATAATTGGCTCCTTCTACCGACCCCCAGACTCCAATGATATAGTTGCTGAACAGTTCAGAGAAAATTTGAGTCTCTTAACAAATAAATACCCCACTCATACGGTTATAGTTGGTGGGGACTTCAACCTTCCCTCGATATGCTGGCAAAAATACTTGTTCAAAACCGGTGGTAGGCAGAAAACATCTTCCGAGATTGTCCTAAATGCTTTCTCCGAAAATCATTTCGAGCAGTTAGTCCACGAACCCACGCGAATTGTAAATGGTTGCGAACACACACTTGACCTCTTAGCCACAAACAATCCAGAGTTAATAGAGAGCATCATGACTGATACAGGGATTAGTGATCACAAGGTCGTTGTAGCTAGGCTCAATACCGTTTCTTCCAAATCCACCAGAAACAAACGCAAAATAATTTTATTTAAAAAAGCAGATTAAGTGTCACTAGAAGCCTTCCTAAGAGACAATCTCCATCCCTTCCGAACTGACTATGCAAATATAGACGAGATGTGGCTCAAATTCAATGATATAGTAGCAACAGCAATTGAGAGATTCATACCTCATAAATTGGTAAGAGATGGAACTGATCCCCCATGGTACACAAAACAGGCCCGAACGCTGTTGCAGAGGCAATGGAAAAAGCATGCGACGTTCAGAAGAACGCGAAATCCCGAAGATTGGCTAAAATTTACAGACGCGCGAAATTTGGCACGGACTTCAATGCGAGATGCCTTTAATAGGTTCCACAAAGAAACATTGTCTCGAAATTCGGTAGAAAATCCGAAAAAATTCTGTTCGTATGTAAAGTACACAAGCGGCAAGCCGCAGTCAATACCTTCGCTGCGCAGTGCCGATTGTACTCTCACCGACGAATGTGACGCTAAAGCGGAGTTATTGAACGCAGTTTTCCGAAATTCCTTCACCAGGGAAGACGAATTGAATATTCCAGAGTTTGAAACACGAACAGCTGCTAGCATGAGTGTCTTAGAAGTAGATACCTTAGGGGTTGCGAAGCAACTCAAATCGCTTGATACGGGCAAGTATTCAGGTCCAGATTGTATACCGATTACGTTCCTTTCAGATTACGCTGATACAATAGCTCCCTACTTAGCAATCATATACAATCGCTCGCTCACCGATAGGTCTGTACCTGCAGATTGGAAAATTGCGCAGGTCGCACCAGTGTTTAAGAAGGGTAGTAGGAGTAATCCATCGAACTACAGACCTATATCATTGACGTCGGTTTGCAGTAGGGTTTTGGAGCATATACTGTATTCAAATATTATGAATCACCTCGAAGGGAACGAGCTATTGATACGTAATCAGCATGGTTTCAGAAAACATCGTTCTTGTGCAACGCAGCTAGCTCTTTATTCGCACGACGTAATGGCCGCTATCGACAGGGGATCTCAGGTTGATTCCGTATTTCTAGATTTCCGGAAAGCTTTTGACACCGTTCCTCACAAGCGACTTCTAATCAAGCTGCGGACCTATGGGGTATCGACTAAGTTGTGCGACTGGATTCGTGATTTCCTGTCAGGAAGGTCGCAGTTCGTAGTAATAGACGGCAAATCATCGAGTAAAACTGAAGTGATATCAGGTGTTCCCCAGGGAAGCGTCCTGGGACCTCTGCTGTTCCTTATCTATATAAATGAGCTGGGTGACAATCTGAGCAGTTCTCTTAGGTTGTTCGCAGATGATGCTGTAATTTACCGTCTAGTAAGGTCATCCGAAGACCAGTATCAGTTGCAAAGCGATTTAGACAAGATTGCTGTATGGTGTGGCAGGTGGCAGTTGACGCTAAATAACGAAAAGTGTGAGGTGATGCACATGAGTTCCAAAAGAAATCCGTTGGAATTCGATTACTCGGTAAATAGTACAATTCTCAAGGCTGTCAATTCAACTAAGTATCGGGGTGTAAAAATTAGGAACAACTTCAGTTGGAAAGACCACATAGATAATATTGTGGGGAAGGCGAGCCAAAGGTTGCGTTTCACTGGCAGGACACTTAGATGATGCAACAAGTCTACTAAAGAGACAGCTTACACTACACTCGTTCGTCCTCTGTTAGAATATTGCTGCGCGGTGTGGGATCCTTACCAGGTGGGATTGACGGAGGACATCGAAAGGGTGCAAAGAAAAGGGCAGCTCGTTTTTTATTATCACGTAATAGGGGAGAGAGTGTGGCAGATATGATACGCGAGTTGGGATGGAAGTCATTAAAGCAAAGACGATTTTCGTCGCGGCGAGATCTATTTACGAAATTTCAGTCACCAACTTTCTTTTCCGAATGCGAAAATATTTTGTTGAGCCCAACCTACATAGGTAGGAATGATCATCAAAATAAAATAAGAGAAATCAGAGGTCGAACAGAAAGGTTTAGGTGTTCGTTTTTCCCGCGCGCTGTTCGGGAGTGGAATGGTAGGGAGATAGTATGATTGTGGTTCAATGAACCCTCTGCCAAGCACTTAAATGTGAATTGCAGAGTAATCATGTAGATGTAGATCTAGATGTAGAAGAGACTATACATTGTTTAGTGAGAAAGTTCTTGCAATTTGTTTGGGTGGAAACAGGATTGAGGTATCTCAAGTGGTTACGGAAGCATTTGAGGTTAATAGCTCAGCTGGAGCACCTGTATACCGTGACGTATCAGTCAATGCGACATTCTTCTAGTCTTCGATTGTCCAGTGCCTCTGTTCCCCACCCCAATACTTACCTCTATGCCCTACGATGAACAGTGACCGGAGTTACTCGTGTAGAGCCGGCCGGAGTGGCCGAGCGGTTCTAGGCGCTTCAGTCCGGAACCGCGCTACTGCTACGATCGCAGGGTCGAATCCTGCCTCGGGCATGGATGTGTAGGTTAGTTAGGTTTAAGTAGTTCTAAGGTCTAGGGGGCTGATGAACTCAGCTGTTAACTCCCATAGTGCTCAGAGCCATTTGAACTATTTTACTCGTGTAGAATGGTGACATCTGTGCCCAGTATCGAGGACGTGATTCTGGATAGAACACTTGGCAAGGCTACATGTGAAAATAAAATTCCTTGCTCGACCTCGAAGATGGAATGATAATTTGCGTCTTGCCCATCCTGCACATGACTTTCACACTGACGGCTAGTACATGGTCTGAAGACATCCCAGTAACGTTACACGTCGAATTATGACATTCGCTGTGGCGGCATGACAGCTTCCTCGAAATCATTTGTTCATGAGTATAAATTGTTATTTAGCCCACACACAATGAAAAATAAAAGCTCTGTGTACCCTACTGATAAAAAAAATACAGTTAAAATTTCTAAATTAAAATGGGAGGGTGGACAGCTGTCCGTGTAGGAATGATGAGCACAATTTCTTACAATTGCCGTAGTTTCAGAACTGCCAAACTTGGAACGAACAGGAATCATTACTTGATTTGGCCACTGAACGAGCATTATTACACAAATATATTCCTCCCTACAGTTAAAATTCACTCATCAGCGGGGGTGTACGGTAATACGGAACTTATTGGTAGATTAAAACTGTGGGTCGCAACAAAGACTCGAACTGAAATGGCTCTGAGCACTATGGGACTTAACAGCTGTGGTCATCAGTCCCCTAGAACTTAGAACTACTTAAACCTAACTAACCTAAGGACATCACACACATCCATGCCCGAGGCAGGATTCGAACCTGCGACCGTAGCAGTCGCGCGGTTCCGGACTGCGCGCCTAGAACCGCGAGACCACCGCAGCCGGCTCGAACTCAAAAGTTAGAAGTTAAGGTACTGGCGAAAGTAAAGCTGTGAGGACGGGTCGTGAGTCGTGCTTGGGTAGCTCTGTCGGTAGAGACCTTGCTCTCGAAAGACAAAGATCCAGCATAAAGTTTTAATTTGCCACGAAGCTTCATGTTTTTCTCTGTTGGTATCTGTCGAAAGTACTCAATTTTAGAAGAATGTGTAGTAGAGTTGTGGGTAACATACGAACAGGTTTTGTACCAGCTTGGTTCCACTGCACTATCGTGCAACTGATCGTGATCGGCTGGTGAGCAGTTTTTTTCCATTTTGTCCTATTGACATCAGCGGGTAGACAAAAATATGGAAACACATTACCGAGTAGAAAAACTGTAAGCATCCAAACAGCTTCGTAACTGATAAATACAAGTCATGTATGGTTTTCAAGGGAATCCTATACCATTATTCTCGTAAAATAGTTGTAAGTTCAGGTAACGATGATGAATGTGGATAGCGATGACGCGCCGTTCTCTCCAAAGTATGCCACAAAGACTAAATAATACAGGGGCAGTCACTCCGCCGCCGGTAGCTGAGTGGTCAGCGCGACAGAATGTCAGTCTAAGAGTCCGGGTTCGATTCCAGGCTGGGTCGGAGATTTTCTCCTTTCAGGGACTGGGTGTTGTGCTGTTCTAATCATCATCATTTCATCCCCATCGACGCGCAAGTCGCCGAAGTGGCGTCAAATCGGAAGACTTGCACCCGGCGAACGGTCTACCGACGGGAGGCCCTAGTCACACGACATTTACATTTTATTTTAGTGATTGCGGTGGCCAGGGGAGACGCGACATTTCATCCTCGCGCTCACAAAACCAGTCCTGGACGATTCGAGCTGTGTGAACAGGGGCCCTCTCGTCTTTGAACACAGCATTATCATTTGGGAACAAGCACTGCACCATGGGATGGAGATGATCAGCCGAAACAGTCACATAATACTTGGCAGTAATGCTGTGTAGCAGACCAACCATCGGACGTGTGAAATACCACGGTATGGCTGCCCGTATCCCAATGAACACAATGCTCCCGTCCAATCCCATCCCCCACCCCCATGTTTCACTTTTCGGACGTTAATTCAGCCAGAAATTGGAAACAGTGAAACAACACTCATCCGACCAAATAACATCCTTCCATTTCTACATAGTCCATGTTTCAATACGTCAGCACCTCGTTTTCCTGTTGCGGGCATTTGCATCGCTGATTGGTGGTTCTGGAATTCCAGCTCGACTTGTAATTCCCAGCTTCTGGAGCTCCGTTCGAGTTGTTTTGGTGCTGACATGGTTGGCGAACACGACATTCAGTTCTGGAGTGAGTTTTGCAGTGGTCGTCCCTTTATTTTACGTCATAACTCTGTTCAATAACCGTCTGTCTCGATCGCTCTAAACACATTTTCATCTGCGTTGTTACTTAGCGGATGATAATATTCCGCTTTGGTCGGCCGCGGTGGTCTAGCGGTTCTAGGCGCTCAGTTCGGAACCGCGCGACTGCTACGGTCGCAGGTTCGAATCCTGCCCCGGGCATGGATGTGTGTGATGTCCTTAGGTTACTTAGGTTTAAGTAGTTCTAAGCTCTAGGGGACTGATGACCACAGATGTTAAGTCCCATAGTGCTCAGAGCCATTTTTATTATTCCGCTTTTCCTACATGCGGTGTAAATATTCGATACGGTGCCTCTTGAAACACCAAACACTTTACGGAAGCACACACCACACGAGCAACAACAATTTGCCCCAGTTCTAAATCACTTAGCTCCGACACGGTGCACTCGAAATTACATAGAGTACCAGTTCTGACCACGACTGACACTTGCAACGTTTTGAGGACATAGCCCAGGCTCCGTTAGTGGTCAAATACTACAGTGCAACCTGCAGGCTTAGCTAGCATCTGCGTTTACGTTCAAGATGCATTTATCACGGTGTTTTTTTCTACCCCATGTGGGAAATAGTAAGACACAATCACATTAAATCTGATGCGTACGCGTTGAAGTATTAACAGAATGTCATGTACTTCAATATTTTATAGTGCTAAACTGACAAGACGCGGTCGCTTTAGTTCGATAAAGTGGCGATTCAGGTTATGAGGCGTGTCGCAGGGCGTTCTGTTTTTATGGTCGCAAGTTGCTGACCTGTTGCAAGCGTTAATTACTGCTTACAATGAGGTAATACTCCTATGCTGGCTTCAAATGGCTCTAAGCACTATGGGACATCTGACGTCATCAGTGCCCTAGACTTAGAACTACTTAAACCTAACTAACCTAAGGACATCACACACATCCATGCCAGAGGCAGGATTCGAACCTGTGACAGTAGCAGCAGCTCGGTTCCGGACTGAAGCGCCTACAACCGCTCGACCACAGAGGCCGGCTTAGCTGGCTTCAGTAAGGAGTTACTTGAGTAGCTGATGCAGCGAGTACTTTTTCTGAGAACTCAATGATTAATACACTGGACTAGCATTCGAGAGGACGACGGTTCAAACCCGTGTCCGGGGATTTAGGTTTTCCGTGATGTCCCTAAATTGCTTAAGGCTAATGCCGGTATGTTACTTTCGAAACAACACGGCCGCCTTCTTTCGCCATCCATCCCTAATCCGATCCTGCACTCCGTCTCTGATGACCTCGTTGTCGACAGGACGTTAAACACTAATCTCCTCGCCGGCCGGTGTGGCCGTGCGGTTCTAGGCGCTTCAGTCTGGAACCGCGTGACCGCTACGGTCGCAGGTTCGAATCCTGCCTCGGGTATGGATGTGTGATGCCCTTAGGTTAGTTAGGTTTAGGTAGTTCCTAGTTCTAGGGGACTGATGACCACAGACGTTGTCCCATAGTGCTCAGAGCCATTTAAACTAATCTCCTCCTTTTCTTCCTCAACGATTAAAAAAAATATATGTTGTGGATCAGCTTACCTGCTTTAAGAGATGTTGGTTTAGAAGATGACGTCTTATGCTGGGGTGAACATAGCAGATATGTTGAAATGTATGTGAATTCCTAAGGGACCAAACTGCTGAGGTCATCGGTCCATAGACTTAGACACTACTTTGAACTAATTTAAATTAACTTATACTAAGAACAACACACAAACCCACGCCCGAGGGAGGACTCTAACCTCCCTAGGGAGGGGACGCGCAATCCGTGACATGGCGCCTCTAATAGCGCGGCCACTCCGCGCAGCTATAGCGGATATCACGTGTAGTAAGAGAATATTTTACTTTGAATGTAAATGGGTGCATTATAGTAATGCCGTAATTAGAGTCAAGGGATTTCTAGACATAACCAGCGTGGTTTGATGTTCGCCTTTGATTAACTGGTAGTCTGATTCTGCACGGGGTAAACGCAACGGGCTGCTACTGCGCGAACGAGAGTAGCACACGGATAAGCATGTGCTGTCCGGGGATCCACCAGCACAAGTCTTCTTCCACAAGGTCGTCTGCATCGTTGTTTGAATACTTAGAGGCGTCCGTATGGTATCCTCACGTGCCAGCTGCGCTTTGAGGTCTCGTGTCTGACTGGTTGCTTTGCATATAAAGCCGGCAACTCCCAAGTGCTACTACAACTCTGTATTAATTTACCTGTCGGGTCAAGCTGACGGCTGCTCATCGGCTGTCTTCTGCCATTACAAGAACCCATTCGATTATTACAACGTGTGCGGTTGCATGCCAGGATTTGTCGTATTTAACATCCGAATTACTTTGTGTAATATATTAGTTTAGATTTTCATGTATGGCTTCATGGTTATCTGTAGGCAAATAAAAAAAAACTCACGTCTGCTCTGAATATAGACAATTCAGATGACATCATTTTTGCCTAATGATGGTGTCAGATGGCGCCATAACGAAAATCAATGCAACTATCACAAGCTGAGATGGGTAGAAACAAACGGGTAGAAGCAAGTGTAGTCACATACAAAATCGTTACAAGAAATTATTTGATCTTACTTGTGTCATTTTCAGTGTTATCCACATCACTTCCCATATCTGAATACAAGTTTAGTGGGACATCTTTGTTATTCAAGAAATAAATCACTTAAGTGCAACAATCGTCGTTCATATATTTTAAGGGGCCATTACACGCTCTCCAAGGCCCATTCCTTCATTTTTAGCGGATTCCTTCCGATAATTGTTTAAAACAATGTTTATTTTGGAAACAGCGGTTTATTCGAAGGCCCCTACGAATACTCAGTTATATCAGACAGGTTTACCTGGGTAGAAGAGCGTCAGCAGTCAAATCGAAATGTGTGTATGACTAGACTACATACATACAGTATAGTTATCAGAGCGAATATATCAAGTCATTCGATACACCTGCGCAGGTCTCAGCTGTCATGAATGCAAAATGAACGCACAGAGAAATATTTGGACTCTGCTGCAATGAGCCTTGCGTGCGCCAGGATAATCACAAAAATTTCCACTATTTCGTGAATAAGTCACTTATCCAACATATTTACGAAAACAGAAGGAAACAGAGCCTTCTACCAACCAACAGACTATAGTTTCCAAAACACACAATATTACAAGCAATTAGAGATAGAATTTTAAAAAGGTAACTGATTTTTGGGAATCAAGAAGGGGTTCACCTGATCCGTATGAAGCGAAAGTAGGATACTCCAAGCTGTTGAGTTTCTTGAATCAAAGGCATTTTCCAAAGCTCTGCTTCAAATATCTAAAGTGATGAGGGCACATACTGGGGAAGGAAATAGAGTAATTCTGTGTTCATGTACGTTATATTTAAATAAATGCGTATATTTACTTGCCACGGTATACATAGATGTATTTTGGATCCCTCAATACACATATAAAAATTACGATAAGTTGCGTCAAGGTCGTTATTTTTCCACAGAACTATACTTTCATTTAGACTTCATAAGATTTTTCTTATTTGTTTGGCAGTATTAGTAGTATATTCCGGGCTCTTTCGGTCCAAAGTTTTAATGCTTGTAACAGCTATTATTGTAATAGCTTCATCTTCAAAATTTTCGGGATGGAAACATTCAGAGGGCCACTCAAAAACTCTTAGTGACTGTATTAAAAAAGATTGCATTAAAATCAGATTGATTTAGCAACGATTTTTTGTTCCTAATGATTTTTGAGTGAAATATTCTAAATCTTGCTCCCAAGATGACAAAGACATTTTCAACTAAACATCTTGATCTTGATACACGACAAACTTGTATCACCGTTCCACGCAACTGAACTGAGTATTCGTCATTTCGACTCTTAAAGGAAAGGCAAAATCTACTACGAACACACAAATTTGACGGATACAACTTTTTGTAACACTATCCGGAGAGGGGGTAATCTTACAGTATGCGTTTGAAATATTTGCAAACTGTTTGCGGCCTGAAGAATATAATCATTGAAAGTGTGCCCTTTGTACCAAAATAGTACATGATAAATTGATAATTTTCATCCACTGTTGCTAGCTGACCTATGCTGAGTCTGCCTCTGTAACTGTAATAGTCAGATCCACTTACACTCGAATGAAGAATTTTCATGTGCTTCCCATCGATAGCACCAAGGCAAAACAAAATTCAATTTTTTTCAAAAAGTTTTGTCACCTTCTTCGAAAGCTCTCGTTTTCGCGGAAACTAAAAAGCAAACAGAAACTCTGTTATAGGAACGTGGCACAACAGTCACTGATGAAACTGACAGCACTGTGGATAGTTGCTAATTATAAATATCTGTTAAAGATGAAAATTCAGATAGAACAAAAACTTAGTTATCATGTTTCAGTGTTGATGACCAAGCCAGGATAAAGGTCGTCATCGTTAGATGAAACATCCTTAGGAAGGGAAGTTGTTCTGTCGAGAAGGGAACGTTTTAAGTGGTCATAGGATACTGAAAATTGCTTCGATGTAATCAACAAAAATATTGCAATGAAAATACGAGAACTACATACATGGCAAAGGATACTGGACGCAGAAAGTAATTATTGATTTATTATTAGAAGCAGAAATGGCAAAATGAAAATTATCACATTTGGTGACGAGCCTACAACTGCAATCAGCGTTCTGTGACTACGACCTCTAATGGCACGATGATAGGAGGTATGACACATCACATTTCGCTAATTCTTTCTGTGAAAGTGTAACATTTTTTTGATTGTCATTTGTAATTAGTGTTAAGAAACTAATAAAACTTCTAAAAGGGAAAACTAGAATTATACACACATCAAAAAAAGTTTTGCATCACCCTAGTTCCCAGAACTCTGGAAGATAGACGTTGACTGTGGATACTGTATCACAGACACAGTCCCTTAGACTGTTCGTACACGTCAATAAACCCGCCCAAAGATGTACACAACCATGCATGAGCAGCACCTATTAGACGGAGGGGTCCGACAGCCGATCACTTCCAGTCTTTCCACCAGGAAGGAGGTACACGGCTCCTGTTGTCTGTAGTTCAGCCATGCCTGGACGGTCAATACCGCGGTTCGATAGCGTTCGCGCCGACCGGTGTGGCCGAGCGGTTCTAGGCGCTTCAGTCTGGAACCGCGCGACCGCTACGGTCGCAGGTTCGAATCCTGCCTCGGGCGTGGATGTGTGTGATGTCCTTACGTTAGTTAGGTTTAAGTAGTTCTAAGTTCTAGGGGACTGAGGACCTCAGATGTTAAGTCCCATAGTGCTCAGAGCCATTTGAACCATTTGATAGCGTCCGCATTGTTACTTTGTGGCAGGAAGGGCCCCCACCGAAGGAAGTGCCCAGGCGTCTCGGAGTGAACCAAAGCGATGTTGTTCGGACATGGAGGAGATACAGAGAGACAGGAACTGTGGTCGACATGGCTCGCTCTGGCTGGCCAAGGGCTACTACAATGGATGACCGCTACCTACGGATTATGGCTCGGAGAAACCCTGACAGCAACGTCACCATGTTGAATAATGATTTTCGTGGAGCTACAAGACGTCGTGTTACGGCTCAATCCGTGCGCAATAGGCTGCATGTTGCGCAACTTCACTCCCGACGTCCATGGCGAGATCCATCTTTGCAACCACGACACCATGCAGCGCGGTACAGATGGGCCCAACAACATGCCGAATGGACCGCTCAGGATTGGCATCACGCTCGCTTCACCTATGATTGTCGCATATGCCTTCAACCAGACAATCGTGGGAGATGTGTTTGGAGGCAACCCGGTGAGGCTGAACGCCATAGACACACTGTCCAGCGAGTGCAACATGGTGGAGGTTCCCTGCTGTTTTGGGGTGGCATTACGTGGGGCAGACGTACGCCTCTGGTGGTCATGGAAGGCGCCGTAACGGCTGTACGATGCGTGAATGCCATCCTCTGACCGATAGTGCAACCATATCTGCAGCATATTGGCGAGGCATTCGTCTTCATGGACGACAATTCGCACCGCCCATCGTGCACATCTTGTGAATGACTTCCTTCAGGATATCGACATCGCTCGACTAGAGTGGCGAGCAGATTCTCCAGATGTGAACCGTATCGAACACGCCTGGGATAGATTGAAAATGGCTGTTTATGAACGACATGACCCACCAACCACTCTGAGGTATCTACGCCGAATGGCCGTTGAGGAGTGGGACAATCTGGACCAACAGTGCCTTGATGAACGTGTGAATAGTATGCCACGAGGAATACAGGCATGCATAAATGCAAGAGGACGTGCTACTGGGTATTAGAGGTACCGGTGTGTACAGCAATCTGGACCACCAGCTCTGAAGGTCTAGCTGTATGGTAATGGAACAGTCAATGTGTGATTTTAATGAGCAATAGAAAGGGCGGAAATGATGTTTATTTCGATCTCTATTCCAATTTTCTGTACAGTTTCCGGAACTCTCGGAACCGAGATGATGCAAAACTTTTTTGATGTGTGTACCTTCAGATAACTCTTACATAGAAGTTTTTATAAGTGGCCACATGTTTCAGATGTAATATTGCTGACAGTCTTAGGTGATGTTATTACAGAAAATTTAATGTCTTCATAATTTCTTCCGGTTGCAAGAAATCATAAGGTTGTGGATAGTCTTCGATGCGATTAGATGGATGTAGATCCAACACAATCTTCCTTCTCCATCAGTGGTGAAACTAGCTAAATAAGCATCAACTACAATACACCATTCGTAAATAATCATGTCATTCTTTAGGAGCAACCTTAAAGTCTTCCAACAAATCGACATTTGAATGTGCTTCTTCCTTCATCAGTCAACCTTCAAACTATACACAGCGTATTTTTACACGTTCAGACAGTCTTGGCTTGTCATAACTAAACCCAGTATAGCTAAATCAGTGAGACGATAAACTGTCAAGTTACCTGAACCGTGTACGCTCGCGCAACAGGCAGCCGGTAAACCTCTATAGGCGCACATGTACAGTCCGCTCACTGACTTCGTTTCTTTGATCCAGTCGCCGGAGTAGATGTGGCTACTGAACCCCTATAGCGGCTTCAAGACTGACATTACTCTGCACTTACGTCCATCATCGTGCCGTCACGCGCAGTTAATATCGTGTCATATGACACACACACACACACACACACACACACACACACACACACACACACACACACACTAAAGGGCATAGAACAGTAATTGGCTACTAATTTAATCCGATTGTAGACTGAAAAACCATTTTCTTAATTAGAAAAGCAGTCTTACTATTGGGCGCAAATTTTGCTACCAGGTTACAAGTTCCCATGGCGCTCACACATATTTGCCGTTAAGTGTAAACAACTTAATCTGAAGTACAAGAGGCGTAAGAGTTGCTGTATAGATGGATGTAATGCTAATTTTAATGTTCTCAGTAATCTTATCGGAGCTATTGTCACAACTGAAAGACACTATTAAGTCCTGAGACGCAGTCCAGAGAGATGTGTTTCAAAACAAGAAAAAGTCATGTTGTCTTAGTCTATGTCTCCTGAAGTACGTTCCATATTATTTCAGTCGAATTCTAGGATTGTCCCTACAACAAAAGGCACATCCGATTACTTTAATTATTGCTCCGCGTATATTCTTCTATTGGTGTAAAATTAAAAACTCAGAAAAAAGAAAGAAATTGAACTCCTTGTTATTTGGCCACCAGCGCGAGATGAATGAGGGTGGTTATATTTTAACTTTCGCTGCTTGAGCCAGCGTTGTCGGAAAATTATTTACCGTGTGAGTGCTCAGCTTTATAGGAGTGTTCAGATGGTGCGCTTCAGGGTTTGCGTTATTAGTTGTGTTAGTGTCAGGAATTGTCGTTAGGCACCGGTAACTGGTACGGTGACGTAGAGTTCAAACACAATCATCAGTGTGAATTACAGTCACAGGCTGTCAACATGGGTCTGGACAAGATGAGTGGGGCTTTACCCATAAAGCTGTTTTATCAGAACAACAGCAATAATGCTGCTGCACTTCGCGAGTATCGACGCATTAAAGGAATACGGAGACGATGTCTTTCCGCACCGGGGTTGAAGAACGTGATTCGGAAGTACGAATTAACTGGCGGTTTGGGAATTGCTGCTGAGAGAGGTCGACGGGCAATTGCGACATAGATTGTTGAAGAAGTTACTGTTGCCGTGCCTGAGAATGCTGGGTGCAGTTTACGATCTTCACGTAGTGCACCAGCTGGGTCACGACAGCTGAGCATTCCATGGTCCGCCGTCCGAAAAGTGCTGCGAGCAGTTGTTAAATGGTGTACCTAGTGCTGTTCCAGTGCAGATGGTCATCACACTGAGCAACGTTCGTAACATGGAACGCAATTAATAATTGTTACCCTCTCATGTGGAAATTAAAATGTGGAAGTTAAAATGTGTTTCTTTTAATGGTTTATTCGTATTTTTTAAATTTAAGTTTGAATAACATGTAGACTGTTTTTGTTACACTGATTTTTGTTTATTTCAAAATAGTTTTCGTCTTATTGGGCCATTTTTTAGAAACAACTGACTAGCATCTGCAAGGGACAGTAGTTCTTCGGTTAACAAACATTACCGGTTAGGTGGTTGTTATGTAACATCGGCTAGTTTACTTATTTATTGTGCTTAACAATGTCCATTGTGTAAATTGTAATTTCAACTTCAAGAAACAAGCTTGATTCACAACACACTAAGCAAATGCATTGTATCTTTGCTTTAAATGTTTTGTTAACTAAGAACTAGTGTCCCTTGTGGAAGAAGTAACGGAAGAATCCATAAATAAGGTTTATTGGTGTTTTCCGCATGCCCTTACAAATCCTTCCACAAAGTTTCACTGTCCTACGTTCACTTGTTTTTCATGGGAGCACTCTCAAGAACTGAAGTTATGACCACCCTATAGGTAAGGCAGAGAGCGTCTGGAGCTTTTGCTCCAACAGAATAGATTGCAGACATTTTGCTCGTATCCTTATTACGCGAAATTTCTAACCGAACAGTAATCGGGGAACGCCTTCTGCCTAATAGGTCTGGCGCATGTCGTGACTTCACTCTCAATGAACCCAATCCAACTAACCAGCAAGCTGCTAATTCAGCTTGGGTTTCCAATTATAGTGGATCGGCAATGTGCGACTGTATTCCGATATAAAGCAGTTGGCATTTGACGTTTTAACATCTAAGATGGAAAGGAGGGAGGGAGGGAGGGAGGGAGGGAAGAAATTTGGGGTTAACGACACGTCGAAATCCGCTCCCCGCGACGAAAGAAAATCACTTCAAAATGTCAAATTAAAAACTTCTTCAGCCGTCTATATTTCCAATTTTGTTTTATTTTTCAGACCAGTTTCGGAGTTTCACTGTCCCGTCTTCAGGCCCCCTGACCGAAGAGTAGGAATAATCCAAACTCATGTACAATCGAGATAGGGGCCAGTATACAGTATCTGTAGACTTCTTTTTTAACAATTGAAAAAAAAGTCTACGGGTACCTGTGACTATGCTGGCCCCTTTTTCGACTGTAAATGAGTTTGGATTCTTACTGAAGATGGCCTACTGAAACGCGGAAACTAGTCGCTTGGAAATGTAGACGGCAGAAGGTATTTTTGATTTGAGATTTTAGGTTGAACAACCGAAGTCCCGCAACCATCTTGTATAAAGATTGACTTACAGAAAATCAGTTTAGTCTATCCCCTACAAAAATCACGTTGGTTGGTTGGTTTAAAAGCGGGAAGGAGGGACCAAACTGCTAGTTCATTGGTCCCTCGTTCCCGTTAAAATAATTCCACAAGGGTGGGCGTAAAATAATCGAGACATACAAAACAAAGGTGGAAGACAGGAGAAAACCATAAGAATGACAGAAGGGCTACAAACACCCAAATGGACAAAATCGGACAAGAAAACAACAGAGAGGTGGAAGAAACATGTAGAAGAGATCAAAGCAAGGGAGTAGATTACCATGGCTGGCAGACCATGAGAATAAAAAGGAGAAGCCAGCGACTCTGCAACACATTAAAACCTCCACCCTAAAAGCACTAGGTGGAGGACACAGAGGGACAAAGTACATGCGCTAGAACTTAGATCAAATGATAAAACCCACACTCACGAATAAAAGGTAATACTAAAGCAGCTGTTGAGGCATTGTCGCCCAACACCGAAGGTAGGGTGCTGGGAAGTTAAAAGTCCGCCGCAGAGCGGTTAAAAGTGGGCAGTCCAGCAAGAGGTGGACGACCGTCACTTGTAAGTCACAGCGACACGGAGGTGGGTCCTCGCGACGGAGAACGTAACCATGCGTTAGCCACGTGTGGCCAATGCGCAGCCGGCAGAGGACAACTGATTCCCTGTGAGAGGACCGCATGGAAGACTTCCACACATTCGTAGTCTCCTCAATGACACGCAATTTGTTGTGCGTTCTGTTATGCCATTCCGTCTCCAAAAGCCGAGAAACCCTGTGGCGTAAGACAGAACGCAGCTCAATTTCGGAGATGCCCATCTCTAGAACCGGTTTCAGTGTAGCCTGTTTGGCCAGCCTGTCAACAAGTTCGTTGCCTGGGATTCCGACGTGTCCTGGGGTCCACACAAACACCATCGAACGACGGGTCCGTTCCAGGGCATAGGTGGACTCCTGGATAGTCGCTACAAAAGGATGACGAGGGTAGCACTGATCGATAACTTGTAGGCTACTCAAGGAATCATTAAACACTAGAAATGACTCGACAGGGGATGAGCCAATGCGATCAAGAGCACGAGATACGGCAGCCAGTTCTGCAGTGAAAACACTGCACCCATATGGCAAGGAGCGCTTTTAAATATGTCCTCCATGAACATACGCAAAGCCTACGCGATCATCAGCCATCGAGCCGTCGGTGTAAACCACTTCATGGCCGCGGTTCATGTCGAGAATCGAGAGGAAGTGATAGTGGAGAGCCGCAGGGTTTACGGAATATTTAGGGCCATGCGAAAGGTCCAGAAGAACCTGTGGCCTAGGTGTAAACCATGGAGGTGTACACCTAAAGGAGAGGTGGTAACGGGAAGATGTCCAGTTCAGAAAGAAGGGACCGGACGCGAACCCCAATCGGTAGACCTGACCTGGGCCGCCGATGAGGGAGATGAACCACACTGGTTGGTAAAAGGAGACAGTAATTCGGATGTTCGGGATAACTACGTAAGTGTGCAACGTAACTGGCAAGCAGTTGAGCACACCTAACCTTCAATGGAGAGACTCCGGCCTCCACCAGAATACTGGTCACCGGACTCGTTCTGAAAGCTCCTTTCGCTAGGCGAACGCCACAGTGGTGCACTGGGTCGAGTAAACGCAACGCTGAGGGGGACGCCGAACCGTAAACTTGACTCCGATATTCAAGGCGGGATTGAACAAGGGCTCTGTAGAGCTGCGGCAGCGTAAAGCGATCTGCACCCTAGTTGGTGTTGCTCAGGTAGCGGAGGGAATTGAGGAGCTGCCAGAACTTCCGCTTAAGCTGACGAAGGTGAGGTAGCCAAGTCAATTGGGCGTCGAAAACCAGTCCTAAGAATCGATATGTCTCGACTACAGTGAGTGGATCGTCATTGGGATAAAGTTCTGGTTCTGGATGAACGGTGCGACGCCGACAGAAATGCATGACACACGGCTTTGCAGCTGAAAACTGGAAGCCATGGGTTAGAGCCCATGACTGCGCCTTATGAATGGCTCCCTGTAAAAGCCGCTCAGAAACACAAGTACTGGAGGAGCACTACGAAATACAGAAGTCATCCGCATACAGAGAATGTGGGTCCGACGGCCCTACAGTTGCTACTATACCGTTAATAGCCACTAAAAATAGAGAGACACTAAATACGAAGCCCTGAGGAACGCCATTCTCCTGAATGCGGGGGAAACTATGGGAGGTACCGACTTGGACACGGAAAGTATGGAGCGACAGGGAGTTTTGGATAAAAATCGGGAGTGGGCCCAGAGATCCCACTCATACAATGTGCAAGGATATGATGTCACCAGGTCGTGTCGTACGCTTTACGTAAGTCAAAAAAGGCGGCAACCTAATGCTGGCATCTGGAAAAGGCTGTTCGGATGGCAGACTCAAGGGACCCAAGATTATCAGTGGTCCAGCGACCCTGGTGGAAACCGCCCTGACATGGAGCCAATAGACCATGAGGCTCCAGGACCCAACCCAACTGCCGACACACCATACGTTCCAGCAGCTTACAAAAAAAGTTGGTGAGGCTGATGGTCCGGTAACTATTCACGTCAAGTGGGTTTTGACTGGGTTTCAGCACCAGAATGATGGTGCTCTCCCGCTATTGCGATGGGAAGACGCTATCGCACCAGATCTGGTTGAAGATGACGAGGATATATCGCTTTTAGTCGGACGAGAGATGCTTAATAATCTGACTTTGGATCCAATCCAGCCCAGGAGCTGTGTCAGGAAAACGTGCAAGGGCGCTGAGGAGCTCCCACTCTGTATATGGGGGGGGGGGGGGGGTTTATAGGGTTCACTGTGGCGTGTAGTGAAGGAGAGGACTTTCCTTTCCATCCGCTGTTTGAGGCTTGAACATAGTGCTCTGCAAAGTGCTCGGCAATCGCGTTTGCGTCGGTAGAGAGCAAGCCATTGATGTTAACGCGAGGGACACCTGTTGGGGTCTGGTTTCCAAAAAGACGGCTGATCTTCGTCCAGACTTGGGAAGGCGACGAGTGGTACCCCATGGTCGACATGTACCTCCCCCAACACTCCTGCTTCCGTCGTTTTATAAGCTGACGAAAGCAGGCATGGAGCCGCTTAAAGGCTATTAGGTGCTCTGGAGAAGAGTGCCACTGATGTCACTGTAGAGCTCGCAGACGTTTTTTAATGGCCTCAACGGATTCCGGCAACCACCAAGGGACTGTCTTACGTCGGGGGCACCATAAATAACGAGGCATCGCGTTTTCCTCCCCAGAAATGATCGTTGTAGTGACCTGCTCAACGACGAAATTGATG
Source organism: Schistocerca americana (assembly GCF_021461395.2). Taxonomy (NCBI): domain Eukaryota; kingdom Metazoa; phylum Arthropoda; class Insecta; order Orthoptera; family Acrididae; genus Schistocerca; species Schistocerca americana. Next base: position 425,857,220 of record NC_060130.1, on the reverse strand, counting down.
GCACCATGTGGGGGAGATTCAGCGGTGACAGCAGAGGTGAAGGCTTTCTAGTCCAGCTTGTTTGAAGCCCATCTGAGTAGGCGTTCATGGACATGACGCTGGGGGAGTGACTGGAGGATGGGGAAGTGGTCACTACCGCACAGGTAGTGATGTGCTCTCCAGTGGATAGATGGGAGAAGGCCAGGACTGCAAAGCGAGAGGTCAGTGGCCGAATATGTGCCATGTACCATACTGAAATGTGTGGGGACATGAGTATTTAAGAGGCAGTGGTCCAGTTGTGACAGTAAGTTCTCGACCTCTCTACCTTGGCCAGTAAGCATTGCCCCACTGCCGCACAAAGGGTTATGCGCGTTAAAATCTTGCAAAAGTAGGAAAGGTTTAGGGAGTTGAGCAATCGGTGCAGCCAATACTTTAAGGGGTACTGCACCATCTGGAGGGAGATATACATGCAGACAGTTATTTCCTGTGTCGTCCTTATCCTGACAGCCACAGATTCAGGAGGGGTTTGAAGGGGCACAAGTTCGCTATATACTGAGCTCAGGACATAGACGACAACACCTGACACGCTATTATAGTCGCTACGGTTCCTGTAATATCCCTTATAGCTTCGGATGGTGGGGGTTCACATTGCTGCAAAAATAGGTTTCCTGGAAGGCAATGCAGAAAGCAGGTGTAAAGCTTAACAGTTGCCATAGCTCAGCCAGGTGGTGGAAAAAACCGCCGCAAATCCCCTGGAGGATTACGTGATCGTGAAACTGGGAAGGCATGAAACACTCAATGAGGCAGTCTACGCCTCAGGGTCATCAGCTGCCACCAGGTGAGTGCCTGTGCGATCGACATCCATTGTGTCTGAGGGTCCAGCGACATCTAGGTCCTCAGCGGACGCCAGAATTTCCACCTCATCCTCAGACACAGAGCTTGTAGGTAGTGGTGGTGTGTGTGCCACTGCAGTGCCTTGGTTCTTGGGGGATCTTTTTCTTTTTAGGTCTCTCTCGCTGCTCCTTAGGCTTTTTGTCCGGCTGGGAGAGCTTCACTGATTCAGTCACAGGGACTGAGGAGGATCGTGAAGCCCTACAACCAGCTACCTGTGGTTACTTCAGCCACTAGCAGGTGTCAGCTTTGCCACTGGTAGGAATCTGGGAAGTGAGTGACCCAAGGGATTCCTTCCTGCCAAGAGGAGCCGAAGAAGACTTTCGCTTCTCCGGCTGAGAAGTAGGGACTGACATCCCCAATGCTTGGGAGGTGTTGCTCCTAAAGTAGGTTGTGCAGGAGCAACAGGGAGGGAAGTGCCCCCAACCATTAAGGGGGCAGGTGGAGTCTGACGGTTCTGAGAGCCAACTGTACGCAGCGGATGGGAAGATGGTAGAACTGTTGTTGTAGCGGCGGCGTAGGTTGACGTCATATGCACAGGATGTAGCCCCTCATATTTTCTTTTAGTCTCACTGTAGTTCAGTCTGTCCAGGGTCTTGTATTCCATTATTTTTCTTTCTTTCTGGAGCATTCTGCAGTCTGGCGAGCAAGGAAAATGATGCTCTCCGCAGTTTACACAGATGGGAGGCGGGGCACATGAGTATTGGGATGTGAAGGATGTCCACAATCCCGACAGGTGATGCTGGAAGTACAGCAGGAAGACATGTGGCCGACCTTGCAGCACTTAAAGCACTGCATCGAGGGAGGGATATATGGCTTTACGTCACAGCGGTAGACCATCACGTTGACCTTCTCGGTAATGTGTCACCCTCGAAGGCCACAATGAAGGCCCCGGTGACAACCTGATTATCCCTCGGACCCCGGTGGAAGCACTGGACGAAATCGACACCTCGCCGCCCTAAATTGGCGCGCAGCTCATCGTCAGACTGCAAAAGAAAGTCCCTGTGAAATATGATACACTGGACCATATTTGAGCTCTTATGGGGTGTGATGGAAACAGATACATCCTCCAGCTTGTCACAGTTGAGTAATGCCTATGACTGGGCAGAGGATGCTGTTTTGATCAAGACCGATCCTGACCACATTTTGGACAAGCCTTCCGTCTCCCCAAACTTGCCCGCTAAATGCTCTACAAAAAACTGAGGTTTCACTGACAAGAAAGATTACCCATCAACTCTCTTACATAAGAGGTACCGCGGTGTATAAGCTTCGTTGGCAGTTGGCATCCTTAGGCTGGCGTTCCTTCCATAGTGTGGCCAGAGGGGAAGCTTAGGAAAAGTCAATTTTTTGCAGTTTTGTCAATATTTCAATCTTAAAGCGTGTGGAATTTAATGTCTCCATTACCTAGTAAAATCACGTAACAATTCTGAAATTCCCGTAGACAGATCTTTAATATCTATGCAGTAATTATTCGGAGAGGAAGAGGCTTGCACAGGATGAAGTAGCGTGAAGAGTTTCATCAAAGTAATCTCATGACAAGATGACGATGACATCATCATAATCATAATTCTGATCATCATAGCAACAACAGTACATACAAGAAAGTAAAAAATCTGTTTTTCCTTAACGTTTAATTAGGGCAGAAGTTACTTCTTTTTAAAATAGGCAATTTTTGCGTCCATAGAAGTTTCCCACTTGAAACCTGGAAAACACAGTACTTTACGCAGGGAAGCGGGAACATAAACTTTGATGACGATGGCATGCTCACGTTGGTTTATTGGTCCTGCCAAACGCCAACTACTTTAAATCGTTTTATAGATCATCAGAGCCGCAACTACAAAAACCAGAGTTGTTGCATCTGTGACTCTGCTGGTGCCGGTAGCAAAGCAACTAAGAGTAACGCTGAAGCGACCAGAATTGTTCTTTTGCATGGTAGCGACCAATGCGTTTTGACGACCTCACTGCATTCGATATTTGTATCCTGTCTACAGCCTCCATCACCGAGAAGGTGACTTTTTTTACTACATTTATTCCCCACTCGGACCACATAATGGCCTAGTGTCAGGGGCACGCTCATCGGGGTTAGCTCGGTGAGCAAGGCCGCGCAGTAGGTTTATACGTATCACTGACACACCTGTGACGCTGCAGGCAGTAGATGTTTAGCCATACGTAGCCATTAGAACTAAGTAGTGTACTAATAAAATTGAAATTGCCCATTGAAGAACCGTACTTATGTGTATCTTGAAGTTTTCCAGGCGTATTGAATGGTCCATCATATTTCGGGCTTGCAGCCGGATCACGTTGACATCTTGGCACGATATTTCGGCTAATAAACATGCAGCCATCTTCAGGTGAGTGCGAGACTGAAGATTACTGTTTTTTTTTTTTTCTTTATTGTGATTTCATGCCCCTGCCCCATATGGGCAGGGGAGGGCTGTCAGCAGCACAATCCGCCGCTCTTCAGCCGAGTGACATGATAACTAAAACAAGAATAAATTAATACATACATAAGGAGATAAAAAAGGGGAACATAAAACAGAGTAAGGGGAGAAAATGGAGGTAAAAATACACTGTCATGTAGAAGTTCATTGGGAACAGTTAAAAAAGTCACCAGAAAGTTAAAAAACACAGTTGGCGATTCTTAAAACACAGAGAAGACACTGGATGCGCATGCACAGGTTAAAAGTTGGCCACAGTATTAAAAACACTCCGAAACAACACACTTAAAACCCACTTGGAGCACACACGACGAAGAATAAAACTACCAAGAATAAAACTACCAGGTGGGACCTGCCGAGGGAAAGGTCAGAGAGGATGGAAAAGGAGGGGAGAGCATGGGGCAGCTGGGGAAGCAGTGGGATGAAGAGAGGAGGGGCAACCGTGGGTTCACGAAGAGGCAGGAGACACATGGGGCGGGAGAGGAAAAGGGAGGACAGGGCAGGAGGGAGCGCAGAGACACTGAAAGAAGGCACAAGAGATGGACGGGGAGTAGGAGGGGAAATCCGCTCAGAAGGAGGGAGGGGGAGGAGAGGTAGCCCTGAGGAGGAGGCAGGAAGAGGGGGTTAGAGTTGGTAGGAAGGGTAGATGTCAGGGCGAAGCTCATCATCCGGGAGTGGTAGACGGTGGAAGTTGTGTTGGGAAAGGAGATGGAGGGTGTGGAGATGGAGAGAGGGAGGGACACAACGGTAAAGGCGCGGCAACTGGGTGGGAGTGGAGAGGAAGGGTGACACCAGGGGGTGAGGGGGATCAAGGCGGCGTACAATATATAGTGTGCGGATGTGTTCAAGGAAAAGGAGAAGGTGGGGGAAGGGGATGAGGTCATAGAGGATGCGCGTGGGGGACAGAAGGCGGATTCGGAAGGCGAGGCGGAGTGCATGGCGTTCAAGGATTTGGAGGGCTTTATAGAACCGGGGAGGGGCGGAAGATTACTGGTGCGCGTCGTTCTATATATACCGAAAATTGGCGCGGCGGTGCCTGCGCAGTGGAGAAGGCTAATACCGCGCCCCCTATCTAATTTGGCGCGCTCTGCAGCAGAAGCTGGCCGCGCGTGCGTAGTGGTGTACCTACATTTGCGCTATCTGTCGTAAAGCGCCTTCGCGCAGCTGAGGCGCGGTAGTCGAAAGTATGAAATCAATTTTCGTCAGCCGTCGCACTAGATGCAGACCCATGTCTCTGTGAAGCGATTAAAGAAATTACAGGATCCCATGCTTTATTCATCTGAAAGCCGCCGTCTCGATTAATAAGATCTTTTGCCAATCGTATCTCCACGGACTCCTTGATAATGGATTCCCAAAAAGACCTAGTTGTCGCTAAAATTTTTGTTCCACAATAATCCATGGAGTGTCCCATCGAAATACAGTGTTCTGCTATGGCTGATTTGTTGGGCTGTAGTAGACGTGTGTGGCGCTCATGCTCCACGCATCTTTCCCGTACTGTGCGAGTAGTTTGGCCAATGTAGGATTTGCCACACTGACAAGGGATCTTATAAATACCCGCCTTCCTCAGACCCAGATCGTCCTTCACAGAGCCAAGCAAAGCCGATATTTTCGTAGGTGGTCGGAAGATCACTTTAACACAATGCTTCTTTAAAATCGTTCCTATTTTAGAGGAGAGGTTACCCACATACGGAAGAAACGCCCTGGACCTGACCACCTCTTTGTCTTCTTCTTCTTGTTTCTCTTTACATTTCTTCTTTGTTACAGCTGTGCGGATTTGGCGTGTAGAATATCCATTCTCCCTGAAGACGGATTGCAAATATTCTAATTCTTTAGGAAGGCTGTCCTTATCAGATACCACATGTGCCCGGTGCATCAGAGTACGCAGCAAACCCATAGTTTGTGCAGGGTGGTGGCAGCTTGTCGCCTGCAAATACAGATCTGTGTGTGTGGGCTTCCGTTAGACGGAGTGCCCCAAAGATCCATCGGTTCTACGATTGACAAGGACATCCAGAAACGGCAGACATCTATCTTTTTCGACCTCCATGGTAAACTGAATATTCTTGTGAATGGAATTCAGATGTTGTAAGAATCCTGCCAGTTTTTCTTCTCCATGGGGCCAAACTACAAATGTGTCATCCACGTAACGCCAGAAGACTTTCGGTTTAAATTCAGCCGACTCGAGTGCCTTCTCCTCAAAGTCCTCCACAAAAAGGTTTGCTACCAGAGGGGACAAAGGACTGCCCATGGCAACACCGTCAACTTGTTCGAAATATTCATTATTGAATAAGAAATAAGTTGAGGACAGGCAATGATGAAATAATGCTGTTATGTCGGCTTTGAACCTTCTGCTAATGAGTACCAGTGAATCCATCAGTGGAATCTTAGTAAATAAAGAGACGACATCAAAACTCACTAATAAGTCAGAATTGTGGAGTTGGAGCGACTTCAGTCTACTAATAAAATCGGCGGAATTACGAATGTGATGTGGACACTTGCCCACATAAGGTCTCAGTAACGCAGACAGATGTTGTGCTAAGTCATAGGTTGGCGCACCGATATTACTAATAATAGGGCGTAATGGTAGTCCCTCTTTATGAATTTTCGGAAGAACTGTACTTAGCTCACTTGTAATTACTGTAATTAGCTGTTGACAATAATGATATTGTACATCTTAGGACCCACTAATCATGTAAGGCGGTAGGTTGCATATGTGTATTATAAAAATAAAGAATAAATTTAAAAAAAAGTTCTCCATCTGCCGACGGCGACTGGGCGTAACCTTCAGGCGTCCTTTGGCTATTATCTCACGGCTGGTCCCATGTTTGTCAGTTATGAGACACTTACCCTGCCCCCACGGGATGGTGGCCTCGGGCTTGTTAATGTCCGTATACGAGCTGCGGCCTTGTATATGAGTACCATGAGAGGACAGTGGACCAGACGGGGCACATCTCTAACACGCGGCTTGCTTGAGGTCCACCTGCCTGCTTCCACCTCACCACCGGTGTCTGTCGGCCACATCGTGCCTCATTTGTCTCACATTTCGACCTTTTTCGTCACACATACCAGTCTCCCAGATACGCGCCCACCCAGAACTAAGGATTTTTACAACTTACTATTGCACCGTGATCTCCGGAATGTGATGGAGACCAAACATCCCTCCATTCAGTGGCCCATAGTGTGGACTACGATCCACCAGCCTTTCCTCCTCACAGACGTCCGGACACTGTGGTATCACATAGTCAAAAGAAAATTTGCTACGAAACAGCGACTGCACAACATTGGCTTGTCGTATTCCCCTCTTTGTCTCTTTTGCCAGCAACTGGACGCTAATGACCACCGTCTGACATGCGCCTCTTCGCACGATGTCTGGCGCTTTGAGTAGCAAATCATTGCATGCTATCTCCGAGTGCCACCAGACACAATCGAACCTCGAATTTTTCTATACCCCGAGGACAAACATTTTCCCGCTGCCAAATGTCGTGCAATTACGTGGGTCAAAGGGTGGGCGGTCGCTTATCTCTTTCATGTGGAACCTAAATACCGCCTCGACTTCTGGACCTATTTACGAACAGCCCATGCAGCTCTCGAAAACACGACACGTTACCGAACATTATTTTCTAACTATCTTCGAGTGCTCTTTGTTAGATCTCTACTATGTTGGTGGAAGGGAGGGGGGGGGGGGGGGGAAGGCTGGAGCTGAGGGCACCTACTCCTACTACTACCCCTACCCCAATCCCAACCCCAACCCCAACCCCAACCCCAACCCCAACCCCAACCCCAACCCCAACCCCAACCCCTACTCTACCCTACCTCCCACTCCCCCCGTGTTTAAGCCGCCTATGATCGATTCTACTTCTTACTTCCACGGATGGGAGTGTGCGTCGTAGATTGGGCGGATTTTATTTCTTTTTTCTTTTCCTTTTAATTTTCTTCTTCTTTACTCAGCACTTATTTTTTTTTCTCTGTCGATGATGTATGTTCAAAGAATTTCATAATAATAGTGAATATTGCAAAAACAAAATGCAAATAAATAAACAACAATACCAACTGTCACTTCTGTTGATTCCTGTGTCTCCTACATCCCTAAGCACCACAGGCTCGGTGTTGGTGAGGGGGACACTGTGGCCAGGCCTCGGGTTTCTACCCCTGCCCACTTTGCCCCTGAGCCTCCACCTACCCACTATCCCAAAAAGAAAGAAAGATTACCGCTTGCGGTAACGGTGAAATCCGGGTTCGAGTGCAGGTCCGGCACGAATTTTCATTGTTGTGATTCCTTTCTACAGCTGATGGTGGCCCATAATCGCAATTGCGAATACATTTAATGTACTGTACGCTTGTGGTGTGGCTGCGCTCCGCTCTCGTATATCCGTCCAGTCTAACATTGCTCTACATGTGCGGTAGCTAATATTCTTGTTCCGTGCAACAGTAGTCACTCCGCCTCTTGTGCCTGACGTCATGTTCACCTTTAACAAGTCTCTCAATGAACAAGCTATCTCTGTGCTTTTAACGCTTAATTCATATTACGAGTACAAATGTGTTTTTAAGGAAATAAATTAGTTTTGCTTCTGCGTAACTAAGTTTTCCATAATCCCACCAGATATAAAAATAAGGACTGCACGTATTGCCCTTCGAGTCCTCATTTTCTTCTTTCTTGTCTTTCTGTATCCAGTTTGCCAGCACGTAGCGCGCCTGATCGGGGATTCCTGGTATTTGAGTGTTCCCAGTCACGAAGCTACCTGCTGCATAGGCTATAGAATGCAATCTCGAATACAACGCAGGAATCGGTAGATACATTGTTCAGCCCATAATTCCATGAAGTATGAATATGTTTAAGCCTCTACGTCAAGCAGAAAGTGTCATTATGTACATAATGTCATCTACTGTATGCGACAATACTATTTCATCTAAGAGAGAGAGAGAGAGAGAGAGAGAGAGAGAGAGAGAGAGAGAGAGAGAGAGAGACCGACCTCTTACTTTCTGGTTAGAGAGAAAAGAAAATGAAAGCTTGTAGAAAACTAAAAAAACAGCTATTCACTTTTACAACAGTTGTATGTTGTATGTTACCTGGGGACCTAGAAACGACGGAGAGGCTCCGTCCCCGCCGCAGCCGCAGTGGTCCACAACTTCACGACGACTACCGCAGTCCACTTCACCCCTCCGCCGCCCCACACCGAACCCAGGGTTATTGTGCGGTTCGGCCCCCGGTGGACCCCCCCCAGGGAACGTCTCACACCAGACGAGTGTAACCCCTATGTTTGCGTGGTAAAGTAATGGTGTACGCTACGTGGAGAACTTGTTTGCGCAGCAATCGCCGACGTAGTGTAACTGAGGCGGAATAAGGGGAACCAGCCCGCATTCGCCGAGGCAGATGGAAAACCGCCTAAAAACCATTCACAGACTGGCCGGTTCACCGGACCTCGACACAAATACGCTGGGCGCATTCGTGCCGGGGACCAGGCGTTCCTTCGCGCTCGGAAAGCCGTGCGTTGGACCGCACGGCGAACCGGGCGGGCTTTCACAACAGTTAGTGTATGTGGTTTGAAAGTCATCAGTAACCACAAATATTTATCCAGCAGACAGCCGCAATTATGCAGCAGTGACAAACAATATTCAATATGGCCATAATGGTTTTCGTATAGACTTTAGAATGTAAACACTGAAAACTTCAGACACTGTTAAACCAGAATCTGAATATTTGATACGTAAATAATGCAACAGCGATAGCAAACTTGATGAAGTGCATTTGTTTATAAAGGATTTCACGAAATTCGTGACTGCAAATATTGAGGAAGACTCTTACGGTATAATACACAAATCTGGTTCGCCATTAATAAAAACTGAAATTAACTGAATATGAAGTGTAATAGTTTTTTTTTCTCCATAATATGTCTTTGTAACATGTTGCTATGAATGCAGGCGTTCCGTCATTTTAGAAACCGAGATGGTGATTGTAATGCAATGAAGATAGTGCTCATAGCTAACAAAACATTATGCTGACTAACAATACACCAGATACAGATGTGAAAGTATCACCTATACTTACGTGGTAGGATAAGTGAGGAGACCAGTTTCAGTGAAATGTATAGAAAGTACTGCTGCAAGGCTGCAACTACTCCTCTCTTTTTCTTCTTTTTTAGCGTTTTTCCACATGTTTAACATGTAGGAGCATTGTAAGTCATTATGGAATCGTACCACAAAGGGATTCTGCCTTGCAATGCTTCAGAATGTTCTATTTTCCGGCTTTCGCCTGTTAAGTGCAGAAGTGTCACGCGAGACTAAACGGCTCACAAGAGAGAACGAGACCTTCAGTCAGTGCTATAAAAAAAAAAAAAAAAAAAAAAAAAAAAAAAAAAAAAAAAAAAAAAAGAACGCCCTCTACGTATCGCAACAGCGTGACTGTTCGATAACAATTCTTAAAACACGAAGACTTGTTTTTGGTGTTCTAAATAGTAATTTTAATATGCAGTGCGAATAGTTTATTGCGTGAAAGACTGTAATTTACTCAAGATGACTAGTGGAAAACTTTCATTACTTATTCAGTTTCTCCGTTCCTCTTTCATACCTGTTGTTGTTGCTGATGCAGAAATAAGAAAATTGTGTTTGTCAACAATTCAGATATGAATTCGTAACGAGGGGGGGGGGAACGAGGACGTAGTTATATCTCACCCACAAATTCCCCTACATGCTGAGCTAGCTCTCAATGTTTACTGATATCACTATCCAAGCAACATACGACTAACAACAGCATGAAGCAGCCCATTTACATTAAATATTTTAATAAAGGTATTATAGCAGTAGCTTGAACAGTATAACAACTGACTCAGAAGTTGAGCTATGTTGTACGGAGGTTTTCCTTATTGCGAGAAGCTGGTGGAATGTCTTTGGGGACTCCTATCACGTGATGCTGTTCTGGTTTATGTAACCGTTGATTATGGTGCAAGAGGCAAAAATTAAGCATTAATTTAATACAAAAATATTAGTGGCAAAATCTTAATGTTGTTTTAAGGCGGCAGCACTGTTTATCTCTGGTCTGTATTAAGTTCCGTTTTTCAGATTTTTTGGTTGTTTATCCTAAGTGTGCATTATTGTCGTCCGCCATTGAGTGCGAACTATTAAATATTTAAATCAACTCTATACAAAGAGACTTATAACAGAGCTTCATTTACTGTGTCTGATTAAATTTTATTGGCCCAGGTGCATACGTCTGTTTTTCAGTGTAGTGACAGTATTTTTTGTGATATAGCGAGTAACAGTAAATTTGACGTTACAGGCGTAGTGTTGGCGTGGCACAATGGAACAATATCAGCATTAGTGTTTGAAGTTGTCTGGAAGGGACAACTGGGCGGTGTGGAAATTTCAAATGCAAGTGATATTCAGACGAAAAAGCTTTTTAGATATTGTCAATGGCATAGCTATCAAGCCTCCAAAAGAGAAAGACGCTGAGGAAAAACATGGCTGGAAAACGACGCAAAAGCAGTGGAACTTATTGTGACACGAATTGAGGTAGCACCACTCACTCATTAGTTTTCGTGTACGACGGCAGCTGGCGTCTGGACTAAACTGAAGAGTGTGAAAAAGAAAGAGTCCGCCTTGAGCATTCACCTACTTCAGCAGAAGTTTTTCTCTTTAAAATTTGGAGACGACTCGATGGTTACAGTTATTTCGAAAATAGAGGAAATCAACACTAAACTGAAGCAATCGGGTGAACCACTTTCAGAGAAAATGATGATAACCAGGGTGCTGCTCTCATCGTCGGAAAGATAGAAACACTTCCGTTCAGAATGGGAGTGCCTCCGCTTTGAGAAGCAAACACTTCACGAGTTAACTTCAAGATTGTTTCGAAGAAGAGAGAAACTATCGGTCTGTTCAGGAGGAGGTAGCTTTGGCCAGTGTAGGCAAGCAGCAAAAATCTAGCTGTTACGCTTTTGGTAAAGGAAACCATTTTGCAAACGACTACAAAAATAAAGCGAAGAGAGAAACGAGAAGCTGCAATTATTGTACTAAAAGAGTCCATTTGAGGTCAGATTGCAGGTTGTCGAAGTCCAAGGAAGACAAAAAGGCCCAGGATATAAATACCTTTATTTGTATGATTCAAGGAGTTGACCTAGAAGGTTATTGGATAATGAATAAAGGTGCTAATGAGCATACGTGCCAGAAGAGAGAACTGTTTAAGAAACTGGACGGTGCGCAAAGCTCGATGAATGTTACTGTGGGTGGCTGTAAAGTTCTTAATGTGACTGGACGCGGTACTGTGGTACTGTATGCATGGAAAGGGGTTAAAGTTATTAAAACAGTACTTAGTGGAATATCCTGTCTGTCTTAATTGAAATTCAATAGGTTTTCGGTAGGAACTGTGTTGGACAAAGGTATGTGTTTAGTGTCAAACAAGGAACAATGTGAATTCTTGAACAGTAAAGGTGAAGTTCGTACATTATCCAAACGTATCAATAAAATGTATCTTACGTTGCTTTCCCGAAACTGAACACAATAGGATCACTTTGTTGTCCACCTGTCCGTCCGTGTGGTTGCCAAGAGACTTTTTTTTTTCTCAGCAACAGGTAAATATAGAAGTTGAAATTATGTCTCATACTGAGCTCTACGGTCCTCTCGCGGTGTAAAAAATTTAAGCTTGTGAGTCAATGCAATCAAAAGCTACGGTCATAAACGTATTTATCACGATCCAGCGCTCAGTGCGAAAAGGTTGCCCCTTTTCGATCCTTTTATTTGCAATCCCTCTTGAACTTGGTCTTCGACGGCGCCTTTAAGATATATAGATAATTCACTATAGCTTTTGATGAGTGAGTTTGCGAGTATCAAAACATATGTGACGTTTGTGTCAGGCCTAGTGGTCCAGCGATTTATGCAGAACGTTCACACGATATGGCCAAGTCATGTTGGCAACGGGCGACTTCCGAATTTTATTTCGCACCCCTACGTGAGCTGGCGACGCAACCATCGTCGTGCGATCGTCAGCGGGCTGTTCAACGTATCAAAGCATAACTGCTGCGTCTTACGGTGATGAAGATGAAACGACCGTGATTGTAACTATATAATGAGAGAGAGAGGCGGCAGCGGTGACACACTTATATGGGACGTTGAAATGGCCGATAGATCGCATGGCAAGCTACGAAAGGATATTGCACGCGCTTTCGCTCAGCACTACCACAGTTTCTACGCGGAGGTCCAACAGGACATAGCTAGACTCGCAGACGTGCTTCGAGAAATTCCTGTCGACGGGCATTCCACTGAGGTCGACGACCTTATGGCTGAAATTACTGTAGACGATCTTGACGCAGCCCTAATGTGTGCTGTGTTAAACAAATTCCCATGACCGAACGGACTCTGAGTTCTACCAAACCTTGGCTCCTCTGATGGGACCGACGTGGTTACAAATGTACAACGAACTCTTGACACCTACCTCACAGGTCCCTTCATGCAGGTTACGAAGAGTCCTGTTCGCAGTGTATTTCGATCAAGCTTTCGACCGAGTGTTTATATGCGTGGTCATGGAACACATGGGAATTCCCCTTATGTTTGTAGACACGATCTTACGGTTGATTCACGGCGCCAGAGTCTCGGTGAATGGTGCTAGCTCAGAACATATCACGATCCAGCGCTCAGTGCGGCAAGGTTGCCCTGTTTCGGTCATTTTATTTGCAGTCTTCGTTGAACTTGCACTATGTGGCCTTCGATAGCGCTTTGAAGGCGTCCAACTACGGACCGCATATTTCCGTTGCCCCGCGTACGCCGACGACGTCGTTCTTTTGGTCAGGTCAAGAGACTAAATCCAGGAGGCGCTGGAATGGCTTCAGCAGTATGGAACGGTGGAGGGTATTGTCACTAACCTACGAAAGACACGACGTATGAAAGTGGGCAGAGGGTTGCCACCAGGAACAGCAGTGCCCATTACCAAGGTCTCCATTCTAGAGTGTTTGGGAGTGGCGTTCCATGCGAACAGAAGGCGTACAGCAGCGGGTAACTATCGACAGGTACTACGACAGATTCGCGCATTAGTATGACAGGACACAATGGGTGAAACATATGTTCCAGCGCGCACAGCCTATCAACGTCTATTTGACACCAAAAAATAGGTGATTTGGTGCACATACTGACGTTACCTACGACGAACGCGTCGAAGTTACAGTCAGCTTTCAGACATTTTTTGTGTGCGTCTGACTTGGCTAGCACATGGATGGGTCACCGTCCAGGTTTGCCGAGTACTGTTGGCGAATGGGGTGCACTCGGACCTTGTGAGGTCAATTGAAGAGCTACTTGACTGAGAAGTAGCGACACCAGTCACGAAAACTGACAACAGCCGGGAGGCGGTGTGCTGACCACATGCCGCTCCGTATCCGCATCTGTTGACGCCCAAGGGCCGAGGATGACACTGTGGTCGGTCTGTACCGTTGGGCCTTCAAGACCTGTTCGGACGGTGTTTTTTCTTTTTCTACCTCTTCTTTCAAATCCGCTACGATAACCTGACGCTGCCACCGAGAGAAGGAGGCATCTGACAGGAGGAACAGGGCGCGCACGATATTTCTTAGTACGATGCAACGCTTTTGGAGAATCGAGCACGTCACGTTAATGGGCGCTGTGAGCGACGAAGTGGCCCCCCATTCACTTCCACTACCTATCAATGTTGACCAAATTACGGCACCGCTCACACATCTTTGGGATTTTTTCGATGATTACAGTTACATTCAGGACGGTTTGCCGGAGACTAGGTTGCTCACAACGATAGGCGTTTATCGACGCTTCCTTAAACAAAACCCTCGCAGTGTGGTCGAACAAACGTTCCCGCCAGTACAGTGGCAGGGAATATGGAGAGTGGCTCATCTTTCCTCTCTCCCTACGGAGGTAAGTGCATTGTGGTACGTAGTGGTGAACGATAAGTTACCGAACCGTCGACTACTACACACTATTCACTTGGTCGACACACCAATATGCCCCCACGGTGCAGTCGTCAATTCCGACGAGCGTTGTACCCTTTATGGCACGGCAGTCGAGGTTGGATTCTCGTGCAGAAAATGTTGGCCCTTTTATTTCACACGGCGTACACGGCAATAAACGCTGAAGATCTACTCTTCCCGGACGAAACGTATTTTCCCACCTCCCAGACAAACGTCGTTAACTGGATAAAGGGGATGGCGGCTTAGAATCTGTATCGTTCCGATGACAAGGATGTCTTAGACTTTTGGTACATACTGCAACAACAATATATATTGCGGCGACACGTAATATATTGAACATGTTTTGCCGATTACTTGGGCACCCTATTCATGGACCCTTCGGCTAGCTGTGGTGTGCCTGGTGCGAGAAATGAAGTGAGGAGATAGATCATGGTTCAGGAACTTACGTCATGCCCGATGAACTCAGCAGACTAATAACATTTTTAAGTTAGCGAGAAGACAAACTGGATACACGCCAAATGGGCCGTTGCCGGGCCCCGTTTCTTGCTAGTGAATTCGTTAATCTGGACGGTATTGGGAGCCCTTTTATGTTTGGTTGTGTTGAATGACACCTTTAGTTTCTTTATATTGTGTTTTGTACTTATAAATCGCAAAATATATAGAAGGACAAATAAAAAAATAAAAAATGAGAGAGCCATTTCATCCTTGGGACCACATCTCTACGAACGGGAGGGAGGAGATACTGTGGTCATGTCTCGGGTAGCAACCCCTGCCCACCATTCCCCCACCATCCTTCAAAACCAAAGGAGTAGAAGAAGAAAAAGCACATACCTTGAAACCGATAGGTCACGGGATTGGATTTAGGTCGAACTACGGGTTTTTCATTGTTCGTTTTAGTCTAGACTTCACCTGCCAAAGATATGAGGAGTCCCCAGAAACAACACGTGGTTCAGATTCCACGTTAAAGTGCAGGTCCATCTTCCACGGTTGGATAACTGCTGGAGATTAGGGGCACGCAAGTCACCGAAGTGGCGTCCAATAGAAAGACTGGCCCCAGACCATTGAACCACACGAAATTATCATCATATACACTGTCAGAAAAAAATCCCAACACTAAGAAATAATGAAATTTCTGGAATAAATTCGTCTAGGTAACATATTTAATTGATTAACGTTGCAAGTTCATAGGTTAATGTAAGCACGAGAAAAGCCATTGCAAATGTGGACTGCTGGTACATTAAAACTGGTTTAACCGATAGAATGTTGACTGCAAGCATGCAAACGTGAATCTTTGTGTTGTACAGATGCCGGATGTCAGTTTGTGGGATGCAGTTCCTTTCCCGTTGCACTTGGTCAGTCAATACAGAGACGGTTGTACATGACGCTGGAGTTGTCGTCCGATGATGTCCCATATGCTCTCGACTTGAGACGAATCTGGTGATCGAGCAGACCAAGCTAACAGACGACACACTGTACAGCACGCTGGGTTACAACGGCGGTACGTGGGTGAACGGTATCCTGTTGGGAAACACCCCCTATAATGCTGTTCATGAATGGCAGCACAGCACGTTGAATCAAAAAAGTGGTTCAAATGGCTCTGAGCACTGTGGGACTTAACTGCCGTGGTCATCAGTCCCCTAGAACTTAGAACTACTTAAACCTAAGTATCCTAAGGACATCATACACATCCATGCCCGAGGCAGGATTCGAACCTGCGGCCGTAGCGGTCGCGCGGTTCCAGACTGCCTAGAACCGCTCGGCCACTCCGGCCGGCACGTCGAATCACCAGATTGACATACAAATTTGCAGTCATGGTGTGTGGGATTATCAGAAGAGTGCTGTTACTCTCACGCGAAACAGCATCCCAGAACATAACTCCAAGTGTGTGTCCAGTGTGTCTAGGTTGCAGACAGGTTGGTTGCAGACGCTCACCTGGCTTCCTTCAACCAACACAGAGCCATCCATGGAACCGAGGCAGAAACGGATTCATCGGAAAATACAACAGAATTCCACTCTGCCCTCCAATGAGGTCTCGCTTGACACCACTGAAGTAGCAAATGACGATGGTTTGAGGTCAGTGGAACGCAAGCTACAGGACGTCTGTTTGGGAGCTGTCCTTGAAGTACCCGGTTCTTAACAGTTCGCTATGTCATTGTGGTGTCAACTGCTGTTAGAATTGCAACTGAAGACTCAGGACAATGCACCACAACTACAGGCTAAAGACGATGGTATTGCCACATGGCCGTCCGGACCCCATTCTTCTTGCGACCGTACCTTCTCGTGACCACCGCTGCCAGTAATCATGAACAGTGACTGCATCCTTGTCATATATTTCTGGTAGCACTATTACACAACCTCGTTCAAACTCTATGAGCTATTGATAACCTTGTCTTCATCGATTTAAAGGCATTCTTGACTAACCAACTCACTACGTCCAATCTCAAAGTTAACCTACGCTCACGACACTTACAGCGCGTATTTAAAGCATACCTGATTTTTATCCTCATACTGTCGCTACTAGCGCCACTCTCATGCGACTGGTACGAAATTTAAATAGACGTCGTTCAAACGCAGAAACGTCCCTACCAACGTTCGTTTACCTCGCACAGTTCCTTGGCGTTGGAATGTTTCTCCGTTGGTGTATGTACCGGGTGGTTATACACTCCTGGAAATTGAAATAAGAACACCGTGAATTCATTGTCCCAGGGAGGGGAAACTTTATTGACACATTTCTGGGGTCAGATACATCACATGATCACACTGACAGAACCACAGGTACATAGACACAGGCAACAGAGCATGCACAATGTCGGCACTAGTACAGTGTATATCCACCTTTCGCAGCAATGCAGGCTGCTATTCTCCCAAGGAGACGATCGTAGAGATGCTGGATGTAGTCCTGTGGAACGGCTTGCCATGCCATTTCCACCTGGCGCCTCAGTTGGACCAGCGTTCGTGCTGGACGTGCAGACCGCGTGAGACGACGCTTCATCCAGTCCCAAACATGCTCAATGGGGGACAGATCCGGAGATCTTGCTGGCCAGGGTAGTTGACTTACACCTTCTAGAGCACGTTGGGTGGCACGGGATACATGCGGACGTGCACTGTCCTGTTGGAATAGCAAGTTCCCTTGCCGGTCTAGGAATGGTAGAACGATGGGTTCGATGACGGTTTGGATGTACCGTGCACTATTCAGTGTCCCCTCGACGATCACCAGTGGTGTACGGCCAGTGTAGGAGATCGCTCCCCACACCATGATGCCGGGTGTTGGCTCTGTGTGCCTCGGTCGTATGCAGTCCTGATTGTGGCGCTCACCTGCACGGCGCCAAACACGCATACGACCATCATTGGCACCAAGGCAGAAGCGACTCTCATCGCTGAAGACGACACGTCTCCATTCGTGCCTCCATTCACGCCTGTCACGACACCACTGGAGGCGGGCTGCACGATGTTGGGGCGTGAGCGGAAGACGGCCTAACGGTGTGCGGGACCGTAGCCCAGCTTCATGGAGACGGTTGCGAATGGTCCTCGCCGATACCCCAGGAGCAACAGTGTCCCTAATTTGCTGGGAAGTGGCGGTGCGGTCCCCTACGGCACTGCGTAGGATCCTACGGTCTTGGCGTGCATCCGTGCGTCGCTGCGGTCCGGTCCCAGGTCGACGGGCACGTGCACCTTCCGCCGACCACTGGCGACAACATCGATGTACTGTGGAGACCTCACGCCCCACGTGTTGAGCAATTCGGCGGTACGTCCACCCGGCCTCCCGCATGCCCACTATACGCCCTCGCTCAAAGTCTGTCAACTGCACATACGGTTCACGTCCACGCTGTCGCGGCATGCTACCAGTGTTAAAGACTGCAATGGAGCTCCGTATGCCACGGCAAACTGGCTGACACTGACGGCGGCGGTGCACAAATGCTGCGCAGCTAGCGCCATTCGACGGCCAACACCGCGGTTCCTGGTGTGTCCGCTGTGCCGTGCGTGTGATCATTGCTTGTACAGCCCTCTCGCAGTGTCCGGAGCAAGTATGGTGGGTCTGACACACCGGTGTCAATGTGTTCTTTTTTCCATTTCCAGGAGTGTAATTAAACATCCCTATTTAACACATTGTAACACGGAAACTAATTACTGTACGATGATCAAACTTGGTAGCATTAATGTCAAGGACATGGGGAAGAGGCGAGCGCAAATGACCGCGTAGTTGAGCGCTCCACAAACCAATCACATCATCATCATCATCATCATCATCATCATCATCATCATCATCATCATCAACAACTATCGTGTGGAAGAGAAATAATGCAGTATCAGTTCAACTGAATCACTTTCAATGTGCTGCTACGGTACATCATACCATTACATACTGGTACCATTACTGCTACAAAAGGGGCTCAATACAGCTCCCATCAGTGTCCAAAAAGAGTCTGAAAGCACAGGATTGCATTCTACACAGCAGAACGAAGCACGCCTGTAGGTATGTTGGCTGCCTCTCTTGATGTGCAACGCTTCAGATCAGCACATGTCTGAATGTTCCCCTGGTAAACCCAGTTCAAATGGTTCTGAGCACTATGGGACTCAACTTCTAAGGTCATTAGTCCCCTAGAACTTAGAACTAGTTAAACCTAACTAACCTAAGGACATCACACACATCCATGCCCGAGGCAGGATTCGAACCTGCGACCGTAGCGGTCTCGCGGTTCCAGACTGCAGCGCCTAGAACCGCACGGCCACTTCGGCCGGCAGGTAAACCCAGTTCTTCAGATAGCCGCACAACCAGAAAACGCAGAAAGTAAGATCAGCCAAGTATTTGGAAACGATCGGCTGATAATTCGATCGTTTCCAAACGCATTTCCGAGACGCAGGTGAACTTCACGAGTGATGTGCGATGGAGCCCCAACTTGCACGAAAACTGTTGAGTTCAATGCGTCTCTCCTGTAGGGCGGTTGGTTGGTTGTTTGAGGTTAAAGGGACCAAACAGCAAGGTCATCAGTCCCTTGTTTCAAATAGACTCCATTCTGCTAACGGGACATCTCAGAAAAGTCAGAACAAGAAAACGGAAAAAGGGGAAACGTAAAAGGGCAGTCACGTTGTCAATAGTAAAAACAAATGAGGGAAGTTGGCAAGAGAACGAACCCAACACTATGCTGAAGCAGCATAGGCAAGACCACCTGTGACTTAAAAGGTACAACTGCTATAATGCAGGAAGTACGTATGGGAATAGAAAAACTAACCAAGCCTTAAAAAGAAGGGGTAAAAACAGAGTAAAAGGGAAAGAAAAGAGGATTCCGGTCAGGGAGGTGAATCGGGAATCTCTGAACACTGCCTACAGTGGGAGACACCCAAACACTCACCGCCCTGCCCCAACACCAGAGGGAGATTAAAAACTTTAAAACTGAGAATAAAAACCACTCTCCCGGAGGAAACCTAGAACCAGAGAGACCATCCGGGAATCGTCAGCCAACATCAAAGGTAAAGTGTGGGGGAGTCTGTACTTAGCACGCAGAGCCAAAAGAAGGGGGCATTCAACCAAAATGTGGGCCACTGACTGGAAGGCTCCACAACCACATAGCGGGGGTGGCTCATCACGCAAAAGGAAACCATGGGTCAGCCTGGTATGGCCAATGCGGAGACGACACAGTGTGGTCGAATCCTTGCGGGAGAGGCGAAAGGAAGAACCCCATGGGCCTGGATTCACTTTAATGGCACGAAGTTTATTAGACAGTGGAGTAGCCTCCCAAGAATTGGCCCATGACTGTGCAAAGTGGGATTTGATGTGAAGCCGTAAATCCGCTGCAGGAGGGGTTACAGAAAACGGGGGGTAAGTAACTGCTCCCCCAGCCAAACGATCAGCGAGCTCATTACCCGGGATACCCACATGGCCCGGGACCCATAGGAAGTCAATGGAACAAGCAGCACGGTGAAGATCAGCGAGATGGTCATGGATGGCAGAGACCAAGGGATGGCGCGAAAAACACCGGTCAATAGCAAGAAGGCCACTCATCGAGTCCGTACATAACAAAACGCGGTTGTGTTGGGATTGTTTAATAAAGGTAAGGGCCCAGAAAATTGCCATCAATTCCGCAGTAAACACCCCACATGAGGGTGGCAGTAGATGATTTTCCGTTCCAACAAAGGACGTGAAGGCATACCCAACATGATCAGCAGATTTAGAGCCATCAGTGTAAAAAACAACAGCATCCCGAAACTCCCATAAAATTTGGCGGAAAAAGGAACGGAACACCACGGGGGGGATGGAATCTTTCGGACCGCGGCGGAGATCCATCCGAATTCGAGGCCGAGGAACTAACCAAGGAGGGGTGGAGGAGAGGGAGCGAGGAAGACAGGACAAAGAAGGAAGCCGAAAATCACGGTTAAGAGACGCAATGCGCAGTCCAACCGGTAAACCCGCCCGAGGGCGGGAGTCAGGCGGGCGACGTCCATGGTCTGGGAACAGGATAGAATAGGAAGGATGAGCGGGAGAAGAACGGATAGTAAGGGCATAAGACACCAGAAGCTGGGACCGCCGAACAGAAAGGGGGGGGGGGATCCCAGCTTCAACCAGGAGACTATCAACAGGGCTAGTAGGGAAGGCACCGGTGGCCAAACGGATACCACGATGGTGGACCGGATCCAGCACGTGCAGCGTGGAAGGAGCAGCTGAACCATAAACTTGACAACCATAGTCCAAACGTGACAGAACTAGAGCACGATAAAGACGGAGGAGGAGGGAACGGTCCGCACCCCAAGAGGAGTGGGCAAGGAAGCGAAGGACATTGAGTTTACGGAAACATCCTACCTTCAGGAGTCTGATATGGGGCAGCAGTGTGAGCTTGTTGTCGAAAAGAAGACCTAGGAAACGAAACTGTGGAACCACAGGCAATCTTTGTGCAGCGAGATAGAGCTCTGGATCAGGGTGGACCGTAGTACGGCGACAGAAGTGGACCACCCGCGATTTTAAAGGAGAGAATTGAAACCCGTGTGAGAGGGTCCATGCAGAGGCACGCCGTATAGCCACCTGGAGCTGCCGTTCTGCAGATGGCATCGAGGAGGAACTAACCCAAATGCAGAAATCATCCACATACAGGGCAGGGGCGACCAAGGGACCGACAGAGGCCACAAGTCCATCGATAGCAATGAGGAAAAGAAGGACACTCAAGACAGAACCCTGTGGGATGCCTGTCTCCTGGGTCCGTGGAGAACTAAAAGCAGTACCAACTCGAACTCTGAATGACCGATGGATCAGGAACTGGCGGATAAAAATCGGGAGTGGGCCCCGAAGACCCCACTGATGAAGGGTTAGTAAGATGTGATGGCGCCAGGCCGTGTCATAGGCCTTGCGAAGGTCAAAAAACACTGCAACCAAATGGCGGCGCTGGGAAAAAGCCTGCCGAACTGCGGATTCCAAGCGAAGTAAATGATCGATTGGAGATCGTCCCTCTCGAAAGCCACACTGGTAAGGGGACAATAGATCCCGAGATTCGAGGACCCAAGTGAGCCGACGGGCTACCAGCCGTTCAAGTAACTGACAACCAACATTGGTTAAACTAATTGGCCGATAGCTGTCAACAGATAGGGGGTTCTGACCAGGCTTAAGGACAGGAACCACAATGCTATCCCTCCACTGAGAAGGGAAGTCACCCTGGAGCCAGATACGGTTAAACACCCAAAGAAGATGGTGCCGTTGTGGAGCACTGAGATGTTGAAGCAGCTGGTTATGAATGGAATCTGGGCCAGGGGCCGTATCGTGAGAAGAAGATAGAGCAGAAAGAAATTCCCATTCAGTGAAAGGTTCGTTGTAAGATTCTGACTCACAAGTGGTGAAACATAAGGTGACAGCTTCAGCCTGCTGTTTTTGATGAAGGAAAGCAGCTGGATAGGAGGCCGACGCTGATGCCACTGCAAAATGGGTCGCAAGATGTTCTGCGAGAACTAATGGGTCCGTACAAATGCCATCTGGGAGGTGAAGGCCTGGGAGGGTGGACTGCCGATGGCAACCTTGGAGAGAGCGAAGTGTAGCCCATACCCGTGACAGAGGGACAGTGGAACCAAGGGAAGAAACGAATCGTTCCCAACATATCCGCTTGCTCTGTTTGATTAAAGAACGGGCTTTAGCGCGAAGGCGCTTAAAGGTAGAAAGGCTGGCTACAGATGGGTGCCTCTTAAAGTGTTGCAAAGCTCGACGGCGATCACGGATGGCAATGGCAATGGCCGTACTCCACCACGGGACTTGCCGACGACGAAATGGTCCAGATGAGCGCGGGACAGCAAGGTTAGCAGCGCGAACAATCGCGTCAGACACGTCACGTAGGACGTCATCAATACAACCCGACAAAGAGGGAGAAAACTCGACCTGTGCAGTATATAGAGGCCAATCGGCGCGGTGGAAAGACCAACGAGGTAACCTCTCCATCGGGGAGCGGGAAGGGAGCGTGATAATCAACGGGAAATGGTCACTGTCACAAAGGTCGTCGTGTGGCGACCAGTGTAATGAAGGGAGGAGAGAGGGAGAAGAAAGAGAAAGATCAATGGCAGAAAATTTACCATGACCAGCACTGAAATGAGTAGGGGAGCCATCATTAAGAAGCCACAGGTCGTGGTCTGCAATAAATTGGTCTATAAGAAGACCTCGTCTAGATGGAAAGGCACTGCCCCACAAAGGATGATGAGCATTAAAATCCCCAAGGAGGAGGAAGGGAGGAGGAAGTTGCTGAGGAAGGGTGGTTAAGGCAGCAGGTGTAAGAGTCCTGTCAGGAGGGAGATAAAGATTGCATACTGTGACTGCAGAGTCTAAGTGGACTTTAACAGCAACCGCTTCCAATGTAGTTTGGAGAGGAATCCACGTGCTAGCAATGTCTGTACGGACCAACGTACAAACGCCACCAGAAGCCCGCAAGGGTCCGACCCGATTTCGACAGAAAACACGGAACCCACGGAGGGTCGGTGAGTGAGCATCAGTAAAATGAGATTCCTGTAGAACCACACAAGCTGCTGAGTAGGACGAAAGAAGGGATTTCAATTCCGGAAGGTGACGATAGTAGCCATTACAATTCCATTGGAGAACCACAGAACGATGGTTTAAATGAGGGCTGAACACGCTAAATCCAGTCATACCGCCGGGTCCCCACCCGTCACCGACAAGGAGGGGGCGACATCCATAAACGACAGGTCAGAATCCGGTTGTGAAGTCGGGGAAGGGACCTCCGGTGACACCAGAGGCTCTTTGTCCCGGGACTTATGTTTCTTCTTCTTTTCAGGCTGAGATCGAGGAGGACTGTGTGGCATAATGGAGCCAGCTGCAGCAAGATCAGGAACAGAAAGAGACCGGGCGACCTGGGGGCCGATAGACCGCAGCTCTCGCGGTCGCCGCGCTGCAGCAGACCTTTGACCTGGAATGTGCCGGAAAGGGGCATCCCGGGAGAGGCGCCCTTGACCGGCAGACACCGAAGGAGTGGGACACTTCTCCGGCTGGGGAGGGGGAGCAGCGCCCAGAGGAGAAGGTGTGGGAGCCGCAGGGGAGGGGGGAAGGAGAGGGGTCCGGGATGGGGGTAAGGAAGGGGGAGGAAGGGATGAAGATGTAACCAAGGCGTAACTAGATGTCATGGACACAGGGTGCAATCGTGCATATTTATTACGGGCCTCTGTGTAGCTTAAACGATCAAGGGACTTATACTCCTGTATCTTTTTTTCTTTCTTATAGACTGGGCAATCTGCTGAACGTGGAGAATGACTACCATGACAATTTACACATACAGGAGGGGGAACACAGGGACTCCCCTCATGGAGTGGACGTCCACAGTCACCACAGAGAGGGTCCTGGGAACAGCGAGAAGACATGTGGCCAAAACGCAAGCACTTAAAACACCGCATAGGAGGTGGGATGTACGGCTTCACATCACAGCGATAGACCATAATCTTAACTTTCTCAGGAAGGGTATCCCCTTCAAAGGCCAGGATAAAGGCACCAGTATCAATACGATTATCTTTAGGACCCTTCTGAACACGCCGAACAAAGTGAACACCCCGCCGTCCGAGATTGTCCTGAAGTTCCTCATCAGTTTGAAGGATGAGGTCTCTGTGAAAAATCACACCTTGTACCATATTTAGAGACTGGTGAGGGGTAATGGACACGGGAATTGTGCCAAGATGGGTACAGGCACGAAGGGCCGCAGATTGGGCAGCCGAAACAGTTTTTATCAGCAACGAACCCGACCGCATCTTGCTCAGGGAGTCCACTTCGCCGAACTTGTCTTCAATGTGTTCCACAAAGAATAAAGGTTTGACACTGGTGAAAGTATCTCCATCAGTCCTGGTGCAAACTAGATAACGGGGGAAAGGTTTTGCCCCTAGACGACGGGCCTGACCCTCCTCCCAGGGGGTAGCCACGGAAGGGTAGGCCGAAGGGGCAAGAGAAGCAGCACTTGAGGAATCAGTACCACGCAGAGAGACGGCCGCAGAAGAGCGGCCAGAGTTTTGGACCCGTATGCGTTTCATCTGCATAGCGTCCACCCTGATACCACCCACTCCGATCAGGGGCTCTCCTCACGGGCGCCACCCAGCCACAGCAAGGGCCGTCTGGCACGGCGGCCATTGCCGGGAGTTCCGATGCTCCAGGATGACGAGCAACCACTCCAAGGCATGCATGAGGTGGTCACAGCTCAGGTATCAGAAGTGTGATCCCTGTGTGTTCAGGGGGCTCAACCAAAAGGGTACATAGCGACCCCACCACACGGGCTGGCTACCGTGCTGGCTATGCACCCTAGCATCAGACAACGACGTAAAAGAAAAGGTGGAATGTACTAGGAGGGCACACGTCGGAGACACTAGGTAAGGTGCTCTTCCCCAAATGGCTCACACTACGGAAGAGAAATTTTGGAATGGAGGTCAAACCCCAGAGGGGGACCAAGGAATGCCAAAAGGAGGAGGTGATTACGCAACAAAGCCGGAGTGTAAAACCAACAGAACCAGGAGGATAGCGGGGGCCAACATAAGCAAGGACACCAATAGAGGGAGAGGAGAGGGCGAGTGGAAAGGGGTATGGAGGGGAAAGGAGGGGAAGGGAAAGAAAATGCAGCCCGGGAGAGAGAGAAGGCTGCAATGGCTCGGGGCCCCGTGCTCGCCACGCACGTATCCACAAAAGAGTTGTGGACCCCCTGGGGGGTCCTGTAGGGCGGGTATGACCTGCTGGCGAAGCATACCGTAGTAGTGCCGGTCAGTCACACTGCCCGTCTTTAGTCACTGAGCGCCAACCTGTTCAAGAAAGAGAATGACCCAATGAAGAACATAGCCGGGAAGCCACACCATACAGAGGAACTTCATGCACAGTGACTGGAGGTGAAGATCCCCACACTCGGCAGTTCTGTATGTTCACTTCACCCGTCAGAGAAACATGAGCTTCATCTGTCCATAGGATGGTCCAGGGCCAGCCCTAGTCAACTTCAATCCTTGCGAGAAAATGGAGAGCGAAGTCAACACGTCGTTGTTCGCCCTGTAGTGTAAGCTGCTGTACGATGTTAATCTTGTACGGATACCCTTTGAGAATGGTTTGAAGTTCCTCCCGTGCAGTGGACCACGGGATGTTGAACTGTCGTGACACAGCTCGCGCACTGCCCGACGATCGGGAATTGCGCACAGCGTTGTCTGCCATGGTAACAGCGATTTCATCAGCCACCTGTGATGCAACCGGTCGTCGGCCTCTTCCCGGAGCGACGCCCAGTTCTCCAGTTGATTCGAACTTCATCATGTTCCGCACAGTAGGTGGAGAAAGAGGACCCTTCGGTAATCGTTTCAGCCGGCTATATTCTGGAAGTGCAGCTGCAGTATTACTGTTGTTTTGATAATAGAGCTTCACCAATAATGCCCTGCTCCTTTTTTCCAAGCTTATGTTGACACGTCAACAAATGCACTGCGACTGGTCAGGTGTGTGATACTATGAATCACGATGATTAATCACGGCACCTGGTGGTCATACTTGGAACAGCGCGGTGGCGTTGTGTCGCATTGAAGTCATGCACCCTATACTCTGGATATTAATGCTACCAAGTCTGGTACTCGTACGGCAATTACTTTCCGTGTTATAACGTGTTTAATTATAACCACCTGGCACGTAATTTAGTTTGAACAGGACCCTCGGAGCGCGTGTCCAACACCCACTTTTTGTGTTAGTACCAATTATGCACAGAAGAGAAAAGTTAGGCTCATCACACAGCTGAGCATGGCTGTCTAAATGAAACTGCACGAAACGACAGTAGAAGTTTTGCCCGTCGGATACTGAACACAGTAGTGAGGAAGTATACCTATTCCCAAATAAGAACGCTGTTGTCGTATGAAGAAACCTGCCTCCGTCTCAGTAACAAGTGTGTGAATGATATGGAAAATTTGTAGGTGATGTGACTCTTGTATCCTTGCCGGACGATGACGATGAGATGACGCAAATCGTCTCAACACTGAAGAGGCTCAACACGGAGAGCGTCACAGAGATCTGACCAGAAACAGTTGCCGTCTCCGTCAGCGACCCGTTGAGAGCCTCTGAAGGTAATTTAATAGGTGGCAGTGATCATCTCGCGATTCAGACGACAGCAGTATAGATGGAAATCAAGCGAAATATATCTTGCATAAAGTGCCCCAAGAAGCACGACCACGATAACTACCCTCACCGACGTGCAATCTAACCCTGGCCATACAGTCGCAGTTAGTCAGTTTCGGCCGGAACACAACGGCTCGCTTCCGCCACGCCGACTGTCGTAAGTACCACAGTTTGACAAGTGTATTATCAAGCGTCAGCCGCTTTTACTAAAGTAACGTCGTCTATTGCTGAGGACAGTTCTATCTAGATATGGGGGCCTGTGTGTCTGTCTGCAATGAAAAAACGTACTCGTGTATTGGAGCTACTTCACTCAAACCTACATAGTGCTGAATTTTTTTTTCATGTAGCAAACAATCTATTACGCTCAAAGGCAAATCGCAGTCTCTACTATCTGCAAAAGCATTATCCGTCGATTAAAATCACTGGTTAACGAAGATTATGTGGTGTCAAACATCTTTGTAGCTTGATTGGTGAAAAGTGAACGTATGCATTAGTTAACATACCTTACATGGTGTTATTGTCTATTTATCTTGGTAGCTATTCTGCTACACAATATACAACTTGTCATCTGCAAACAGCAAAACGTAATTTATTTTTCTGTTTGTTATGCATTTACGAACGGAAATGAGTCTGTATCACGTTTTTTTCTGTGTAACATACAGTTTTGAAGTTGTGATGCGTTCTCCTGTGTTGTTGGCGAAGTAAATAGACTTACTTCGTGACCTATGGTCGCTTGGCATCGCACTTTTTAGATTTCTCAAAACATAGGCGGAGTTATCGCTGACATTACGTGTTGTTGTGGCTGTGTGGTGTTCATTTGTTTCGTAGCGTGTTTGGCTGGGTGAGGCGCGCGAGTTTGAATTGTATTTGGCGTCAGTGGTGCATGGTTTTTGTGTGTGTGTGTGTGTGTGTGTGTGTGTGTGTGTGTGTGTGTGTGTGTGTTGAGTACTGGGGCAGAGAGGCAGAGAGAGAGAGGGGAGGTAGAACCTTTTTTATTTTTTTTCCATGAGTAGTTTTGGTGTGAGTGTTATTTGTATAGTTCTTCTATTGTGGTGAAGATGGTTTTGTTGCACAGTGATGTGTATTCATTGAGTAGTGTCTTTCCTTGGGTTATTGATTTTTGGATGTGATAGTTTTCTTCTATAGTTAATTTTTGGTACAGGCTGCTACAAGTTTTTAGGGTGGGTGAAACAAAACAGAAAAAAAGGTGTCTTGCATAAGGCGGAACTTCTCATCCCAAGGTCGTAAATTATCTGGACGATATTGTTGACAGAGGGGCAACGCGTGAAGATCGTATGGCAAACATATGGACATTACTCAGCACACTACAGCAGAATGGTCTTATATTCCATATAAAAGAATGCAACTCAAAAGCATGTCGAAACCATAATTAGAGTCTCTGCTTCAAGAAACTTCAAAAGATGCAGTCATTCCGAGGGAAATTGAACTATTGCGACTATTTTTTTTTTCTAAAGCTATTCTACTTTGCGAGACTGCATGTTTAACCTTACAAGTCTGACTACAATCCGACCCCTGTCTGGCTACATTCAACTCAAACGTTTAGTGTTAGTATGTGTGCAGCACAACATGGAAACTGAGCAGTGTTCTCCTATGAAAACTATGATTTTTCAGAGCAACCCACTGTTTTCGCGCCATATAGGCCTACATTAACGACGGCCCAAAGAAACGATTCACAAATTGAGAAGGAATAATTGGCTTTTATTTAGGGTGTTCCATCTGGTTACAGATAATAAGCCTCTTAGATAAATCTTTGATTGTTGCTCCTGTTTACTCAATGAAAGAGCACAGTGATTACAAAGATACGCATTATACTTAAGCAGTTTTCAATACTCTATACATTATCGCTCCTCAGCATAGCATTCAAATGCTGAGCCGGTCGCGGTGGTCTCGCGGTTCTAGGCGCGCAGTCCGGAACCGTGCGACTGCTCCGGTCGCAGGTTCGAATCCTGCCTCGGGCATGGATGTGTGTGATGTTCTTAGGTTAGTTAGGTTTAAGTAGTTCTAAGTTCTAGGGGACTGATGACCACAGCAGTTGAGTCCCATAGTGCTCAGAGCCATTCAAATGCTGACACTCTCGTTTCTTCCAGTGGGGCCGGATGTGGATGCCAATTAATAAGAAACATTTTGCTTTCAACGAGATCAGATTTCGAAAAACAGATTTTTACAATTTTATGCCTGAAGTGAAAGAAGTCGTCGTCGTCGTCAGTCTTAGCAGGGTCCTCTGACATGTACATCTCTCGTGGCCGTATTGACTAACTGTAGTCGTCCCTTTCGCCCTGCGCACTCTTCCTTCAGTACGCCAGTGCCTTAATATTCTGCACTTTGTCCTGATACTGTCGACTGTGTCTTCCGAATGCAGGCTCATAATTCTGGAAGACCTTCGTCCACCAGTCCTCAAATCGCTACACCAAGGACATTAACATGGTACGTAGAAAAAGTTTAGCTCGGCAACATTTTTACTGATCAAGCGTCGATGGAGAAACAGAGACAGTCCTGGTAAGCAGTGCCAGCTCTAAACAGCAGTCATCACCACTGCAGCGTTCTCTCCATGGCGAAAGGTATAGGAAAGACTCCACACAGATTAGATTACGCAGGGCCTTTCCCAGATTCTGTGTGTCTGCTAGTAGAAGATCAAACTTCGCCTACGTGTCCAGTCAGAATAACGTCCACAACAGCAGCAGCGATCGTGACGGCATTTTCCACTGTTTTCGAGCTCAGCACTGCTGCTTCTCATTCAGCTTCAAACGTTAAGGCTCGGCGGTTGGTGAGGACTTTCAGGACACAGATCCGCAAGACATTCCACGCCACATCGTGTGACAACGCGCTAACAAAGTTTCCTGGCCACATGCCAGTGGACACTGGTGAAAGGACGCTGCCTAATGCAGATTTTGCATGGCTGCCCGAAAAGTCCCCGCTTGGCTCCTTGCAGCTGCATCACCAGGGCTGCATCACCAGGGCTGGATCACCAGGGCTGGATCGTTGCAGGGGTGCAAGTAGGGGCCGTCTCATTTATAAATCACCGTGGATGGCAAATGTTCTCTCTTTGAGCCACCACAGGAACCAACTGATGAGGACATCTCATCACCGCGCCTGCCACTGTAGCATGTCCACAAGTGATCCGTAAGACAGTGTGGAGTACCATCATCACAGCAGAGCTACAAGCCCCGTCCATGTGTGACGGCACATAATCAGTGTCACTGAGCCTGTAACTCAGTAACCAATTAGTTTAAGCGAACTGTGATGTGACATTGGCAGCTTCTTCTGTGAAGTTAGGTACATCGAGTTGCAGCTACATCATATGATCAATGGCGATGGAAAACTGTGAAGTGTCATTTAATCGAACTAGGCACTAAATTATGAACTGTGTGTTCAGATTCCACAAGATACCAGTAAGTGGGGTGCCTAATCAGTAACTCGCAAATGAAAAGAGTAGCATTGGATTGTTTACGAATACTGTTACCGAGGTAAGACTGAATGTCGGAAACGGCTCGAAAGAAATCAGCGGAGGTTGGGCCGACTGGCCTCGTGCTGACAACAGCGGATCGCGAGGGCCAACAGAAAGACGAACAATGAGGAAACGGCAGTTGGAGACAGCACTACAAATTAAGTCCAACGAGTAATCCGGAGAGAGAGAGAGAGAGAGAGAGAGAGAGAGAGAGAGAGAGAGAGAGAGAGTACCCGAGACATAGCGAAAACGGAGAGCTGGATCCACAGGTGCGTTACAGCAATGAGGTGGGCGATACTAAAGAATACATCACGGCAAATACCATAACGCGATTTTCCAGAAACTTTGTTCAGTGGAAGATCAATCAAGATAAGCGAACACGTGTCTCGGCTTATTCGTTGATACTTGATCGTTCCTGAGAAAACGACGGCCAATGTTTTCGACGTAATATAGTTGCCTTTTAGAGCACGATAACCTCAGCCGGATTGGTCCCACAGTGGCTAGTGTAGCGATTTCAACTTTTACGCGACGTGTTCGAAACCTGATTATTGTTTTTGTTTATTTTATTTTATTTTATTTTTTCCATTTATTTACCCGTGTAAGTAGGAGGCTACTACTCGAGTTTTTCTTATTAGGTTAGGGGATACGTGGGCGTGATATTAATTGTAAAATTGCAACTAAATTTCACCATAAGTGTGATACATATATTATATTTTGTATGTGTGTATAGTATTTTCAGGGGTTGCCTTTTTTAATTTCTCACATTCTTATATTTCGTTCTTATATCAATTCTTATATTAGTTCTTATGTTTTATTCAACAGGAAGACTTGATGCATTCGCAATTCGCTTGGATAAACCGATCGTAGAAACAGAAATTCCGAACACCGAGTATTGCTCTTTAGACAGGTTTTCCACAGTGACGCTGCTTCGTATGAATCTCACTCAGGAAAGGAACATCGTTAAAATTGCTAAAGTTTCACATATTGTCAATAATTTCGCAGCAAACCACTCATAACTTACCAATTTATCAGAAGCTGGCGCTTGCAGTTGATTATGATCCAGCATACATTATGAGAATTTAACCGAAAATATTTCAAATAATTTTCTCATTTTTTAAAATCATTCATTAAACATACAATTAACAGAAGATTAAAGACAACGCTATTTCTATATACACTGGAAAACTTTAGTGTTGTTATCTTCTACAGACATGAGTAGATAAACGAAAAACAAAAATAAAAGTAATAATCGGGTTTCGAACAGTGTGAAGCCATTACGCTAGCCGCCCTGCCTCAGCTTCATTTGAACTACTTACTCGCTAAAAGCAGATCAAGTCACATGACAATTTTGACCGTTGTTTTCTCAGAAACGATCGAGTACCTACGGATAAAGCGGGACACGTGGTTGCTTGTTTTGATCCATCTTCCACTGGGCGAAGTGGAAATCGTGTTATGGCACATTCCGTGTTCTCCTGGTGCGTCCGGTGTCGTTGCGCGCGGAACATACAGGGACAGCCGCGAGCTCTAATTGACGGGCAGAATGGTGTGTGGCTCCGTGGCAGGCATCAGCACTCACGGGTATAAAAGCTGCGTCTAGTAGAGAAAGTCCAGTTCCATGCTTTCAAAGCCGCTGAGCCGGAACACCAGATTCCTCACCCTTGAAAGAGGGGGACGGTGTTTCGGAACGTAAAGGTGAAGCTGTGGTTCGTGTCCTGGCGCTAGCCTGCCAACTGCTGTGAGCAAATGGTATTCTAGGACATGGCAGTGTAGGCATTATTTGCTGCTGATCTCTTTGTAGTTGGACAACATGAACATTTTATTTTCGTTTTCCTCTTCAAGGAACAATTTCACACGGTTATCTTTAATTAAATTGGTTTTTGCTGTGATTATAAGAATTCATGTTGTACTTGCTTAGCCTAGTCACCATTATCTATTCTTAGATATACAGGGTGTTCAGCAAAGGAGTTCCTGATTTCAAAACTAAATATCTAAATATCTAAATATCTAAATATCTAATATAACTAAAGTCGATAGAAGAGTGCAAAAAACGGTATCTTTATTCTGAAAGAATTTTATGCAGAAGTTTCGGAAAATTTCGAAAAGCTGCTAATACATCGCTCCGTAATCACAGTACGTAGTGCCTATAAATGGTGCGCTGCAGCTCAGGCCTGATCGGTTCTACAGTTCAAAAGTGAAAGGATGGTAGCGTACCGAATGAAGTTGAAATCATAAACTCCATTGAACAACGTGTTTTTCTGGTACTTGAATGCCACAGGTTGGAACACAGTACTACGGCAACAAGACGCGGTTTTCAAAAACGATTTAATTTTCCAAAAGGACGTGATGCGAAAACCATTCGCAAGGTCTTCGCCAAATTCCAACGGGCAGAAATCGTGGCAGATTATCTGGCGGGGAGGATTGGCCTCAAGCTAACTGTAGCTACTACTGAAAATATCGCCACAATTTCAGGAATTATTCAGGAAAATCCAAGGAAATCCTTCCGAAGAATTGCAGAAGAGACTTTTGAAGCGTTCCAGCAGGCACAAAATACTGAGACAGAGACTACTCATGTTTTCGTACAATATCCAAAGCCATCATGCCATACCTGTAAGAGGTGTGCGACGGAGGGTCGAATTTGCGAACGAAATTCTCACAATGATTGATTGAAGGATTTGATGCTAGATGCATCTGGTTCACAGATGAAGCGAACTTCCACCTGAATGGAGTCGTGAATAAACAAAACTGGTGGTTTTGTGGTTCCGAAAATATCAGCTTGTTTGAAGCGAAACCACTAAATTCTCCCAAGACTACTCTTTGGGCTGCGGTATGCAGCAGAGGTATTATTGACCCTTTCTTCATGCAAGAAACGATCACCAGCGAACGTTACGTTGCAATTTTGGAACAATTTATCGCTACACAGCTATTGTTGGAGGACAGACCAGGCAGTGAGTGCTTCACGCAAGGTATGGCCAGACCACTTCGCACCGAACAAGTGTTCCGTTTTCTTGATGAATACTTCGGAAATCGGGTCATTGCGTTGGATTATTGCAGCTTTACTGTCGCAAGGATGGATTGTCCTCCATATTCGCTCGATGTGACTCTGTGACTAATTCTTGTGGGGCACATTCGGAGACAATTTTGAGACCTGGTGGTCAAGGGAAGGCAGGATTTGGTTACGACTGTGGACGGGGCCGTAATCAGTTACTGTTGGTTGCCTCTTTATAGTTACACACAACTTATTTTAAATCAGTAATTCCACACTCAACAGTAAATTTAAAAAAAATACCACACGTTATTAATGAAGGAATAAACAAGTGTAAATAATAGTGTTTTCAGTGAGTTACAATTTAGCAAATCACCATTAACTTCAGATACAATAGATAATGTTTTAAAAGCAAGCCACTATGATCTGGACAGAAGGTCTTACACGCCAGGAATGGCAATAAATAAGGTTTTAAGGCTTACTGCTAAAATACAGAAACCAAATAGGATTTTAAAGCAAATGACCACAATCACAGCTGAAGGCCTTACACTCCAGGAACGGCACTAATATTAAGAAAATTTTGAAACTTACCGTAAAACAGCAAATACAATAGCAAAAATTAATTAAAAAACAAGCAACTGATCCAGACGGTGCTCCAGGAATCGACCTCTGAGAAGGTCTGGCAACAAACACTTTCGCTAGCGATGAGATAGGCAGCCAAGAGTTGCATTCACTTCACAAGGTAACTCAGACTAGTGGCAGTCTAACGAATGACTAATGATAATCTTGCTGAAGCCACTTTACGTCCAATAAACGAAATGCAACAATGGAACATCACGCCAAAGCTGGAACCATTGGACTGCACTACGCCCCCAGAATACTTTGCTTCGAGCGCCCGGAACGAGAAAGGAATCACTACCACCAGAGTAGAAGAATCACAGACGGCCTGCAATCAAGAAAGCTGTAAAAACCACACGCCTTACTGGACACCAGCGGCAAGGCGAGGAAACGTACACTGCTGTTACATACACTAAGCCCCAGGGCAGGTAACTGTGGCGTTAGCGGCCACCAGGCAGGAAAAATACCGCTGATTGAACTTAAAAAAGTGTAACAAGCTGAACGCAGTAAACAGTAATAAGAAGTCGAGGAAAGCTAATCAGATCTGCTTTCCCCAAGCACTTCACTCGCTGCCCTTCGCCTCGGCGACACTACGATCAGCAACACGAACCCAAGTCACTGGAGAATCGCGAGATGTCACAATGGTGAAGATTTCTCTACTTGAATTGAAATGCACTCGTCTTAAAGCTTGCTTGATCCGTTTTAGGACGAAGTCGTGCACCCTCGTAACCACAGCCGTTCCTTCTGGCAGTCCATGCGTGCCACCAGCGGTCCCGGCGTGTTGTCGCACTGTGCGGACCTGGCTCCAGAGTCCCCAACCGAACTGGCACACTCACATGACGCGGAAAAACAACGACGTCGTCCCAAAAATAGGGCAACAGTTACTACATATCGATAAACGCCGCTGCTGCCACTAGTGGACAGGTAACGTTTGCGAAACGAGTGGCGGCAGTCAAGACGAGAAGAAAACAAACAACCGCAACCATGCCAACTAAAGGATACGGTCTGGCCTCCAACAGAGGGTGGAAACCTACAAACAGTACCAATGCGAGCCGCAGCTCGGCTCAACAATATCTACCGGAACCATTGCACCACCCTGGAAGAGCTTGAATCGGCGATCTGTGTGGCATCTGAATCCATTTCTGTTAAGACAGTACAGAGTGCGAGTGAAAATTTCGTTGTTCGTTTGCGACACCTCCATTGTGCGATTGGTGGACATTTCGAAAACATTGTGCTGCGATTGCAACTAGCTGCAGATGAAGGCTGACACTGCACGAGCTGCACAACGAACAGCGACATGTGTTTACAACTTTTCGAACTATTTCGAAACTTCCGTTTAACTTCTGTATTAAATTCTTACAGCTTTTGCGATAAATGAACCTTTTGTTGCACTCGTCTATAGACCTTGTATCTCGAAATATTTAATTTTGAAATCAGGATCTCCATCGCTGGACACCCTGAACATAAGAAAAAAGCAAAGGGTCTTGTGTTATTATTCGATTTTTGGAAGTTATTTCTCACGAAAATTTCTGACACACGCACTGTGCCCAGTGGAAAAATGTGTGTGTGTGTGTGTGTGTGTGTGTGTGTGTGTGTGTGTGTGTGTTGGTGGTGGTGGTTGTGAGAAAAAAGAGAAGAGAGAAGGTAAAAACCGGTGGCAGAACAAAGGCTCCTAATCTAACAAATCTATTAAGAGTACCAAAGGGGGTGTAATGCTTAACGTCCCCAGCGAAGAACACATCATTAGGCCCACACGCCTGCCCTCTACTTGTCACTGCGGAGAGGTCTGAAATTTAATCCAGAACATTGGCACATAGTCATCAAGAACTTCATGACATCACCTGTTGTCCCCTCGCTGGCGAAATACTTGCCATTAAAAAGCCTTCCACCACCAGGATCCCGACCGGCGCCCCTAAACAGGCGTGAGTTGGCTACCTCGGCTACGGAGACGTGTCAGTCATAACTACTGACGTGCGTTATTCAAAATCACAGTTTAAACCTAGGTCATACGTGATCTTAAAAGACGATACCACTTCAGAGTTCAATATTTATTGTTTTGAAAGTCGGGACAACTAAATGTTTTTACCGCACCGCTCAGTAAAAGTTCAGTTATGACAAACAACTGGGTCGTGTTATGACTACTGCGAGAGTAACGCTGCTCCAAGCTGATATTTGAATGGCATACAGTAGTACGGCTATGAGAAGGAGGAATTATCTTCGTAAATGTCTTGCCGTTCTGTCTTCTCAAAACACCTCACTTGTAGAACCTCGTCAGTACAGTGTAAGGGCCTATATATAGAACTATCTGAACAGTGGGATTCTGGGTAATCTTACTCCGCAGCTCAGGGATTTACTTCTGATGGACTCTGGGTAGCGGAGCTATTGTGTCGCATTTATTATACTTTTTGTTTTTCGCTCGTGATAACGTAATCTTTCACATTAAAGGAAAAACTCCCTGAAAATAACGAACAAATAGCTGAATTGCAAGGTGACTGATGGGTTTCGTACTTTCTAATTCAATCCAAACAGCCTGCCCGGGTTTCGGACTAATGGTATTAATCTGATTCTAAGGCTACGAAAATCAGCTCAGAGGAAACTCTTACACATGTCAGATACAAAACATCATGCCACATCTACAAATAATTTGATTTCCTGAACTAAAGTATTTAACGGTTAGTAAGGAATCACTTATGTATTGTTCGTTTTGTTGACACGGATAAGTGGACATCAAAATACCACACGAACATACACTGAGGCGTCAAAGAAACTGGCGTAGGCGTGCGTATTTAAATACAGATATGTAAACGGGCAAATACGGCGCTGCGGGCGGCAGCGCCTATATATGACAAGTGCCTGGCACAGTAGTTAGATCGGTTACTGCTGCTACACTGGCGGATTATCAAGATTTAAGTTAGTTTGATCGTGGTGTTATAGTCGGCGCATGGGCGGATGAGACTCATTTCAAATTGGGTCGAGCGGATGGACGTGTACGGGTATGGAGACAACCTCATGAATCCATGGACCCTGTATGTCAGCAGGGGACTGTTCAAGCTGGGGGAGGCTCTATAATGGTGTGGGGCGAGCGCAGTTGGTGTAATATGGGACGCCTGATACGTCTGGGTACGACTCTGAAAGGTGATACGTACGTAAGCATCCTGTCTGATCACTTGCATCAATTCATCTCCACCCCCTTTACTCTTACAGATTTATGAACAGCCCTGTAGGATTTATTGTGTCAGTTCCCTCCAGCTCTGCTTCCGATATTAGTCGAGTCCATGCCACGCCGTGTTGCGGCCCTTCTGCGCGCTCGCAGGCGCCCTACACGATATTGGGGAGGTGTACCAGTTTTTTTGGTTCTTCAGTGTAGATTTCTTGAAGCATCTTCCCCCCTCATTATCGATTTGCTAGTTTACATAACCTATACATTTTTTACAGCATCCTCTTTTCAGCGACGATGAAGGGAGTACAGCACTCGCTGCTCGCAGGCCTGTACTCACAGTCTGCTCGCCGAGCCCATTTGCTGTGAAGCCTTGGTCTATATTTTTTGGCGCGCTTGACCCCTAGAGCAACTACAATATGATACGCATTACGATTCGAAACTTTGAGAGATGCTCTGTCCACTGTATGTCTTGTTCATCTCACTCAGTCGTCTTCTCAACCCCAGAGAGAGTTATGAATAACACTGTATATAACGTAGAACTGTCCCATCAGGTCCAATCACTTTCTCACTGTTGACAGATTTTAATTGACTTTCTGTTCATTTGTTTCAATATTTATCATTGCGGCATTCGTGAGCCTGCAACGTTAGTGTGGTGTACTGAGATACCATAAAAGAAGAGTTTGGTACTGGAAGTACAGTGGACGTCCTTTCGCAGCAGGAACATCGCTGCATGCAATCCAATCACCTGCCCGCGAGAATCACGCTCCCTGGAGCGGCAGCACTACCAGGGACAGACAAGCGTACTTATGTAACCTTGCACCAGTATAAGATGTAAATGCAAGTTGTAAGTCAGTCCGGGTCATGCTAGTGAGTTCCTGCAGAGCGTTCGTCGTGACTTCAAGTGAGATAGAAACAGCGGCCGGTAGATAGACAGAGGTTACACTTCAGTATAAACAGAACAGTGAATAGAATTATCGCGTAGAGATTTAACTGACTACTGTTAGTTTGGAACTGTTCTTCCAATAGTTCATCAAGACAGAAGATGAGTTTTCTTCCGACTTTAGTTAAAAGAACATTATTTAATTTGAGATCATGAAACTGTAATCAACGCGGGACAGATAGGCTAAACTTGCATTCTACAACTGAACCATTGTTACCAAAGTTGAGTATATTTTACTACTCATCATTCAATTTACTTTCATTTTGTGCGCGCGCTACCCTAGAACCCACGCATCCGTCCTACCAGGACACCTGCATCGATCTTTTTCAGAGGTAGCGAGATTTTCATCAAAGTGGACACCCCCCCCCCCCCCTCCCCACAGTTCACAGTAGTTTGTGCTCAGTTCCTCTGAGCTAAGAGATGCTTGACGCAGAACGGGCTGCTCCAACAAATAAGGGACTTTTTCTTTGTCTGTGTGCGCACCACCTGTTTGAAAATTCATGTTATTTATACCCATGATCATTTTTGGGCTGCCGGCCGGTGTAGCCGTGCGGTTCTAGGCGCTTCAGTCTGGAACCGCGTGACCGCT
The DNA here is from genome assembly GCF_021461395.2 of Schistocerca americana. Classification (NCBI taxonomy): domain Eukaryota; kingdom Metazoa; phylum Arthropoda; class Insecta; order Orthoptera; family Acrididae; genus Schistocerca; species Schistocerca americana. The sequence continues at coordinate 425,818,663 of NC_060130.1, read as the reverse complement.
ACGGTCGCAGGTTCGAATCCTGCCTCGGGCATGGATGTGTGTGATGTCCTTAGGTTAGTTAGGTTTCAGTAGTTCTAAGTTCTAGGGGACTGATGACCTCAGATGTTACGTCCCATAGTGCTCAGAGCCATTTTTGAGCTTGATGTTTCCAATGTTGAATTATTTGTGGAGTTAATCATTTCTTCTTTCGTTGTTGTCCCCAGTTAAGGGGAATGGTGTTTTGTCAGTACTGTAGTTATAAGGGTTGCACGCAACAAACTTCAGAGAGTTGGGTGTACATCGACATCCTATGTCAGGGTATTCCCGCAAGGACAGTTATGGCACTGTGTATCCGTAGTTTGTCTGCAACGTCCCTGGCTGGTAACGCCTACACGGAAACAGTAAAACGTAGCAAACACGTCAAGTTGCCTGGCTGACGCAGAGAGGAGCTGTCGTAAAAGCTAAATAATAACTAAAAGTCACTCTTCTAGCTTTTTCATTGCCTGTTGTCTACTACAACTGCGGAAGTCACGTAAAAATGATTCAAGGTCTGAGAAAGAGACTGGTAGTTCGTTGGCAACACACTGAGGTGACAAAAGACGTGGGATACCTCCTAATATCTTGCCGGACCTCCATTTGCCCGGCGTAGTGCAGCAACTCAGAGTGAAATGGACTAAACAAGTTGTTTCTAGGGCCCTGTAGAAATAGTGTCATGCTGCCCCTATAACCGTCCACAACTGCAAAAGCTTAGCCTGTGCAGGATGTTGTGCACGAACTGACCTCTCGATTATGTCCCACAAATGTTCGGTGGGATTCATGTCGGGCCATCTGAGCGGCCAAATCATGTACTCAAATTGTCTAGAATGTTCTTCAAACCATTCGCGGACAGTTGTGGCCCGATGACATGACGTATCGTCATCCATAAATAGTCCATCATAGTTTGGGAACATGAAGTCCATAAATGGCTGCAAATGGTCTCCGAGTAGCGGAACATACCTATTTCCAGTGAATGATCGGTTCCGTTGGACTAGAGGACCCAGTTCATTCTATGTAAACATAGCCCACACCGTTATGGAGCCAATGCTAGCTCGCATAGTGCCTTGTAGACAACTTGGGTCCATGATTTCGTGGGATCTGCGCTCAACTCGAACCCTACCATCAGCTCTTACCAACTGAAGTCGGGATTCATCAGACCAGACCAAAGCTTTTTAGCCGTCTAGGGTCCAACGGATATGGTCACGGACCCAGGAGAACTGCTTGCCTGTTGGCAGTCACAACCCTGTGCAAACGCTGCTGCTCTCAGTCATTAAGTGAAGATCGTCGGCCACTGCGTTGTCTGTGGAGAGAGGTAATGCCTGAAGTTTGATATTGTCGGCACACTTTTGACACTGGGGGTCTCTGAGTACTGGATTCGTGTACATGTGTTTATCGCTATCCCATTGGCGCTATTGTCACAGTGTAACACACACACACCCACACGTATATATATGGCGGTCCATTGATAGTGACCTGGCCAAATATCTCACGCAATAAGCGTCAAACGAAAAAACTACAAAGAACGAAACTCGTGTAGCTTGAAGGGGGAAACCAGATGTCGCTGCCATAGGTCAAACGGATATCATATGCGTTTTTTTTTAAATAGGAAACCCCATTTTTTATTACATATTCGTGTAGTACGTAAAGAAATATGAATGTTATAGTTGGACCACTTTTTTCGCTTTGTGATAAGTGGCGCTGTAAGAGTCACAAACGTACAAGTACGTGGTGTCACGTAACATTCCGCCAGTGCGGACGGTATTTGCTTCGTGATACATTAGCCGTGTTAAAATGGACCGTTTACCAATTGCGGAAAAGGTCGATATCGTGTTGATGTATGGCTATTGTGATCAAAATGCCCAACGGGCGTGTGCTATGTATGCTGCTCGGTATCCTGGACGACATCATCCAAGTGTCCGGACCGTTCGCCGGATAGTTACGTTATTTAAGGAAACAGGAAGTGTTCAGCCACATGTGAAACGTCAACCACGACCTGCAACAAATCATGATGCCCAAGTAGGTGTTTCAGCTGTTGTCGCGGCTAATCCTCACATCAGTAGCAGACAAATTGCGCGAGAATCGGGAATCTCAAAAAAGTCGGTGTTGAGAATACTACATCAACATCGATTGCACCAGGAATTGCATGGCAATGACTTTGAACGTCGTGTGCCCTGCCGCTGGGCACAAGAAAATTACGGGACGATGACAGATTTTCTGCACGCATTCTATTTAGCGACGAAGCGTCATTCACCAACAGCGGTAACGTAAACCGGCATAATATGCTCTATTGGGCAACGGAAAATCCACGATGGCTGCGACAAGTGCAACATCAGCGACCTTGGCGGGTAAATGTATGGTGCGGCATTATCGGAGGACGGATAATTGGCCCCATTTTATCGATGGCAATCTAAATGGTGCTATGTATGCTCATTTACTACGTAATGTTCTACCGATGTTACTGCAAGATGTTTCACTGCATGGCAGAATGGTGATGTACTTCCAACATGATGGATGTCCGGCACATAGCTCGCGCGTTGTTGAAACGGTATTGAATAGCATATTTCATGACAGGTGGATTGGTCGTCGAAGCACCATACCATGGCCCGCACGTTCACCAGATCTGACGTCCACAGATTTCTTTCTGTGGGGAAAGTTGAAGGATATTTGCTACCGTGATCCACCGACAACGCCTGAGAACTTGCGTCAGCGCATTGTCAACGCACGTGCGAACATGACGGAAGGCGAACTACTCGCTGTTGAGAGGAATGTCGTTACACGTATTGCCAAATGCATGGAGGCTGACGGACATCATTTTGACAATTTATTGCATTAATGTCGTATTTACAGGTAAACACGCTGTAACAGCATTTGTTCTCAGAGATGATAAGTTCACAAAGGTACATGTATCACATTGGAACAACCGAAATAAAATGTTCAAACGTACCTACGTTCTGTATTTTAATTTAAAAACCTACCTATTACCTACTGTTCGTCTAAAATTGTGAGCTATATGTATGTGACTATTACAGCGCCATCTATCACAAGGCGAAAATAGAGGTCCAACTAAAACATTCATATTTCTTTACGCACTACACGAATGTGTAATAAAAATGGGGGTTCCTATTTTAAAAAACGCAGTTGATATCCGTTTGACCTATGGCAGCGCCATCTAGCGGGCCAACCATACCGCCATCTGATTTCCCCCTGCAAGCTAGACAAGTTTCGTTCCTCGTAGTTTTTTCATTTGACGCTTATTCCGTGAGATATTTGGCCCGGTCACGATCAATGGACCACCCTGTATATTACTGATGGCCCTAGTTTCATAATCGGGACACTATGCTAGTACCCATAAGATATAACTGGTATAGACACCGCGTACTTCGTAACACAGACACCACCGTAACTCCTCTTAGGTTGCCAAAACTACTAGAACATTGCAATACTGTCAACAGTAACTAAAAAATATTCATTAAACTGGGTGTGCAGCCAGAGGCATTCACAGTAATCGTCACTTAAGAATGTCGCTTCAAGAAAATCTACATACCCTCCAGAATATGACAACCAAATTGCTAAGCCCGCGAGTCTATGTTACTTCGAACGACAGAAAGCCCAATCGGTGGCACTAAAACACAATCAAGTTTTGCCTTACATGTGTTTAATAAGCAAAATGTAATTTAATGAAGTTGAGACTACACCTGACAGCAGCGTTGGAGACAAGCGTGAATCGTGTTTTGATCTATAGCCACGATCTTCAAACGCACGTCATAAAAAGTGATCCATTGACTGACGTCTCCTACCCAGATGCTGATCATCCATTCCGGCTGCACACAGTGTTTTTCTCGTATGATGCAAGCACATTGTAAGCATCCAGGCTGGTTTAATACTGTGGCTTTACACTGCACTTAGGCAGGTGACAGGGAAGTTAGTTTCCCGACTGTGGCCTATAGCAGCTGCCTGCTCCTTCCTCCGTGGCACACTCGTTTGCAGAGATGCTCAGCGCAATAGAACAGTTCGCTACGGAGGAAATGGGTGTTGTTATATTGAGGTACCACAGTTATGGTAACATTCACTCTGTTCTGATATTTGTTTTCTCTCAGCGTTGCACTGACCACAGGCTATTCCCGTACATAAATGCGAATCACTTTCGCAGCCAAATACAAGTGTAATGAGCGCTTCCTCTGAACCACTATCACGATCTTCCTGTTTTAGTGAACGCGGCCCGGTCTATGTATACGAATATTAGTTTATAAAACGCACGAAAGCATATCCCCAAAGAAACATGTTCGGTAAAATTTGCGTTGTCAGGCCTTGCACTTTTTATTTGGGAAAGAGAACCAAAAACTAATCTGCTAAAACAACAACATAAATAAAATAAAAATAAGAAGCTATCTGTCAGACAGTGATTTATTTCAGCTCATAATTTGCAGTGCAGCCAGAGCAGAGTCAAGTTATCCGTTGCACGGTAACAATTTGTTTTAGGGCCTAAATTAACATTTTCGACAGTATATTAGGTACAATTTTCAATTGGTGAAACTTCATATAAACAAATTAGATGCGGTTTTGTAACAGGGCACACCTAAATTATGTAACAGTCTTTCTAATTATTCTGTGAATTGCTATTTTATGCAATCCAATTTACAAACAGATTAATTAAAATCACATTTGGTAATATGAATAATAAGTTCACATGCCAAAGTTGAGTAGCTACGCCGATTCTACACAAGAATCTGTAATCAGAAGTTTAGAAGTCGACAATTTGCAGATTGCTAGCGAGAAATTCAGCTAAACACAGCTTCAGCAGACATCTCCCCTCTTTACATGTTAACTTCAATATCTGTGGGGTCATCCTCTCGATCATGCACAGCCTGCAGTAGCCACTTAAAATGCTAGTGCCGAGCAACAAAACCTGAACTGGTCGAGCGCTGCATACTGTTACTGCGTAATGTTTCAGTTTCAGTTTGATTAAGACTCTTAGTAGATAAGACTGACACACCAGTTTGAAGTAGCGGGATGATTTTCTCAGATTTCTTTCCTAGGCCGCTCATAACTCGTCCACTTCAACTAAATACGGTGGGCTACCTGCCAAGTCCGAAGAACGGCCCGGAGGATATGTGGCGAACAGAGCCTGTCTCGCCGCTGCTGGTTCCAGCGGGACACCGGTCAATGCCCTGGCGTCGTACCCGAAGGAAGCAGACTGCATTTGAACAGGCCGCGGCACTTAAGCAAGAGGGGAAACTGGACATAAACGGCACGGACGCGAGATACATAATGGCACTGACCTGCGGCTAGACCGTACTGTTGTTCCTTAAAAAAAAAACTGTTACTCAAAACAGATCCTATGTCCTCACGCCGATACTCAACAATGGTGTGTTACGGACCAGCGTTCCAATTCGCTTCATAGTGCCTCAGTGACCGGTAGGAGCTTGAACGACCGCAGCTTCTTGTGTTACACTCCCTGGCACTTCTCCCATTGTGCATTCATAGCGAGCTAGCTGTATGTACGTGGACTGTACATTATATTATTTCCCATGAATGCGAGTCCGCAGCTCGTGGTCTCGCGGTAGCGTTGTCGCTTCCCGAGCACGGGGTCCCGGGTTCCATTCCCGGCGGGGTCAGGAATTTTCTCTGCCTCGTGATGAGTGGGTGTTGTGTGTTGTCCTTAGGTTAGTTAGGTTTAAGTAGTTCTAAGTTCTAGGGGACCCATAGTGCTCAGAGCCATTTGAACCCTTTTTGAACCTATGAATGCGTCCTTGTCGGCTACATCTGTAGATTTGCTTCCCAGAATTCTCCTGCCGCCGTATCCAACAGAAAGAGGCTTCTACTCGCAGGCGCTGAAGGATATCTACATTATCGGTATACATACCACACGTAGCCTCTACGGCACTTAGAAAATCAGAGGAGATGAAGAATTTAGTGCTCATCTCTTCAATTGCCCTCAAGATTGCATATAATTAGGCATAAAACACATTTACAGGATGTGGTCTGGTTTGACCAGAGAGCGATTTTCAAATCATCGTGCCAGATAGTCAAAATGGTGTTTCCAACTATACAAAAACCATCTAAAGATATATACGTATTATGAAGTCTAGATGAATAGTTATAGCGCATACAGCTACAGTTATCTATATGAAGTAAATATGTTATGTGGACATATGTCCGGAAACGCTTACTTTCCATGTTAGAGCTCATTTTATTACTTCTCTTCAAATCACATTAATCATGGAATGGAAACACACAGCAACAGAACGAACTAGCGTGACTTCAAACACTTTGTTACAGTAAATGTTTAAAATGTCCTCCGTTGGCGAGGATACATGCATCCACCCTCTGTCGCATGGAATCCCTGATGTGCTGATGCAGCCCTGGAGAATGGCGTATTGTATCACAGCCGTCAACAATACGAGCACGAAGAGTCTCTACATTTGGTACCGGGGTTGCGTAGACAAGAGCTTTCAAATGCCCCCACAAATGAAAGTCAAGAGGGTTGAGGTCAGGAGAGCGTGGAGGCCATGGAATTGGTCCGCCTCTACCAATCCATCGGTCACCGAATCTGTTGTTGAGAAGCCCACGAACACTTCCACTGAAATGTGCAGGAGCTCCATCGTGCATGAACCACACGTTGTGTCGTACTTGTAAAGGCACATGTTCTAGCAGCACAGGTAGAGTATCCCGTATGAAATCATGATAACGTGCTCTATTGAGCGTAGGTGGAAGAACATGGGGCCCAATCAAGACATCACCAACAATGCCTGCCCAAACGTTCACAGAAAATCTGTGTCGATGACGTGATTGCACAATTGCGTGCGGATTCTCGTCAGCCCACACATGTTCATTGTGAAAATTTACAATTTGATCATGTTGGAGTACATACTGACGAAACTAAAATGAGCTCTAACATGGAAATTAAGCGTTTCCGGTCACATGTCCACATAACATCTTTTCTTTATTTGTATATACAAGGTGTTACAAAAAGGTACGGCCAAACTTTCAGGAAACATTCCTCACACACAAATAAAGAAAATATGTTATGTGGACATGTGTCCCGAAACGCATAATTGCCAGCTCATTTTAGTGTCGTCAGTATGTACTGTACTTCTTCGGTTCTGATGATCTTGATTGGGCCCCATGTCCTTCCACCTACGCTCAATGGAGCACGATATCATGATTTAATACGGGATACTCTACCTGTGCTGCTAGAACATCTTGCAAACTGCAACACTGTATTCGCAATATGACCATTATGTGAGTGAGATACATCCGTGAATACTGTCATCGAGGTACAGGTAATTTTCTGGAAATGTGTCCGACGCTGCTTTCACCTAGGACATCGATATCCCATCGGAGGAGAAGCACTGTATTGTCTACGCTATCATACCCACAAGCCATTCCCGAGTCGAATTAGTTGTTTCGAAGACATTTCGCTTTTAAAGTGGCAATGGGAAACTATTTCTGGCTTTGCAGAAGTCAAGTAGTTCATTACTTTGAACGCCATCGACAGCATTTTTCCGGATCTGAAAGTAGATCAGTGTGTGTTCCATTCGATCTCTGGTTTTTGAAAAGTCTTTTGCTGAACTCAAGATAATAGTTAAACACGGAATTTTATTGCAGACACATGCAAACAATCGCTAAGTGAAGGGGATTTAACTCTGCACCAGTTATGAAAACTGAGCCTTTCCCCGCCGGTGTCCACTCATTGAGTCTCGACCGATTCTGTATTCAGTACACGTTCCACGAAGTGCTAGTTACGCTTGTGTGTGGTGTATAGCTAAAGAACCAAAGGCTTTAATGTAAACCATATTTTACGCTGTTGTACACGGATGTGTGCCGACATTATACTTTCTAACGACTTACAGTTACGTCGTCAACTTGACTGCAGTTCAGCGCCACCTGTAAGTCCGTATGTGCAAAACGCACCCTTAAGTTCTCTTCGCTCAATTCCACGACATAGTCAAAACTGAAATCAGCTATCTTCCTTATACTTTGAGTGATCGTACTGGAACGCTTAGAAATAAACATTTACGTCGCAACACTACGTTTAACAAGTGCACATTTCATTATACATCTGGGTGGCAGGTGTGGGTTGTGGAAAGGGATAATCATCAGTCGTCAATATAAAGTTCTTTCATGGCCAACAACTATAATTAAATTATTTGCGTAGGATTTCATTTCCAGTACGATGATAACGCGAAGGTTTACGATTCAAGCCAGTAACTATAAAAAAAAGTAAACATTTGACATTCTAAGTTACTTATTTCATAACAAGGTGAACATGTGTAGCTAAGGGATGGTTGTTTGGTTGGTTTGAAGGAGGGAGGGCGGGGGGGGGGGGGTGAGGGGGAGGGACCAAACTGCGTGGTCATCGGTCCCTTGTTCACGGTATAATAATTACACCAGTGAAAGAAGGAAAGAAAGGAGACTTGGAGCACAGTAACAGGAGAAAGGAAGAGCCAGAAGAATGACAGGAGGACAGCCAACACTACTGTGGACAAAACAGGAAAAGAAAACCAGAGAGAAGCAAGAAAGAGGTAGAAGGGGTAAAAACAAGAGAGCAGATGACCGTGGCTGTCCGACCACGAGAATAAAAAGGAAAAGCCAGCTACTCTGCGACACATTAAAACGTCCACCCTAAAAGCATTAGAGTGGAAAACACAGAAGGACAAAGGACATGAGCTAAGCTGGCCGGGGTAGCCGAGCGGTTCTAGGCGCTACAGCCCGGAACCACGCGATCGCTACGGTCGCAGGTTCGAATCCTGCCTCGGGCACGGATGTGTGTGATGTCCTTAGGTTTGTTAGGTTTAAGTAGTTCTAAGTTCTAGGGGACTGATGACCTCAGCAGTTAAGTCCCATAGTGCTCAGAGCCATTTGAACCATTTTTTGACATGAGCTAAAACTTATATAAAATGATAAAACCGACCGTCACATATAAAACGTAAAACTAAATTAGCCGATGAGGCGTTGTCAGCTAAAATTAATGGCAATGAGTCCGGTAACTGAAGAGTCCTTCGCAGGGCAGCCAAAGAAGGACACCTCTCCAAGATATGGGCTACTGTCAGCCGGGCGCCGCACCGACACTGAGGTGGGTCATCACGGCGCAGGAAGTAGCCGTGTGTCACCCTAGTGTGGCCATTGCGGAGCCGGCAGAGACCACAGAGTCCCTGCGAGAGACCCCCATGGAGGACTGCCACACATTCGTAGTCTCCTTAATGGCACGCAGTTTGTTGTGCGTGCTGAGGTTATGCCATTTCGTCTCTCAAAGCCGCAAAACCTTGCGGCGTACTACTGAACGCAAGTCAGTTGCAGAGAAGCAGACCTTCATAAGCGGTTTCGGCGTAGCCTGTCGGCAAGTTCGTTGCCTGGGATTGCGGTGTGATCTGGGGTCCAAACAAACATCACTGAACGACTGGACTGTTCCAGGGCATAGATGGACTCCTGGATAGTCGCTACCAAAGGATGACGAGGGTAGCACTGGTCGATAGGTTGTAGGCTGCTCAGGGAGTCAGTAAACAGAAGAAACGACTCCCCAGGGCATGAATGGATGTGCCCAAGAGAACGAGATATAGCCACCAGTGGCTACATCCCTCGGATCCCGATGGACACGCCGGACGAAATAAACACCTCGCCGCTCTAAACTGGCACGCAACTCGTCATCAGACTGCAAAAGAAGGTCCCTGTGGAATATAACACCCTGGACCGTATTTAAGCTCTTATGGGGCGTGATGGCAACAGAAACAGCCCCTAACTTGTAACAAGCAAGTAATACGCGTGACTGGGCAGAGGATGCTGTTTTTATCAACACTGACCCAGAGGGCATTTTGGACAAGCCCACCACCTCCCCAAACTTGTCCTCCAAATGCACTACAGAAAACTGAGGCTTCATGGACGTGAAAGATTCCCCATCAACTCTCGCGAATAAGCTTCACTGCTATCCTTAGTTTGGTGTTCCTCCCATGTTTTGGCCAGGGAGGGGAAAGATTTGGGGTCATATTTCTTAGCAATGAAGTTAGACTTTGCCCGCTTAGACACTGCTGATGGCGGACCACCAGCAAGAGATTACGTACTACTCTTCATGGCATGTCATCCACCCTGATGCTACCCACTCCGACTAGGGGCCCTCCCCACGGGCGCCACCCAGTCTCAGGAAGGGCCACCTGGCAGGATGCCATAGGGAGATGGGCATCTACTGCATGGTATACGTGGGGAGTTAACAGCGCAGGCATCAGCAGAGCGATCCCTGTGTTGTCAGGGGGCTACAATCAGCAGGGTACATGGCGGCCCCACCACAACGGACTGGCTACCGTGCTGGATATGAGGTACTAAGAAGTCCATGGTCATTGTCGGCGCAGAAAGCGACACTACATAGTGCAAGGTGGAAAATGCACACAGGAAGGTGATCTCGCCCAAGAGATGGAGAATGAGCGGAACTGAAATGCGACGACGAGAAAGTGGGCTAAAGATCTCAATGCACAATGGTCACGATGCACCATGTAAGACACCCTTCCCCAATTGGCTCGCTCTTCGGGAAAATTTAGATAGATGGAGGTCAAACCCCACAGGGGACCATCACATAAAGGTCGAAACGTGTGAGACTCCTTTTACTCACCTCTTACGACAGGCAGGAATACTTCAGGCCTATTCTAATCCCCGGACACGCTAAGTGATGTTTCCGTTGCCTTCTTATAATACATTAATACAGTATCCTTCCTCTGCAGTAGGTTTATTCTTAGAGGAAAATATATCATCGCACGTCAAGATTTGGGATTTCCGACCATGTTTCGCCAGGGAAACCTTTGTGAAGAATGTTTCCACCATACTAATTATTAGCAGACACTATCGAAAATAAATTCTTTGTTATTAAGTCAAACATAGGAATCAATGAGACTCTGCACCCTGTTCGTATCACGTCATCTATAAATATATTTATTCTCATCAAGTCACTACGGTGTGCGACGGAGAACGCTTCGTGTAGCACTACTGCTTTTTCCTGTTGTATTCCATTCACGACTAGGTTCGGGAAGAACGACTGTCGATAAGACATGGCAAGAGCACTAAATTTTGTGATTTCATCATCATGGTCATCTAGATATACATATATGGGAGGAGGTACTACGTTGCTTGACTGCTCTTGGAACGCACGTTCTCGGAGTTTTAGCAGCAAACCTCTCCGTAACAATGCAGGTCTCGTAGAGCGTGCCACTGAAGTTTGATGAACTCTAACTAACCCTCTCGCCCACACTATTCTTTAAATTTTCCCTAATTCCTCAATAGATTCAATATTTTAAGGGCCTCATACTCACGATTAACTCTCGGAAATATGTCAAACGAGAATTCTGCAAGTTAACTCTTTTGTGGGAGAAAAAAATGGTTCAAATGACTCTGAGCACTATGAGACTTAACATCTGTGGTCATCAGTCCCCTAGAACTTAGAACTACTTAAACCTAACTAACCTAAGGACATCACACACATCCATGCACGAGGCAGGATTCGAACCTGCGACCGTAGCAGCCGCGCGGTTCCGGACTGCGCGCCTAGAACCGCTAGACCACCGCGGCCGGCTTTGTGGGAGACTTACGTTTCTTTTCGGCTAATTATGTTCAATCGTTACACTTATTTATGTTTAGGGTCAACTGCCAGTCCACGCACCAAGTGTATCTTCTGCACGTAGCATTTGAGAAAGAATTTCCTGATATTGTGATTTCCTTACATACAAGTACAACAGACCCTTAAAGATTCTGTTGTTATTCATCAAATCATTTGTGTGTATTGCGAGCAGTGACGGACCTTTAGCACTGCAAATACGCTCTTTACTACTTTCACATCGGCTAGAGTTCTAAATGCTAGGAATTCCAAAATAAATCGCAAATCTGATTTGAAATTTCGTGATTTCTTATGTTTTCACTAGGTGACAGTGTGGCGCTTGTACACAGCCCTTTCTGAAAGCCAACGAATACATCAATGCGGCCGTCCTTACCTAATGCCATCTAAATATCAAGGACGAACGGAAGGACCTGCGTGTCACAAAACTACTATTTGGATGACACGTGATTATTCTTACTGTGTCGATTTTTGATCTCCAAAAAAGGGTGATTATAAGCTAGCATGTAACGCCCTTCCACAGTTCAGATTGACGTCTGCGATATAAGCCCATCGTTATTTGCATATGCCCGATGATCCCTCTAGTAAACCAAAATGATGTGTGACTTTTCCAATGTCTTCGAACTGCTTCATTGTTTCAGCGACCTATTGTAAATTGCTACTTGATGGTGAGCCAGTTGTATCGTAGTCTATATAGAACTGTTCAGGTATCTCGTCTACTGCAGGATTCTTCCCTAGTCTCTCGATTCTAGTTGATTCGGTATGACATGATCCCTTATCCTAACAACAGTCATTTAGGCGTTCGTACAACAATCTAAACACAACATGGTAGTAGAATCTACGTCAGTGAAATAATTTGGGAAGAGTCTATAAAACATAGTTGATTGCATTGTAGCAATTCGAAAATGAGAAGTACTTAGTGTGTCCGTATCGGCCGCAGTGAGTTTACGACACATGATTTTCCGGAAATAATGATGCCGCCATGAAGAGGAACTCACGTCCTCAAAGACGGCACCTAGTAATGGCAACAATACATATGACTACAGGAGAAAACTCAGAATTCCTGAAGTAATATGGGAGTTAATTATGTTTGAGTTTTTCGTCATAAGCTTACTGCAGTTAAAGAATATTTTACACCATATACTGGCCGAGCGGTTCTAGGCTCTACAGTCTGGAATCACGCGACCGCTACGGTCGCAGGTTCGAATCCTGCCTCGGGCATGGATGTGTGTGATGTCCTTAGGTTAGTTAGGTTTAAGTAGTTCTAAGTTCTAGGGGACTGATAACCTCAGCAGTTAAGTCCCATAGTGCTCAGAGCCATTTGAGCCACACCATATACGTTTTGCTTTCATTCATAAAGAATCTTCTGTGATCATTCTGGAAATATGATACCTTATAGATACCTGCAAGAGCGCGAACTGTACCAATATGTTCCAAAAAGCCGAGGGCGAAAATGCGATATTTCGGTGGGTGTGGGAGGGGGTGGGTGAGGGGGAGGGTTTGTCATATCTCGGGTTCTATTAATCACAGAGGTAGGGAGTCAAGCGTTTTAGATAGCTCTTGGCCTAGTGAACATTTGTGTAACTTTCGTAAGAACGGGCGTACTGTAGCTATCTACCTCACAGATCAAAATTTAAACATTACGCACTTCTTCCAGCTCAGGTAAATTGAGGAAATAGTTTGATTCTTTTGCGTTAGGTGTGGTCTAGGGCGCACCTTAAGTGTCTTACAAAACGCCATTTGCTGATGAGGGATTCCTGGGAAGTTCCCGAAAAGTCACACGATTTCTTTGGGTACGGAAAGTACCAATTGTGGGGATGGTCACTTCTACAATTTCTGTTTATGGCAAATCAGCGAAATTTTTACCACATATTCTTAAGATGATGATCTTGGAGACCACTGAAATTCTTTTAGATATATTAACTGTTGTCGAAATCTAGAAGTTCAAAATTACCGTAGGTTTGCACGTAAAACTTACACGCAATATCCAGTCTGAGGCGTAAGTGTAGTTTTAAGTGACGCAGTGAGCGCATGACAAGCTTTCTGGAACTATCACAAGGACTCTGGGGGCACCAAGCTATGTTTTGAATCACCATTTTTCCACAAATAAAACTTAATGACTCGCTGAGTCTGTATAATGGGCACTCCACACCTATGCAGATTCAATAAGAGACAGTGGCAGCAAAAGGGAGATGGATGGAGATAGTAGCAGTGGGAGCAAAAGAGAGTGGTGACAGTGGAAATGAAAAAGAGAGATGAGTGGAGACCATACATACGCTTGGAGGGGGGGGGGGGGGAGGAGGAGGAGTCTGAACCCTTCCCCACACCCAGAACAGCGAACTTTAATAGAAAAATTGGCCCACTTTCCCCCATCCCCTATACCCACGTGTTAACATTTCCCAGTCTAGGGATCAAAACCCCAAACGAACAATTCCTAAGGACACGTGTGTAGAGGAGAGAATGATGGCTGAAAAGAAAGACAGCACACACTAAGAAAGACAGAAAAAGACAGTGGCAATGGGAGAGATAAAAAATGGGAGGGAGGGAGAGACGGACAGATACACAAAAAAACACAAGCTGCAAAAAAAAAAAAAAAAAAAAAAATCACATTCTGCGCAATCGAAACAAAGTACACTTGGACACATGGTGACTGTGAATGCAGAAAAACATGCAAACGACAGAATATAGTGTGGTTGGTTGGTTTGGGGAAGGAGACCAGACAGCGTGGTCATCGGTCTCATGGGATTAGGGAAGGATGGGGAAGGAAGTCGGCCGTGCCCCTTTCAGAGGAACCATCCCGGCATTTGCCTGGAGCGATTTAGGGAAATCACGGAAAACCTAGATCAGGATGGCCGGACGCGGGATTGAACCGTCGTCCTTCCGAATGCGAGGCCAGTGTGCTAACCACTGCGCCACCTCGCTCGGTCAGAATATAGTGTGTCACTGCAGTGTGCTATACAGGGTGTTACAAAAAGGTACGGCCAAACTTTCAGGAAACATTCCTCACACACTAATAAAGGAAAGATGTTATGTGGACATGTGTCCGGAAACGCTTAATTTCCATGTTAGAGCTCATTTTAGTTTTGTCAGTATGTACTGTTCTTCCTCGATTCACCGCCACTTGGCCCAATTGAAGGAAGGTAATGCTGACTTCGGTGCTTGTGTTGACATGCGACTCATTGCTCTACAGTACTAGCATCAAGCAAATCAGTAAGTAGCATCAACAGGTTAGTGTTCATCACGAATGTGGTTTTGCAGTCAGTGCAATGTTTACAAATGCGGAGTTGGCAGATGCCCATTTGATGTATGGATTAGCACGGGGCAATAGCCGGGGCGCGGTACGTTTGTATCGAGACAGATTTCCAGAACGAAGGTGTCCCGACAGGAAGACGTTCGAAGCAATTGATCGGCGTCGTAGGGAGCACGGAACATTCCAGCCTATGACTCGCGACTGGGGAAGACCCAGAACGACGAGGACACATGCAATGGACGAGGCAATTCTTCGTGCAGTTGACGATAACCCTAATGTCAGCGTCAGAGAAGTTGCTGCTGTACAAGGTAACGTTGACCACGTCACTGTATGGAGAGTGTTACGAGAGAACCAGTTGTTTCCGTACTATGTACAGAGTGTGCAGGCACTATCAGCAGCTGATTGGCCTCCACGGGTACACTTCTGCGAATGGTTCATCCAACAATGTGTCAATCCTCATTTCAGTGCAAATGTTCTCTTTACGGATGAGGCTTCATTCCAACGTGAGCAAATTGTAAATTTTCACAATGAACATGTGTGGGCTGACGAGAATCCGCACGCAATTGTGCAATCACGTCATCAACACAGATTTTCTGTGAACGTTTGGACAGGCATTGTTGGTGATGTCTTGATTGGGCCCCATGTTCTTCCACCTACACTCAATGGAGCACGTTATCATGATTTCATACGGGATACTCTACCTGTGCTGCTAGAACATGTGTCTTTACAAGTACGAGACAACATGTGGTCCAGGCACGATGGAGCTCCTGCACATTTCAGTCGAAGTGTTCGTACGCTTCTCAAACACAGATTCGGTGACCGATGGATTGGTAGAGGCGGACCAATTCCATGGCCTCCACGCTCTCCTGACCTCAACCCTCTTGACTTTCATTTATGGGGGCATTTGAAAGCTCTTGTCTACGCAACCCCGTTACCAAATGTAGAGAATCTTTGTGTTCGTATTGTGGACGGCTGTGATACAATACGCCATTCTCCAGGGCTGCATCAGCACATCAGGGATTCCATGCGACGAAGGGTGGATGCATGTATCCTGGCTAACGGAGGACATTTTAAACATTTCCTGTAACAAAGTGTTTGAAGTCACGCTAGTACGTTCTGTTGCTGTGTTTCCATTCCACGATTAATGTGATTTGAAGAGAAGTAATAAAATGAGCTCTAACATGGAAAGTAAGCGTTTCCGGACACATGTCCACATAACATATTTTCTTTCTTTGTGTGTGAGGAATGTTTCCTGAAAGTTTGGTCGTACCTTTTTGTAACACCCTGTGTATCAAATTCCTGTATATAAAAAACGCATGGAAATAGTGTAGGAGCCAAAGAACAAGAGTAATGAAAGTAATTCTCAAAATGTCAGCTGGTTATGGTCTCGTCAAAACGATTTATAAGTAAAACCATAGTTGTTCAGTGACCACTGAAAATGCTCTTTAAATAAGGCGAAACCCGTTGGCCCAAATAAGACGTTATGGGTCATTAATGACTACGAAAGACAGGCCCCTAAAACCAGAGTACAGCATTATTCCGAAATTTACTATGCTCTCTGTAGGTAAGCTACATTTTGAAACCGAGGCACGTTCGACTTGTTGTAAAACCAGATTGTTGTTTACAGTACACCATATCAAATTATTCTGACGAAGAACAGAGGAAATTGAAAATAAATATAAAAAAAACAGAAAGGAAAAAGAAAAGTTAATGCTGTTTCAGGATATGGTAATGCGGAAAATTTTCACCTACAAAGACAAATTTAGTTTATGAATTAGAACACTGATGTCATATCAGGGTAAAAATAAATAAGCAACTCAAATATTTTTAAAGACAGTGCATAAAACTTAAATGTTACCTTTTGAACGAATGTTGCCAGTAAACTTCTGTAAGCACGACAAAGAAACAAACTGCAGCTTCAACTGTGAAATGGCCTACAGTGATATTACCATCTGCAATATCTTGTGCTTCTTTTATCACACTTGTGGAGCACACTCCTACCCATTGTGATCACATTTCTTTCGTTTCGGGTAACTTTCGAAGTATATTACTATAGTACCTACAGTTCAAAATAGCGCTGGAAATGTGGAATAAACGACGCATTCGTAGAAAGAAATCAGTGAATTCTGTTGCGGTTTCTTAGGTAAGACCATCTAATAGAGACATAATTGTTCCCAGAATTAAAAAAATTATTTTGAACGGTCTGTGATTCAGTGGCTAAAAATGTAAATAAAGTCTAGTACGACCGTTGTTATTGTAAACACTAACTATGAATCTGCTATTTATTATTCCACATAGCCTTATGAAAACATTACAGTTATCACGACTAGTAAAGTAGTATAAACGTATTGGTCGATGAACTCTAATATTCAGTTAATTTCCTTTGTCTTATATGCATTATCTAGAGACATGACGTTCTTATTTTAGCTGATGTTACGATGGGGGTGCTCGTCACCGAATGCTGTTCAACTATTGAAAAAAAAATCAGTTTATACGATTTAGTTCTGTCCCTCTAGTGGTTCACAATAAACTGTCAGTTAATTGCAATATGAATGTAATTTTATCTTGTTCATACAAAGGATACAACCACATCATCACGTATCTGTTTAATAGCGGCAGAGTACTTATCACAGTGCGATAACATTGGTGTCATGACTGGTGTGGTAGCAGTCTTTCAGATTGGCATACGACGGTGATCTTTCATTAGGAAGAGAAATCCAAGGCACTGGACGCCTCAAATAGTGGAAACTCTTGAAACCATCTGTCAATGATCGCGACTCATTTTTGGTTCATCACGACAGCGGTGCAGTACACATCGGCCAGAAAAATACTGCTTACTAGCTGTAGCTGCTGTTCACAGATTTTTTTTAGTCACATAGCGTAACTATCCAAGTACAATAGTTTTCTGGATGCATTTTATGTGAGCTCCTACAGCTGTTACTTATCATACGTATGATTCGCGTCAGTTTGACAGCGTGGGCATTACAGCAGTTTGTGTGTTACCTTTAAAGCACTGGTGCTTAGTTGCTTGAATATTTTGGAGGGATGTGATTTTGGTGAAACTGGGCCTGAAGATGCATAATGTTAATATTTCTTCATAATCTTGCCGAAATAGTATTGATCACTACACGAATCTTCACCGGCATACAAACAGAAGACAAACACAGTCGCCCTAAACCGAAATCGCGTAAAAATGGATCCAAAGCAGTAAAAGTATTTCATAATGTTTGTAAGTTAGAATAAAACCGCACTAAAAATACCACGGTTCAGCAATAAATCTCATTAAATGTTTTTTTACTTACATATAAATTTGGTTTCTAGTTAATACAGTCCCATTTTATGTTAGGTAGAAAGGTCAATTCTGACGCTATGCACTTATGTCCGTTGCCTCGCTCCACATGTGCTTTATCTAAGTAAAATGTTCAATATATTTTACAATTTGCAGATTTTCGTATTGGATCGTATTTTTTTAGTTTATACCAAATATTATCTACTTTCAGCCTTGACCCACTTACTCGAATATTCAGTTCATTTCCTTCGTATTATATGCATTGTCTAAAGACATAACGTTCTTACCGTAGCTGATGTTACGGTGGGGGTGCTCGTCACCGAATGCCATTCAGTTATTGAAAAAAATCAGTTTATACGATTTAGTTCTGTCCCTCTAGTGGGGGACATAATAGGCAGCAAAATACTCGTCAGAGGTTTCGTATAATCAGCACTGCTGAATTTACTTTGGAGTTTTAGATATTTATGAAGAAAATTTAATTAAATATGAAATGAATGTCGGCTCGGTATTTTCGTGCTGAAACTACAAATGGTAGAACCACTCATAAAACAGGAGACATAACGACGTGCAGCATATATAACGATTTTTTTAATGGAATCTTGTGCAGCATAGGCGCGCACAAAGCAAATCCAAGCAGCCAGCATATTACTTTATTTCTCCGATATGTTATGTTTGTGTTTGAGTACACTCCCGACGGATATTTGACGGAATACAGTTAAGTACATATGTATGGAGTATGAAGAGCCTATACGAAAATGCTGCGTGGTTTTGACGATGATTTTACCCCGTTATGAATTTATGTTATTTAAGTTTGTAAGGACTATGGTTCTGTTCTGTTAGGATTCGGTGAAGCTAGCCGGTACTGGTTCGACACGGTCGTAAGTAAATAATCATATTACGCTCATTCAGTCGATATCATTGTATCAAAAATGGCCTTTGCTCGTCATGTAGTTCTACTTGACTGACTGACTGACAATATCGTTCGCTACCCGTTTGTGGAATATACGTGTACAAGTGTAAGGTTACACTCGTAAATACGAGTAAAATATTGACGGATTTCCGTTTACATGAGAATAAGCGTCAAGAACGCTCCAGCCGTAGGCACCTTACCCGGGAGCGCATGTCTGTATTTGATCTCAGCAAAGTGGCCAACTATGACAGACTGCTCGTTACCACTTCAACTGTGGGTGAAACGATACATTTGGGTCGCAAACCTGTTTAAAAGTGACAGCATGTCTCTGAGTTTTTTTAAATGTGCATCGGACAAGAAATCCTTTCCTCAGCGTTGCTCGTTGTCGACGAACACCACGACCAACCTGTTCGTAATGCACATATTTTGATCACACACGCTAATATCTAATCATCCTGGACATGCATCTACTATTTCAGCGGTGTCCTAACTAAGATGCGGAGACATTGGTAATATTCGCAGATATTTTATTATTAACACAAGATTTCTACGTTTGTTTTGTTTCATCAAAAACTTTTCAAAGACACTGACAGAAAGAGGATTACAGTAACAGACACAAAATGCAAGATACGTGCTACCTAGCTTCCAAGAGCAAATTACGATACACATTTAACGTCCGATTACATATGTATAAATTTTTAATTGTGCTAGGAAGATTTCAGTCATTAACTTTGCGCTGATATTTGGAAACTTCCTGCAAAGTTTGCAGTCTGATCAGCTTCTCTGAATCTTGAGCTAAGCATAAGCACATCCAGTTCATTGAGCCGTATATTTAGAGCGGTACGAATTACGTAGTGCCATCACACCTTGAATTTCTCGTAGTTCATATACGTAACATAATAGGCAGCAAAATACTCGTCAGAGGTTTCGTGTGATCAGCACTGCTGAATTTACTTTGGATTTTTTTATTTTTATGAAGAAAATTTAGTTAAATATGAAATGAAGTCAGCTCCGCATTTTCCTGCCGAAATTACAAGTGGTTGAACCACTCACAAAACAGGAGACATATCACAACGACGTGTAAAATTATATATAAAGCAAATGTTGCCAACAACGAACGTAGGTACTGAGCTACGAGACAGATAAATCTACCACCACAATAACGATTTTTTTATTGGAATCTTGTGCAGAATAGGCGCGCAAAGCAAATGCAAGCAGCCAGCATGTTGTTTCTCCACATATAAATTTTCCTTCTGTTTCCTTCCTTTCCCACTGAAAGGTTAAAACCCAGATGTGGTACAGGTTTATGACTAAGTGTTCACGCTCATTCACCTGACTCCATTCGAAACACTCAGCCATAAGCCTGTACGTACGCGCGAGCGTTTCGCGTACACACACACACACACACACACACACACACACACACACACACACAGGCTGAAGCAAATTACTACAAAAAAGAAAAAGAGAGATCCGTTATTAGCACTGCTTGTGCCGTCTGAGAACTGTCAGCAGGAATTTCAGACACAAACTACAATGTCGTAGAGAACTAAACTAACGAAAAAAAAAAAAAATTGCAGGACATAACTTTTATATCAGTGGTGGTAGCAGAGCCATTTTACACGTTTAGATATTAATTTCATTTTCATCAGAAGCTCAAACTCGTGAAAATATAGAGCTGCTGAATAAAGTGTTGTGAGCCTTTTCTGTTAGGTACATCTTTTTCATTTCTACTCAGCTGCTCGTAAGGTTTGAACTGCCTTTAGCTAATAGAGGAGATAGCTACGTACGCCTTACGTGATGAAATGAATGGAAGACGGTGCGTTCCTTGTCCTACCTTGGGAACAGCTGTGCGCTGCCTCCGACGCGCTGGTGGCGCGGTTCCACACACGATCTTTCCAGTCGCGGAGCGGAAGACACACACCCGCCAGCTTTACCCGCGTAAGGAGTCACAGCCCAGCAACTGTTGCGGTTAGGCCAGCCGGCTTGTGTCATCGGACGGTGAATGGAAGACAGACAGGGAACGCGACCGCCATTACCGGAGCCGAAGCAGGACTGCGTGAATATTCATTTCGTCACTCTGTTTTGTTTACGTTTCTCGGCTGCCGCGCGCGACATTGTGCTCGCCTTGCGCATTCTCAGCCACGTGCCGTCACCGTCTTGCTACTGGGAATGCAGCTCGCCTACTTTTTACGATATTGCGGCGCCTGTGTAGTTCAGAAGTGCGATGCAGTGTTCCTTCGGGCATGCATGCATTCATGCCCGAAGGAACAGACACTGCAGCGACTACAGTCGTTATGAAACATTTGAAATGTATTCGCAGTTGTGAATTTGGACAAGCATCAGCTGTATAATGGAATGACGACAATGGTGATTTGTGCCGACCCGGGACGCGGACCTGGATTTCATATATTTCATGACGGCCTTAGTCGCCGCAGTGGCTGTTCTTCGGACATCCATGCATGTCCGAAGGAACATTGCATCGTACTTCTGAACAATACAGGCACTGCAATATCGTATCTGTCTGCCGACACCGGGCAAGCGACTTTCAATTAAAATGTCTCCAAAAATGGTTCAAAAGGCTATGAGCACTATGGGACTTAACGTCTGAGGTCATCAGTCCCCTAGAACTTAGAACTACTTAAACCTAACTAACCTAACGGCATCACACACATCCATGCCCGAGGCAGGATTCGAACCTGCGACCGTAGCGGTCGTGCGGTTCCGGACTGAAGCGCCTAGAACCGCTTGGCCACCGCGGCCGGCTAAAATGTCTCCCCTGTACGGGAATATCCATAATGGCTGTACGAGTGCACGTTGTAGACACATGATGGACGACGTATAGAAGTTTTGGTCTGGTCGAGAAACGTGCTAGGATAGCCTAACGGTGAGGCGACCGCCCGGGATAAGCGGGAAATCCGGGTTCGAGTCCCGGTCCGGCACAAATTTTCGTTGTCGACTTTCCATTATACAGCAGATCGTTATCCATTTTCGTAACTGCGAATACATTTCACGTACATCCACTTTTAGTTCGGGAGCCAGTGACAAAAAAGTGCATCTATTTTATACTGCTTGGTGTTTTAACACGTTGTTATTGATGACTTAACAAACAAAAGCCCATTATAAAAAAGTTTGGATTCTGGGACATGCGACACCCATCCATTTCATAACATGTCGTAAAATGTAATGTCCGCAAAATAGTTTATCAAGATAAAACTTTTTATGCATTAATAGCCATTTAAATTTTTAAAAAGTCAGCAAGCTATGTACTATTCAAATAATACGCATTATAACGAAGGTTGTTAAAAAATAGGAGCAACCATCAGCTGTATTTTGAATGACGGCAATGAAAATTTGTGCGGGACCGGGACTCGAACCCGAATTTTCCGCTTTACACGAGCGGTTGCCTCGATGTTTTCATGTCCGAAGGAACATTGCATGGTTCTTCTTAACAATAACCAAGCGGGGTCGAGCAGTGGTTAGCACACTTTACTCCTATTCGGGAGGACGACGGTTCAAACCTGCGTCCGATCATCCTGATTTAGGTTTTCCGTGATTTCCCTAAAAGGCTTAAGGCAAATGCCTGAATGATTCCTTTGAAAGGGCACGGCTGATTTCCTTCCCCGATTCCTCCCTAATCCGAGCTCCAGATTCGTCCCTCATGACCTTTTTGTTGACGTGACTTTAGACCCTAATCTTCCCTCCCTTCCCTCTTGAAAATACAGGCACTGAAATATCGTACAAATGACTAAGGTTTCGAAGAGTATAACATGGTTGCACGATAGACATTTTTGGCATCTAAGAAACGTTGCTGACGGTGTTGGCCACAGTTAGGTTCAAATGGTTCAAATGGCTCTGAGCTTTATGGGACTTAACTTCTGAGTTCATCAGTCCCCTAGAACTTAGAACTACTTAAGCCTAACTAACCTAAGGACATCACACACATCCATGCCCGAGGCAGGATTCGAACCTGCGACCGTAGCGGTCGCGCGGTTCCAGACTGTAGTGCCTAGAACCTCTCGTTCACTCCGGCCGGCCACAGTTAGGTACTTGCTTACTCTTTCCATCAATAGTTTATATTGCGAATAATGCACAACAAAGTTTTAGCTAGTATAAACTAGTTCCAGAACATTACACGTTACGACACGTTTGAAAGTGCGACGGCGCCGCAAGTCCCAGAATCCAAAATTTTTAATGATAGGCTACTGTTTTTTAGATCGTCAATAACAACATATTAAAACACCAAGTAGTATAAAATAGATGGAGTTTTTTGTCACGGGCTCCCGGGCTCTCTGTCTTCGGGTATTGGCAGCACTGAGCATCACTGCAGTATTCCTCTCAGTTTTAATCGTCACTGCCGGCCGCGGTGGTCTAGCGGTTCTAGGCGCGCAGTCCGGAACCGCGCGACTGCTACGGTCGCAGGTTCGAATCCTGCCTCGGGCATGGATGTGTGTGATGTCCTTAGGTTAGTTAGGTTTAAGTAGTTCTAAGTTCTAGGGGACTGATGACCACAGTAGTTAAGTCCCATAGTTCTCAGAGCCATTTGAACCATTTTTTAATCGTCACTATGTTTTCGCGTAACATCCCTCCATCCATCCTACTTACAAACACCTTGAACTACCTACGACTAACTTACGATCGCAAACGTACACGGAACCCGACTTACTAAATGTCCAATGGAGCCGGCCGTGGTGGCCGAGCGGTTCTAGGCGCTTCAGTCCGAAGCCGCGCGACTGCTACGGTCGTAGGTTCGAATCCTGCCTCGGGCATGGATGTTTGTGATGTCCTTAGGTTAGTTAGGTTTAAGTAGTTCTAAGTTCTAGGGGACTGATGACCTCCGATGTTAAGTCCCATAGTGCTCAGAGCCATTTGAACCAATTTGTCCAATGGAAAGCGCAACAGCCTAAAACTGTTAAAAAGGCAAAGAATGATACCCCACGTTTTTTGGCGTGATTGATTAACAGTGAGCTTCCGGAAGTTCAGCCAAGTTGTTGTTTCCATCATTCGACCATCATTCATACGTACAAAAGGTTTATCTGAAACTAACCATAGATTTAACAAAGATGCTTGGATATCCGCTCTTCCTGAATTTTACCACTCCTAAAAAATTTTAGAAGTCGTGTTCTCCTGTTCGCATTCCACATCCGCTACCCTCGCCAACACACCTCCTTTACCAGTTTCTCCACAAATACACAAAACTACTCCGAAAATCGAAAATGTAAATCTTGTTGACAAGCAAAATCATATTGTGTCCCCACACCACTCACAACCGGGCCTCTACTGCGCCTCTGCCGCACGTAACTCATTATCTTCACCTCCACAAACTCCACATTTTTCTGTAAGAAGCTAACTATAATCAACTCCAACCTCATGATGTCAAAATCAGTCCTTCCTACCTGTTGTTGTCCCTCCTTCGCTATCCTGTCTACAGGTAAATAACAAGGTTTTTTTTTTTAATATTCGAGGACAATTATACAGGATTTTCGGAAATTTCCGTTACAAACTAGGACTTTCAGAGAGGACTAAGGACATAATATTTTGAGCAGAATCTCATGCCCAGAAACGTACCGTTTCCGGCAAGGGGTGGTTACGTCAGATCGGCTGATGTCATTTGACGTCTGTTCTACCTCCCTGACCTGGTTCGAGCTTCATTCACGTGCCTGAGACTATTAGAACAACTTGGTTGAGTACAAGTTTGCAAAATATACCCACATGATCCTTCTGTGTGGTGAAGCTCATGGTAACGCTAGAGCTGCTCGTCGCCTTTATCAAGATCGTTATCCACAACGCCCGACTCAATCGCATACCCTTTTCGCCACAATTACGCAACATCTTCGAGAAAGGAACACCTTTACCGTCAGCAGGCATGACTGTTGTATTCCAAGGAGAGGCCGCATACCCGGATTGGAAGGGGCCGCACTGCATCACGTTTCCTTTTTGTTTCTTTGGTTATTAATGAGTGAAATTGTAAAACAAGTGATATATTGGGTCACTCCTAATAAATTACTTGTAAAATTGGTTGCGTTACCAACATGTTTTCAAATGGTTATAGCACAGATTTGGTTGATCCAGGGGAGAGGACCAAACGGCGAGGTCACGGGTCCCATATAGCACGGAAACGGCACGTTTTCGGACATGGGTTCCAGTGCAAAATATATCTTCTCAGTCTCCTTTACAAGTCCTAGAAGTTTGTAACCGAAATTTCCGAACACCCTGTAACAAAGTATCACGCGCATGCGCTGTAGCTTTTGTAGGCCAGTTTGAGGCTCTTTCCCGGCTTGGTAGACCACAAGTGTCCCATATCGATTATTTCGTCTTGACTTCACATACACCACTGTGGTACTTTATAAATAGCTATTGTTTGCACCCCGTACAGTTGGAGAGAGGCCAATCATCCTATCGTCCACTGATCGGCTGAGAGCTCAGGACGTCATATTTTTGCCTCTATCGATTTTTTTTTCGATTAGTGTAATGCATGCGCTTCTGTTGTAAATGTTTTTATAGTGCTGAATACCGATTATGCGAAATATTACTTGTATATGGACATATGGAACCCCACTGCACTGTTGTACGTCCCTTTTTCATTTAATTTTACGTAATATAAGATCCATGAACACTGTTAAGTTGGTCTATGACGATAGTTTGCGAACTATACTTTCACACCACATTTCGAGGGTTTAATGAATAATGAAGCCTATACACCGATTTAAGTAGTATAGCTTCCGTAATTACGAACGATAGTCTAGAGTCCTTCGAGGTTCTCCCACTGTTGGTTCTAACAAGCAAAAGTGACGCTGATTCCACAGCTCTAGGGGTTTTCGGCATAAAAGGTGGAAATAGTAGAATGGTGGTGGTTAATTGGAAGTCGAAAAGCCGGCTGAAGTGGCCGTGCGGTTAAAGGCGCTGCAGTCTGGAACCGCAAGACCGCTACGGTCGCGGGTTCGAATCCTGCCTCGGGCATGGATGTTTGTGATGTCCTTAGGTTAGTTAGGTTTAACTAGTTCTAAGTTCTAGGGGACTAATGACCTCAGCAGTTGAGTCCCATAGTGCTCAGAGCCATTTGAACCATTTTTTTGGAAGTCGAATAACGTAAAGCCATCACGTGGAAAACTACAAATAATTCCTTTCTGTATGAAGTAAGCATCTTGTATTGTGATATGGTATTAGTAATGTCCAAACTATAGCATTGCCTTTTATCTATTGCTCAAGAAGGAAATCGATAATATACTGCTAAAAATTTGCTATGCTGTAATCTCAGCTGCATACAGGACGTTAAAGTTATTTCTCATTTAATGTATAGCACACCACAGCTGACGGATAACTAATACTATGTTTGTCAACAAAGTCTTATCAAACAATGTTACGTCCTTTTATAGTGGTTTCATGTAAATAATAACAAATTTTTCAAGCATAGTGGCTAATAACTTCAACGATCAATATCCCAGCATCAAAAACTAAAATGTCTAAAGTCTCTCTGAAATAAAGCCAATGAAACTTATTTTCTCAGTTCAGTTGTCATTATTTTCAGCCCATCTAGTAGCGTGACTGATTTTTCACCGATACTGCCGTCCGTTGGCCACATACGCTGCTTTGCTACACACTACTTCATTATCTCTGTCATTTAAATACACAAACATATCGGAATGGCCGCTTGTTTTAAACTGTTATCAAATAAGAAATTGGAAGTGCCGCTTTGGTGTCAAATGTCATACTAATTGTACTTCCGGCGTACAGTCTGGTAAAGAAGTGGCTCCCGCCAGAGGGTTGGCAACTCTTTGTTTATACAGGTTCTGTTTTACACTAGAGATTTTCTGATCGTTGAATATCCGTGATGGGTGCGCGTCATATTCCCGTGTGCTAACCAGCGAATAAACCATGCCACAAATGGGTGTAGCTTTCTGCAGAGTGGAGCAAATAAAAGTGGCCCGGACGAGTGGACACGATTTGACATAAATAAATGCGTATGACCACACCCCGTGACGCGCACACCACGTGTACGCCCACCAAGTGATCCATATTCAGAGCTTAGTGCGGATTGTTCAGTGTGAGTGGAGCAGAACAAAGGGAATGATGGTTCTCACAGTGGAGTAGCGGATGTTCGTTCTGGAAAGTTACGTGACAACGAAGTCATGAAAACGGTGTGGCAAGTTGTTTGCTGAGAAGTTTAGTGCTGTTCAAATGCCAGCAAAGAGTGCCACGCAACGCGTAGTGCGAAAATGGCGTCAGACAGAATCTGTTTTGAACAAGTTAAAAAACATTCCGAAACGTGCCCGCACACCAGAAAATGTGGTTGCAGTTCACCAGAAAATGCTTCAGAATCCTACCAAATCAACTCGACGCCTGTCGCAAAGGACCGCCATATCACGTCGATCATGCGGACGAATGCTCCACCTGGACCTGCACATCCATCCGTACCGAGCGTCTGTTGTTCATACTCTGAAGAGCCAAAGAAACTGGTACACCTGTCTACTATCTACATCTACATCTACATCCATACTCCGCAAGCCACCTGACGGTGTGTGGCGGAGGGTACCTTGAGTACCTCTATCGTTTCTCCCTTCTATTCCAGTCTCGTATTGTTCGTGGAAAGAAGGATTGTCGGTATGCCTCTGTGTGGGCTCTAATCTCTCTGATTTTATCCTCATGGTCTCTTCGCGAGATATACGTAGGAGGGAGCAATATACTGCTTGACTCTTCGGTGAAGGTATGTTCTCGAAACTTTGACAAAAGCCCGTACCGAGCTACTGAGCGTCTCTCCTGCAGAGTCTTCCACTGGAGTTTATCTATCATCTCCGTAACGCTTTCGCGATTACTAAATGATCCTGTAACGAAGCGCGCTGCTCTCCGTTGGATCTTCTCTATATCTTCTATCAACCCTATCTGGTACGGATCCCACACTGCTGAGCAGTATTCAAGCAGTGGGCGAACAAGTGTACTGTAACCTACTTCCTTTGTTTTCGGATTGCATTTCCTTAGGATTCTTACAATGAATCTCAGTCTGGCATCTGCTTTACCGACGATCAACATTATATGATCATTCCATTTTAAACCACTCCTAATGCGTACTCCCAAATAATTTATGGTATTAACTGCTTCCAGTTGCTGACCTGCTATTTTGTAGCTAAATGATAAAGGATCTATCTTTCTGTGTATTCGCAGCACATTACACTTGTCTACATTGAGATTCAATTGCCATTCCCTGCACCATGCGTCAATTCGCTGCAGATCCTCCTGCATTTCAGTGTAGGGCCGCTGGAAGCACGCAGAAGTGCCGCAACACGACGTGATATGGACTCGACAAATGTCTGAAGTAGTGCTGGAGGGAACTGACACCATGAATTCTGCGGGGCTGTCCATAAATCCGCAAGAGTACGAGGGGGTGGAGATCTCTTCTGAACAGCACACTGCAAGGCATCCCAGATGTGCTCAATAACGTTCATGTCTGGGGAATTTGGTGGCCAGCAGAAGTGTTTAAACTGAGAATAGTGTTCCCGGAGCCACTCTAGCAATTCTGAAGTGTGGGGTGTCGCATTGTCCTGCTGGAATTGTCCAAGTCCGTCGGAATGCACTATGGAGATGAATGGATGTAAGTGATCAGACACGATGCTTACGTACGTGTCACTTGTCAGAGTCGTATCTAGACGTATCAGAGGTCCGATATCTCTCCAACTGCACATACCCCACACCATTACAGAGCCTCTACCAGGTTGAACAGTCCCCTGCTGACATGCAGGGTCCATGTATTCATGAGGTTGTCTCTATACCCTTACACGTCCATCCGTTCGATACAATTAGAAACGAGTCTCTTCCTACCAGGCAACATGTTTCCAATTATCAACAGTCCAACGTGGGTGTTGACGAACCCAGGCGAGGCGTAAGTCTTTGTGTCGAGCAGTCATCAAGTGTACACGAGTGGGCCTTCGGCTCCGAAAGCCCATATTAATGCTGTTTCGTTGAATGGTTCGCACGCCGACAGTTATTGATACCCCAGCATTGAAATTTGCAGCAATTTGCGGAAGGGTAGCACTTCTGTCACGTTGAACGATTCTCGTCAGTCGTCTTTGCTCCCGTTCTTGCAGGATCTTTTTCCAGCTGGAGCGATGTCGGAGATTTGATGTTTTACCGGATTCCTGATATTCACGGTACACTCGTGAAATGGTTGTGCGGGAAAATCCCCAGTTCATCACTACCTCGGAGATGCTGTGACCCATCGCTTGTGCGCCGATTATAACACCACGTTCAAACTCACTTAAATCTTTATAACCGGCAATTGTAGCAGCAGTAACCGATCTAACAACTGCGACAGACGCTTGTTGTCTTATGTATCCGTTACCGACCGCAACGCCATATCCTGTCTGTTTAAATATCTCTGTATTTGAATATGCATGCCTATAACAGTTTCTTTGGCGCTTCAGTGTATATTAAAACTAGCAGATGCTCCTCAGCGCCTCCATTTTTTTTGAGTGGCTGTTAAATGAGATAACAATGAATGGCTTGGATGTGGATCTGTTCTTCATGTCTGATGAATTTTGGTTTCTGCAGAGCGGTTATGGAGGAGGAGGATATTGGTGTTTAACGTCCTATCGACAACGAGGTCTTTAGAGACGGAGCACAAGCTCGAATTAGGGAAGGATGGGGGAGGAAGTCGGCCGTGCCCTTTGAAAGGAACCATCCCGGCATTTTCCTGGAGTGATCTAGGGAAATCGCGGAAAACCTAAATCAGATTGGCCGCACGCGGGATTGAACCGTCGTCCTCCCGAATGCGAGTCCAGTGTGCTAACCACTGCGCCACCTTTCTCGGTGCAGAGTGGTTATGGCAACTCACAGAATCAAAGGATCTGGACAGCGGATAATCCACATAGCTTCAATGAAACACCGTTGCATGGTGAGAAGATTAGGGTTTGGTGTGCAGTGTCTGCAAGCTGCGTTATTGATCCCATCTTCTTTCACCAGACGCTGACTTCGGCGCGGTACATAACCAACACTTTGAAAGCATTTGTGGCTGTATTAACGGAGGAGTAAAATACGAACAGTTACTTCCAACAGGACGGAGTACACTGCCCATACAGCCAGCCGAACCTTGGAGCACATTTACACAATTTTCACGCTTGACGGAGATGTTAGCAGGGGTGTTTGGTCGTGCCCTAAGCTGGCCACCCAGGTCACCTGATGTGTCAGTGTGCGATTACTGTGTGTGGGGAGCCCTCAAGTCTAAGCTGTATCGCAACAACCCTCATAGACCTCAAGAACTGCAGCAGGACATTTCGGATGAGAGTGCAGCAGTTCAAGCAGTCTAGCTTAGGCCCGCCTTCAGCAACTTGCTGACCAGGGCCCAAAAGTGCCAAGAGATGAATGGTGGTCACTTTCAACATCTGCGGCCGGCCGAAGTGGCCGTGCGGTTAAAGGCGCTGCAGTCTGGAACCGCAAGACCGCTACGGTCGCAGGTTCGAATCCTGCCTCGGGCATGGATGTTTGTGATGTCCTTAGGTTAGTTAGGTTTAACTAGTTCTAAGTTCTAGGGGACTAATGACCTCAGCAGTTGAGTCCCATAGTGCTCAGAGCCATTTGAACCATTTTTCAACATCTGCTATAGTCAGATTAGTACTGTATTTCGTTTCCTCTGCTGTGGTTCTTTGTACCCTGGAACTCTGTTCTCCAGGCCACTATTATTTGCCCCACCATGTAAAAATTCTGAGTATGCTGAAGTCTGTGCATCAGCAAGAACTGGGGCCGGTTTGACGTTTGCTAACCCATGTTATACTATTGAATTTTGTGTTTCTGTCTTGTTGATATTTATTCTATTGTTATCTCTGTTCTCGTCAAGAGTTGCAGAGTTTACATGAGGGCCTGAATACTTTTCCTACCAGTTT
The DNA here is from genome assembly GCF_021461395.2 of Schistocerca americana. Taxonomy (NCBI): domain Eukaryota; kingdom Metazoa; phylum Arthropoda; class Insecta; order Orthoptera; family Acrididae; genus Schistocerca; species Schistocerca americana. The sequence goes on along the minus strand of NC_060130.1, from coordinate 425,787,736 downwards.
CCTTCCTCAATAGAGACCAAATAGCTGAAAACAAAAAGTTATTTAGGTCTTACAACATCTGGACAGATTAAAGCTGAAGGTAAATACTTATATGAAGAAAGTTTTTGATGAAAGTTGTCTCAACATTGAAAACACCAGCCCAAAAAAAAAAAAAAAAAAAAAAAAAAAAAAAAAAAAAAAAAAAAAAAAAAAGCAAAGAATTATGTAAAATGATGCTATATACTACCTTATTAATTCATCTGATGTGTTTGTATGTGTGTATTTGTATTTTTTCTCTAACAAAGATAAATTGATGTTCTGAAGTATTTGGATGGCAATTTTCTAAAAAAAAATGGTTCAAATAGCTCTGAGCACTATGGGACTTAACTTCTGAGGTCATCAGTCCCCTAGAACTTAGAACTGCTTAAACCTAACTAACTTAAGGATATCACACACATCCATGCCCGAGGCAGGATTCGAATCTGCGACCGTAGTGGTCGTGCGGTTCCAGACTGTAGCGCCTAGAACCGCTCGGCCACCCCAACCGGCTGGCAATTTTCTAATTCTTTTAGTTAGTTATAGTGTGGAGAAGTTACCGTACGGTCTTTATCAAGAACACTAACGGTGAATTTTGCTTTAGTCATTAATAAACTCTATTAACTTTTCTACTGCTGGAACTCTGTTACTGCTACAATTTCTGACTTTTTGTAAAAAAGACGGTAACTCATAAACTCAGTTTCAACGCTCAGACGCCAAACGCATGGATGGGAAGTTTATCTCACTTGATAGTCGAGAAAGTGCCCAAATTCTAGGGAATACTGAAAAGCATCTCCAGAAACGCTGAACTGCGCTGTCCGCTCTTAACCATGTATGAAGCTATGGCAGTGATTCGAAATCTATCACAACTATTCAGCACAATATTCAGTAGCAACTATACCGTAACCGGTTGAGGAAGTAAGTTCCAATTCTCCTGAGCGTTGTGTCAACCCCGTTTCTTTCCAAATTATGTTAATACAGTCTTCATCATTAGATGTTCTGTTCGGCAAGTTCATCTTACACTGAAGCAATGTGATCACCACCTGAACTGCTGCTTGAAAAATACTTCAGTATTCTCTGTCGGCTCCGTTCATCAAACATCACCAGCCGGTCTGTAGTACAATGTTACAGAAAAGCACATCAAGATCTACAGTTATGACAATAAAATAAAATATTTAAGAATCCTTCTTCACATCTGAATACTCCCTAGTGCCCGGGGCATGCATTAAGCGGCAGCTGAGGTGGTGTGTCATTCGCATTTTAACTTATCTATCGCACAAATATGCCTAACATGCATTATCTTGTGTCTTGCATTTGAAATTCTTGTCTAGTCAGACTGCAATAGCACTTAGTTTTGTTCTCCTAGATTGTGAGCATCTGAAAAACTTGTCGAGGCCATCGACTCTCTGTTTTTACCTGTAATGTGGATTGTTCTCACTGTTACCTCGTAAACTAGAAATCGGTCTTTAATGATCTTGACGTCTAGGAGATTCAGAACTTTTATCTTCTTTCCTCATCTCTCTTTCTATCTACGTATCTTTCTCTCTTCCTCTCTCTCTCTCTCTCTATCTCTCTCTCTCACTCACTGAAATCCTTCCTACATCCCGCTCTACTGTTCGTAGGTTTCTGTGCACTGTATAGCTGATTTTGTTTCTGTTGTTGCTTTCCCTGAATTACTGTACAGAACATTCCATTGGAGAGCTCACAACCAATTACTTGTGCTATACATCTTCAATCCGAACACAGACGCCATTTCCAATTCAGAAGGACTTGGACGAGATTTCCACTTGGAGCACACCAAAAAAGTTCAAAGAAGGGCAGTTCGTTCTGTATTACCACGAAATGTGGGAGAGAGTGCCACGGATATGATACGCTGGTTGAAGTGACAATAATTAAAACAAAGGCGGTTTTCTTTGCGGCGAGATTTTCTCACGAACTTTCAATCTACAGCTTTCTCTTCCGAGTGCAAAAATATTTTGTTAACGATCACCTACATGGGGAGAAATGGTGATCGTAATAAATTAAGAGACATCAGAGCTCGCAGGGAAAGAGTTAAGTGTTCGTTTTTCCCTCGCGCTGTTCGAGAGTGGAACGGTGGGTAAACAGTATGAAAGTTGACGAAACAGTTTTCTGAGATGATACCGCGTCGCAATGTAAAAAAACTATACTGTAGAAACCACCGTTTCGGCCACGGTTGTAGTGGCCTTCTTCTGGATCTACTGGTGTGTTTTAGCTGTGCGCAGTTACTTATATGTTGTTATTACTGCTGACTGAGCATAACATATCGTCACAATTGTGGAAGGTAGTTGATATGATTGGTCTCTTGTGGCAGAAGCAACGGGAACCTTGTTGTAATAGGTTACTACGTTGGAGGAAATGGAGATCTGCTGTTGTCTATCGCTTCTTGGATTGTGTGCCATGATTGGTGGTCATGGGCGAATGAGGCGTGGGCTCCAGATTCCTCCTGCTTGAACGCAGGCCGCGGGCCTATTAAAACTGTCACGATATGTCACGTTTAGTGAGCAGTAATTACAAAAAAATATGTGACTCAGCACAGCTAAAACACACCAGTAGACCGAGAAGTAGCACTGCAACTGTGGGCTAAACATTGATTCCTTCAGTATAGATTTTTACTTTATAACGTGATGCCGTACTCGGAAAAGTTACACGTTGACTGACCATGACCGTGGAAGCCTACACAATTACAAGTATGAAAGTAATTCGAACAACCCTCTGCCTGGCACTCAAGTGTGACCTGCGGAGTAGGCTTGTAGATGAAGATGAACGGCAGCGCTCTTTAAATGTAGATAAGTGCGTGGCAATTCCCTAAACAAACAGAAAGAAACGTTGAGTAGCCGACTTCAGGATTGTTGGTGATTATTTAGAACACGCTGCATTGTTTATATTTAGAGACTGTGCTAAGAAGCGATATACATTGACGGAAAAAATCACAACGTTAAGAAGGAGTTGTGCGACATACACTAAAGTTGGTAGGCACGTTTCTACATCTTAAAGATGATGTCCATCCTTCTGCTATTCTTTTTTCCCCTCTGCCTTTCCGATGGATGATTTTCTCTGTGCCGACCATGCTTGGATTTTTTAAAATGTTTTTGAACACCCGTTTTTTTCTCTTCTGGCACTTTGTACAACTTCTCATCCTTCACCACATAGTACCCGTTGTTGGGTTTGAACTACCATTCCTCTTCCATATTTTCCAGATGTGCAGATCATGCAGGGAAGATCATCCAACGTGGTATACATTCCACCTTTAGTGCCTTTATATCTTTCATCCTTCCTTTCTGGCAAAAGCAATACACCCAAAACACACACAATAGCCATCCTATTGTGTGTATATGTGTGTGTGGTGTGGGGCAGGGGGGGGGGGGTGATGAGGGGGGAGAGGGGGGGGGGCGAGCGGGCGAGGTATCGCCAAGTGCCTAGACATAGGGGGACCTGAACCTGCAGTGACCGCACTATCGCTTCCTCAGCTGGAAGCTCGCTGCTTATGCCAAGGTGTATGTGTCCATCTTGCCTCGTCTGCATCCTGTACATATGAGGACATTTCCTAGGGTTACAGCCCAGTCATCCTCTCTAGCAACAATACCTTCACACTTCGTGCCTTCCACGTCGGATACTCAGGGCCACTTGACTACACCTGCTCCCCTTGTGATTGGGGTATACTTCCTACTGTTCCCTCACACCCGCTTTGGGGGCACTGACTCCTCTCACACACACTGGGGACCAGTGACTAAAGGAGCCAGAGGTTACTGGTCTTGGGCTTTACATTTCTCCTCTCTCCCTGGAACTGGGGCAGACAAACCCTTATCGACATCATCACCATCCAAGGAGAAGAGGGACAAAAAGAAGACCCCCAAGACAGAGTCGGTTCTGGAGGTCCCCATGCCACCCAAACCTGCATGTTTCGACTCTGTACCCAAGACAGAACTCCTGGCGGGCCCTGTGGCATCACATCATCCCACATAACATGATTTAGAACCAATGTGTATTGATTACAATTACTCACAACCAGCGGAAGCAGGAGACCTTGGGGCATGGCCTACCTCTTTGCCCTCTTCATGCCACCACAGTGTATCGTTAGCATGATCCTCTAATGGAACAGTAGCCGTTTTTTCCAACATCTGGCTGAGCTACAATGTCTCTTATGTGTTAATCGTGCTTGCTGCATTGTCTTCCAGGAAACTTGGTTCCAAGCCCTGATAACCCATAGTCTTTATGGTTATTGGGGTTATTTTAAGAATCGAGCTGGTAATGACAGAACGTTTTGTGGACATCGCATCTACATTCTGGACTCTGTCTACAGCAAACCAGTGCCAACTCGATTCAACTTTGGATGCTGTGTCTGTTCATTTAGGGACTTCTCTGGATTTTACTGTCTATAACATGTATCTTCCTCCCAATGGTGAAGTGTTTCAGACCGTGTTGTCTGCACTGATTTCTCAGCTTTTCCTGCCATTCCTCATTTTAAGTGACTTCAAGCCTACAACACTTTGTGGGGTCGAACTATAATAGCTAGCCACAGCAAGGTTATCAAAACTTTGCTTTCAGAGCTCTATTTTTCTCTCTTGAATACCATTGTCCCCACACACTTCAGTGTGGCATGTGGATCTTACTCAGCCATTGATCTGTAGCTCTGGTCTTCTCCCCTCCATCTATTGGAGGGTCCGTGATGACTTGTATGATAGTGATCATTTTGCGATCGTCCTGTCCCTCTCTCGGCATCATGTGCCTGGGCGTCCACCTACATGGCTTCTCAACAAGGCTGACTGTGATGCCTTTTTCACCTGTCGCCGCCTCTAGCACCCCGCCACGTTGAGGTATCGATGCAACTGTCTAGAGCGCAACCTCAGCCTTTCAGTAGGCAGCAGACTTAGTGATGCCCTATTCCTTGGGATACCCTCCCCATCGAAAGAAAGTACCTTTGTTGACTTCAGAAATCACTGTGGCCGTTAGAGATTGCAGATAGGCTCTCCATCCACATAAGCGACATCCATCGATTGAGCACCTCATTGCCTACAAATGGCTCTGTTTCTGGGTCCGCTACATAATAAAATGACAGAAACGGGAACGCTGGGAACGGTATGTTACTACCATTAGACCGCGTACCCCTTCTTCACAGATTTGGTCAAAGTTCGATGCCTCTATGGGCTCAAGTCCTCCAGAGGTGTACCTGGTGTCTCCCTGAATATTGATGTCTACACTGACTCAGATGCTGTCACCAAACATTTTGCTCTGCATGACACTCGAGCCTCTTGTGTCTGAGAATTGCATATAGTGTCCTCAAACAGTGGGAAGAGCAAGTTCACTACACATCACTTGGAGCCATATAATGTTCCATTTAGTTTGTGTGAATTTCTCAGTGCCCTAGACCTTTGGACTCAACTGGTACCAGAGCCAGATTGCATCCACAACCAAATTCTCACACTCATACAAGTGGACAACCAGCCTAAGCTAAAGCATATCTGGAGCGAGAATGAGTTTCCATCTCAATGGCGAGAAAGCATGACCATTCCTGTACTGAAACCAGGCAAATACCGCTTTGAGATGGAAAGAAATCCCCCAATTAGTATCAATCATTTTCTCTGCAAGTTGCTCGAATGGATGGAGAGCCAGCGGCTGTGTAGGTACCTTGAGTCCAGAGCCTTTTGCTCCCTCCCAGGATGGTTTTCACCTTGCAGTTCTACTGCAGACAATCTGGTTTGCACCGGCCGGGGTTGCCGAGCGGTTCTAGGCGCTTCAGTCTGGAACCGCGCGACCGCTACGGTCGCAGGTTCGAATCCTGCTTCGGGCATGGGTATGTGTGATGTTCTTAGGTTAGTTAGGTTTAAGTAGTTCTAAGTTCTGGGGGACTGATGACCTCAGAAGTTAAGTCCCATAGTGCTCAGAGCCATTTGAACCATTTGAAACTGGTTTGCCGGAATCTGCTATGTGGTCAGCTTTTGTCCGGCGTCAACAATTAACTGCGGTCTTCTTCGACTTGCAAAAGACTTATGGCACCACATGGCGTCATTATATCCTGGTTATCCTACATGAGTGGGGTCTCTGGGGCCTGCTCCCGAGTTTTGTCCAAAACGTCTTGTCACGCCGTACTCTCCAGGTTCAAGTTGGTGCTTTGGACAAGAGAATAAGGCCCCACAGGGCCCTTATTGAATTTTCCCCTTTTCTAGTGGCTGTAAGTGGACAAGCTGCAGCTGTGGCTTCTGCAGTATCATCCTCTCTATATGCTGACCATTATTGCATTTACTATTGCTTTCCCCCCTCCCCCGCCCCCCCCCCGCCCCCATTATTGATGTTGCTGAACTTTCACTGCAAGGTGTCGTACGAAATGCACATTCTTTGGCTCTCACCCATGGCTTCTGGTTTTCAGCCGCCAAGATAAGCGCCATGCACTTCTATCGCCACAACCAGAAATCTACCTCGAGGACCAGCTGCTTAATGAGGTGGAGTATTATTGCTTTTTAAGACCAATCTTCGTTGTCCAGTTGGTGTTACTTCCCCATGTGGAATATGCTTTGCATTCGACCCACCTGCCTGACCCATGGCCACATCCTAGAAGGTGAGCATCCATCCCACTGTCGGTATGGCGCCTGTCCGAGGGTGGTTCACATCCTTTTGTACTTCCTCAATTTAGCAATACTATGACAAAATCTTAAACTTGCTGACACGCTGCCTTTAGCGCTAGTGGACGACGCCAAAGCGGCTGATCTGGTTCTACGTTTTATCCCTCTCTGTGAGGTAGAGCACATTGGCCTTGTAATATCTCTTTATATTCGATGAATTATTCTGATACAATTCTACCCTTGAATGACGTTTACAAATTTTCTATCTTCATACTTGCAGAATCCATGCGCAAAATAGTTTCATACAATAGCTATGCCATGAGCGCATAATTATTCTTTGTACTACTCTCTCTGGTGGTTGTTAGGAAAAAAAAAAAAAAAAAAAGCTTCCGAGATTGTCTTCGTGCCGATTAGCCTGAGCTTGGTTTGGAAGAACTGTAATCTGATTATTGAGATTTATAACAGAAGATAACTGATACGAACTGTACGATTAAAAAGGAAATATATATAGAGATTGCTCCTTCATACAAAGGTGTGTATTTGACATTTGAGAATTAATGATATTTATCGATATATTGCGTAGTTGTTAATCAGAAGGGAACTTCCGAAAGACTGGATACGAACCTGCACTTAATAATCCAAGAGCTCCATTACTTCTTCGGAAGGTTAAGCTTCATCAAAGCCAAATATCCGCTTGATCTGAGGTTTCCCGACTGATTATACAACGCTCCCAAAATTACGAGGCATTTTATTTGTACAGATTAGCAGACTGCCGCAAAGCGCGAGCCTGCAAAGAAGAAGAATCATCGCCTGATTTCATTCTAACAAGTAAAATTTCAGAATCATTTTGAGTGACTGAGCTATGACTGTGTTTCCTATCTTGAATGATTGATTGCTCGAACGAATTGAGAGCTACAGAATTACGTAGATAGGAGGGAAAATTACAGCCACGTTGGCCATTTGAGGGACTACAGGGGTGTCCTGTCGCCTGCTACGACCCAGGGCGTGTCAAGGCTGCCATTACTCGGTGATCTGGTCTGGCCTGGTTCCTATCCTTACCATCTTTTTAATTCTTCTTATTCTTTTTGATTTGACATTAGTTTACAGTCTCGTCGTCATTGTTCTCTTACTTGAGATTTTTATCAACTTGTCTCCGTTGTTAGTTTTCTTGTGGTAATGGAGAATGACGAAACACTGGTCGGATCCAGAGGGAGCGTCTCCCATGGCATAATACATCTCGGACGGACTCCAGCTGCTTTCTGGGCTGAGTAACTCGCTCACCTTCACCCTATTACCCCTCTCTCATTTCTACTTGCTTCTGTCTCTTCTTTCTCTTTATCCTCGGTTACAGGTTCATCAGGATTTGTCTTCGGCGTACTTCCTCTCTAAGGACTCTTCTCGGCCTGACGAATATAGGATGGAGGGACTGATGACGTCGTAGTCAGGTGCCTTTAACCCCGTGAATCCCAGCCAATCTAGCAGATGGTGATTTTCTGCTTTCCCTGCATATGGTACAAATATTCGATACGTTGCCTCTTGAAACACCAAATACTTTGCCTCCCTTGGTTATGGAAGCTGTCGCCATACGAGTACCAACAATTTAACCACGTTAGCATTCACGTAGCTCTGACATTATGCACTCACAACAACACAGAACGCTGTGCTAACCACGACTAACATTTGCAACTTATTGAGGACATTGCAAGGGTCCCGTTAGTAGTCAAATACAACAGAACTGAATGCAGGCTTGGCTAGAATCTGTATTTATGTTCTAGCATGCATTCAGTCGGTGTTTCCACATTTTTGTCCAAACACTGTAGTATCTGTGCTCGTTTTCGCTATTAATTATGTTACACCCTGTATATCTGGGGTAGGCTGAATGGAAATAAAATAAGAGATTAGGGTGAGTACAATGGCCTATAGACAGTCATTTTACCTTCACTCAATACGCATATGAAATAGGGCAGAACGTGGTCAAGATTGGTACGAAGTAGTCTCCGTCATACACCGTACAGTAACTTGTGGGTTATATACATCGATGTAGTCTTGGACGTCAATGGGAATGTGTCACACTTAACTTCCTTTTCTTCCGGTTGTGAATTCATCATAATCAGCCAGCTGCTGGATAATGGGTTTCCCTAGACGTTTCCTTGCACTGTATATCAATGTTACTATTCTGTATACTCTTCCGTCTTCCATCCATCATTCATTTGGTCGTCGGCTTGGTTTTTCTCTTGTCTCCTGAAATTTAGCAAAGAACTTCTCTCCACCACCTACCATCATTCGTCTGGCTACATTCTATGCCCAGTTGCCTTAACTAATAATTAAATATTCCACTAAAGTTTGTTGTCCGATCCACTTCTTTGTTCCCTGCCTCTCATAGAAACTCCTAATGTGCATTTTTCCATTGCTCTCTAACTCTCTTTCGCACGGCAAGTCGAAGTGGCCGTGCGGTTAAAGGCGCTGCAGTCTGGAACCGCAGGACCGCTACGGCCGCAGGTTCGAATCCTGCCTCGGGCATGGATGTTTGTGATTCCTTAGGTTAGTTAGGTTTACCTAGTTCTAAGTTCTAGGGTACTAATGACCTCAGCAGTCGAGTCCCATAGTGCTCAGAGCCATTTGAGCCTCACACGGCAAAAGGGCTCGAGGATACTTCTACTCTAATGTTTATTTCCTTTCCTGCACATCGAGTTCTCTACTGATCTAAATTTTAAAAAAATCAACTGCTTCTGTGAATGCACTGTTAATATATGCTATTCATTGGTGTGCTGAGTATACAATATTCTAGTCTTGCACGAATTTTAATTTGCGTCCTGCTCTGAAACTCTCGTGATCTACGTGACTTTTTTCCTCTGGAGATATCACTATAGGAAGGCAAGAACACATTGTCTTGGCCGGCGGAGCCAGACACTGGTCTTGGATAACGTATGAGAAATAAGATCCAGAAGACATGGTCGAAAGTCAATGTAACTTTGTACATGTGCACAAGATCGGCAGGTATGTAAGTGATAAGAGTTCCAATTCACTACCATGACTTCAACGGCTACCATAGTTCATAATATCGTTCGTGTTCAGTGTTCTTACCGGATCGGATGGGGCGTATAATGGGCTTGAACAGCGTCAGATGTTATGTGATCACTGTGAAGGAGACAGAAGCCGCAGACTCGTGTGAGACAGCGTTATCAGCACCTGACAGTTAGGAAGGGTACTCATTATGAGTCTCCATTTCACCAGCTCGTGGAATCGTCCAATGTCCAGGTTTATGGGGCAATCGGATGTGACAGTGGTCCGATGTTGGACTGCATGTGCACGTGATTTTAAGTAACCTCCTCCTGAGGATTCCAGTCGACTACGTCTGACCACCATGAAGGAGGATCGCCGTACTGTGCAACAAGCACGTCGTAACTCTTTCACGTCAGCACCTGTAATCCGAAAACAAATAATGGCCTCCCTGCCATATTCTGTCTCATCCCTCATCATTAATCGGAGCCTAGCAGGAGCCTGATTACGGAATGACATAGACGGCTGTGCTTGGAACAGTGCCGTGACCGGGAAGCATGAATTGCTGATGAATGGCGTTTCATTGTTTTCAGCGATAATTCGCGATTCTGCACTACCCCCGGATGATCATCGTCAGCGAGTGCGACGGCGACCTGGGAAATTTTGATGAGGCACGACGGTGCTAATCCTGCCGTCATGGCAGGGGGAGTCATTGCGTATGACTTCAGGTCACGCCTAGAAGTGATGGAGGGAACTCTGACGGGACAACGGCACATCACTGACATCTTGCATGTGTTACCTCTCATACGACAGTATCGTGGTGCCATGTTCCAACAGAACCATGCTCGTTCATACGTAGCCCATGTCCGTATGAGCTATCTCTATGATGATAATGTGCTCCTCCGGCTAGCAAGATTGCCAGATCTTTTGCCGGTAGAGTATTTGTGGGATCATCTCGGACGTGAACTCCGTCACAGTGCCCGGTACTCAGTGTCCAGTGCCCAGTGCATCCAGGATATCAAGGACCATATACAACATTTGCGGCCCATCATAACTCGGGAGAGAAACAACAGCTTTATGAAAACCTTCCTAATCGAATCAGGGTTTACATCCACGCCAGAGGAAAGGCAGCATCCTACTGATAAGTCATCTCATACTGCCACGTTCTTTGCAAAACTGACTCGATTTTTTAATCATTGAAACAACATCGCATATCCTCTCCAACCGTGTAGTCTCATTTCGTTACCTTCTTCCCTTGTGGGTACTTCAGTTGTTTTGTCAGGCAGTGTATATAAAGCTGCTTTTGATTTTATACATGACAATGAAGTGCGTTTCTAAAACTTTGTGTTTATCAGTGGTTGCATTAACTCTGTAATCTCGCTGTGTATGACCCCCTCCCAAACTCTGCTGTATTTTCTTTTTGTGTTCTATTCCAGCTACAATTTCTGTCACGCTAAGATTTCTTTTGAACTGGAACTCACGTCTCTTACATAAAATAAGTTTAAATAACGGCACAGATACTTTCCAATAAAAGTCACTGTTAAATGTTCATGTGAAACGTATCATACTTTGTCTTCGCATTTTCGCATAACGTTAATGATTTTACACACACTTAGTCGTTGACCACCTAATATCATGTTATCCACTGTCTCGATGTGTTCGTCTCTTGTTTAAGCTTCTGGACGGCCTTGCTGAGGAGTATAATCACGTTACGTTCAGCTACACATTTCGCAACTCTATCAGAAACATTCCTCATTTCTGTACGAATTTCGATTGGCGGTAAACAATACGAGAAAACAATAACACGAATAGTTTAAAACGCTTTGGAAACAAATCTGCTGCTCAGACAAAGTTCAGATTTGGCGTATTCTATTGCGCAACATTTAAATCACATTTCGCTGATAGCAACGCCATCCTTTGAGGAGTATGCTGGGTATCTCAGACTCTTAGGGCAAAAATTATGCAGACTCTAGTACGTCCTAAAACGGGTATTTAGAGACAAGGGCGCAATGACCAGTAAAATTTTATTCAGCAGGTTCCAAGTCTTGAATCAGCATTGCTGTGAATTGCGTGTTTGTAAAAAGCTTGTGCTTCAAAACGAACAACTGGCTGCCTCATCGATGTTTGTAGCGCGAACTAGAAGAAAAATTACACAATAGTCTATGAAATGTTCACGATGTAGCTTAGCAGTGCTTGCAGTTAATGGTTGATTATCGAAGATGAGCGTTACTGGTTATAGGACATTGCAGACATGCTCTCGTATGGTGTAGCAGGATATTGCTATGAACAGTTGCTACGAACTTAAGTTGTTGCTAGAAGCAGTAAGTCATTTATGTAAATAGAGAAACTAAATATTTGATCCCAAACCTTTATGCCTTCTATCAAATTACTGAGTCTAGGATCCTCTACCATGTGTATAATTTTGCTCCAACCTATGTCGTGCGAAGGAAAATTGAAACGATCAACAAATATCAGAGTACAGCTGTATCAGTAGTGTCCAAAGTTCCGACCAGCGGATTAGATCCTCTTTGCAAAGTCTGCTATGTTTAACTGACTGGAGGTGAGCTACAGGTGACTGCAGGTAGGTGGAAACGTGACAGCGTCAACCTTCCGCATAAGCGCAGCCTTTGTTCTTTCCCAACGCGTGCTACAAATTTGCTGCGCATATTAGTCCCGTGGTTATCTTAACGGCCTCTTACTCGCCCAAGGTTCACACAGTTCTGCAACACTTATCTCGAAACTTTAACCCTTCGTATCCAGTGGCATTACACTGCTAATTAATATCAGTTAAATTACTACACTCAGTGTTTGCATACGAACCAAATTCAGGCCCGACATCGAATTGCACTTGCGGCGACTCTTCACCGAAGGTAGCGAGCTCTGTACACCTACAGCAATGTTTCGCAACTTCCCGTTCCCGTTCCTGTGTTTGAAAGTAAGTTCGATGATTTGTAAATCATACTCAAAATAAGTCTTATGCTATGGCACACACACGCACACACACACACACACATATATATATATATATATATATATATATATATATATATATATATATATATATATATATAGCGTTAAAAATCGTTAACCTATTTCTTCCTGCATCAAATGATGCGCAGTTGCGAATAAGGACTAGTATCAGCTGTAGAATGGAATGACGGCAATGCAAATTTGTGCCGAACCGGGCCTCGAACCCGTATTGCTCGCTTATCGCGAGCGGTCTCCTTACCATTTCGTTAATCTCATTTTGTTCGCTATTGCTCGTTGTATTTATTCGGGCGGATGTCCCATGACAGCCGTTCAAGTTCATCTCTAATCTATTTACTCGTGTTTTTTTTTATTTTCCAGAGGACAAGATAGCTACCATGCCGTCATCATTTGGCTATCCGTGCACGACTCACGGTCAGACGCAATCTTCCATATATCGTCAACCATGCGTCTACGACCTACGCTCGTACATCCATAATGTATGTACATTCCCGTACAGGTCAGACGTTGCACTTGAAAGTCGCTTGGCAAATGGCTCTGAGCACTATGCGACTTAACTTCTGAGGTCATCAGTCGCCTAGAACTTAGAACTAATTAAACCTAACTAACCTAAGGACATCACACACATCCATGCCCGAGGCAGGATTCAAACCTGCGACCGTACCGGTCGCTCGGCTCCAGACTGTAGCGCCTAGAAACGCGTGACCATTCCGGCCGGCAAAGTCGCTTGCTCCGTATCGGCAGAGAAATACGATATTTCAGTGCCTGTGTTATTCTTAATACGATTCAAAGTTCCTTTGGACATGAATCGTAATCAGAATAACAAAGGCACTGCAATATCGTACATTTCTTTCCAGGTCCAGTCCAACACGTTGTGAAAAAATAAATTGCTGAAAACTTCGTGTTGTTTATAGTCACCACCGAGGAAAATAAGGGTTTAAGTAAAAAGGTGACGGAAATGTATATTAGGGGAGCAGAAGTATCCAGGAGCTCACTGGTGTGATTGAGAGTAAGACAATGTTGCGCAAACAGTCTACACGTACGCGTACACCATAATTGCTCTATCACGCAAACACTTGGGGTTACACTCGTCTGGTAGGAGCCGTTCCCTGGAGGGCTCCACTGGGGGCCGATACGCACAATAGCCTGGGTTCGGTGTGGGGCGGCAGTGGGGTGGGTGGACTGCTGCGGCCTGTTGTGGGGTTGTGAACCACTGAGGGCTACGGCGGGACGAAGCTTCTCCGTCGTTTCTAGGTCCCTGGCTTAATACACAAGGCAATGTTAAATGTGTTTCAATCCTTTATTGTTCTGATCAAGGTTCAAAATGATCAAAATTAACTTTAGAGAAGAGCCGGTATCCATGTTGCAGAGTGTCCCACGTGCGATGGAAAATGTGGGTTCTGCCTATACACCGATTGCCTATAGAATGGTTAATGTTGTACATAGTGGTTCTGGAAAATGCGCCGGACTACATCATTGTGGAACCACATCCTCCCTCTGATACGTAGGGGTACCTCCTCCAATAACGTGGCCATGTTTTCTCGCAAGAACAGTCTCTACATTTTTCACCTGAGTCGAGGAGGCAACTTGTAGGGACTAAAAAAGTAGTAGCGCACGTTACCGGCCCACGTGTTGAATGTAAACTGTCTGATGATGTCACATAACTGTTGTATGTGGGTTTTCATCCATCCATACATGCGAGTTATGACAATTGTACATGTCTTCCCGATTAAATCGCTCCTCATCAATACACACAACAACTTCAGGAAGCTGAGCGTCATAGTTAACCTGTTGCGGAAACCAGCGTGCAGACTCAAACCGAGATAGATAATCATCTGATCCCAGGACCTGTACGCTGGTAGGACAAAGAGTTTTCGGCAGTTGTTCGGCCGGAGTGGCCGAGCGGTTCTAGGCGCTACAGTATGGAACCGCGCGACCGCTACGGTCGCAGGTTCGAATCTTGCCTCGGGCATGGGTGTGTGTGTTGTCCTTAGGTTAGTTAGGTTTAAGTAGTTCTAAGTTCTAGGGGACTGGTGACCACAGCAGTTAAGCCCCATAGTGCTCAGAGCCAACCATTTGTTATTGTTTTTAGTCGTCGGAGAATCGATGGGGGAGTATTGGTGAGTATTGACAGTCGTCGTATTGACGTGGATTTAAAAGTTCTTGCCACGATTCTCATTGCGTCGTTATTCTATTTTACTGACATGGCTACTTCTAGTCCAACAGGAGAACACTAAATGGCGACAGTATACACAAGTGCTTGCGCCGTAGTTCTCATGGTGTTTACATTGGATGCTCAGCTAGCAACAGCCGTATTTCTTAATTTATTATTTCTTGTTTTTAACTTTTATCCTGTTAGATACAGGTGTTGCCTAAATCTCAGGAATCTCTCGACAGTCATAACCAAATATTTGGGTTGTCGACAATGCCATACTTCTTTGTTTCGGAAGGCTACATTCGGTTATTTATTTGCTGCCTTATTTTTTGTTAGGGTTCGAGCAAACTCTCCACTTTTTCTAATACGGGGCAAGATACTCTAAATCGTTAGTAAGTACTTGTTCACTTTCTTCGTGTACATTGCTTTGAGTTGTTGTAATCATAAAGCGAGAAAGTCAGGTGAACGTAAAGTCCCGTCTTCTGTCTCTAGCCGGGCCAATCTGCTCCGACTGACAGCCGTGTCATCCTCTTCCACTGGCGTCACTGGATATGGCATGGAGGACCATAAAGGACTGCTTATAAATAATTCAGTTAAAAAAAGAGACAGCCACCTTGCACAACAGCTTAATTTACTTTTCTACCTTCAGTTATTGAACCAAGTGAATTGGTGAAAGTCAGTATTGACAACATTAGGAAGCATGTACGTTTTTGAAATTTCTGTTACTCTTCTGTTCCATGCATGATATGTATAGTTGGGTATTACTGTTGCTTTAAACAACGTCAGTTAGTTCTTTTTTATCTGTCTTGTTTAGGATTTGAGCCGGCCGGGGTGGCCGAGCGGTTGTAGGTGCTACAGTCTGGAACCGCGCGACCGCTACGTCGCAGGTTCGAATCCTGCCTCAGGCATGGATGTGTGTGATGTCCTTAGGTAAGTTAGGTTTAAGTAGTTCTAGGGGACTGATGACCTCAGAAGTTAAGTCCCATAGTGCTCAGAGCCATTTTGAGGCAATTGTTCGGGCAACACATTCCATTTTAAACTATGGGGAACACAGAACTTGGCAGAAGCGTGAACACTGTACTTATACATGCATAGAACTCACTCAATACGCGTTTTCGACACCTAGTTGCTTGACGAAGTATATTTATTGTTGGCATATGAGGAAATATTACGATTATTTTCAGAAAGTGGACTGAAATCATAAAGTGTGTTTAAAATGTAATTTTGCCAATAAATTGTCAATTTTCGGCCAGTAACGTGTAAGTAATGTAGTATAGTTTCAAGTGTGACATTTAGCATGTTTCATAAATACGGTAAATAGTAGTTTCTGCATATACATCTACATGCATCCTCTGCAAATCACATTTAAGTGCCTGGCAGAGGGTTCATCGAACCATCTTCACAATTCTCTATTATTCCAATCTCGGACAGCGCGCGGAAAGAAAGAACATCTATACCTTTCCGTGCAAGCTCTGATTTCCCTTATTTTATCATGGTGATCGTTTCTCCCTATGTAGGTCGGCGTCAACAAACTATTTTCGCATTTTAGTATCTGGTAAAAAATGTGTATTTTGAACTATTTGGGCAGTCTCTAGTCCGCATTAATCCGAATAAAGCGGAGCCTCATGTATTTTGCATAAGGGTTCAGATTTCACCATTGCTAGCCTCTAGGTCAACCATTATTTGCTAATAAAAGCGTGCCAGTGTGCGCTTGATATTGTAGCAGTCCGCTGATAGCTGCGGTCGAGTATACAGGGTGCTAAAAAGAAACTATGTCATATTTTGCGGGGAAGTAGTGTGGACCAAAACAAGGAAAAAAAGTCCAGTCAACGTAGGCTCTAAAATGAATATCTTAAGAGCTATGAACACTTTTTCATCTTCGCTTCTGTGAAACAAATGTCTTTTATTGCAAGTTCTTTGCTGTTACGAAAGTCCTACAGAATGCAGTTTACAAATGAGGACACATCCCACTGTTACTGTCCATGGGCACAGCATGCTGCAAATGTCTGTTTGTGTTGTTACTGTAAACCGTATTCACAGTTCTGGATAAGTGCAGGGCATGTGTTAGTTTTAATAGAAACAATTTGTGTTTTGATAAGTTTGTGAAATGCTTTTACATTGTACTTTTATTTTTGTACTTATCAGCATAATAGAAGCCTATTATTGCACACTGGAAAGGGCAGACATGATCTGTTATGATCCGGCAAATGGAAGCAACCGTCCAGATCTAATTAGAAACTGCTGTGTCACAGTGACAGAATAAAGTGTTCTCATTTGTTTACTACATTCTCTAGGTAGTTGGTAATAGCAAAGGGTTTGTAGTAGAAGAGAAGTGTTTCACAGTTGCGTAGATGAACAAGTACCCATCGCTCTTAAGGTAGGTAGAGGATCGGCTACATCGAGGTTGTGAGGGGATACTAGTTCCATCAACTGGAAGAAGAATTACCTATCTGTAACGTACCTGCCTTGATAATATCAATGAAGGAATTCAGCGTCTTAACAGTTCACAACAACTACAAGGTGAAGGCCCTGATAAGCTACTGCACTTTTTCTAATGAGCTGTCTGAACAGTGGAATCTGAACCACTGACTTAGAATCAGTTTAATGTTGAATATGGATTTGGAAAAGCTTAACCATGAATATTCAGTTTATCGTCATCCTTAAATAGATGCCTGCTTGCTAATTGTTTCTGGTTTTGAAAGCTTTTTTAATTGGTATATTGGGTAATCATTGCTTTTTAAATGTTATGTAGTACCAATTTCTGCCCATCCTACGAAATTAATGACTGCTTGAATAATGTTGAAATTATTAACCTGAAATCTCTTTTATTTTTGTCTATTGGGCATTTTTAGACAGATTACCGGTTTCATCCAAATCTGTAAATCATGGTGACTGCAGAGAAGCCGGCCATCTGCAAGCGCTTTGTACAGTGCCGGATGTCTTCTAGAACGCCAGTGAATTTAGTGATGTCACGACGCAATAGACAACACCTGCAAAGGACCAGTTTCTCTGCAACCACTATGATCTGAAACTGTTCAGTACTTCGACGAAGCTGATTATCAAATTCAGCTGTCACGGATTTCAGCTATAAAAAAATTAATTTGTTGTATTTTTATATATTTAGCGTATGGCTTACAGAATTGTAGTTTACATACATTAAAATGATACAAGATAATATGAAAGAATAAAAGTGTAATACACTGTGGAAAGCTGGGGAAGTGACAATTAAATTAAATACATTAAACTGATACAAGAAAAGATAAGATAATATGAAAGAGTAAAAGCCTAATTAAGAAAGCTGAGGGACTGGCAGTAGCTAAAAGAGGTTGCGCTAGCCGTTTCTCATCATAGCGGGATATTCAAAGATTCCAGACTGTTGATTGCTGCAGGCGTTGAGTTGCCAATATTTTTCCAGGTGTCTACGAATTTTCTGTTTAGGCAATCGTGTAAAATGTGGTCCAGTGTGTGTTACGAAGTTTTGCTGCTACAATGGTCATCATCGATCTCATTCCTCACTTAGGTAATGTTGCGTTGGTCACTTTCGGACCAGTTCTGAAACACTTGAGCGAACTCTATATTTTTCTTGGTTGCTTCTCCACCGTTGGTTGGATGATAACATCTGTTTTACCTAATTCCTGACGATCGTGGAAGGACGTCCACTGATTTCCCCATTCTTCTCTTAGATTATAGCTTTCTGTGGGAGATGACAATTGTTTACCCATATTGGTTCTCTAGATTTTAGTCGAGTGCGCGGAAAACTGTTTAATACTTCATGAATTGGTACGTTTCTGGGTCTCTAGTGTTTCGTATATCTGTATGTTATTGTTTGCCGGCCAGAGTGGCCGAGCGGTTCTAGGCGCTACAGTATGGAACCGTGCGACCGCTACGGTCGCAGGTTCGAATCTTGCCTCGGGCATGGGTGTGTGTGTTGTCCTTAGGTTAGTTAGGTTTAAGTAGTTCTAAGTTCTAGGGGACTGGTGACCACAGCAGTTAAGCCCCATAGTGCTCAGAGCCAACCATTTGTTATTGTTTTTAGTCGTCGGAGAATCGATGGGGGAGTATTGGTGAGTATTGACAGTCGTCGTATTGACGTGGATTTAAAAGTTCTTGCCACGATTCTCATTGCGTCGTTATTCTATTTTACTGACATGGCTACTTCTAGTCCAACAGGAGAACACTAAATGGCGACAGTATACACAAGTGCTTGCGCCGTAGTTCTCATGGTGTTTACATTGGATGCTCAGCTAGCGACAGCCGTATTTCTTAATTTATTATTTCTTGTTTTTAACTTTTATCCTGTTAGATACAGGTGTTGCCTAAATCTCAGGAATCTCTCGACAGTCATAACCAAATATTTGGGTTGTCGACAATGCCGTACTTCTTTGTTTCGGAAGGTTACATTCGGTTATTTATTTGCTGCCTTATGTTTTGTTAGGGTTCGAGCAAACTCTCCACTTTTTCTAATACGGGGCAAGATATTCTAAATCGTTAGTAAGTACTTGTTCACTTTCTTCGTATACATTGCTTTGAGTTGTTGTAATCATAAAGCGAGAAAGTCAGGTGAACGTAAAGTCCCGTCTTCTGTCTCTAGCCGGGCCAATCTGCTCCGACTGACAGCCGTGTCATCCATCCTCTTCCACTGGCGTCACTGGATATGCCATGGAGGGCCATAAAGTACTACTTATAAATAATTCAGTTAAAAAAAGAGACAGCCACCTTGCACAACAGCTTAATTTACTTTTCTACCTTCAGTTATTGAACCAAGTGAATTGGTGAAAGTCAGTATTGACAACATTAGGAAGCATGTACGTTTTTGAAATTTCTGTTACTCTTCTGTTTCATGCATGATATGTATAGTTGGGTATTACTGTTGCTTTAAACAACGTCAGTTAGTTCTTTTTTATCTGTCTTGTTTAGGATTTGAGCCGGCCGGGGTGGCCGAGCGGTTCTAGGTGCTACAGTCTGGAACCGCGCGACCGCTACGGTCGCAGGTTCGAATCCTCCCTCGGGCATGGATGTGTGTGATGTCCTTAGGTAAGTTAGGTTTAATTAGTTCTAAGTTCTAGGGGACTGATGACCTCAGAAGTTAAGTTCCATAGTGCTCAGCGCCATTTGAACCATTTTTTTAATTTATTTTTAGGATTTGAACATTGCGATTAAATCACACTATCTTGCAGTCTAATCAGAACTGACTGAACTAAATTTTATTCATTCATTCACTATCAGCAGGGCACAATATAATCTATGGCTTGTAAAGAAACCAAGACTGCAGTTCAGTGTCATCGGAAAACGTTGGTTTTTGGTTCTTCACTCTGAACTTTAATTCCATATCGAAATTTCTTCTTGGTTTGCTTTGCCGCTTGCCGAGTTTACGTATTGAATAGACTGTACAACAAGCTACAGTCTCGTCTCACTCCCTTCTCAACTACTGCATTCCCTTCACGTTCTTCTAGGATACAGATGGGTAGCTCGAGTAACTTATCTTAGTTCTTAGAGGCACTGAATAGAACGGGGGAAAAATTACGACACAACTTGAAAAGAGGGGATCGGTTGATAGGACACATCCTGAGGCATCAACGAAAAGTCAGTTCGGTAATGGAGGGAA
Source organism: Schistocerca americana (assembly GCF_021461395.2). Lineage (NCBI taxonomy): Eukaryota > Metazoa > Arthropoda > Insecta > Orthoptera > Acrididae > Schistocerca > Schistocerca americana. The sequence goes on along the minus strand of NC_060130.1, from coordinate 425,767,395 downwards.
GTGAAGTACGAAGGTAACAATTATAGAGAGAGACCAAGCGTAGACTACAGTAACCAGGTTTAAGTCGATGTGGGTTTCAGCAGATGAAGAGATACGGAGAGCAAAATCAATCCAGTGTTCGGACTGAAGACACCTACAGTACTATCATTACAGTGGTGACGAGGGCAATATCCAATAGTGCTTCAAGTACTCCGCCTGTTTTTTTTTTTAAAAAAAAAGAAGGTGAAACACCCAGCAGATATGATCGGATGTAAATGTAACTCGGTGCACACCATCGGTGGCGGTGTGAATAATTATAGTTTCAATCCTCTGTGGCGAATAAACGACCACCCGAGAGCATTACTGTTGTTTGTGTAAGTGTTGTTGCTCGGCATGGTTGGGTATACAAGAGGCGTGAACTGCGGCAGGTGCTGAGTGATCACTGCGAAGGACACGCAGATGCCGCAACTCTGAGAGCGTTAGCAGCACGCGAATGATTTCGAAAGAGGCGTCACTGTGGGTCTTCATTTTAATAGCAGGTCTAATCGTGAAATTCCGGATTTGTAGGGCATTCGGACTGCGTGTGCACATGAGTGCAGGCTTACTCGTCAATGTTCTGGTCGACAACCTCTGACCAACACAAGGGAGAATCGCCGTATTGTTTATCATGCACATCGTAATCACTTCATATCTATGCCTATCATCGGAGAACAAATAATGGCATCCCTGCAACATTCTGTGTTGTCCCGCACAGTAGCTCGAAGACTAGCAGCAGCCGAAGCAGTGAATTGCTGTCCCGTACGTAGGCTGCCGTTAGCACCTCAACGGAAGCGGCTGCGTTCCGAATGGTGCCGTGGCCGGGAAGCATGGACTGCTGATGACTCGCGGATCGGATGACCATCATCGGACCTGGGGAGAGGTCCCATCCTTCCACTGTTTTGGAGAGCACAGCGGTGTTACTCCTTTCATGTAATTGTATCACATATCGATGGTCAAAATAATCTTTTACGTATTCACCTTATATGCGTATATTTTTGCATATATTTTTCTTAACTTTTATATTGTGTTATGATGTCAGGTAGATATTATTTAGTTAACTCTTTTATGCATTGTTTATTTGCTTTATTTTATTAGGTATATATGTTGTTATTTATTGCAACTACGTGACCGGTACGCCAGCTATCGGCACGTTGCCTTTTCATTGCACGCACAGTCGATTAGTCTTTTCACAATTCTGAATGGGCCAAGTACTATTAGACATGCTAGTATTGCTCTACATAATATGGTTTAGTTGAGAAGTTACTGGTCTAGCCATATTGCAAGCAAAACTGCAGACTGTTAAGGTGGATTTGTACTCTGCATTTTTTTGCTTGGATTATTGAATTTTTGTGTTTTATTTTGTATTGACGTCTCTGCTTATTTCTTAGGTTTTGAATTCCTAATATTTTATCCCAGTAGTATATTCCATTGTTTTATTGAGATCCGTCTCTTACACGAGCGTCCACTGTGATGCAGACGTTGCATCTTAGCCTCATTTTATGAGCATACACACGTGTTATATAATCGGTAACTAATTGGCCTTGTGCTTGTATTATGGCGGTTTATGTAATCCCTTTCTGCTACTCAACCTTAGTGGAATTTTCTGTTATTGTTCCAGATCTTATGATGCCTGTGTAATCAGGTGAAGCTCATTTAATATTACTTGCGATCTTGACTATTAAAAGATTTTATTAAAACTTTTTTTAAACTTTGTAAAATCATTTCATTTCCATCTCCTCACCTGGGTGCTTAACTTTTATTGCCAGGTAGTGTAATTTTATATCAGGAGTTCAGTATCTATGATAACCAGCAATTGAGGCCTGCAAAACAATGAGGCTATTAATGAACATCTGTCTTCATTCAGTATATAAAATATATTTCTGAAGACATGTAGAGTCAATGATATAACAGTTAGTGAAGGGATTAAATTACCACACGTACTCGTTTTTCTTGAGTTAGTCTTCATACTCACTGCTACTGGCAATATGGATTTCTACCAAAGTCTGACTTGGAATGGAAAGAAAGGGGAAGAGTAAGAAAGGAGGAGTTGGGTTTAACTTCTCGTCGACATCGAAGTCGTTAGAGAACGAGTACAAGCTTGAAATGAAAGGATGGGGAAGGAAATCGGCTGTTTTCTTTCTAAGGGATCATCCCGGCATTTGCCTGGAGCGATTTAGGAAAATTACGGGAAACCTGAATCAGGATGACCAGACGCGGTCATGAACCGTTGCCCTCCCGGATGCGAGTCCAGTGCGCTGACCACTGTGCCATCCCGCGCTACCCGAAAGAAAAGGAAACGGAAGTTTTACAAGAGAAGGAAAGGAAAGTTTTCCATTATAATCTATTATTTTAAACAATAAAAGTATAACACTATATTAGAATCAAGTACCTCTACACCACGAATGTGTAAGAGCGAACAAAGTGTTTTTTATATATTTTCTATCCTTTTTCTTGGGAGATCCAAGAAAAATCCGAGTCCAATTAAATTCATTTCGTGCTTCACAATGCCACATTAATGTAACAGTTTTCGTATGCAGTGCAGAATGCATATTTGAATGCACGTAGAATCGGAAGGGGAACCATTAAATGATAAAAATTTCGAGTAATATGTGCGCCAATTTTTTGTTATTCATCCAAAACAAAATCACGTAATGATGTATAGTTCAAATTAAGGTTTGTACCATCAGCATATCTATGAACGTGTGAAGACTTAGGTTCAAGGGGAGTAGGGAAGAAACACTAGTCCGTATGAAACAGAAGAAACAATGTTTCACCATGAAACGAAAACGAAGTAACGTTCAGTACCGTTTTGTTCCAACCCGTACATTCTAACATCCATGGATCCTCCTCTCATGTCCTTATGCGATGAATAGTTCCCTATAAAGAGTCATATTTCCTCATTCCATGAGCACTACAGAAAGGAAGAAGGGTTCAACATCCCGTCTGCCATGAGATTATTAGAGACAGAGCATACGATAGGATCTGAGGACATCGGCTACATACTATTAAAAGGGACTATCCCAGCAGAGATTTAGGGAAACAACGGAAAATCTGAACTTAGATGGTTCAACGGGGATTTGACCCGTCGCCGCCCTGAATATGAGTGCAATGTCTTAACCATTGCGCCACTTCATTAGGGTGTGCGTTGAGGTCTGAGGCCGCAAAGAGATCAGAAATTGTACTCTGTCTCTTTCCATTCCATCGCTGGTCAAATTATTTCCGACACCTGGACAGAAACAATCATCTCAAAGTTGAGTGACGTCGTTGAGAGTCATCGTATATAGGAAAGGAGAGAGCACATAACTTAAAATATTTTCTCCACCTATCTGCCCAGCTCTCTCATTCATCAAGTGAGCACGACATTATTCTACGTTTAGTATATTAAGAAGTTTCCAACTTCCATGTCAAGACTGACGTATAGAGAATAATTAGCAATGCGTCTTGGTGAGGCGAACGCTGTGAAAAGCACGGTTAGGGCATTAACATGCCTTTTTAATTGTTTTTATTCAACCCACAGTTAATTAATCCTTGGATCCTTCGAACCGTTACCTTCCTCTACTGACACACTCGTCCAAATGGTGTTTCCACTTCGTTATGTTGTCCCGGAGATCTTCCTTTTGCATAGCCCACCTACAGTATACAGGGTGTTACAAAAAGGTACGGCCAAACTTTCAGGAAACATTCCTCACACGCAAATAAAGAAAAGATGTTATGTGGACATGTGTCCGGAAACGCTTAATTTCCATTTTAGAGCTCATTTTAGTTTCGTCAGTATGTTCTTCCACCTACGCTCAATGGAGCAAGTTATCATGATTTCATACGGGATACTCTACCTGTGCTGCTAGAACATGTGCCTTTACAAGTACGAGACAACATGTGGTTCATGCACGATGGAGCTCCTGCACAGTTCAGTCGAAGTGTTCGTACGCTTCTCAACAACAGATTCGGCGATGGATTGGTAGAGGCGGACCAATTCCATGTCCTCCACGCTCTCCTGACCTCAACCCTCTTGACTTTCATTTATGAGGGCATTTGAAAGCTCTTGTCTACGTAACCCCGGTACCAAATGTAGAGACTCTTCGTGCTCGTATTGTGGACGGCTGTGATACAATACGCCATTCTCCAGGGCTGCATGAGCGCATCAGGGATTCCATGCGACGGAGGGTGGATGCATGTATCCTCGCTAACGGAGGACATTTTGAACATTTGCTGCAACAAAGTGTTTGAAGTCACGCTGGTACGTTCTATTGCTGTGTGTTTCCAGTCCATGATTAATGTGATTTGAAGAGAAGTAATAAAATGAGCTCTAACATGGAAAGTAAGCGTTTACGGACACATGTCCACATAATATATTTCCTTTCTATGTGTGTGAGGAATGTTTCCTGAAAGTTTGGCCGTACCTTTTTGTAACACCCTGTATATTCTTTCCACACTACAGAATTACAGCCTTCCCAGCTTTGCTTAACACTGGCTAGCTATCTGAGATGTTAATATTAATGCAAAAGCTTCGCTTTTCAGCAGAGGTCTTTAATTTTCATACAGGGGACATGTGTCTTTCCTACAATCACGCATGCTTCTGCAGCTTCAAGTGATTCCTAATCTACGATATTGCAGTGCTTGTGTTGTTCATAAGTAGGACCCACGTCTGAAGGAACATTGCATCGTACTTCTGAACAGCACAGGTATTGCAATATCGTATTTATTCACCGACACCGGGCAAGCGACTTTCAATTAAAATGCCTCCCTTATACGGGAATACACGTAACGGATGTACGAGTGCTAATTAGAGACACATTGTTGACGACATATGGCAGTTTTATTCCGGCTCTGAGTTACGATCAGATAGCCTAATGGTAAGGCGACCGCTAGCGATAAGCTGGAAATCCGGGTTCGAGTCCCAGTCAGGCACAAATTTTCACTGTCGTCCTTCCATTATACAGCTGCTGGTATTCCTGCTTTGCCATTTAGCACTTTCGGTCAGTTACATTTCTAAGACGTCTGGTTTCACCTCCACTTTCTGCATTTGCTTTATTTTTATACTCCCTTTTCGTTAGTTAAATTCAATGCCTCGTGTGTGTTTAAAGGATTTCTACTAAGCCGTACTTTTTGCCTATTTCATCCCCTGTTGTCTTCATTATTTCTTCTCTTGAAGGTACACATTTGTCTGCTGTTTTATTCCTATCCATTGTGGTAGTCAATCGTTGTCTAATGCTCCTTTTGAAATTCTAGAAACCTCTGTTTCTTTTATCTTATCGAGATTACATATCCTTAATTTTCTAAATATCTGAAATTGATTCAGTTTTAATCTGCAACTCATAACCAATAAATTACGGCCTGCCCACATCTTCCCCTCAAAACGCTTTACAGTTTATAATCTAGGTGCGAAATCTCAGTCTTATCATTATACAATCTGTCCGAAATCTTCCGGTGTCTCCAGATTTTTCCACCGTATATAGCCTTCTTCGATAATTTTTAAGCCAAGTTTTAGCAACGATTAAATTATACTCCGTAAACAAGTATAGCAAGAGACTTCCTATTTTATCCAGTTTCCTCCGTCTATGTTCTCTTACTAATTTTTCTTCGTTTCCTTTTTCTGCAGTCGAACTCCAGTCCATCAACACATGTAAATTTTTGTGTTCTTTAATGATCAATTCACACAGTCTTTGAATTTTTTCATCATTTGCGGAGCTAGTAGGGCTATTTACTATTTTGTTTGGCGTTAGCTTGGTGTCTGTCTTGCCTACGATAATACTTCTACTATGCTGTTAATTTCAGCTCAAACGGTTTCGTCTTTCCTAATTCGCTGCTGCATTACCCGTCATTAATTTTGTGTTGTTGACTCTGTAATCACCAGACCCTAACTCCTGTTTCTCCTGCCACGGCGCTTCCTTTGGTTCGCAGTACAAACATAGCGAGGTCATGTCCAATGATATAAGGCCAGATCAGTCATCCAGACTGTTGCCCCTGCAACTGCTGAAAATACTGTTGCCCTCTTCAGGAACAAAACAAATGGCTCTGAGCACTATGGGACTCAACTGCTGAGGTCATTAGTCCCCTAGAACTAAGAACTAGTTAAACCTAACTAACCTAAGGACATCACAAACATCCATGCCCGAGGCAGGATTCGAACCTGCGACCGTAGCGGTCTTGCGGTTCCAGACTGCAGCGCCTTTAACCGCACGACCACTTCGGCCGGCTCTTCAGGAACAATACGTTGTTCTGCTCTCTGCACAGAGGCAACTTTGTTATGGTTGCACTTACGGTATGATTCGTGGGGGTGGGATGGAGGGATATAAAAGCACATTAAATATGGGCATTTTTGTGCTGTTCTATCAACTGTATCGAAATTTTACTTCGCTCTCGGTCAAGATTGCTGTGAACATCACGTATCGTTTACCTCGGCGACACACAAACATCACCATATTCATTGTATTCATTGTATTGTTTCACCGCACTTTCTTGTCAGAGATGCAAACGAGGTTTTATTCTGACGCATATAAATACCATAGTTCGATTAAAAATGTTATTATGTGTACCAGTGTCGTTCAGTAAATAATATTCCACAATATTTTCTCAGAACATACTTAATCTTATTAGATAGAATTTTGTGAAAATATCTTTTAATATTTTTTATACATAGTCTTCATCACACTTTATGCCTTTACAAAAGCGTTTTGTAACAGTATGTATTCCCTGTTGGCAAAAGGTCTTGTACTGTGCTTGTAGCCATGTTTTGACTGCATGAATTACGCTCTTATCATCATCAAATTTTGCTCCACGTAGAAAACCCGTAAGTGGTCCAAATATAGGAAGTCCGAGGATGCTCTGAGCTACGGGGTGAAAGAGACCATGATGTCTAACAAAATTTCGTAATGTCTTTCCGGGCTCTTAGACATATGTGTAGGAGTGCATTGTCGTGTTGGAGCAGAACTTTATTTTGGGGGGGGGGGGGGGGGGAGGGGGGTCTAACACGTCTTAAATGATATTTGAGTTTGTTGACAGTCGTCACACACACGCCTCTATATTGATGATTGTCTCTTTTAGCATCACAATCACGAGAATGACTATCAGCATCCCAAAAGACTGTCATCATTACTTTGTCAAAAGAGGGAGCTGCCTTGAAGCTTGAATTTCCTGTTTTTTGTGACAGCAGGTGGTGCTATTCCAGTGATCGACTCTCTATTTCCGGGTGAAAGTGATGCACCCACGTTTCGTCACCTGCAATTCTCCGTGAATGAATGGCCTCTCCGTTGGCTGAAATTGCTACAAAAGTTCAGATGAAATGGCTTTTCTTTGAAACTTGTGGTCTGCTGTGAGCACTACTACAACCCATCTTGAGTACACCTTTGAATATCTAAGAGTCCCAGCCATTGTACACGTATTTCCAATGGTTGCTGATAGCTGTAGATCCGACTGTAGAGTTGTAATGCGCCGGTCTGCACGAACACTGGCACCCGCATGATTCCGTATGTCGGGAATAGTGGCTGTGACAGTAGGTCCTGAACGTGGCCGACCATAGAGCTCAGTTCTGCACTTCCTAACGCTTTCACTCTCTTTGTCCATCGCTCAAAAATCCTCGTGTCAGCTGCGTCATTACCATACAGTGCACGCTATATTGTATGGATGTTCACTACGGTTTCGTTCGCCGCAACCACGAATTCAGTCAGGAGTTCCCCCGGGAAGTGTGATAGGACCGCTGTTCTTCTCTATGTACATACACTACTGGCCATTAAAATTGCTACACCACGAAGATAGCGTGCTACAGACGCGAAATTTGACCGACAGGAAGAAGATGCTGTTATATGCAAATGAATAGCTTTTCAGAGCATTCACACAAGGTTGGCGCCGGTGGCGACACCTACAACGTGCTGACATGAGGAAAGTTTCCAACCGATTTCTCATACATAAACAGCAGTTGACCGGCGTTGCCTGGTGAAACGTTGTTGTGATGTGTCGTGTAAGGAGGAGAAATGCGTACCATCACGTTTCTGACTTCGATAAAGGTCGGATTGTAGCCTATCGCGATTGCGGTTTATCGTATCACGACATTGCTGCTGGCGTTGGTCGAGATCCAATGACTGTTAGCAGAATATGGAGTCGGTGGGTTCAGGAGGGTAATACGGAACGCCGTGCTGGATCCCAACTGCCGCGTATCACTAGCAGTCGAGATGACGGGCATCTTATCCGCATGGCTGTTACGGATCGTGCAGCCACGTCTCGATCCCTGAGTCAACAGATGGGGACGTTTGCAAGACAACAACCATCTGCACGAACAGTTCGACGACGTTTGCAGCAGCATGGACTATCAGCTGGGAGACCATGGCTGCGGTTACCCTTGACGCTGCATCATAGACAGGAGCGCCTGCGATGGTGTACTCAACGACGAACCTGGGTGCACGAATGGCAAAACGTCACTTTCTCGGATGACTCCAGGTTCTGTTAACAGCATCACGATGGTCGCATCCGTGTTTGGCGGCATCGCTGTGAACGCACATTGGAAGCGTGTATTCGTCATCGCCATACTGGCGTATCACCCGGCGTGATGATATGGGGTGCCATTGGTTACACGTCTCGGTCACTTCTTGACGCATTGACGGCACTTCGAACAGTGGACGTTACATTTCAGATGTGTTACGACCCGTGACTCTACCCTTCACTCGATCCCTGCGAAACCCTACATTTGAGCAGGATAATGCACGACCGCATGTTGCAGGTCCTGTACGGGCCTTTCTGGATACAGAAAATGTTCGACTGCTGCCCTGGCCAGCACATTCTCCAGATCTCTCACCAACTGAAAACTCCTGGTCAATGGTGGCCGAGCAACTGGCTCGTCACAATACGCCAGTCACTACTCTTGATGAACTGTGGTATCGTGTTGAAGCTGCTGGGCAGCTGTACCTGCACACGCCATCCAAGCTCTGTTTGACTCAATGCCCAGGCGTATTAAGGCCGTTATTACGGCCAGAGGTGGTTGTTCTGAGTACTGATTTCTCAGGATCTATGCACCCAAATTGCGTGAAAATGTAATCACATGTCTGTTATAGTATAATATATTTGTCCAATGAATACCCGTTTATCATCTGCATTTATTCTTGGTGTAGCAATTTTAATGGCCAGTAGTGTAAATGATTTTGCGGGGGGTGGGCACCAATCTGCGGTTATTTGCTGATGATACCGTGGTATGCGATAGGGCGTCGAAGTTGAGTGGCTGTAGGAAGATACAAGACGACTTTGACAAAATTTCCAGTTGGTGTGATGACTGGCAGCTAGCCCTAAATGTGGAAAAATGTGGTTAATGCGGATGAGTAGGAAGAACAAACCTGTAATGTTCGGATACAGTACTGCTAGTGCCCCGCTTGACAGTCAAGTCCTTCAAATATCGGGGCATAACGTTGAAAAGCGATATAAGATGGAAAAAGCATGTGAGAACAGTCTTAGGGAAGGCGAATTATAGACATCGCTTTATTGGAAGAATTTAAGGAAAGAGTGGTTCACCTGTAAAGGAAACCACACATAGGACGCTGGTGCGACCTATTCTTTAGTACTACTCGAGTGTTTGGGATCCGTACCAGTTCGAACTGAAGGAAGAGGCGGGCTGCTAGATTTGTTACCGGTAGGTTCGAACAACACATAAGTGTTACGGAGATGCTTCGGGAACTCAAATGGGAACCCCTGGAAGGAAGACGACGTTCGTTTCGAGAAACACTATTGAGAAAATTTAGAAAACCGACATTTGAAGCTGATTGCCGAACGATTCTGCTGCCACCAACATATATTACGCGTAAGGACCACGAAGATAAGATACGGGAAACTAAGGCTCATACGGAGGCATACAGATATTTGTTTTTCTCTCGCTCTATTTGCGAGTAGAACAGGAAACGATATGACTAGCAGTGGTACGAGGTACCCTCCGCCGCGCACCTTTCGGTGGCTTGTGGAGTACTGATGTAGATGTGGAACATTTTACTTGTAACGAGTGTCTTGCGTGTACGCCACTTTGATGGTCCAAATGGCTCTAAGCACTATGGGACTTAACATCTGAGATCATCAGTCCCCTAGTCTTAGAACTACTTAAATCTAACTAGCCTAAGGACATCACACACATCCATGCCCGAGGCAGGATTAGAACCTGTGACCGTAGCAGCAGCGCTGTTCCAGACTGATGCGCCTAGAACCGCTCGGCCACAGCGGCCGGCTTTGATGGTCCACTAAGGCTCTGCCATCTGTCGGTATTGTTGGCAACTTCCCCCACGTACAGAAGAAACATCAGATTTTAATAACCCTACAGGACGCTTTCGTATATACTGTATACTAACAGCTGTAAAAAATACTAGAGCTATACTGTATTTATCAAACGATCCCCGTATCTAGGTGACTGATGAAGCTGGAAAAACCCGTTGGTCTTTGTTTTTGGCCACGTTTCGTCTAGGTGTAAGGAAATTACAACTATCTTATACTACGTTTTCTAACAGCCACCAGTCAAAACTGAATTGATCCATATTTTTAAATCACTTATTTGTTTCTTACAACTGGACATTTTGTTTATCATGAGATGGCTGCATCACATTTAATAATCAGATGTTAAATGTTCACAGTGCCACGTTCTCCTACAGTGCAAAAATAATATGAACTTGAGAGATATTTTTGAAACAGAAATGAATACGAGGAGAAACTCAAGATTAAGTAAATTTTACCTTAGGCCCATGTAGTTAAAATGAAAGTATCCTATTAGTTGACGAAAACTTGAATATTTCGTCTAACGTCAAATGCGGCGTTGTTTTACTTACAACCGTCGTGCGTGTTTCTCAAAAAAATTGCTATTTAGTATTTGGGCACTTGACAGTTTAGTCTAAAATTAACAGCACGTGTTCAACAAGCAATAAAGGCACAACGAGACGCTATGAAGTGAATATCTACATTATTTCCATTAGGCGTCAGGTACAGATTGAAAGACATGACACTAGTATCGATATGTTGACGACAGAAAGAAACATGTGACAGAATTTGAGGCGAAAATTCATTAAACACGTTTGGGGGAGATTTCAGGATAATATTATCAGTGTAGTACGAAATAAAATATAAATAAAATGTTAATCTTTGTATCATTCTAAAGAAAGTGGGATGCGTGTAGTTGAGTCTATCTGAATCGGTATTAGATTTTACAGGTTGTGTAAATTAGTAGATATTTAAAATATGAAAAATGAAATTAATACCTTCTTAAAATCACTATTCTTCCATTTAATATATGGGACATTCACATTTTTTTATGACATCAAGTGACAATATGTGTTTGTGCTAGGAGGTGACGCTATCTCATATTGTGCCGTACTATAGAGAACCTTAGGCAGTTTTTCAGAAATACATTCTTAACGTAAATTGAATTTTCCGTCGGTGCTTGACGGTTCATGACAATAATATTAAAATGGAACTCTTTTTACAGAACATCAGGAAAGCGTTTCCAAGTTAATATAAAACCATTATTAGTCATCTGTGTCTGTCCGCTGAGATAAGGAAATTATTACGAATATCCTACAAAGAAAAGAAATATTTAGAAAGAAACACACATCACGACACAACATTTTCAACGAACGGAGGAGCTTAATGTGTCCGGGGGCGGGGGGGAGGGGAGAGGTAGTAATCCGATTGGAAATGTTTTCTCCATCTCTTATATTTTATTGTGAAATTATCTTTCAATTGTTCACAGTAATATGCAATACAAATTATTCGGCAAAGTTATTACGTGCTGGTACATGTTATGTATAATTCAGGGCATTTTCTGTTTCAAGTCAGGCACTCTATGCAGTTTTAATTCTGTTACGTTATCCCACTCGTTTACGTTTTTGTAAGAAAGTTTAAAATTGCTGATAAACTCAGTGCATATACATGTTTCAAACAACAGTGGTAATAAAATTGTAGAATTGTACGATTGACAGAACCGAGACGCCGGATCACAAATTTTTGCAGCTAATAGAAACTGACAAAGATGATTATTCCACAGCTGTCAGGTAACAAGAACGTGCTTATCGATTAAGCATTAGTTGAGATAATAACCTGTCTACTAAAGGTGAAGTTGCTTGTATTTTGAAGTGTTATTTTGTATTTCTGTGGTGTTGTTCCAGTGATAGGATAGCTGGAAAGTTAACACTCAAGGTGCTGGTCTTGTATGTACCTGCCACTACCTGTGAATTGGGTAAAATATGTGGTAGTAATAAATCGTGTGGACAAATATGTAGTTGGATTTTCAAAACACTCATAGGTTTATTGTACTTTCTACTTTAAATGTGCTTATTTTGGCGTTACTAGTGCTGAATCTGAATCCACGGTTGAAATCTCAATTTCATAGTAATTATAGCAGAAAAAACTGAAATGTATCATGATATTTGTTCTGTAGGGCGCTCAACTGCGTGGTTATTAACACCCGTACATTTTTCTAATCTTTTCACAGTCCAGTCACGCCACTTGTCTTGAATGATGATGAAATGATGAGAACAACACATAAACTCAGTCACCGAGTGGAGAAAAATCCACTACCCGGCCGAGACTCGAACCCGCGACCCCGTGATCTAGAAACAACAACACTAGCCACTAGGCCACGACCTGCGGACACTTGAAGGAGTTCTGGTTTTCAAATACATACCGTGGTAAACAAACATGTGATCTTTCTGTTTAAATTTGTTTTACAGCCTATTTGACTGAAAAAGGAACATACACAAGAACAAAGCAAAATTTAGCGTTAGCAGTGGAATAGAGTGTGATACAAACTGAAACATGGAGGGACACACAATCCAGCATTATACTCACTGGAATCATATGCTGGGATTGATTTTCTGATTTACCCGCAGGGAAATCCTTCATAACAACACAATCTGCGAAAATAATACGATAAAAGTGTAATCAGAACAGTCATCAAATATTTCGTTATCATCTGCGGACTCTTCAAGAACTTTGTAAATCATTTGCTCCAGACGTTTCTCCTCTTCACTGCACATTTTAAACACAAAATTAACACCAAAGCACACAAAACGCACAGAGAGAACTTGTACGTCAGCTAACGTCTACGAAGGTTTCAAAAACGACGTATTTTTCCAGTGATACCGCTACTACCATCTGACTACGAAGCCTGCAGCTTGACAAACAATTACAGAAGCCGTAAATATACGTTTGACGTTGCGAAAAAGCATCATATCTGGCGTGTCGTAATATTACGTCCGCCGCAGTTCCCATTTCCCGCAAGCACCGTGATATTGCGCCAGCCGCGCGTTAAGTATTAATGTGCGCTCCAAGAGAAGGTCATTACTTCCCGAGCACAAGTTTGGCTTGGACGGGACTGGGAAGCAGAAGAAATTCGTCTCGTCCTTTTCACGGAAACCATCTCTGAATTCGCCTTTATTTGTTTAGTGTAGTTTTCATTGATTTATTAGCTGCTGTTTTTACACAGAGTGGGTATCATAAATACACAGTTACTTCACTGTTCCTAGCAGCATGTGTTTTATTTTCACATATACATTTAAGAAACATAGAAAATTTCAATAAATCAAAACTGCATTCTCTTAATAAATTTAAACTATGGTATGTAATTTCTTAAGTAATGCAATAAGACAATATTATCTTAAATAACATTTCACAGGTTAGCAGTATAGTGTCTTTGATATTAGGTCAGAACACGTCTGTCTTTGAAAACACAAATAATGTTAGAGCTCAGTTTATACTCTGCTAGCCACAACACGAAGCATGTCGGAGGGTAGCTTGTACCACTGCTAGTTCCATTCCTATTCCATGGCAAACGGCAAAAATCGGCTGTCTGTATGACTCCGTATAAGCCATAATTTCTCTCGTCTTCTCTTCGCTTTTGCTACACTAGATCGCACTGGTGGCAGCTGAATATCACTTCTACTTTATAAATGCATCAAAATGACCTTACATGTTATATTGATAATTATCACCTTAGGTACTGCTATTTACAACTGGACAAACGAATTTGTCATGCTACACCCCTTTTTCCCATTATTACTTTACAGGCATCGTAAGTGGCAAATTTCTTAGTGCTGTTGTACATGTGTTCTTGTTCCGGTTTTAGAGCTGTTTATCTGCCTACTACAATTCCAAGTTTCGTCTGCACTATCCTAGGAAATGAACAGCCAGTAAGCAGAAGAACAGCTCTTAAGCCGAAACAAGAATACGTTTAGAGCACCACCTATCAAATTTGTCATTCATGATGCCTTACAAATAATAAATGCGAAGCGCGTGTGAAAAAAAAAATAGTTTTATTCTCTTGTAATTAAACGGAGTTAAACTGATAATTATCAACATAATATTATTCGCAACCGAGGACGACAGAACAAGAAAAGTTAAAGATCTTGCATGTTACCTTTGTCTTTTACTATGTACTCGGGGTCAGTTAGTTCCTTTTCTTTCATTTAGCTTCCTTTTCGCGTCTTGTTTCGAGCTGATTCTTGTTTTCCTGACCTCTCTATCCCGTTCGCCTCATAAATTCTCCCACCGGGTTAATGTCAGGTGATTGAGGTAGTGCCTGAATATCAATCTTATAGCTTTAAATGAGCCATTCATTTACAAGGTATGGAGCGTGCTTCGGATCATTGTCTTAAAACATCTGAATATAAATCTAATCCCCAAATTTTCGGCATTCCTGTGGAAATTTTACTTTACGATGTTGAGATATACCTATGTGTTTAAGGTGCTGCCACTGAAGGGTTATTCCACACAAGATGACGATATATAGTCCTATACAATAAAACTCCCCCTCCCTCCTGCCGTGTTTTACAGTATGTTTCTAATAAGTAGCCTACAAGTCGCCATGTCGCTTCCGTCAAATCATAGTTATCACGTCTGAGGAAAGGACGTTTAATTTTCTCCCACCATAAAATACACCATTCCACTACCTTGGTCCTTTGTTGACGAGGTCCTTTACGGAATACAGTAGAGACTTTTGCCTCGGTTCACTTTATTATTTTCAAAAGTACTTTTATAAATATTTTACAGGGATTCATTGCTGCTTTTTTTATTTCATAGCGCTCTCTCTCTCTCTTTACCGATCCAGAGCATTTTGTGTACGTTTGATAACTGATACCGAAAATTATTAAAAAACAGAGCCTGACCGAATATTAATGGCATACTCGGTACGCCTGCAAACAAGAAGCTGCTGAAGGCTGTGTTCCACATTTATAGCTATTATTATGGGCCACAGAACATTAATGAAGAGTTTTCGTTCCTTTATAAATAATTTTCTGTACAATTCAAATGGTTCAAATGGCTCTGAGCACTATGGGACTTAACATCTGTGGTCATCAGTCCCCTAGAACTTAGAACTACTTAAACCTAACTAACCTAAGGACATCACACACATCCATGCCCGTGGCAGGATTCGAACCTGCGACCGTAGCAGTCTTCTGTACAATTCCGAGAGCCACTCACTCAACATGCGCTTCATTTCGAATTAGCAAAAAAGCGGGAAACTAAAATCTTGAGAACAGAACGAAGATTTAATAGCCGTTCCTCCCGAAGAAAAGTCCATTTTACCTTAACAACTACCCCATCTCACTCTGTCCAAGCAGTAGAACACAGGCCCGCACGCAGTGGGGAGGGGAGCGGGCATGGCTGGGGGGGGGGGGGGGGGGGGGAGGTGTCAGGGGCCTGTGTCGATCTCCCCCTCCCCCCTCAGAAAAAATGTTTGGGCTGATGCTAGATACAATGGAAATTTTCTAGTACCAAAATGCATTCTTGGTATTTTTCATTCTTGATTATAACCGGAAGTCAAATGAAAGGAGTTTCAGGTCTAAAGAAGTTGATGAAAAACAGAGGTGGAAGATTCACGGAACAATATGACGCTCCAACTCTTGTAAAACAGAGCAGGTGGTCAACTGTTTCAATAAATTACAAAATCTGTATTTGTATAGGGCAACGGCCTTGCCGCAGTCGATACACCGTTTCCCGTAAGATCACCGAAGTTAAACGCTGTCGGGAGTGGCTGGCACTTGGATGGGTGACCATCCGGCCACCATGCGCTGTTGCCATTTTTCGGGTTGCACTCTGCCTCGTGATGCCAATTGAGGAGCTAATCGACCGAATAGTAGCGGCTCCGGTCACAGAAAACCATCATAACGACCGAGAGAGCGGTGTGCTGACCACACGCCCCTCCTATCCCCATCCTCACCTGAGGATGGCACGGCGGTCGAATGGTCCCGATGGGCCACTTGTGGCCTGAAGACGGGGTACTGTATTTGTATAAAGATTTCCATGTGGCTGAAAGTAGATCACCCAAGGACATATTTGAGCTAATTATGTTCCTTTAGCTCCGGTCGCAGTGCCATGCCTAGCCAAACAAGGAAAAATTTAGGTGCAACATGGCTGCGTCTAGGCTGATTCGGAACAGAACAGAGTAGATCAGTACCTCTGTTCGAAAACTTGTATAAAGTAAATAGATGCCTTTCACGTAGAAAGAAAAATAGCGAATGATTTTAGCAGAAAGGGTCACGTGGAGTGGAACAGACATATCAAAGCGACAGTGATTTTCAAGCTTCTGTGCAATCATATCAAAGTAGGCATCTCCAAGCACATAAAAATGTGAGGACACTAGCTCAGAGTCACTTAACTAGGAATTTTTCATCAATAAACTTAGAGTCAGCTTTCGAATCAGTTAGCTACTGGAAGTAAATTTTCAGTTTGTTCAGTATAACGTGTGTGTATATCAGTGAAGACGGCAATTTGGTAAGTCAGAGCATTGCATCCTTACTTCAGCTGCGCTACGGATAGAAACATGATTACCATAGCCTCTCTAATCACTGAATTATTGCAAGTAATGCGAATCATTCAATTCTTTATATCAATTCTTCCCAAACATTGGACACGGCTTCAAATATTTGCTGGCAATTCTGTGTCAACCTGAAGTTGTAAGCAAAGTTTTTAACTGCCCGCGTCGACTGAAAACTTATTTGCGCTCGACAATGAAAGAATAGAGGTGAATGGACTGACACACCTGTCCATTAACCGACATGTTAATTTGAACCCTGACGTCATAATTGACAATTTCGCTCGATCCCCTCGGCGACTTGACTTCACTTCCTAACCTTCTGTGAGTTTCATTGAATTTTTCAAGCTATTTGTTGTCTTACTGCGCACTACTGCAGATTAAATAAATACAGGTATTTATCTAGCAGTTTTACGGAAATTTGAGCTGTTACCACGTATATGGATAATTTACGGAGAATGAAAACAGCAAATCAATTCTTGTTCGGCTGTCTGATCTGTTAAAAGGTTTAATCGAATCTGTATTTATGTTTTGATATAAAAAGTCATACTAGGTTAAATTAGCTTTCCCATCCACCCGCCGACTCACCCCTCCCCCCCGCCCCCCCCCCCCCCCCCGAAAAATAATCATATGTACGGACCTGATAGAACCAGAGAGTTACTCAACTGACTGGCAGCGAATGTAGCTTAAATAGCTGACAGCGCGTCGAAGTACTAGTCAACCGCAAAAGTAGTTTATTACGCGTGGCATCCATTGTAAATTATTTTTGTCTATCTTTATTATATCTACGGTACAGCTTTTATCGTGCTTTTTGTTCTTCGTTATTCATTGGACCGATCACACATCGTTGTTTGACTGTGTTATTTGAGAGAGAACAATCTGCTTACAGAGTTCGTTTACACTCTGCAGCGTTCAAGTAAAGTGATTAACACAGCGCAAACAAGTCCATTTCTCACGTAGGCCACACACAAATGACGTCGTTTTGATAATGAGCTTACGTCATTCTGCATACACACACGCCACAGCTGCCGTTAAATGCATTATCACTGTTACACAGTTAACGGTTCATAGTAATAGAATTTAAAATACCGTCTCAGTTGCACGCTTTTGTTGTACCATGATCGGTTTCAGACCGACAAGTCGATTTTCGTGGGACATCTAAAGAAAATACGTAAGCGAAATTTAGCAGAAATAAGTTCATTGAACCATCCAGCTATCTAGAAATAACGTCAACATACTTGGTTCAAAATGAAATACAACAGCACAACTGAGGTATGTCCAATAATAAATACCAGTTAGTTATAGGAAATACATTAAAATGAACTGGCATACGAAAATAAATACGAACACCCCATAATTCATATCAGCAAACAAAATGACATATTTTATAAAAGTATGTTGGTATATTCAAGAAACTGATTCAACCTTCATGTGTTTTGTAAAGAAACACTCGTGAAATCGACATATCAGAGCTAAAAGTGCTGTCAGCCATCGGAAAGATAAAAATTAGTCCAAAAGAAACTTCTGCTGGTTAACAACGGGTCTTTTAAACATACGGCAAGCCACAGATACCAAAATTTTGCTACATTTCACTTGTGTATTTTCTTTAGGTTGTACTTGAAAATAGACTTGTAGGTGCGAAACATGGTAGATCCGAAACCTGTTGTCGTATAAAAAAAAAGAAGTGCATCTAAGGGGGATTTTTAAACGCCGTTTATAAATAGGCGTCTGCGGTTATCTTGAACTGATAAAAAAAAGTTGGTAAAGATACACACTTTGTTGACAGCATTTCACAAGGAAATCGTGGATAGTAGTTTGCAAGGAAAACCAGTGATGCAGCGAGTCTTGAAACAGATCCGCTACTTTGTTTGTCATTTCCATTGATTTCATGCTTAGAGCTGAGATGCTTCCCAAGTTGTGTTCTACCTGTTGTTATTTAAGAACGAGCGCAAGGGGAGGACGGCAAGAGTAAAGAGTATCGTCGAAGTCGGTATCGTTAAAGACATAAGACGAACAACACGAGCTAAAACGTTTGGTCGTGGAATTTTTGGGAAGTTTACCTGAACAGATTTACGGAAATAACAAGAAATCCAGGTAAGGATGGCGTGGTGTTTCGGACCATGTTCCCTCAACAAACGAGTTCAGTTGGATGGGTTGCTGGAACAGTAATTGGTCAATCTGAATTTCAAGGCAGACAGTTTCTGAAATATGAGCTAAATTGCAGCGAGACAGACCGCATTAGGTCTTATATGAGGGCGAGCATCAGCGGAATTTTCGGAAGGCGTTCGGAGCGGAGATGGAGATATTCCTTTTGTTGGTAGCCTCATGGAGGTGCGGGGATTCTTCCCAAATCAGAGCACATAAAAATAAAACAGAAAACGAGTCCAGTCTTGATTCTTAACTACCGAGATAAAGCTCAAAACGGCACCGACTAGAGCGAGCCACGATTGCTTGCGTAATATATATGTGTAATATTCGGATATTTGATGGCGTCAATTTTTCCTGCGCAAAGGTGTTTCTGATAGGATAGACGACTGATTTTTACACACTCTGTTTTCTTCAACGGCTTCTTAGTCACTGACTTCCTCGTTAGGTTCTCGCATAGCTTCGACGGGACGTTAATCATCATCCTTGCATAACTCATACCTATCACTGTTCCATAACTGCACTACAAGGAGTGACATGTCCAACATCTTGGCTCTATCTATGCATAACACTAACTCTTTCTCCGTCTCCTTCTCTGCTTCAGCCATAAAATCTACCTAGTAACCTGTGTCTTTTTCAAAGTCTCCCTATTCTATTATCCTTTGCTCTTCTCCAGACTAGTGGACTTCTTTTCGATGTTTGAGTACTTTTATACGGTTAGAAGATATTTATATAGGTCCAAAAAACCGTAGACAGCTAATTATTTAACAGATTTGTCTTAGCCTACTTACTATATCTATTGTCATTATTATTATTATTATTATTATATTATGTAATGATCGTATAGTATGAGTTCTTTAATAGTTACGTCATTCATCGTCATTACTATTGTTATTATTGAATAAGATTTGGTTAAAAGGACATCCACAACTGAGCTGCATGGTAGAATCGGATAAGTAATCGTTTCAGATGTAAATAATTTTATTAGTTTAAAATCACGACCGGCTTCGGGTGATTATAAGATCATCTTCAGGTGTACAAAAACCGTGAGGGGTTGGTGGCAGCACACTGAACGCCAGGCTGTGGGCGGGTGACAGTCGCACGTGAAGTCGAGATACGACTTTACAACTAAAGCGGTTACTTATTTGATTTCTTTATTATTATTATTATTGTTATTATTATTATCACAATTATAATTTTGTATTACACATTTTGTAATGTTAGTTTAGAAAGGGTGGCAGATTAGAAGTAAGAGAAAAAGTGAAGGCTCTTTTCTTGCTAGATGAAATAAGTAAATAAACAGAGTGGCATTCGGGAACGCTTTTAGACCCGTGTTCTTCAGTGTGCCTCCTGTGACGTCATGGGAACTATTCTGATCGTTACCACGTCAAATTTCTTATTTATTATTTTCCGCTTGAGCGTCATCAGCTAGGCCATAGAAGTATATCATTTAATTACATAATTTTTTCTTATGAGGGATGTGCTAAAATGTTGTTTTATTTCTATCTGTTTCGTGCCGTACGAAGGAGATTCTGTCAGGTGATTCATTGGTGTTCCTCTAACGTAGCAATTTATCAATGGCGGTCACTAATCACAAGAACACCGACATCTGCGGCGTCGAGAGCATCGGGTCATCATTGTCGGAATCTCCTCTGTGTATTAGTGTAAAGTTGATGTTTAAAATGAATTTATGAAAATGTATCAGTTCACAAGAATGTGTCGAGTTTGTGTGACCATTGTACATCACGTCAACATCTTAAAATTAAAAAGAGTATTATTTACATGTGTTAATTACGACTATTGAGTGGCGTAGTAATTGTACCAATGAACTATACAGAAGTTAATGAAATTGGACTTGCTTCGAGATAACGTTTAAAAATCAATGACTGATGCAGTGACGAAAGGGCGCCTTCTATCTTAACCTCTTGCTGAGCAATAATCACTGCTCTGAAATCATTAGTGAGCCGGTAAATTTTAAAATATGATGCACAGATAAACGTACACACATCAAAAAAAGTTTTGCATCACCTCAGTTCCGGAACCTGTACAGAAAATTGGAATAGAGATCAACATAAACATCATTTCCGCACTTTTTATTGCTAATGAAAAGTACACATTGGATGTTGTACCACCATACAGCGAGACGTTCAGAGGTGGTGGTCTAGGTTGCTGTACACACCGGTACCTCTAATACCCAGTAGCACGTCTTCCTGCATTGATGCATGCCTGCATTCATCGTGGCATACTATCCAAAAGTTCATCAAGGCACTGTTGGTCCAGATTGTCCCACTCCTGAACGGCGATCCCTCAGAGTGGTTGGTGGGTCACGTCGTCTATAAACAGCCCTTTTCAATCAATTCCAGGCGTGTTCAATAGGGTTTATGTCTGGAGAACATGTTGGACACTCTAGTCGAGCGATGTCGTTTTCCTGAAGGAAGTCATTCACAAGATGTGCACGATGGGGGCGCGAATTGTCGTCCGTGAAGACGAATGCCTCGCCAATAGACTGCCGAAAATGTTGCACTATCGGTCGGAGGATGGCATTCACGTATCGTACAGCCGATACGGTGCTTTCCATGACCACCAGCGGCGTACGTCGGCCCCACATAAAGCCACCCCAAACCAGCAGGGAACCTCCAATACGCTGCACTCGCTGGACAGTGTGGCTAAGGCGTTCAGTCGGGCCGGGTTACCTTCAAACACGACTCCGACGATTGTCTGGTTAAAGGCATATGAGACACTCATCGGTGAAGAGAACGTGATGCCAATCCTGAGCGGTCCATTCGGCATGTTGTTGGGCCCATCTGTACCACGCTGTATGGTGTCGTGGTTGCAAAAATGGACTTCGCCACGGACGTCGGAAGTGAAGTTGCGCATCATGCAGCCTATTGCGCAACGTTTGAGTCGCCTCGCGACGTCCTGTACGTCCTGTGGCTGCACGAAAAGCATTATTCAACATGGTGGCGTCGATGTCTGGGTTCCTCCGTAGGTAGCGGTCATCCACTGCAGTAGTAGTCCTTGGGTGGCCTGAGTGAGGCATATCATCGACAGTTCCTGCCCCTTTGTATCTCCTGCATGTCCGAACAACAGCGCTTTGATTCACTCCGGGACCTCTGGACACTTCCCTTGCTGAGAGCCCTTCCTGGCACAAAGTAACAATGCGGGCGCGATCGAACCGCGGTATTGACCGCCTAGGCATGGTTGAACTACAGACAACACGAGCCGTCTGGTGGAATGACTTGAACTGCTCGGCTGTCGGACCCCGTCCGTCTAATAGGCGCTACTCATGCATGGTTGTTTACATCTTTGGGCGGGCTTAGTGACATTTCTGAACAGTCAAAGGGTCTGTGTCTGTGAAATAATATCCTCAGTCAACGTCTGCCTTCAGGAGTTCTGGGAACCGGGGTGATGCAAAACTTTTTTTGATGTGTGTTGGTTGAAAGTGTTATTGCTTTGTGTAGAAGCGTCAGAATTCAAGTTTTGGAAAGTTAGGAAAAGCTTAACTACTTTTAAAGTGACAGATTTTGAGCAATACAGCGAAATTGTTTCATTTTATTGCTTGAGTGTAAATTTGATGCTGGTGCTCCTTTAAATGTAATCACAGAACAATTCGACTACGCGGACTACACTTCCAGCTATAGAATCTGTGAAGCTTACTTATTAACAGTTTCAGATTAGAGGTGTGTTGCAGGAAAGCGGACATAGAAATTTTAAAGAGTAACAACTCTTACAATCTCATCGGTGATAATAACAGACGTTTAAGAATAAAACTCTTTAAAGTGATATGTATCGAAGTCACAGACCAGAGCTGTTAAAGAGTATCTTTGGTGTATCAAATTTTATCGATGTGATGTGTAATTGTTTTAGTGAAACTGAAAAAGCAATTCTTGCAGAACGACAACGACAACTTATTTGAAATTTAGAAAAGGACAGTCGCTTCTCAACTAGGCAGATTAAACAGTCCTGCTGTACAGGTTGTCCCAAAATCGTTCATTCAAATTAATACAGGAGGTAGTGAGCATCAAAACAAATATATTTCGATAAGAAACATATGGTCTTTGAGGTCAGCTTGTTATGTTATGAAAAATTTTGGCAATTGTGCTGACGTATGCTGTTTTGTCGGTGTCACTGACTAGGAATGTATACTGACATTCAAAACTGCTCCGTGTACAGACGATTGGCTCTGAGGCCTGCTTCTAGCACACCGATTCAGTCACAATCGTTACCGCCTTGCGACAACAACACTGAACGTAGAGCATTTTAAGTGTGTTGAAATGGCTGACATGCACCTCGTGTACGAGCCTGTGAATGAAAATGGACAAGCTGCTGTGAGAGAGCACCGACAGCGCTTTCCCAACCGACGGGTTCCACAACATCAAACATTCGGACGTCTGGATCGCCCGCTACGTGAAACAGGTACTTTCCATCGAAGTATTTTGAAACAGGTCGGAATCGAAAGTGTGAACTCCCAAAATGGGAGAAGAGATTCTGCGAGTGAAGATACTCCATCTACAAGTATACGACGTACAGCACACGTCCTTGGCATCAGGCACTGCCTTGTGTGGAACATGTGGGACATGACCAACGGCTTCATCCTTTCCATTTTTAGCGCGTAGCAGCACTAGCATCTGAATATTTTCCCCAACACGCGCAGTTCGCACAATGGGTTTTACAACAGACTGTCCTACTCCCCTTATTTCCGGCCGGTCTTGTATACCGACGAGGCTTTGTTTACTCTTGAGGGCTGTTAACTTTAATTTAATTCTTGGTTTTATAAAGATACTGTTTGCACAGTTAATACACAGACTTTTAGATATTAGTTCAACACACGAGATGAATGGGGCTGCTCCTGAAGATTCGAGGGTTTGCCAATTGGTTTGTCAAGGGCGCTATGGTGCTGAGACTTGATCCGTCTTGCTGCAAATTTTTCTGCATCGAAGAAATGCAGTGGAAGTCCTTTTATTTAGATGAAAAGTAGAACTGAAAGTGTCAAAATTTGTACATAATTTCTCTGTCAGTCAGTGTTAAATTCATAGCACAAAATTTTACTTCACATACAGCTGTAGATATAGCAATATCCACAGTTCGCATGTTTGGGCACATGCGAATCCACTAGGTACTCAACTTGGTGCTCCTCAGCAGCGATTCGGTGTTAATATATGAGCCGGCATTTTCAATGATCGGCTGATTGGACCATACATTCTTCTATTCCGTCTAAACGGGCTGAGGTATCGCATCACCGTGGAACATGTGTTGTCAGAAGTGCTGGAGGACGTACTTCTGAAGCTAGACAAAGGATGTACGTCCAGCACGATAGGGAGCCAGCCCATTTCAGCAATGTTATGAGGAATCACCCGAGAGCCACCTTCGGGAAACGATAGATCGGCAGGGATGGCCCTTTGGCCTGGCCACCCAAGTCTCCTGACCTCATGTGTCTGGCTTTCTTCCTCTGGGAGCATATGAAGTAGCTGGTGTATGAAACCGTTGTGGAAATAGAAGACTTCATTGCTAAGATTTCCGTCGCTGCTGGCACCATTGTGGACATGTCAGGAATCTTCGAACGGACACGACACTCAATGATCCGGCGATTTACTGCGTGCATACAGTCCAATGATCACGCATTGGTGTAGTTCGTGTGAGGCCACTGCTGTAATTGGCATGCTAAACTACCTTCTGTGTTAATAGCCCCTAGCATCAGAAATTGCAGTCAGGGACTATATATGCTATAACTAAATGTATTTGTTGTGATTCTCTCTACCTCCTGTATTATTCTGAACGAATAGTTTCGGAACATCCTGTATATTAGCAGAAATTAGACTTCATTTTACATCAAGGTTCAAAATGGTTCAAATGGCTCTGCGCACTATGGGACTGAACTTCTGAGGTCATCAGTCCCCTAGAACTTAGAACTACTTAAACCTAACTAGCCTAAGGATATCACACACATCCATGCCCGAGGCAGGATTCGAACCTGCGACCGTAGCGGTCGTACGGTTCCAGACTGTAGCGCCTAGAACCTCTCGGCCACCCCGGCCGGCTTCCATCAAGGAAGACGTAAATTAATTTCGAAAAAATTTTCGTACGAGGTGTGGTCCGCCCTTTAACACAGTAATTTACATTAACGAAAGAATCCATTTTAAGACTATTAATTAATGTTTAATACTTCTTAAGAAAGAGGACAACATCTTATCATACTCAGACTGCACCAGCTTAGCTCTGTAGCCGGCCGGAGTGGCCGAGCGGTTCTAGGCGCTTCAGACTGGAACCGCGCGACCGCTACGGTCGCAGGTTAGAATCCTGCCTCGGGCATGGATGTGTGTGATGTCCTTAGGTTAGTTAGGTTTAAGTAGTTCTAAGTTCTAGAGGACTGATGACCTCAGATGTTAAGTCCCATAGTGCTCAGAGCCATCTGAACCATTTGAGCTTATCTCTGTGGGTCACTGAAGACAAAGAAGTATACAACTATGCCGGTTATATCAAGCTAGAGGGCATGGGTGGAGGACGGCATCATGGATAGTACCGGAACGGGACATATCAAAATGAACTGGGAAACACCAGAAAAATGATAGCGAGGAAATTATGTAAAGCAGTGTTGATTAGACTAACATTCTAGCTACAGCGCTGCATGACCAAGAAGCCTAAATGTTTAACAAAATGTCGGAAGTTACTCTGGAATCGCGAAAGCGAGGGGTAATCCTCGCAACATCACTGAGGCCAGGAGGCACGTCCATGGTGCATCGGACTGAAACGTGCTTTTCGCCTGTTGTCGAAGCTTCCATTGCCCCGCACAAAGTCTCACTCGCCGCTGTGGCTAAAAACCAAGCAATTAGGAGCGATGTGTGGCGCAAGAAACATATTAAGCGATGTATTGGTCCGCATATTCACTCGGAAAGGGTTGGTAGCGGCTCCGGGTTAATCCCCTGCACTTCTACGATATAAACATTTACGGTATGCCAGGTACGCTTTGACATAGGAGACAGAGTTAAAATTATGACTGCTCGTATACCGTTAATAAATGCCCTGTAGCAATCCAGCTGCTTTCAGAAAGACACTCACATCTGCCGATTAGACTGGAAAACATAGGGGAACGGCCGGTTAATATCGGCCGCCAGATAATATAGGCCGGTTGGTGTCTCTCGTGTTTCCTGCAAAACAGCAGACGCATGCAGTGCTCGGAATAAAGCGCAGACATCACTCCGCCATTTGGCAGAACTTAAGTAATTTGGCTGTTGGGTTTGTGTCACAAGTAAATTTTATTTGTTTTTGAGTGTCGAAGATTGTGAACGGTGTAATTTTCATTACCGACTTATACAGTTAGAAACAAACTCAAACTCCGTCCGAACAGGCCTCGGAAGGCGCAACCGTACCGACCAACCGCTGTGTCATTCTCAGCCGAAAGGTGTCACTGGATGAGGATATGGAGGGGCATTTGGTCAGCAAACCGCTGTCGCAGCCGTAAGAGTTTTCGTGACCGGAGCCGCCACTTCTCAATCCAGTAGCTTCTCAATTGGCCTCGTAAGGACTGAACGCACCCTGCCGCCAACAGCACTCGGCAGATCCACACGGTCACCCATCAAAGTGCTAGACAAGCCCGACAGTGCTTAACGTGACCACTGCGGCAAGGCCGATGACACTTTTAAAGGTAAGAAGTAACATTACCATACTAGTATTAATATTTAAGAGTTCTAATGTAGATTGTTTCGTAATAATGAAATTCTGCTCGTTGAAGGCTGTTTTTGTTTCTATCGTGTTTTAATGCGCAATTTCAATCGTGTAGTATATGCCACACCAAAGTCTGGTAGTATGAGGCATTTGAATAAGTTTTGTTTGCTTTTAATGTCAAGATAGAAGAAGAAACCTGGCTTTGAGGTTAGAGGGATGAGATCCGAGACTGCAGTGAAATAAGGCGTTTCACGAATTCTGGAAGGCGTAATGACCGAAAGAGCTGCTGTCTATCATTTTAATTTTCGTAAACTATACTCAAGTTTCTAGTGATGCCTGCAAAATAGAGGACATTGTTATACTCGTCGTTTTGGCTGCTGTGGCGTGGAATACAGGTTGACATTACCTGTATTTTACAATGTCTGTATGGTTCAATGCAATGTCCTTCAGACAAGCAAAAGTTTTATAACAGTTTTAGGTCAAGCGGCCTCAAGCTGACTTTTAGCAACTCCTGCGGATAATCCTTTCTAAAAACAAATCTGGCTTACAATTTGAAGTCAAAAGGGAAATAAATCACACAAAAACACCAAACTTTGAGTCTCCGTGGGAACACATGTAATTTATCGGCTTCAACTGTACTCTTGCCGCCGCGCGGAGCGGCCGCGCGGTTAGAGGCGCCGTGTCACGGATTGTGCTGACCCTCCCACCGGAGGTTGGAGTCCTCCCTCGGGCATGGGTGTGTGTTGTTCTTAGCATAAGTTAGTTTAAGTAGTGTGAAAGTCTAGGGACCGATGACCTCAGCAGTTTGGTCGCTTAGGAATTCACACACATACACAAACTCTTGCCAGTGAGTATGGTCTCGCTCATGAAATCGCAACACTAGCCCCCGCCCCCCCCCCCCCCGCACAGACACACATATGCACACACACACACACACACATGGGAGCACAATTTAGAATACTTGTAGACTTTCTTTACCACCAGCATAACTGTTTCAGTCGCTCTGGATTACTCACTCCCAGCTTCATAGAAACAGCACTTCTGAAATCACCTCCACCCCACACAGTCCACGACTTGCTTCCTATACATTTGGGAGCTGCCAACTCACTCCTTGATTTTACGAGCTCCAAACTACTCCACTTAACTGTTTTACATCCAGGTCTTTCTGCAGTCATGCTCAAAATGCAGGCAGTTTGACTCACCGGTTCGTGCTCGCACTATTAATGCCCATCTGCAAATTCCTGGTTTCTGTTAATGCCTTTCAAAAGTTTATTGCAACAGATTCTAGAAAACACTTGCCTGCATTAGAAAGTCACTCGCCCATAAGCCACTATAGTAGGCCCAATGTTAACCACTTTAGAAGGATTATGGAAAGACCGAACCATCAGCTAAAATCGGACAAAACCCTATCCTCCGAATACCGGACACCGGATCTGGAGTCCACAATAGCTAAGAGGACGAGCCATGATTAATGTGTTGTAGAACATGAAGTGGTAGCGGTAGTTTAAAATTTTGTACATGGACTTTGTCTTTTAGTGCAAGCGCATAAGATTTTACGACAGCAGATTTTTCGTGGGCACAGTAAATTAGCCAAAGCCGTTGTGAGAGTTGTGAGTGCCTTGCAAAAAGGCTGTTGGACATCAGAGAGGACACTTAGCGTTGTATGTTTCTGCTCCTCCTGATCTCCCCCCCCCCCTCCCAATAGTAGGATCCTGCAAATCTTATAATCCGATCATGTTGGAACAGGCCAGTGATCAGTGAGAGACGGAATTGTGAATTTTTAATCTTGTCTGGCTGGTTAATGAAAGGCTGAAGTCCCTATTCAAAACTACTTAGCTTACGTAATGGTGCACAGAATTAGTCCATGCCTGCTTATTAATGTTTCCTTCGTCGAAAATAAAAGGAGAAGTAATAATGAGACTCCGTGTCGATCACTGTGTGCTAAAGTTTCTTAAGCCCCGCAGAAGAGATGTGGCTCTATCTCGTGGACATACTTTTCATTCCTGGATCGTAAAGATAAGTTGACTCTTCATCTCGTGTCACGAAATCTGAAGAAAAGATGTTTTCATTTATGTAACCATGGGTGTAATATTCACGAAGTTCTCCTAAATAAACTAATGAGATTGCCGGTATGGTTCTTTTGAGCTGGATTCCGCCAGTTTCCTACCGTCGCAGCCCAGTCCGATTTAGTGTTTCATCTCTGATGACCTGTTTGGCGACTAGGCAGTAAATATGTGACATTCTACAAAGATTACGCCAAAGAAACTGCTCCACTTCTGTAGTTTACCGCAGTTAGCTGGAGCAAACTAGGATACGTAGCGACTAGAAGAAACAAGTGTCATTGCTCTTTTCAAGGGGGGTCGTTGCACAGATGGAGATAATTATAGCCCTATATCCCTGACGTCAGCCTATTGTAGAGATGAGAAACATGCTTTCGCGCATTATACAGATTTTTGAAAGGGAAAATAGCATCTAATAAAATCAACTTGGATTCCGCTGACAGAGGTCTTGCGAAAATCAGCTCGCTTTGTTCGCCCATGAAATTCAGATCACCTTAGACAACAACGATCAGGTTGATGTATTCCTTGACTTCCGGAAGGCGTTCGACACAGTGATCAAAATACTCGAACCGGACCTGATTTGTAATTGGATTCAGGACTTGCTTCAAGAAAGATCTTAACACGTCGCACTTAACGGACCAAAATCGACAGACGTGAAAGTAATGCCTGAAGTACCTCAAGTGACCGTTATATGGTCGTTAGTGTTTAGACATACATGAAGATTAACGATTCGTGGGCAACAGTGAGTTGATAATAGGGGTTGCAATAGACTATCGCGTGTCGTATTGGTTGATACACGGCCCACAGCGCAGCATATCATTCGTGAATTCAATGCTGAACAACAACTAATGATCAGTCAGACCATTCGGAAATACCTGGAAATGTGATAAAGAAGGGAATACCCACGTGCGTATCTCGTCGCACTGCGCCTCACAGGACACACAGATCAGCATGGGCACACGTACTGCGTTTGGATAGTTTCAGCACTCCTAATGTATATGAGGGACTGATGCTGAGAACAGGTGCGACACCATTCAGCAAGGTGTACCTCAGGTGATATGACCAAAAGCCTATTAAGCACAACTGTGGCGTCCTGAGTCCACTCCCCACCAACGTATGAGAGCTATGGATGGCGTTGAGCGGTCACGGATTAGAATGGCTCCCCAACCCGCTGCGTTATTCGGCGGAGTCCATATCATGCCGCGCTGCCGCCGTCATAAGGGCGAATCAGCGCTATGTAAGCGTCTCTAACTCGGTGACTCACGAGCGTACATAATTACATAAAGCAAGGGCCTCCGCCTCCACATACACAAGTAGATAAAATCACAGCGTAAAAAGCAAGACGCAGGATCTGGTACCTAGGACAGAAAGTTTGGAATTTCAAACCCCCCTCCCCCCTCTACGAAGCGAGGTGGCGCAGTGGTTAACACACTGGACTCGCATTCGGGAGGACGACGGTTCAAACCCGCGTCAGGCCATCTTGATTTAGGTTTTCCGCAATTTCCTTTAATCAAATGGTTCAAATGGCTCTGAGCACTATGGGACTCAACTGCTGAGGTCATTAGTCCCCTAGAACTTAGAACTAGTTAAACCTAACTAACCTAAGGACATCACAAACATCCATGCCCGAGGCAGGATTCGAACCTGCGACCGTAGCGGTCTTGCGGTTCCAGACTGCAGCGCCTTTAACCGCACGGCCACTTCGGCCGGCTTTCCTTTAATCGCTTCAGGCAAATGGCGGGATGGTTCCTTTGAAAGGGCACGGCCGACTTCCTTCCCCATCCTTCCCTAATCCGATGGGATCGATGACCTCACTGTTTGGTCCCCTCTTCCAAATCAACTAAGCAACCAATCAAACCACTATCTTTGCCGAAACAATGCACTGCCGTATAGGGGTCTTACGTACGTTATATTTGACAACGAATGTGATAGTTCGGAATGCTGTGCGGATGGAAGTAAGTGAACCTTACTCGAAAGACTCCGTATTTCACTATTGTTAGAACGTAATGTGGCCAAAGGACGTGATGTTAGAGTCGCTCCTCCACGAGCCTTCAAAACTGCAATAACACATCAAGGCATGCGAGGTACTGAAATCACTGTTGATGGATATTCATCGATGCATCTTGCAGAGCTACCCACCAATATTCTAGTGTAGCTGGTGCAGGATCAATTGATCGTACGCGGATATTGACGGCACCGCGTAAAAGCTCGACTGGTTTGAGATAGGCTGTTAAGTGGTAGTCGCGAATTCTACGTCTACATGGATACTCTGAAAATCACATTTGAGTGTTTGGCAGAGGGGTCATCGAACCAACTTCACAATAAGTCTCTATTATTCCAATCTCGTACAGCGCGCCGAGAAAAACACAGCAGTATCCATTAATCCTTCCGCTCGAAATCAAAGAGCAGTGGTATCTCAGTTGTCGTGTTGAAACACGGCATTTCCATCAGAGTACTCTAGTGACCAAAATGGATGGAAATGGTCTGCAAGAATGCCCACATAACGTGCACCTGTCATTAGATCCTGGAGGCGTACAATGACGGATAACTGGGCCCGCGAGAACACAGCTTATGTCATAACTGAGCCACGCAACGCGGGGGCATGCACCACACTCTCAGGCGCCCATCAGCTCTGTACATTTGAAACCGGGACACATCTGGCCACCCTAAACGCTGCCACTGTTACTGGGTCCAGTGAAGATGTTAGCTACCCCGTACAAGCACTGAACCCTGCAGAGGTGACAGCAAAGCGATGCGAGCCAATCATAGACTCCTGAAGCCGTTACAATGCATTTTTACCCGCTCAGTCTACGTAGAAATGGGTTCCTGATGACCCACATTCTTCGACAGTTAAGAATTAAAAAAAAAATGGTTCAAATGGCTCTGAGCACTATGGGACTCAACTGCTGTGGTCATAAGTCCCCTAGAACTTAGAACTACTTAAACCTAACTAACCTAAGGACATCACACACATCCATGCCCGAGGCACGATTCGAACCTGCGACCGTAGCGGTCGTGCGGTTCCAGACTGTAGCGCCTTTAACCGCTCGGCCACTCCGGCCGGCTAAGAATAAAAGAATCGATCTTACAGAGTAGTTAGCGGGCTCGTTTTTCGTCTCGGATGACCTAGCTCTGCTGCTGTTCTTAAGAACTGACGCAATGAACTGTCATTAGAATGACCACAGGAACTTAATAATTTGAAGGCTTTCTATAAAAGTTCAAAGTACGGCGCACGAAAGTGATGAAGCTACTTCAATACTACGTTATCATTAACGGCTGACCTTGCAAACAAAGAATGCCACGATATCATATAAGTTCTTAATTACTGATTACTCTTAAGTGCTCTGTTACCTGTAGAAGATTTTATAATGCTTATCCTACTAATATTTTTTTGATCTGATGGTATCTCGATGCAAAAACTCTTGTAAATATTTATACATTTCTGGTAGTGTCACAGTATCCTGGCATAAAGTCAGTATTTTAGATACACATACAGGTGTTCATAAGTCAAGAAGAAATCACAGAAAACAGTGAGACCTCAAAGTCCCGTGTAGAGTATTGAAGACTCGTACCCAAAGGATGGGTGGCATGAATAAAAATGCGAAATCACGCTCATAAATAAGAAAAGAATTTATTTCAAACTTTAGAAATAATTGTGGGAACTTGGTGCAGCACAAGGAATGTCGGCGTTTGATGTAAGTATGCCCAGAAGCAGCAAAAAACATTAAGCGATGTGTGATGCTGTTATATACACTCCTGGAAATTGAAATAAGAACACCGTGAATTCATTGTCCCAGGAAGGGGAGACTTTATTGACACATTCCTGGGGTCAGATACATCACATGATCACACTGACAGAACCACAGGCACATAGACACAGGCAACAGAGCATGCACAATGTCGGCACTAGTACAGTGTATATCCACCTTTCGCAGCAATGCAGGCTGCTATTCTCCCATGGAGACGATCGTAGAGATGCTGGATGTAGTCCTGTGGAACGGCTTGCCATGCCATTTCCACCTGGCGCCTCAGTTGGACCAGCGTTCGTGCTGGACGTGCAGACCGCGTGAGACGACGCTTCATCCAGTCCCAAACATGCTCAATGGGGGACAGATCCGGAGAACTTGCTGGCCAGGGTAGTTGACTTACACCTTCTAGAGCACGTTGGGTGGCATGGGATACATGCGGACGTGCATTGTCCTGTTGGAACAGCAAGTTCCCTTGCCGGTCTAGGAATGGTAGAACGATGGGTTCGATGACGGTTTGGATGTACCGTGCACTATTCAGTGTCCCCTCGACGATCACCAGTGGTGTACGGCCAGTGTAGGAGATCGCTCCCCATCCATTATGCCGGGTGTTGGCCCTGTGTGCCTCGGTCGTATGCAGTCCTGATTGTGGCGCTCACCTGCACGGCGCCAAACATTCATACGACCATCATTGGCACCAAGGCAGAAGCGACTCTCATCGCTGAAGACGACACGTCTCCATTCGTCCCTCCATTCACGCCTGTCGCGACACCACTGGAGGCGGGCTGCACGATGTTGGGGCGTGAGCGGAAGACGGCCTAACGGTGTGCGGGACCGTAGCCCAGCTTCATGGAGACGATTGCGAATGGTCCTCGCCGATACCCCAGGAGCAACAGTGTCCCTAATTTGCTGGGAAGTGGCGGTGCGGTCCCCTACGGCACTGCGTAGGATCCTACGGTCTTGGCGTGCATCCGTGCGTCGCTGCGGTCCGGTCCCAGGTCGACGGGCACGTGCACCTTCCGCCGACCACTGGCGACAACATCGATGTACTGTGGAGACCTCACGCCCCACGTGTTGAGCAATTCGGCGGTACGTCCACCCGGCCTCCCGCATGCCCACTATACGCCCTCGCTCAAAGTCCGTCAACTGCACATACGGTACACGTCCACGCTGTCGCGGCATGCTACCAGTGTTAAAGACTGCGATGGAGCTCCGTATGCCACGGCAAACTGGCTGACACTGACGGCGGCGGTGCACAAATGCTGCGCAGCTAGCGCCATTCGACGGCCAACACCGCGGTTCCTGGTGTGTCCGCTGTGCCGTGCGTGCGATCATTGCTTGTACAGCCCTCTCGCAGTGTCCGGAGCAAGTATGGTGGGTCTGACACACCGGTGTCAATGTGTTCTTTTTTCCATTTCCAGGAGTGTATTAGCTTCATAGGAGACGAATGTTTGTCGTCTTACGAAGATGCCCTCAGCACGGTTGAGGCCTCTGACCAGCAATACGAGTTTGTCTCCAGGTGCATCCACATGCTCCAAATACAGCTACAGCTACAAATACAAAACGTTTCTAAACTTTTGAGGCTAAATGACCCAGCTGAAAGATGATCCAAATCGGAGTTCTTTGATATGAAAACTAACAACTGAAAATGAATATTTAACTTCTGGCGAATGTTTGAGCGGAGCGAAAACAAGATTCCCTGGAAACTACACAGTGGAGTTATGTCCGAATTTTCATAGCCGTAGAAAGAGTGAAAAATGGACAAATAAGGTATCAAATTGACCAGAGTAAGCTCTAGTTTTGCAAAAAAGATTTGATTACTGGACAGTAATCAGTGCAATTAACAAACACTTATTTAGTGATTTGAGGGAAAATTTTTGTACGACTTTTCATAGCATAACGAAGAGTGGGAAAAAGGGGAAATGGCGTATCACACTGACAAGCGTGAGGTCTAGTTTTGCAAAAATAGATTTAATTGCTTGAACATAATCAGGATAATTAAGAAAATTTTAATTTTGCGTAAAAAGTGGCATAGTTAGGATATTTAACTGTCAAAATTTGATTTTTAAAATAGCTTCCTTCGAATCAGGTACAAAATTTAGAACATTTCAAGAACAGCAGACACCAGGAAGGCAAGTTAGGTACCAAAAATTCTATCTTTTCATTCTTATATTTCTGCAAAAAATGAAAATAATTTATTTTGGAAAAAAACGATCAATATCTTGTGAAATGATTCGTCTAAAATTAAGAAATAAAATAGTTCAGAGAACCATTTGACGCGCCTATGAATGATGCTCGAAATCATGTAGATAAAATGATGTGCCGCTTGAGAATTTGTGCACCTTCAGCCATAGATGCTAGAAATATGTCAAGGGCACACAACAGCAATGTACATAATCTACCAGACAAATGTCCTCGAGTACTCTTTCAAATTCTAAGATTCTAATTTAAACAATGAACTTCATATTGTCAATCAGCAGCTCATTTGCTGTACTTGATTTCGAGCATCATTCAATTACGCCTTAAATTTTGTCTAATCTACTTTATTTATTGCTTTTAGACAAATCGTTTCACAAAACATATGACTGGTTATTTAAAAACAATTTTTAAACTTATACTTCATAGCAACTACTTAACCTCATAGCTACTGTTCAAAGTGATGCCTGCCTGCCTTAGTACATGCATTACAATAACAACAGATAATGCATCGACAAGAAAGAACTCTCAGTTCCAAAGCGTTTGGCCCCATTACTTGCTCACAATGTTTGTGTGAATTCTTAAGGGACCAAACTACTGAGGTCATCGGTTCCCACACTTACACACTAATTAAACTAACTTAAACTATCTTATGCTAAGAACAACACACACACGCATGCCCGAGGAAGGACTCGAACCTCCGGTAGGAGTGGACACATTGTTTATGATCCGCGTGTAACTACTGCTTCACTAATACCTTCCGCACTGCATTGTTATCTACATCATACTCCGCAACGACCTAATGGGATGTGGTAAAGTATATTTCTGGTACCACTAACGGATGCCCAGAACCCTGTTCCACTCACGAAAGCGCAGGGAAGAATGATTGTAAAAATCTGTACTGCTCCTAATTTGTCGAATTTTCATAATTACGCGAGATGTATGTAAGAGGAATTAACATGTTGTTCGACTCTCCCTGGAAAGTACTCTCTAGAAATTTCTATAGCAAACCTCTTCGTGATGCACGACGCCTCTCTTGTACCGTCTGCCAGTGGAGTTTGCTGAGCTTCATGGTAAAGTTCTCGCGCCGATTAAACAACATCATGAGGCGCTGCTCTTCGCTGGATCCTATCTCTTCTATCAGTTCTACCTGGTAAGGATCCCATATCGATGAACAATACTCAAGAATCGGTCGAACAAGCGCCTTACAAGGCACTTCCTTCGTAAAGAGTTACATTTTCTTAACATTCTTCCTATGAGTCTCAGTCTGACATCTGATTTTCCTGCTGTTTGTTTTATGTGGCCATTCCACTTCAGGTCGCTCTGGATAGTTACTCATATATATTTTACGACAGATGCTGTTCCCAGTAGTTTATCATCGATAGTGTGGTTTTGCGGTAGTAGTTTTATTTTCCTATGTATACACGATATGGTACATTTATTTACGTTCAGGATCAACTGCCAGAGCCTGCAACATACATAAGTCCTCTGCAAAACATTCTGCAAATCGATACTGTCTTCTGGGATGGCTACTTTTTTAGTGACAACTGCATCATCTGCGAACAGTCTTAAAGAGCATCCGACGCTTTATACTAGATCATTTATATAAATAGTAAACGTTAACGCTCATATCACACTTCCTTGGGGTACCCCGGAAATTACTTTTACGCGTACATAATCCATTTTGTTCCGTTAAGAACGACGTGTTGTGTTTTGTCTGCAAGGAAGTCTCGGACCCAATCAAAGTGTGCATTTCGTGGGAATACAGACCTCTGCTTATAACTGAATCCTGTCTCGCATGTTCTAACACCATCTCCTCAAATTATACTGCTTTGCCGTGAATGCTGACCAGTTCTCTGCTGCTTGAACGATCCAGGTTGTCACAAGTTTCTGTCCAAGGCAATAAATTTCTTCCAGCTAGGACGATGACTGTTGCAAAAATTTCTCTACATCTTTGTTGGACTTTTGAGGTGTTACCGCACATCCTTTTACAGCACGCATTACCTTCATTCCTGTTCGCCTAACGTGTAATGCTCCGAACATCTTCAACAATCAATCAAAAATTGTAAACGGTGTAAAACTCCAACATGGACACGCCACAGAAGACAGATTATTGTTTGCTTTTTTCTCACGTAAGGCCTTCAAAGTCGCGTAGTGGTAGTAAATTATTCACACAAACCTTCCTCGTGAATCAATCTATCTATCAGTGAAAACGGTATCAAAATCCCTACATTAGTTCCTGAGATTAGCCTCTACATACAGAAAGAAAATCGCAAAGAAAATCGCGAAGAAAATCGCTGCAGTTGACATTAAGGTATAACATTTATAGATAGGTATGTGTAGATTCTCGTCAAGCTTCGCTACTCTATGGAGCTAACCAGCTCGTATCTCCCATCATTACCTCATGATTTCACACCCAGCGCCAATTAAATATGGCACATATACAGGATCCGGCAAAAGGACCTCCCATATTTGGAGAGGACTCTGTGGGAGGTGTGGTGGGGATACTGATGTGGAGGGATATCACTCGATAACGGTATACCTGCTATGTTCAACAGGCGCAATGGTTTGGCTAGGCGAGCATCGTGCTTTTGTTGTGGAGGAGTATATTTGTACACGGCGAGCATTTCGCATTTGGTTCGAACTTGACCGACATGATTCTGTTCCTGATAGAAAAACTATTCGATTTTGCGTGTCAGACATTAGAGCATCAGGTTTTGCATTGAAAAGAAAATCTACTGGTCGACTTCGGACAGTAACAACGCTGGGAAACGTGGTGCCTGTGAGAGCGTCCGTCCAGCAATATCCCGAGTGTTCAGCGCGTAAACGTGCGGCTGCCCTGTGATTGTCTGATAGGAGTGTAAGGAAAATCCTGCACAGAGGTCTTCACATGCACCCATACTAAACAAATGATGGTTATCCAAGAATTAAGTGAGAGAGATTTTGAAACTCGTAGAGCTGTGTGTAAGGAAATTCTTCAGAGCATTCCCCCTTGAGCTGTTATGATTTCTTCTGATGACGCCCACTTCCACTCGTCAGGACCTGTAAACGAACAAAATTTCCGCTACTGGGCAGCAGAAAACCCTGCGACCATTTCTAGTCCGTAGTGCGATAATTTGAAGCGTCGTTGCTGAATTTTGTGCTTGGGGCCGTATTTTTTCGCAGAATATGGCGTAAAGATAACGGTTAATTCAAATCACTACTATCTCAGGATAGAGACCTTCCTCCGACCGAAGTTAAACACGTTTGTTGGGTGAGAAGTTTGATTCGAACAAGACGGAACCACAGTTCACACATCTCAGTATACTCCAGAAATTTTGAGAGAGTTGTTTACTAGACGTCTTCTCTCTCCGCAAGGACACACCACCTGGCCCAAAAGTCACCCGATTCATCAACTTTTAATACTTTTCCTTTGCGAAAACTTAATGACTCAAGTGTTTAAACATCGGCCCACAACCCTGCAAGCACTTAAGAAGGCAATCAATCACCCAGGAAGAGGCTGCCATTCCACCGAAAATTGCACGAAGAACTATGGACAATTTCCAGGAAAGGCTTTGTCACTGTGTCAACACTCACTTTATAGTAGTGAAGTCACAAATTTGGCTTATAGTATCTGTTTTTACTATGCTGTTTATAAACGTTTCCAAATTATAGTATTCTGATGTTTCATTTAGCCTACCGAATGCATAGACAGTGCATAGTGTTGTAGTTTAGTAATTTCATGTTCCATGAATAATTTGCACGCTAAATGGTAATGATGTGGAACAAGGCATTATAAAATTTATTTTACCTTTCCGGCTACAGTTTCCTTATATCAAAATATTTAATTTCATCGTCTACTATCTCCCAAATTTTTAAAAAGTCGTTCTATATCACCCTGTATAAACAAACCTTACTTGTGAGTCGTCAATCTATTAGTAAAAACCGTATCAGGATCCCTACAGTACTCCCTCAGCTTAGCCTTCACATACAGATACAAAACGCGGCGGAGAACTTTAAATAATATGTATGTATAAATGATCGATTCATAAACATATACCTTACCCGCATCCCTCATTCGAGACTTGGTACCACCCGAAATATTAATTTCCGACTGTTTGTTCCTTATCTCAAAGCTTGGGATCCTGTATCCTTCTATGAAGATGTGAGATACACTGTTTACTCCACAAGCTACTTACAGTGCTTCGAGGACAGTTGCTGTTTAGTGCACTGTTGAAGCTAATGTAAAACCTAAACGACAGTAGCACAAACACGAAGAGTTCATGCGGTACTATTCATTGACGTAACGGTGGAAATTACCTGTTTGACTCACCGGACATATTGCGGTGGATGGTGAACTTGTTGACAAATAAAATTAAACAATAAAGGTATATTAAGCTAAATGAAAGATGTAACATGTAGTAGTGGAACACTTATAATTAGTCAGAAAAGACAGTGTACGGGAATCCATAAACTTGAAAAGTTACATTTTTGGAGTTACTGTCGCTTAGCGGCGAACGGTTGATTTACGATGCTTGTCAGTAACGGAGTAAAATTAAGCAAGAAAAGGCTGTCAGAGATCCATATGAAGTGAGGATGACTTGCAGAAGTAGAAAATGCTGAGATACGAGCTGCTGGCACAGTTCGGCAATTACTGAAGGCGTGTGGGGTACCCAATTACTTGCTAAAACAGACAGCAGCATCAGAATAACACAATACGTAAAACTATTTCACAGTTGATAATGCGGAAAATAGAAAGTCGTCATGACTGAGTCGTCAACATAATCCTTGTCTCATTATAAAAGAAACTCTAATAAAACAGTAAACACTGGACGGAGGGATGAGAACAACAACAGCTACTGAAGAATATAAATAACTAGCGGCAAAGATGTCAAATGATGGGAAACAAGATAATGAAATCAGATTAAGAATAAATTCAGGTTCTGTATTAAATGGGCATCCGTTACTAACACATGGAAATCGAGAGTTAACTGAAACGTTTCAAACAGTAGTTGGGAGAATTGTTACAAATGGATCCGATGTCTGAACTACAAAATGGCAACTAAAATAAAAATTACAATCTCCAAGACGAATTTCCGGAGACATTCATCAAGAATATCATGGGCAAACAAAAAATAAAACAAGTTCCGAAATAGTTAGAAATAGACTACATGTTCAAAATTCAGTTATTGATTTTATTGAATAGAGACAACTAGAACTTTAAGGATACTGACCAGTGAAAATAAAGAGACATTCCTCAATGAAAATGGAGATATCTAGAAGGATTGAGGAAAAGAAAGAAAGAAAGTAGCATTCGTAGCTACTGGTAAAACGTGTAAACGTTGTATCGCCAGAAATATGTTATAAATTACATGCTAGTATTTCATAATCTGGGAAGGGACAGGGGCTGCCCAGTACATGAATAATCCTCTACAATGATGACTGAAAATTTTTAACACTGCTGATAGTAACAAATTCTCTAACAAAAAGTAACTGCCTGTACTGAGAAAAAAATGTAACACCGCTGTGTAATAAACCTAGCCAGCAGGTTGGATGAGATTATCTTCTGCGGCTGTTTATATATGTTAACGTATATTGTTAACACTAATATCAGTTAGTAACTAATTAATGGTACGAACATTCTGATCAAACTTTTGATACTGAAAGGTGGTGGTTTATGACGAATAGAAACAGGTATTATTTGCTTTTGGTTATAAGGTAAATAATTAGACTGAGTTTAGGCTAAGAAAAATATCTTTGCTGTGCTAGGAAGGTTCTGGAATGCTTACTAATTTATGTAACGCTTACGCCTTTTGTAAGGACAATTAGAAGTCCAACTGAAGAATGAGAGCAGTAGATTCCGTTCAGAAGTCAACAAAACAGTACCATTCTAAATGTCGAGTTCTAAAGTCTGACGATGTATTATTGTTTAAATACTCTGAACAGTAATTGGATTGAAAGTTATTTAAATGCTGTCGCGCTACTTTTTTTGAAGACATCAAGGCAATATTCGACAAGAAGCTAGCGCTAGGTATGCTTTTAAAAGCGGTTATCGTGGAAATCATTGCAAGACAGCCAATAACGTGAGTTCGAAACTTCCTTCTTGTAAATTAGTCAGCCAGGTGAATCTCTCTGATTTCCACTGGACTGTTGTTGAAACAATATATTTTTTTAAAAAAATCTCATGTTAAACTGATATGATTTTATTTAAAGAGATTGTTATTCGCTCCAA
This sequence comes from Schistocerca americana, assembly GCF_021461395.2. NCBI lineage: Eukaryota > Metazoa > Arthropoda > Insecta > Orthoptera > Acrididae > Schistocerca > Schistocerca americana. The sequence goes on along the minus strand of NC_060130.1, from coordinate 425,726,592 downwards.
CTCAGGTATCCTAATACGAAACTGGGTGCATTTGATTGTGTTGTATTGTTGGTCGCAGGTGACCTGAAGTAAATTTTTTCTCATGACCACGCACTTATTAAAATAATTTTTCGGTACGGTACTTGCGAGAACGTACTCATATTCAACGAAATGAGAGGCTATTTGCCTCGTGCCATACGCGTCCCCTTCTTTTTATTTGTAAAAGATCTTCGGTGGCCTGTTCTACATCTTTGTTTTATGTATATGATAAGTATAGATATGTTACTTCATTACAGTTATTTGTGATTCTCTTGTTAAGTGAGAAATAACTTTTTCTGCCCAAATTTCGTGAGGTTAAATGACTATTTGGTTGTACTTAAGATATGTAATTTTATTAATCTACACTCCTGGAAATTGAAATAAGAACACCGTGAATTCATTGTCCCAGGAAGGGGAAACTTTATTGACACATTCCTGGGGTCAGATACATCACATGATCACACTGACAGAACCACAGGCACATAGACACAGGCAACAGAGCATGCGCAATGTCGGCACCAGTACAGTGTATATCCACCTTTCGCAGCAATGCAGGCTGCTATTCTCCCATGGAGACGATCGTAGAGATGCTGGATGAAGTCCTGTGGAACGGCTTGCCATGCCATTTCCACCTGGCGCCTCAGTAGGACCAGCGTTCGTGCTGGACGTGCAGACCGCGTGAGACGACGCTTCATCCAGTCCCAAACATGCTCAATGGGGGACAGATCCGGAGATCTTGCTGGCCAGGGTAGTTGACTTACACCTTCTAGAGCACGTTGGGTAGCACGGGATACATGCGGACGTGCATTGTCCTGTTGGAACAGCAAGTTCCCTTGCCGGTCTAGGAATGGTAGAACGATGGGTTCAATGACGGTCTGGATGTACCGTGCACTATTCAGTGTCCCCTCGACGATCACCAGTGGTGTACGGCCAGTGTAGGAGATCGCTCCCCACACCATGATGCCGGGTGTTGGCCCTGTGTGCCTCGGTCGTATGCAGTCCTGATTGTGGCGCTCACCTGCACGGCGCCAAACACGCATACGACCATCACTGGCACCAAGGCAGAAGCGACTCTCATCGCTGAAGACGACACGTCTCCATTCGTCCCTCCATTCACGCCTGTCGCGACACCACTGGAGGCGGGCTGCACGATGTTGGGGCGTGAGCGGAAGACGGCCTAACGGTGTGCGGGACCGTAGCCCAGCTTCATGGAGACGGTTGCGAATGGTCCTCGCCGATACCCCAGGAGCAACAGTGTCCCTAATTTGCTGGGAAGTGGCGGTGCGGTCCCCTACGGCACTGCGTAGGATCCTACGGTCTTGGCGTGCATCCGTGCGTCGCTGCGGTCCGGTCCCAGGTCGACGGGCACGTGCACCTTCCGCCGACCACTGGCGACAACATCGATGTACTGTGGAGACCTCACGCCCCACGTGTTGAGCAATTCGGCGGTACGTCCACCCGGCCTCCCGCATGCCCACTATACGCCCTCGCTCAAAGTCCGTCAACTGCACATACGGTCCACGTCCACGCTGTCGCGGCATGCTACCAGTGTTAAAGACTGCGATGGAGCTCCGTATTCCACGGCAAACTGGCTGACACTGACGGCGGCGGTGCACAAATGCTGCGCAGCTAGCGCCATTCGACGGCCAACACCGCGGTTCCTGGTGTGTCCGCTGTGCCGTGCGTGTGATCATTGCTTGTACAGCCCTCTCGCAGTGTCGGGAGCAAGTATGGTGAGTCTGACACACCGGTGTCAATGTGTTCTTTTTTCCATTTCCAGGAGTGTATATGAGTCGTCCTGGAGTTATACTTAGTTTGCGTACACCGAGATGTACGATTTTTTTCGTTTTCCAACACATTTCGACTGAACACCTCACTTTCACTGCTTAATGTGTGTTGATTTTGTGTGTTTACTGTATGTAGTGTTGCCAACTGTCGCAGAGTATTTTTCATTCATTCATCTTATGTTTCTATTGTTGCGGCTGTTTGTAGTTTGATTGTTTATTTTGTTGTGTGTGTGTGTAGCTTATAAACTGGCTAACAAAAAGTTAACCACACACTAGACATGGTCGGATGCCAATGCAACGTCGTACACGTGCACAACGTTAGCGGGTATGTAACTGGTTGGAGTTGTAAAGCCTTGTGACAGGCAGAACGGCACCAGTGTGCATTGATATTTAGTGTTATTACCGGTCCTAGTAAAGTATATAAGGGGCATGAAAAGGGATAGAAATGCATGGTAAGTACGAGTGCAGATAACGCTTTTAAATCATGGTTACTTCTGGTGTCAAGTTACAATTTTGGGGTCAGGTCACACACTTGTGTTTTGGACTTGGTGGTCATAAGTGACCATAAAAAAGAATTGCTTTGTGACTAAAACCAATGTATATATAGAAGAAAAAAAATGGCCATGTAAAAACATCAGCACGAAAATTGTAACAAAAAATTAGCTTTGCAAATTATTGTATATAAGAAATAGATAGCTTTGTCAACAAAATGCTGTGTTTAAATAAAAGAAAAAATGTTAGTACACAACAAAAAAATTATTGTAAAAATTTCATGCAGAAAAGTCGTTAATAAGAAACCATTTGTTAATTTGCTGTATCATTGTTATTATTTCCAAACTCTTGCACTATAGAATTATAGTTAATAATAATTAGTTTATAACAAATCTTAACCTCTCCCCATGATGCACAGGCCCCGAACGGAGAGGGTTACACAACTGAACTAGTTACAAAGCACGATAATGAGGAAATGGACCTCGAATCTTATTGGTTCAGGAGGAGCGGAAGGGGATGCCCGCCATTTTATTGTCAATCTTCCCTTCATTCATTTTGAATCCTGTCTCCTATCTTTAGAAATCCTGTCTACCTGCAGGGAGGGGGGTGGGAAGAAGGTGGTTACGTATGCAAAAGAATTTGTCTTACAATGCAGTAATTTTCCCAGTTTTGATTCGGAAAATATTTTGTTTTGTGAAGTAAGAAGTTGGTACGATTCTTGTGTAATGAAGACAGATTGTGTAAATGACCATAATGTCGGTTTTATTGAGAAATATAATGTGTATTGAGAAGAATTATGGAAAGTAGCGTGGTGACAAGGAGTTTAGTGGAAACTATTGATACAAACACAAGTAAACAGTTCGGCGATATTATGTGAAGTATCATTTCGGGAGTAACCAAAGTTTCCTTAGATAAAGTGGGTTGTATGGAATATCGAAAGTAAATAATAATAATAATAATAATAATAATAATAATAATAATGACAGAAAAATAGTACGCTCTTAAAATAAATGTCCGCAGCTCGTGGTCGTGCGGTAGCGTTCTCGCTTCCCACGCCCGGGTTCCCGGGTTCGATTCCAGGCGGGGTCAGGGATTTTCTCTGCCTCGTGATGACTGGGTGTTGTGTGATGTCCTTAGGTTAGTTAGGTTTAAGTAGTTCTAAGTTCTAGGGGACTGATGACCATAGATGTTAAGTCCCATAGTGCTCAGAACCATTTGAACCAGCCATCAAAATAAATGATTTAGAATTTGGGGTTGCATTTGGTTGTGAATTGATATTGAAAATGTTTCTACTGTTTCGAAACAAGTGTGAGTTTAGCAAGATGGGAAGAATATTTTGAGAAACGTTTATATACAAGGTGGTCAGAGACAGTATGTAAAGCTTGTAAGGATGTTGCAGGGTACTGTATGCTGAGAAATACTTGTTAAGAAAAATGTTCGATACGTTGCTTTTTTTCCGAGTTAATTAGCATTGAAGTTAGCCAGTCTGGCCATTGCGTGAGCAAATTCGATCGGCCCGCCAGAGACTGCCGCCAAACGTGTGCTTCGTTTCGTTTCCCCAAACCGAGCAAGAGAGAGATACAAAAATTCGTCATGGGACAGTAGCTAGGATTGAAACAGAGCCAAAGGCTGAGCAGACTCGTGCACTACCGTCTTCGCTTTGAAAAAAACTGACACCAATTTATCTAGCGGGCCGTTCGAATTTACACGCACAAAGGCTAATTGACTCTGAAATGTTGAATTTTTTTCTTAAAAATTATTTCTCAGCATAACCTACCCTGCAATACCTTTACAAGCTGTTCAGACTGTTTCTGAGTACCCTGCATAACGTTACTGGATTTTCATTTGTGATATACACGCTAAGACGAAAAAAGTAAAGCCGCGCGGGATTAGCCCAACGGTCTAGGGCGGTGCAGTCATGGATTGTGCGGCTGGTCCCGGCGGAGGTTCGAGTCCTCCCTCGGGCATGTGTGTGTTTGTGTGTGTGTCCTTAGGATACTTTAGGTTAAGTAATGTGTAAGCTTAAGGACTGATGGCCTTTGAAGTTAAGTCCCATAAGATTTCACACACATTTGAACATTTTTCGAAAAAAGGAAACAAAGACGCACTACGAAGGAATTATCCGAATGGGACACAAAAAGGTAGATGTGATACAGCTACACATATACAGACAAACAAATGATTACAATTTCAGAAAAATTGAATGATTTATTCAAGAGAAAAAGGTTCAAAAATGAGCAGGTCAATAATGCGTTGGTCCACCTCTGGCCCTTATGCAAACAGTTATTTGGCTCGGTGTTGGTTGGAGAGTTGTTGGATGCCCTCCTGAGGGATATAGCGCCAAAATCTGGCCAACTGGCTCGTTAGATCGTCAAAATGGTTGGAGGGCCCTCCCTATAATGCACCAAGCGTTATCAGTTGGGAAGAGTTGCGGCAACCTCGATGGCCATGGTAGGGTTTGGCGAGCACGAAAACAGGCAGTAGAAACGCTCGCCATGTGCGGTCGGACATTAACGCACTGAAATGTACGCCCAGGATGGCTTGCCACGAAGGGCTACAAAACTGGGCGTAGAATATCATCGACGTTCCGTTGTGCTGTAAGGTGTTACGGATGACGACCAAAGGGGTCCTGCTATGAAAAGAAATGGCACCCTACACCATTACTCAGGGTTGTCCGGGGCATCTCCAGACACGTCCCATTCGGATGGTTTCTTCGTGATGCATCCTTTTTTTGTTTTGTCTTAGAGTGTATTTTGTATTTCAGCTGAAGTTCTTTAGTAAAGATGAAATTTTTTTGGAATGCTATGTTCCGTCCACCAAGTACGTTAAAATATTTCTAGTGTAAACAAATTTACATTTATTGTTTCGTAAAGGATGAGTAACTGAATGAAACTAGACGTGTATTCTTTAGCAACTCAGCTGCTAAACTTCTTTTCTTTCTTTCGTAGAATAAAAGAAATTCCCTAGCACCGTAGACAGATAATGATATTATTAATTATGGTTCGACAGTTTTTCAAAAAGATCGCTTTCCGTAATAACATAAATTTTAGTTGAAGGACGCATGTAGAATGAGCGGGGGAGTCTCTCAATTTGAGTGAATTGATTGAACCTATGCCCATGCTGATCGGCTATATCTGTTCCATTCAATAGCAATAGAGGGTCACTCCACGCTTTGTAGTGTCAGAGACACATGTGCAGGCAGGAAGGTTATGGAGTAGTCGTTACACCACGGCAACAGCAAGACATCTTTTTCATTTTTCCATCTAGTTTGTGAATTACAGCAGTTATTTAATATACGAAGAATGGTGTGTTACAGGGAGAATCAGAAGTGATTTTGGCTCGTGGACAGGCGAACTGACAGTGTCGGAACTTTATTCGTTACTAACTTATGAAACTTTCTATTTTCAGTTATGAACGTTAATTCCCTGTGGCGTGTCACAGAGACCGTGTGATTGAGAAAAATGCTCCCTTCCCTGCTTAGGTAAGTTCTACATCGCATGCAGGCGAGCAGTCCAAATTATGGATCATCGTGTGAACTTAAACTTTTTGGCCATAAAAACCCTATTTCGTGTACGTTATCAGAAATTTGGGTTACCAATGTAGATTCTGACATCTCGTACGAACCCATTTTGTGAATAAACTTACTTAGGTTTTTAATACAAGGGAACAATTTATTTGGAACTGCTTTCAGTTTGAACACAACATTACACAAACTTGTTGGCGGTGTATTGTTTGGCTACTTATTGAACGTCATAACGCATGTACAGTGAACTAAATAATTAACTATGGTTATTTGGAAAAGGAACATTTCCTAGTACCTCGTAGAATCGCTATGTTTTTTATAATAGCGACACAGGAATCCGTGATGTACACATAGATTTTTGCTGGTATTTCCTGTCTGAATCAAGCAGTTGGCCGTCTCGGTGTGGGAAGCGCATAAGCAGAGGTAGGTGAAAGCTAATAAAATAACCTCTCAGCCCGGCCCAGGGCACAATTATACACCGCCGTTTTACACAGAAAACATTACATAGTTCCAGTACAATAATAAAAAAAAAATCCATGTCATAATTCGGCAGCTTAAACGTTAAAAATTACATGCGAACGTCAGAAAATTTCGGCTATAAGTTAGCAAAAAAGGACTTCGATGTATTTACTAGTTCTCGATATATTTTAGGTGGTCGGTAATCCTGTAGAGCATCATTGTTGGACGGAGCCTAAGAGTTCCATGACACCAGCTTTTTCTTCCGTTAACAGTCCAATTTTGCCACAAAGGCATCGGGCATGGTTGTCTGATGGTAGAGTACGTGTTTAAGAACAATAATATCGCCGGATCAAACCCTGGTTGGATCACGGAATATTTCAGTCTACTTGTAACGTAGCCTTCACTTCTGTATAATGTGAAGTTTCGTCAGGAACGACTAGGTTCGGACTCTACGTTAAGCAGTAGATCCCGTTTCCCCGATACGATTACTGACGTACGTTAGGGAAACACAAGTCGCCGAAGTGGTTTCAATTGAAATACTTGCACCTGGACGCTGAGTCAGAAGGAATTTTTTTATTCTGAAAAGTCACGGAAATAATTCATGAACTTTTTGGCACAAAAATTTCACCTATGACGCGAAAGTCAATGAGGATATCTGTTTATAACTCGTATAAATCGCGTTCCTTCTCTTTTCATGACATCCTTTCAATCCTTTTCCATTACAACTAGGTAAGTGCACGTCACATTACCTATACACTGTAAAGGGCACAAGTAGGAGGTGGGCATAATAAATGACTCGACAATCTATGCATAGCTTTTTTGGCTTCACTATCGCGATTCTTTTCCATCCAGTCCCTCATAGACCAATTTGATGTTGAAATTGCAGACAACACACAGAAACCCAAAATATTAATTCTGCTCTACAAAAATGTATTCAAACATGAGAGTGCTGATACCGTGCCACCATTTGACAGCCACCCAAAGGTACGTTATATTGGGATAAGCACCCCAAGAACTGAAAATTACTAAGACTATTCCAAGTGCTCTAGGCACCAAAGTTTAAAATGCCTATTATATTTTATATTCTACCGAATTATCCATTTTTTGCGCATAGTTATCGAGACTCTAGCGCACAGCAAGCAGCCCTGCGTAGCTGTAGAAGATCGCAGATCACTGCTGTTTATAAAAGTAAAAAAGGCAGAAGAACTGAATTGCCGAATTACAGACGCTTATCGTAACACCCGTCTGTTGCAGGATCCTACAGCATATTTCATGCTCGAAAAAATCCTCACGCCACGTTACAGTGTGTCGCCGACGGTACTGCTGATACCCTCCAAATCGAGAACGGCCCGTGGGAAGAATGATTGTGGTAAAGCTCCATATTAATTCTAATTTCCCTAATTTTACCGTTATGGTCATTTCGAGAGAGGTATATGGGAAGAAGCAATATGTTGCCGGACACTTGGCTTCCTCGAGAAAAACAAGCGTCTCTCGAGGAATCAGCACGGGTTCAGAAAAAAACTACCAGTGCAATTTTTTTTACATACTCAATGTCTTGAAAATGGTATATGTAGAACAAGAAGAATATTTCGTCTTCCTAGATCCTAGAAGAACGCGTCGCTACTCCACGCTATCGTCTGATAACCAGCATTCAGTCTCATGTAGTGACATAAACATATGATTGAATCGAAGAATTTGTTACGAATAAAACGCAGTATTTACTATCTCCACAACGATACCACCTGGTATCTGACCGTGCTCGAACTTATTTTTATTTATAAATTATTTTTCTCGTGATTTTGTCCATTTATAAAGTTTTTCTCCTTCGACGGAGCTTTGTCCTATACATATTTTTATACTTTTCCGTTTCTACACTAACGGAAAAAATTCTAGGAGTTGTCCGACATAAACGAAATGGTTCTAATGGCTCTGAGCACTATGGGACTTAACATCTATCGTCATCAGTCCCCTAGAACTTAGAACTACTGAAACCTAACTAACCTAAGGACTTCACATATCACCCAGTCATCACGAGGCAGAGAAAATCGCTGACCCCGCTGGGAATCGAACCCGGGAACCTGGGCGCGGAAAGCGAGAACGCTACCGCACGACCACGATCTGCATACACATAAACGAAAGTTGGTAGGCGTGTTTCTATATTTGAAAGATGATGTCCATTCAGATTTCGCACCAACCGCGTAAGAGTGGCGCTAGTAGCGCTTTAAATACACGCTGTAATTGTCATGAACGTTAGTTAGCTTTGAGATTGGACGTGGTGAGTTGATGTCAGTCAAGAGTGTGTTTAAGGCGACAAAGACGCCATTGTCAATATCCCACTGAGTTTGAACGAGATCGTGCAATTGGGCTACGAAAAGCTGGATGTTTCTTCTGCTATACTGCAGAAAGACTCTGCAGAAATGTAGTCACTTTACATGACGTCTAGGAACGGCGGTCACGAGAATGTACGGTCGCAAGAAGAACGGGCTCCGGACGGCCACGTGGCACTATCGAGAGGAAGAATATCGTGTTCCGTATATGGCTTTGCCGCATCGTACTGCACCTGCAGCAGCAATCTGAGCAGCAGTTGGCACTTACAGTGGTTGGTTGGTTGTTTTGGGAAGGAGACCAGACAGCGTGGTCATCGGTCTCATCGGATTAGGGAAGGAAGTCGGCCGTGCCCTTTCAGAGGTACCATCTCGGCATTTGCCTGGAGTGATTTAGGGAAATCACGGAAAACCTAAATCAGGATGGCCGGACGCGGGATTGAACCGTCGTCCTCCCGAATGCGAGTCCAGTGTCTAACCACGCACTTACAGTGACACAACGCACTGTTACGAATCGGCACTTCGAGGACAGCTCCGAACTAGACTCCCTTGTTTTGCGACTTCACTGGTGTCAAGCGAAGATCACTGGACGTAAGGGTGAAGGTCTGTTGTGTTTTTTGATAGGATTTGACTCTGCTTCGGTGCCAGTAATGGCTGTCTGTTGATCAGCAGCAGGCCAGTTTAGGGCCTGCAACCAACCTGTCTGCATGCTAGACACACTGGGCCTACTCCTGGAGTTATGGTCTGTGGTGCTTTTGTGTGACAGCAGGAGCACTCTCGTGGGTATCCCACGCACCCTGACTGCATATCTGTACATCGATCTGGTGATTCAACCTGTTGTGCTGCCATTCATGAACAGAATTCCAGCGGTTTTTTTTTTCAGCAGGATAACTCTCGCCCACATACCGCTGTTGTAACACAACATGCTCTACTGAGTACCGACATGTAGCCTTGGCCTGCACGATCAAAAAATCTGTCTCCAATCGAACACATATGGAACATCATCGGTCGACAACTCCAGCGTCATCCACAACCAGCATTAACTGTCCATGTATTGACCGACCAAGTGCAAAAGACATGGAACTCCATCCCACAAACTGGCGCCAGCATAATGCATGCATGTTTGCATGACTGCATTCAATATTATGGCCTTTACACCGCTTATTAATGTAAAAGAATTTCACAATAACCTGTGATCTTGCAATGTCCATCACGTAAATATGTTGCCTAGACAAATGTATTCCCAAAATTTCATTACTCTACATTAACTATTGTTTAGTGTTGCAATTTTTTTCCGTCAGTGTTCGTCGATAATTACTTATACTACGATATTATACCAATAAAATTAGTATTCCAATAAGTAATAGTAAAAATGTGTGAAACAATATTGTTACTTATTATTATTTTGCAAATCCATTTTGATTTTGTTCAAGAAACTTGATACCGTTTAAATTTTTGTAGATTTAAGAATCGATATCAGATCAAATTTTTAATGAAACCTAAAGTCAATAATTTATTTTGAAATCCCTCTCAATGTTTGTCATTTTCACAATTATCTAAAATAATTTACATTTATGAATTATAGTTATTAATTTGAAACTATGTTAATGATGAAAAGCCGAAGTTACCTAGATAGTAATTTGATCTATAGAACTTTCTGGGCTCTTCCAGAACACTTCGACATCCATTTATACTACCTGTCTTAGTGACAAAGGCGGCACTCTCACTTTTACACTAGTTCTGCATCTGAGAGTGTGGAAATGGTGTCAAGTTCTTTGAGTTGTGTTGATAGAAAGACATTGGATCGCTTCTTATCTTTTACGTGCGTTCCTAGTTTATTTTTTCCTTGTGATCTTGGACAGTTTTTGTGACTGTGGAATGAATAACGTTAAATGATTCTGTAAACTCCTATGTGTAAAAACTTCTCTCTTGAACTTTACTTATAAACATTGCTAGCAATGTGATAATCACTCATGTGCAATGACATCAACTTTTCATAATTACAATGTGAATAATAAAGGGAAGTTCTTTACATCAGCGAATATTTAAGAAAAATAAAATCAATATATATTAGGATACTAGAAAAAAAGTAACAAACGGCAAATGTTTTCAATATTTGTAAACGATTTATCAGATGGTGTCAGCAGAACTCTGAGTTTGTTTGCTTACGTTGTTGTTCTTTACAGGGAAGTATCGTCACTACAAGATCGTGAGACATACAGAACTAACACGGCACTATTTCCATATAGAGTATTGAATGGCAACACGCTTTCGCTTTATGTAAGTTCGAGATAAAGCACAAAGAAAAAAATAACGAACACGATGGTGTTACAAACGTAGTGGTAAACTGCCGGAAATCGCTGAATCGTTTCAACGTCTAAGATTAAACTACGGAGCGATATAATGTGGGAGAAAAGAATGAAATTCGTAGTATGTACGATGAATGGAAGATTTAGATTTGTTTTCAGGGTTTTGGAAAAAGGTAAAGTCCATCTGTAATGGAAATCTCAATACTCGAGCAAGTGGCGTTCTTATCAAGCAGGCGTGACAACAAACAGCGAAGGAATGATCCCTTTAAGTGACACTGGTAATTATACATACCACAGGTCTTAAAAGCTGTTTATTACTTTATTTACTACAAGCAAATGATTGTGTTGATGTTTATATATTCACAATAGTTTCTATGATGAGTATGAATGCTATTTTTATGTATATAAGTTGGTAGGCTTGAGATATCTGTGAACAATTGAGTAATGATATGGTCTTTGATGCACGCTTCTTGAGAGCTGGTTTTGGGTTCGGTTGGCATTTGTCACCTAAGGATTTACTCTTCTCATGTAACGGATTGTATGTTCAATTCACATTAACATTTCCTACATTATAAAGTATGAAATCAATACGGGAGTTGTTTATAAGCATATTTACATCTAGTTTTTTCCTCGCCGTACATTAAGCAAACAGATTGTCGTGAATTCAGTTCCTAGTTACATACAATTTTGCCGATTATATGGTTTGAAATGTTGCTTCTGATGAAGAATGAACATTGCAGATTACACTGTTTTACAAACTACCTCGAAATGTTGTCCACAGAGAAAATATAAATTATTTCCTTTGACAGTGCTCACGTAGGATGATTTGTGAAAACATACAACATGACGAAAACAATTTATTCACACGTTTTTGATTGGTTTTTATGGTTAGAGAGATCCTAAGTACAGAAGAGTACGCAGAAGATTCAGAATCTGGAGGAGACTTTGATGGAAGTGATGCAGCGACAATTGTACACTTTCCAACACTACTACGGTAAATGACGGTGTCTGGGTAACACAGCGTCAACTGAACCACTTGATGAAACATTTAGTACAGATGCTGCAGGTATGGTAGGATTGTTTGCCTGTGCTTGAAGAAGCAGTCCTGGAAAGTCGTAAAACTGACTCTTACATTGAAATGGCTGCAAATGTGGATTTATATGCAACGGTATAAAGTTGGTTGTGAATTTCTGTCTTTTGCGAATTTAATTAACAGAGATAGCGGCTTCAGCTTGGACAAATCATGGAATCCTGAGGGCATGTGTTTACTGTCAGAATTAGACAATGAATATTCACTGCAGATTTTTCAAACTTACCAGTGAAAGTACCATGTTTATAGCCATGACTCACTGGTATGAATGTTTACCACCCCATAACTCATGGTAGACTTAGAAATACATAGTAAATTGAGCAGTATTGTTGGTTCAAATGGCTCTGAGCACTATGGGACTTAACTTCTGAAGTCATCAGTCCCCTAGAACTTAGAACTACTTAAACCTAACTAACTTAAGGACGCCACACGCATCCATGCCCGAGGCGGGATTCGAACCTGCGATCGTATCGGTCGCGCGGTTCCAGGCTGTAGCGCCTAGAACCGCTCCGCCACAGCAGTATTGTTGACTATTATTTCCGAAGAGCACCTACTGACATATATTTCATTGTTACGCAAGATAAAGCATTTTGTCACTTAAAGGCTTAAGGGACGTGCTGTTAGGACCGTAGTGGTCAATACTGTACCTAATAAAATGTAATCCAGATCCTGGGGCGGCATAACTAGTCATATTTAGAAGAAAGACAGCCTTGGTACCACAAAAATCTTTTGTATAAATTTTAGGGGATAAGTATCTGAGGGACATAATGCAACAATTATACTGCCCCGTCGTGCAACTCTTGTTAGAAAATGGCAATTAGGGAGCGTACCGGAGGCTACATACCGCCATTTTTCTCTGACTACGTACTAAGTGGACTATGATTGAAAGTCACCAGTGTCAGAAAAAATCTGCACTGATTCTCCATACACGAAGATTATCTTTGCATTTCATAAACAAAGTCACACATTACCACATTTGATTCATTCAATAATCATTCCAGTGTGTCTACACTATGTGATCAAAGGTATCCGGACACCGTTAAAACCATACGTTTTTCATATTAGGTGCATTGCTCTGCCACCTACTGCCAGTCACTCCGCATCAGCGACCTCAGTAGTCATTAGACATCGTGAGAGAGCAGAATGGGGCGCTCTGCGGAACTCACGGACTTCGAACGTGGTCAGGTGATTGGGTGTCACGTGTGTCATACGCGTGTACGCGACATTTCCACACTCCTCAACACCCCTAGGTCCACTGTTTCTGATGTGACAGTTAAGTGGAAAAGTGAACGGACACGTACAGCACAAAAGCATACAGGCCGACCTCGGCTGTTGACTGACAGAGGCCGCCGACAGTTGAAGAGGGTCGTAATGGGTAAGCAGACATCTATCCAGACCATCACACAGGAATTCCAAACTGCATCAGGACCCACTCCAAGTACTATGACAGTTAGGTGGGAGGTGAGAAAACTTGGATTTCATGTTCGATTGGCTGCTCATAAGCCACACATCATGCGGGTAAATGACAAACGATGCCTTGCTTGGTATAAGGAGCGTAAACACTGGACGATTGAACAAAGGAAAAACGTTGTGTCGAGTGACGAATCACGGTACACGACGTGGCGATCCGATGGCAGGGTGTGGGTATGGCGAATGCGCGGTGAACGTTATCTGCCAGCGTGTGTAGTGCCAACAGTAAAATTCGGAGGCTGTGGTGTTACGGCATGGTCGTGTTTTTCATGGATGGGGCTTGCACCTCTTGTTGTTTTGCGTGGCACTGCCACAACACAGGCCTACATTACTGTTTTAAGCACCTTCTTGCTTCCCACTGTTGAAAAGCAGTGTTGGGATGGCGACTGCATGTTTCAACACGATCGAGCACCTGTTCATAGTGCACCGCCTGTGACGGGGTGGTTACACGACAATAACATCCCTGTAATGAACTGGCCTGCACAGAGTCCTGACCACCATTGGGATGTTTTGGAACACCGACTTCGTGCCAGGCCTCACCGACAGCCATCGATACCTCTCCTCAGTGTAGCACTCAGTGCTATTCCGAAAGAAACCTTCCAGCACCTGATTGAACGTATGCCTGCGAGAGTGGAAGCTGTTACCAAGGCTAAGGGTGAGCCAACACCATATTGAATTCCAGTATTTCCGATGGAGGGCGCCACGAACTTGTATGTCGTTTTCAGACAGGTGTCCGGATACTTTTTATCACACAGACCTAGCTTATGTATATTTTGTTCTCCCAGTTAGTTCTGAAAATGTATTTTCCTTATTCCATAAAATTTCGGGCGAGCAGCCGCATAAATTCAGCTTCTTCTTCTAATATTTCGGCTGAATACTGTCCAGCCATCTTCAGAGTGAGCCGAGGTGACTAACACTCCAGCACTTGCTCCGTCCTTTGAAACCCAAGGATCGTACCACAGCGTATGCGGCCAAAGATACACAAGGCGCCAGAGATGTTGATAGGCGGCAAAGAGGTAATGGAAATGGAAATGCCTCGTGGCTAGGGCCTCCCGTCGGGTAGACCGTTCGCCTGGTGCAAGTCTTTCGAGTTGACGCCACTTCGGCGACTTGCTTATCGATGGGATGAAAGGATGATGATAAGGACAACACAACACCCAGTCAGTCCCTGAGCGCGGAAAATCTCCGACCCAGCCGGGCATCAAACCCGGGTCTTTAGGTATGACATTTCGTCGCACTGACCACTCAGATACCAAGGGCGGACGGCAAAGAGGTGTAACATACGCATGGAAATTAAATCTACGGCTGTGCAGTCGATCCACACGGTGATATCCATGTGTCGCTGAGAGCGGCAGCGTCGCGACGTCTTTGAGATTTAATTACAGAAATTGCAGGATTCCATGATTTGTCCAAGCTGTAGCCGCTATCTCTATTAATTAAATTCGTCGCCAATCGAATTTCAATTGCTTCTTTCACTACTGAGTCCCAGAAAGATGAAGTTGACGCTAAAATTTCGACATTATCGTACACCATAGAGTGCCCAGTGTCAATACAGAGACGGGTGTACCTGCGGAGCTCTGTACATCTCTCCTGACTGTACGTGTCGTCTGTCCGATGTATGAACGGCTGGACTCACAGGGGATCGTACAAACCCAAAGCTTCCGAAGCATCAGATCATCTTCAACTGAACCCACGAGTGCTGCAGTCTTGGGTGGAGGGCGAAAAATCACTTTCACTTTATGTTTACGGAGGATCCGTCCTAGTTTTGACGAACGGCTTCCCACATAAGGCAGGAAAGTATGGATTTAAAACTTTCGGTGTATTTTTCCGCTTTTCTTGTACCCAATGTTCATTTCATTTGTAGTGCCTCACGTACCTGCTGTGGAGAGTATCCGTCGGCTTCAAAAATTCTTCTCAGGTGTAGAAGCTCGTCGTCCAGACTGCTCTCGTCAGCATTGACGTGTGCTCTGTTTACTAGAGTTTACTAGAGTGAATACACTCATCGTCTGCGAAGGATGCTGGCAGCTATTTGAAGGTAAATGTAAATCCGTATGGATTGGTTTTCGATACACTGCATCTCCCAAAGCGCCATCATCTTTGCGCCGTACCAACACATACAAAAATGGAAGGCATCCATCTTTTTCGATTTTCATCGTGAAATGAATTTGTCTGTGGCTGGAATTCAGATGATTTAAAAATTCTTTTAGCTTGTCTTCACCATGGGGTCATACTACGAACGTGTCATCAACATACCTCCAAAACACTGTGGGTTTCAAGCTAGCAGATTCCAGCGCTTTCTCCTCGAAGTTCTCCATAAAATGTTGGCCACCAAGGGCGGCAAAGGACTACCCGTGCCGACACCGTCAGTCTGTTCATAAAAAATGGTTCAAATAGCTCTGAGCACTATGGGACTTAACTTCTGAGGTCATCAGTCCCCTAGAACTTAGAACTACTTAAACCTAACTAACCTAAGGACATCACACACATCCATGCCCGAGGCAGGATTCGGCGACCGTAGCAGTCGCGCGGTTCCAGACTGTAGCGCCTAGAACCGCTCGGCCACTCCGGCCGGCTGTTCATAAAATTCGTTACTGAATAAAAAATATGCCGAGATCACAACATGTTCAAATAAAGCTGAAATCTTTTTGTCTAAAGTCTTTCCAATGAGAGACAATGATTCCGAAAGAGGAACCTTTGTGAACAAGGACACTACATCGAAACTAACTAACATATCAGAATTGTTCAGTTTGAGTGATTTCAATTTGTCAGTGAAATCCACAGAGTTAAGCATATGATGAGCGCATTTTCGCACAAGAGACCTTACTAACGACGCTAAGCGTTTTTACAATCAAAGATGATTTGGTGCTTCGGAAGCCTGGGGTTTACAAGATCTCCTGTGAGTGCTGCCGTTCATACATCGGACAGACGACAAGCACAGTCCAGGAGAGATGCACAGACCTCCGCAAGTACACCTGTCTCTTACAGCCTAATAGATCTGCGGTGGCGGAGCACTGTATTGACACTGGACACTATAGTTTACGATAATACGAAATTTTAGCTTCGACTTCATCTTTATGGGAGTCAGTAGTGAAAGAAGCAATTGAAATTTGGTTGGCGACGAATTTAATTAACAGAGATAGCGGCTACAGCTTGGACAAATCATGGAATCCGGCAGTTTCTGTAATTAAATCTCAAAGACGTCGCGACGCTGCAGCTCCCCGTGACACATCGATATCACCGTGTGGATCGACTGCGCAGCCATAGATTTAATTTCCATGCATATGTTACACCTCTTTGCCGCCTATCGACGTCTCTGGCGCCTTGTGTCCCTTTGGCCGCATACGCTGTGGTTCGTTCCTCGGGTGTAAAAGGGGGGAGCAAGTGCTGGAGCGTTAGTCACATCGGCTCACTCTGAATATGGCTGGACAGTATTCAGCCAAATTATTAGAAGAAGAGGCTGAGGTTATGCGGCTGCACGCCCGAAATTTTATGGAACAGTCTTTGCGCAGCGAAAACATGAAGATGCATATTTTTATTACGTTTTTCAATATGATTTAGTAGTTAAATCATACCTTGGGAGACATTTTCAGTATTCCTATCCTCCATGTGTGTTGTAATTGGGGTTTATTGACGTTTATTATCCCTTTAGGTTCGTATTTTCCTATACGATTTCCATAAAATCGCAAGAGAAATCGCACAACCAGTGAGATACAAAATGCTTTAAAAAAGCGATTCCTAAGGACAAAAGTGACTGAACGAAATGAAGCATAAAAAAAATTTAAACACTTCAAAACAAAAGACTTTGAGTCAATATAAAATATACGGGTGGGGAGGGGGGGGGGGGGCTCGATATTTAAAGCAATACGTTTTTTTTCTGAAAGCAGGTTGGTTTTTTCGGGATTCCTATACAACATCCTGTTCCCCACTCTTGTGGCTGCAAAACCCTATTTTCCAGCATAATCTCCATTCTGTGTGACGAGCTTACGCCACCTTACTGGGAAACCCTGTGTGCCCGCGTGGTCCACTCTTCTCGTCGACGTCGGAGCCAACATCTTGCTGTATCAGTAACATCTCCATCATCCACGTACTTGGCCGGCCGAAGTGGCCGTGCGGTTCTAGGCGCTGCAGTCTGGAACCGCGAGACCGCTACGGTCGCAGGTTCGAATCCTGCCTCGGGCATGGATGTGTGTGATGTCCTTAGGTTAGTTCGGTTTAAGTAGTTCTAAGTTCTAGGGGGCCAATTACCTCAGAAGTTAAGTCCCATAGCGCTCAGAGCCATTTGAACCATTTGAACCACGTACTGCTTCCCGCGATTACATCCTTCATTGGGCCAAACAGATGGAACTCTGATTGTGCGAAATTAGTGCTGTAGGGCGGATGACAAAGAACTGTCTAATTAAGTTTAGTGATCTCCTCTTGGGTGCTCAGACTTGTGTGACAGTTTGTCCTGTCATTGAGAAGGAGAATTTCGTTTGCATCTTTGTGGCGACGAAATGCTGAAGTCGGTTCTACAATTTCACAGCTGTGTGCGGCCGGCCGGCACGCCTGAGGTTGGCCAGTTTTGCTCGACTATGTTGTGATGATGACAGACACCTCGTCCAACGTCTCTAAGTGCTTTTGTTCACTTTCAGGTCTCCGCAGGCATACTGCAAGTGCCTACGAAAATCTGCGATGTTCTGGTTTTCCGCCAAAAGAAATTGAGTGACAGCTGTCTGCTTGGAACGCATCTCCGTTGCAGACGCCATTTTGAAGGCTGCGGGAATATTCTTCATGTCCCACAACTAATTCCACAATTTTTCAAGCGAAATTAGCCGAGGGAAAAATGAGTTGCGTTACTTATTGAAGCTCCTCACCAATTTGTTACTTAATAAAGAAAAATTTTTATTTGTTGTAAAAAAAAAGATCCGATGTACAATATTTACTCGTCGCAAAAATGCTGTTGCAGTGAATCCTCAACAGAGAGTATAATATGTTAGCTCATTATTATTATTACTCTAATTTTGACGATGCTAAGGTTATTATTTCGAGTGATAATGTGGCTCTTTAAAACAACTCACTGCTTCGGATCACTCTGTTCTTGTGTCCTGCAGACCTGGACAAGGAACGAACACAGATATTAGATTCTTCTACAACTGTGTTGGTTTTTAAAGTTCGACAAGCATGTTTCTCGCTATCGTACTTCACAGGTAAGATGCAACAGAACACAGTTCTAAATTACGAGAATAAGACAAAAGATCGTTTTATCACGGATAAACTAAGGCGATGATATTCAGTCTCAGCCACGACAACTGCCGCTGAACAACAACTGTTTTGAGAGTTAAACCACGACCAAATGCACGAGAAAGGTGCAGATTATCAGACGTGTACAGAACAGAGTAAAACAGTGGGCAGGTTGTGGACCCAAACTCAAAATCTTACCTTTCGCCGGCAGTGCTCTTATCGACTGAGCTACCTTTCTCTTTATTTCGTCAGAATCCGTTTAATGTACTTTAATTCTTCTATGCTAGCTCAGCAAATGCCTTTGTTTCTTATTCCAGACATTTTCAGCTATCTCTCCTTCACTGTTTTGCTTTTGCCAGTACTGCTCTCCTACCTTCTTAACTTCACAGAAGCTCCCCTGAAGACTTTAATGAACTAATGGTCCTGGAAGGAAAGGATACTGCGGAGAAATGGTTTAGCCATCGCCTAGGGGATTGTTTCCAAAACGAATCTTACAGCTCGCAGTGGAGTGTGCTTTCATTTACAGAAACTGCTATCAGCTAACGCAGAGGATGAAGAGCTGTCTTAGAAACTAGGAAGGAACCGGCAGCACAGTTTTTTTCCCTTAAAGTAACACCAAGAAGTGTGATTTCTGACAGTCAAATAAAATGGTACATAACGGTCGAATTAAAGTTACGAAATGAAAAATGCAATTAACCTTCGAGAGTGTATCGTGATGAGAGCATTCCACGAGAGGGTAATTAATCTCGTCGCATCGATACCGACTTTGGGAGGCAGCCTTTGTCCAGAACCGAAGCCGATGTTATTGACAAGTACTCAAGAACACCTCACAATTGCGAGAAATTTCTTTACAGTAACTAACTATTGAGCGGATTTGTTATGAAATCACGTCAGGTCGTTCTTGCAATTTTATTGATAACAGCCGTGCACGTGATGCACAATCATAGGCCAAACATGTAGTCGTGACTTGCCGTTCTATAGGAGCACAAGAAGCGTTCGGTGGCTGAAGAGAGACGAGCAGAGTTATTTCTCACTAAACGCAGAAGGTCTTATGCGTCGCGCGTTACTGCGTTTTCAGAAGAAAATGATCGTAACCACGAGAACTGTTACATGCTAGCACGTTGCAGGATCACTGCGACCTCAGCCTTTGAGGTTCTATCTCAAAATGAGTAGATAACAGTTTCTAACAGGTAATTTTCTACGAAAACGAAATCAACTTGCATCTTAGAACAGTTCTGTTCAGTAGTTGACACATACTCGACACCGACAGCTATGGTGAGAATGTTGTAGACAGTTTCATGCTAACAAGTCCTGATGCAAGCAGCTAAGTAAAGCCTTATGACATTATTAGCTGGGGAGGCCAACAAAGGGTTGTTCAACCAACTTACCATCGCGAGGATTTTGTTCTGTATATTAAGTTTATGTGACCAATGTAAGTGACTGCGTGGAGTTTGACCTCATGTTTTTGTAACTGTGTCAATGACAGAGAGTAGAGACCGGAAAATCGTCTAATCAACTCGAACAGCACCGAGGCGCCGCCGACCTAGACGTTCCCATTCGACGGACCGATAACTTATGAATAGCCTCATATGCTCCAACTCGATGAGACACCGTGCGCTATTTTATACAAAAAACTAAACTAAACTCCGCCAGAACAGACCATGAAGGCGCAACTGTACCGACCGTCCGCCGTGTCATCCTCAGCCCACAGGCGTCACTGGATACGGATATGGAGGGGCATGAGATCAGTACACTTCTCTCCCGCCTGCATGTAAGTTACGAGACCGTAGCCCCTGCTTCTCAATCAAGTAGCCCCTCAGTTTGCCTCACAAGGGCTGAGTGCACCCCGCTTGCCAATAGCACTCCACTATTCCATCGTATAAACCGTATGAACTTTAACATCACACATTCAACTATACATGGGATGTGTCAGAAAACATTTACAAATTTTGTGGGAGCATTACTCACACCGAAACAAGAAAGACGGTCAAAACAAACACATGTCCTACAATCCTTTGTTTTTGAGTTGTTCATGGAAGTTTACGTAAGTTTCAAGGTAACACGATACAAATTTATTTCATAACCAATAATTAAAATTCCGTTTGGTATATAATCGAATACCAGATGAAAATCGTCCTGGTACAATTCAGATAAGACACCAGAAGTGGTTTAACGCTATGTGAGCTGAAATTGCAGTCCTATATACTCGTATGTTTTCTCAGCATACCTTACAAAAACATTATTCAGAACACTCGGCCAGTCATCCTATAGGATATTCCCCTGTTAATAAGAGGAAGCTTGTAGTCTAGGCATGACGGACCTTCAGCACATTCCATTCACATAGTTCGAGATACACTAGTTATACCTGCTATGACAGACTGGAGATTGAGGAGGACTAATTCTATGGCCTGAGCTTTCCCCGTGCCTCAGTCCTTTGTATTATTATACGTGGGGTTTCCTAAAGCAATTGGTGTATGCAGCAGACATTCCTAATGCAAAGACGCTTCAGCAAGCTCGCTACACCTCTTGTCTGGGGATGTTCGACAGGGTATCACAGTCCACAGTCCTACGTGAGCATGCATTTGTAGAAACTAGCAGATGGCATTTTCTGCCTTTTTATGAGTTTCTGACTTGGCAACATTGTAAAATGTACCTCCATTAGTAACTTAAATTACGAATCTGATTTCACTAGTGTTAGATTGGGAATTTAGATATCTTTCGTGCAATTTATAACATTTTCAAGTAAACACAATATACAGTATTTCCGGCTATTAATCAATAACAGCTACAGATTGGATATGGTGAATCTTAGAGTACATATACACTGTGCTAGGGACTGACAGAGTAAGCATTATGGTCTATACAGGGTGTTCCAAAACTGTTGCGACAAGCTTCGATGGGCTGTAGAGGGTGTCTTGAGGAACAAAGTGACCATAGGAACCCTTGCCCGGTAACGACGTCCAACGGTGCTACAGATTATCGAAGTTACAGGCGCTGGCGCCTGCCACTAGGTCACCCATTCGGTAACAAACGTGTCATTGTACGTTGACGGACTGTAGCCGGAACTTTTCGCAATGTTGTTTGTTATTCAGTGCTCGCTACTTGCTGCCACGAACGCCAGTGGAGAAGAAATTTCGTGAAATAGAGGTAGTAACTGTCGTCCTAGGCTTTTTTTTTCGACCATCATCTGCTTCTTAGTTTTAGAAACACGAATCAGATACACTTCCTAAAAAGGCAACAATGACGTCATCAGAGACGCAGAAACACAAGGGTAGTGCCTGGGTTGGGCAAAGTCGCTGAGCGACTGACTGAGTCTGACCCCGAGAGCAGGCTACGAGTCAAGTGCGGCAATCAGTGTCCAAGTCTATATTTTTAGCATTCCTTTTGACATCTACTCTATTTTGGCATCATCTATATGCTCACATAGCATTTCTTTGCGCATAATATATAGCGATCTCTTTAATTTTATTTTGCCCCCTTCGGCGAGGGGAAGAGTCCATATTTTTTGCCTTTTTCGACATAGTAGTTAAATAAGTCCCATCTAAGCCACCTCATGGTGTGTACTGGAGGGTACTTTGTGTATTACTGTAAATTCCCCCTCTACTGTTTCAATCGCAAATGATCAGCAGGGAGAACGATAGTTGGCAAGCCGTGCTCTGAGCTCGAATCTCTCTCATTTTATCTCCATGGCCTCACGCGAGATACACATTGAGGTGACGAGGTGACAAAAGTCACGGGGTGGCGATATGCACATGTACAGATGGCGGTAGTATCGCGTACACAAGGTACAAGAGGGCATACATTGGCGGAGCTGTCATTTGTACTCAGGTGATTCGTGTGGAAAGCTTTCCGCATTGATTATGGCCGCAGGACGGGAATTAACAACGTTGAACGCGGAATGGTAGTTGGAGCTAGACACATGAGGCATTCCATTTCGGAAAATCGTTAGGGAATTCAATATTCCGATATCCACGGTATCAATGCTATGCTGAGAATACAACTTTTCAGGCGTTACCTCTTACCAGGGACAACGCAGTGACCGACGGCCTTCACTTAATGACAGAGAGCAGCGGCGTTTGCGTTGAGTTGTCAGTGTTAACAGACAAGCGACATCGTGTGAAGTGACCGTAGAAATCAATGTGGAACGTACGAGGAACGTATCTGTTAGGGCAGTAAGGCGAAATTTGACGTTCATGGGCTACGGCAGTCAACTACCGACGCGAGTGCCTTTGCTAACAGCACGACGTCGCCTGCAGCGCCTCTCCTGGGCTCGTGGCCATATCGGTTGGACCCTAGACGTGTCCTCGTCAGCCGGCCGGAGTGGCCGAGCGGTTCTAGGCACTTCAGTCTGGAACCGCGCGACCGTTACAGTCGCAGGTTCGAATCCTCACTCGGGCATGGATGTGTGTGATGTCCTTAGGTTAGTTAGGTTTAAGTAGTTCTAAGTTCTAGGGGACTGATGATCTCAGATGTTAAGTCCCATAGTGCTCAGAATCTTTTCGTGTCCTCGTCAGATGAGTCCCGATTTCAACTGGTAAAAAGTACTGGTAGGGTTCGAGTGTGCCGCAGACCCATGAAGGCATGGACCCAAGTTGCAGCAAGGCACTGTACAAACTGGTGGTGGCTCCATAATAGTGGGGGCTGTGTTTACATAGAATGGACTGGGTTCTCTGATCCGACTCAATTGATCATTGGATGAAAATGGTTAAGTTCGGCTACACGTAGGCCATTTTCGGCCATTCAAGGACGTCATGTTCCAAAACAACGATGGAATTTTTATGGAGGACCATGCGCCGTGATGATGGTCAACAAACGTTCACGGTTGGTTTGAAGAACATTTTGGACAATTCAAGTGAATGATTTGGCCACCCAGATCGCCCGACATGAATCCCTAGGACGACATTTATTACCTCTATTTCACTAAATCGCGCCTTTCGTTTATTCATTGTTGGTGCTTCCTCTTGAAGCTAGAAAAAAATTTGCTTCCTAGAATCAGGAGGCGATTTAGTTCGGCTACATTTATGCACATAATCTAGAGGTTAGTTCGTGCACAAAATCCTGCACCAGCAACATTTTCGAAGTTATGGGTAGCTATAGAGGCGGTGTGGCTCAATATTTCTGCAGGGGGCTTCCAACGACTGGTTGAGTCCATGCCACGTCGAGTTGCTGCGCTACACCGGGCAAAAGGAGGTCCTACCCGATATTATGAGTTATCCCACGACTTTTGTCACCTCAGTGTAGTCCGTAGCTCGTGGTCGTGCGGTAGCGTTCTCGCTTCCCGCGCCCGGGTTCACGGGTTCTATTCCCGACGGGGTCAGGGATTTTCTCTGCCCCGTGATGACTGGGTGTTGTGTGATGTCCTTAGATTAGTTAGGTTTAAGCAGTTCTAAGTTCTAGGGGACTGATGACCATAGCTGTTAAGTCCCATAGTGCTCAGAGCCATTTGAACCATTTTTGAACCTCAGTGTATACAGGGGGAAGTAAGCCGGCCGCGGTAGCCAAGCGGTTAAAGGCGCTACAGTCTGGAACCGCGCGGCCGCTACGGTCGCAGGTTCGAATCCTGCCTCGGGCTTGGATGTGTGTGATGTCCTTAGGTTAGTTAGGTTTAAGTAGTTCTAAGTTCTAGGGGACTGATGACCTTAGAAGTTAAGTCCCATAGTGCTCAGAGCCATTTGAACCAGGGGGAAGTAATACGTTGGTAGATTCTTCGACTAACGAATATTAGCAGTAACTCTTGCTACAATGCTCAACGCCTAACTTGAAGCGTCTGCCACTGGAGTTGAGCAAGTCAGTGACGCTGTTCTTCTTTGTATCTTCTCTAGTTCCTCCATCAACACTATATGTCTTGGATCCCAGAGAGTTGACCGCTTTTCAAGTATTGGTCGAAGGAGTGTGGACCACAGTTCCTCGCAATTCTCCTAATAAATCTCACTCTGGCATCTGCCTTTCCTGCTATTAGTTATATGTGGTCGTTACAGTACAAATTAACATTTTATTTCCCCGATATACTATGACGAATGCTAGTATTTAATTCAGCCCAGTCTGAAATCAGAACTTATTTTATCGGTCCTCTGGAGGAAGCCACATGTAGGAATTAAGGACAGCCTGTGAACCCAGGCAGCATGTTTCATTCGTTCTGACTCGAGCCACCATCTACAGTTCGATGCACCCAGTGCGCTCAAACGGTGCCGGGAGAGCCTTTTCCATGTCTCGGACGAGTTTCCCTGGCAAGCAAACACAGTGAAAGGTGGCCATTCTTTACTTCCTTCCCACTACTTCGTCAAGGGGCTCCATCACATGCGAACTTTGGAGTTTGGAGTTACCAGCATAGGCACCCTCTGGACTAGTTCAGACCTTTCAGTTAGATTGACCACTGTCTCTAGTCCCAACAGACCAGGCGTCCCGGGCCGTCTCAGATATACTTCATACAGCGATATATACCACAAACCTTTTTTCAAGACGTAAGGACACAGTTGTACGGCCACTACACACTATCGCCTTATCGCCTTCCTCCCAGAAGTCCTCAGAACCCCTCCACTGTCGCTTTTCACCGCCAGGACGAGTGAATTGGAAGGTGCTGTGACAGCAGGGATTCCAGGTGACACTATCGAAAACACAAGCCTCAGCGTCACCACAGTTCAGTGCAGTAGCATAAACCTATCGATCGAGGCCAACACGCCTGCCGGCTGTTTCCTAACAGTGCCCAATGTCCCCTGTACCAATACACAACTGTAATATTCACTTAGGAACATAGTTAAAGGACCATTTTTTCGAAACGCTGTAATTGTTTCCCATCAAGTCGTAGAAGTCTGAAATTGAGCTTAAAGGTGCCTACAACCTTCCTTCGTAACGGAAAAACCGCGTGGCGCCGTGCGCCGTCACACTCGGGCTCGGGGACGATTCAAACACGTGGAGAAAAAAGAGGCTCAGAAGTTTATGTAACGTGTCACGTGGGTTAACGATGTCACGCTGGCATAAAACTTCACCAAAATCCCGCCAAACGCCACCACGGACGTTTCACGCTATGGAAAACTCGTCACACGCCCTCTTACTCACATTTCACTTCTTCTTTTGGCACCTTTGCCGTCGAGATGATAACCGCGACGCCCAGCGATGAAATCACGTGGTTGTCTTATCGGCGGCCGAGGAAAACATTTCACACACAACATCGCTCAGAATCGACACGAAAAGGCCTTATGGGATGGCATAAAGTGTATAAATGAAATCACTCCTTCCCTTGGGACGTCGATTCCCCACACATTTCGCGGTCAAAAACGACAGTTCGCAGTGCTATGTGCTACGGACGACGTTCTTGACAATTTCTGCCACTGCTGACACCTAACGGACGCTTCAACCCTTCTCTAAGGCCATCGTGGGCTAGCAACCCCAGTGTACGTGATGGTACCACTTTGGAGTGCAGTGTGGCCCCAACATTTGCTCTTCTTTACAGGGTGGAATCGCTACGAAACGCTCAAAGCGATTCGACGAAATTTCTGCTTGATCCGAGGATGAAGAGGCTTTTTATGCTTTTTCATTTCTCCTGTCCATATCATCCTGTTGTGCGATCATGGAGGGGTGCGACACCGACACATGGTTGAATAAAATGGCCAAGAGTCCCTCTAAGATCACCAGTTCGGCAACACACTCGGTGCCACACACCTGCCTTTGTTGAGAACTTTAAAAATATGCCTGAACAGAGACAACATGTGACGAAGTCCTCGGCCCTTGCAGACAGGTAACCCCTTTTGACAGCCCTCCAATTCTGGATGGCCCGCTAACACGAGCAAGAGCAGCAGCGTGCCCAGGAGTTGCCTCCCCCAGGCACGTAGAGATCGACGAGACGGTATTTCTGTAATGGTAGATTTTTAAAGCTATGCGAATTCGCTGAACTTGGTGGTCTTAGAGGGACCCTTGGCCGTTTTATTCACACATGGGTTTATGCCACACCCCTCTGTGACCACGCCACAGGAGGGGGCGAGACACGAGGGCTGAAAAACCATTAACACCCTTTCCTGTTTCGGACCAAGTAGAAGTTTCATCGAGTGGTTCAGACCCTGTAAACCAGAGCAAATATCGCGGCTGCACTGTGCTCCAAATGAGTGCGATCACGTTCAGTAGGGTTTGCTGGCCCAAGATGGCCGTGAAGAAGGATGGAAGCGTCCACAAGGTGTCAGCAGTGTCAGAGATTGTCAAGAACGTCGTCCTTTTCCTCGGCCACCCATAAGAAAAACGTATGATTTTAACGCTGGTTGTCACAGTTCTGACCCCCATCACAGAGGCATCAAAAGAAGGAGTGAAATGTGGGTAAGAGGGGGTGTAACGAGCTTTCCATCTGGTGATACGTCCACGGTGGCGTTGGGTAGAATTGTGATGGAAGATGGTACGAATGTGAAGTCATTAACCCATCGTACACCTTACATGAACTTCTGAGTTCTTGCCTTTTTTTCGCATGTATTGACACCTTGATGGCCGGCCGGAGTGGCCGTGCGGTTCTAGGCGCTACAGTCTGGAGTCGAGCGACCGCTACGGTCGCAGGTTCGAATCCCGCCTCGGGCATGGATGTGTGTGATGTCCTTAGGTTAGTTAGGTTTAATTAGTTCTAAGTTCTAGGCGACTGATGACCTCAGAAGTTAAGTCGCATAGTGCTCAGAGCCAGCCTGACTTTGCTGTTAGAAGCGTCGCCGAGCCCGAGTGTGACGGAACAGAGCGCCACGCTTTTGCCCCATTACAGACTAAGGTTGTAGGCACCTTTGAGCCAAATTCCAAACTTATGCCTTTCACTGGAACAAAATTATGACGTTTGGAAAAAATGGTCCTTTAATTGTGTTGCGCACCTACGTTTGTCTATACAGTAAGAAATTTAAAACTAATCCAAACAATCGTAGATGCAATCATGTACCACTTCTGTGCTGCTTTTGCCTACCCTAAACTACAAAGTCAGTTCACATGAAGCTAGCTCTAGAAAAATACGCACACACTTAGAACTAAATAATTGACGTCAGTCATACAGTTAAATATGCCGATGCCATTCATTTCAAAGAAACACATGAGAACAAAGACTAAACTAAATGCCGTGTAGAACCAGAAACTACAGCAGTCGCCGGCGCACGCTCTTGACGCAGCGGTTGCTTCTCTGCTGACTATTCGAGCACACCAGGATATGCAATGGTCGTAAAATTCGAACTGTATCGGGCGACAGCAGGGCTTATGTCGGCATGAAGCAGCACTAGAAAGTCAGCACCACTTCTTTTATAAAAGTGGTGCTATATAAATTCAATGGCAAATCTTATATGAGGCATGAACCGATTCACTACGCAATTCGTTGTATTAAACAAATCGTGGAATACAAATCGAAGAAAAATAAAAATTAAAGTTAAATACAAATGCAGAACAAAGAAATAAAAGGTTTGACCTTACACAAAAATTAGAAGGGGCAGTCAACTGAAAACGGAATACCCGCCACAACGGGACCATGGCATGGTTCTATTCAAAAGTAGTCACCCACGCGTTAAGACATTTCTCCCACTGGGAGATGAGACGATCAATTTCTTTTTCGTAGAACGCGGTCAGTCGCTGACTGATCCGCAACCGGACCCACTCTTACACCTTCCGTCCGACTGAGACGTGAAAATCGCACGGTGAAAGATCCGGGCTGTTCGGAGTAATTTGCAATATAACGATTCCTTTCGGCAGCATTCCTGGGCGTTTTCACTGCGTCGCAGTTTATGCAAAGTGTCTTCATGGCGCTGGGCATTGATTGTGTTCCTCGCTTGAGGAACTCGACGAGGAGAGGGCCCCTGAAATCTATAGCGCCCACCCCCGCACTGCTAATCGGACGAAGCCTACGCTCCAGTGATTTGGTTCAGAAAAGCTGCAATATCCTCCGTATAGCCCGGATATTTCACCGTGTGATTTTCACATCTTGGGCGATCTGAAGAAAGAAGTGTGTTGACGTCAGTTTCAGTCGGACGAGAAAATACAAGAGTGGGTGCGGTTGTGAAATTGTCGGCGGCCAACTACGTTCTACGAAACAGGAACTGAGACTCTCGTCTCCCAGTGGGGTAAATGTCTTAACGCGTGTAGCGATTACTGTTGAATAGAACCATTCCATAATCTCGTTGTGGCGGGTTCTCGATTTAGATTTGACTGTCTCTCATACATACAGGAGTTACGGGGTTGAGTCATAACCCTTCACACTAGATGACAAAAGTTTTGGAATACCGCCAAGTATCTTGTCGGAGCTCCTCTTGTTCGGCGTAGTGCACCAACTCGACGTGACATGGACTCAACAAGGCGTTGGAGGTCCCCTGCAGAAATACTGAGCTGTGCTGCCTCTATAGCCCATATTTGTGAAAGTGTTGCCGGTGCAGGATTTTAGGCACGAGCTGACCTTTCGATTATGTCCTATAAATGTTAGACGGGATTCATGTTGGGCGATCTGGGTGGCCAAATCATTGGCTCGAAATGTCCTGAAAGCTCTTGAAAGCAATTGTGAAGAATTGTGACCCGGTGACATGGCGCATTGTCATCCATAGAAATTCCGTCGTTTTTTGGGAATATGAAGCTCATGAATGGCTGCAGATGGTCTCCAGACAGCCGAAAATAACTTCCAGTCAATGATCAGTTCAGTTGGACCAGAGGACCCAGTCCATACAATGTAAACACAGCTCACACCATTATGGAGCCACCACCATCTTTACAAATGACACCTCCGCCAATGCACTGGTCTTTTATACCACGTTTACGCGATGCTATCGCCATCTGTATATGTACAAATCGCGCTATCGCATGACTTTTGTTGCCTCAGTTTAATTCTGTCCTCGAAAAAATCAAGCTGCGACGATGAAAATTGGTGCTGCTACTAGCCCTTCCCTACTTATTCATTCCTCCAAGCGACAAGTTTCTCCCAACGATCGATTACGTCACGGAGACCTTTTTTTGAAGAAGGCTGGCTGTTCAGGTGAGGTTCCACCTCGTCCTCATTGTAGAAATGCCCGCCATGTAATGATTTCTTCATCCAAGGAAAGAGGAAGAAGTCACTGGAGAATGCAGATGCTGTGTGAGTCACTTTGCTTTATGTTAAAATCAACAGTTGAGATCAGAATAATATTTGTTTGTTTACCAGTTTCGGCTTACGTTAAATCCCCCAATGGCTCGTGCTGGCGGCTCCTCGGTTTTCTCGTGATACCATTGGCCATAGGGGGCCAAAAATTCTGGGAATGGCTTTAACATAAGCCGAATTCAGCAAATAAACAAATATTATCGCCATCTCGATTGCTGATTTTAACCTAAATATCTACATCTATACTCCGCGAGCCACCTTACGGTGTGTGGCGGAGGGTACTTATTGTACCACTATCTGATCCCCCCTTCCCTGTTCCATTCACGAATTGTGCGTGGGAAGAACGACTGCTTGTAAGTCTCCGTATTTGCTCTAATTTCTCGGATCTTTTCGTTGTGATCATTACGCGAGATATATGTGGGCGGTAGTAATATGTTGCCCATCTCTTCCCGGAATGTGCTCTCTCGTAATTTCGATAATAAACCTCTCCGTATTGCGTAACGCCTTTCTTGAAGTGTCCGCCACTGGAGCTTGTTCAGCATCTCCGTAACGCTCTCGCGCTGACTAAATGTCCCCATGACGAATCGCGCTGCTTTTCGCTGGATCATGTCTATCTCTTCTATTAATCCAACCTGGTAAGGGTCCCATACTGATGAGCAATACTCAAGAATCGGACGAACAAGCGTTTTGTAAGCTACTTCTTTCGTCGATGAGTCACATTTTCTTAGAATTCTTCCTATGAATCTCAACCTGGCGCCTGCTTTTCCTACTATTTGTTTTATGTGATCATTCCACTTCAGATCGCTCCGGATAGTAACTCCTAAGTATTTTACGGTCGTTACCGCTTCCAATGATTTACCACCTATGGCATAATCGTACTGGAATGGATTTCTGCCCCTATGTATGCGCATTATATTACATTTATCTACGTTTAGGGAAAGCTTCCAGCTGTCGCACCATGCATTAATCCTCTGCAGGTCCTCCTGGAGTACGTACGAGTCTTCTGATGTTGCTACTTTCTTGTAGACAACCGTGTCATCTGCAAATAGCCTCACGGAGCTACCGATGTTGTCAACTAAGTCATTTATGTATATTGTAAACAATAAAGGTCCTATCACGCTTCCCTGCGGTACTCCCGAAATTACCTCTACATCTGCAGATTTTGAACCGTTAAGAATGACATGTTGTGTTCTTTCTTCTAGGAAATCCTGAATCCAATCACAAACCTGGTTCGATATTCCGTAAGCTCGTATTTTTTTCACTAAACGTAAGTGCAGAACCGTATCAAATGCCTTCCTGAAGTCCAGGAATACGGCATCAATCTGCTCGCCAGTGTCTACGGCACTGTGAATTTCTTGGGCAAATAGGGCGAGCTGAGTTTCTCATGATCTCTGTTTGCGGAATCCATGTTGGTTATGATGAAGGAGATTTGTATTATCTAAGAACGTCATAATACGAGAACACAAAACATGTTCCATTATTCTACAACAGATTGACGTAAGCGAAATAGGCCTATAATTATTCGCATCTGATTTATGACCCTTCTTGAAAATGGGAACGACCTGCGCTTTCTTCCAGTCGCTAGGTACTTTACGTTCTTCCAGCGATCTGCGATAAATTGCTGATAGAAAGGGGGCAAGTTCTTTAGCATAATCACTGTAGAATCTTAAGGGTATCTCGTCTGGTCCGGATGCTTTTCCGCTACTAAGTGATAGCAGTTATTTTTCAATTCCGATATCGTTTATTTCAATATTTTCCATTTTGGCGTCCGTGCGACGGCTGAAGTCAGGGACCGTGTTACGATTTTCCGCAGTGAAACAGTTTCGGAACACTGAATTTAGTATTTCTGCCTTTCTTCGGTCGTCCTCTGTTTCGGTGCCATCGTGGTCAACGAGTGACTGAATAGGGGATTTAGATCCGCTTACCGATTTTACATATGACCAAAACTTTTTAGGGTTCTTGTTTAGATTGTTTGCCAATGTTTTATGTTCGAATTCGTTGAATGCTTCTCTCATTGCTCTCTTTACGCTCTTTTTCGCTTCGTTCAGCTTTTCCTTATCAGCTATGATTCGACTACTCTTAAACCTATGATGAAGCTTTCTTTGTTTCCGTAGTACCTTTCGTACATGATTGTTATACCACGGTGGATCTTTCCCCTCGCTTTGGACCTTAGTCGGTACGAACTTATCTAAGGCGTACTGGACGATGTTTCTGAATTTTTTCCATTTTTGTTCCACATCCTCTTCCTCAGAAATGAACGTTTGATGGTGGTCACTCAGATATTCTGCGATTTGTGCCCTATCACTCTTGTTAAGCAAATATATTTTCCTTCCTTTCTTGGCATTTCTTATTACACTTGTAGTCATTGATGCAACCACTGACTTATGATCATTGATACCCTCTTCTACATTCACGGAGTCGAAAAGTTCCGGTCTATTTGTTGCTATGAGGTCTAAAACGTTAGCTCCACGAGTTGGTTCTCTAACTATCTGCTCGAAGTAATTCTCGGACAAGGCAGTCAGGATAATGTCACAAGAGTCTCTGTCCCTGGCTCCAGTTCTGATTGTGTGACTATCCCATTCTATACCTGGTAGATTGAAGTCTCCCCCTATTACAATAGTATGATCACGAAACTTCTTCACGACGTTCTGCAGGTTCTCTCTGAGGCGCTCAACTACTACGGTTGCTGATGCAGGTGGTCTATAGAAGCATCCGACTATCATATCTGACCCACCTTTGGTACTTAACTTAACCCAGATTATTTCACATTCGCATTCGCTAATAACTTCACTGGATATTATTGAATTCTTTACTGCTATAAATACTCCTCCACCATTGGCGTTTATCCTATCCTTGCGGTATATATTCCATTCTGTGTCTAGGATTTCGTTACTGTTCACTTCCGGTTTTAACCAACTTTCCGTTCCTAATACTATATGCGCACTATTTCCTTCAATAAGAGATACTAATTCAGGAACCTTGCCCTGGATACTCCTGCAGTTTACCAATATTACGTTAACTTTTCCTGTTTTTGGTCTCTGAGGACGGACGTTCTTTATCAACGATGATAATGTCCTCTCTGGTAAGCCGTCAGGTATTTTATCGTTTCGCCCAAGGGGGGGTCCCTCTAACCTAAAAAACCCCCGTGTGCACGCCACACGTACTCTGCTACCCTAGTAGCTGCTTCCGGTGTGTAGTGCACGCCTGACCTGTCTAGGGGGGCCCTACAGTTCTCCACCCAATAACGGAGGTCGATGAATTTGCAACCATTATAGTCGCAGAGTCGTCTGAGCCTCTGGTTTAGACCCTCCACACGGCTCCAAACCAGAGGACCGCGATCGACTCTGGGCACTATGCTGCAGATATTAAGCTCAGCTTGCACTCCGCGTGCGATGCTGGTTGTCTTCACCAAATCAGCCAGCCGCCGGAAGGAACCAAGGATGGCCTCAGAACCCAAGCGGCAGGCGTCATTCGTTCCGACATGTGCTACTATCTGCAGCCGGTCACACCCAGTGCGTTCAATAGCTGCCGGATGGGCCTCCTCCACATTACGGACGAGACCCCCGGCAAGCACACCGAGTGCACACTGGCATTCTTCCCCGACCTACCCGCTGTTTTCCTGAGGGGCTCCATAACCCGCCTAACGTTGGAGCTCCCTATAACTAATAGGCCCGCCCTCTGTGACTGTCGGGACCTTGCCGGAGAATCGGCCACTGGCCCAACAGGCGAGGCATCCTGTGGTGGCTCGGAAACGATGTCATCACCACTAGGAAGCACCCCGTACCTGCTGGAAAGGGGTAAGGCAGCTGCCACGCGGCCAGATCCCACCTTCGCCTTTCGGCCAGGCACGCGCGAGCCCACCACTGTCCGCCATTCACCCTGGAGTGATGGCTGACCGGTAAGATGCTCACTGCCGGAAGACGCAGCGACATCAGGGGTTCCATGTGATTCCAAGGCCACCGAAGTAGGCATAGGTCTCACCACAGTTGCCCCAACGCCACTACGAGCCGACGCCTGCGCCTCGAGCTCGATGAGCCTAACAGACAAAGCCTCCACCTGCCCCCGAAGAGTGGCCAATTCTCCTTGCGTCCGCTCACAACAACCACAGTCCCTACACATGACTATGTTTACCCTACTCTATACGGTGACAAATTCCCAAGATAATCTTCTGATGAGCTACTCTGATAATCAAGAAACACTCACTGAAATACGAGACGCGAAAACTACGCTAGGTTTTCCCAGAAAAACTATTTAAAAGCTAAGCGCAGCAAATAAGTACAAAAACGCTTTATACAAACAGTACTCGCTGCTGCTGGTGCTCTCGCTCTGGCTGTCACAAGACAACTGCTGATTCAGGTGACTAGTGGCTAACGGCCGCGAAACAAACAAAAGACGGTTTTAGGGCGCTTTCTGTTCTAAACGATCAAGAAAACACTAAGAAATCTAACACGAAAACTACATAAAGTTTTATCAAGAACTGTTAGTTACTATGCAGAGCAGATAAACACAAATAGAATCCCTTCCTTAGTGGAAGGTCGTAAACAAAATGCAAAATAAACGCTTTATACAAACAGTACTCGCTGCTGCTGGTGCTCTCGCTCTGGCTGTCACAAGACAACTGCTGATTCAAGTGACTAGTGGCTAACGGCCGCGAAACAAACAAAAGACGGTTTTAGGGCGCTTTCTGTTCTAAACGATCAAGAAAACACTAAGAAATCTAACACGAAAACTACGTAAAGTTTTATCAAGAACTGTTAGTTACTATGCAGAGCAGATAAACACAAATAGAATCCCTTCCTTAGTGGAAGGTCGTAAACAAAATGCAAAATAAACGCTTTATACAAACAGTACTCGCTGCTGCTGGTGCTCTCGCTCTGGCTGTCACAAGACAATATAGCACTAGATCGTTGTGCTCCATAGACAGTGTTATCTAAATCTATGGACACTTCGATTTCCAGAAGAAGCAGCATATGGGACTGAATTCTTTGCACAATACGCTGTGGTGTAATCGTGGAGTAAAAATATTTCCTTGCACAGCTTCCTGCGTCACTTCATCTTTACAGCCACCCATAACCTCGTCTGGAAGTTTCGGTATTATAGTATGCTTCTGTGATGGTTGGCCACTTATGAGCATAATCTGCTAGCATGACAGTCCCTGAAACGCTCAGCATCATCTTTCCCGACGATGATTAGGTCTTCGGCTTTTTCAGGGTAGTGAATCCGCATATTTTCATTGTTTCCTTTAACTGACGATTATAGTAATACAGCCAGCATTCGTCCCTAGTGATTAGGCGGCTAAATAAGCCATCTGAATTGACGTGGCGTATTTCCGCCGCAGCCTCAGTTCGGTGGGATTTTTGAATGAATGTGAGCAGTCGCGGGATGTAGCGGGTTGCAACATTTGTCATATTCAAAAAGCCGTTCGTTTGTTCAAAACTGATCCGTGACTGATTTTCATTTTTTCCGCTATCGCCACGACTGCGATACCAATTTCTTCGCGTACCGGGGCTTCCACTTCTGTTACGGTTGACGTTTCTTCACAGAGAGATGGTCTGTCATTTCGTTCTTTCTCATTCAGACTACACTAATAACGACCCCATCACCTAACCACAGTTGCACTGTTTTTTCATTCTAAATGCAGGAAATTAATTATTGAAAGGTACTCCACTTTATGAAGAGACAGTCTCGTTTTTGTCTGGTTTCTCTAGTGCGGACATTCCAATGTGCATCAGGTCTGCAGACATTTAGCAGCGAATAAACACATAATTGATTGTGCAGTTTTATTTTTTGGATGTGATAATAAAACTTTACGAGTAACCCCTCGAATATGAGGATAATTTCCGATTTACAAATGAGATATTTTCCAGAAGGAAGGCTCATAGGACAAAATGATTATTTGAGATAGGAAAGTATTAAATATTTATTTTAAACAGATTTGAGTAACAACCTGATTCTAATATACAAGTATATTTTAATAGGATGTGTACTACTATTAAGTGAATCTTACCACAATACTAGACGCTTTAACCTACGTTTTTGATGTGAAAAATCTTATTCTGATAAATGTTTATAAAATCTTTTCCCATAAATCAATGTCAGTAGGCTATAATGAGCCAACATTTCTTTAATTAGTTGTTATTTTAAACTTCGTAACACATTTAAACATAGCAATAACGTTACTCTTAATAATAACTACTATCAGGGAACCCTCAGAAAAGGCACGAAAATAAAATAACAATGTAAATTGATAAACTGATAACAAAATATAACTATAAAAATAAGTTACGACTGTTTTGTCCTGTGGTCCATACCTTATCTGTTATAGTTCCAGTTACCAAAGAATCTTTTGTTTCTCTTCTTCTTCTTCTTCTTCTTCATGTCCTGCATGGATGCCTTTAGCAGGCGTGTAGATGGTAATAAGGAGGAAACGTGTGATTACAAGATTAAGAAGTAAAGAACAATAAAGACAGAAATGAAATGAATCGTAATAAAGTAAGGACGATTACAATCTACAGCATTTATAAAAATAAAAATCAATAGTGCTTAGGATGTTATGTGCAATAGCGAATGGTAATTTTTTAAGGCGAATCTCCTGTCTGATGCATAGGTTCAGCGTTGTGGAGTATCAAAAATGTCGTCAGATTGTGTTTGGTATCCTACTCAGCTATACAACCCATTAGTCATTCTATAAACAAGACGTACGCAGTGCATCTTCGTTACGCTCAGTATATTGAGCAGGAAGCTAAACTGCTCTTTTTCGCGCTGGAACCTATGCCTGGAAATGAACGGTTTCGACGCAGTGGGGGTCAAAGTTATAGAACAGTGTTGATGCGATGATGCGGCAGTGATCTACATATCGTAAAGAAATACAATGCGAGCATCTCACCAAGCAGTACACGAGACACAGGTTCAAAATTTTGACATCCTACTTGACTGCGAGTCTTTCAACTATAACTTTATAAACATAACGGCAAAAATAAGATTAAATGATTCAGTCGAAGAAGCAAGAGAATACATAAAAAATATCATCCCACAAAACTTGAAGTAACTAGAAGTAGCACTAATATTCTTCACTGAAATTAACAGAATTATATGATGTTGATGGAATTTCAGTCAGAACTCTGAAAAGTTATTCTAACTTCAAAAGTGAAGTCTTTAGTAATATATGTAATGCATAACTGGAACAGAGAATTTTCCACATAGATTACAATATGAAATTCGTAAACCATTTTATAAGAAAGGTGACACGAAACACATAATTATCGTCAGTATCCTTAATGACATATTTTACCAAAATATTCGTAAAGGTAATATATTAAAGAGCAGTCTTACACTTAAGTGGAAACAGTTTATTTAGCATATCACGCTTTGGATTCCAGGAGTGTTGATCGACTGAGACTGCTATTTATACATTCACTCACTAAGTAATACAAGTCTTAAATAATAAAATATCGCCAGTCAGTATTTATTGTGAGCTTACCAAGACTTTTATTGTGTAGATAATGTTACTCTCTTATAAAAACTTAAGTTTTATGAAACTGATGGGTTTACAAAAAACTAGTTTGAATCATACTTAACAGACAGAATGCAAGAAGTTGTGCTGAATTATTCAGCAAATGCTGGAAGGATATAAAATTATAGTGACTGGGGAGAAAACACAAAGGGAGTCCCAAAGGGCTCAGTTTTCGATCAACTCCTATTCCTTATGTATGTGGATGACCTTCAACAAGCAGAATTGTTAATTTTTCAAACGATCCTAGTGTTACAACTAATCCCATTAGATACAAGGCAACAGAGGAGACTGATTATGGTTTTCAAACAATTATTTAGTGGTTCTCTGAAAATAGACTCTCCCTAAATTTTGAAAAAACACACTATATTCAGTTATCTACAAGAAATAGTCATACCAACAACTGATGTAGCATAAAATCAAGAGTCGTTAAATAGGGTAGAATGCTCCAACTTTTTGGGTTACATATTGATGAACACTTGAACTGCAAGAAGAATATAATGAGCTTCTCGGACAGTCAAGTTCAGCTACTTTTGCACTTCGTATAATTGCTAATCTTGGAAACAAACTAATGGCTCAGATGGTTCAGGTGGCTCTGAGCACTATGCGACTCAACTTCTGAGGTCAATAGTCGCCTAGAACTTAGAACTAATTAAACCTAACTAACCTAAGAACATCACACACATCCATGCCCGAGGCAGGATTCGAACCTGCGACCGTAGCGGTCGCTCGGTTCCAGACTGCAGCGCCTAGAACCGCACGGCTACTCCGGCCGGCAAACAAACTAATCAACCTACTGACATACCTTGCATATTTCCATTCGATAATGTCTTATTGAATAATTTTCTAGGATAACTCATCACTTGGAAAGAAGATTCTTTATAATATATTAAGGCTATATGGAATATATCGTTCATTCTTCAGATATTTAATATCACATGATGGTTGGAGAGTTAAGCTACACGTCGTCGGTTATGCACTGTCATTCACCTTGAAACAGAAGGTCTTTTACCACGGAGCATGTGAGACTTAAAAATGAACTGACTTTGTTTAATGTCTTAAAAGTTTTACCTGTCTTGAATATGAAAGTTTGTGGTAGTTTCCAATAGGCTTTATTTCAAAATGTATTTAATTTTTAACTGCTTTTTGTTAAAATTTCTGCATAATTTGATTTTACGTACTGACTATTGGTGTGTAGAGTAATAATGTAAGAGACAGACTATTAAAACCATTATTGACAAGATTCTCGATTGCAACGGTTTTAAATTTCAATCGAATATTTGTTGCTAGGTACATGACACGTTTTACCTTGAAACACGTTTTCACGTTTGAAAAAAGAAAGAAAAGAACCTTAACTATTATGAGTAATTTTTATAGTTTCAGAAAAAAAGACTGAATCAAATAAATAGATAACGTCAACATTTAAAAATGGAATATGAAAATATATTAAACTTCTGGTAGAAAGCGAAAGTCTGAAAAGTGCAGCCAGCTGCAACATTACCAGTAGGCCCTACGTGTGACATTTCGTTTAGTATTTTAGTCTCAGCGTTGGCTCGTGCGGTAGGTAATGCTCTAATCTGAGTTACAGAAGTAACATACGACACAAGTCTTAATAGCACCCGACAGACATTAATCCAGACGTCTAATATGGGGTGACCGTAATAGCCGCGGAACAGGTCTCCCTCTATCAATTCGATTACTTGTGTATGTGGCGTCTAGGCGGTGCCACAAATTTGCAACAAAACGAGCTGGTGTTCCGTGGTTTTGCACTCATATTATTTGACGATACGGCTATGGTACCTCATCCAGTAGGAAGGAAGCAAGATTGGTTTTAACATCCTGTCGACATCGAGATCAATAGAGACGGAACACAAGATCGGATTGTGTCAGTGATGGGGAAAGAAATCGGCCGTCCCTTTTCAAAGGAACCATACCGGTATTTGCCTGGAGCGATTTAGGAAAATCACGGAGAACCTAAATCTGGATAACTGGACGTGGGTTTTTACCGTCGTCCTCCAGAATGCGAGTCCAGTGTGCTAACCACTGCTTCACCTTACTCGGCCCCTCATCCAGTAGGGTAGTAAGAACATCTGTGAGAAAAAATGAGGTTGATCAGGAATGTTTGCGCATTTGGTTTGGGTTTGTTTGGGGAAGGAGACCAGACAGCGAGGTCATCGGTCTCATCGGATTAGGGAAGGACGGGGAAGAAAGTCGGCTGTGCCCTTTCAAAGGAACCATTCCGAAATTTGCCTGAAGCGATTTAGGGAAATCACGGAAAACCTAAATCAGGATGGCCGGACGCGGAATTGAACAATCGTCCTCCCGAATGCGAGTACAATGTGCTAGCCACTGCGCCACCTCGCTCGGGGGCGCGTTTGGCATTAGATTTGTCCCACCCATATGATCCAAAAGTATCCCAGCCCGCACATTCACACGGAATCTGTACTAGTTACTTCTAATGACTTGCGAGTATAGATTTTCCATATGCCTAAAAAGGAGTGTTGTGAAAGTTCACAATGCGGCCTCGAATGAACGTGCATTCTTCGCTAAATAGCAACGAAGTCGCGAATTGTGGCAGGTACATGTAGCGCTGTAGCTACCATTCCACAAATTCCACCACTATTACCTGAACTCTCTACAGGTTATAAGGATGTAGCTGTTGTACACAGATAACTTTCCATACGCTACTGTAGGACATGGTCAGCAATGTCACGATTTGCCGATTACTGGTCCAGCACAAAACGTCTTCTTCAAGCCATCTGTTTTTAAACCTGTTACTGGACTGAATTAGAAAATAACTGATTTAGTATCCAGAACGCCTGCCGTGCAGTAAGTTTCTAGATAGCATACAGTAATACTGTACATACAGGAAAATGTAAAACGCGCAAAAAATACACTTCACTGTAGGAACTCAATGCAATTCAAGAAAAACTACAGATGGAAAATACAGTACCTAATTACTGCTTCATAGTCTCTCACAGATGTAAGTAGCTCAGGCAGACGAAATAAATGTTTGTTTAATGAGTGTGACCTAAGCCAACCACCTGCACCTTTCTACGTGTGGCAGTCGTTAGTAGAAATGTTGAAATGTTACAAAAAAGTACAAAAGTTCCACACAGACGGAATGGGTGCTACTACACGAATTAAAGTAGCACAATTCTGGCGATATCAACTCTATTCTACAAAATTAGTCTTCCACGAATTGCACTATGCACTTGGTACTCTCATATTTAAATCGGAACTGCTTTCACAGCCAAACCACGTAAGTCTACCGATCGATTCCTCGAGAACATTACCAAGTTATTCTTATTTCGACGATAAGTATGTTCGTTTTAAATATAGCAGTGATACGTTCATGATCAGCGTATAAAACACAATACGGGCCGCGCGTAGTGGCCGCGCGGTTTAAGGCACCATGTCACGTATTGCGCGACCCTTTCCGCCGGAGGTTCGAGTACTCCCTCGGGCATGGTCGTATGTGTTGTTCTTAGTATAAGTTGGGCCCGTGCGGTCTAACGCACGGCTTTCCGGAGTGCGAAGGAGCGCTTGGTCCCAGGCACGAATCCGCCTGGCGGACTTGTGTCGAGATCCGGTGAGCCGGCCAGTCTGTAGATGGTTTTTAGGCGGTTTTCCATCTGACTCGGCGAATGCGGGCTAGTTCCCCTTATTCCGCCTCAGCATATCGTTGTGAAGTGTCGCCGTGTTGCAGAACTGTG
The DNA here is from genome assembly GCF_021461395.2 of Schistocerca americana. Classification (NCBI taxonomy): domain Eukaryota; kingdom Metazoa; phylum Arthropoda; class Insecta; order Orthoptera; family Acrididae; genus Schistocerca; species Schistocerca americana. Next base: position 425,685,612 of record NC_060130.1, on the reverse strand, counting down.
TCTGGCAAAACATTGTATACCGACATGTAGTGAAGACATCTACAGCGTACAGAGAGCAGTGTCACTGTGAGCCAGACTGACCAGTTTACGGCAGACATGCTACTCTTCTTCCACTTTCCGCATACATCTAATGATCTGGAGTTGTAAAATCAGTATGCATACAATCTTTCATCAGCTCTGCTGTTGCCATCTGCTTCGCCACATGCAAGCGTTATATCGGTCATACTGTTATTTGTGTACTCTTACATGTCGTAATGCTCTCACTGGACTAGTGCGCAACACATCTAGCAGCTTATGACAATAACAGATGAGTGTGCGAAAGTACTGTGCATGTACGGGAACGCTGTTACTCAAAATTCGTGAATCCATCTTACAGTAGTGGCTAGTAGTTGCACAAGTAATTTGGCTGCCAGATATCATACGAAGACACAATGGCGCCAGCATCGCCAACCATCGATTGTCCACAGTGCCCAAAGTACGCATTTATGAAAGGGATTACATCTTGAAAAATGCTCAGTTTACCATCCTAAACAATACACTAAGCTCTGTCGATGTATCATGAAGAGTGTAGTGTTATACAGCATTAGAGAGCGTATTTACAAAATGTTTAACAAAGCGTGCGGCAGTTAAGACAGTTCACACAACATACATCCACAACGAGTAACTTTATCGAGATTATTGTGGACAATGTGGCAAATTTTATGACGTACAAAAGTAATTTTTAGCTGCCGAATTGTAACATCGCATATATAGTTTTTTTTTTTTTTTAATGAAGTTGTATACTTTTTCTGTTCCATTGGAAAGAGCATTGGAACACAACTTCAGCGGGATAACATCTGTGGAATTTGATAAAATAGTAACAAGATAATAACGATACAAATCACTGGTCCGCTATCAGGAGAGGAAGTCCCTCGAACATTTGGCCAACTTGTATCAAAGTAGGCAAACACGTAACTCAGGTACTGTTTAAATGTTTACTATTGTGGCTGTCATATCAAGTGATTAAAATCATGATCTTATATATTGATATATCTTATACAGCGATTCCCAACGGACAATACTGCACGTTGAAATTCATGTAGACTTATTGCAGCTTAGGACCATGTTGTGCGGCATTTCATGTCTTCAGAAATCATCAGTGTTTCCTTGCAGACTTCTTATTTTAATTTTACACCCGCATAAAAGTCGAGATGTATCAACTATCTTTAGCATTCAGGCCATTTTGTGTTGCCTGGAAGAGTTATTCAACGATCTCCAAATTTTCTGTTAATAACGTCTGTTGGTACCACATGGACTTCCTCACGTCAGTGGGTTGTCTTCCAATCATTGCGACAGCGCGATAGTTGACAGCTGTAGTAATTTATGGCTATTTAGAAACCCATCAAGAAAATAGGGATCAAAGATTCCATTCATGAAAAGCCTGCACCAGAAGTTAACAGATCAATGTCACTGTTTATCCACTTACCTCAGCCAGTGCGGATTTTTAACTGACCGATAGTATACTGCGTGTCTCTCCCAAGAGTCATCACGTGCATTTTCTTTGGTGTTTCGACAGATACTTGCAGTTTCGCATTTGCAAAGTGCCGCTGGCATCAGTGCAAACGATTGTTGCTCATCACGTCTTTCATGAGAAGCCCATTGTCGACGGAAAGCTTCGGTTTGTTTCCCATTAATAACAAAATTATTTTCAAAGTGGAATTTACGTACACATTCGATAGAGCGGTCCCAGATTAGCCTAGTGCGATATTTTCTTTATCGACTTGTATTAACCGGGATGGTAAAACACGAGGAATAACCAGTACTCCAGCAAAGACTGAGCAGCACCTTTGTCGCCGTTTACTGCTAGCGCTATGCAGCGGCGCTGCTCGATCACTGCTGTGTTTTACTGTCCCTGTTAATACGTATCGACGAAACAACTATTGCACTAGACTAATTTGGCACCGTTCTATCGAACGGCCATATAAAATTCCGCTGTTAAAAATCATTTTGTTAGAATTGGGAAACAAAGCTACACTTTCTGTCGATACTGGGCGTCACATGAAAGACGTATTAAGCAGAATTTGTTTGAATTGACAGCATCCGCAGTCACACTTGCTAAAAGCGAAATTGCAACTATCTGCGGAAACACCAGAGAAAATGTGCCTGACGAGTATTAGGAGGGACACCCAGTATATTCTCAAGATTTATTTGGCCACAGTTTGTAAACGATGGTTCATCCGCAAACAGAATCTTGCGTTGAAACGCCGAACAACTTTGAAAATTTCTAAAACATCATTCTTAGAACTGTACCAATTTTGAAAGCCACTGCAATAAAACTGTATATAGAGAGAGATATGAAAAGGATTACACGAGCTGGAATGTAGTATTAAGAGAACATTCATTTAGCTGATACCATTCGCACATTCATCCTACTTCATAGTGATATGTGTATTACGCGTTACCTGTCCCAAAATAATAGTTGCTTTTCTGTCATCAGTTGCTGTTGTTTTGCATCTGCGTATGTGCGCGGATAAGACAGACAGAGAGAGAGGGAGAGGAGGAAGAGGGAGAAAGAGAGAGAACATTTGCGTATCTGTTAGTCAATGTTTGATTTCATGGGTGTGACGAATGATTTCCTCTTATATCAAATGGTTCAAATGGCTCTCAGCACTATGGGACTTAACATCTATGGTCATCAGTCACCTAGAACTTAGAACTACTTAAACCTAACTAACCTAAGGACAGCACACAACACCCAGTCATCACGAGGCAGAGAAAATCCTTGACCCCGCCGGGAATCGAACCCGGGAACCCTCTTAAATCGACGCGTAGTAGAGTCTCTTCATTGATTGTGAGTAGCTCCACAGCTGGGACTGTGTCAAGGCATATTTTGGCTATATTTTGTGCTACTGTACCCACACTTCGGTCGTCTATAAGTCTATGATCCCATTACTAGGCCTTCCATGTCTGGCCTATTTACGAAGTGTCGCCGTAAACTGGTCAGTCTGGCTCACAGTGACACTGCTCTCTGTACTCTGTGATATCTTCACTATATGTCGGTATACAATGCTTTGCCATACTACGTCGAAGCCATGTTTTGTTGAGTATAATCTGTTTCTTACTGATCTGCGCAGGCCTGCCATGGGAGCGGCCTCGTGTTCGTAATTGGTCGTATGAGAGTCTTACATATGAGACATGTCGTCCGATCACTACCGTCCCTGTTTTTCATGTATCCCGAAAGCACCACTACGAATCGAGTGCGGCAATGTTTATCCACCTGCATATTTATCGTATTCGTTTAGGTATTGCATTAATTTGACACCAATCCATGCACCCACATAGTGCACAGTGTAAGGTGACATAGACTTGCACTACAGTGTAGGAGGCCGGTGCAAACCTCTGTCTGATACCGAGTAAGAAATGTCGTTTGTCCTTGCGTAGCCGTTATCGTTCGAGAAATAAATTAACGGCGAGGGACTGTGTGACTATCAGCGATCCGGACATAGCGGACGGAAGCCTGCCTTGGGTAGCAGTGACAAAAGCCTTGGCGTTTCCCTGCAAGCGTCCCATTGAAATCGCTGTGCCTAACATGCTTGAAAAGCAGGATACAAACCCACTACCCCGCAGTCCTGATGTATTTGTTTGAATAGTATGTCGTGAGATTTGAAAATTTGCTTCTGACCGGGACTCATACCTGGGTACCCTGCTTTTTGCCAGCAGTTGCCTCAAGCATTTGGTTATCTTAGTGCGCATCCAGGCCTGACGAATTTTTATTTTCAATAATTTTCCACACACTGCAACCAGAGTGTCCTAGGCGATGTATCTAGGAATAACGGCACTGATCTAGTGGTAAAGCACTTCCGCTATGTCCTTTCTTTCAGGAGTGCTAGTTCTGCAAGGTTCGCAGGAGAGCTTCTGTAAAGTTTGGAAGGTAGGAGACGAGATACTGGCAGGAGTACAGCTGTGAGTACCGGGCGTGAGTCGTGCTTCGGTAGCTCAGTCGGTAGAGCACTTGCCCGCGAAAGGCAAAGGTCCCGAGTTCGAGTCTCGGTCGGGCACACGGTTTTAATCTGCCAGGAAGTTTCATATCAGCGCACACTCCGCTGCAAAGTGAAAATCTCATTCTGGAAACATCCCACAGGCTGTGGCTAAGCCATGTCTCCGCTATATCCTTTCTTTCAGGAGTGCTAGATCTGCAAGGTTCGCAGGAGAGCTTCTGTAAAGTTTGGAAGGTAGGAGAGGAGACACTAGCAGAAGTAAAGCTGTAAGTACCGGGCGTGAGTCGTGCTTCGGTAGCTCAGTTGGTAGAGCACTTGCCCGCGAAAGGCAAAGGTCCCGAGTTTGAGTCTCGGTCGGGAACACGGTTTTAATCTGCCAGGAAGTTTCAGATCAGCGCACACTCCGCTGCAAAGTGAAAATCTCATTCTGGAAACATCCCCCAGGCTGTGGTTAAGCTATGTCTCCGCTATATCCTTTCTTTCAGGAGTGCTAGTTCTGCAAGGTTCGCAGGAGAGCTTCTGTGAAGTTTGGAAGGTAGGAGACGAGATACTAGCAGAAGTAAAGCTGTGAGTTGCGGGCGTGAGTCGTGCTTCGGTAGCTCAGATGGTAGAGCACTTGCCCGCGAAAGGCAAAGGTCCCGAGTTCGAGTCTCGGTCGGGCACACGGTTTTAATCTGCCAGGAAGTTTCATATCAGCGCACACTCCGCTGCAAAGTGAAAATCTCATTCTGGAAACATCCCACAGGCTGTGGCTAAGCCATGTCTCCGCTATATCCTTTCTTTCAGGAGTGCTAGATCTGCAAGGTTCGCAGGAGAGCTTCTGTAAAGTTTGGAAGGTAGGAGAGGAGACACTAGCAGAAGTAAAGCTGTAAGTACCGGGCGTGAGTCGTGCTTCGGTGGCTCAGTTGGTAGAGCACTTGCCCGCGAAAGGCAAAGGTCCCGAGTTTGAGTCTCGGTCGGGAACACGGTTTTAATCTGCCAGGAAGTTTCAGATCAGCGCACACTCCGCTGCAAAGTGAAAATCTCATTCTGGAAACATCCCCCAGGCTGTGGTTAAGCTATGTCTCCGCTATATCCTTTCTTTCAGGAGTGCTAGTTCTGCAAGGTTCGCAGGAGAGCTTCTGTGAAGTTTGGAAGGTAGGAGACGAGATACTAGCAGAAGTAAAGCTGTGAGTTGCGGGCGTGAGTCGTGCTTCGGTAGCTCAGATGGTAGAGCACTTGCCCGCGAAAGGCAAAGGTCCCAAGTTCGAGTCTCGGTCGGGCACACAGTTTTAATCTGCCAGGAAGTTTCAAAGTGAAAATCTCATTCTGAAAATTTTGCCTATCTGCACTGTTTAATGGATAAAGAAAACGGTCGCCAGCCTAACTAGGCAAGAGAATGATGAACATTCTCGTTCGAGAAAACAGTTATTAGTAACTTGAATGGATAAACACAACCTATACTTTGTCACACGCGAGTGCAGTGAACTCTGACACATACATATGTTTACGGTAAGATTGAAACTAACAGTCAGAGCAGCACAAACTATTTGCAAAATTATAACAGATACCGAAAAACACTATTACTTTCAGGGCTTACACAAACTGAATGTTCTTTATAACGTTATTATTACTATTCACTGCAGAATCATTAATTGGATATAGGTTAAGTCTCTCTCAGTTAAATACTTTACTATTTAAAATGAAAGTTAATTGGAATCCACTAACAGGTTGCTTCTCACTATCATTTGAATAAAGAAATTATGGTTTTCATAATTAGTGGTGTTCCCATTAATTGTTACCTAGCATTAACGCAATAGACAAACTGTGGATCCTGTTATATTATTAATATGCACTTCCAATACACAAGGGAGACGAACACTTAGCAAACATGAGTATATAACGTTTCACAACTGCAGTTTTCCACTTTTACTACATTGAGAGACAAAATTAACATATATGTAAGATACTGACTCACCTTCTGCGATTTGCAACAGGCAGTAATGTGATCTTTACTAAGCAAAACTTTATGAGCCTCAGTCTTAAGAACTTTTAATTTAGGGTTGGCAACAACACATTAATAAGTAGTTTTACTAGGAAAATTATTTTCAGCAAGCATCTTTAACTTTAACCCACTCTCTTGCCTCATTAACTTTAACTTTCTTTTTACTATGTTCAAGAGGCATTAATTAGCAAAAACACTGGTCTTTAATGTTCTTCCAGTAGGGACACTCGGTAATCACTTTAGTTCAGACGGAGAGGAACCTGAGAGGTGTTATGATAAGGAAAATATCAAGGTAGGTACATAAATTCAGTTATAAGTTACCTTATATTTGTGCACGCAAAAACATACAATGAGCTGATCCTTCACTGTACATTATTATAGCATTCCGATACAGTGATTACGCAATGTGGTGGCAACTGCATGTTGGTAGGTGGATTTGCAGGCAGAATTGCTGGACTCTGTCCCTTCTTGGTGGCGATGATGAATACCAATTCCAGAATCGTTCCAGCTATTTATCCATCCATCCGAGGCATGGGAAAGTGGCAGAAAAAACCTCTCTCGGAACCAGCACAATATACAACATTAACATGGCAGTGCACAGTTCGGTAGCTCGTCCCCGACTGGTAGCTCGTCCCCGACTGACTCTTGTTCCACCTTTTCTACCCAGGCCAACCACAATTTGCGCGCGCTACACAGTTCCGTTCCCGAGGGGAATCACAACAACTTTTACATACAGAATAACTAAGAACCCTAAGTGAGGATCAGCAGTTTACATAACAGTAACCAAATACATTAAATAAAACAGAACATTTGCACATATTGACATTTCTACAAAAAATTATTCATTCAGAAATTACAATTACATACAGTAAGTTTTGTTCCCTCCAAATGGGACAAAGAATTTAAATGACAGATACACTACTTTGCATAGAACCAAACCATGACATCAAAGTTTGTGCAAAGAAAGGAGTATACAATTTTGTGTTATCTATTCAATCAAACACATTTACAGATACTCAATGTTATAACATTAAATAAAACAAAAGCAAAATAAATCCATACAGCAGAAGAGCTATGGTGTTACAGGCTGCTTAGGATTTCATGTTGGTAACGCCACGTAGCTCTCTGTATGAAAATCACTGACTGTGCTCTGCGCAGTCTGTGGCTGGTTGGACGCATTGTTGGAATATTCGCCATTGTAGTGTTGGGCAGTGGGATGTGAACAGCGCGTAGCGTTGTGCAGTTGGAAGTAAGCCACCAACGGTGGTGGATGTGGAGAGAGAGATGCCAGAGTTTTCAGCGGACGATCTGGACATGTGTCCGTCAGAAAAAGGAAATTTGTTTAATTGGATGTCACAAAATTATTATATATATACCGGGTGATCAAAAAGTCAGTACAGATATGAAAAATAAATAAACCACGGAATAATGTAGATAGAGAGCTAAAAAATATTTGTAATGACATGGGGTTTTATTAGAACAAAAAAAAAAACAAAGTTCGCAAAATGTTCGACAGATGGCGCTGGACAGCAAAACGTCAGTGACTGTGCATGACAATTGTGTGTAAAAGGAGCTGTGGAGCTGTGATGAGAGAGAGAATCAGATGCCCCAGCAGACGCAGCATGTTGACATTACCTGAATAGGCGCTTTTAGTGAAGCTGTATTATCAGAATGGGGAATGTGCTAGTTCAGCGTTAAGATCCTATCGCCATAGGAAGGGGATTCGAACGGGTAAAGGTCCGTTGACAAATGCAGCTGTGGCGATAATGATTTCGAAGCTCGAAGCCACGGGTTGTTTAGACGATAGACCCCGTAGTGGCCGACCGAGCACAAGGCGAAATTCTGCTGAGACAGTTCAGGAAGAAATGGAGACTGTAGCGGGTTCGTCCATGCACGGGAAAGCCAGCGCTCGTGCAGTCGCACGTCGCACCGGCATTCCATACACTACTGTTTGGTTGGCACTTAGGCGTAGCCTCCGATGCTATCTCTACAAAATTCATCGTCATCATGAACTGTTACCTGGAGATTTAGCGAAGCGGAGTGCACTTGCAGTGTGGGCGTTTCAAAAGATGGCGGAAGATGACGATTGGTTGAGTAACGTGTTGTGGACCGACGAAGCTCATTTCACGCTCCGAGTGCAAAAAGAATAGAAACAAAAAAGTTTTGTGTAGAGAAACTATAGAAGCATGTGCCTGTGAGCTTAAATTAAATAAAGGCACATTTATAATTGTAACTGTATATAGGTCCCCATCGGGAAATTTTCATCTATTTCTGAAAAATTTGCACTCCTTGTTGTGCTATCTGTCAGACAGGGGGAAGCAAATTATTATTTGTGGGGACTTCAATGTAGATTCTCTGAAAGAGGGTAATAGGAAAAATGACCTTGAAGTATTACTCGGTTCTTTCAATTTGACACCCGTTATTGATTTTCCTACTCGAGTGGTAAAGGATAGCAGCTCACTGATAGATAACTTCTTTATAGACCAAGATAAGTTTAACCAGATAAATGCTCAGCCTGTTGAGAATGGTCTTTCTGATCACGGTGCACAGCTAGTTACAATATATGGCATAGCTCCATTCAGCAGTACTAAACAGTCCTCCAAAGTAGTACGTTCAGTCAACGATTTAGCAATTGCAATATTCAGGGAGAGCCTACAGCAGTTAGACTGGGATGAGGTGTACCGTGAACCTGATGCCAATTTAAAATATAATTTATTTCATGACACTTTTGTAAATGCATTTGAAAACTGCTTTCCCAAGAAAATAGTTAAATATACTCATAAGAAACCATGTAACAAACCATGGCTTACTAAGGGTATAAAAATATCTTGTAACCGGAAAAGGGAAATGTATCTGACAGCAAGATAGAGTAGTGACCCAGAACCTATCAAACATTATAAAAACTACTGTGCTATATTAAGAAAAGTTATTAAAAAATCCAGAAGTATGTGAATCATGTCTGAAATCAGCAACTCGGATAATAAAATTAAAACAATTTGGAATATTATTAAAAGAGAAACAGGTCAACCAAGAGCCCAGGAAGACAGTATTACCATCAAATTGAATGAAAACTTTAAGAACAAAAAGTCAGAAGTTGAAAATATTTTTAATAATCATTTTCTAAATGTTGTGGATATAGTAGGATCCAGGAGTTGATTAGAAGATGCTAGGCAGTTAATGGAAGAGGCCATACCTATGCAATTTGATACAATTCAAATATCACCCACTTCTCCCTCTGAAATTAGGAAAATAATAAACTTGCTTAAAAGCAAAAACTCACATGGGATTGATGGCATTTCCAGCAAAATACTAAAAGCTTGTTCTCAACAGATAAGTAAGATTCTCAGCCATCTGCGTAATAGCTCTCTGGAACAGGGCATTTTCCCTGATAGACTGAAATATGCTATTGTTATACCTTTGCGTAAAAAAGGGGATATATCTGATGTCAACAATTACCGTCCAATCTCCCTTCTAACAGCTATATCCAAAATTTTTGAGAAAGTAATGTATTCAAGAGTAGCTTCACACATCTGTAAAAATGAAGTACTAACAAAATATCAGTTTGGTTTCCAGAAAGGTTTTTCAACAGAAAATGCCATATATGCTTTCACCAATCAAATTTTGAATGATCTGGATAACCGAACACCACCCATTGGGGTTTTTTGTGATCTCTCAAAGGATTTTGATTGCGTAAATCATAAAATTCTGCTAGACAAGCTCAAGTATTGTGGCATGAGTGGGACAGTGCACAAATGGTTTAATTCGTATCTAACTGGAAGAGTGCAGAAAGTTGAAATAAGCAGTTCTCATAATATGCAAAGATCAGCACATTCCTCAAACTGGGGAACTATCAAGAATGGGGTTCCACAAGGGTCGGTCTTGGGGCCTTTGTTGTTCTTAATATATATTAATGACTTGCCATTCTATATTCATGAAGAGACAAAGTTAGTTCTCTTTGCTGATCATACAAGTATAGTAATCACACCTGACAAACAAGAATTAACTGATGAAATTGTCAACAATGTCTTTCAGAAAATTACTAAGTGGTTCCTTGTAAACGGACTCTCACTGAATTTTGGTAAGACACAGTACATACAGTTCCACACAGTAAATGGTATGACGCCATTAATAAATATAGACCTTAATCAGAAGCATATAGCTAAGGTAGAATATTCAAAATTTTTAGGTGTGTCCATTGATGAGAGATTAAATTGGAAGACACACATTGATGATCTGCTGAAACGCTTGAGTTCAGCTACTTATGCAATAAGGGTCATTGCAAATTTTGGTGATAGACATCTTAGTAAATTAGCTTACTACGCCTATTTTCACTCATTGCTTGCATATGGCATCATATTTTGGAGTAATTCATCACTGAGGAATAAAGTATTTATTGCACAAAAGCGTGTTATCAGAATAATAGCTGGAGTCCACCCAAGATCATCCTGCAGACATTTATTTAAGGATCTAGGGATATTCACAGTAGCTTCTCAGTATATATACTCTCTTACGAAATTTGTTATCAACAACCAAACCCAATTCAAAAGTAATAACAGTGTGCATAACTACAATACTAGGAGAAAGGATGATCTTCACTATTCAAGATTAAATCTAACTTTGGCACAGAAAGGGGTGAATTATACAGCCACTAAAGTCTTTGGTCACTTACCAAATATTATCAAAAATCTGACAGATAACCAACAAGTATTTAAGAAGAAATTAAAAGAATTTCTGAATGACAACTCCTTCTACTCCATAGAGGAATTTTTAGATATAAATTAAGAAAAAAAAGTTGTTATATTAACTTAATTATGTTATTAAATTAACTTAATTATGTCATGTACTAGAAAATTTGACTCGTTCCACATCATTACGAAATATCGTATTCGTGATCCATGGAACTAGTATTAATATAATCTAATTTAATCTAAACGGGTTGTTTAGACGATAGAACCCGTAGTGGCCGACCGAGCACAAGGCGAAATGCTGCTGAGACAGTTCAGGAAGAAATGGAGACTGTAGCGGGTTCGTCTATGCATGGGAAAGTCAGCGCTCGTGCAGTCGCACGTCGCACCGGCATTCCATACGCTACTGTTTGGTTGGCACTTAGGCGTACCCTCCGATGCTATCCCTACAAAATCCATCGGCATCATGAACTGTTACCTGGCGATTTAGCGAAGCGGAGTACACTTGCAGTGTGGGCGTTTCAAAAGATGGCGGAAGATGACGATTGGTTGAGTAACGTGTTGTGGACCGACGAAGCTCATTTCACGCTCCGAGGGTCTTTCAACGCCCACAACTGCAGAATTTGGGCTACCGAAAATCCTAGAACTGTCATGGAAACTACAATGTACGACGAGAAAGTCACGGTATGGGTTGGATTTACCACATCTATCGTTATCGGTTTTTTTTTCTTCGAGGATATGCGTGATTCTGGTTTTGTAACTGCTACCGTGACGGGTGAGAGGTACGCCGATATGTTACAGAATCGCATCATCCCCAGCCTGGCTGATAAACATCTGCTGGAACGTACGATGTTTATGTAGGATGGCGCTCCACCCCATATTGCTAGACGCGTGAAAGATCTCTTGCGCGCGTCGTTTGGTGATGATCGTGTGCTCAGCCGCCACTTTCATCATGCTTGGCCTGCCAGGTCCCCAGACCTCAGTCCGTGCGATTATTGGCTTTGGGGTTACCTGAAGTTGCAAGTGTTTCGTGATTGACCGACATCTCTAGGGATGCTGAAAGACAACATCCGACGCCAATGCCTCATCATAACTCCGGACATGCTTTACAGTGTTGTTCACAACATTATTCCTCGACTACAGCTATTGTTGAGGAATGATGCTGGACATATTGAGCATTTCCTGTAAAGAACATCATCTTTGCTTTGTTTTACTTTGTTATGCTAAATATTGCTATTCTGATCAGATGAAGCGCCATCTATCGGACATTTTTTGAACTTTTGTATTTTTTTGGTTCTAATAAATCCCCATGTCATTCCAAGCATGTGTGTCAATTTGTACCTCTCTATCTACATGATTCCGTGATTTATTCAGTTTTCAAATTTATACTGACTTTTTGATCACCCGGTATATATATATATATATATATATATATATATATATATATATGTATATATGACTTTTGAACGCTATTAAGGTAAATACGTTGTTCTCTATCAAAATCTTTCATTTGCTAACTATGCATATCAATAGTTAGTGTCTCCAGTAGTTAGAATCTTTTATTTAGCTGGCAGTATTGGCGCTCGCTATATTGCAGTAGTTCGAGTAAGGAAGATTTTTGTGAGATAAGTGATTCATGAAAGGTATAGGTTATTGTTAGTCAGGGCCATTCTTTTGTAGTGATTACTGAAAATCAGATTGCGTTGCGCTAAAAAAATTGTGTGTGTCAGTTTAGTGATGATCAGAATAAGTAAAGAGAGAACTGTCTGAGTACGATCAGTTTTACTCAGCTGTCTTTGTATCAAATAACGTAGGAGTTTACCAGCACAGTAATTCATAATATTTCTTAGGGGACGTTTCACAGTCACCTCCAAAAATAGTGTCACTGCCTGCACTGTCAATCGCAAAACAGCCTACTTTCGTAACTACTAAAACAAGTATCAACACCCGGCTTCAAGAACACAAGAACATTTATCGTCTGGGCAACAAGGGTAAATGGGCAGTGGCAGTCCATGGTGTAGGACCAGGAAAGGACACAATTCTATTCTGTGTTACTGGTTTTGTTCTCGTTTTATCAATCTCCAAACATAACTCTGCTAGGATATACAGAGAGCCTACAGAAATTAAAAAAATTACTTTAACATAATAGAATGAGGACAAATTATACTACTTTGTGGGCATTAGCGCTCAATAAAGCAGCGCCAATCCTCCTGCTGTACGGGCCTCATAACGCACATGATGGCTCCAATCGTTCATTCGGATGACGCCTGTTACCAATAAAGAGAACGCAAAATTTCGTCTAGCTAAACGAGTTTAGTTCTGAATATTTTATTTACAGCCACTGAGAATGTCTCCCGCAGTGGCGACGGAACGTTGGGTACAGAGACATGCATTATATCACGGCCTAATGTCCATAAAGCCAATCTCACCTAGGATTTATTTCGTTGTTCATAATTTGGTTTTCCTTATTTCTCCACCAAAACTAATCATGTCCCTGTTACTGTGTGTGGAGTCTCGATCTTTAAGCTTTTCTGTCACCTTTCAGCAGTGTCATCCTATTAGAAAACGACATATCTTATATCCTACTAAACAGAAAGTCAGTTGTATGCATATGTCACTATTATGAATTTGGTCTGTTATTCCCATGTATTCAAAATGTAGTAGTAGATTTTAGTCAGTTTGCTTCTTATCTACATTTCTAATCGTTCAGAAGCACGCGCAAATACGATAATTTCTGAAGCTTTGTGTATCCAAATGTATAAAAACACTTCTGGTGAAAACAGAAAGCAATCACCTCGTTGCACCGACTTTAACTTCCAGCGCTTCCTGACCAACTGGAGAAGATCGAAGTTGGGGTCGCTGCGGTTATTGTTAACGCACGTTGGCGACTATGGTACCGACTTTAGCCGTTATGTGAGTCTGTCGGTATCGCGACTAGACAGAATTTAGTTTAGTGGAAGCTGTGGGGAGAAGTGAATGCGCGGCTTGTTCTCGTGATACACGTGTGGCACGTGTGACGGGTGACGCAACGCGGCGATTACTTGCGATGCACGGTACGTACTCCTTCGTTTCCTTCTTGTTTGCTGCATCTATCATTCTCAGGGCCGCGCACTTCGCTCTCACAAGCACTCCGTTCCTGATGCACCCTTTAATCTTTCCAGTGGTATCTATATTACTGCATCACTATCTCGGAACTAAGTTACAAGTGGTCCATGTGACAGCTTCCAGGGGCACAAAAAATTTGAATATTTCATGTAATTACTGACCAAATTTAAAATACTGTAATAATCTGCATATTAAGAGGTGAAATCTTACGTTAAAAATTTAACACAATAAAACAAAAATTATAGTTAGAATCTGCATCTTCGTCTTGAGCAAGCATAACTGACGGTGCATAAATACCCGGACTACATTCATCCAGCACTTGAGAATGAGAGTACTTAGCGACTTCCAACAACCTTTACGCATAATTTCAAACCTTTACGAATCTTTTTCTCGCTAACACGCGTCACAAAATGATGAAAGGGAGAAGTTTGTCAAAAATGGGTCAAATGGCTCTGAGCACTATGTGACTCAACTTCTGAGGTCATCAGTCGCCTAGAACTTAGAACTAATTAAACCTAACTAACCTAAGGACATCACACACATCCATGCCCGAGGCAGGATTCGAACCTGCGACCGTAGCGGTCACGCGGTTCCAGACTGAAGCGCCTTTAATCGCACGGCCACACCGGCCGGCGAAGTTTGTCACTTACTACATTTTCGCAGTGCATGTAGTAAAGCTTCATCAGGCATGAAGTTCTAATTTATTATTTATTACTGCCAAATATGCTCGGAACACACTTTGCAGATAGTATCTACATATATCACTGAACGTAACTGCAAAATGACAGAGGGTGAACCAATATATGTAACACCACGAACACCACACATTACCATGCCTAGTATGTTGGCATTCAAAATACCTTGCAGTCGTCTCAGATTGGATAAATACAGGTCTTGTATAGTTTTCAATGGCATGTTATATCATTCTTTCTGCAAAACAGTGGCAACGTCAGGTAGCGGTGATTGTCGTGGATAGCGATCACACACCATTCTCTCCAAAGTAGATCACAAAGGATCAATAATATCGAGATCCGCTGACTGTGGTGGGCTCCAATTCATCCTCGTGTTCCCAGAACCAGTCTTGGACGATCGTTGTGACTTGGCAAGACAGCCAAGCCACTAGGACAGGAAGCCGAAAGGCACGCGTTTAAGCTCACGCAGGCTGACATGAGGTCTGGAACAGTTAAAGGAGTTGAGTCTAGTAAAAAAAGTACGTAGCTTCTGGAATACTTAACTTTAATCCATAATTGGTGAACATCGGTCTGACGGTACATGCATCACAAGATAAATAGCAATTGATAATGGCGCCTTGCCAGGTCGTAGCAAATGACGTAGCTTAAGGCTATGCTAACTATCGTCTCGGCAAATGAGAGCGTAATTTGTCAGTGAACCATCGCTAGCAAAGTCGGCTGTACAACTGGGGCGAGTGCTAGGAAGTCTCTCTAGACCTGCCGTGTGGCGGCGCTCGGTCTGCAATCACTGATAGTGGCGACACACGGGTCCGACGTACACTACCGGATCGCGGTCGATTTAAAGGCTACCACCTAGCAAGTGTGGTGTCTGGCGGTGACACCACAACGATGCGATCTGTGTGAAGAGGGGCACTGACGTCTTGGAACACAGCATCACTATCGTGGAGCAAACATACAACCTGATCACTCAAAATGGTCACATAATCCCTGGCAGTGTGACCATGGTGCTGATGGAATACCAGGATATGGCTGCCGAGATCACCACCGAACCCCCACCATGTTTCTCTCTTGGAACACAAACTCTGCCAGAAAATTTGAAACAGTAAGAAACAAGATTTATGCGACCAATTGACATTCTTCCCATGCTACATAACCCAGTTTTTACGGCTTCGTTACCACGTTTACCTGTTACGGGAATTTTTGTCATTGTTGAGTGGGTTTGAAATTCGTGGTCAAATACTACAGCACAACCTGCAGACTTGGCTAGCATTTGATTTATGTTCAAGCATGCCTTTCTCGCGGTGCTTCCGTATTTTTGTCCCACCCCTGTATATCATTGTACGACACACATTTCGGGAGATATGCCGTCATGAACTTTTACATCCGTGAAAAACTAAACTTGCTTAAAATGTCGCGCAGTAAAACTTCAGCTTCTCGCATGAGATTTTAATTTATTACTTCTTTAGTACTAGCTCTGTTCGCAACACACTTTGCAGGGAGTATCTACAAATACTACTGAGTGTACTTGAAAAATTATGTTATTCGACGATATATAGTTCAATCGATACGACGTCATAATCATTGAGATGCGTGAAAACCAGCTTCTGTGTAAAATGGAGAGCCGATTTCCCAGACGTTATTGATCCACTTAGCGAATTCAAAAAAAAAAAAAAAATAAAAAAAGGTAAGCACAATTTCCAACCTCACCTAAACTTTCTCTGGCTTACATGTTAAATGTAAAATGCGAGACTTGTTGGTTTTTAGTAATCCACATGTTAGCAACAATGTAGTTCTCTTCCTTCTGGAATTTCGCTAACTTTGTACCCTGTAACGGCACCAGTAAGTAGTTTCCAGGTGCGAGTCTTTCTGTTTGACGCCACTTCCGCGGCTTGCTTGCCACTTTCGCTGCTTCTTTTATCGATCCGCTTCGCATTTGGCTTTATGAGGCTACTCACACCATGCCCGAAACTCCACCGCAGAAACATCTGAAGTGGTCCACAGGAATTCAGCGCAAGATCTCTGCGTTAGCAGACAGCAACTAGATTACTTTTTAACGAATGCATAATGGATTCACGTGGCACACGACGATGGCAGAACATATACAGGGTTATTACAAATGATTGAAGCGATTTCACAGCTCTACAATAACTTTATTATGTGAGATATTTTCACAATGCTTTGCACACACATACAAAAACTCAAAAAGTTTTTTTAGGCATTCACAAATGTTCGATATGTGCCCCTTTAGTGATTCGGCAGACATCAAGCCGATAATCAAGTTCCTCCCACACTCGGCGCAGCATGTCCCCATCAATGAGTTCGAAGCATCGTTGATGCGAGCTCGCAGTTCTGGCACGTTTCTTGGTAGAGGAGGTTTAAACACTGAATCTTTCACATAACCCCACAGACAGAAATCGCATGGGGTTAAGTCGGGAGAGCGTGGAGGCCATGACATGAATTGCTGATCATGATCTCCACCACGACCGATCCATCGCTTTTCCAATCTCCTGTTTAAGAAATGCCGAACATCATGATGGAAGTGCGGTGGAGCACCATCCTGTTGAAAGATGAAGTCGGCGCTGTCGGTCTCCAGTTGTGGCATGAGCCAATTTTCCAGCATGTCCAGATACACGTGTCCTGTAACGTTTTTTTCGCAGAAGAAAAAGGGGCCCTAAACTTTAAACCGTGAGATTGCACAAAACACGTTAACTTTTGGTGAATTGCGAATTTGCTGCACGAATGCGTGAGGATTCTCTACCGCTCAGATTCGCACATTGTGTCAGTTCACTTCACCATTAAGAAAAAATGTTGCTTCATCACTGAAAACAAGTTTCGCACTGAACGCATCCTCTTCCATGAGCTGTTGCAACCGCGCCGAAAATTCAAAGCGTTTGACTTTGTCATCGGGTGTCAGGGCTTGTAGCAATTATGAACGGTAAGGCTTCTGCTTTAGCCTTTTCCGTGAGATTTTGCAAACCGTCGGCTGTGGTACGTTTAGCTCCCTGCTTGCTTTATTCGTCGAGTTCCGCGGGCTACGCGTGATACTTGCCCGCATGCGTTCAACCGTTCGCTCACTGCAGGCCGACCCGTTGATTTCCCCTTACAGAGGCATCCAGAAGCTTTAAACTGCGCATACCATCGCCGAATGGAGTTAGCAGTTGGTGGATCTTTGTTGAACTTCGTCCTGAAGTGTTGTTGCACTGTTATGACTGACTGATGTGAGTGCATTTCAAGCACGACATACGCTTTCTCGGCTCCTGTCGCCATTTTGTCTCACTGCGCTGTCGAACGCTCTGGCGGCAGAAACCTGAAGTGCGGCTTCAGCTGAACAAAACTTTATGAGTTTTTCTACGTATCTGTAGTGTGTCGTGACCATATGTCAATGAATGGAGCTACAGTGAATTTATGAAATCGCTTCAATCATTTGTAATAGCCCTGTATATTTTACGTACAAAGGTTCGTCGACTGTCTGCATTTCGTATTTTTGATGTTTTTAGTTCCGATAAGTACAGGGCAGTTGAAATTAAACTTTCGCTACTTGAATAAGTTTAGGAGGAAAACTATTTACCGAATGGGTATCAAACTTTATAGGAGTGATTTTCAGACTGTGCGCTGCAGGATTTGCGTTGTTAGTAGTGTTTTTGATTTGCCATTAGCCGCCAGTATTGAAACATAAGCATCAGTGTGCATTACAGTTGCAAACAGTCAATATGGGTATGGACGAAGTGAGAGGGCCTTACTCATAAATCTGTTTCATCAAAACAACAGCAATAGCGCTGCTGCTCTTCACGAGTATCGACGGATTAATGGAATTTGGAGATGTCGTCTTTCCGTACCGGGATTGAAGAGTATGATTCGGAAGTTCGAATTAACTGGCGATGGGCAATTGTGCCACAAAGTGTTGAAGAAGTTGCTGGATGTAATGTGCGATCTTCAAGCAGCGCACAAGTCCCATGTGGCAGCTGAACATTCCATGGTGTACCGTTCGTGTAAAGTGCTGCGAACCACTGTGAAATGTCTCCAGTGTGGTCCAGGCTGTCGTGGATGTAGATGGTAGTCACGCTGAGCAAATTTTGTATTTTACATATTTTATTAAATCTTTTGATACACATAGATTGTTTTTTGTAATTGTTGAAACAATGCCAAAATAAGATTAATAAATAATATTTTGAAATAACATAATAACAACAAAAACTTATTGTTCACACCGAGGGGCATATGTAATTAGATCGTTGTTACAGTTGGTAGTTGCCGAATTATAGGATAAGGATATATACACAGTCGTCAGATTCTTCTGACTGGGAGGAATCTCACCTGGCACTCGTAAGTCGTGTCATTTCCGAACATGACTTCTCACCTTCAGCATACTGATGTTTCATGAATCTTACTCGTTGTCAGTAAGTTGCAGATGTTTCTACAGTAAATGCTGACTACAGAAGTCCCAAACAGCAGTTTGTCTTTCGTATCTGCTTTAGCCTTCCCAATAGATGTGCGAATCAGATTTCTAAAGTACTGAATTGCTCTTCACACACGTACTACTAACTATACATTTCAGTATATTTTTCATTTCGCCGTGTAAATCTTCTTATGGAACATTAAGAAAATAGAAATTGCGGAAGCTCAAGTAATGACCTGTTATACCATCAACAATTAATTAAGAAACAGCAGATTCGTAAGAAACTGGCTACAATTGAAAAAAAAACACAAAATATTAGTAACAGTGACTCAGTTTTTGACAGTAATGGTTTATGGAGGTAACTACTTATCAGTGCTTTTCTTCCTGTGGTAATCTATTTTCTCAATATCTTCATTATTTCCTTGGTATTAAATCGTTTTAGTTTATGTACAGAAAAATGTCCTGTAGGAAAGCATTTATTCTGCATAATTATCAAATTAACGATTGGCCACTTTCCATACCCTAGTCATTATCAAGCGTAGAACATTAATTAGGCAATGTATCACGTCCCATCAATAAAAACACATTTCTGTAGAGGCAGGGTTATAGAAAAACGTCACCAAAAAAGTACATCCAGTGACTGACGTGCGTTGTCAGTGATATAATAACATGAACGGATTCGGCCGGCCGGTGTGGCCGTGCGGTTAAAGGCGCTTCAGTCTGGAACCGCGTGACCGCTGCGGTCGCAGGTTCGAGTCCTGCCTCGGGCATGGGTGTGTGTGATGTCCTTAGGTTAGTTAGGTTTAATTAGTTCTAAGTTCTAGGCGACTGATGACCTCAGAAGTTAAGTCGCATAGTGCTCAGAGCCATTTGAACCAAGCCATGAACGGATTCGTTGAACAGTGACGAACGAGTAATTAATTTTTCTTGCTGGAAATGTCGTAGTGATTTTAATTCAGTTTGTTACTATAGAAATGTACAGCTTTTTTTGTAGAGATAGGACACAAAAATATTATATGTGATAGAAAAATCTGTCTGGGGCACACAATTTAATCAAAAAACCGTCTGCGCAGCGTTGTGACAAGTAAGCTATGCAAGCTATTTTGGTGTAAAGCTCTGTGTAGATACGGATGATACGCAGTGGGGGATGCAGGAATGAAACGATCAGCAGACTTTGAAATGTGCAGTTACAGGAGACTGTTAGTTTTCACATTGATTGTTCGGGTAAGGATTGAAGACGTCCTCCAAACAAAAAATAGATGGTATAGTTGGCCAAATATTACGACGTGAGAGCTGAAATGTCCGGTTGAGGGGGTGCTCGAAGGAAAGAATCGCAGTAGCAGCCCTTAAATATGAGTAAATAAGGCAGGTAGTTCACGACATGGCATCCAGGCAGGAAAGAGAACTACTTCAAAACAGCGTTAGAACTGATGACGAAACCAATAATGACACGCACAGGCTGTGGCATAGTACCGTCCAGGAACCACGCAGTCCACTGACATTCTGTTTCTGCTTTGGTAGTTAGTTAAGAAAACCTTTATCCGCAGATCCGAAACAGTCCTCAGCATTCGTACACTTGTAAAACAGTCGTGATAAGTGTTCATAACCTCTATTTCGTCCGCGAGACTATGCGAAAACTGTCACTTCTCCTTCACTAATGACCAAATATTAATAACTGCGAATGTCTCAGCGGGCGGGGTCAAGTTTTTCAATTGGACGGCACTTTGTCGACTTATGCTATCTAATCTACCTTATTATCCAACCAAGGAGAAGACTCTTACAGTTTAACTTGGAATTCTAACCACGTATCGTTCCTGGCGACTCGTCACATCGTTGTGAGGTGAAGGATAGATTAAATGCAGACTTAAAATTTCTGTGAGCCGATCGGGGTTCGATAGCGCCACCTCTCGGTTACCAGATATACGATTTAGCGGTAGAACATCATTTTGGAGGGCTGGTGGAAGGAAGGAACCGCAGGAGCAGATATTAAATGTGAGTAAATAAGTAATACACATTTCCTGTAGCCATCTCAGTGACCTCAGAGAGCTACCAAGATCCGATCATTGCACTGGAAAGCAAATATTGCAAACAGTAAACGCTCCTTCTGCAACTGGTTCCTTGCAACTTTTACAAAAAATATTCACATAGACAAAGTAGGAGAACAGTTTGAAGATACCTAATTCAAGGGCTACACATAAGTTACAAAGACATCGCGTTTGCACAGAAATACATGCATTCCATTCACTTGAACTAAACTTCGTTAAGTCCGTCTTCTCCATCCACTTCCAACCACCTGATGGCTCCAGTATCTAATACCAGGTCTTCAGCGAGCAATCACGTGTGAAGGCGATAAACCGAAAATTCGCCTATAAAAATCCGAAAAAAATCTGTTCAGAATTCCGTGGGAAAGCACTTCCTGTCAGCTTCCTGTACTGGAAGAGTAATTTTGTTGATCAGTGTGAATCTCGGACTGCCGACCTGTGAAATCTGTAACGTTTGCAACATCGCCTCTGTCTATATGGTCCATCACTCACCTATTTTATCCAGGAGGGATGCGTGACTGACTCACAGATTCGTGAGATCACTAAATGGTTTGAACTTTTAGGCATTTCACCCAATAAGCCCATAATTTCATAAAAAAACGGCTCTGAGCACTATGGGACTTAACATCTATGGTCATCAGTCCCCTAGAACTTAGAACTACTTAAACCTTACTAACCTAAGCACAGCACACAACACCCAGCCATCACGAGGCAGAGAAAATCCCTGACCCCGCCGGGAATCGAACCCGGGAACCCGGGCGTGGGAAGCGAGAACGCTACCGCACGACCACGAGATGCGGCCTAATTTCATCAAGATCGGCTATTTCTCGAACGTGGGCGTTCACATTGCTACCTTCTCTGGAAAATCTTTCCTCCTTGCAGGAGTTTTCAAATTAATTTTTCTCGGTAAATGTTACTGGCAGAATATCTGGCATCACTGGAACATTCAGCATGTATTGTGATTCTCCCCCTGAAAACCTACTTCGTGCAGATTAGTTGCTGATACGACTAATCGAGTTTGCACCTGAACTCCACCGACAAAATTTCCGAGGTGGTTCACGGATCTTTTCTGAGTGTTTCAGTATAAGGGACTTGTGATCCTGGTGACTCGTTACATAATAATAATGTAATTACAATTTATTCGGTTTATTAGTTTTTGCTAAGATTCTTCACAACAGTGAAAAGCCTGAAACATGCAGTCACCAAAACGTACAGTAGAAAACTCATTATAGTGCAACAACCCTTAGACAAATGCAAAGGTACTGTGGAGTGGTTGCGTTCACAGTGTGAACAGCTCAGTATATTGTAGTTGTGTAACTCATTCACTACATTCAGGGAACCTTTACACGTGGCGCATGTCGTCCAACATTTCATCAGTAAGGCTATCCACACTGCCTGTATCATTGTTAACGTTAATTAACACAATCGGAAAAACAAACCCGAGACAGAACCGAGCGGTACTGAATGCTAGGTTAAGAGTGAAAATCAAACCTACCTTACTGTTATCAGTGGGAAGTACTACCCCATCACGATATTATTGCAGTTGGCCTCCCGTGGTCGTTGTGAGAAACACGCGGTGACGTTACACTAAGCAAGTTCAGTAGTGACTAAGAAAAACACATCGCGTTGCGAATGCTTTCAGGATAGCTGTGCGTATAATACCAAGGGGTTAGCATATTCTCGTGAAATATCACGGTAAAAACTCATGATAAGACTACGTAAGTTCCCTCACTCCGAGATGCAGCAATATTGTGATCGACTAACAGCTTGAGTGGATGGAACAAGTTCGTTTCTAAACGAGACGCACAGAGCCTACCGTTGCCATATGCTCTGTTCCGCAGGTATTTTCTTCGAATACGATACTCGATTACAGCAAGCTGTTTCTAACGCAACAACGAGCCACCGGAGACCACAGCAGGTACCTCATATGAAAACACTCAAAAAATGTCCCTGGATAATGTCTGACATATTATCGATGGAGTTCAGGTTCATCCTGTATACAAAATATAGGAAAAGTAAATCGATGGTCGGTTAGATGAAGACCAGTTTGGCTTTAGGAAAGGCAAAGGCTCCAGAGATATAATTTTGCTGTCCTTTCATGGTATTTGTCGACCTAGTAAACGCATTCGACAACGTAAAGTGTTGCAAGATGTTTGAAATTCTTAGAAAAATAAGGTTACGCTAGATTCATATATTTCACTAAAAATGCACTCGCTACACATCCACCGATCGCAACAGATTGCGCTGCAGATAATGCAACTGTGAAGAGAAAGCGGTGCTGTTAGTTTGACGTCACAGTGCATCAACGACTGTCTGTACCCATGTCACCGAGTCTACTGTCGAAGGCCATCTGGCGACACGACGTGTATAGCTGCGTGCCAGAGACTCACCTCGGCAAGTACAAATTTGATCTCTGGTGTCAAGAATACGGAATAAAACTCCTATTCTTCTGTTAAAAGGCTCTGAAATTTCAAGCACAGTGTCTGACTGAGTGATAAAAGACATTTTTTTTTTTTTTTTACCACACCTAACTTCTACGTTCTTGTTGTCGCTGGGAAAAATCGAGTGTTAGTGCTGTCTGATACAACTTGTGTTTTGTACTTCTAAAAAAATAACAATTCGCACAGCTATTCGAGCTCCACTTTAAACAGCGCTTCCCCCTATAACCGTAGAATAACTCAGCTCCAAGGCAGAAGGAACGCAAGGGCATACGACGTCCAACAGGGCCAGGCGAATCAAAACGCCGAAGTGTTCAAACCAAACGCCGGTTTGAAGAGGACTTTAGTTTGTTTTATGTGCGAGAAGAAACTAAAGAATGAAACATCTTCGGAATGGGTGTTTCCTATTAGTGTTGAAGCAGTCTGAATGACGATCCACGATGATCTTCACACAGACCTCATCAATAATATTCTTCGAGTATTTCGTGACAAATGAAATCTATACTGCCTGACAAAATAAATGGAACACCGAGAAAGAGAGGAGAAAACGAAGTAAAACTTCACCGGGTGCAAGGGTAAGTGATGTTATATCAGTGATTAAAAAATCGAGACATACTTACAAAGAACTTGGCAGTATAAGCCCGCTGAACATATTCAGTTAATGCCTTCGTTGTCATCAGGAACTCCTCCGGATTGCCAGGAGAGGATCGATGGGACGACGTTAGAGATCTCCTGGCATACGTCACATCACCATACACAAAGTCGATATTTGTTGATAGCCCGCAGCTCGTGGTCGTGCGGTAGCGTTCTCGCTTCCCGCGCCCGAGTTCCCGGGTTCGATTCCCGGCGGGGTCAGGGATTTTCTCTGCCTCGTGATGGCTGGGTGTTGTGTGATGTCCTTAGGTTAGTTAGGTTTAAGTAGTTCTAAGTTCTAGGGAACTGATGACCATAGATGTTAAGTTCCATAGTGCTCAGAGCCATTTGATATTTGTTGATAAATAGAACTCTAAACCAAACTACATACAAGTCATGCTGCAAATTCTCAAAGAATATATGCAAAGAACATAGGGCAATTATTTGTGAAGTTTTTTATTTTTAATGACTATATCTTATGGTGAGGATCAGTAAAATTGATAGTTAGTTGTTGAACGCAGGAAAATAACGTGATTTATAATACTGTATCTGATATTATACTAAGATAAAGGCCACAGTTTCATAGTAAATACTTTCTTATTCATCCTATGTTACCAACACCTTCGAAATTTGATAATACTTCTTTTAAGACTTCTTTTAAGACCAACATTTAGTAATCGTCTGTAAGATCCCTCTCATGCATTTTTGCTAGTCCAGCCACTCATGCATCCAAGTGTTAACATTCTTCATCTTTATTATTCAAGTCTACCTATTTATTTCTCAACATAGGCACTATGACGGTGAACACATTTCTCTCAACGAGATACCTCTATGTTGACACCGTCACTGTAGAATGTCTGACTTTATTGACGGAGCCACAACCTCAACTCTGCTTGCACCCCTTAATCACTATCAAAGCGAAGTCCTGTACGGTGTTCTTTGAGTGTTGAAACGGATGAAACTCGGATGGGGCCAAGTATGGACCATATGAAGGATGATCGATGACAGTGAACCCAAGGCAATGGATTGTTGCAGATGTCTCAGCGCTCGCGTATGGTGTGGCATTGTCATGCTGAAGGACAGGGTTTTCCATGAATGGGCGAACTCTTCGAATACGATACTTGATTACAGCAAGCTGTTCCTCACGCAAACAACGTAGTTACATTACGCACCGCCACGTTACACGTTGTAATTCGCAATAAAGGTGTAGAATGTTAATAACGATTGCTTTATTCAAGAAGCTTTAAGAGTTTTCACATAAAAAAATCCGAGGTATTATTTTTGAACGCACTCTCGTATATTGTGTATTCGATTTGTAAGTGTATGTTACGAATGTATATGGCGTTATTGAAACTAAGATTGTATAATTGCATTTTATTAATAGAATGTACCTTTGGTTGGTTGGTTAATTTGGGGGAAGGGACCAAACAGCGAGGTCATCGGTCTCATCGGATTAGAGTAGGATGGGGAAGGAAGTCGGCCGTGCCCTGTCGGAGGAACCATCTCGGCATTTGCCTGTAGTGATTTAGGGAAATCACGGAAAAACTAAATCAGGATGGTCGGACGCGGGTTCGAACCGTCGTCCCCCGAATTCAAGTCTTGCGTGCTAGCCACTGCGCCATCTAGCTTGGTAGAATGTACGGTCCGATCATAAAGTTGATGCAGCAAATAAATAAGAAAATTAGAACGTCGGGTACCCACGAAATGGCCGCGATCAAATGCGATGATAACACGCACCGTGTCCATCGTGCACTCAGTGTCACACGCTCATTTGTTCCGTACGACGTGGTGACAAGGGCGCTCTCTCCGCAGTTCACTAGCTATCTCTAATTCAACTGATTAACAACTTTTATGGATACAATTCTAGGTTAATACACCTGTTGTGTGACTGTCTTCGTCAACAGTTGCACTTGTGTAGCCATCTTTATCAACAACTGAACACTGCAGTTGTACAGCGAGACCGTGACAAGTGCGTCGGAATTGGGTGAGCTGTTTTACCAATTAGGTAACGCAACTTCCTCAGAAGTGTTCATTTTTCAATTTCGTTTAGTGTATAATTGATGGTATCCTCCATAGTTACTTTTCATTCCGTTATTCCCTTTGATGTCCTGTTTGTTCTTATGGTGATTAACCCCGCACTATACCAAATAACTCTCTTACCTCCCATGTTATTTTTAACGAAAATTTGAGCATTTATCCATAGTTTGGTTGCAAATGTGCGTAAGCATATCTACACTGTAATCGAAAAGTGATACAACCTTGTAGGAAGACGTTTCTTTCCTCTTACTGGTACGATATTTTTTTTTAATTAGTAAGAACTGGCTTCACATTACAGTGGAGGTTATTCATTTTTATCCAGAATGTTAAATGTCCATTATGCAGAGACTCAAAATGTTTTCGGCACAAAAATACGGTAAGAGCGGCTGCACGGCAAGGTTCAGAAGACAGGAAGTGTACAGACGCAGACAGAAGTTATCAACCGTATGTGCAAACACCAGAAATGAGCCGGCCGCTGTGGCCGAGCGGTTGTAGGTGCTTTAGTCCGGAACCCCGCTGCTGCTACGGTCGCAGGTTCGAATCCTGCCTCGGGGATGGATGTGTGTGGTGTCCTTAGGTTAGTTAGGTTCAAGTAGTTCTAAGTCTAGGGAACTGATGACCTCAGATGTTAAGTCCCATAGTGCTTAGAGCCATTTGAACCAGAAATGAAAGATGCAGACTCCTTGACTCCGACGAAGTCCCTGCGTCGCCTATGCTACAAGTAAGGTTTCTGCGTTGCTAGTCCGAACACGGTATTGCTCAAGTGTTTAAAAGATACGTACGTGCAGAACTGCGGCTGTCAGTGAGTTGTCACCTTGGGACAATGGTTGACGTTGAGCTTTCATTGAAATCTGTAGACCAAACGGGGAAAATCTCGATGATTGGTTTTAGTCCGACGAGGCGTGAAACCAACTTGGTGGAAATGTGAATTCATAGAATTCCCGCTATGGGCTATGGAGAACCCACGTAGGTGCATGAGTATCCTCCTACGCAACTAACAAGTGGGTGTTTCTCCTGCAATATTATGTAGGCGAATCTTCTTTGCATTATTTCATCGCACAGTCTACAGTGAGCGCTGCGTATAGGTAATTCAACAATTTATAAGCAATGCACCTAATGACTAGCTACAGAAATGTGTTTTCAGCAGGACAGTGTTTCGTTCAACAATACTAAGAGTGCCTCTGATCAATGTTTCCATAGACAAGTGGTATTTCGAAAGGGCTTTAACCATCTCTGTCTCCTGAGTTATCTTTACTCGACTTTTTCTTTTGGAGTTACCTTACGATCCTGCTTACAAAAAACGCAGAAGAAATTGAACAGTGTGTTGTTAAAATTCCTCAACAAACGTTACAGCATACTGAAATATACAGTACCTACATTGAGAGACTGACTTAGTTGTAGTAAAAAAAAATCACGTTGTTTTCGTAATCTGCATTATCATTCGGATCTATTTCGATAATTTCGCGTCATCTTCGTGTCAAATTTACAACGTAAGCAGAAAGAACTTCCATTTCACGCAAACATTTTCTAATTCTCGCGCATACTGGCAGTCGGTTTGGGGTGCTCCGTGCTCCATGACCGTAGCAGGTCTTGGAGCTTAAGCAGGTAGCGAGGGAGCACAAGTTGAATAAAGGCTTGCGCGTTTGTGTCAGGGTTGTAACGGAGAACTGTGGGCGTCTTCTCGCGGAGTGGTGATTTGATGAAACAGCACTTACTTTTGCGACACTCGTGTGAGGGAATAGAATTAACTTATTTCATGTTTTCCCGTTAGGAATCTCCTTTCGTATGAATAATTTGAATAATTGTTGCTAAAAGATTTATAAAATTCGTAATTAGAATTCAGTGACTTGGTGCTTCTTCTGAGACAAAACAGCCTTCGTCCAGCTCATCATTTATGCATTCTATTACTTATTCTTTTTGCTAGTGCAGAATTATTTTATAACTAGTTCCAGAAGATGTAATGCTTTCTCAATGTACCATTTCAGTGACTGGAGTTGTCCCAATAAATGACATAAAAGAATTAAGGTAGTCGATGATCATTATGGCACTAGTTACTGTAATACAAGGAACTGATTGCTTTTTTATAGTATAAACATTATACTGGGTGAACGTTAATAAAACCAACAAACTGCAGGGTCGGATTCCTGACTGGAAATGGACGTAAAAAGGTCCTATGAACATGGTTCCGGAAATGCATCGTTGCCACGCCAGATGACGATGACGAAGTAAAGTTCCTCTGACAGTTTGCCGTTTGTTCCTTGTGTGTTGTATGCTGTGTGGTTGACGCAGCGTACTGTAAGCGGCAGGATGGTCCGATATTCATGGCAGGAAAAACCCGAGATGGTGTTTGTATACGGCCAAGCGGATGGAAAGAAAACAAGTATCCTCTTAGACACCAACCCCATCACACAACACTTCAAGCCCTTTATGGGTGTTTTTGTGATCATGGGTCCTTTCACACCAGTTTTGGGGGACTCGGTTTGACAGGATATTGAAGTGAACCCTAGTACAAGCCACAGGCAAGTGGCGCGCCAACATGGTGTATGCCGAAGTACGATTATGTGTATTCTGCGTGTCAACCGATACTATCCCTACCACCTGCAACGAGTGTAAGGGTTATCGGTACCGGATTTCCCTCTACGATAAGGATTTTGTCGATGATTTTTGCACAAGGCCATCGCAATTACGGGATTTCTGTCATTAGTCCTCTTTACCGACGAAGCAACCTTCACCAGAGCTGGAATCAACAGTTTGGATGATCGTCATCTGTGGGCTACAGACACGGCGCGTGGTCAGAGGAACTTCCGTTCGTCAGCGCCATCTATCGTGGCAATGATGCATTTCCGGATACATGTTCATAGGACCTTTTTTTCCTCAAATTCAAGTCAGGAATCCGTCTTTGCAGTTTGTTGATTTTATTAATGTTCACCCAGTATAATGTTTATACTATAAAAAAGCAATCAAGTCCCTGTATTACAGTGACTAGTACCATAATGATGATAGACTACTTTAATTCTTTTACGTCATTTATTGGGAAAACTGCAGTCACTGAATCGGTACATTCAGAAAGCATTACATCTCTTGGAACTACTTTCAAAATAATTCTGCATTAGCAAAAGGAATAAGCCACAGAATGTGTAAATGATCAGCTGGACGAAGGCTGTGTGGTCTCAGAAGAAGCACCACCAAGTCATTGAACTCTAATTACTAATTTATGTCTTAAGTCATTTTCAGAATGGCAGAAGATGTTTTAAAGCCGAAACGAGTAAAATTTTAAAGTTTAAACAATAAAAATCGATCAAGATGGAGTATTATTCTTTTTATATCTCCCACTATCGTTATTGTTCTCATTGCCATTATTATTTTCATTTTTGTATTATTAATACTATCATCACTATTAGTGGCAGGTGCTGCAGTAGTAAAAGTACTGCCACTATTAACTTTACTAAATCATACTATTATTTGCTCACACTGCCGCTTCAGACACTCAAATCATTTTGATATTATTCTCATAGTAGAACTGTTATTTCTTAGGTAACTATGATGTAAAGCGTTACTGTATGTGCGAAAACCTGTACTGATGTAAGAGAGGGCCTAATGGTCCTAATCAGATCAGGTTAAATAAATAAATAAAAATGAATAAAAATTACATTGTCTATTGGTTGGAGTTTCTTTCTTTGTTCCTTTGTGTAAGTTTGTGTGACGCTGCTGAAAAGTTACACATTGTGTAAATGATCATGGGGCCCTTCACCTGATCTATTATGTATATTTGTGTCATTTCGGAAAGTAAACTGATTTTTTAAATTCTGAATCTGGAGCAACACATGGTTATTAGTGACAGCAATCTTTAACATTCTGCGTGGTGTCTGTTTGTTCTATATCGTGTCTCCCTACCACTTTCGTGCAACGACGCTCTGAGCGTGTTTTTTAGGGAATTGACTAGTTTGAACCTGGGACCTGTTGCTGGTAAGGAGACGCCAGACCACGCATGACATGTAGAGTTCAGAAGAGTTCAGTGAGACTAGCGATGATATAACCAAATACTTAATGGCTCTGAGCACTATGGGACTCAACTGCTGTGGTCATTAGTCCCCTAGAACTTAGAACTACTTAAACCTAACTAACCTAAGGACATCACACACATCCATGCCCGAGGCAGGATTCGAACCTGCGACCATAGCAGTCGCACGGTTCCGGACTGCGCGCCTAGAACCGCGAGACCACCGCGGCCGGCAAATACTTAATGATTTCAGCGTCAGCTCCACTGCACTCCCTGTAAAAGAATCTTAATACTAACTAAATTTAGTGGAAGGGGTTCAAGGCTTTCCTATTTTTAGTTAGCTGGTAAAATAACGTCGAAAAAGCAGTTACGTTTACCATTGGAAATTTTATTCTACTCACAAAACATTGTTTATAAATTGCACTATTGATAAAAGGAAATGTTTTAATACAGGATGGTAAGAACCAACTGCGTTCAACAAAAATGTGAACGAATATTCCCTGAATGGGTTTCCAAGTTCTACAATGGATCGAAGGATGACCTATGCCATATCACATCTATAATCTATGTTTAAATTAAGTTTGACAAAAGAGAAAACTATCAAAATGGTCTACAGTGACCCTCAATTATCTTTAATTACTTATCTGTTGTTGTTGTTGTTGTAGTCTTCAGTCCTGAGACTGGTTTGATGCAGCTCTCCATGCTACTCTATCCTGTGCAAGCTTCTTCATCTCCCAGTACGTACTGCAACCTACATCCTTCTGAATCTGCTTGGTGTATTCATCTCTTGGTCTCCCTCTACGATTTTTACCCTCCACGCTGCCCTCCAATGCTAAATTGGTGATCCCTTGATGCCTCAGAACATGTCCTACCAACCGATCCCTTCTTCTAGTCAAGTTGTGCCACAAACTCCTCTTCTCCTCAATCCTATTCAGTACCTCCTCATTAGTTATGTGATCTACCCATCTAATCTTCAGCATTCTTCTGTAGCACCACATTTCGAAAGCTTCTATTCTCTTCTTGTCTAAACTATTTATAGTCCATGTTTCACTTCCGTACATGGCTACACTCCATACAAATACTTTCAGAAACGACTTCCTGACATTTAAATCTATACTAGATGTTAAAAAATTTCTCTTCTTCAGAAACGCTTTCTTTCCCATTGCCAGTCTACATTTTATATCCTCTCTACTTCGACCATCATCAGCTATTTTGATCCCCAAATAGCAAAACTCCTTTACTACTTTAAGTGTCTCATTTCCTAATCTAATTCCCTCAGCATCACCCGACTTAATTCTACTACATTCCATTATCCTCGTTTTGCTTTTGTTGATGTTCATCTTATATCCTCCTTTCAAGACACTATCCATTCCGTTCAACTGCTCTTCCAAGTCCTTTGCTGTCTCTGACAGAATCACAATGCCATCAGCGAACCTCAAAGTTTTTACTTCTTCTCCATGGATTTTAATACCTACTCCGAATTTTTCTTTTGCTTCCTTCACTACTTGCTCGATATACAGATTGAATAACATCGGGGAGAGGCTACAACCCTGTCTCACTCCCTTCCCAACCACTGCTTCCCGTTCATGCCCCTCAACTCTTATAACTGCCATTTGGTTTCTATACAAATTGTAAATAGCCTTTCGCTCCCTATATTTTACCCCTGCCACCTTCAGAATTTGAAAGAGAGTACTCCAGTCAACATTGTCAAAAGCTTTCTCTAAGTCAACAAATGCCAGAAACGTAGGTTTGCCTTTCCTTAATCTAGCTTCTAAGATAAGTCGTAGGGTCAGTATTGCCTCACGTGTTCCAATATTTCTTCGGAATCCAAACTGGTCCTCCCCTAGGTCGGCTTCTACTAGTTTTTCCATTCGTCGGTAAAGAATTCGCGATAGTATTTTGCAGACTTGACTTATTAAACTGATAGTTCGGTAATTTTCACATCTGTCAACACCTGCTTTCTTTGGGATTGGAATTATTATATTCTTCTTGAAGTCTGAGGGTATTTCGCCTGTCTCATACATCTTGCTCACCAGATGGTAGAGTATCTAACTTGTCGTAAATTACAGTGGCTGATGTGGCTTCTCAATAACTATATAACAGAAAAATCATCGCGTTTCAGATTTTTACTTCAAGTGGCAAATGTGAACACCATGAGCTTTAATTGACGATCGACACTAGTATTACGCAAAAAGGGGGTGTAACAGATGAGACTTCTGCAGTTCTGAGTGAAGCTTACGCGCTGTTATGCGGCATCGCGTGCGTTCATTACCTTGTCGGTGTTCGTCAGTGGGCGGCGGACAGCACAGCTCCGCTCAGCTCGCCGTCTCGGAAGCAACTCCCTCCTAACTTCTCCTTACTACAATTTACCGAAGTTGGTTTAAAAAAAACTATCTGGCTGTGTTTTCATGTGACCTGTCAGGGTCTCAATGTTAACCTTAAGCTCCGCCTACAAAAATTCTGTCTATCCAATGAGAAACGTTATACTTTTCGTGGTGGGGCAATGTTTTTAAAGTTTGCAATGTAACATGGACGCGAAAAAGTCTCACGCTAAAACTTGGGGCTGGGGGTGGCCCCTTTTTGTGTTATCGTAAGATCTATACTGTTCTTCTGGAGGGCACTAGCTTTTAACATGGGCTGGGGGTGGTCCTAGCGGTTAGCTGGCGACGTGGGTGTCCATCCCTTATCGTAGGGCCTTCCAGCTTAACACGGTTCTGCTCTCGGCTTCTGTTCTCGTTTCTCCCCTCAGAACTGCGTCTGTCTCACGGTGGGAAGGTATGACATGCATTTAGGCATTCTTGTGTTAGGCTGTGGTATTCCATTTGCTCACTCGTTACTCGTGTTACTTTGGTTAATTTAATGTCACGACTTATATGGAGCTATGTGACATACTACTGGATTTGCTTATCATGTCAGGGTTTTCATGGAAGGTGTTGGATTTGCCTGACACCTTACAAATCTAACGAATCCGTTGTCTCATCAGCTTATGTGTAACAAAGCCTAGAGAAGCGAAATCTCGATGGAAGAATGACGCTGCTTCAGAGTATATCGGGATTTATCGTTGCTTTCAAGTCACTCTGTGAATAATTTACATTTGAGTAATTGCGCAAAATGGGACACATTCATCACCCACGTGCATAGGTAGCATCTAAATACGGAAAAACGATTGCGTATATAGATTCCTTGTGTGTGAGTCCGTCGAATGTTTCTATCGTAACTGAGGATCTGGAATTAAACAGATTGCTACTCTACGATTCAATGTAATGGGAAATTTTGATACTTATGTTTTAGTATTTCTCATGTCTCGATGTGATTTTGGATTAGCTATCACTCGTGTCTTGTCCTATTGCTATTGTTTCTCCACTATACTAAATTGAAGAACATAAATTTATTGCCAAAAGACCTTCAGGAACTTTATTTCGATTGCGATAATTCTTCCGTCCTAAAAAGTAGTATCGCACCTTCTTTCGTAGGAACAAACATACAGGTAAGACAATTCCACCAGGTGTGTAAAAGTTTAGCTGAGTCCGCAGCTCGTGGTCGTGCGGTAGCGTTCTCGCTTCACGCGCCCGGGTTCCCGGGTTCGATTCCCGGCGGGGTCAGAGATTTTCTCTGCCTCGTGATGACTGGGTGTTGTGTGCTGTCCTTAGGTTAGTTAGGTTTAAATAGTTCTAAGTTCTAGGCGACTGATTACCATAGATGTTAAGTCCCATAGTGCTCAGAGTCAAGTGTAGCCGAACTGATTAAACAATTATTTTACGTAATTTCGTTTTGAGAAACACGAGTCTCACACTTTTTAACAAGCACACAAATGTGAGTCTCTCGCATAATTACGCAGTGCATATGTCACTAAATTTCTGCAAGAGCAGGGTTCATTACCCGTCCGAACATCGAGAGTTAGGTTTTTCGTGCCTACCTTTAATTAAGCCACATGCCAGGATGGTTCCTTCCACCCATAACAACGTCTTCTCCGTTACTTTCTTGGGGTACAAAATACTACAAAAAATAATAAAGTGTGTCCAAGACCGAACAAATTATATGTTTGTGCATGATTTTGGCGGTTGATTCACACAAAGACGACTTTTCTGCTATTTAGAATATCTTTATTCATAACTGAGCATCACGCACTCTCTCAACACTTGTAGACATCACCTGTACCCACGACTTGCCCCTTACATCTAAAAGACCACTACTTGATTTTAAGAAGAGTTTGGTTGATAGGACAATGCATGAGGCATCAGGAATCGTCTGTTTGGTAATGCAGGGTTTGCAGACATCACCCATATCCACGACTTGCCCTCTACATTTAAAAGGGCACGACTTGATTTAGAAAATAGTTTGGTTGATACGACTCTTCATGAGGCATCAAAGAATCGTTTCTTTGGTAACGCAGGGTAAAAGGTGTAAAGAGAGACCAAGACAGTAGCAAGCTGTTTCAAATGGGTGGACGTTGCAGTGGTTATGCATAAATGAATAAGCTTTCAAAGGATAGGCTAGAGTATTTAAACCACTCTTCGGTATGAAGACCGCAACAACAACAACAATTAATGAGTTATATCATTGTAAAGAGTTATATCATTAGATTTGCTATTAAAAATCTGCTATGTCGGTGCAAAAATACGTTAGTTCTACAATAAAAATGTCTATGCCTGTATGTCTATAATTAGTGTAGTTGTGAAAACTCGTTGGTAGTTGATTCAATAGCCACCAGTCTCTATTCTTCGACATGAAATAGATTACAAATACCATTTACGAGTCAAAAGTTATTTTGCGTGAGAATATTAGACGCTTCATCTTGTGTAATTCTACATTTCTTGGTTCAAATGGCTCTGAGCACTATGGGACTTAACTGCTGTGGTCATCAGTCCCCTAGAACTTAGAACTACTTAAACCTAACTAACCTAAGGACATCACACACATCCATGCCCGAGGCAGGATTCGAACCTGCGACCGTAGCGGTCACGCGGTTCCGGACTGTAGCGCCTTTAACCGCACGGCCACCCCGGCCGGCTCTACATTTCTGTCAGTCTCCACTCACCTAGAAGTAGATTCAAGTCCTGCTATCAACGCGGGTCGGTGTTGGCTGCTGCAACAGATGTTGTTCGTTCTCGGTCCGTTGTACGGTAAGAGCCACGCAGTTTTGAATACGTGTGTAATGGAAAGGATTGTAACAATTCCTGCATATAGACTCGCCTTAGCCAAAGAAGAATGTGGCGTACAAAGTGAAGGTTGTGACGTGACGAGCGACGCGAGCTCTGTCCTCCGTCCGCCAAGCTTTCGCACCGCACCACCAGCCTTCGCGATACAATTGTAGTTCAGTTAAAAGAACTTTTTGATTGATGTCGAAATTCCAGTCACTCTTGTGCTACGTACAGACCAGTATCCATCGAAAGCAACTGTTTCACGAGCGCCTCGTGTTCGTTGTGTTGGCTCTTTCGTAGGTACAAAAAAATGAAATGATTGTGTGGCAGTGTTGGCCGGGAAGCCCCATCCGGGGAAGTTCGGCCGCCGAGTGCAAGTCTTATTTCAGTCGACGCCACATTTGGCGACTTGCACGCCGGTGATGAGGATGAAATGATGAGGACAACACAACACACAGTCCACGAGCGGAGAAAATCTCCAGCCCGGCCTGTTTGCGAGGTAGCCGACTCCAGATGCCCATTGAATGCAATCCCCTTCGTCATGTTCGCCCGGAAACTGGTTCAGGTAGACTTGTAGTGACTGACAATAGCATTCCTATCGAATTTGAAACTGTCAGTGACAAGTAGAGGCACTCCTCTTCGGTCCCTACCGTTTAGGTTCTTCTTACGACCGCTGTTCTACCGTCATGTGGTCGTGGGCACGTCCAGACACGAGAGATCTTTTCTGCTATTCAATCACGTATCCGCGTCAACGCATTTCACTGCGCTGATTGAGTACAATTGACTGGCGCATACACATCACATCACTGTCGCGGCTTGCGTCAGCGGTGGAAGGTCACATGAGTGTCGTGGTAGCACTATACTATCTACAGCACCAGAAAGCGACCAGTGCGTCTTTCTAGGGGGCGTCTAACATTTTGTCCGGTAATCTTATTTTACACCTATTCCAATTTGATACATCTTCCCGTGGCTCAATGCTTGCCGGCACAGTAGCTCAGAGTGTTCGGTCAAGGGATTAGGCACCTTCTATGATAACAAGACTAAGTAAAGTTATCATCGAAGGAATTTGAGAGATGTTATGTAACATGCGCACGGAACTGCAGAAGAACAGTCAGGAAACAAATAGGATGGAAAACAAAAAATGGTCAAGTGCGAGTAGAACTAGCGTGCTGAAGGTTCTGCACAAATTTAATTATGCATACAGATAGTTCATCCATCCCAGGAAGCAAGAAGATCGACGACTTTTGCTTATTACTGATATCGATAGTGGTGAGATAACGGTCCCGGAAATCCCTAGACCGAACCAAAATCTCTGCAGTAGTTTAAGAGACCTGCCCAAACATATAAAAAGAGGCGAGCAGGGGATTCCAGTTTATGTTTGTAGAGGGAGAATATATAATAAAACGTCTTTTACTTAATTACTAAAACATGACTGCAACTCAGATTTTATATTTTCACGCAGTAATATTTTTCTATCACGCTTTTGATGGACAAGGAATGCAATTTAAGTACTAATGGTAAGAAGATATTTTTTATGTGCTGTATTTACAGTCTAATAATTTTCGATTTTTTTTCTTTACTTGTCCTGTGAAACCTTGCTTCTCGTTAAATTTCATGATTCTCGGTAAGGGGGAAGTGTCCTATAGGTTTTGATGACTGAGTCTGCGAGTATCAAAATATGTGACATAAATGCCCGTATCTTATGGCTGCATTAACTTAGAAGCTTAAATTTTTTACACTGGCAAGGGACCATAGGCCTTAGAATGTAACATAAATTTAAATTTGGTACCCCTACCCGTCTCAGAGAGCAATGTGTCTTAACAGACGGACGGACGGACAGACAGATGGATAAAAAGTGACAAAACATTTTTTTCGTGTCTTATAACTGCAGATTAACAGTTTTCGGATTTCTTCTTTTAATTGTACTGTAAATCCTTGCTCCTTGCCAAATTTCATGTCTCTACGTCAAACGCAAGTACCCTGTAGGTTTTGACGAGTGAGATCGCTAGTATCAAAAGATGTGACATAAATTGCCGTATCTTTTGATTGCATTGGCTTAGAAAGTTTAAATTTTTACACCGCCAAGGGACCGTAGATTTTAGTACGTGACAAAAATTTTAACTCAATACATCTACTCGTTCTTGGAAAAAAGTGTACGTTCCTGAGAAAAAGGGTTCTTAAGAGCCGGACAGACAAACAGATAGACGGACAACAATCGATCCTATAAAGGTTCCATTTTTATCGATTGAGGTACGGAACCACAAAAAGGTGCTTTAGTGACAGCCTATGTATCTAAAGGCCTAGGACTCGAAATCCCCAGTCGTTCGTAAAATTTTTATCTGTCGCTTATGTTTTGTTTCACCTCTGTTGCTGATGTGAAAAAGGCCAAGTTGGTATGTCGTTCGGAGTCCGCATTAAGCTGTCGGTTCCCCTATAACTGGCTGGGTATGACAGTTCAATATTCGGAGGAAGGCAGGGTCATACCACGCAACAGAGCCGTGCCTGGGAAAGAACTGTTACGTTGAAATGGAGCCGTTACCTCGGCGTGGGTGGTGCGCGGGGCCGCCCTGGCCTCCTGCGTCTCGGCTTGGCGTGCCGACCGCCGACCGCCGACCGCCGACCCCGCTGCTCGTACCTCCGACACTGCGCCTGCCACCTGCGCGCCGCTCCGCCGGCAGCCCACAGATAGTCCAGTTTACTTTTGTCGCGCTTTCCTTCCGACATCCGATACCCTCGAATGAATCAGTGCCTCAGCCTGGCTCCAGTACCGCTCGAGCTGCACTCTACCGAGTTTCCTACGGGCATTCCACAGGTAGACTTACAAATTTCCTACACACTGTGTACGTAAGCGATTCACGTAGCAGTTTTAGGACGCACGGCAGTTCAAAATCTATTTCAGGCACAGTAACTAAGCGTAGGTTAACTCACACAGCTGTTCTCTAGGTCAATGGACCAGCCGTAAACTAACTCTTACACCGGACAGCTATATGTACATAATGACGGACGCATACATTCGAGTAAACAGTCGATCCGGGACCGATATTACGCGATTCAACAATTAAAGCGGAAGTTCACGTTCTTATATTAAAGTTCTCAGAATGGCGGTAAATGTCAAAAATTAGAAGTATTTTTCCTTATTGTAAGTGTAGAAAAGAGCCCTGGGCTGTGTTTAAAATCACTGGAATAGTATTCCGATGACACTTACAAGAAAGAACTATGGGAAAGCCGGCCGCGGTGGCCGAGCGGTTCTAGGCGCTTCAGTCCGGAACCGCGCGACTGCGATGGTCGCAGGTTCGAATCCTGCCTCGGGCATGGATGTGTGTGATGTCCTTAGTTTAGTTAGTTTTAAGTAGTTCTAAGTTCTAAGGGACTGATGACCTCAGATGTTGAGTCCCATAGTGCTCAGAGCCATTTGAACCATCTGAACTGTGGGAAAAGGTGTGTGTTCGAAAGCTGTATCTGGCTGGGTGAATCTAGATGCAGAAACTAGTACCTCCATGACGAATTTCATTCCTTCACTAGAAAGTGTAGCGCTTGGTTTCTCATGTTTTACAATAGCAATAATAATAATAATAATAATAATAATTAATAAAAATTATTAAAATTATCAAGAATGATTTAACATATGCTTCGCTCTCATTAAAACAACGCTTAATTTCACTTATTGTCATGATGTATCTCAACACTGTACGCACCCTGTCAGTCCAGAGAGGATGAGACTGGATTATAAAAAATATAGATGAGCTTATATGGTGATTCTAATGTTTCATGTGTTCTATATAGTGTGTGTGTGTGTGTGTGTGTGTGTGTGTGTGTGTGTGTGTGTGTTAATTCCTAAGGGACTAAACTGCTGAGGTCACCGGTCCCTTTATGCTAAGAACAACACACAAACCCATGCCCGAGGGAGGATTCGAACCTCCGGCGAGAGGTGTTCTACATAGACGTTTCTACAACATCGTAAAATTTGCAGAATAAAGCTTTTTTGGAACGTTGGTCAACTCGTGCATCATGTTGGCTCGAATATCTGTTATGTCGTCAAAGCGTTGACCTTTCATGGAAATTTTTGCACTTTGTCGTTTTGTGGTAGGTTCGTATTGATGACACCAATTCTTGTCATTGGTGCTGATTTTTCTAGAAAATAATTTTTTGCGTTTTAAAAAATGGTTCTGAGCACTATGCGGCTTAACTCCTGAGGTCATCAGTCGCCTAGAACTTAGAACTAATTAAACCTAAACTAACCTAAGAACATCACATACATCCATGCCCGAGGCAGGATTCGAACCTGCAACCGTAGCGGTCGCTCGGCTCCAGACTGCAGCGCCTAGAACCGCACGGCCACTCCGGCCGGCTTTTTTTTTTTTTTTTTTGATCAAGTCACAGAAGACGTTCACGTGCCGTTGT
This sequence comes from Schistocerca americana, assembly GCF_021461395.2. Classification (NCBI taxonomy): domain Eukaryota; kingdom Metazoa; phylum Arthropoda; class Insecta; order Orthoptera; family Acrididae; genus Schistocerca; species Schistocerca americana. The sequence goes on along the minus strand of NC_060130.1, from coordinate 425,646,081 downwards.
TTTTAGACTGGAGTCAATGTTTGTGGAACAAACTCAGCACGCACTTATCTCTGCTTTAAAACAGTCGGGAGAATGTTTTGAACACTTTATTTAGAGATGTTGTTCCACTGCAATTTGTGACACAATAACGTTGGCACACTACGACCACATATCTACTGATTAATACTGCCGGCTCACGACTGACTTGTCGAAAGCACCTCTGTTATTTACATTATTTCTGCAACCTAGCACCGCAGAAACTGCGCTGATGTCGCTTACACGTCAGTAATAAAATCCGTCTTGGAACTTTTTGGATGGACCTTGTAATCTGATGAGCCAAAACATAATGACCACCTGCATAACAGTGTGTTGGGCACCACTGGAGCCCGCATCTCGTGGTCGTGCGGTAGCGTTCTCGCTTCCCACGCCCGGGTTCCCGGGTTCGATTCCCGGCGGGGTCAGGGATTTTCTCTGCCTCGTGATGGCTGGGTGTTGTGTGATGTCCTTAGGTTAGTTAGGTTTAATTAGTTCTAAGTTCTAGGGGACTGATGACCATAGATGTTAAGTCCCATAGTGCTCAGAGCCATTTGGGCACCACTGGAACCCAACGTAGTCTACATTCGACCAGTCCTCGGTGGTTTTCCGTAGGTATGTGGCACCTGGTGTCCACGCACATGTCACGTAGTCCCCGCAAATTGTGGTCCGCTGGTTTGTAGACGCAATTGCGTCCCAGTTGTGTCTCATCGGGTACAAATCAGGCGAATTTGAATATCTGTGTGAGTTCACTATCATGCTCCTCAGACTATTGAGGCACGGTTCTGGCCATGTGACGCTGTCAGTTATCGCGTTGGAAGATGCCATTTTCGCTGCGAAGACTGTAAGTACGAAGTGATGCAGGCGGTGTGCAGTAAAGTTCACGTACCCCACAGCTGTCATGGTCCCTTCGCTTACTACCTCATTTACGATCCAAGGCCAGGTGAATGTGGGAGGAATAGTGCCATTAGGCTTTTTCGTTACAAACGTGGACGTCGCCTATGAATGCGATTCGTGTTACAGCACCTGATGTCTCTAAACAATCGACTTCCACTTCGATTATGTGTATAGCTCATAAAAAATAAGAAGTAGCATTATGTTGTAATGATACTTACACTTCAAATTTTGTGCACAACTTACAAGGGAATGTCCAATCCGACATGCCGAAACCTACCCTGAAATTTTTCACGCAGGAATAATACACCCAAAGAAATACACTGTCCAAATTGTAGCTGCTAAGGCACACTGGAAGTATTTAAAAAAATGTTGAGGTCACACATTTTTGCCGCACTAAAAACCTCTTAAACAGGCGTCTTGTACAGCACTTCCTGACTGGCGTGCGAATCGGCGAATAAGCAGACGAAGCCGTGACAAGAGGAGGTAGCGCCGCGTAGCTCGAAGTTCTAGTGCACACACGTGATTTTTAAGCTCTGAAACCATATTAAATATGTCTCAAATCATTAATTTTTTGAACAACTGGCAGCTCACAACGACAGCTAAATTGTTGTAGATGTAATTCTCAGACAAATGACTTGCTTATGATAAGTTTTAAATAACATATTTTTGTTAACAAGGAAACAGTTCCTTGTTTATTCATTTTATTCGTCACACAAATACGAAGTGTCTGTTGGATGACGAAAACATTCTCCTTACACCAGGGACTCCTGATGAAAGAAGAAGTAATACATCTAGGCACTTCACAGTAATTGGTTCAAATGGCTCTGAGCACTATGGGACTCAACTGCTGAGGTCATAAGTCCCCTAGAACTTAGAACTACTTAAACCTAACTAACCTAAGGACAACACACACATTCATGCTCGAGGCAGGATCCGAACCTGCGACCGTAGCGGTCGCGCGGTTCCAGACTGAAGCGCCAGAACCGCTCGGCCACCAGCGGCCGGCTTCACAGTAATTACTCACATTATTTAGGCGGACCTGGAATGGATGTAACAAATGATCCTGGCCGTTGTTCTGCATACTATGCTGCGTCACGTACCAGGCATACTTTATCAAATTCGTAAAATGTGGCATTGCAAACTGACAATGCAGAAATGACTGAAGTTTAATAACACTGTTCCGCTGATAAACCTGAGATTACATAGAGCTAAAGGAAATTGTATCATCTGGCAAATTTTGTGAAAAATGATTCAAACTGTTCAAAAAATTTTTTAATGAAATGCATTCACAAACTACGAATACGATTGAACAACTGCTATACGATTTGTAATAACATATGAAAATTTGCGCTGGATCGGGATTCGAATCCCGATTTTCCGCTTTACTCAAGCACCGCCGTAACGGCTTTGGCTATCCGTACACGACTCACGGCCACACCCAAACTTACATATGTCCTAGTACCTACGTCGTATAGTTCAAAATGGTTCAAATGGCTCTGAGCATTATGGGACTTAATTTCTGAGGTCATCAGTCACCTAGTACTTAGAACTACTTGAACCGAACTAATCTAAGGATATCACACACATCCATGCCCGAGGCAGGATTCGAACCTGCGACCGTAGCGGTCGCGCGGTTCCAGACTGTAGCGCCTAGAACCTCTCGGCCACTTCGGCCGGCTAAGTTCAAAAATGGTTCAAATGGCTTTGAGCACTATGGGACTTAACATCTGTGGTCATCAGTCCCCTAGAACTTAGATCTACGTAAACCTAATTAACATAAGGACATCACACACATCCATGCCGGAGGCAGGATTCGAACATGCGACCGTAGCAGACGTGCGGTTCCGGACTGAGCGCCTAGAACCTCTCGGCCACTATCGGCCGGCTAAGTCCTATAGTGTTCGCACACAAATCGCGTGAATCCTGCGCAGGAAGAGACGTTGGTTTGCTTATCAGATTGCCTAACTTTGGCATGAAATACAGTGGGGTAGTGTCTGTATAATTCGGCACAATGTTCCTTCAGACATGCTTGCGTGTCCGCAGATAGACAGCCGTATAAAATTATGAAATGCCTTCGCAAATTGTGAATATGATAGAACGACGGCTATACGATTTACTAGTGACATATGAAAATCTGTGCAAGCTCGGGACTCGAACTTGTGTTTCCCGGAATGACACTGCTGTACAACCGTATTCACTATTTTTAAATGCATTTCATAATTTAATACGGCTGTCAATCGTCAGCAGTGTCTGTTCCTTGGGACATGCGTGTATGACCGATGGAACATTGCATCGAACTATACAGACACTGTAAAATACAGGCACTGACCTACTGTAAAATTTTATTTATCGAGAGGCTGAATCACACCATTAGTTCCGGTTGGAATCGAAATTATATTAACTGTCTTTTCGTCGTACTCCTGAAGTCAGGGGTGACGACATGCCCAGGCCAGAATTCTAACAAAAGCAATGAGTTATTTTCGGCGTGTGAGAAGACGTTTCTGATGTAACATTGAAAATTATTATCTCCCTTTTTTCCTGATTTTGCTACGTCGACTACAAGATTTCTCCAGGTAAACAGCCTTCTGTTTTTAATCATTGGTCCAAATTTGCCTCGACATTCCTGAAGATAGATATAAAGCTGAGGAAACAGTACTCCACTGATACTTACCATTGGCATTGTTGTATACGAATGTGTCAGGGCATTCATCAACTGTACAAGCAAGACTGTCTGTTTTTTCGCTCGAAATGACGAAGTGTGATTTGCACGAAACCTCACTGATTGATTTTTTACGCAGCATTTTAGGGGATAACAAGAAGCTTCGTCTTCACGTCAGCAACGAATTTCTCTTTAGTTTTATCTATTAACGGCATCTCTTCACGTTTACTTCAAGTAAACTTCGTAATTTTGCGACTTCCTTTTGCATATTTTTTCATCAATCTACTTAACCACGTCGAAGGAGACTGGAAATCAGTTATGCTCATGTCACTTGCAACTCAGAGCAGTATCGTAGATTTTCCTCGGTAACATTTTGGCGCATATTTAATACTTCATGTGAATCTTCCTTCCCTTTATACAATTCACGTTCACATTTTACGAAACGAAGCCCGCTTTGCACACTGCAAAGCCTTCGCTTTTATTTTATAGCGTTTCCTTTCTCACTGAAAGTTATTACCGTACATTTTTTCTTTGGGCTAGGAGGGTATTCTATTTTTGTTCCGGACTTTATTTGGTACAACAATCATCGTTCGAACCACAGTTCACGGAATCGTGCGAGATATTTCCTGTTTCTTCTAATATTTCCTCAGTTTCTAAAGAAATCTCGACATCATTCAAATGAATGTCACAGATATTAAGTAATTATAATAATACATACGTAGGTCTTCAGGAGAAGTGAATGATTTTGATAGCATACCATGTTCTTTATATTTCATCTTTACAAGATTGAAAACATTAACTGGACTCTACTTTGTTGTGAAACACTGGAACGTGCACAAAGACATGTGCTGTTAGTAAGCATATACGAAGAAATCACAAAGAAAATTTATTCAGTTTAACTTCCATTGTTGACACTTAGCGACACCGTAGAGACTACTGCTAATTCTTATGGATATTAAATGAAACTTCCTGGCAGATTAAAACTTTGTGCCAGACCGAAACTTGAACTCAGTACCCTTGCCTTTCCTTTCGTGGGCAAGTGCTCTACCATCTGAGCTACCCAACCACAACTTACAGTCTGCTACAGAGTGAAAATTTATTCTGGATATTAAATGAGTTGCAAATTTGAGTGAATAGTAACTGTGAACTGTTGTGTTCACAGTAATTATCTACGGAAACTGAAATTCGCTTTACAAATTACGATCACGCTGAGCCATGCAATGTTTGCCACAGCTATGGAAGGGGTGTACATTTCGCCGGCCACCTAGAAAGGTTCGAATTCGGCAAATTTAAACAATTTTTAAAGGTACTTGCAATGTTTGTGGGCTGCTACAATATTTACATTATCTTTTTTTCGGTGTATTCTTCCGTATAAAAAATTGCAAGGCCGGTTTTGACCTGTCGAATTGGATAATTCCCTTATGAGATTAGATCGAAATGTATCAGAGTATTCCTTACACAATACGTTCAGACTACTAAATGGAATGCTATTAGATACGATGTCAGTTGCATCTTATATTTGAAAACCAACGCCGGTGAAGGGGTCTAGATGGAAAACTTTAGTTTCTACTTGTGAAGACACTACTAAAATGGTTATTGGTCTGACCATATGTCACGAAAAAGCGTTTATTTCCTCCAATGACGGTGAGCTAATACTCAGTATGTTTCATTGTTAATTTGGAATACAGAAACTCCAGTATCCACTTGGAAACCCATGCTTCCTTTTTTATGATCAGTGAGATGATCAGTTTGAGTGTAATTATGGTATCAGCTAATGGTGCGTGAGTGATGCTATGCAGCATGTCACCGCGCTGTGGTGAAGACTGCGGCCACTTGCCCACCTTTGTTGAAAGCAAAAGATGTAGTGCTGCTCTGTGGGGAACTGCATTCGCTGTGAATGCAGAAATACTTGGTGTCGAATTTCTTTTTCTTTCGGTATTCTTTGTGAACTACCACTATGGTGTCTAACGCTGCTGCTATTGAAATTTATATCTACACAACCTAGTTCTTTTTCTCGAGACGTCATTGAGAAGAAAACTCTAACTACATTCCTCATAGTTTTATTTGTAAACTACGGAGTAGCAGCACACAATACTGAAGAGGATATTGGCCTGTAATCAGGTGAATTTAGAGAACTATGTTGTCTAATATGCACTTCTGCCACACCTAAGTACAGGTTGGATGAACAGTGGTCGACACAACGTCGACTGCACAAATGCAGTTGAAGAATCAACTAACGTTGATTTTTTTTTAATAGCTGAGTTATGAGAGCACCCTCGCTTGAACTGTGCTGAAACTTTCTAAGAATGGTAGCCCGTTGTTACTGGTCGGAGGCTAGACGCACAATCACATCCCAAATTAAAGATTAGGCATTAGCTGTATATATTACATTGGGTTGATAGAAAATTCCACTGGCGCTCAATATCCTGTATGTCACTTATGCACGACTTTTACGACTGGATCCCTTTCTGTTTGAAACTTTCTATAGCAGCCAGTATATATGACTACATCTCGAAATGAGTGGACGACAAACTACACAAGACATCACATTACAAAACAATAGGTTCTACGAGTAGTCGTAGCTTGTGAACCTGCTTGTATATTTGACTACTAAAGCACTATAACAAGTGCTGAAAAACAGTAAAAACCGTTGGAGATGTGTATCACAAGATTCCTTCGAATCATCAAACGGTGGAAACGGAATTGCTGACAATGCTGGCATAGATACAAGTGGTGTAGATTCTGCTGGAGAAGCATTGTCCCACTCAACTATGCACTTCCCCATGTCCCTTTCTACATATTTAGTATCTCTAAATGTATCTGAAATGCTGTCTGTTGTTGTTTCCGTTCTAGTTGTTGCTTTCGCAGCATCATATGCTACTGCCACAATTTTATAAAAAATGGTTCAAATGGCTCTGAGCACTATGGGACTTAACTTCTGAGGTCATCAGTCCCCTAGAACTTAGAACTACTTAAACCTAACTAACCTAAGGACATCACACACATCCATGCCCGAGGCAGGATTCGAACCTGCGAGCGTAGCGGTCGCGCGGTTCCAGACTGAAGCGCCTAGAACCGCTCGGTCACAGCGGCCGGCCTACAATTTTATACTTTGTTCTCGTAAAGCACTAATATCGTGAGTTCCTCGTCGCCACTTTTGTGCCATTGGCTGACACAAAGAAGTCACGTCGCTTTTGTGTTCCATGTAGCGTATGGAAACCGAAAACGACGTTAAGTCGATGGCAAAAAACGTAATACAGCGTGGATGTTACGACTGCAAGTAACGTGAGCTTATGTTAGTAACATTTCATTTTATTTGTTGCATAATTAAGGACTTGTTACCCAGTATATTGAAACAGGTCTAACATTTTACAGTTTTCAGTATGCAATAACATGTACAGTTCCATAGCAAAGAAAAGCAAAATAACAGAAAAAAGTTACAAAGAAAATTTAGCTAAATGTAAGCTACAGATTAGTTAAAGGAAACGGAGAGCGTTAAGTAAAAATTTTAGTAATTTAGAACCAGTGTTCGGAAAGGAAAGCATTGTAGTTGTATCGAGTGCACCGAGTCGTTGCCTTTTGATTTGACATTACTAATTTTATATGTCATTGGGCTTTGTAGTAAGGTCAGTTATTTACTATTACAGGTACTGAATTGTGTTGACTGACTGAATTGTTAATTTCCTAAGTTCCTGAACCAAAAACGGCCACTCACTTTCTACAAGTTATATAGGAAAACTGAGGAATGTTTTTAATTAATTACTGTTTTAAAACGGCCTTTAGGCAACAGCAGCCCGTCACTGTCAACAGACTATAACGAAATGCATTTTATTGCTGTCATTTCCTTATGGAGCTTATCAGGACATCAAATACGAATAGCAGTGCACTAACCCAGAATCGTCTTAAGCAAAAACACAAAGAAGCAGCGCTCCAGAAAGCGAAGCTACTGTTTTATTTGAGGTTTAGCGTACAGAGGATTAAACAACAAGATACCCTACTTCGTAGCCGAAGATACTAACGCACTTCGTGTGGTGGTGGTCGACTCGGAGGTAGGCCGGTTCGAATGCTGGTGGTAGATGGAATCTTTACTGCCAGTATTTGGCCAGCAAGGGAAGAAGAGGTGGTGGCGTAAAGTTCCTGATTATCAGTCTTTGGCCAGTGTCCTGGATTAAAGTCCAAACCTCTAGAGAATGTCTCATAAGTGAGGGCATGAGACTCCTCTGATGGTGGTCCGTCAACCGGATGGAGACTTTAAGACTGCAGCCTTCTTGGGGCTATTCGTGTGATGTTATCTGCCATCACCGGGTTTCACCTTTCCCCTTCCTCATGGTCATCGTACAACACATACTACACACACATCAATAACACTCACTTAAACTCTACAATCACACATACGGTACAGCTCTGACATATCCGCATGGAAAAGGGCCAATGTGCGTGGAAGAAGAACACCCTTTCCGACAGGCGGGTGGACCCCGGTGGGATAACACAACCAACATTACCATACGACATTTACATTTTAACAACAAGATATCAGCTGGCGATTCAGCTGCCAAACCGGGTATTTACTTCGTTCTAATGGACAATTCGATTCCTGCAACCCTGGAGTCACAGCTGCTGAAAGCGGAACTATCTGCTATACAGAGAATACCACTGCCACTCTCTGAGTCTGTCTCCATACTACTGCATTGTCTATATGCTTTAGTATCCGACAGTGATTCGGATTCCCCCCCGTCCCACCCCCATCCCAAGCAACTTCACTACGGCCTGGGCTTTGTTTTTGGCTACCTGTTCACTTTGCGAATTTTGCTGTCATCGACCTTAGCAACCGCCTGTTCGTTCCATCGGTCTCTGCGTTACTTCCAGTGCGAATGATCGTAAACTAGGTTCTGCTTACGCAGAGCAGGATAGAAAATACGCCATCACACACACATAAAGAGACATGCAGAAGCACCATATGGTTCGTATTTGGTCCTACACAGCTTCAAAAAGTGCCACACATCTCACCTTCTTTTTGAAATGTCCAAAAATAATTTATTTTCCGATCAAAACTGTAATACCGCTCTCAGATACAGCACTTTTGAACTGAGAATTCACGACTCTATGAAAACTTCAGAGTACATGCTCGCCTGTATGGCATTAATTTATGCTGGAACACACGGTTCAATGTCCGTCCGTTGTCATTCGCCAAATGACGGCCGCATCGTTTTCTCATCCCGTTCTTTGGCAGATAATGGGAGGGGTCAGTCGCGTCCTCCTGTCATAGTGGATAAAATCGGAGAGGGCGTACCAGTCAGAAACTCTAACTTACTCGTCAGATAACCGGATACGTCCACCAGCCGTAATGCCTAGATGAAATTTAACGACTGCATCATTGTTAATGCGTTTTCGGTGACAATGTTGATCATGAATATACGAAATCTATCGCGTCAGAAGAGTTCTTATGATATTTTTCTTTGCTGTGCTCGCAATTGTGTATTTAAGATGTTTGTCGTTGTTGGGAACTTGGATTTGTAATGCACGATAGCTTATTGCAGCGTAGAGTTTACTGAAAAAATTCATTGAATTTGTCGGACGATGTGTGAGATATACTTGTACAGACCAGCGACGACCAAGAGGATAATGACACATGTTGCTGCGAAAATGTAAACAGCTGAGTCTGAGCGATTCGCTCTTCCCATTTCACCCAGTACCGTTCCTGTACATAGTTTTCGCACTACCGGGCGCTCAGTTCTAATAGAAAATATATAAACAGCAACATAGTCGTTTGCAATTTCACGTAAACTAGCTGTCAACCGCTGAAACAGAGCTGTTCTCTCTTGCACTAAACGTAATAATGTGAGTTTCTCACTGTGATCTACTAGCGTATTTCTGGGCTTAATGTACCGTTCCAAAGAGTAACATAAAGAGGTAACACGACCACTACATCAAAGCAAATTGACGCAATCTCCGCCAGGTTTAGTTTAGTCAAAACAAATGGGTGTCGTCCAGGATGGTAATAGCTAATGTGTAAAATAACGACAAAACAATATCCATCACTAAAATTTTTGCATTCTCAGCCAGAATTTATCCCTCGCAACTGTCGGCAAACACACGATGTACTTCGCCTCCGTACAGCAGGAGTAACCTACATATAAATACTGCACTCCTCAATGACTACTTACTCCATCATCCTGTCTAGAAAAATCTCCAGTTCAGGCGCCACTGGTATTCCCTTTCAATTAATTGGATACACCAAACGGCATCCTAGGTAACTAACCGTCTATTATATGTACCAATACACAAGAGTTACTGCCGCATTCTTTATTTTTTTATTTTTATTTATTTATTTATTTATTTATTTTTTGCCAACGGTCGATTTGTCACAAGGATTTGTCCTGTCACCACTGCTATATCTCCCATTTATAGCCGACGTTTTTAAACCATCTTCTCCCGTGCACCAATTTCATTAGGCCAACTAGAGCGTTTTCCTTGGTGTCCATTTTTCTCTCAGTTCGTCCCAATGATTCGTCCAACTCCATCTCAGTTATTTCACCTTCCGATGAAACCAGTAGTTCCCCTCCATCAGTGGTTCAGAAACCCAGCATGCGATTATAAGGAAAACCACCCGATATTTCCGTCCCTGTGGCCTCTATTCTACAGGGTGAAAAGTATTTAAACCGACAAACTCTGGGAGGGTGTAGGGGACATTAAAACAAATATTTTTGCTTAATGTCATTTTTTTTCCTATGAGGAGTATTTAAACCGGTAGAGGACGATCTCTCTGGTGGCAAATTAATTAAACCAACAAACACGCCGGCCGGAGTGGCCAAGCGGTTCTAGGCGCTACAGTCTGGAACCACGCGGCCGCTACGGTCGCAGGTTCGAATCCTGCCTCGGGCATGGATGTGTGTGATGTCCTTAGGTTAGTTAGGCTTAAGTAGTTCTAAGTTCTAGGGTGCTGATGACCTCAGAAGTTAAGTCCCATAGTGCTCAGAGCCATTTGAACCATTTTTGAACCAACAAACACTTTTCCATTTTTTATGAACAACAGACAACAGATTAACACAAACCAATTTCAATTACAGTAGATTTTCAAAAATGCCTCCATTGACACGTAAACAAAGGTTACACCATCGGATCATATTCTGTCTGACACGGGCAAAAACCTCAGAAGTATCCTGAGTTGTTCCTGCTGCTGCTATTATCCGGGCAACCAGATCCTCTTCTAATGCAACAGGGCTTGCGTAAACAAGGTTGCGCATCTCTCCCCACACAAAAAAGTCCAGAGGGGACATACCTGGGGATCGAGCAGGTCATGGTACAGGGCCACCTCTGCCAATCCACGTTTCTGGGAACCGTCGGTCCAGGAATCGACGCACACGACGACTGAAATGTGCCGGCGCCCCGTCATGTTGGAACCACATGCGTTGTCTTGTAGGGAGCGGGACGTCTTCCAGCAATTCTCTGGCGAAAAAATTGTAACAGTGCCTGCCATTTAACGGCCTATGTAGCAGATACGGCTCAATTAAACAGTCCCCAACAACACCGACACACACATTAACGAAGAACCGCACTTGATGAGCGCTAGTAACTGTAGCATCACTCCAAACATGCGAATTGTGCATGCTGAAGACTCCATAACTCCCGAATGTTGGATAATCAGTTTGTTCCAGGTTGTGGGCACGCTGTAATTGAAACGGACGTAACAATTGCTCTCGAAGGACTGTTCTTACATTCGTCTGATTCGTCCCCATGTTACGTGCAAGTGCACGAGTGCTGATTGAAGGATCCCGCTCCACATGCTGCAAGACAGCTTCCTCAAATTGCAGCGTTCTTATCGTGCGTAGACGTCCCTGTCAAGGTAATCTGTTAAATGACCCAGTCTCTTGCAGACGTTGGTACACAGCAGCAAAGGTCGTATGATGCGGGATACGCCGATTAGGATATTGTTGTTGATAAACCCACTGTGTAGCTCGTCCGTTATGGTGCGCTACGTTGTACGGACCAACCATATCAGTGTACTCACTCCAGATGTATCGCTCCACTAGTAAACAGAGACTATGCACTACTAAACTGTTGGACAGCAGTTGCCTAGAACTGAAGAGCGTAATACGGCCTCCACCGGTTTAAATAATCCTCATAGGAAAAAATGACATTGGGGAAAATATTTGTTTTGATGTCCCCTACAACCTCCCAGAGTTTGTCGGTTTAAATACTTTTCACCCTGTATAGTTCAGAACGTGTAATTAATGTAACTACAGCATTACAATATCTTGGATTAACACTTGATCAAAAGTCAATTACCTAGCATCCTTCCATAGTGGGCTAAGACGGCTAACTAGCTAAATATGGAGACTAAGTCGCACGGCCATCATATATTCCTAGAAGACTCTCATCCATCTCGTTCTCAACTACGCAAATATTGCATGTATCTTTGTCCCTCTTAAGTTCTGTCAATGCCTCCAAATCTTGGAAGGTCATGGTCTCCTCCACGTTTTCCTTATCAGATTACCCACCCCTACTCGTACCCTGTACCATCTGCTCACTCTCGCATGTATCTTCAAACACTTGTCTCACATGTACCTTTGGCTTCCGAGATTCAGTATCATGGTCTAATTGCCACTTCCCTTGTGTATGTTAATTCTGAGATCGTGTAAAATAGTATAATTTTCGTTTCCTTTGTACATTTGGATTCCAATATTTACTATCACGATATAAATTCCATTTCACATGGACATATGGATTCCAAGATTCGGAATCATAGCCTTTCCACTTTGCACTTGCACGTTATGCACTCTGAATTTTCGTTGAGATAACAGGTTATTGCTCAGAATGAAAAATAATTTATGTGTGCAGATATATGCCGAATATACGGCAGGCATGATTTCGAAAATTAATTGCAGCTATTCGAGTGAATGCGCTGATGTACTGGCACCGGCTTTCACTCGTCCTCTTCCTTTCATTTCCATTCTCACTCATAACTACACAGACGCTACGCTGCAATACACTACACAACACGAGCACAAATGACAGCCATCTAAAGATACAATCTGAGAAGCGACGCTGAGGAAAAAAAGAGATAGGTCCTGCCTCGTTGTTTCAGCGTGTCGCACAAACCCTCTTTAAAATGGACTTTGATGGTCGATTACGAATGAATAGCTAAGCTTATTTTTTATGTATTTATCGTAATCGTTTCTCTGTTCCTTTGGAGAAACAACCATGGCAGCGATGTTACGAGGCCAAAATGATGTGGTCTTGTGGAGGCTTGGACAACAAGAGTATCGTGAGGCTACAGGGGAACTAATTAAAATAGTGACATGCCTTCAGGATGGTCGAACGGGATTTCTGAGTTCACGTATTCTTTTCTTTGACCTATAACCTTAGTCGTGATAGAGAACTGCTGCCGATGCGTCGTGTTTGACCACATGTTTTGCAGTCATGGCCCCAGGACCTGTGAACGCCATATCTCCCTGCCTCACACTCGCCTTAATAATTCCTTTGTCATTAAGAAATTGGATGTCCGTACAATATATTTTCTTTTCTTTTCTGTAACTATTACAAATTTAAAAACTCAGGTGCTAAAGTATTTGAACTAAGAGGTGGCGATTTCTTGAGAGATATCAAAAATACCAGCAATAAAATGATGATTACGGAGAAAAATGATATGAAAGTTCATGTATTTTAAACCTTGTAACATCATTTCAAATTAAAAACACTTAAATTCGTTTCTGACTGGTCGATTCTGTCAGTATAAGATTGATTTATTAGCTTTTCTGTCTGTGACATGCTCTTTGATGGCAACCCTGTTGAAAATTATAACCTCTTTAAATTCTATAAGAAGAATAGGAAACTTATTCAGGATACGTTCCTGGAAAACAAGTGCCATAGAGACATTCTGTGGTGTCACCGCCAGACACCACACTTGCTAGGTGGTAGCTTAAATCGGCCGCGGTCCATTTAGTACATGTAGGACCCGCGTGTCGCCACTGTGTGATCGCAGACCGAGCGCCACCACAAGGCAGGTCTCGAGTTACGGACTAGCAGTCGCCCCAGTTGTACGACGACTTTGCTAGCGACTACACTGACGAAGCCTTTCTCTCATTTGCCGAGAGACAGTTAGAATAGCCTTCAGCTAAGTCCATGACTACGACCTAGCAAGGCGCCATTAACCGTATCTGAAGATAGTCTTATTGGTATTATCAAGAGCGATGTACCACAAGGATCGAGTAAAGTTAAGTATTCGAGGAGCTGCATACTTTTCTTATTAGCATTCACTACTTATCTTGTTCCAGAATTCACGCTCCCCGTCTGCGTTAGATAGCGTGCATTTCGGCCGCCTCTATCTACAAGGTGTTGGCACATTTGCCAACACATCACATTCCTTCTATGTTTTTGAAGAAAATGATATCAAAAAGTGAAGTTGCCTTTAAATATACTTCCACATACCTCCTATCAATATATCTCTACATCTAGAAAACGTCATGGATAAATAACACCATTTGTGATATATTACTGACTTAGATACTAAGTTTCCGAGGGTTCAGTGTGCTTAAACGAGGTTTCACGCATCGCACGTGGTAACTAAGTAACACCCGTATTCCTGTCTACTTCAGAACATCAATGTTAGGGTCGTGCATCGTTTGAACAGGAGAAAACATATAACTTCGAATAAAGTGACTCATGAAAGTCCCATCCAAACATACAAGAATGATTTATTATTTCGTTAGTATGTTTAAATTTATAATTTTTCATTTTTCTGTGGTTTTATCGTTACACTGTCGATACAAAATGAACATAGATCATGTTATGATAAAAAATCAAAAGATTAGGTTGACCATATAACTAAAATTTTCAGATTAATAAATACGTAAATTTTCGTTACAGCTAGGAACCATCTGATGAACTGCTTCATGAACTATACGATTTTAAAGTAACCGTACGTTGTAAAATGTCCTGGATATTAATATGATGTAATAACGTACGCAATAATTTGCGAACTACAAGTATTTTTTTTAATGGAAAGAGAATTAAACTCCAGGCAGAAGAAATAAAAACTTCGCGGTTTGCTGGTTACAAATTAATCTGTCAAACCCAGCAAGGGACTTGGAAGAGCAGCTGAGCGGAAAGTGTACTGTCTTGAAAAGAGGTTATAAGATGAACAACAACAAAAGTAAAATAAGGGTAATGGAATGAAAACCAACTCGTTCAGGCGATTACGAGGAAATTATACTGGGAAATGATACACTAAAAGCAGTACATGAGTTTTTCTATTTGGACAGCAAAGTAACTGATCATAGCTGAAGTAAGAGAGAATAACATGTAGCAACAAGAAAATAGTTTTTGAAAAAGAGAAACCTGTTAGCATCGAACATAAGTTTAAATGTTAGGAAGTCTTTGCAGAACATACTTGTCATGAGTGTTGCCTTGTACTGAAGGGAAATGTGTTCAATGAAATGTTCAGACAAAAAGATAATAAAAGCTTTCGAAATGTGAGTGCAACAGAATAATGTTGAAGATTAAGTGAGTAGACCAAGTAACTAATGAAGATATACTGAAGCTAAGTAGGGGAAAAAGGAATTTATGGCAAAACCAGACTGAAAAAAGAAATCAATTGATAGTACACATCCTGCGGCATCAAGGAATCGTCAGTTTGGTAATGGAGGAAAGTGTGGGGGATGAAAATTGTGGATGGAGTCCAAAACTCGAATACAGTAAGCAAGTTCAAAAGGATGTAGGTTACAGTAGTTATCCAGAGACAAAGAAACAAGACAGACTAACGAGAGAGCTGCTCCAAACCAGTCTACGGACCTGGACTTAAGATCAAAACAACAACACATCTGAAATATATATTCACGGCACTCATTTACTTGGCGTACACATTTGTTGTGTATTGTTTATATTTACAGGATCTGAATTGTTTAAGGCAGTAAGGTATGTGGAAGGCAAAGTTGATTTGGCTTTTTGCAGTCATGATACTTCCTCGTCACACATACGGGACACTACTAATATTATTTCTGAAAACAGTGGCGAATAATCTTCTAACCTCACAAATTTTTCGTTTATGTATTCTTCATTTCTTTACAACCGATTTAACTCCCATGTAATTAGAATATATTAAGTTGCAGTTGATGACTTTCTTGTTGCTTCAACGCGTTGTAAATAAGGTCACATTGAAGTAGTAAACAATATGCTCAAAACTGGATTTTCTACCAGCGAATGAAACTGTACAACAAACTGCACAGGGAAGTGAAAGAGATAACTACACGGTCCACTCATTTAATGTGACCACCGCCTATGTTCGAAGTCAACGTGTAATAAATATTCACAGACGGCAGGTGGCAGCACTAGCAGTGAAGGGTATCCAAAGCGTGTCGGGGAAACGCCGACAAGAGCAAGTGTGGTGCACCGTGGGGCATAGATGACAGGGAAGAAACGACTGCAGAGATGTGCACGGATGGATAGGCGTGCAACTGTTGAGCAACTGACCACACAGGTGAACTGACGGCGTACCAACAGTGTCTTCGCAACTACCGCTCAGCGAACGTTGTTGCGTAAGGGCCACTGCAGCAGCCGTGTGGTTCATAGAACAATGTTGACTGCTGTGAGATTTAAAACTTTCCCGGCGTACATATTTTTCCACAAAATTTCGGGCGAACTGCCGTATGTTTGCAACTTCCTGCCACAATATTTCGGCGCAGAGTCTTCTGGTCAGGCCGGCCGGTGTGGCCGTGCGGTTAAAGGCGCTTCAGTCTGGAACCGCGTGACCGCTACGGTCGCAGGTTCGAATCCTGCCTCGGGCATGGATGTGTGTGATGTCCTTAGGTTAAATTAGTTCTAAGTTCTAGGCGACTGATGACCTCAGAAGTTAAGTCGCATAGTGCTCAGAGCCATTTTCTTCTGGTCATCTTCTGGTGATACTGGCGAAAACCCCCTGAGAGACTAAAATTGTGGCCCATACGTCTAACTTTTGGAGTTCTATTATTATTGAATCCGTGGAAATACGGCTGTCTGACAATGAGTCTCTTATTAATCGTGACGGCGGCTACCAGTTGAATTCGGCATGGAATCCAGTCGTCGAAAAACTTCGTGTACTCCGTAGCCGGGAAGTTCTGTGATGGAACCGCGGGAAGACAATCGAACTGATATCGATGCGGTGAGTTTTCACCACGGTGGGCGCGCGGCGCAGCAGAATCGAACGCGCTCAAGTAGCGCACGCGCAACGCCAAGTGAATCCACTATGCATGTGCCGCAGGGACCTTAAATACTAGAGCTCAGGGAGTTTTCGCCAGTATCACCTAAAGATGGCCAGAAGACTCTGCGCCAAAATATTGTGGCAGAAAGTTGCAAACATCCGGCAGTTCGCGCGAAAGTTTGTGGGACAATGTTGACTGCTGTTTGTCGGCGACGAAGGCTGGAATTGGCTCACCAATACCGCAACTAAACGATCACTGAGTGGGAACAGGTGGCTTTTTCAGGTGAATCACGTTTTATGCTCCGTCAAATAGATGGTTATTGATGTGAACGGCGTGAAACGCCTAAGAACACCGTGCAACAATCGTCGGAAAGGACGAGCCCGGAGGTGGGAGGGTTGTGGTCTGGGGAACGTTTTGGTGGCGTTCCCTGGGCGATCTCGTCGTTCTGGAAAGCGCAATGGATCAACACAAGTCCCCATCTGTCATTGGAGACCATATCCACCCCTTCACGAAGTTAGTTTTTCCTTTGTACGATGGGATCTACCAGCACGACAATGCGACGTGTCACACAGCTCGCAGTGTATGTGTGTGGTTCTAAGAGCACCAGGATGATTTTATCGTACTGCCTCGGCCACAAAACTACTCGGATTTAAACCCAGTCGACAACCTGTGGAACCATCGATCGGACTGTTCGTGCCGTCGATTCTCAACCGAGGAACGTAGCGCAGGTGGCCACGACACTCGAATCGGCATGGCTCCACATCCGTTGGTATTTTTCAGAGCTTAATTGTCTCTCTTCTTGCACGTCTCGCCACGTTCTGCACTGCAAAAGATGTTTATTCAGGCTTATCACATGTGGTCACATTTATGTAACCAGATGGTGTATAGTCAACATGCTTGAAGAGGTTGTTACATCATGCCTCTTAAATATTACGTGCCATACAGTACAGGTTAGTAAGTAGAGCTTGATGAATAGTTAGGGTTGGTAAAAAATAGAAAAAAATAAAAGATTTCTGTGGCTTCACAACGTCCTTTCGAGTCCTCCCTCGGGCATGAGTGTGTGTGTTTGTCCTTAGGATAATTTAGGTTAAGTAGTGTGTAAGCTTAGGGACTGATGACCTGAGCAGTTAAGTCCCATAAAATTTGACACACTTTTTTTTATCTTTAATGAAAAATGTGATCTTCCTGACAACATATCCTTCATTATCGATGGATGCTGAAACAGTTTTTCAAAAAATGAGTGGAAACGTACAAGGAATGTAATGGAGAGGCCGAATCATCATTGCCCTGTTGTCAGACGAAAAGATGAATGTGTACTGAGTGCAATGATTGCAGTTATTCGTGATGAGATGCGAATGAATAGTCGTGGCGGTCTGCCTGACGATAGGTATACGAAAATTATGCTCTTATATTGTTGGCCAAAATCTAGACTGCATAATATGCCGAATTTACGGCACTGCGCGCGATGTTACCGTTTTCCTAATCATAGAAATTATACAAATTCCTAAGAATAATTAACTTGCAATCTTCGTAATAATTTCTCCACCCTGAATTAAATAAACTGTACTTTATGCTTTAGTAAACAGGACACGAACTGCCACAACTCCAATAACGTATACTGTTCGTAATCAGTACAAGTATTGCGCCTCTTGAGTACCCGGCTATCTTTTAGTCTGATATTTCAATATTAAATACAGTTCACTGTAGCTTCAATCAAAGCTGGCCTAGCGCATTAGTTTTTTCCAATGCTCAATATTAAACTAAATGCTTAATAATAGTTTTTGCTTCGTCTCCGTCATTCAGCAACGGCTTTTCGAAGCTCTTTGACTGTCGGGATTCTAGCCCTGCCGTCTCTGTTCCCATACTCTGTTACTGGGTACTTTCAGCTCACCAGTACATCTGGATTCTATGAGGCTCGCTCTAATACACGACTTCCGTACCATTTTATGCAAATATTAGAGCTTGGCGTTCCCCTCTCTTGTAATCACCTTGGCCTCTCAGCAGCCACAGTCATTAAAAGCTCCTGATTTGATGTTATACTACAGCGAATATTAGCGGCTGAACTAGGCGGACCGCACATAGTCCCATCTAAGATTTTGGATAAACTAGACCTGTAAGTAATTACATACATCTTTGTAAACTTTATATTATGTTTTATTGTTTTATTAAGCTGACATGTCTAATATCATTCTAAAATGACTTGAGGATGAACAAACAGCTAATAAAAATGGCAAAACACAAGAAAACCCACGGTTAGTTAGATGAGTAGCAAAAAGAGAAAATTCTCAATTCCAAATGGCAGAACACACATATTACTTGTGCCAACACAGGAGAAGAGAATCTGATGAACGCAATAGCTGTCAGATGTCTTATCCATAGATAGACAGGGAGATAACCCACACAGATTATGAGTAAACCAACACTCATTAATGGTATGATTAAAGATAAAACCCTCGGAAAAGACAGGAAGTGAGAACGAGTTGATACTATCAAAGAGCGTTCAAACGTAAACAAGAGTCAACTACACAATGAAACTACTTCAGACAACAGTTTGGCAATGGACACAAAAACCCTTATTACAACAGAAAAAGCTCTTCACTGATGAAATAGAAATGCAAATTCGCAAACACGAAGATATTATCAATGTTCTGAATGTCGGGGTCATTTCTCAATTGCGATTCATCTGTTCAAAGAAAACAATAAGCTGGGCAAAAATAAAAATAAAGCGAGGTAAAAAGTAGAGCAAAGTACTCCATTTCTGATCGACCGATAGGTTCCATAAAAACAGTCTCATGTGGTAAGATACGAAGAGACACTCCGTTCTGCGAATTCACGCAACTATTATTTCGTTTACGATCTTCGTAACAGTACCTTACAACTGTAAGTTTGTTGTACATACCCACATGTAACACAATGGCTGAACGTTATTTACAAGTGTTCATTTCGGAAAACATTTTTACTTTCTTTCACGAACAAAGCAACTGGTAGACATTTTGTTGTTGTTGAAAATAAAATTTTCGGTAATCCATGGAAAACAAAATAAAAAATAACGCTGCACTGAGAGGATGTGGAAGAAAAGAAATAATGTATGTTTTAAAAGCTAAATGATGTTCTGGTGGTCCAGAAGCAACATTCGCTACAGTGTCACTCAACAGTACAAGTTGAGTATGAGAGTATTGCAGTTAATATACAATTTTGTTATAGTGTCTGTGTAGTCAATTATCGTATGTAAGCAGCAGAACTGGAAACCAGGCACTGTAATAACTCAATGTTAAACATCCAGTGGTCTGTAGGTTCTGGAACGAGACCTCCTGTGCCAAAGTATAGATTACTTTCGCAAGCTTAATTTTCTCGTTGGGAACCAACATCTAGATCTGCGCACAGTAGACCGTCTTATGGTGTGTAATGGAGTTTACTTCCGCTGTCATTGCCCTTCTTTTCGCGAATGCTGCGCGTTAGTAATGACAGTTGGAAAGCCGCTTTATGACCTAAAATTTCTCTGATTTTATAATCGCACACATTTTGCAAGGTATGTGTTGAAAGAAATAATGTATTAGTTGACTCTTCTTGGGATGAACGCTCTTGGAACTTTAGCACACCTCTATGTGGGGCACAGGCCTCTCTTGTAGCGTCCGCCAGGATGTTTGACGAAAATTTGCACGACGATCTCGCACTTACTAAGCGAAATCACGACTAAAAGAGCCACTTTTCTTTGGGTCTTCACCATCTCCTCTATTAATGCCACCTGGCCCAGTAAACAAGGGAATGAAGTTTTTGTAAACAACTTTATTGAGTGAGAATAACAATTCATTAGGATTCATCCAGTGACTCTCACAGAGCAACATTTTCTAGTGTAAAAACCCGATCTTGATTAAGTGAGCGACCGGTTCTATTCGCTACAGTCTGGAACCGCGCGACCGCTACGGTCACAGCTTCGAATCCTGCCTCGGGCATGGGTGTGTGTGATGTCCTAAGGTTAGTTAGGTTTAAGTAGTTCTAAGTTGTAGGGGACTGATGACCTCAGAACTTAAGTCCCATAGTGCTCACAGCCATTTGAACCATTTGATCTTGATGAAACTTGGCGTGTGTGTAGAGGGGGCTAAATAAAGAAACACGTATTTTTTGTTTGTGCCCAATTTCACTTTTAAGGGGTAAAACACACCCCGAAAGATAACTTGGCGTATGAGGTTTAGAGGGAATATCTTCGAAAAGATGATACATAAAAAATGCTTTTCATATAAAAGTTTATAGGTAATTAACGTTCTTGGAAATGTATAATCAAATTTTGTAATAATTTGAAATTTTGCAAAATACTACACCAACACAAATTAATTCTGGAAAATGAAAACTTTCGTTACAACATAAATTAAAGAAGTTTAAAAGCCACTTATAGCCACGCGTAATAAAGCTGGATTCTCAAATACCATTTTTATTAGTTTACCATGTCACATATATGCATTTTGTTAATTGAAAACAATAAGTAACCCATTATCATGATACAAAATCATTACAATAATTATAATCTGTAAAGGAATGCTTAAAACATTTTTCTACACCAGGCAATGAAATGAATGAAATTTCTCTTACATAACATTCACGACGGATAACACAATATCAAACAAAATTCAGCGAGAGCTCAAATTGTCATGGGAGATACTCTCAATATCCTGCTTTATATCAGGCATATTCCAGTACATTGGTAAGCGCTGGGGCAGAGAATTGGTTATGTACTAGTGACTGCAGCTTGATTGTATTGTTTCTCAAGTGGAGACTGACATCCTGATCATTTATCAGAACTAGATTTGAAAAACGTCTCACTAAGTTCTTCCAGCCTCGAGTGTCGTGTACGTCTCACGGCTGTACATGTACCGTCGGGCCCTTTGGGATCATTCACTGAAAAGGTTCTTTGTCCTCGGGTATAATACTGTAAACGGTTCTTTCACAAGGACCACCATAATAATGCAACAATAATACAGATTTTTCTTCCTCAATGGGAAAGAAAAAACTTTCAAATATCTTTTGACCTGGTCAGACGTTTGTTTACCAGATTTCGACACTGTCATGAGAACATTTGGGGCTTCAAAGAAGAGATTCTCGAACCCCGATCCAAACTCACCATTAGTTTCCTTTAAACCATGAAAAGGCGGGTGGTCGGTGTGAAAAACCGTTTTGCACGTCGCGTCATATCCAAGGACAAGAAACCTAGTTACCTGGTGCTCCCATAGGGCCCGACGGCACAGGTACAGCCGTGGGATGCAAACGGCGTTCGATATTGGAAGAACTTTGTGTGAAGATTTTCAGATGTAGTTCTGTTGAATGATTATGTTGCCAATTTCCAGTTGAGAAATAATATAATCAAGCTGCAGTCACTAGTACATAATAAAAACTCTTCGCCAACGCTTACCAGTGCACTGAAATTCGTCTAATACAAATCAGGATATTTAGAGCATCACCCACCACAATTTGAAATCCTGCTTACTTTTCTTCCATATTGTGTTCTCCATCGTGTATATTATGTGAAGAAGTTTCGTTCATTTTATGTACCTGGTGTAAAAAAACGTTATGTTGTAAGTATTTCTTTACAGATTATCATTGTTGTAATGACTTTTTATCATAACAAGCAGTTACTTTTTATTTACGAATAACAAAATATACGAATGTTAAATGGTAAAGTAAAAAACAATAAAAAATGAATGTAAGACGTAAAATAATAGTGTAAAACGTAAAACAAGTTTAGTAAATTAAATAATTAGAATAGTGAATGTTTAGATATTTTAGTCAGGTATATTGGAAATACTCCAACAGCACACTGTGTACAACCTTTTTTCCAAAAGTGGTATTTCAGAAACCAGCTTTACTACACATACATGTGTGTGGCTTGGTAGCTTCTTTAATTTATCTCAAAAGAGATATAAAGTCTGTCGTCAGCTGCACAAGATGACTGACTTTAGGTGTATATCTTTGTTGAAATTTTCTGCAGCTGCTGAACTATAGCCATGAACAAAATGTTTCAATTATTTTGTAACAATAGTTTTCAATCTTCAAAATTAATTAATGGTGGTGAGGCATTTTGCAAAATTTCAGATTATTACACTAGTTGATTACACAGGTTTCAAGAACCTTAATCACATATCAACTTTTATATGACAAACTTTTTTTATATATCATCGTTTCGAAGGCATTCTCTCTAAGCGTAATATGCCCAATCACCTTTCGGGGTGTGTCTTACCCCTTAAAAGTGAAATTGGGTGCAAACAAAAAATACGTATTGCACTATTTAGCCCCATCTACACACCTACCAAATTTCATGAAGCTTGTTTATTTACACTTGAAAATGATCACATGTCAGTTTGCCAGCTGCAATTCCTACAATTACTTTTAGATGGTCGTTACACTTGAAGTCCTTCTGACGCACACTGCTGGATATTTACAGCTAATATGTTGCCTTTGGCTTAAGGAATATTGCTGGCACCTGGGGGAGAATTCAATTTCGCGTCAACCTCCCCCCCCCCCTCCCCCACCCCCCGCCTCCACTGTCGACCTCCCACTATTTTTGTTTTCTTGATCCACATCCCGTTACTCTTTTCATCCGTCATCGCTATTTTGCTATATTTCAATCACTCAATAAAACAAAAAGAGTATTTTGGGTAAGAGTAATATTAAGTCTGCAACAAAAATTAGGACTCTAACAGAAAGGAAACTGGATTTGTTTTTACGAAATGTCAAATCGATAAAAAACGGTAATCACATTTTTTGCAACGGAAGAGCTCTTTAGATCACTATTTTTTAGGAAAAAAAAAACAAAATATCACAAGAAATACAATGGATGAGTTATATTTCTGTAAACGAAATTAAAAAAGTAAAAGAACACATTAATCATTTTCTTGCTCACCGATGACCGATTTAATCAGAAAAATACTATTCGTGCTTTCGCTGCTACGTAATGCTAAATAATGCAATCAAAATTAATCTGTTTGTCTCTTCCCTTTTAGTACTAAGAAAAAAAAGTTCACAGAGCCAGCTTTCTCCCATAGATTCTCTGTGATACGAAGGTATAAGCTTCTATCTGCTAATAAGTCTGTCGCAGTTGTCGTTTGGGACACCGACTGTCAGCTTCGTTTGGGCGGCTACACGTAAATTCGGAAAAGCACTTCCGTTATCGTATTTAACAATTAGCTGCAAGAGATTGCCTGCTCTTGGTAATGAATCGCGGCTTGATAGCAATAGCCTGGATTCCAAAATTATTGCATACTGTTGTTCACCATCCATACCATGGCTTTAAATTATGTCAACGCTTTTGGACCGTCGGTATTTTGGCACAGCCCTACCGTAAAAGGAAGAAACTATTAATTCCCTTATGTGTCATTCACAAAGTAGAATACTGTGTTCATTTCAGCATTTCTTCACTTTCTTCGTCTTCTACCTCCTATTCCAACACCTATTTGACCACACAAAATGACTACATGGAGTTGAGGCAAATAGAAGCATCCATTTCCTGTGCGGTAGAGCACGCAATATGTTCGCGGGTAGACCAAAAAGCAATGCCTCCTGTCTCACAAAACAATGTTATAATGAACATATAGCAGAAGAATTAGTACAGATTGTGATCTGAACTGTCCTCTACTCAACACTACCGTTGAATATAGTGGCCGTGCATTTGTACATATTTGCGCAATCGCTGAAGCGAGGCAACATAATCAGTTTGGGAAAATCCAGGGTTTTGCTTGTTGACCTACGTTTTAACCTGATTCAAGTCATTGAGTCTCTAACCACGTAAGCTGTGTTTCATAGGTCCAAACTGGTAGAAGTCAGACGGGAACAATTCAGAGCTGTAGGGTGCATGAGACACCACTGACCGTCCCATTTTTGCAATCGCTTGGGTTGTGAAATATGATGCATGAAGGAGCTCATTATTGTTTCTTAAGTTTCTTAAGTGTAGTTACATAGGTTTCACTGTTGATTGTGGACTCCAACGCATTTGTTTCCTGGAATCATTTCATCAGCTCGTCCTCGATTGGTATCTGTAACATATCATGGCCACCGGTAGATGTACGGTGTATCTTCGATGGCGCGCTGGAAAGTGATGCCTCCAAATTTTTTATGTGAAATCTCTAAAACATTTTTAAATAAAACAAACGTTATTAACATTCTACATCTTTAGTCTCCGAGTCTAAAATTTATTTCTCAACATAGCCACTCTGGCGAAGAATGCATTTCTCCCAACGACAGACCAGTTTGGTGATAACGTCACCGTACAATGTTTGACTTTGTTGACGGAGCCACACCTTCATCTCTGCTTGCAGCGCTTCATCACTATGAACGTGAAGTCATCGGATGTGTCTTTTACGTTTTGCACACAGATGAAAAACGAATGTGGCCAAGTCAGGACTGTATGGAGGATGATTGATGACAGAACCCGAGGTTTCGGATTGTGGCAAATGCCACAGCGCTTGTGTGTGATCTGGCATTGACCAGCTGAAGGAGTGAGTACTCCATATGCGGACGAACTTTTCGAATTAGAAACTCGATTGCAGTACGCTGTATCTGACTCTCCGACGTACACTTAGGTGACAAAGGTATCGGAATACCTCCAAACATTGTGTCGGATCTCATTTTACGCGGCGCAGTGCAGCAACTCAACGTGGCATGGACTCAACAAGTCACTGGGAGTCCCCTGCAGAAATACTGAGCCAGGCTGTCTCTACAGCCGTCCATCATTGGGAAAGTGTTGCCATTGTAGGATTTTGTCCACAAATTCAGCTCTAGATTATATCCCATAAATGTTCGATGGGATTCATGTCTGGCGATTTTGGTGGTCAAATCATTGACTCGAATTGTTCAGGACGTTCTTCAAACCAGTCGGGAACAATTGTGGTCCAGTGACGTGGCGCATTAACATCCATAAAAAAATCCATAGTCGTTTCCGAACTTGAAATCCCCGGATGGTTGAAAGTAGTCTCCAAGTAGCCAAACCCAATGGAGAACCCAATCTATTCCATGTAAACACAGCCCACAGCATTATAGAGCCAGCACCAGCTTGCACAGTGAGCTGTTGACAACCTGAGTCCATGGCTTAGTAGGATCTGCGCACAGTCGAACCATACCATCACCACTTACCAACTGAAATCGGGACTCATCTGACCAGGCCACAGTTTTCTAGTCACGAGCCCAGGAGAGGCGCTGCAGGCGATGTCGCGCTATTAGCGAAGGCACTCGCGTCGGTCGTCTGCTGCCGTCGACCATTAACACCACATTTCGTCTTACGTCCCACATTCATTTCTGCGGTTATTTCGCACAGTGTTGCTTGCATGTTAGCACTGACAACTCTACGTAAAGACCGCTGCTATTGGCCGTCGGCCACTGTCTTCTCCGTGATGAAGGATAATGCCTGAAATTCCGTATTATCGTCACAGTCTTGACACTGTGCAACTCGGAATATTGAATTCCGTAACAATCTCCGAAAAGGAATGTCCGATGCATCTAGCTCCAACTACAATTCCGCTTTCAAAGTCTGTTCATTCACGTCGTACGGTCATAACCAGGTCGGAAAGTCTTTCACGTGAGTCACTTGAGTAGAAACGACAGTTTCCGCTAATGCATTGATCTTTTACACCTCGTGTGCGCGATACTACTGCCATTTGTATGTATGCATACCGCTATCTCGTGACTTATGTCACCTCAGTGTAATTATGCTACACATCGCTATATGACACGTTACAATTCGGAGTCCTCTAGAGGCAGGGGTTATAAATATGTATACATGAAGAGTAAATATGTATAATGTTAATAGCGTTTGTTTTATTTAAAAAGATTTAAGATTTTTCATTAAAAAAATTTGGAGGCATTACTTTTCAGCACCCCTGTGTTTGATGCCAGTTTCTTCATTATCAAATTTCATCCAGTGCTGCACATCACTGATGTAAATTACACTGTCCTCATACACGTTCTTCACGGATGAGAGTAACACAGCTTTAGAATCAAGTATCAAGAAACAAAACCATGAATTTTTCCAAACTGGATTTTATGCTTGGGTTCAACTATGAGGCAAATGCTGACTACGTTGAATAGTAGTGCTGTGCAGATGACAGTTCAGACTATGATATGTACTAAATCCTCTGTTATACGTCCATTATTAAGTTTTAAATGCCGCAGTTGGCATTACTTTTCGATCCACCCTCTTATAATCGTGACCATGGCAGTGTGAATTCTGTACGCTATTCAGTCTGTCAATACGCCTGGCAGGGCAATTTCAACTCTGATCGCAGTCACATTTGAGGAGTATCAGCACGGGAAGATGTCCACCGAATTGAGGTACACCACAGCGAACAGTGGAACATTCAGCTCGTACCGTGACGCAGAAAACAAGGAAGACATGTGTCATAGTGGTTTCTCGCTGTCACCAACAGCTGGTGATGATTGCTATTTACAAATTATAGCTCTTAGGTAGTCCGAGGAGAACGCAACACAACTGCTTACTGCATTTTAGAGACACCTGGGGCTGTTTCGAGGCAAATAGTACGCAACCGTGTCCATACGATAAATATGTCCCCAAGATGCGGACTACAAACAACAGTACAATCCCTGCAGAATATTTTGGCAAGAGAACAATGGAACGTTACCTGCGCAAAGGCGTCGGATTATATTTATTGACGAGTGCAGGATTTGTCTGACGTCTGATGATCGTTGTAGAAAAGTGTCAAGATGTGCACATCCTCGTGTTTTTTAAAGGAGATGAGTCAGTCATGTTTTAGGCCAGTATCATGCACGGTGGCTGGTTGGTTCTTATTTCTATCGGGGGTATTTTGAGGACTGCAGTATCAGGACAGAACATCCAAACTATCGTCTACATTACAGTCATTATTACGGCACTTGGTTCGTCTTTGATGGTACTAGTATACAAGCGCACTGCGGTCATCTTGTGGACGCCTTCCTCCAGGATTCGGGAAAGTGGATGTGCATACTTGGGAGCAGCTGAAACTCGTAGTACATCGTCGCAGAAACGCTCTTTACACGCTGGATGACTTACGGAGGGCTACTGTCGAAGAAACTTCTCTACCACTTTGTGGACTGCATGACAAGGAGGATGCAAGCATATTACAATGCATGGGTTTGGGCAACACGTTACTGTATCAAACCCAGCAGTAATTTTGATTTTGAAGATGTGCAAACGTGAGCACTTTCGAACAGGAAGTCTTTAGTTTTGTTGTTATTATTGTCTTCAGCATTAAGACTGAAGCCGCTCTCCACGATAGTCCATCTGGTGCAGACTCTTCATTACTACAAATCGACTGCAACCTACATCCATTTGACACCGCTTACTGTACACTAGCCATGATACTGTTCTACAACTTTTTATCCCACCGTACACACTTCCTTCCATTGTCAAATAGACTATTCCACGACACTTCTTAGCCTGTCCTATCAACTGAACTCTACTTCTAGTCAAGTTGTGCCACAATATTTTTCCCCAAAGCGATTCAGTACTCCTTCAGTAGTTATCCGATCTACAAAAGTCATCTTCAGCGGTCTTCTGCAACACTGCATTATACAATCTTCTACTTTTTCCTTGTCTGTACCGTTTATTGTCCACATTTCACTCCGAACAAGGCTACAATACGGTCAAAAACTTTCATAAAAAGTATCTTAACGCATAAAAAGGCATTAAGTGTTAAAAATTTTCTCTTTTTCAGGAAAGTTTTTCTTAGTACCGTTTGTCGGCATTTTAAACCCCTATTTAGTCATCGTTAGTTATTTTGCTGGGAAAATAGCAAAACATATCTTCCGCTATTAGTGTCTCATTTCCTAGTCTCATTCCGCCAGCATCGTCTGATTGGAATTAGCTACAGTCCATTACCTTGTTTTACTTTTGTGAAGTTCATCTTACAACCTCGTTTCAAGACACTGCCATTCCGTTCAGCTGATCGTCAAGAACCTTTACCATCACTGACAAAATGGCAGTCCCATCGGCAAAGTTCATAGATTGTATTAATTCTCCGTAAACTTTAATTCTTTTTCCAAATTTCTTCGCGGTTTCCTACACTACTTTTTCGATTCGATATACAGACTGAACATCAGCGATAGGCTACAACCCTGTTTTACTCACCTCTCAACAATTACGTACCTTTCATGTCCTTCGACTGTTATAACTGAACTCTGATTTCGGTACAATTACAGGTTGAACATTAGTAAAACCGACAAACTGCAGGGATGGATTCCTGACAGGAAGTGAAGGAAAAAAGGTACTACGAGCACGTGTTTGGAATTGGACGGTGTGCGTGCAACGACAACAAATCGCCCGGGAACATTGTACAGAGCCGCATCGCATCCACGTCACAACAGATGTTCAAAGTGGACTCCATGGGATTGCAGATGTTAGGGATAGTAGCGGTTGTCATGCAGGATATACATAATCGTGCTTTTGTTTACACCATGTTGGCGGGCCACTTGCCTGGAGATTTTACTAAGGTTTGTCTCAATGTCCTGTAGAAACTTTACCTCCAAGTGTACCCACAATCAGCCGCCTCCCTGCACGTTCGTCTATCTAAAAGGACCCATGCTCACACTGACGCTCAAAACGGACTTGAAATGGTGTGTGATGTGTTTGGTGTCTGTGAGAGTGCAAATACCGTCTCGGCTTGTTCCCGACATGAATACCACACCAGTCTGCTATTTACAGTACAATACGTTACACAGCCTGCAACACATAAGAAACACACGGAACGTGGTCAGAGGAACTGTCATTGGTCAGCGCCATGTACCGTGGCAACGATGCACTTCCATACACATGTTCATAGTACCTTTCTTACTCCATTTCCAGTCAGTAATCTGTCCCAGTAGGTTGTCGGTTTTATTAATGTTCACCTTGTATTTGTTCTCTGCTACTTTCAGAATTTCAAAAATTGTGTTTGTGTCAACATTGCCAAAAGCTATCTCTGAAACTACGAATGCTGAATAGGTAAGTGTGCCTTTCTCCAGTCGACCTTATAAAGTAAGTCTAGCATCAATACTGAGACTGTTTATCTCGGTAATGGTGACGAGAAACAAATAAGACTATCTCTAGTAAAACCAAAACCCAACTCGTGACAGAGGAGCCAGCAACATAGTTTGAAAGACCAAATTAAGACAAGCACATGGGTGAGATTATTCCTTTTTAAATACTTTCTGTATGTAATGAACGTTAAAAGTTAATGTCTCGACAACGCCTGAAACCATTTTTGTAAACAAAGTTTCTACAGATAGGTATCAATGAGACTGTTTCCTACCTGGCTGAGAAACAAAAGTTGAACGAAGCGAAAATAAGCATAAGGAGAGCAATGAGAGAAGCGTCCAATGACTTTGAAAGTAAAACTTTGTCAACTGATCTGAGTAAAAACCCTAAGAGACTTTGGTCGTATGTAAAATCAGTAAGTCGGTCAAAATCATCTACTGATTCACACAGTGACCATACTGCCACCGAAACGGAAGATAACAGAGAGAACGTCGAAATATTAAATTCCGTCTTCCGAAATTGTTTCACCGCGGAAGATCGTAGCGTTGTTCCTCTTTTCAATTGTCGTACGAACGTCGAAATATTGAAATAACCGAACGCGGAACTCATAATTAAAGTTAAACTTCCAAACCGCTGTAGAAATAACACCACTGGTCAGAATGACGTCAAATTGCAACGTAATATTATCGGAGAAGGGGGAAAACGTACGGCAGAAGAAAAATAAATAGTTACAAAATGTAACAATAGACGGCGCTGTAAGCATAATAATTTAATAGTAGTCGATTGCAAATGACAAATTAATCATACAACAATGCCTAAGGTGTACGTTTGACGTTAAACAAACTGTATTACTGAGTGTGCATGGGTGTACAAGTGTGATACTGTTAGTTACCACGGCCAGCTCATATCATATCGGATGGCAAAAATCGGTTCTTAATTGCCCTGAGACCAAAAACCGGATAATAAGCTTCAATCAAAATCAAATCGGATTATTAATTTCCGTGTGACTGGCGCAAAACATGTTCAATATGTTGTCCGCCGTTTTCTGCAACAAGTTTAAATCGAGAAACAGCATGTTCCACAGTTGATCGAAGTGTTGCCTGGGTCACGTTCAGAATGTGTTGCGCAATGCATGCCTTATATGCAGCTAAGTTTGCAATCGGAACACTGAACACAACACCTTTCAGATAGCCCCACAGCCAGAAGTCACACGGATTAAGATCAGGTGATCGGGACGGCCAGGCTGTAGGGAAATGGCGGTTGATAATTCTAGCATTTCCGAAACGGCACTTCAGCAGCTGCTTACTGAATTTCCAATCTGCGGAGGAGCGCCATCTTGCATAAAAATGACCCCATCCACACATCCACGCTGTTGGAGAGCTGGAATGACGTGCTTGCGCAAAAGACACTCATAGCGCTTACCAGCGACGGTACAGGTAACAGGACCGGAAGCACCTGTCTCTTCGAAAAAATATGGTCCTATGATAAATGATGACGTAAACCCGCACCACACAGTGACCTTTCTAGGATGAAGTAGTACTGGTTGATTTGCGTGTGGATTTTCCGTTGCCCATTTCGACAAATCTGTGTATTGACATATCCAATCAGATGGAGTTGGGCTTCGTCTATCCACAAAATCTTCCACAGTCAATCATTGTCCACTTCCATGCGAGCAAGAAATTCTAAAGCAAAGGTCTTTCTTGCTAGCATGTCAACAGGAAGCAACACGTGCACATGAGTAATTTTGAATGGATAGCAAAGAAGAATGTTTCGTAGGATGTTACGCACCGTGCTCACGGGTATGTCCAATGTTCGGGCAATTCTCCGTGCACTACACGTTTGCACACTACCACACGTCTCCTCCTGCATTGAATCAATTCGTTTCCTCTCTCTACCAGGTTACACACCAAAAGAACCCGTCTTTTCGAATTTCCGAATCATTTTCTCCAGACCCACGGCAATTATCGGACCAACGCCTTTTCTCAAACCCTTCAGTATCCGGAACTTCAGCAGAGCGACGTGTGCACAGTCATCATTGTTGTAATATAGTTTTACAAGCAGAGCGCTATCCTGTATTGAGACAGTCATGGTGAATGTCCCAGACGCGAAAGGTGGAAAATCCGTGTACCCGGCGTGTTTATACCAACTTCAATGGGTCGTTCGCATGACAGGTGCTTTCATTTGCGTATTATGACACACACAGTGCCTTCTATTGATCAATTTTTACACTATTTTTTTTTCTTCTGCCATACGTTTTCCCCCTTCTCCGATAATATTCCGTTGCAATTTGACGTCATTCTGACGAGTGGTGTTATTTCTACAGCGTTTTGAAAGTTAAATTTAATTATAATCACCCCGTATATGAAAGATCTAGTAGAAAGCGTCGGATGCCCTTTAAGGCTGTTCACAGATGATGGCGTTGTCTGTAACAAATTAGCAACGCCAGAAGATAGCAACGATTTGCTGACTGATGAATGGTGCAGGCTCTGGGAGTTGGTCCTGAGCGTCGATGAATGTAACATATCGCTCATACATAGGAAAAGAAAACTACTACTGTAAAACCACACAACTGATAATGAATTTCTGGTAAAAGTATCTACCGTAAAATATCTAGGAGTAACTATCCAAGGCGATCTTAAGTGGAATGATCACATAAAACAAACACAGGAATAAGCAGATGCCGGACTCGGATTCATAGGAAGACGTTAAAGGCAATGTAACTCAGTCACGATGGAAGTGGCTTATAAGGCGCTTGTTCGACCGATTCTTGAATATTGTTCATCTGTCTGGGACCATTACCAGGTAGGACTGATAGAAGAGACAGAGAAGATGCAAGGACGAGCGGCGCGTTTCGTCACGGGATCGTTTAGCGGGCGCGAGAGTTACGGAGATGCTCAAAAAACTCAATTGGCAGACGTTACAAGACACGTTGTGCGTCACGGAGATTTACTATCGGAATTTCGAGAGAGCACTTTCCGGGAATAGTCGGTCAACATATTACTTCCCCCCACATACGTCTCTTGTAATGACCACAAGAGAAAATTCGAGAAATTAGAGCCAATACAGAGATGGCTCTGAGCACTATGGGACTTAACATCTGTGGTCATCAGTCCCCTAGAACTTAAAACTAGTTAAACCTAACTAACCTAAGGACATCACACACATCCATGCCCGAGGCAGGATTCGAACCTGCGACCGTAGCGGTCTCGCGGTTCCAGACTGTGGCGCCTAGAACCGCCCGGCCACCCCGTCTGGAGCCACAGTAATCTCTTACCTACATGTCGGTGCTTATATACCCGCATCGAAGTCGCGCTACATTGCATATACACAGCAGCAGCGCCCTCAAACCGAAACTTATTGATCGTCCCTTATATGATACACGCTGCATATAAAACGACGATTTACAAAGTGTTACACCCATAATAAATTTTAAGTAACGTACTGTTTCATTTACATCTCTGTGAATGCTCGAAAGAATAGATGCGGTAAACCTAACACGTTGTTAACTGCCACTGGCTGGTCACGTTCGCAGTGATACTTCATTAGTTGCGAATGAACTGAAGGTACCAGTTAAGCTCCCAGCTGTGATAAAAATTGTTAGCTCAACGATTTTGTTGGGTGTGTACTATATTTGATCACTAGGCCACATTCAGGATTCACCTAGAACCTTCATAATAATATGTAATGTAATGTAAGAATATGTCACAGAATCTGCTTTTATTGCTTCTCCAGTCGGATAGGAACACTATATTCGGCGAACATACTGGAGATATTCGAGAGGAATAGGCTATTCTTTCTTTCTTTTGCTTATGCCATAGTCCCGCAGCGATCGCAAGGTTGGCGCGGTTAGAACGGATTTGGCAAGATTAGTTTTTGGGGTGGCCAGATGCCCTTCCTGGCGCCACTCCGTACCCCCAGGGATGGAAACAGTGTACCCCAGCTCTCTGCATCTAGTGAAATACTGCGAAAGTGTTTCAAATGTCTGCGACGCGTGTAACTGAGGCGGAACGTTGGGACCAGCCCGGTATTCACCTAGCGGGATGTGGGAAACCGCCTAAAAACCACATCCAGGCTGGCCGGCACACTGGGCCTCTTCGTTGATCCGCCGGGCGGAGTCGATCCAGGGCCGCCACGCTACCCGAGTCCAGGAAGCAGCGCGTTAGCGCTCTTGGCTACCCTGGTGGGTCTCGAGAGGAATAGGCTATCTGATGCTGTAAAGATTAAAACTGTCAACTCGTCATCGACAATACTACACTCTTTCAGCACAATTATACACTCTACACCAGTAGTTTTCATACTTAAGAATTACACTTCAGGGAAAAACTTACTAAAATCAAAAGGCATGAGGAACGTCTTGCAGTCAAGTGGAACGCCTCTCAGTATCTCTCAGCAATCAGAGCTATGCGACTATGTCATTCTTGCCATTGGCTCACATTTACCTGCCTCGTGGAAAGTGGCCTTGCAATTAGAAAAGCGGTGGCATGTACGCTACTTCCTAGCATTGCAGGAGGTATCGCTGAGAGCCACCGGATCAAAGGTGAGCTGAGTCTCCAGTAATACGATCTAACCCTCTTTACAGATGCCTGAACCGTGGTTTTATTTGCACAGTGATTTACAACTAAGTGAATTCTTAATGGGTGCTCGTAGGAACATTAGTACAGCGAGATGCTGGCTTATTGTTATGAAGTCTTTATGAGATGACAATAGCCTGAGCCTTCTAAGAGCGTCTAATTTACCAGTTTCTGATGTATTTGGTTGGACTGGCTGGAGGACGTGCTGCCCATAAACAATGACCGCCTGAGGAAGGGACCTGGTCGCACCCTATGAAAGACATGCGCCTGACTCGAAGAGCCGCGCCAGGGCGTTTCCTCCAAACCCAATAACATATTGAGCTGGAGCTGTCAAATGTCTTAGGATACCTCATAATATCGTGTCGGACCTCCTTCTTATACTGCAGCAAATCGAAGTGCCATAGACTCAACAAATCGTTGGAAATCCCCTGCAGAAATATTGAGTCATGCTGTCTCTATAGTCGTCCATAATTACCAAAGTGTTGACGGTGCAGGATTTTGTACACGAACTGACCACAATATTATGGCCCATAAATGTTCGATGGCATTCGTATCGAGCAATCTGGGTGGTCAAACCATTCGCTCGACATGTCCAGAATGTTCTTCAAATCAATCGCGAACAATGGCCCTGTGACATGGCGCAGTGTCATTGACAAAAATTCCATCGTTGTCTGGGAACATTAAGTCCATGAATGGCTGCAAATGGTCTCCAAATAGCCGAAGCATAACCGAGGACCCAGTCTATTCTACACCACAAGGGTGCCACCACCAGCTTCCGCAGTGTCTTGTGGACAACCTGGGTAAATGGCTTCGTGGGGTCTTGAACCATCAGCTCTTACCCAGCGAAATCGGGACTCATCTGAGCAGGCCACAGTGTTCCAGTCGTCTAGGGTTCATCATCGCGCTGTTAGGAAAGGCACTCACGTCGGTCGCCTGCTGCCATCGCCCATTAACGCCAAATTTCGCTGCACTGCCCTACCGGATATGTTCGTCGTACGTCCCACATTTATTTCTGCTGCTATTTAACCCACTGTTCCTTGTCTGTTAGCACTGACAACTCTACGCAAACGCCGCTGCTCTCGACCGTTAAGTGAAGCCCGGTGGCCACTGTGTTGTCCGTGGAGAGAGGTAATGCCCGAAATTTTGTATTCTCGGCACACTCTTGACATTGTGGATCTCGGAATATTAAGTTCCCTAACAATTTACGAAATGGAATGTCCCATCCATCTAGCTCCAACTACCATTCCGCGATTAAAAAAAAAAAAAAGTTCAAATGGCTCTAAGCACTATGGGACTTTTTTAACATCTGACGTCATCAGTCCCCTAACTAACCTAAGGGCATTATACACACCCATGCCCGAGGGAGGATTCGAACCTGCGACCGTAGCAGCAGCGCGGTTCCGGACTGAAGTGCCTAGAACCGCTCGGCCACAGCGGCCGGCCGGGTTCAAAATCTGTTGATTCCCGTCTTGTGGCCATAACGTCGAAACTTTTTAATGTAAATCACCTGCGGGCAAACGACAGCTCCGCCACCGCACTGCCCTTTTATACCTTGTGTACCCAATACTACCGCAATATGTATACGTGCATATCGCTATCCCATGACTTCTGTCATCTCAGTATATATGCGCATCGGCGTCGCGCTACGCAACACATTCGCTGCAGCAGTGCCTTCAAACTGAAACTTTTTGATCGCCTCTTATCTGATACACCCTGTATATAAAATGACGACTCACAAAATATTATACATATAATAACTTTTAGGTACCATAGGCTCTCATTACATCTGTGTGAATGCTCGAATGAATAGATGTGGCACACCTAACGTATTCTATCCAGACGTTGTAACTGCCACTGGCTATTTACGTTCGCAGTGACTCTTCCTTGTTTGTGAATGATCTGAAGGTAACAGTTTTGAAGTCCAACTGTGAAAGGAACTACAGGCACAACGATTTTATCGGGTGTGTACAATACTTGATTACTAAGCTGCACACCCTTGTTCTGTATTCCCATGGAATTTTCTGATTGATATGTCATGTAATGTAAGAATATGTAATGTAAAGCTGTGTTTGTTGATCCTTCTGTCGGATGGAGACCCTATACTCAGCGGACACAGTGAAGACTTTCCAGAGGAATAGGCTGTTTGTTTCTGTAAAGATTAACTCTATCACCTTGTTCTCGACAACACTACACACTTTCATCACAGTTATACTCTCTACACAAATAGTTTTCGTACGTAAGAATTACACTTCACGGAAAAACTTACTAAAATGTTGCATACTAGTAAGAAATTCTGTGCAGTCAGGGGAAACGCCCCTCAGTGTTTCTCACCTATCAAAACCATACGGCTGTGCGGTTCTTACTGTTGTCTAACATTTATGTGCCTTCCGATGTCATCGACATTATGAAATCGGTGGTTTGTATCCTAATTTCTAACATAGCAGGAGGTATCGCTGGCAGACACTGGAATAAAAGTTAGCTAAGTCCCCAGAAGTATATCCAACCCCCTTCATAGGTGATTAAACCTTTGTTTTATAAGCATAGCGATTTACAATTAAATTAATTCTTGATGTTTGCTCGTAGACACATTAGTACTGCTAGATGCAGGCGTTTTTTTTATCAAGTCTTCATGAAATGATTCTAGCAATATAAATGACGCAAAACATTCCGAAAGAGCATATATCCTGACAGTTCTACGCTCGTCTAATTTACCAGTTTGTAATGTATTTGGCCAGACTAGTTGAAGAACGTGTCGCCCATAGATAATGACCACCTGAGGGAGTGGGACCTGACTGTCTCCTATGAAAGATATGTGCCGGACACCAAGAGCTGCCCAGGCGTTTCCCGCAGTCACAGTTGTATATCAGGATAGTACAAAGTGTTGACGGCCTGCGAGACATCCTTCTGGCCTGGTTCAACTATACTGTGCATGGAAAAATAACGCTATCCAAAACCGGCGATGAGGAAAGTGTGGTGCTCAAATGGTTCAAATGGCTCCAAGCACTAAGGGACTTAACATTTGAGGTCATCAGTCCCCTAGACTGAGAACTATTTAAACCTAACTAACCTAAGGACATCACACACATCCATGCCCGAGGCAGGATTCGAGCCTGCGACCGTAGCAACAGCGCGGTTCCATGCTGAAGCGCCTAGAACCGCTCGGCCACAGCGGCCGGCGAAATTGTGGTGCATCACGGGCCATAAATAACGGGGGTGAACGACTGCTGCGGAGATGTGTACGAGAGAATAGTCGTGCAACTATTGAGAAACTGACCGTCCAGGTGAACCAAGGGACTACTAACAATGTCTCTTCAACGACTGAAAACGAACGTTGCGGCTTATGCGCGTCCACAGCAAATGCCTGTTTCATGCATCCATACTGATTGCGGTTCATCGGGGAAGAATGCCGGAATTTGCACGCCGTTCTCTCTACTGGACGTTTTATGCTCCATCGGACTAAAAGCAAACATCCCGCAACAATAGTCGGAAAGGTCCAGTTCATAGGAGAGAGCGTTATGGTCTGAGGAATGTTTTCGTGGCATTCCCTGGATGATCTCGTCATTCTGGAAGGCACAACGGATCAACACAAGTATACATCCATTCTTCTAGACCATGTCCATCCCTATATGCAGTATGTTTTTCCTCAGCACGATGGCATCTACCAGCAGGACAATGCAATGTGAGCCGCGCGCGATTCGCCGAGCGGTCGGAGGCGCTGCAGTCATGGACTGTGCGGCTGGTGCCGGCGGAGGTTCGAGTCCTCCCTCGGGCATGGTTCAAATGGCTCTGAGCACTATGGGACTTAACTACTGAGGTCATCAGTCCCCTAGAACTTAGAACTACTTAAACCTAACTAACCTAAGGACATCACACACATCCATGCCCAAGGCAGGATTCGAACCTGCGACCGTAGCGGTCACGCGGTTCCAAACTGACGCGCTTAGAACCGCACGGTCACACCGTCCGGCCCCTCGGGCATGGTTGTGTGTGTTTGTCCTTAGGATAATTTAGGTTAAGTAGTGTGTAAGCTTAGGGACTGATGACCTTAGCAGTTAAGTCCCATAAGATTTCACACACAATACAATGTGTCGCGCAGCTTGCAGTGTACGTGTGTGGTTCGAAGAGCACCAGGATGATTTTACCGTACTTCGCTGGTCACCAAACTCCCCGAATTTAAACCCAATCGCGAACCTGTAGGACTACCTCGATCGTGATGATCACGTCATGGATCCTCAGCCGAGAAACCTAGAATAGGTGTCCACGGCACTGGAGTCGGCATGGCTCCACATCCTTCCACAAGCTCAGTGACTCTCTTCTTGCACGTCTCACAGCGGCCCGCGATACAAAAAGTTTTCATTCAGGCTCCTGACAGACGTTCACATTAATGTGACTGGACAGTGTCTTATTTCATTTCACATATAATGGTAATCTGTAAACTATATATGTAGAGACATGGTGCAATAGACTTTTGTTTATAATAATATTCCCGACTTTAAAAAAAAAAATTCTTTATTCAACATTAATAATATTTATACAAAGGAACCCACTACCTTAGTGATTAGTGGGTCATAACTAATCTACATATATTAGGTGTTTCAGCAGCTATTTATTCTTATTATTATATTATGCTATGTTAATTATTGTGAGCTACAGACAGAATACTAGAGAATAATGAGCAGACTACAGCTAAATTCTACATACTAATTATTACTATCTTCCTACTAGTTTATTCCTAACTGCCTGCAGCGTTACAGGTGTGTCAGCATAGATATAAACCTACTGCTTTAGGCCCTGCTCATCGAGCTAATCCCGATGAGCGTGCCCCTGACACTGGGCTGGCCAAGACCGTTTGTCGCTGCAGGTTCCTAGCTTAATATCTATATCTAGAGCTACAACTACTACTAAACCTACGTCAATTCCGGTGCTTTGGTCTTTATTGGTGTACCCTGATCCCCCTAGTCCTGCACGTGGTGGATTGCAACTAAGAAGTCGACCAGTCCACGTACAGGCGGTATAGGATGAGGGTAATTGGTCACATTCGGTAAGTGTCTCTAATCGTAAACGACCCTTTTGTATCTCGTAATGGGACACATTTGGTGTATGCCTTAATCATGAAAGTCAGCAAGGTATGCCGTCAATACCTTTCGTGACACCTCGTCTGCCAGTTTGTTTAAAGTGTCGAAAGTTTCTTCGTGTCGTAATAGGTCGTATGTGTTATTGTGTGGAAGTTGTTGTCTCAGTGTCATTGCTACATCATCGAAAAGGGGGCACTCGTAAACCACATGGTCGGGAGTGCCCTCCGAAGCTCCACAGTCACACTCGGGTGTAGCCTTTTTCCCAAACCGACACAAGTATGTCGGGTAGGGCCCATGACCAGTGAGAAAGTGTATTAGACCCCGCGTTGGCTCAAAGTACTTCATCCCTAGCCTTTCTTTTACATATGG
This sequence comes from Schistocerca americana, assembly GCF_021461395.2. Classification (NCBI taxonomy): domain Eukaryota; kingdom Metazoa; phylum Arthropoda; class Insecta; order Orthoptera; family Acrididae; genus Schistocerca; species Schistocerca americana. The sequence continues at coordinate 425,606,335 of NC_060130.1, read as the reverse complement.
CAAGAACCCAAATGTTCTTCTGCCAGTTTCTTCTGTTTCCCAAGACCGTTGCCATAGGTCCTCGCCCCTCCTACGTATTTCTCTCCTATCTATTACCAGTATTCCCATGATGTTCTCTGTTTTCGCGTTGTTCCCCTTCTTGACCCAGTACCAAGCTGCTTGTTCTCGAATTTTGATGTCTAAAGGACAGAGCCCCATTATTACTAGGAGGCTAGGTGGCTGGTGCTCACCGTGGTGTCACCGCCAGACACCACACTTGCTAGGTGGTAGCCTTTAAATCGGCCGCGGTCCGTTAGTATACGTCGGACCAGCGCGTCGCCACTATCAGTGATTGCAGACCGAGCGCCGCCACACGGCAGGTCTAGTCTAGAGAGACTCCCTAGCACTTGCCCCAGTTGTACAACCGACTTTGCTAGCGATGGGTCACGGTCTACATATGCTCTCTTTTGCAGAGAGGACAGTTTAGCATAGCCTTCAGCTACGTCATTTGCTACGACCTAGCAAGGCGCCATATTCAGTTACTATATGTCTTCTGAACAGATAATACTGTGAATCATGTACCGTCAAGAGCGACGTTCCTCATTAATGGATTAAAGTTAAGTATCAAACTAATTATGTCCGCTTTCTGAATTCTCATTCCTTGTCATGTTCCAGACCTCACGTCAGTATAGTTCTTCCCTCCTCACGCCAGCCTGCGTGAGCTAAAACGCGTGCATTTCGGCCTCCAGCTGTAACACGGTGTTGGCTCTTCTGCCAACACAACACTCACGATCCTTTTATTTGATACTCAAATGCGGAATTCAAGTGTAATTCAAGATATTGTAAGTAGTAAATGCCGCAAGTCGAGCACTACAAGTTCAATAGTACATTGTTAAAGAAATGAAGAGCTTAGTATTATCTTGAACCGAAATTACATCAGCTATGTGCCTGAATGGACTTACATTGCTCTCATCTCCTATTTCACAATTTCTATGTCTCAGAATACATTGGACACAAGTACTTGTAGAACGGGTTTTAAAGTCCATCAATTTTGTCACTGTGTGATCTGCATTGCTGTTACTGCGTGTTTGTTCTCTGCCCAAGAATTATACAAAAATGATAACGTCCTCCGGAAATATCGGATGCAGGTATCAGTCCAAGCGGTTCAAGTTCTAAGATTAAAACGTCGGCACCGTTAGGTTTGTATTGACGTACAAGTGTATTTACTGTTACAACTCGGATTAGTCCTTTTGTTATGTTTTTAATTAATGTGAAAGTATTACGTAATTTAGTCACTATCAACAATTTAAGTTCGTTTTTTATGTTATGGGGAACTATATAAACAAACTTTACTATTACACACAGCACAGTTTAATTCCTGTCGCGTGAATTAAATTACTCGAAACTGCCAGTTAGCAGGTTTATTTTTTCATGTTTCTGAAAATATGTATTAATAAAAATTACTTTCATCTCCTTTACAAACTAAATAGGCCTTATTTATCATCAAATTTGTGTTCCTTCATAGTATTCTGTATTTGTATGCCAACGAAACTGTTCGGAGAACGGAGTACGGTAATTCATCAACCACTGGATTAGAATATGAATCTCACGGAGATACAGTCGGCTACTCTAATTAATAACAGATGGTTCGCCAGAGGTTTAGAACAGGAAAATGTTTCTGCAAGAATTCTATTTAATTTAGGCGAATACTGGGCTCTTTTCCCGAATAGCATCGTCGGAAACGGGTCACACTACCACTCCACTGCCAACTAAACCATGATAAATTCGTCAAGAACAACGATCTCATGTGATAAATTCGAAAAACCTGCAAATAGGAAGAGGTTTTGAAACCTTCAGAATTTTAAAACTAATGTTTTCGGATTGAGTTTGTGAAGCTATTTATGTATTTCACTAAAATTTAATTTGCCTGTTTTTGGCGTAACAGCGTTGTGTGTACTTTTTTATGATTTTCTCCTAGTGCATCCTCGCTGTATTGTTTTAGAACAACAATCCGCTTAACGTCTGTTACGCTGTCTGTCAGTCATCGTTTAATTCAAAGGTGATTACTGATATAGCTATTACAGGAACGCATTTCCTTATAATAAGTGCAAATAAAACTGAACTTTTCGAAGAAAATAACTTTATACCTGAAAAAATGACTAAAAAGGAAAAGAGCAGAAGAATATATAATTAAGACTAACATAGAACAGAAATACAAGAGGAAATCTTGAGGAAATTAAACGATTTTCGTTAAATGGTTCAAATGGCTCTGAGAACTATGGGACTCAACTTCTGAGGTCATCAGTCCCCTAGAACTTAACAACTACTTAAACCTAACTAACCTAAGGACATCACACACATCCATGCCCGAGGCAGGATTCGAACCTGCGACCGTAGCGGTCTCGCGGTTCCAGATGTAGCGCCTAGAACCGCACGGCCACTCCGGCCGGCCGATTTTCGTTAACGTTATCGCATACAGGTAAGTGACAAGAGAAATACATGAGTGGCAAACCACTAAATACATTTGCAAATTTGAAGCATTGACGATTGTACATCACGTGTTTATACTTTCTAGAAATGGTGGGCTACACAGCAGTTATTTTTAAACAAAAATGCAATATTTTTACCCACTGTTCGGAGGTAATGACGCCAGATTTATGTTTACTGGCGGTTTGTTTGAGGTTAAGTATGCATTGGAATATGAAGCATGTATAGACAGAAAAATTAGCCGGTTAAAGTAAGGAACTGATAACAAAATTAATGAGTGGCATATATGACTATCAGTTTGTACTGCTCATAAAGTCATGTTGCTATAATGGTGATTCGCAATGCTGAACTATCCAGAATGACAGATATTATCGTAAGAAGATAAGAAGATTAGGGTTTAACGTGCTGTATGATGCGAGGCCACTAGAGACGAAGTTCAAGCTCGAATCGTGGAAGGATGAGGAATAAAATCGGCATTGTCTTTATCAAATGAGCCATACCGACTTTCACCTTAAGTAATTTAGTGAATTCACGGAAAACTTCATCTGGATGGCTGGTCGGGGTTTGAACCCTCTTCCTCCTGAATGCGACTGTAATGTGTAACCACTGCACCATATCGCCTCGCTCGGTATTATCGTATGAAGATTACTGTTGTTATGCCTCTTTCTCTAAAGTGACATTTAGAGTCAAAAGCAAAATTTGAGTAAGTTGTTCCATCGCCCATCAAAACACATGCGCATTAACGGATTGTTCCAATGGTCGGAAAAAGAAATGTGTGGGAAGATCTGCAATCAGAAGATCTGTTATGCTGCGTGTTAGTCTTATCTAGTTTTTCACATTCATCTATAGTTTCAATTTAAAAAATGTTTTACAAACTGATTTTATTCAATATACCAGATTCGCTAACAAAGCACATTATAGCCACAGTGTTACGATAAATCTAACAATGTGGTAGAATAACCGATGGAATCCAAGTATGGCAAACCTCCGAGAGGCTTGAGATGCAGCATGGACAATATGACACTTTTTGTTACTTGTTAAGCGTTTCACAAGGAGTTAACTGAAACGCTTTACTCCAAACTCAGTAAGCACACTGCACAGTTTCATGCCAGAACACTTGTTAAGCGTTTCGCAAGGAGTTAACTGAAACGCTTTACTCCAACCTCAGTAAGCACAGTACCCAGTTTCATGCCAGAAATTCAAGTTACTACGAATAAGATTTAAGGAGAAGAGGTAGAACCATTCATAAACACAAATGCGTTATGACCGCCTAAATCAGTGAAATTCCATCAGCATTTTTCCTCATGATTTAAAAAAATAATCAATCATCTGGCGTCACAGAAATACTAAGTAAAAGACACGGTATGTAAAATGGAAATTTTTCACACTGCACCAAAAGAGAGACTTCTTAATGTTTTAGAATAACTGGCGATTTTCAATAGCAAAAGGCAACGCTGAGATCGCCTTCTAAGTAAAAATAGGTTAGTTTAGCAAAACTACCATTTTTAACATATCTCAAAGGTTGGTATATTGGAGACATTTAGAGGTCAGTGTGCAGTGCAAACGAACACTTGACAGCACAAAAAGTAACAGCGAAAAATCGCAGCTTGAGTCGAAGTCTGGTGCAGCACAGATACGAATGAAATGGAACATACCATTCTTTCAGATTATGTTGAGAACACGCGGAAGAGGAATTAATACTTGAAATATCATGCAAAAATGCTCCTGACTGTGTCCAGACCTATTTCAAGAAGACGCAAAACCTTTTCTGTAAATAGAATATTCTCTTATGAACCATAGATACACTACGTGGATCCTTAACAAGAAAATTTTTGCTGGTCATTACTCGAGTTGAATAACGAGTTTTCCTTGTGCAGCCGTGGAATGAGGTGCGGTCGTAGTAGCAGCTCACCAGTTAAGGCATAACACAGGAAGTAACACAGCACGCACAAGTTAAGGAAATCTGCTTTGAAGTTTGCATGTGTGTATCGTTGAACGAGGTCAAAGGTTTCGGACATCGACGAAAGGTTGTTATAAAGGTGTGGGAGAATTCTGCAAAGGGTTCCAGTTAGATTTCCCCACAAATGCAGTATATACGAAATCAACAAACAATCAAATGTGTGTCGATGTGATTCTGAAAACCGAAGGCATTGTGAATTTCACCCACACAAATGGAGGAACAAGTAAAATTGAGGGTGAACATATGAAGTAGACCTTAGCTCAACACGGTGCAGTTCTGCAAGTTTGTGGTGAGAAGTGGACGGGTAATAGACATTTTAACGTCGAAAATGGAGAGATGAACGTTAAAATAGACTTACAGAAATATGTTCCGTAGTATATGGAGAGATTCTGTGACGATGTTACAAACTTTCAGGGTGACGGTGAAGGATAAATTTATTAAAGTGATGTAAGGGACCGTCATCCGGGAACGACAAACCGAGCGAGGAAGCGCAGTGGTTAGCGCGCTGGACTCGTATTCGGGAGGACGACGTTTTAAACCCCCATCCGGCCATCCAGATTTAGGTTTTCTGTGATTTCCCTAAATCGTCCCATGCAAACCCCGGGATGGTTCCTTTGAAAGGGCACGGCCCATTTCCTTCCTCATCCTTTACACCATCTGAGCTTGTATTCCGTTTCTAATGATCTCGATGTCGACGGGACGTTAAACCTAATGTTCCTTCCTTGCTTCGGAAACGACAGACCCGCAAATTATAAGAGATGATAGTACTGACCAACACAAGAAAAATACCTAGTAAACATGGGCTTTAAGATGCGTACTTTAAGATGTCTGAGCACTTGTTCATCTTAGCTACTAGTATGCATTTTAGAGCCGATGTTTACTAGATGCCTTTTTTGTTTTCGTCCATATTACCTCATCTGAAAGTTGTCTATCCTACAATCTTAGTAGCAACGTTATAGTCACATGCATTCCACTGTCAGAGGTATCATAACGATTTTCGCTTATAACTTTCGATTCGGTCGTTTCGGACCAAGGTCACTTACCTTAAACGGAATCATCCTGTATAATTACACAAGGATTCAGAGTCCTAGTTATCTGCGACGGGCAACAGCGAACGTGAGCGATTTGCATTGTTAATAAACACTTCGAAGCTACATGTCTGCAATTCAGGCCCCCTCGTCAGAGCCTAGATACAGCTGCTGCCACAGAAACTCGTTCACCACACGGATCACCAAACTACACGAAGGTTGCTGGAAACGTGTCAGCTCATACATAACCTGATGCTGGCTCTAGTACCAGTAAACAAGCGGGCGAAACAGGGGAACCAGGAAATCAGCGCATCACGCTCGCCGAATGGTAAACATCAGAGCAGATGTTATTCTAATAGACCATGTAACGATCAAACCGAAACAGCATTCAAGCTCATTCCAAAAGAAGATCCGATCAAGCCACACCACAAAGTTCCTTTACAATCGTCAAAAATTAGTTCAATTATCAAATGAAGTCACGGATCTTATGAAAACTGGAAGAGGCAAACAGTACCCATCTGTGCGGATACGTGCCGAAACAAGTACAACGAAGCAGAAGAATTCAGACCCCAAAAAACTATATCACAAGAAAACAGACTCTCTGGCACAGGAGCTCGAAACAAAAACGCAACTCTAGAATTATCCATTAGTAGTTATAATAATTTAGAAGGAAACACATCAACGAAACCGCAATATCAGAAAACTTGGAAGAAGAGGATGTAGAAATTTCCTTGGTGAAAGACACACCAAAACCTATGGAAACCTCGGACCCATAGCTCACGGAGCATTACCCGTTATGGTTAAAATACACTGGAGGTTAAATTGGATTAGTTATGCACGTAAACAAAATATCCAACATTAATATCATCAGCTTATAATGAGACGTAAAGTTCCGTGTTTGAAAGATTGCCTTTCAGCTCCTGACGTGGAAATAGTTTACCTATGAGAAGTAGTTTAGAGCATAATAGTCCACATAACCGACGTGACATAATTCTTAATATTGGTAGTGAACGTGGGAGGACAATAATATATAAAGGACGAATACCGTGCTGAAATAAAGCGATATCTGAGAACTGGATGGGAGTAACTTTAAAAATATTCAGCACAAACTTATTTCACATTTACGATACGACGGGGAATACCGGACGACGGCCGGCCGAAGTGGCCGTGCGGTTAAAGGTGCTGCAGTCTGGAACCGCAAGACCGCTACGGTCGCAGGTTCGAATCCTGCCTCGGGCATGGATGTTTGTGATGTCCTTAGGTTAGTTAGGTTTAACTAGTTCTAAGTTCTAGGGGACTAATGACCTCAGCAGTTGAGTCCCATAGTGCTCAGAGCCATTTGAACCATTTGAACCGGACGACGGGAAAGACGCTTATTGTTTTCTTTTTTTGTAGAAAAAAAAGACAGTTTCATAATTGACGGAGATCTTAATTCAGTGTTACGTAAGGAAGACCAAACGCCTAGCTTCATTTACGGCTACCAACTTTTTGCCTTAACTTTGAACTTGCAAGACACATGGCTATACGAGCGGTTCTAGGCACTACATTCTGGAACCGCGCGACCGCTACGGTCGCAGGTTTGAATCCTGCCTCGGGCATGGATGTGTGTGACGTCCTTAGGTTAGTTAAGTTAGTTCTAAGTTCTAGGGGACTGATGACCTCAGAAGTTAATTCCCATAGTGCTCAGAGCCATTTGAACACATGGCTACAGATTCATCCAAATGTTCTAGGATTCATGTATGTTTCAAGAATATCGGTTAACTAGACCTTACTACAACTCACTGACTTCGAAACAATGCCCGTAAGCTTCTTTGACCACAGTGCCTAACACGTCACAATCAAAGTCTCCAGACAAGTAAACGTTTTATGTCGCATTGTTTGACAGATAAACATCTCTGTCCGCAGTTCGTGGTCGTGCGGTAGCGTTCTCGCTTCCCACGCCCGGGTTCCCGGGTTCGATTCCCGGCTGGGTCAAGGATTTTCTCTACCTCGTGATGACTTGGTGTTGTGTGATGTCCTTAGGCTAGTTAGGTTTAAGTAGTTCTACGTTCTAGGGGACTGATGACCATAGATGTTAAGTACCATAGTGCTCAGAGCCATTTGAACCATTTAAACATCTCTCACCTGAATGACAATGAACTCAGGCTCAAAACAGAAAATACCTGGAATACATATCTCCAGAGAAAAGCCCGGTTCCCAAGCCGGATCCTATGGACATGACCGAAACAACAGACACGACTCATATAAATATGTACGTATATGCGCCGTGGCGGCGGAATGGTATCTTCTGTGCAGATGAACTCACACTTCCGAACCCTTGCGGGACTCAGCTGAATAGCTGCGAGCAAATAGGGGATAAAGGACGGATGATACTACACCTGTAGTGTGCGGCATGTGGGAATTTGGGCTACACGGGAGGCGTACTCTGATGGCCGAGGCAGAGTGAGCGTACGCTGCGGTTAATGGTCTGTGCAGCATCACACTTAACGGCTAAACGTCCTGCCTTGTCAGCAATGCGAGAAGAACGAGACGGGCTAATTCATGGATTGCTGTTTCCCTTGAGGCACTAGCGAAGCAGAATGCCTCCGTTGCAGCTACCCTTCGATGCGCTGTTGAAAATATCAGATACGTATGGCGATGTACCAAATGGAACCGGTTACGTTTCTTGAAGAACTTTTTTTTTGCTGGAATTGCATTAGTGATTTACATTTTTTTCTGTTTATTCTTTGAATACCACCTTTGTTGTTGTAACATTCAGGTTCTAGAATTATAATTTGTACAAAAAAATAAAAAGGCGGTTAAGGCAACCGTTGTAACGAAGTGGAGCATCTAGGTTCGAGTCCAGGGCCAGCACAAATTTTCGCGTCACCGTTGCATTTAATACAGTGCTCATATTTTATTTATTTATTTCTTTCTCAAATAACGACATGCTGCCTGTTATTATATAGCAGGTCGTACATTGTTGATTTTACATGTTGTATCGTACAAATTCAGTTTTATTACTGGTACATATTTTGTTGAAAATATTACAAAAGGATAAAATAAAAATTATTCAAGTACAAATGCATAGACACAGATTTGTTTGAATTTGTTGCTAACTTAGATAATTATATTAAATAAGATAATAGGTTGTGGGTGTATTTTAAATTAAAATAGAAATGCATTTAACGGAAGAAACAAGAGATGGCAATTTGAGGTAGACATGAGGTGACAGTTCTTCTATTTACATCTTCTGCGTGTATGGTTACATCTGTTACACATGTTTTATTGACAGTGGTAACACTTAATTTAAAAATTTTATTTAATATATTGATTAGTGCAGCTGATATCTGAAAAATTTCTCTATCTCATGATTTAGAGATGTTGTTCCATAAAAAATTTGACACACTACGGCTGCATGTCCGCTACTTAACGGTGCCTGGTCACAACGTACTGATCGAATGCGCATCTGTTGTTACCAGCTGTTAGTGCAAGCTGCCACCGTACATACTGCGTTGACGTTGCTTATACGACAAAATCAATCTTGGAACTTTTTGAAAAGACGGCGTAATGAATATGAAACACTTCAGAGTATGCCCATTGCATTTGTTTAATAGACACGGGAAAATAAACTTGGGTGTATCGATGGAAATGCCTCTGTGTGCAGTTAGTTAATGGTAAGAGATTTCATGAATAATTATACGAAAGTATATTACTTCTGATTATCTATAACCGTGTTTTGCATTAGTCTAATCTATGTTATTGTACTATTCGACAATGGAAAATCCAGGTTGGAATATCAACAATATTAGGAAAAGGGTAGCTTCCTACTCACCATAAAGGTGACTCGTTGAATTGCAGACAGGAGCAACGAATAGACTGTTACACATTATAGATTGCGGCCAAAGCCTTCTTCAACAAAGGAAACAAACACACACACACACACACACATACATTTACTCAAGCGATCACATCTAAGCACATATAACCGCTCCGGTCGGAGCTGCTGGTGGTAGCGGCCATAGGTGCATGAGTTGTGTGTGGCTGCTTGTATGAATGTGTGTGTGTTTTCTTTACCGATGAAGGCTTTGAACGAAAGCTACAATGTGCAACTGTCTTCTCGTTGTGCATGTGTGCAACTCAACCGGTGAGTAGCATTCTATCCTTTTCTAATATTGTTATTATATTATCCTGTAATTATTGTACAAAGTAAAGTTAATCTTCAATTTTATCAAATATTTCCCTTTAAACCAATATCGCCCTAGTCGATAAGTAATCGCTCTAATCGCGGCACCAAATCTCCAGTTGAAAGTTGTAAGGCTCTTCCACGTGATGACTGTTGACCTTTTTTATCTTATGGGACTTAACTGCTAAGGTCATCAGTCCCTATGCTTACACACTACTTAACCTAAATTATCCGAAGGACAAACGCACACACCCATGCCCGAGGAAAGACTCGAACCTCCGCTGGGACCAGCCACACAGTCCATGACTGCAGCGCCAGAGACCGCTCGGCTAATCCCGCGTGGCTGACCTCTCTTTTGTTCCAAAAACTAATGTCTAGTGACCTAAACCCTGTGTGGACACATTCCAAGAGACTTCTTTGTAGAGTCACCTTACCAGTAGAGGAACGTCATTCTACACTCCTGGAAATGGAAAAAAGAACACATTGACACCGGTGTGTCAGACCCACCATACTTGCTCCGGACACTGCGAGAGGGCTGTACAAGCAATGATCACACGCACGGCACAGCGGACACACCAGGAACCGCGGTGTTGGCCGTCGAATGGCGCTAGCTGCGCAGCATTTGTGCACCGCCGCCGTCAGTGTCAGCCAGTTTGCCGTGGCATACGGAGCTCCATCGCAGTCTTTAACACTGGTAGCATGCCGCGACAGCGTGGACGTGAACCGTATGTGCAGTTGACGGACTTTGAGCGAGGGCGTATGGTGGGCATGCGGGAGGCCGGGTGGACGTACCGCCGAATTGCTCAACACGTGGGGCGTGAGGTCTCCACAGTACATCGATGTTGTCGCCAGTGGTCGGCGGAAGGTGCACGTGCCCGTCGACCTGGGACCGGACCGCAGCGACGCACGGATGCACGCCAAGACCGTAGGATCCTACGCAGTGCCGTAGGGGACCGCACCGCCACTTCCCAGCAAATTAGGGACACTGTTGCTCCTGGGGTATCGGCGAGGACCATTCGCAACCGTCTCCATGAAGCTGGGTTACGGTCCCGCACACCGTTAGGCCGTCTTCCGCTCACGCCCCAACATCGTGCAGCCCGCCTCCAGTGGTGTCGCGACAGGCGTGAATGGAGGGACGAATGGAGACGTGTCGTCTTCAGCGATGAGAGTCACTTCTGCCTTGGTGCCAATGATGGTCGTATGCGTGTTTGGCGCCGTGCAGGTGAGCGCCACAATCAGGACTGCATACGACCGAGGCACACAGGGCCAACACCCGGCATCATGGTGTGGGGAGCGATCTCCTACACTGGCCGTACACCACTGGTGATCATCGAGGGGACAATGAATAGTGCACGATACATCCAAACCGTCATCGAACCCATCGTTCTACCATTCCTAGACCGGCAAGGGAACTTGCTGTTCCAACAGGACAATGCACGTCCGCATGTATCCCGTGCCACCCAACGTGCTCTAGAAGGTGTAAGTCAACTACCCTGGCCAGCAAGATCTCCGGATCTGTCCCCCATTGAGCATGTTTGGGACTGGATGATGCGTCCAGCACGAACGCTGGTCCAACTGAGGCGCCAGGTGGAAATGGCATGGCAAGCCGTTCCACAGGACTACATCCAGCATCTCTACGATCGTCTCCATGGGAGAATAGCAGCCTGCATTGCTGCGAAAGGTGGATATACACTGTACTAGTGCCGACATTGTGCATGCTCTGTTGCCTGTGTCTATGTGCCTGTGGTTCTGTCAGTGTTATCATGTGATGTATCTGATCCCAGGAACGTGTCAATAAAGTTTCCCCTTCCTGGGACAATGAATTCACGGTGTTCTTATTTCAATTTCCAGGAGTGTAGAATAATTTATCACGTTAGACGTTATACCAGCATGTAGCATCAGTATTCTGACGCAATAACTGACAGCTTAACGCGACGAGTCATTTCTGTCATCACACAATGCATTCTACAATAGCCCACGAAATTATACTGTTCTAGGTCAGACTGGTGAATCTCGTTGAATTCAGCCGCTATATTCATGATCCATGCTTCAACGTCAGCTAGCTATTTGTGACCCCTTTATTCCTCCCGTGGGGGAAGGGAATTTGACGGCGTTGCAGCCTGGGACATGGTAGATATTCCTGAGAGCACTGCATAATGATAAATAGGCACGACGATATTGGAGAATCCAGCAAACGTGCGCCAAGTTAACGCCCAGGATAATGAACTTGTAAACACATCACGACTATATACTTTTATAAACACGGTGCATTTGAAACATTCTATGGAGTATCCTGGGACAATTGAAACTCTTTTTTTTTATTTATTGGCGTTCGAGCCGTGCCCACACACCATCTCAATAGTAATGTCAGTTATGACCCGAACGGAGAAATTCTCCGACCCGGCCTGGAATCGAACCCGGGCTCCTTCATTTCTCAATCTGATTAAGACGGTTCGTCGTCGTCTTAGGGAGGCTAGGCGAAAAACAGACATGTGGCTGCTAAGGGGAAACTCCGTGATAAACACCGACTCTATAGATTAGCATTTGATAGAAAGATATCTGTCGTGACTGTCGGAATGTAATATTTTCCGTCGAATCAGTATTTTCCGCTACGAATTATAGCCCAGTAGAAGTATTTACGTTGCGCGATGTCCATTTCGGTGTCAAATATATCGGCGAGTCGTCTCGCATTGGCTGGATGTCTGAGGCTTTGAGACTGGATGTTTTCTTGTGGACTTGGGGTGCTTCATAGGATAGATGGCCGACTTAATACTACCCAGTATACTCACATTATGCATAATGTTATGATGCCACCAGTGCGACAACTGGCCGGCCGAAGTGGCCAAGCGGTTCTAGGCGCTACAGTCTGGAAACGCGCGACCGCTACGGCCGCAGGTTCGAATCCTGCCTCGGGCATGGATGTGTGTGATGTCCTTAGGTTAGTTAGGTTTAAGTAGTTGTTAAGTTCTAGGGGACAGATGACCTGAGAAGTTAAGTCCCATAGTGCTCAGAGCCATTAGTGCGTAACTGGATCTTTGGGGATTAATCTGTTCCCAGCAGCTAAGTCTCCAACACACAAATGTGGTTCGCAAAAATTTCTTTCCTCGACAGCACTCCTTCTGCAATAGACCTCAGCCCCACTGGAAAGGTGTGGGCGGAGATGAATAGGGGCATGCGGAACTGACCCCACGCCAAGAACTAGCGATACCCTTTGCAACGTCGCCCTGGCTGCCCCTGGGGGAGGTGGCAGAAAATGATTTATGCTCTTCCTATAGACTCTCTTCCTCGCAGGAAGCGGAAACTCATTTAAGTGGAACGCCGTCGGGTTTGGTGGTCTAGTGGCGCCTCGTGCGAGTTTAGAGGCCACAAGAAGGTCGCGGGATCTAATACCGAACAGACACCTGACTTTTTAAGTCTGCCTTTACGCTAACCTTAACATTTCAGTGATGTAAAGATATGCCAAGAATGACACGTGGTTCGGATTACTTGCTACACTGTGCGTCCCTTCACCATGTAGGATTACTGGGATTAGTTAAGTGCGCACAACTAGCCAAAGTTGCGTCCAGCTGAAAGAACTTGCAAAAAGTCGGCTCAACATCTCTCTTGAGACTCCCAGACAATCGTGTGTACCGAATTTACATTTTAGTGGATGACCTTTGACAGGATGTCAAGTTGTAAAGAATATACATGCTGTGGCGATTTGAGAGCCAAGTATTAAGAATGGCGAACTGTTCGTCGAGTTAATCTCGTGTTTTCTATTGATTTAATAAATTAACGAAGTAAAAAAAGTTATTGCTGTAAAGGGAACTCGATCTTATCCTGCCAATAGGCATCAGCCTGTTGACTACACTACCGGACTACTAAGTCACTGTACTTTGTATTGCGAAATGCAGGTATTTCCTACATTTGCTCCGCCCTTGACTCTACCTCACGATTCCAAGTGTCTTTTCCCCAAGTGAAATCCTAGGAATCACAAGGAGCAGATTTGCTTGTGTGTTTTTAGAGGGTGCATACTTCGTGCTGACCGTTGATGATGAACAGTACAGTACAGTCTGTCATGAAACTTCTCTTACGTAACAAACCGGGCAATTCAAGTTTCAGTCCTCGCCATTATTTATGGTGTCAAGTTTTCGTTCTGTGCCAGGCGTGGAAGAGGCCTATCTTCACGATATACAGGACTGGTAACACTGACCAAGATCTCACTCAATACTTTCAGTGGTTTACCGGAAACAGTGCACAATTTCAAAGGCACTTCTGCGGCCGTTTTACGCTTTGGTTTTAATACATCTTTCTTTGAGCTACGTCACAAACATAATGTCTCATTTAAGTATATAGCTACAAGACAGAAATTTAATTTGTAAACAAACGGCAATCAGTCATTGTTTACCGGTTTTGTTTTACGTTTTAGAATAAGTTTGCCATAACTGTTTGTTCACAAGTAAATTCAGTTTACTACAGTGTTCCAAATTTTTGGAATGAAATATATTTAGCATCACATGATTACTCCGGTATCTGTTAAGCTACATTGTTTCGTGCCATATGCAGCATGTAAGTATATCCTGATACCTGACTGTGTGATCTTCTCACCAACATCTGAACTGTTTAACAGCACCACAAAATGAAACGTTTTTAGCTTCATGTCCACCAGTACTGTCAAAAATATCATCTACTGTTTAAAAAATAAGGTAAAGTCAGTGACGTATCCGTTCTGAAAATGTAAGTGAACTAACCGTTAGTCCGTAATATAAAATATCTGAACATATCCACGTACCTGTGAAAGGTAATATTGATTCCTTTCTCTGCACCTCTTCATCACTTTTCTTCGCATACACTGGTATGTGAAGGCTGTGAACTTACGACTATCAAATACTGTATGTATGCGCCAATAAATATATAATATTCGATCTGTGTCCCTACAGACTTAGTTCGACTTATCAGACAATTACCGTCACAATGGAGGCCAGCCGAAGGTTAAAAATAATGCGCGCCTGCAGCGGCCTCGGGAAGTCTAGTTGTATTTACAAGGTTTTTGACTTTGACTGGAAGCAATAACTCAACAACTTATCATCATGTCTTGTGTTTATCATTGTGCCTTTAACGATGTTTTCTGCATACTTTGCATATTTTAACTATTGCATTTTCACTTATTTACTCTTTGTAATTTTACATTTTATTTCCGTTCTCAAATTGTAATTACGAATAAGCATGTTTGTATTCCATTTTCTGTTAAAAGATCTCTGTGTGCCAGTAATTCTCAATTTTTATCAAATTTCAGGCATAATGACTTTTACGCCAGTATTTGTTGGTATCTAGTTGGTATGTATCCGTTTTTATTCAGCTGTGCAATTCTAGGTTACTTTTGCGCCGTTTTTTGATAGATATAGTCCGACTCCCATTAGCGTGACGTAGAGGGAGGCAGTGTAGTTCGTATTATGTCATCGAGATTCATGTAACTTGAACGTGAGATGTTATCTTGTTATAATACGGATGGGTGTATTACTTTTCCATTTTATTCCGGTTTCAATTTCACATTTAACAACGGTTACTGCATTTTTGTCTTATCTGTTTTTGAAAGTCCTGCTTACCCGGCGAATCCGGTGAAATTTCTCATTACATTTAACTCAATCATCAACACTTCAAGTAAAACATTTTATTCATATTAATGACTAAAGAAGTGGGACTACATACGCAAATGACCCTGAGTAACAACAAGCAAGTACCACACAAATAGATCAGGCATAACAATGACCTTTTCGGAGCTGGATGGAAGCCAGACCGTTTGAGCTTTATTTTTAGTCAATGTTCATCTGCAGTGGAAGCCATTGCTACTACATCGCTTGCACACTACAGAAAGTTGGTTACAATCTTCCTGTATAAATCGAACTGTGGTGTTGGTGTGATTATGTTCGGATTTATTGCAAAGCACTAAAATCCCCTACACTGACATTGACTCAGATTACTTATAATGCTAGTAGTTACAATTCGCATTTCTACCAGTTAATATTAAAACTAGTGTAATTTCCTCACATTTCAGAAGACTTTATGCCTGGTCTACGGTGTGTGTCAATTAGAGAGCGTCGAAATTACCCCTAGAAAAAGAAGCATCAAGATTTACGAGTGAAAAGGAATTATGAAGTACGATTCGTTTATTCTACCTCTGTTGTAATATGCAAATATTTACACACTTAATAATACATTATTTTAATACGCTGAACGGAATGCGTCCTGACTGAGAACATTTTGATGTGAAATGTCATAAGGATCATGTTTCTCAGCGGTAAAATAACAACAAAAATTCACGACGATTTGAAATCAATATAGTTAGTTAACATTTCAAAACAGAAAATTGTACAAAAGTAGGAAGGATTGGCTATGATCATTAGGGGAGCCTCGAAGCCTCGCGTCAGCTAAACGCGTCTGTCGCGCTCTCGAGCGTGGTTGTTTCGCAGACAGAACGAACAGTAGCTTGCTGCAGTTAAGCGTATCGATTTACGGCTTTAAACAGCTGCATTTTCGGGTGATCTGCCGCAACATATATCTTAATTTAATACGTAAATACGTTTCTTCATAAGAAGCAGCAACAATCTGCAACTGTTTGCTGATGAGGCTGTGGCGTACAGGAAGGTGTGTCGTTGAGCGACTGTAGGAGGATACAAAATGACTTACACAAAATTTCTAATTGGGGTGGTGAATGGCAGCTAGCTCTAAATGTATAGAGATGTAAGTTAATGCATATGAGTAGGAAAAACAATCCCGTAATGTTCGAATACAGCATTAGTAATGTGCTACTTGACATAGTCAGGTCTATTAAATATTTAGGCGTAACGTTGCAAAGCGATATGAAATGGATCGAGCACGTGAGGATTCTAGGGGAGAAGGCGAATGGTCGACTTCGGTTTATTGTGAGAGTTTTGGGGAATTGTGGTTCATCTGTAAAGGAGACCGCATATAGAAAACTAGTGCGACCCATTCTAGAATACTAGTAACAAGTACTTGAGATCCCCATCAGAGCGGATTAAATAGAGAGATCAAAGCAGTTCAGAGGTGGGCTTCTAGGTTTGCCACCGGTAGGTTCGATCAACACGCCGATATTACGGAGATGCTTCGGGTACTTGAATGGGAATCCCTAGAGGGAAGGAGACGTTCTTTTCGAGGAACGCTAATTCCAAGAACCGTTATTTGAAGCTGACTTTATAACGATCCTACTGTCACCAACATACATTCCGCGTAAGGGCGACGAACATAAGATAAGAGAAATCAAGGCTCGAATGAGGCATACAGACAGTCGTTTTCCCTCACTCCGTTTGTGACTGCAATAGAAAGAGGAGTGACTAGTAGTGGTACACCACGCGCCGTACGCTGCCTAGCGGCCTATCTATGTGGAAGTAGATAGATTTTAATGTAGACATAGAACTAAACCCAGTTTCGTAGGTACTCATAAATTAATTAATTTTATCGTTGTCCAATGAATAAAGTTGTATTTGTTCTCCACTGAATTACTCAACGACTTGCGTTTGTTATAAACTTCTCATTCAGAACCATAACTCGGAAAAATGCAAAGATGAGCAGAATAATTCTTTTTCATACGATTAGTAAGGAATCATGTAAGAATGTAGTTTATTCAGAACTTAATTAAAGAATTTGCTGATATACACAATACATTTAATTTTGCAACGAGCACATGCAGAGCTACAGCCCAAATACGCGCAATAATTCCAACCATAAGGTACGGAGGTGAGTTAGTGTTTTGGGGTGCATAATAAACTGGACTGAAATCGGAAAGTTGCACTTCGTTGAAATAATAACGGACAGCATGATATATTGATGTATTGTAAGAAACGCGTGTGAATGCGGAAAAACTAAATCTGGAATGGAAACACTTATTCGTGAAGTACCCTCCACCACACACTTCGTGGTGACTTTCTGAGTATAGATGTAGATGAATACAGTTTTATATTATAACGGGGCAGTGATAATAAGAATTATGAAACGTTGCTATAATGTTGTTCCTCTAGAACAGTTCGAAATAATTGAAAACATTCCAGTCTTCTGATTTACATACGTTGAAAACTTGTGGAACATCTTAGAATCCTGCACTAAAAGCAATGAAACGACAACAAAAGCGATATTATGAAACCTGGGGGAAGTAGAGACGTCTAAACTATTAGAATAAATTAATAAATACTGCCGAAGAGCACGTGCGCTGAATAAACAAGAAATCTGCTTAGGATGATGCTTAGTATGCCACGATGTACGCGATAACATTTTTTAAGTTTTCTGGGGCTAGCTTTATCAATAAGTCACAATTTCGGATTTCAGCCTTTTCTGTATGTTGATGATGTTGCAGTAATTCATCCCCTCACAATAATCATCGCTTTCGTGCCAGAATTCCTTTTCCTGAAATTTGCCGATACATCCATTCGACGTCAGCACGACAATTTGTCCACAGGAAGTAGCAAAAGGAGAAATATACGATAATTCAAAGTGCCCGAAAGTTTGATGCGGTTCCAAAACGGATGTCGCCTTAAAATTTTACTTGAGCTGATGCAATGTTTCATTTACATACATAAAATAACTACTACAACATCAACAAACAATGGCGCACGTTCTTGTTAACACAGTGATTGGTCTCCTAAAACAAGTTCCAAACCTGCAATATATACGTGCGGGTGGTACCTTAAATACACTAACCGATCGAAAGTATCCGTGTGCAATACGAAACTGATCACTAGATGACACGAGAGACTGGCCCCGACAGCATGGATCGGTCAGAAGAGCTCACTGACTTCGAACGTGGACTAGGCATTGGATGTCACCTGAGTAACAAATCCATCAGGGACATTTCGACTATTCTAAAGCTGACTGTAGTTGTTGTAACCGTGAAGTGAGGACGTGAAGGAACTGCTATAGCTGAATCAACACCAGGCACACCTCATGTACTGACGGGTAGGGACTCTCGAGTATTTTCGAGGGTGTTTGTAAAAAAATCGCACGAAATCAGCGGAATGAATCTAGTGAGTTCAAAAGTGCTACCAGCAGTCCAGCAGCACAATGATTGTGTGTAGGGAGTTCAAAAGAATGGGGTGCAATGTCGAGAATCTCCTTACGAGCCATGTATTTCTATAGCCAATTTTAAGGGACGCTTGAGGTGGTTCAGAATGGTTCAAATGGCTCTGAGCACTATGGGACTTAACATCTGAGGTCATCAGTCCCCTAGACTTAGAACTACTTAAACCTAACTAACCTAAGGACATCACACACATCCATGCCCGAGGCAGGATTCGAATCTGCAACCGTAGCGGTCGCGCGGTTCCAGATTGAAGCGCCTAGCACCGCTCGGCCGCACCGGCCGGCCGCTTGGGGTGGTTTACGTAACGAGCAACGCCGGTGGACATTGGATGACTGGAAACAATTTTTTTGGAATAATGAATCGGCCTGTGATCAGGCTGTCGTCCCCTTATTGCGCTTCAGGATATGAACACGTCTTACAGCATTGTGTACTGCGCACAGTAGAGGAGACGATGCTTGTTTGTATCAGCGTGAGAATGCACCCTGTCATAAAGCAGCAGCTGTGAGCCAACAGTTTGTGGACAATAGTATTTGCGGAGAGTCCAGACCTGAACCTAATGCAACAACAGTGAGATGAGTTGGAACGTAGACGTCGCTCCAGACCCTAGCGTCTAACGTCGCTCTCCACAGACCTTCAGATACCTCACTGAAACTGTCCACAGCAGAGTTCCAGCAGTCATGGAGGCGAAGGGTGGGCACACCTCATATTAATATCCGCTAATAGGCGACCCGACGCTTTTGATCAGATAGAGTATGACGTCACAGTCGAAAAGTTTTACACGTAAAGCACATACAAAATGAAATCAACGCAGAAGGCGTTCAGATCTATAAAGAAGACAAACCAGTTCACGTCTGACGCCCCCAAAATAGTTTATGGTTCTTCAAACAGCGAATCATGCCCGTCATATTTTGGCTTTAGAAACTAATATACGAAGAACAAATATGACATCGCTCTTTATTTTCTGGAGCATCCGTGAAGTATTCTAAAGCCCATGATTTCCCCTCCAGTGCCACCAATACACACCACAAATACGGTCTATATCTACATCTGCGTGACTGCTCTCAAATTCGCGGTTAAGTACTTGACGGAGGATTCATTTAATCATTTTCAGACTATTTTTCTACGGTTCCACTCCCGAATAGCAGTGGAAAAAACGAACACTTGAATCTTTCCGTGCCTGCTATTTTTTCTCTTATGGTCACTGCTCCCTATGTAGGTGAAATGAAATGTCGTGTGGCTAGGGCCTCCCGTCGGGTAGACCATTCGCCTGGTGCAGGTCTTTCGAGTTGACGCCACTTCGGCGACCTGCGCGTCGATGGGGATGACATGATGATGATTAGGACAACACAACACCCAGTCCCTGAGCGGAGAAAATCTCCAACCCAGCCGGGAATCGAACCCGGGACCTTAGGATTGGCATTCTGTCACGCTGACCACTCAGCTACCGGTCCCGGACCCTATGTAGGTAGTAGTCAACAAAATACACTCATGAAAAAAAAAAAATATATATAGCGGCGCAACACCACCTACTGGTAAGATACGCCTGCGGCTATCGTGGTCGCTATAAACCGAACGTAATGGATCAGTGTGACGTGAGCAGACGTGCAGGATGCCTCGCAGTCGTATGTGCAGAAACATGCTAGACAAAAATAAATGACTCTAAGCACTATGGGACTTAACATCGGAGGTCATCAGATCCTTAGACTTAAAACTACGTATACCTAACTAACATAAGGAAATCCATGCCCGAGGCAGGATTCGAACCTGCGACCGTAGCAGCCGCGTGGTTCCAGACTGATGCGCCTAGAACCACTTGGCCACAGCGGCCGGCCAAGCATGCTAGACAGCAATGGTGTATGGAACAACTTCACTGGTGACAGGAATAGCAACAGTGTTTTCGGACGAATCCAGGTTCCGTTTGTTCGAAAATAATGGCCTCAGACAGGGGAACGGCATCTCAGTGACTGCATTCACACAAGACATACCGCGCCAGCTCAAGGCCTTATGATCTGGGGTGCTATTGGATACAACCACAAACCACAGTTGGTGCATGTCCATGGCGCTGTAACCAGTGTGACCTATGTGAATGACATCCTGTGACCTGTAACCATATATTTCTGCACAACACCCCACACATCGTTTCTCAGCATGACAATGCTCGACCACTTATTGCTGCACGAATACGTCCTTCTTGGTGTCATAGGATGTCAGCCTTTTGCCCTGGCTCGCCAGATCACCAGACTTGCCACCAATAGACGGGTGTTGTGCTGTGTCCCAATGTCCACCGCCAACTTTGGAACCAGATGAATGCAGCATGAATGGCTATACCACAGGACAACATTCGTGCCTTATACTCATCAATGCCATCACGCACGGGACAAATTATCAGGGCCTATGGTGGACCCTGTGCCTACTAGGCAAAAGGACACATTCTGAACCGAACTGACAGAAACGCCAATCATTTCTGCAGAACATATTAATCTACATGTTCTGTGCATATGAACGTCCTATCTCTAATCGCTCAAGGTGTTCTGTTTCTTCTGAACATGAACGTTTTTTCGCATTCGGAGGAGAATGTTTACGATTGAAATTTCATGAAAAAATCTCTCCGCAACGAAAAATGCCTTTGTTAAAATGATTGCCATCCTATCTTGCGTATCACATCCTTGACATAGTTTTCCCTTTTTCGCGATAATGTAAGACAAGCTGTCCTTCGAAATTTTGCGATGTCCTCTGTCAATCCTATCTAGTAAGGATCCGATATCGTGCAGCAGTATTCCAGTAGAAGCTGGGCAAGTGTAATGTCTCTTTAGTAGATTTGTTCCGCCTTTTAAGTATTCTGGCAATAAAACGCAGTCTTTGGTATATCTTCCTACAACATTTTCTATTTGATCTTTCCCATTAACTTGTTCGTAATTGCAACCCATACGTATTTAGATCATTGACAGCCTTTAAATTTATGTGACTTATTGTTCTTACGGTTTCGAGTCAATTGCCACTTTATGGACCATACACATATCTTTTGTAAATAATTTTGCAATTGGTTTTGATTTTCTGATGACGTTACTAGACGGTAAACGACAGCATCGTCTGCTAACAATCTAAAGGACCTGCCCAGACTCCTAGATCGTTCACATTGATTAGGAACATCAGAGGGCTTATTGCACTATGTTGGGGAATGCTGGATATCACTCCTGTGTTATTCGATAACTTTCCGTCAGTTTATATTAACTGTGACCTTTCTGACAGGAAATCACGAATCCAAGCGCAACAACTCCGACGATACTCCGTGGTTACGCAATTTGATTCGAAGTCACTTGTGAGGAACGGTGTCAAACACCTTCAATAAATCTAGAAATATGGAATTCAAATTCCCTGTCGATAGCACTCATTAACTTTGTGAATAAAAACCAGTTGCCTTTCACAAAAACGATAGTTTTTTAATTCGTTCTGGCTATGTGTCAGTAGATTGATGTCTTGGAGGTATTTCATAATGTTCAAACACAGTATATCTTCCAAAATCCTACTCAAAATCGACGTCAGTGATACGGGTCTGTAATTCATCAGATTACGTCTGTTGACTTTATTGTATGTTGGTGTGATCAGTGCAGCTTTCCAATCCTTAGGTACGGATCTTTCATCAAGCGAGTGGTTGTATATAACTGCTCAATGCGAAGCTATTACAATAGCATTGTCAGCCTGCTTAGGTGGGTGGTAAGGTGCTTGCCTCCCATCCAGGTGGGCCGAGGTTCGATTCCCGGCCAGGTTGGATATTTTCTCCACTCGTGGACTGGATGTTGTGTTGTCCTCATCATCATTTCATCCTCATCACCGGCGCACAAGACACCCAGTGTGGCGTCGACTGCAATAAGACTTGCACTTGGCGGCCGAACTTCCCCACATGGGGCCTCCCGGCCAACAATGCCATACGCTCATTTTATTTTTTCCACATTAGCATTTACAATTTAGTGCATCTCTCTTCGTCTCACGCGAGGCGAATGATACAGTTCCAATGAAATTACTGAATTTTTCTCGTGTGTTATTTAACGTTGCAGGCATAATAGAAAGCACATATGCTATTCGCTGTTTATAGAAGGCCACACCTCCGACAGTCTGCTGGCCGAATCTGCAGGATTCAGTGCCTGTTGTTGTGCACCAACTCTCAGAGAACCATGGAATCGTAATATCAGGCGCGTGTTTACATTCCCGAGAACCCCACAAGGCCTACTTTATGAGAAATACGTAGAGATCTCCTCTAGTATCTCGAGGCAGGCGCTCTCATTCCCATCCATATTGACCAGCGAGCTATAAAATACTAAGCAAAACAACAAAAGCTCCGCTTTCTGGCATTGGTGGGTCAATAGGGTCCGACCGACCACCTTGTCACGCTCCGCCAATGGCGTCATTGGATGCGGTATGGACGGAATATGGAGGGGAGTGGGGTCTTCACACCACTCTCTCGGCCGTTGTTGGCTTTCGCGAAATTGAAGCTGCTACTTCTCACTCAAGTGGCTCCTCAGCTGGCATCAATAGCCTGACTGAACCTTCTTCCAGTCCTGCCACCGTGGAAAAATCCCTGGCAGTGCCAGCAATCAAATCTGGGTCCTCCGCATAGTAAGTAGTCAGAGACCCTGATCACTGAGCTGCGGAGGTGGCCGGCATGTTGTTTACATATTGTCATTTCACTTAAAAAAAGATTCGTAATACCTTTGCTTGTTTTAATACAGCCGATTCCGTACAGCCGATTTTCCTTCAAAAATTTGTTATCGTACCTGTTCTATTGGAGTTCAGGGCGACAGGAATTATGGTACAGCTGTTGTACTTACTGATAAGCGTGGCCTACAGAGGAAAGTAATACGCTACAGTAGAGCAGCTCAGGCCATATAGCAGAAAAGAAATATTGGAAGACATTGTGGCCGAAGAGATAGCTGTAGCTCTGCAGCAGAAGTAAACAAGCATCTAGTTAATATCCTTTCCTGTGGATACTTGAATTCGATCTCCCCAGATATCAATGGGAGATCATGAACCAGATTCGAACCTGGCAACGCCGATGTTGTCATCTACTGCACAAGTGGGGACTGGCTGCTTCTGCAGACTGTGACTGTGGTCCTTACAGTCAGTCCACGATATCGTTGCTGACTTGCTAGCAGTCCTCTTCGAACGCTCAAAAGAACGATAATGGGCATTCACCACACATTGGATGAAGCAGTCGATAGCCATGGAGATGTAAGATTATACAAGCTTGTGATTGTGCACATTTGTTATCAAAATTGGATAAAAAAATAACAGTAATAACACGCCTCTCAAATTGGCTAAAGTTTTTAAAAACTTTTCTTCGAACACCTTCCTCCTCCTTACGAAGTCACTGGCATTCGTCAGGGAATCGCACAGACAATCTCTCATCGTGACGAAGAAATCGAAAGGGCTGATTCATTGACGCCATTCGCGTAATACAATAGTTGTTCCAAAAGACTGTATTCGATGGGGCTAGCAAGATCGCTTTAGGTGTGACAAGTAAATCCAACAGCGAAAATTAAATTTCCGCGGTACGATTTTATTTTGGGCAAGCTGTGCGGCACATGAAGCGGCAGACGCTGGCGAGCGGCCACGTGCTTACCTGAGAGCCGGCGGGCGCGGGCGGCGCGGGGCTGCGTTGCACACTGAGGGCTTATCAACGGGCAGCCGGCAGCCGGCAGCCGAGCACTTATCCTTGCCGCCGGAGAAAGTGAACCGGGGCGCCTCGAGTCGCGCAAGGCTGGCCGGTGCACGCGTGGCCTCTGCCAGAACCACCAATGCCCCCATCGCCGGCCGGACGACCTTGCACTTGAATCACGCTTCCTTCTCCGTCTTCTCCTGCTACACGATCCCACCTGTGCTTCACGTATAGAGCAGACCAGCTTAAAGGAATGTCGCTCAGCGCCTCGAGTCTGTGATCTGTCCAGTTCATACGGAGCAATGTCTGAAAGGTAACATTATTCCATAGGTGGCTGCTGTTACTGATCGTTTCGGCAAGTAATCCATTATCAAACACATACAACAGATACCACGACTAAAATCAGATTTGCATCCCCTACCCCCTTTCTCTAATACCCTCACCTCGTCCCAAAAATTTTATTTCTTCTTTATATTATGTTGCTTTATAATTTATGCATCTCATCAGCATGGCCGGGCACTGTGGCCGAGCGGCTCTAGGCGCTTCAGTCCGGAACAGCGCTGCTGCCACGGTTGCAGGTGCCAATCCTGACTCGGGCATGGATGTGTGTGCTGTCCTTATGTTAGTTAGATTGAAGTACACTACCGCCCATTAAAATTGCTACGCCACGAAGATGACGTACTGCAGACGCGAAATTTAACGGACAGGAAGAAGACGCTGTGATATGCTTTTCAGAGCATTCACACACGGTTGGCGCCGGTGGCGACACCTGCAACGTGCTGACATGAGGAAAGTTTCCAACCTATTTCTCACACACAAACAGCAATAGACCGGCGTTGCCTGGTGAAACGTTGTTGTGATGCTTCGTGTAAGGAGGAGGAATGCGTACCATCACGTTTCCGACTTTGATAAAGGTCGGATTGTAGCCTATCGCGATTGCCGTTAATCGTATCACGACATTGCTGCTCGCGTTGGTCGAGATCCAATGACTTAGCAGTATATAGAATCGGTGGGTTCAGGAGGGTAATACGGATCGCCGTGCTGGATCCCAACGGCCTCGTATCACTAGCAGTCGAGATGACAGGCATCTTATCCGCATGGCTTTAACGGATCGTGCAGCCACGTCTCGATCCCTGAATCAACATATGGGGACTTTTGCAAGACAACAACCATTTGCACGAACAGTTCGACGACATTTGCAGCAGCATGGACTATCAGCTCGGAGACCATGGCTGCGGTTACCCTTGACGCTGCATCACAGACAGGAGCGCCTGCGATGGCGTACTCGACGACGAACCTGGGTGCACGAATGGCAAAACGTCATTTTTTCGGATGAATCCAGGTTCTGTTTACAGCATCATGATGGTCGCATCCGTGTTTGGCGACATCGCGGTGAACGCACGTTGGAAACGTGTATTCGTCATCGCCATACTGGCGTATCACGCGGCGTGATGGTATGGGGTGTCATTGGTTACGCGTCTCGGTCACCTCTTGTTCGCATTGACGGCACTTTGAACAATGGACGTTACATTTCAGATGTCTTAGACCCGTGGTTCTACGCTTCATTAGTTCCCTGTGAAACCCTACATTTCAGCAGGATAATGCACGACCGCATGTTGCAGGTCCTGTACGGGCCTTTCTGGATACAGAAAATGTTCGACAGCTGCCCTGGCCAGCACATTCTCCAGATCTCTCACCAATTGAAAACGTCTGGTCAATGGTGGCCGAGCAACTGGCTCGTCACAATACGCCAGTCACTACTCTTGATGAACTGTGGTATCGTGTTGAAGCTGCATAGGCAGCTGTACCTGTATACGCCATCCAAGCTCTGTTTGACTCAATGCCCAGGTGTATCAAGGCCGTTATTACGGCCAGAGGTGGCTGTTCTGGGCACTGACTTCTCAGGATCTATGCACCCAAATTGCGTGAAAATGTAGTCACATGTCATTTCTAGTATAATATATTTGTCCAATGAATACCCGTTTATCATCTGCATTTCTTCTTGGTGTAGCAATTTTAATGGCCTGTAGTGTAATTATAAGTCTAGGGGACTTATGACCTCAGATGTTAAGTCCCATAGTGCTTAGAACTATTTGAACCATTTTTCGTCAGCATATGATACCTCCAGTTACTGAATGATAATGTAACAAAAACATTAGTCATCCCCTTAAAAGAGCGAACTGATAGCTTTCGAGCGCTCTATATGCTATGATGGTTACATGAACTACAGCTGTGTCCTCCATCAGATACAGTGCGCAGGGTGTCCCAGAAATGTTGCGACACACTTAGATTGGCTGTAGAGCGTGTCTTGAGGAACAAATCGAGGACAGGAGCCCGTGTCCAAAAAATTCATGCAACGACGCTACAGAACATCGTAGTTACAGGCGCTAACGCCTGAGACTAGGGCACTCCTTCGGCAGCAAACGTGACTTCGCGCGCTGACAGACCATAGGTGGAACGTCTCGCAGCTCTGTTTGTTATTCAGTGATGGCGACTGTTTGTCACGACGGCCAGTGCAGAAGATGAATCTAGCTGCTGCGTAGACAGACCATGTCTGCTATGAATACGACACTCCTTTGCCTCGACGAATGACCGTTTTCGACACAGGTTTCCATCTGCACTTTATTTTTGTCCTGGAGCCCTGGAAAATCTACAATGCTTTTCTACATCTACATCTACATTTTACTCCGCAAGCCACCCAACGGTGTGTGGCGGAGGGCACTTTACGTGCCACTGTCATTACCTCCCTTTCCTGTTCCAGTTGCGTATGGTTCGCGAGAAGAACGACTGTCTGAAAGCCTCCATGCGCGCTCTAATCTCTCTAATTTTACATTCGTCATCTGCTCGGGAGGTATAAGTAGGGGGAAGCAATGTATTCGATACCTCATCCAAAAACGCACCCTCTCGAAACCTGGCGAGCAAGCTACACCGCGATGCAGAGAGCCTCTCTTGCAGAGTCTGCCACTTGAGTTTGTTAAACATCTCCGTAACGCTATCACGGTTGCCAAATAACCCTGTGACGAAACGCGCCGCTCTTCTTTGGATCTTCTCTATCTCCTCCGTCAACCCGATCTGGTACGGATCCCACACTGATGAGCAATACTCAAGTATAGGTCGAACGAGTGTTTTGTAAGCCACCTCCTTTGTTGATGGACTACATTTTCTAAGGACTCTCCCAATGAATCTCAACCTGGTACCCGCCTAACCAAAAATTAATTTTATATGATCATTCCACTTCAAATCGTTCCGCACGCATACTCCCAGATATTTTACAGAAGTATCTGCTACCAGTGTTTGTTCCGCTATCATTTAATCATACAATAAAGGATCCTTCTTTCTATGTATTCGCAATACATTACATTTGTCTATGTTAAGGGTCAGTTGCCACTCCCCGCACCAAGTGCCTATCCGCTGCAGATCTTCCTGCATTTCGCGACAATTTTCTAATGCTGCAACTTCTCTGTATACTACAGCATCATCCGCGAAAAGCCGCATGGAACTTCCGACACTATCTACTAGGTCATTTATATATATTGTGAAAAGCAATGGTCCCATAACACTCCCCTGTGGCACGCCAGAGGCTACTTTAACGTCTGTAGACGTCTCTCCTTTGATAAAAACATGCTGTGCTCTGCTTGCTAAAAACTCTTCAATCCAGCCACACAGCTGGTCTGATATTCCGTAGGCTCTTACTTTGTTTATCAGGCGACAGTGCGGAACTGTATCGAACGCCTTCCGGAAGTCAAGGAAAATGGCGTCTACCTGGGAGCCTGTATCTAATATATTCTGGGTCTCATGAACAAATAAAGCGAGTTGGGTCTCACACGATCGCTGTTTCCGGAATCCATGTTGATTCCTACATAGTAGATTCTGAATTTCCAAAAACGACATGATACTCGAGCAA
Organism: Schistocerca americana; assembly: GCF_021461395.2. Taxonomy (NCBI): domain Eukaryota; kingdom Metazoa; phylum Arthropoda; class Insecta; order Orthoptera; family Acrididae; genus Schistocerca; species Schistocerca americana. The sequence goes on along the minus strand of NC_060130.1, from coordinate 425,578,089 downwards.
AAAACATGTTCCAAAATTCTACAACAGATCGACGTCAGAGATATAGGTCTATAGTTTTGCGCATCTGCTTGACGACCCTTCTTGAAGACTGGGACTACCTGTGCTCTTTTCCAATCATTTGGAACCTTCCGTTCCTCTAGAGACTTGCGGTACACGGCTGTTAGAAGGGGGGCAAGTTCTTTCGCGTACTCTGTGTAGAATCGAATTGGTATCCCGTCAGGTCCAGTGGACTTTCCTCTGTTGAGTGATTCCAGTTGCTTTTCTATTCCTTGGACACTTATTTCGATGTCAGCCATTTTTTCGTTTGTGCGAGGATTTAGAGAAGGAACTGCAGTGCGGTCTTCCTCTGTGAAACAGCTTTGGAAAAAGGTGTTTAGTATTTCAGCTTTACGCGTGTCACCCTCTGTTTCAATGCCATCATCATCCCGGAGTGTCTGGATATGCTGTTTCGAGCCACTTACTGATTTAACGTAAGACCAGAACTTCCGAGGATTTTCTGTCAAGTCGGTACATAGAATTTTACTTTCGAATTCCCTGAACGCTTCACGCATAGCCCTCCTTACGCTAACTTTGACATCGTTTAGCTTCTGTTTGTCTGAGAGGTTTTGGCTGCGTTTAAACTTGGAGTGAAGCTCTCTTTGCTTTCGCAGTAGTTTCCTAACTTTGTTGTTGTACCACGGTGGGTTTTTCCCGTCCCTCACAGTTTTACTCGGCACGTACCTGTCTAAAACGCATTTTACGATTGCCTTGAACTTTTTCCATAAACACTCAACATTGTCAGTGTGGGAACAGAAATTTTCGTTTTGACCTGTTAGGTAGTCTGAAATCTGCCTTCTATTACTCTTGCTAAACTGATAAACCTTCCTCCCTTTTTTATATTCCTATTAACTTCCATATTCAGGGATGCTGCAACGGGCTTATGATCACTGAGTCCCTGTTCTGCACTTAAAGAGTCGAAAAGTTCGGGTCTGTTTGTTACCAGTAGGTCCAAGATGTTATCTCCACGAGTCGGTTCTCTGTTTAATTGCTCGAGGTAATTTTCGGATAGTGCACTCAGTATAATGTCACTCGATGCTCTGTCCCTACCACCCGTCCTAAACATCTGAGTGTCCCAGTCTATATCTGGTAAATTGAAATCTCCACCTAAGACTATAACATGCTGAGAAAATTTATGTGAAATGTATTCCAAATTTTCTCTCGGTTGTTCTGCCACTAATGCTGCTGAGTCGGAAGGTCGGTAAAAGGAGCCAATTATTAACCTAGCTCGGTTGTTGAGTGTAACCTCCACCCATAATAATTCACTGGAACTATTCACTTCTACTTCACTACAGGATAAACTACTACTAACAGCGACGAACACTCCACCACCGGTTGCATACAATCTATCCTTTCTAAACACCGTCTGTGGCTTTGTAAAAATTTCGGCAGAATTTATCTCTGGTTTCAGCCAGCTTTCCGTACCTATAACGATTTCAGCTTCGGTGCTTTCTATCAGCGCTTGAAGTTCCGGTACTTTACCAACGCAGCTTCGACAGTTTACAATTGCAATACCGATTGCTGCTTGGTGTCCTGACTTTGCCCCGCACCCGTTGAGGCTGTTGCCCTTTCTATACTTTCCCAAGGCCATCTAACCTAAAAAACCGCCCATCCCACGCCACACAACCCCTGCTACCCGTGTAGCCGCATGTTGCATGTAGTGGACTCCTGACCTATCCAGCGGAACCCGAAACCCCACCACCCTATGGTGCAAGTCGAGGAATCTGCAGCCCACACGGTCGCAGAACCGTCTCAGCCTCTGATTCAGACCCTCCACTCGGCTCTGTACCAAATGTCCGCAGTCAGTCCTGTCGACGATGCTGCAGATGGTGAGCTCTGCTTTCATCCCGCTAGCGAGACTGGCAGTCTTCACCAAACCAGATACCCGCCGGAAGCCAGAGAGGATTTCCTCCGATCCGTAGCGACACACATCATTGGCGCCGACATGAGCGACCACCTGCAGATGGGTATAGAGGAGAAAAATCAACTGCAAATAGAAACCTGTGTCTAAACCGTCATCCATCAAGGCAACAGACCATCTTATTCATAGGAGACAAGACCTTTGTACGCAGCAGACAGCTTCATCTTCTCCATTGGCGATCGTGGGAATCTGTCACGATCACTAAATAACAAGCAACATTTGGAGACCTTCTGCCTACGTTCCATTAGTGTACAAAGTCACGTTTTTAGCGAAAGGAGTGACCCGGTAGCAGGTGCCAGCGCCTATAAATTCGACGCTCTGCAGCATCGTTGGATGACGTTTTTGGGTACTGGTACCTACAATCAATTTGTTCCTCAAAGACATCTTCTACAACCCCTCTAAGTTCGTCGCAACATTTCTGGAGCACTCCGCAAACAGAGAGCGACACGTGTTGGGCCAATTTACAGTGTAGCGCCACATAGCTACAAGCAAGTGTCACATGGATGGCGCTAATAACAGGGACCATATACTCTGACACCACAGAGTGTGCTGATAGTAGGGACTACATCCTACTTCGACCTATCACCAGATAAATACTTCGCAAACCTTCATCGCCAACAGCGGAACGCACAGTTTCATCCGACCAGTTTCCAGTTGTCGCTGTTCCCCTCAGTTGCTGCAGCCATCGCACCCTGTCGCAGTGTAAGCCAAGAGTCGCCATGTGCGTTATTGATAGAGTCTGGACTTATACAGCGTGCTCAGAAACAGTATGAAAGGCTTATAAGGGGCTTTCAGGATAGGTTATCCTGAGACCTAGCTGTCCAAAAAAAATTCGATAGCTTGCGCCTGTTCAGATTTAATTAGCATTGAAGTTAGCCAGTCAGGCCGTTGCGGGCGCAAACTCAAGCGGCCCGCCAGATACAATTAATGTCAGTTGTTCTTATAGTGTAGATGATAGCGCACTAGACTACTCAGCCTTTGGCTCGGTTCCGATCAGTACTACTGTCCAATGTCCAATTTGTGTATCGCTCTTTTTTTTCAATTTGAAGAAACCAAATGAAGTTCACGTTTGTCGACACCGTCGCTGGCGTGCCGCTTGGATTTACGTGTTCGACAGCCTGATTGGCCAAATTCAGTGCTGATCAACTCGGAAACGGCGCAACATATCAAATTTTCTCCTGAGCAACTATTTCTCAGCACAACCTGCCCTTAAGAGCTTTATGGAGTGTTTCTGACCACCGTGTATACTGTCACAGCCAACGGAGCCAGACTGGAACTATTATTGGGTTAGTTATTCTTCGTTCACCGAGCTATATTTAGACCAGTGTTCAGAACTTTACCATCGGTCCCACACCATCTCATCAGCATCAAACTAAAGCTGAGTACTTGTTATACACTTATTAATAAACGATTGTTAGTTGTAAATTTTTTTGCCAACATTATTTTTGCTGTAGTCCGATTTTGTCTCGTGCCAAGACAGTTGCTGCGTGCTTGCATGCCACCTCAATACAGCAACTACTTTCTATAGTTGTAGTTTCGCTTCCTGCCACCTTTAGGTAGGGGGCCAAACTTGTATGGTGAATACAACACTCTCCACCATAAATCACTGCGGTGAAGTTCTGTGTATGAACCAGTCGGTTGTGCGGAGTCAGGGCCGTAGAATAGTTCGACGTCGGGACGTGACGGAATGGTAAAAACCAACTACAGCGTTTGGAAGTGTCCATAATCAAGCTGTGAATGAAGTTGGTTGAGTTGTTGGTGTATCAACGTAGATAGTTTAAAGCGTCTACAAGGAATGGTGTACCACTCGGAATCATCTAAGACAGCGTAAGAACCGTTGTCGTAAGACAGATCCCAATCGACAGTAATCGAAGACTACTGTCACACTATGTCAATGACAAATGGGAATTGCTGCTGTCGGTAGGGCAGTACGGGCAACATGCCATCTTGCGATATCTTGAGACATAACATCACGGAGGCTTTTCTGACAGGGCGCAGCCAACGGCCTTAACACGTAAGAAATGTAACTCCTGCTGTCCAAATTACCAGCTACACGAACCAGAGTTGATCGTCTTATGTACCCAGTGGCGCCCTATACCATCAAGCCAGCTGCTGGACCCGTACAACAATGACGAATGCAATATGGCAACGTTCGCTATACTCGGAGCCTTCACACATGGATACGTCCATCGTAATGCTCTACGCAAAACCAAGGCTTGTCCGTATAGATACTTGTCATGCTGGAAACAAGCCAAAGCCCAAATTATATGACGTGGCTGTACAATCCTGCACGACCGAGCGGACAATATTTCTATTCTCTCGGGCGCTATTTGCGTGTGGCAGTGAAGGTATTGCATTACGTTGAGCATTGCCCTCCTGAACTCAAAGGTTCCATGTTCGCATGTTAATCGTGGAGTCCTGACCAACGCGAACAGCAGTAATGTGGAATGATGAACCGAAATCGCTATTTACCACGATCCTGCCTCTGCCGAATCCCGACACTTGCACGGTAAACGTTTCTCCATCTTACACGATGTATACCACGATTTTCTCACAAACAACATTATAATGCGGTTTCTGAATGCTGAACACTGTATTCGAAGTCGACGTTTGTTGCATGCCGTCATCATGATTTTATAATTTTAGTGGCCAGCAGTGCGTTTGTTATAACTTAGTACACTTATCCTGAGATTCTTTCTTTGCTGACATTTCCAAGAACTATGTAAGGAGCCATTTGCTGGTTAAACGCACGCATTTAGCGTTGTATGTCTCCAGTCCTGTAAGTGGATCTTCGAACTGCTCTGAGTTTAGTCGGATTACTACAAAGAGACGACCAGCAGTGTCAGAATTGTGGGTCGTTAACTTGTTAAAGAGAACATCCTAGTGGAGAGGCGTGGGAACAGATGCTTGAATGAACCCACGAGCCGTGGGTCGCGGATATTTCATACGGACTGCAGTGTCAACGAAAACTTGATTCAGTAGCGCTCTGAAATCCCACCATGAAAGAGAGTTCGGGTGTGATTAGTACAGCTGCAGCATGAAGGATGAAACTGTTACCAGAATCGAAATAAACACGCAAGAAAAAGACGATAGAAGGAATTAGGAAATACATAGGTTAGGTTAGGTTAGAAAATTGTACTCGTAGACGACTTTACGGTATTTAGCCACGGAAGAGTCTTTCAAAAGTTTGGAATTACTATTTTATGCTCCAAAAATAAATCAATAAATGTAAACCTGAGACTCGTGGAACTATCCACAAAACACATCAAAAATTCACACACTTTGACAGAGTAATAGGCAATTTTTTGTTTGTGCAGCTTTACTCATAAAAAATTGAACTATTATTTTGTTTTCATTAGCAGTAATTAATTCCACTTATGAGTTTTTAAGGAAATATTTACTCAAGAAAACACTCCAAATGAGCTTTGTTCCACTGGTTGGTTTTGTGACTGCTTTGAAAACGCTTCTTTCGGTCCAACTCAAGGAATTTTGAGCGCATCAGACATTCTCTCAGCTGCTACCATTCTGACATTGATCCCTATACTCTCTGATTCCCACATCATTGTCAGTAACAATGCATTCCAGACGCTACATAGCTTCACTGTTTTGCAGATTGATTACACAAGTCTCCTTTGTACAACCTGTTGCCGTCTTGCGTCGGTAGAAGCAAACGCACGATCTAAAACGACACATTTTCTTTTGCAACGTGAGCTCCCTCGCTTTCCAGCGTCACCAGGCAGACCCACGACGCTTGGTCGTGTTTCACGAGAGCGTTCCTCTCGCTAGTGGGAGTGCGGCAGAATGGTTTAGCGATGACGCGGTCATTAGAGACAGGACGAGGAAAACTTTTGTCCGTTTCAAATAAATAACCCCAGCACTTACCTAACTGCCAAGTCGGTTTATGGAAACAAGGATGGTGTAAATCTGGATGGTCTGATGACGGTTTAGGTCTCATTTTTTGGGAGTGCGAGTGGACGGCTTAAACCACCAGACTATTACGCTAGATTGCATCCTAGGTTTACCATTGGTTGGCCAAGGTAAACCAAGGGACACCTACAACAGAATGGCTGAACCGTTATTATAGTATTGAACAGCAAAAAAGGATGATGACTGAAACGTTCTGTGTAGAAGGAAGAAGAGAATATTTTGCTGCACCGCATTTTATTCTCTGTCTCTGTTTACGACCACATGCTTCAACTTCTCTGGAAACATTGTGGTACGTTACACCAGCGGACTTCGGCTTGCTTCTCACATTGTTCCACGTACTGACTTACGTTGAACTGTATAACTCTTGATTATTCGTGTATTATTATTAATATGTCCCTTATGTCAACTATAAACAACTACAGCAATGACAAGAAACAGCTGTCATCGTACGTGCAGTAATAAAGAAACACAACACGGGCCACGTGCGCACTCAAGCTTCACTGTCAGCAAAATGGTGCCGTTGGCTGGCGTGTGCTATAGTTCTGGGTAGTTATAATTAAAGTGCAGTTACTCGTAGAGGTCCAGTTTGAGCTGTAATTATAGTATGGTAGCGCAACATGGTAGATGTTCTGATGCATTACAACGGAACCGGTATACGCGGAGAAAAATTTGTTCCAATTTTCGCCACCAGGTGCAAATCTGTCGCTGTGAAGCCAAGAAAGACTTATAGAATTGTTTCCATATGTAATGGGTTAGCAACGAGAATTGGATAGATATGGTCAAACAGGTGAGGCAGGCGTAATGTTGATTTTATTTCTAAACGCCGCTTACACCGTTTGTTCAGTATGAGCACCAGAGAAGGCGAGATGCTCTACAGCGCCACATTTGCACCTAATGGCCAAATTTGGAACTAATTTTTTCCATCGCAGATCGGTTCCGCATCAACGCATTAGAATATCCATCAAGTTTCGCTGCCATACGATACTTACAGCCCACACTGGACCTCCTTGAGCAGAGAGACTTTAATTATAGCCATTCGATGTACTGTTACTTTGTACTGCATACCACACACACACACACACACACACACACACACACACACACACACACACACACACACACATTAACCGAGCAAGACTCTTGGCGAGGCGGCTGATGGAAGTTGCAGAGTATCATAAATAAATGACACCGATTTGAATTAATTGATTTCTTATCGCTGTCAACTTCAGGCAGCAGAAAAAATGTGTGTCTACGAAACGAGAAGTGACACACAGAGTTGATAATTGTGGAAGTGTTATGAATAACTGAAGTCATCTGATTCATAGATGTGTTAGATTAGTTAAATACATGTTTTCTGCCTAGATAATGCTGATAGAGAGCGGAAACTGGTCAGTGTAGGACAACGTTATCCGATTCCTTCCACCTCGCAGAGAGCCTTGCTGGACTGCGCGTATAATACTAAACATGGATATTTAAAAATGTTCAAATGTGCGTGAAATCTTATGGGACTTAACTACTAAGGTCATCAGCCCCTAAGCTTGTACACTACTTGCCGGCCGCGGTGGTCTAGCGGTCCTGGCGCTGCAGTCCGGAACCGCGGGACTGCTACGGTCGCAGGTTCGAATCCTGCCTCGGGCATGGGTGTGTGTGATGTCCTTAGGTTAGTTAGGTTTAAGTAGTTCTAAGTTCTAGGGGACTTATGACCTAAGATGTTGAGTCCCATAGTGCTCAGAGCCATTTGAACCATTTATACACTACTGAACCTAAATTATCCTAAGGGCAAACACACACACCCATGCCCGAGGGAGGACTCGAACCTCCGCCGGGACCAGCCGCAGAATCCATGACTGTAGCACCTCCGACCGCTCGGCTAATCCCGCGCGGCATGGATATTTAACAAAGACGAGTTGCTCCACCTGACAGCATAAAAATCCTGAACTGAATATCGTCTGCAGCTTGCTTTTGCGAGACAAACAAACTCTTAATCGTAATGAACTCCTACTGACTATGAATGCTTCACACAGATAAGATGAACCGTCTGCCGTACGATTCTGAGTTGAATGCGTTTATTTAGGCATGAATGGACTCTCAACGTTTTCGTAAAGTTCTTGAAACAAGTCCTCCGACAGAAATAGCACGTGAAACTGCATTTAATGAGACAATTATGCGACCGGTACGTGTTTATTAGCCGAAATGATTGCTGTAATAATTGCCAGCGCCTACTGCTTGGCAGTAGGTGCGTACTTTACGTGTATCACACAACACGCCAGGTCAAACAGTTTGCATGTTATATGGCATGTACAGTGTACACACCAACCAGCTTAGCACTAGGGAGAGTTTTATTGAAAACTTGTCACTCAAAGTTGTTCACCTTCAAATAAGATTTTTTTTCTTGGCTGAATTATAACTCTTGCGCTATTAGAAATCAAATATTTAGTTAAATTTGTGAGATGAGGAAGATGTCTATAAGATACGCCGGTATTTTCATAACGTGATTTACGAAAGACATGCAATATCGAAAGTAAGATGTTGAACTGGAATTTGAGTCTTTTTTTCTAGACTAGATTCATCATATGTCACAGATTCCACGCAGAGACGTCTCTGAGATGTTGAAAATATTCAAAGATATATATTGTCTTTGACTGCTATACAACTGAATGATCTTTAATTATGGAATATTGTAATATTGAAGTGCTAATATCAGTTACACTACAACGAATAAAGTTAGTTTTAAGAAACACTGTGAAGATGGTCTTCAGTTAAATAGAAGAACTTGACTAAGAGCAACTTCTTTATGGCATAAATAGGTAAAGCTGTCATCAGCCCGAAGGTTAGTTTGAGCTGCACAGTCCGTTACTAGGTAGGGTCCTACAAGAGGTCGTATGTCTTACCTTCTTCCTACCGTGCCACGGCGGCTATCAGTTCAAATGTGTGTGAAATCTTATGAGACTTAACTGCTAAGGTCATCACTCCCTAAGCTTACAAACTAGTTAAACTAAATTATTCTAAGGGCAAACACACACACACCCATGCCCGAGGGAGGACTCGAACCTCCGCCGGGACCAGCCGCACAGACCATGACCGCAGCGCCTTAGACCACTTTTTTTTTTTACTGTCATTTTGTTCGTTTTCGTTCGTTGTAGCTGCTCGTAGCGGATGTCGCAAGACACCCGTTTCAGTTCGTCGTTGATCCATTAACTCAGTTATTTTATTACAGACGGCTACTAACCCTCTGACCGAACACGCTGAGTTACCGTGCCGGCTCGGCTAGTCCCGTGCGGCGGCTATCAGTCAAATAGCCGTTACTTCCCTATGTCGTTATGACAAGACTTACATTGTCTGAGCGTGCTTTCCACCTACCTTCGCTGTCTTCACGAACGTGAAAATAATTTTTGCGGTCAGCCAGAAAGCGATGGAAAACATACCGACAATAATTCCCAGTCTGCAAGTCAACTTCACTCTTTTTACTCACTTAAAGAAAATGTTATTAACTCAGCGGGATGAGGAACGATGGCTGGCCGCGGTGGCCGTGTGGTTCTAGGTGCTTCAGTGCGGAACCACGCGCCTGCTACGGTCGCAGGTTCGAATCCTGCCTCGGGCATGGATGTGTGTGATGTCCTTAGGTTAGTTAGGTTTAAGTAGTTCTAAGTTCTAGGTGACTGATGACCTCATATGTTAAGTCCCATAGTGCTCAGAGCCATTTTTTTGAGGAACAATGACTATAAATAAAAGTTTTGAGTTTTAACTGATTGATATATTCTGAAAGTTCGCACGCACAAAATATAAGTCTTAGTACTATAATTAATATCCGTATTGGAAATGGCGCTGTTAACAATTCAGAGACGATCTCTACAGGACGTTCTGAGTAAAATGGTCTATCACCCCGGCTTCTAATCACCAAACATTAATTTCTCGCCTTTAAAAGTGGAAAATAATCTGGCCACTTGACGCGTTGTTTTGTCAACATTACAGGCGGTACACAAACTGTTACTTCCGTGAAATCTAAGCGATCCACGACGATGTACGGCCCTCGCGAGTTCACTTCATACTTTTACCAAAACGCATGCAAATCTGCCCAATTGTGACGTCATCCGAGATACAAAGCGCACCAGCCGTTTGGATGGCGCGAGTAATTTGATATCTCGGTGCGAAGTGTCTCCTCCACTGCCTCTCTGGCTATATTTATATACAGTAGGAGCGCAGCGAACCGCCAAATGGAATATCTGCTATCAACGGCCCTAGGCACAGGTAACAGTATCTAAAAGGCCCCTTTCTCGGACACGTATTAAATAATAGCTCTGTCGTTTAACAATTTACAATCTTCTTAATTTTTATATAAACAGAGTTAAGTTTGCTTCATTTACTGAAAAAGTCTTAGCTCGACTGCATTTAAACTTTTCTAGCTAAAAATTTTCGGAACGGAACCGACAGTTGAACATGATCTCTGAACTGTCTCTTTAAGATTCCTTGTAACCATTGTTATTTACAACCCAGTCTTGAAACTTGGTACGGCTGTATTATTGTATGAATGTAATCGAGTGCTGTAATCAGAACTTTCTATTACAAATACATAATATGATACTTAATTTACCATGAATAAGGACGTTCCAAATTTGGTTACTAGTAAAAAACTTAAAAACTAATAAAGGTAGCTTATTGGTGTCACATGTTTCATGTTCTTACATGTGGAAAATAATCTCGCCACTTGACGCGTTGTTTTGTCAACATTACAGGCGGTACACAAACTGTTACTTCCGTGAAATCTAAGCGATCCACGACGATGTACGGCCCTCGCGAGTTCACTTCATACTTTTACCAAAACGCATGCAAATCTGCCCAATTGTGACGTCATCCGAGATACAAAGCGCACCAGCCGTTTGGCTGGCGCGAGTAATTTGATATCTCGGTGCGAAGTGTCTCCTCCACTGCCTCTCTGGCTATATTTATATACAGTAGGAGCGCAGCGAACCGCCAAATGGAATATCTGCTATCAACGGCCCTAGGCACAGGTAACAGTATCTAAAAGGCCCCTTTCTCGGACACGTATTAAATAATAGCTCTGTCGTTTAACAATTTACAATCTTCTTAATTTTTATATAAACAGAGTTAAGTTTGCTTCATTTACTGAAAAAGTCTTAGCTCGACTGCATTTAAACTTTTCTAGCTAAAAATTTTCGGAACGGAACCGACAGTTGAACATGATCTCTGAACTGTCTCTTTAAGATTCCTTGTAACCATTGTTATTTACAACCCAGTCTTGAAACTTGGTACGGCTGTATTATTGTATGAATGTAATCGAGTGCTGTAATCAGAACTTTCTATTACAAATACATAATATGATACTTAATTTACCATGAATAAGGACGTTCCAAATTTGGTTACTAGTAAAAAACTTAAAAACTAATAAAGGTAGCTTATTGGTGTCACATGTTTCATGTTCTTACATGTGGAAAATAATCTCGCCACTTGACGCGTTGTTTTGTCAACATTACAGGCGGTACACAAACTGTTACTTCCGTGAAATCTAAGCGATCCACGACGATGTACGGCCCTCGCGAGTTCACTTCATACTTTTACCAAAACGCATACAAATCTGCCCAATTCATGTTCTTACATGAAACTAAGGCAACCTACCAATTTTCAGCTTTCTGAGTCTAGTATTTAGCGGCTTCAGTTTTAACCAAAATATTGCTCTGGTCTAGTTGAAACTTGTAACTTTTAATTCTGACATACATTTGCGTATTCTGAACAGTTGTTAGCTTTGTGGTTTTATTTTTCAGCTTAGTTATTTTTTATTAGGATCGTACATTTTGCCTAGCCTATTCATTTGATCAATCTGAAGCTTTTAAGCGTACACTGACGATGTTTGGAAAAGTTAATTTAACGTTTAATTTCACTCGTGAATTATGGTCCAGTCCTTTGTATGTTGAGCACAGGCGCGTTATGATGTGTGGCTGGTAGTAGTGAACTGGGGTAAGCCCCAGCACACTCGCTCGCCTCTGTACCTCTTACAATGATACAACGCTTCTTTCGCCTCACTATCTGTGAGGTGATTTACTCATCCAGTTTTATGGGAACATGCATTTGAATGTAGACAATAAACCATTGTGCAACTTGATATTTTTCATTGCCATAAGCGATAGGCCAAAAAGTCTCAGAATAAATTCTAGAACTCATCACTGGTCGAACGGTAAAAACCACTTTCATTCACAAGATCTTTTTTACTTGTTCCATACGACATTTCGAGTGCTGTAGCCATAGTTTCAAGAATAGAGTATTCTAAACTGCAATTCATTGTTAACGAACGAAACCCTTTGAGGTAAAGCGGGCTCTACATGATGCGAAATGCCATGTTGCATAGTTAAACTTTTTAATTGACGGCCCTTTCCTTGTGTTGATGGTTTCTGTCCTTTGAATTCAATAAAGGTGCCGACGTCTCGGAATGTCTGCCGCTGTTCATGTAATGCGGCCGAGTGCGGCGCACTCCAGCGGAGATGACGTGGTGGCTGCTGTGTAGGCCGACGTTCACCCGTGTAATTTAAAAGCTGTCGTTCTTTGTTTGTTACATCCTGTAAAGGGGAAAGCCGCCTAATTTGGGGAGGCTTTTTTAAGTAAGTTATAGAAGAAAATAAAAACCGTTTATGATAGCACAAACACTAAATATACTTTATTTAACACGTTAGAATTACGATGCATGTTCAGTTTCCGCTCACTTAATACATTCACATTAGATATGCCGCAAAACAAATAACATTGCAAAACTGTCTTTCTTGAAATTGGAGAATGGTTCCTTTGAAAAGGGCACGTCTGACTTCCTTCCTCGTCCTTGACACAATCCAAGATTGTGCTCCGTCTCTAATGACGTCGATGTCGACGAGATGTTAAATCCAATTATCCTTTTTTCTTGAAACTGGGTTCCTAATTTCGGAAAGTGCTATGACCGTTGCATATAAGCCATGTAATCAGATATTTAGCACTTGTAGCACCTTTAACGACACTTATCACAAACATATTTTTTGCTTGTAGTACATGTAGTATGTGCCCATCCCATGCATTTTCAGCACCAAACGCAGTTCTCTCCATTATGATCGCCTAAAGACAGCCCGGCACAATAGATGCTTTCCACGTCTTCATTGTCGTTGCTATCTTCGCTTTCACCATCTGCTTCGGACGCCGATGGAGATTCAATGTTCCTCCGTTTCTTGCCAGTCAGTTTGGCACGTCCAGGTGCCTGTTTTGATGCTCCGCACTTGCCATGTCGTGCATTGCCATCTTGCTTTGTAGCTGTCACTCTTTGTTTTGAGTCCACTAACTGATGCTCATAAGGAGACTTTGTGATCAGCTGAACATGACCAGTGCGGCATCTTCTGGAACATACATTGTTTCTGATTTTTGGAAGATGACTGATGTCATTTGCCATGCCAAATCTGAATCTTGGAGTTTCAGGAACAGCGCTTTCTTCAGATTTCAGTGTTTCAGGAATGGCATTTTTCTGAGATGCACACTAAGTTCCTTCTTGTGGATCCTCATTCGCAGACGGACTGTTCTCAGGAGGATCAGCTAGATCTTCTACAACAACAAATTCATGGAGTCGGAAATCCTGACGGTTACATGGGAAAGACATGCCTTCCAGAAACCCTTTACTGCTGTTTCTGCTGTTCTTGCATGTACGTAAGCTTTTCGAAAAAATGTCGCTTGTTTAGTACACAGTTAGTACACGACCAACATGGCACTCAGATCCAGCTCTTAGTCTCCTGAGCACAAAATGTCTTCAGTGGCCTCATAAACGAAACGTCCAATGGCTGCATTTTATGGGTGTTCTGAGGCTATAGAGACGCAATGGAGACATGGTTATCCCTGGCCAAATTAATCACGTCAATATTTCTGGCATGGCTGAAGTATTCATCCACGATGAGAACCGCAGGACCATCTTCCGTTGGTTTCACATGGAGCAAGAATTGGGAAATCCATTGTATAAAAATACATGTTTTAATCCACCCTGAAGGGTGGACTGCATAAATGGAACCTAGAGGAACAAAGCCCCTTGATTCCATCTTCATATTCTGCCGTGAGAAGATCATGAGAGGGTGCATGTCGTGTCCTGAAGGGCTCATGCTAGTCTCTACAGTAACGAGTGCACCGCTTTTAGCAGCCTGTAGAGAAGCTATTTGCTTTATCCCCTTCAACGCAACTATTTTAGTGTGCTTATGCTGTACAGTTGTGATAACAGCTTCGTCACAGTTAAACAATCTGGATGAGTTGCTCTTGATTGAAGCTAAGGCCGACTCATAAATGTCTGGCGAATGAAAGTCCTTAGGAAGACATAACAGAGAATTCAGTATTCCTTTTTAGAAAGATGCGTAACCATATTTTATCAGCTTGCTGTTTTTCTTTCGAAAATGGGTTTTCAATGTTACTTTTTATAGCAAGTTGATAGGAAAGTCTTCGGACATCTTTTCTAGAGAAACCATAGAATCGCTGTTTCGTTTGGATGCAGTAGTTGAAGTCCTCTTCCACTTCTCGAGGAAAAATAGGTTTCCTTCCTATTTTTGTGTACACAGATTCATCTGGGCATGTGTTGTCTCCAACATAGCGTTCCATTGTGGTCTGAGGAACACCGAAGATTGGAGACGCTTTATAGCTTCTCATTTCTTTACCTCGCATAGGCAAAATGACAGCCTCTATTTGTTTGGGGTCCCAACGTTTTCTAGGTGTCATCTACAAAAGAATTGTAGACTACTGTTAGCTACTCTTACTCAGTTTCTATTGACTGGCTCTGAGCACTATGGGACTTAACTTCTGAGGTCATCAGTCCCCTAGAACTTAGAACTACTTAAAACTAACCAAAGGACATCACACACATCCATGCCCGAAGCAGGATTCGAACCTGCGACCGTGGCGGTGGCGCGGTTCCAGACTGTAGCGCCTAGAACCGCTCGGCCACTCCGGCTGGCTCAGTTTCTATTAAAATATTTTCTTTGCTATGCCATTCAGCACACAAAATGAAAACATGTTTAAAGATGACGTAAGTAGGATTTATCTAAAATTAATTTAATAGGAAGCAAAAGTGATCAAACATACATATAGACGAACTAAGGGTTACAACGAATAATCTGGCATCCCAATTTTGGGAGCCACATATTAGGATTCCCACACTTCCCCAAATTGAGGCACCTGCACATGCTAAGGAATCGTGTTCCATTAGTGCATTTCACAGTTTGTGAACAACGAAACTGTTTATGTCATTGCAATCCTAAAGCGGTATAGATTTAATGTATGCACAATTATTTAAACATTTACTCGTATCTTACAATATATTTCCATCATCCTAACAATGAACAAAACCTTCAGGAAAGTGAACAACGCTTTCATGCTTGTAATAACACAATACAATGATCCTCTACCGAAAACATGGGCTTCCAGGATCAGTCACATGCCTGTCCTTTAGCTCCAATGTTCATCACATGATGGCACCACCTATTTGGCGGAAACACAGGACAATCCCAAATTCAATAACCTCCCCAAAATAGGGGACTTTCGCTATACCATCAGCTACCACGACAAAAGAGCATCGCATTCATAAGAGACAAGCTATGTCTACGCAGCAGCTAGCTCGATCTTCTGTACTGGCAATCGTGGCAATCGGTCGCGATTACCCAATATCAAAAACCACAGATATCGACCTGCCTGCGGTTTGTCATGTACAACGTCCCACCCGCTGCCGAAGGGGAGGTCTAGTGGCATTTGCCGGCGCCTACTATTTAGACGCTCTGTGGCGTGTTGGACGACGTTTCCGGACATGGGTTCCTATGCTCATTTTGTTCCTTAAGACACTTTCTACATCTCCTACATCTCCTCGAAGTTTATTGGAGTAATTTTTAAACATCCTGTGTGTGTTCCTTTGTATCTGACTCCTTCTCAAACTAACATAAAACCATCTGAAGTCTATATAGTGATTTGGTTATAACATAGTAATCATATTTGGTAGTACAATTGATGAAAAGAGAAATATCAATAACGACAAAGGGTGTTAATGATTACTCACATTTGGAAGAAGTTATTAGAACTTCAAATACTTTAATTATGTCACGGCAGAATGTCCATTAAAACTCTACCATTGTCCGACACATGGACGTATCATCGCTACTCTGATTAATGTCCACTCGCCTCAGCGGTAACGAAGATTTGAAGCAAATACTTTTCACCGATGTGATACGCTGAAGTCTGTGAATTAAAAATATCAGATTCGTCATGCTCCTAAAGAAAAGAATAAAAGGTGTGGACATAAATAAGACAGCCTTACTGGTGCTTTTATGGAGTGTTGAAAATACTGGAATGTCGTTATCGATTTCCTGATTGCTGAACAAGTACACAAACCATAATATTCTAGCTTATGCACAATTTAGAGAAAAATACCAACTGATTAGAGCCGCCTCTTGGAACTCGACTCTTGATGATTGGCTCAGCTAATTTGATTGAGACGTCACCCTCACATTACAGAGGAGCTAAGGTAAAACATGTAGCGCGAGCTCATGGCTGCAGGTAGAGTGCAGCCCATATACATCTACATAAACACTGCGCAAGCCATCGTAAGGTGCGTGACGGAGGGTACCTTCTCCACTACTAGTCATTTACTTTCCTGCTCCACTCGCAAATAGAGTGAGGGAAGAACGACTATCTATATGCCTCCTATGAGCCTCAATTTCTCTTATCTTATCTTCGTAGTCCTTACACGCAATGCTGTTTTGCTGCGCCACGGGGAGGGGAAGACTGGTGGACCGATCGCCCCGGTCACCTCTTACCCTCGGGAAGGAGCCCCTTACTCATCTGATAGTAGGCTGGGGCCGTCCTGGAAAGAATGGAACAAGGAAAATTCGCCGCTCCTATCTAGGACTGAACCTGGGGCATATAAAGCTGGAGTCCAGTTCTCCACCTGCTAGACCACCACCGCCACCTATTACAGAGTAGCCATTTTTAAATTCAGCTTTCATGTGAACTCCCTAAAGCACCTATGCCAAGGACAGAGTAAAATCATTCACAGAAGTTGCCGTCGGTACCTACCTCTATCTTCATCCTTTGGCTCAAACGCTCCATATCTAATGAGGTTGGCACTTGTTACGGTCTGTCCAGGCGGCTCTATCGCGGCTGATTGGATTTCAAATATGATTAACTTTAATATTATTCTACTGAGACTCCACCACTGTTTTCACTTAGATCCCGCGTGTGGCTACAGAGACATGTTGAGATATAATTGACAAATGGCATGAACACTTCAGATTCTATAATGGATTTGGGTTCAAAAGTTTAATATTAAAGTTTCTGTATGACCCCATTCGGATGTCTATGATCGCTATTTCGGCTGAACCAAGGACGTCATTGTTTTTTTTTGTTTCTGGTCCACTGGAAGTTACCTGTTTCGCTATCGGCTGGACGGAATTTTATGACCCCTCATCCGTCCCCCACCACAGGTGGCCTTTACATTTCTATAGGCCCGACGGCCTTTCGTTTACGACCTGCTCCCTGCGTAACTCAAAACCTCACGCACTCGACGGGAACGATTAACAAAGCAACTGTTTACTTGTCAAAACTGTATACCTAACGTAATATTTCGAATAGTACTGACACTATGTACGCCAAATCGCTCAATTTCAGCGGATAAGTAGCAACGCTGAGAGTATCATTTCCAGCACTACCAAAGCCAAAGGTAACAGCATCGAAAAACAGTCTCCAGAAAGTACCCTAGTTGTTAGGTTATTTGAAACAATAGCAGTTGAAGTACTTATTTTAGTTATTAAGACTTGCAGTGCTATAAAATAAGTCTTATTCAGATGACACTGTTTTAGAGAAACTGGAATTCGTCGTAATGTGTCAGATTTTAAGTCAATTGCGAAGTATTACATGAATCAATTGATGCGCTAGGTATCCACTAATTGAACACTAATATGTTTCTTTCCATTGTAATGGAGATTACTAAGTTATTGGCGACCTCGACTGCATAGGTGATCCCACTCTATATCACTGAACTGCACCTTTGCACTCAGCCAGACTTTCTCTATTTCCCTTATAGTTTTGAAGTCTACGTGAGGTGCTAAACCAACATTAACACTCTTCCATTTGCTGGCGGTCAGTTGATAAATAGTGTTGAACAACAGCACTCTGTAACGACTTCACCGAGGCTCGGTGAGTTGGTGCATACGTTGAATACAGTGGAAAGTTGAAGACTGGAAACAGTTCCGTGCCCTGCTCAGGTGCATCAGGTGTTGTGTCAGGGAGCTTGTGTGCATGTTGATTTAGTGATGCCCCGAATGGATTAGTGAGAACTCGAAGTCTGGAAATACGAGGGGCGTTCAGAAAGTAAGCTCCGATCGGTCGCGAAATGGAAACGACTATGAAAATCCGATAAAGCTTTGCACAGATGTGTTGGGTAGTGTCTCTAGTATAACCCCAGTTAGCATCACGTCGCTCTTCTCATTTCTGAGCTCGCAGTGAGTGCGTAAAGATGTCTAGAAAATAGTGTCTGCCGCCAAGTACGAGGGCCTGGTGAGAAATTTCGCCTGAAGCTATGCAGCTAACATTACATAACTGTCGTGCTGTTTCGTCTTCACGACAATTCTCAGCCGCATTCTGCAGGGGCAATGAAGATCCTCCTGCATCGTTTTCAAATGGAAATGTTAGATTACCCACAATACAGTCCGCAATTGTCTTCCCCTGAGTTTCATCTCTGGTCACATGAACCGCTGTCTTTGAAGACAACATTTTGACACAGACAACGAGGTGTAGGCCAGCGTGGAGAATTGGCGGAAAGCACTGGCGGCTGCCTTCTATGATGAGGCTATTGAAAAGTTGGTACAACGCTATGACAAAAGTCTAAGTCAGAACGGCGACTACGTAGAGAAGTAGCTGAAAGGTGTAGCTAATTGTTACAAGTAAAACATTTCTGATGTTCACTGTGGTTTCAATTTGGCAATCAATCGGAGCTTACTTTCTGAACAGGCCTCGTAGTTCACCATGCTGACTTGATTTACACTCCATTGTGGTGGGAGCTTCATCAAGGAGTGTGTCTGCATGCTGGCTTGATATCTGCTCCTGCTACTTAAAAGTATTGGGCACTGCATCGTCTACATTACGGAGCTGCTGAACTGAGAGAAAAACAAAAGAAAGCCATGAAAACTGTATATATACACAGACGCATGCGGACTACTAAACATTAAGAGAAATGAATGGTTCAATGCTTACAAGTGAGTGTGCGAGTCAGTTTCTTCTGCCTTGAGGTGGTAGATTTCTAATGATACTTCGTCATGATGATGATCAGCCTGTCCGCGGCTCGTGGCCTTGCGGTAGCATTCTCGCTTCACGCGCACGGAGTCCCGGGCTCGATTCCTGGCGGGGTCAGGGATTTTCTCTGCCTCGAGATGTGTCTTTCATCACCATTTCGTCCTCATTCACTCGCAAGTCGCCGGAGTGGCGTTAAAGAACTTGTGGAGCGGCGGGGGGCCTTCCGGCCACCAATGCCATACGCTCATTATAATGATCAGCCTTTCACTATGGAGTACAGAGCACAACTGTTAAGTTCGCTTGATGGTTAGCAAGCCTGCACTGAGGGTGAGTGGTGGGGGGTAGACGATCACAGTGCCACGTGAACTGGAACAACTATTTTGGATTGCGTTCATATCCCCAGGTCAGCAATCTTCGATTCTCACGTCATCGAAACAGTCATGAATTCTAAACTTAGAACTATGCGTATTAATACCTTCGTGGTGATGTCATAGAAATACGGCTATCTTGATCAGTGGTTAACTGTGTTGGAATGTCAGATGAGAATAACATGGTAGAAATTCAAAGCAGAGACTTCATTCCTTATCGATAGTAAGGCTGGACGCCACAGGTGAGTATCAGAGAGAAATCTGCTGGAAATCTTAGATGCCCATGTAAAACGTAAAACACTTATAATTTATGTTAGGGATTACTTAAAAATACAGTGCCAGCCAAGACATTAAATCTCATTCTGTTTGCGGGAAGGATGGTTGAGTTCAACGTTCTGTCTCTATCGATATCAAGCTTTCATCACACCAAGGCCTGCCTACAGCAAAAGTCAGTGTTCGTTAAATAAGTTATAGCGCTACCCATCAAAAGAGTGTATGGGTCGCTATGGTACAGCTGGCTGAGAATCCTACAGTTAGCTGGGAATCTATTGCGGTATAAATTCGTCATAGGGTCTACTGTCTGAATCTATTGAATCTACTACTACAAATGATTATATGATACTATGCCAACTGAACCAAAGCGACCCACATGCCTGCATGAACTGTTATAGTACGTTTTTCTGTACAAACACCCTCACAGTTCATGAGAAATGAGAGGTATGATGAGCAGTTTCTGGTGTGTGTTTTGTGTGGGGTTTTAAAGACTTTGATACTATCTTCCTGCAATATATTCTTGATGGGTATTAAGCCTGCATACAACACATTGTGGATAATATCTTACATCACTGCTAGTCAGTACTTTTTTCTATTCTGCTTGCGTTTGGAGCTATGGGAGAACGAATATGTGCCTCTGCCAAGTAACTTCAATCAATCAATTGTGGTGAACTCCTGTCACTTGTACTGTGCTATATGGATCGCTATGGTCAGATTCAACCTGTGTTGGACAGATCTTAAAACTACTCTTCGATTACGTTGTCATGTATTTGTTGGAACACAAGTTTAGCGTTCCTGACTCCTGATACGTGTTAATTGCCTGAAGTACTGTCTTCAGGGCTTTGATGCTGTCTTCCTCCAATATATTCTTGATGGATAGTAATCCTGAATACTACACATTGTGGAGAATATCTTATATCACTGCTAGTCGGAACCTTTTTCTATTCCATTCTCTTCAACATCGGCCTTGGGACTCTTCATCTTCTGTTCTTCCTAGCATCTCCCTTTCTTCTCACTTGAACCTTGTCCCTCCTCTGAGCAGGATATAGGAAATTATTGACTACTAGTTGCTTTGAAGTTTTACATTCGTTAGTGTTTCAGTCGTTGATTAGGACGTGTAGTTCAGCATTGACTGATTTTCCTTCAGCTCTGCAGTTTTATTTATTTATTTTTTTTTTTCTCCCTCATGCCCGTCGTTCCCTGCAGTCCTTTCGACTTGAGTATCGGTGGACACATCGTTGAAGATCGTTGATTGTATACATTCACGTCATTTACGCTCTTCAGCTCTCATCGTTGTGGTGGGCCGTTGATGACTGTTTCTTGCAGGAGACTTGAGTACAAAAACCTTTTCTTATAATCTTCCTTACGCCTAATGCCTAATTTACTCCTCGTAAGAAATTCTTTACTTGGTTCTGCGTCCTATCTCTGCGTTACAGTCCTAGTTTCTCTATCAGATTCCAATTTGTTCCTGATACCTTAAGCTAATGAGACTCCTTAAGTTCGTTGTGTGTGGTGTCGTGGTGTGGCATGTTAGTATGTCATGCTATTAGATCATGATTTATCCGTTTCACCTTTGAAAACTCTACATATCAATGTTAGTTGCTACATATAAAAATTTAAGGTACTTCTAATTCCTCTGTGTCTTCTTTTCCTCAGACTCCTGGCCACGTCGTGTCGGGAAACACACTTCATTGTTATTATTTACTGATGCCTCTAAATGGTTATTCATCATACCTTCAAATATGGTTAACATGATGATGTCCTAAACTTTTATCTATCCCATTCTATGCTCGTGTGCTCGGTTCCTTTTGTCTATACCATTTTGTTTGAGTGGTGGAACATCATTCCTTATGTCTGGAAGGCTCTTGCTCTTCCGCCTATGTTTGACACTGTACAGCCCTGGCACAAAGAGAAGTGTATTGTTCTCAAAAGTGACGCTATCTTTTCCCATGTTTCTCACAGCTTGTGTTTGATTCAAAAAATCCGCACCTATTATCAAGTCTACCGTTAATTTCGGTATAATAACGAAATTGGCTTCGATCTTTTGACATTGGCACGAAAGAGTTAACCTTGCCTGTTTATTGAAATCCGCAACATGATTTTTGACGGCTCCCTTCACTTTAGTCTTCTTCGTTTTCAAGATCGGTACTTCTTCATTAGCATTGCATTAGTTAAATAAGTTCTCCGAAATCGCTGTTAGTTTGCTTCCGCTGTCTATGACTACAGTAATTGAGATTTTTGCTACCATGGCCTTCACAACTGGTTGAATCTCGACCGGTTTGCTCTGTTCTTCCTCATCTCCCTGCATTAAAGCATCCTCTATTGAATCCTATGTGAATCGTTTCAGGATTTTTACCAGTGAATTCGAACTTTCTGTTGGATATGCCTCGACCACTATCTCTCTCTCTTCTACAACTTCTTCTCCTCATTTAACTTCATCTTCTCTCAGATCAACTACATCTGCCTCTTATTTCTTCGAGGAAACTCCCAAATAATTGCATCTAAATGCCCTTATTACATCTACATCTACATCTATACTCGGCAAGCCACCTGACGGTGTGTGGTGGATGATACCTTGAGTACCTCTAACGGTTCTCCCTTCTATTCCAGTCTCGTATTGTTAGTGGAAAGAAAGATTGTCAGTATGCCTCTTTACGGGCTCCAATCTCTCTGATTTTAGCCGGCCGCGGTGGTCTCGCGGTTCTAGGCGCTCAGTCCGGAACCGCGCGACTGCTACGATCGCAGGTTCGAATCCTGCCTCGGGCATGGATGTGCGTGATGTCCTTAAGTAGTTCTAAGTTCTAGGGGACTGATGACCACAGATGTTAAGTCCCATAGTGCTCAGAGCCATTTTTTTCTCTGATTTTATCCTCGTGGTCTCTTCGCGAGATATACTCAGGAGGGAAGGTATGTTCTCGAAACTTCAACAAAAGCCCTTACCGAGCCACTGAGCGTCTCTCTTGCAGAGTCTTCCACTGGAGTCTATCTATCATCTCCGTAACGCTTTCGCAATTACTAAATGATCCTGTAACGAAGCGCTCTGCTCTCCGTTGGATCTTCTCCATGTCTTCTACCAACCCTATCTGGTACGGATACCACACCGGTGAGTAGTATTCAAGCAGTGGGCGAACAAGTGTACTGTAACATACTACCTTTGTTTTCGGACTGCATTTCCTTAGAATCTCAGTCTAGCATCTGACTTACCGACGATTAATTTTGTATGGTGATTCCATTTTAAATCACTCCTAATGCCTAGTCCCACATAATTTATGGGATTAACTGCTTCAAGTTGCTGACCTGCTATGTTGTAGCTAAATGATAAAGGATCTTTCTTCCTATGTATTCGCAGCACATTACACTTGTCTACATTGAGATTCAATTGCCATTCCCTGCACCATGCGTCAATTCGTTGCAGATCCTCCCGCATTTAAGTACAATTTGCCATTGTTACAACCTCTCGATATACTACAGCATCATCCGCAAAAAGCTTCAGTGAACTCCCGATGCTATCCACAAGGTCATTTATATATATTGTGAATAGCAACACTCCCCTGCGGCACACCTGAAATCACTGCCGGCCGGTGTGGCCGAGCGGATCTAGGCGCTTCAGTCTGGAACCGCGCGACCGCTACGGTCGCAGGTTCGAATCCTGTCTCGGGCATGTCTGTGTGTGATGTCCTTAGGTTAGTTAGGTTTAAGTAGTTCTAAGTTCTATGGGGCTAATGACCTCCGATGTTAAGTCCCATAGTGCTCAGAGCCATTTGAACCATTTTTTTGAAATCACTCTTACTTCGGAAGACTTCTCTCCATTGAGAATGACATGCTGCATTCTGTTATCTAGGAACTCTTCAATCCAATCACACAATTGGTCTGATAGTCCATGTGCTCTTACTTTGTTCACTAAACGACTGTGGGGAACTGCACCAAACGCCTTGCAGAAGTCGAGAAACACGGCATCTACCTGGGAACCCGTGTCTATGGCCCTCTGAGTCTCGTGGACGAACAACGCAAGCTGGGTTTCACACGATTGTCTTTTTCGAAACCCATGCTGATTCCTACAGAGTAGATTTCTAGTCTCCAGAAAAGTCATTATACTCGAACATAATACGTGTTCCAAAATTCTACAACTGTAACTCTCTCTGTAACTTCCATCATTGTACACATTGGGGCCTGTGCCCAATTGAAATTTATATTTAACTTCTGTCGACTGTGCATTATCCTACTTGATTTCTATTTCCCTGGTCTTAACCTCAAATAACTCGGCAAGTTTAATTACTTCGTCCCTATTCTCCTCTCCCGTTGTGCGTGCCTCTGGTAATTCGTTTCCTTCATCGGTATCCTCCCAATTAATTTCTCCCCGGCATGATATTGTTGTTTTCCTGCCTTTACCTGATGTCCTGTTTCCTCATTTACTACCTGTCGTGACAAAATATTTATTTTTCTATACGGTACGTTATCCTCTTGGAATCGGCTCTCCCTAGTTTCAATATTAAATAACTCTGCAATGCTAATTACTTTACCTCTTAACTCGGCATCCGTTATGCTTGCCTCTTTTTGCCCTGGTCGTCCGTTTCTGTGAAAGCTTCCCAACTCTTTCATGTCCAACTTTATGTTCACGGTATCTCGCCTTCTTTCGGTCACTGCGGCTCTGTTCCTTCATCTTTCACCTCTCGTGTCGAAGTATTTCTTTCTCTCGTTATGCAGATGGAGCTTGCTTTGGTAGGTGCGCTGTTCTCCTTGGCTTGGCCCTCTCTCGTCAGTTCGAACGTTTATCGTGGTTTGGTGGCCTGATCTGCAGGTATTCTTTTGGTCCTTCCTGTCTTTGTTCGACTTGTCGATACGGGTTTTGTTGCTGGAAATTTATCGGCGTATTTGTCCTCCAATACCCATTGCGATTGCCGTTATTCCCTCAGTAGAAATTACTGCCATTCCTGGGTGGATAACCATTGCCATTTCTTGTCACGTACCCATAACCGTTTCGTTGTTGGAATCTGTTGTCACTTCTCGGCGCTGAGTTATCACGCAGTTCGTAACAGCTTACATTCCTTCGTGATGTCTTCGGGGCATTTCGCGGTCTTTCATTCACGTTTTCAGGAGGGTTTCGCTTTTTTCTTGCCTCATCTTCTGAAAATATGAAATCTAGTTCTCTCAAAATTCCTTTGAAGGCTTCCACGTCATTGCCTCCGTGCACTACCAATGACTGCTGGTATTTTAGTGGCAGCTTTATGGTACACAATTTAATCAATTGTCCAAACATTGGTTTTTCTTTGCCATTGCTTCGAAAATTTTTACAGGTCTCTTCTCTCCTGAATTCCCGACGTTTGGATTTTGTAATAGTTCATATTTCACCCTATTTTGCGCTTCACTCCACCAATAGCGTGAGAGAAACTTATCTCTAAAATCTTCATAAGATCGACATGTAGCTGCTACGTTTTGCATCGTTTCTGCTACTGTTCCAGACATATGGACACATATAAAGTCTAGTTTGCGTGCTAATGTCCAATGGTCTGGTAGTCCTACTCTGAACTGATCAATGAAGGTTCGTGGATGCAGTGAGTTTCCTTGACGGAAACGCTGAATCTTCCTTACTGTGAGGAAATGATCGTTGTCGTACTTCGTCATGGTAACGTACGAAATTCGAGAATCCTTGCCGCTTCTGTTCCGATCAGAAAATAGAAATGGTTCTGAGCGCTATGGGACTCAACATCTGAGGTCATCAGTCCCCTAGAACTTAGAACTACTTAAACCTAACTAACCTAAGGACATCACACACATCCATACCCAAGGCAGGATCAGAACCTGCGACCGCAGCGGTCGCGCGGTTCCAGACTGACGCGCCTAGAACCGCTCGGCCACACCGGTGTTCCGATCATTTCACTTGTCAGTCTCTCAGGTTGTAGTAAATCCATTGGATACTGCCCACTGTAACTTTCGTCTAGACTTGCGTGATATCGCTGTAATGGAACGCAATGACGTTCTTCAATCGGCTCTGCGTGACTGGCGGTACGCATTACGCTATAACCTTCGCACCCTTGCATTTCCCTGTGACGTATTGGCTCGGTGTATTGCCTGGTTAATCTTGTCACTTCATCATGTGGTCCGAATTGTTCCGAAAAATATTTCTGAGGTACCCGATGTCTTCGTCGTTCCGTCTGCTCTTCGTAAGATTCGAAACGTACGTGTGACAGCGCAGGTGACCGTCTATCGCCTAACTTCTTCTCCGCCTGCGATTGGAATTATATTTGCATAAAATCTTTTTTCATTCCTTGTAAAACTCCTTGCCTTTCTGGTGGCGTTATTGACTCGGAAGTTATTACGAATTCAGAGTTTCTATGATGTTGATCACTTCGCTCTGGTATAGTTCGTAACAGTTCTTCTCTGACTTTTTCAAACTGATTCTTCGTTTTCGCTTCTATTCTCACGATGCGAGTTTCGTACCTCTTGAGAACCGCTTTCGTAATGCGTTTTTGCAACACACTGTCTTCAACTATTTGTCGTGCTGTGCTCGCTGCTTTGCGTGTAATTGCATTAACCTAATTGGTTATCTTTGCAATTTCACCGTGGGTATCATCACGTAATATTTTGAATTCGGTCTGTGTGTCGTCACACAGTGTTTGCACGACCACGTGAACCTTGTCCGTATCGGTTCTTAACTGCGTGTGACCTATTATTAAGTTTTCGATCATATTTCGAGATTCTTCTGCCTCTTCCTCTATGTGACCTAACTGTTGTTTGATTCACGCAGTTGTTTTGCTGTTCCCGCATTCTGCTCACGTTTCTTTTGTTGGAGTTGTTTCGCTGTTCTCACACTCTGCTCACGCATCTGTTGTTTTATCTCTCTATTTTGTATCGTTATGGTGCACGTTAATTGCTGGAGAATTTCCGACAAATTAACGAGTCCTATTATCTCTTCTTCCAACGCGCTTCGTTCTGCGTTTACATTCTCCTGTCAGTCCGCAACTCGCTACAGTGAACCATGCGGTGACACATTTCGACTTGTATTGCCTGTACTCGGTTGTGCGGTATGTCTTATTACATATACTTTGGGCTCTACGTATTCAAGCCGATCCCCAACTTCCTGCACCTCTGCAATATGTTGGTCGCCGCTTACGGCGCCTTGTTGCTCAGTATTTCGTCCTGCTGCACCACTTGTTCTATTTCTCGTGGCGTTGTGTCTTCTGTTGTGCTGTTCTGTGTTTCCTGTACGTTATCTTGCTGGGTGTCTACCTCTATTCGGTCAAGGCCTCGATCTGCCATTGCTAATTTCTTTGATCTCCGTTTCTGCAGTTTTAACTGACGCACCCTATTTCAGCCTTTCTCTACTGCTCCTAGTTCCCTTGCCACAATACTTACTTACCAGTTGGGACAGAACCAAATAATCAATGCTGTGTCAGCCACCTGTGCGCTTGCAAGAAAAACTTAAAGCTAAGAGTGGTGTTAGAACTATACTTTGGGGATACTGTGTCTTGCACGTCCTTGTCCCCCTACTGACTTTCAGTGCCCACTGATATTTACCATTGGTTGATACAACACAAAAATATTTATTAAGAAAATTTTTTAAGAGGATATGTTTGTGGCCGACTGATTACATATATTCGACCACCTTACCATGGTATTTTACCATCCTGACAGGGTGGCCATCATCTGACATGTGTGGGACTAGTTCTGATGTATTTTCCTACCACAGATGGGCGAGGACGCTCTGTGAGTGTTTTAGGAATTTGTGTTAACCTGCGGCGTGCAAGGTAGGAAGACAACAGCTCATCATTCAGAGTTCAGAAGAGTGCAGCAGTATGGATAGACAATGATCTCAATGTCGGTTCCACTACATTCCCTGTAAAGAGAACATTATCGCTAACAGAAATTAGTGTACGGGTTCAGGCGTAACTGTATTCTAGCAGAAAACGAAAATCTTAGATTTTAGATATCATGGATTATATTTTACAATAAGTAAGATTTAATGATATATCAATCATAATTGTAATAGGTACAGGATGGTAAAATATTGATATTTGGTGTTCGCAAATGTGAAGCGAAATTCCTAACTATTGTAAGGTTCTTTAATAGTAAGATGGTTGATGACCATGTCTGTAAGTCGATAAAATACAAACAAATTTAATACAATTGGAACCAGAGATATCAATCAAGCTAAAAATGCACAATGAAAACATCCAAATTGAATGTGGTCTGTGTAGGATACGTAAATACACTCCTGGAAATGGAAAAAAGAACACATTGACACCGGTGTGTCAGACCCACCATACTTGCTCCGGACACTGCGAGAGGGCTGTACAAGCAATGATCACGCGCACGGCACAGCGGACACACCAGGAACCGCGGTGTTGGCCGTCGAATGGCGCTAGCTGCGCAGCATTTGTGCACCGCCGCCGTCAGTGTCAGCCAGTTTGCCGTGGCATACGGAGCTCCATCGCAGTCTTTAACACTGGTAGCATGCCGCGACGGCGTGGACGTGAACCGTACGTGCAGTTGACGGACTTTGAGCGAGGGCGTATAGTGGGCATACGGGAGGCCGGGTGGACGTACCGCCGAATTGCTCAACACGTGGGGCGTGAGGTCTCCACAGTACATCGATGTTGTCGCCAGTGGTCGGCGGAAGGTGCACGTGCCCGTCGACCTGGGACCGGACCGCAGCGACGCACGGATGCACGCCAAGACCGTAGGATCCTACGCAGTGCCGTAGGGGACCGCACCGCCACTTCTCAGCAAATTAGGGACACTGTTTCTCCTGGGGTATCGGCGAGGACCATTCGCAACCGTCTCCATGAAGCTGGGCTACGGTCCCGCACACCGTTAGGCCGTCTTCCGCCCACGCTCCAACATCGTGCAGCCCGCCTCCAGTGGTGTCGCGACAGGCGTGAATGGAGGGACGAATGGAGACGTGTCGTCTTCAGCGATGAGAGTCGCTTATGCCTTGGTGCCAATGATGGTCGTATGCGTGTTTGGCACCGTGCAGGTGAGCGCCACAATCAGGACTGCATACAACCGAGGCACACAGGGCCAACACCCGGCATCATGGTGTGGGGAGCGATCTCCTACACTGGCCGTACACCACTGGTGATCGTCGAGGGGACACTGAATAGTGCACGGTACATCCAAACCGTCATCGAACCCATCGTTCTACCATTCCTAGACCGGCAAGGGAACTTGCTGTTCCAACAGGACAATGCACGTCCGCATGTATCCCGTGCCACCCAACGTGCTCTAGAAGGTGTAAGTCAACTACCCTGGCCAGCAAGATCTCCGGATCTGTCCCCCATTGAGCATGTTTGGGACTGGATGAAGCGTCGTCTCACGCGGTCTGCACGTCCAGCACGAACGCTGGTCCAACTGAGGCGCCAGGTGGAAATGGCATGGCAAGCCGTTCCACAGGACTACATCCAGCATCTCTACGATCGTTTCCATGGGAGAATAGCAGCCTGCATTGCTGCGAAAGGTGGATATACACTGTACTAGTGCCGACATTGTGCGTGCTCTGTTGCCTGTGTCTATGTGCCTGTGGTTCTGTCAGTGTGATCATGTGATGTATCTGACCCCAGGAATGTGTCAATAAAGTTTCCCCTTCCTGGGACAATGAATTCACGGTGTTCTTATTTCAATTTCCAGGAGTGTATAACTGCAAAGCATCTTGCAGTTGCTGGTCAGTCCTTTTCGTTAGATCGGATATCTCGCGTTCCTACTTCAATTAAGTCCGACAATCGTGAATATATTTAACTACAGGTCATGATGGAATGTATGAAAAAATAGGAGAGACGGGGCTGACCGCATTTCTGACTGTCAGTTGAACATCACTGGCTGGCGTAGCGCGAGTGCTCGTGTTTACCCTTCGTTGGTGGCGGTAATGGCTGCTGTCGGCGCGAACTGTGAACCTGAGAATCTATTCTAAAACTCTCTCGACTGTTGAACAACCGTCTGATGCATTTCCTACGTCTTTGGTGAAACCGAAACTCCCAGTTGTTCCCTAGCTAATTTAATTGCCATTGTAGGCGCTATTTGGCTGGAATAGCGTCGTTGCCCTCAAATCGCTCGCAAGCGTTTATAGTCAGTGCTCAGTGCAATTCTCCATACTAAGAGACTTTGCAGTTTAACTCCTTAAGGGTTAAGACAAGCCTGTGAACAAGTGTTCACATAATTACTCTCGCAATCGCCTCAGCGCAGCGCGAGTCGCCTTGCTGAAACACTCGACGATTCACTGCAGGAGAAGAGCGAACTTGTCTGTCTGCATTTACCGATATCAAAGCTGGTGGCCACGCGTTTTCTTTCTGGACAATCAGAGCGTTCGTACTTGTATAACTCCACCTACTAGAGTTTCTGTAGCCTATCACAGGTGTCGTTTCTTTCACAGGCAGAGTTTAACTTCTGCTTCGTAATACTGGGACCAACAGTTTTTTGCCGGCCGGAGTGACCGAGCGGTTCTAGGCGCTACAGTATGGAACCGCGCGACCGCTACGGTCGCAGGTTCGAATCCTGCCTCGGGCATGGATGTGTGTGATGTCCTTAGGTTAGTTAGGTTCAAGTAGTTCTAAGTTCCAGGGGACTGATGACCACAGCAGTTAAGTCCCATAGTGCTCCGAGCCATTTGAACTATTTGAAGTGGGTTGTAACACAGGTAGCTACGGTGAATCACCAATGTTTTGAGTTGGGTTTCTCCAGACGTTTATCTGCCATCTCCAGCCGTGTTCCTGCAGAAAGGCTTTTCGAAGTATTGTCATTAAAAGCAGGGACAAGGACGGCTTTTGCCGGCAGCCTGCGCGGTGGCCATGGCGTCGCACTGTCTGGCTGAATGTCCCGCCGGGAAGGCCAACATGGGAAGGGCCTTGCCGTCATCAGATTTTCCTTTCCTCAGAACTGCGTCTTGTAGCTCAGTTTTGGGAAGTTACTTACGTGCAATTACTAGTGTGAGTGTTAGTGGTAAATACGAAATGTTGGCTTGTTTGTTCGATTTGCCTATCAATAAAATTCATATATTTTCAATTTAACTGGAATTGTTACAGGACTTCAATGTAAGGTGTGTTATTTGTCTGACACCTTACACCTGTGATCGTGTGAAGTATCCCAAGTCTTACAGTCTCACTGCTGGTCAACCCGTTTTGCTATTCCAACTGCATATGTAGCAAATGGAGAAAGAATATGTGCCTCTGCCAAGTAACATAAAGTGTTCAGTTGTGCTTAACCTGTGCGACTTGTGCACTGCAATATGGTTCGCAATGGAGAGACTCAGTAGTCATATCTTAAATTCTCTTCGATTATGTTGTCAAGTATTTCTTGAAACACAAAGTTAGCATCCCTGACTTCTGGTCAGTCTTAAGTACAGGGAGTGCTGCAGTTGAGTGACTGTTTTTCACGTTGATACGTCGTGTATAAGATGGAAACGGTCGATCGTCAGGTCGATGAATATGCATCTCTTGATTTTCTCGACATGCACATTGATAGAGAGAGGGAGAGAAAGATATATATGAATGGTTTGAACCATTCTGGTGTTCCACGTGCATGTGGAGGGGTGGGAGAACAAAAATGTGCCTCTGTCAAGTAACTTTAAGGGGTCAATTGTCGTGAACGCCTGTCGCTTGTACTCTGCATCTTGGATTCCTATGGGAAGACTCAGTCTATGGTCGACATATCTTACAACTACTCTTCGATTATATTGTCAAGTATTTGCTGGAACACGAATTTAGCGTTTCTGACCTCTGGTCGCTGTTAAATGCATTGTGTGTCGTGGTGTGGTGACTGTTTTTCGCACTGAAATGCGCTATGGTCCGGCACTGGCCACTGGTTTACGCGTTGAAATATCGTTGATAACAAGGGAACAGACTCTCATAAGACGTCGCTGTTTCGTCACATGTGTTTACCAAAGCTTTATAGGGCATGATGTGTACACAACACACTTCCTGAAGTGCAACGGGATATGAATTTCGTAAACGGTTGCTATCAACACCATCGGTAACCTATAAATGGGCTCTGTCAGATAGAGTAAATGTTGTTGTATGTGATGTCCAATACAGTAATTTCACCCTCTTAAAGTTTACAACCGCTGTGTGTGGAACTCGCTGGATGGATGCATGTTTAAGGAATGTTGGATGGCGTTAAATCACCATCAGGATTCCCGCATTGTGTGTTTCTGCACTACGACCTCGTGTGCATACACCTGATTCTCAGCAAAGATGAAAAAAAAACTACTGGTTGAAAAATTGCACTGCTCATCATAAATGAGTATGGAACGTTCAGCTTCCAAGTTGTGGTGGTTTCCGATTGCGGTAGAAATACGAATACCTTAACGTGATAATTCAATGTATAGTACTACTATATGTCAGAACTATACATGTTCTGAGACTGAAGTTAGAGTATAAATGTTAAATGTACTGTGCGAAATGTGATAGAGTTGATTCATACAACCAAAGATCTCTGTCGCTAGAGCTAGACGGCTATTCTGTTTTGACGAACGTCTTATGTCTTTTGTGGAGACAGAATAACAATAACATGTATTCCTTCCCTTTCAACCTATCAATAAATTATTAATCCACTAAACACAGAATCGCGACACTCGAAAGTGGTGGACCAACACACAAAAATTTAATGCTGAATTCCGAAATGTTACAACATGAGCAAAATATGGAATGTTTATGCAGGAATTGTGAAAGAATTGATGAGTTCCTAGAAAATACCATGTTGTTCTTAAAGGGTGGAGGCTCACTCTGTTCGTTCACGACGCTGGATAAGTGTCATTTTCGATACATTATTCGTTGATTTCACCTTAAAACTGACGTGAGAGAAATGACTTGCTGTATGTGTCATGGTTCAAATGGTTCAAATGGCTCTGAGTACCATGGGACTTAACATCGGAGGTCATCAGTCCCCTAGAACTTAGAACTACTTAAACCTAACTCACCTAAGGACATCACACACATCCATGCCCGAGGCAGGATTCGAACCTGCGACCGTAGCAGTCGCGCGGTTCCGTACTGAAGCGCGTAGAACCGCTCAGCCACCACGGCTGGCTGTATGTGTCATGCCTGCCGCCATTTACAAATCCCATGGAGGTGGCTGATGTTAAGTACACCCACAAAAGATCTGCGACATGACGGCAACTACGGGTGGCTTGCGCTCGCGTCCCGACGTCTCTCCGCCCAGAGACATGGAGCGCAGTTAGTTTGCATGAACCATACGTGACGCTCTGCCGTAGATAGAACTTTCATCGCCATCTTGTATTCTGACGTCGCAGAAACTCTTCCAGTATTCCAAGTTCTGGATTGTGATGTGATAGAGCCTGTCCCAGTATTCCAAATCAGCCATCTTGTGCCAGCCATATTTTATCCAGGCCTGCCATCTTGCATCGCCATTTTGGATGCTGACGTCACAGAGCCTATCCCAGTGTTCCAGGCCTTTCATTGTGATGTCATAGAGTCTGTCCCAGCATTACAAGTCAGCCAGCATAACAACGCTCCATTTTGAATTTCCTGCTAGTTCATACTTACGACAACAGCCCCACTTTCCGTGTCAAAATTTTGAATTTCCTGCCAAAATTTGAATTCCCACCGTTTTACACATAGGGCAATTGGCCTTTCTCAGATACGGGTGGGTGTGGGTGTGGGTTCATAAATAACCACGACATCATCGCTGACGTCATCGGTGACACACATTGTCTGTGAACTTTCGACACACTAGTACTGACGTATCAGGAGACGCCAGTGTGATACCACTCCAACTGTAGTCCACCATATGACCTGACAACTAGGAGTGATGGTCTGGAGTGCCACTTCTTCATAGCAGGATCCCTTTGGTTGTCATCCGCGGCACCCTTACAGCACAGCGGTATGTCGATGATATTACACGACCCGTTTTTTTGTCCTTCATGGAAAGCTATCCTGGGCTTAAAATTCAGCAAGATGCGAGTAATGACCCCCTTCTCCCCCTCCCCCCTCACCCCCTCCCCCCCCCCCCCCCCCCGCCACCCCCTACGTCGAGAGTTGCTACTGTTCACCTTCGTGTTGGTCTAACTCGTCAACTGGACAGAATTTGGTACGATATGCCTCCGAAGGACATCCAACATGTCTGTCAAACAACAAAAAGCCGAATAGCTGCTTGTATAATATTGTTAGAGGTGGGCCAACGCCTTATTGACTTGCTCAATATGTGAAACTCTTTCTCTTGAATAAATCGTCCAATTTTTTTGAAATTTGATTGTCTGTGCATGTACATCCCGTCCACCGATTTCCGTCCCATTCAGAGAACTCCTTCGTGGTGTGTCGATTTTTTTTGTCTTAATGCATATATTTCCTTTCCATTCTTCTCTCTGGGATTGAGCGCGCTCCCTATTTGTTTCTCTTCTTCCTGTAGTATTAATGCAAGTATCCGAGCCTAAAAGGAATCTTTGTACGATCCATGGGCGATGTTTCGTGCTTTGGTCGGTACTTGTCGAACAAGACCACTGTCGGACTGTCTGGATTGTTTTATGTCATTTTGGATATCCTCTGGATCAACAGAGCAGCTCACTTCGACATTAAGTAGATTAGACCAAAGACTCCTTGTTCTGATTTTAGAGTGTATGTCGTGTACGCATTCTTAAAAATTTCTCCAAACTAAAGTAGCCAGGAGGCACCTGCGTCAAAGTTCGACCTATTTCTCTGCACAGATTTAGAATTTGAGCCGTAAATCATAGTAAATAGATATTTATTAACTTCACCTTTTCTATCAGTGACAGATTTATTGTTGAGTTTGCTTCATCTAGTGCTCTGGTAGAATATGGTATTTTTCGTCAGTTACAAGCTGCCATTTTGTGCATGCAGACCTGGACATGTAATCCGATGATTTTATGTTTCTCTTTTATCACTAATCAAAATCGCTGATATTGTTTTGTGTTTGTCCTGTGGGTATGAACACAGTACTCTTATGGTTTATTTTGGCACCCGATTCTCTATCGTATATTTAAATATTGCTTTAACTTGTCCAAAACTTATTCGTCTGTAATAAAAATTCCTAGATTGTGTAAGCCGTACAAACTGTGTCTGAGTTTCCCACACTCTGACCAGAGCAGAATGAGGAAATTTTGCGGAGTAATGAGTCGAGGGTTATGACGTATAGTGCCACAGACAACGAACATTTTTGTTTTACTGTGAATTTGAAAGGAAATTCATTTGTTGCTTCTCCGTAGACGATCACTCGAGAATTGCTATTTGTCAGCACTTTAAACACTGGAACTCTAAACTTACGTCCTGATGCTAGAGCGTTCATGACTGTCGTGAAATATTCGTGACAAGACCCTGCCGAATGCTTTGTTTAAGTCTATTGATATTACTGCTGTGAGAGTGTAAGTGGCTGTTTCACGTTCCATGAAATCGCGATGTGTCAGAACTACGTCGAATATTGATCTGCATGGTACGGCAAAAGTTTGGGTTGCACTATAATTTTATTCATAACCGTCTTGAGACGTCTTGCAAAGCATTGGGCTACGATTTTATAGTCGCAGTTTAGAGGTGTGATGGGCCGAACGTTTTCGATTTCGTACTTATTTTGACTTTTTGGAGTTAGGACAATTCGACATTCGAGTAATTGTACTGGTACATATGTCCCACTGCGACTTCGTCAGTTATTTCTAGAAAGGTATCTTTCAAAATGGCCCAGAATTCTAGGTAGAATTCCACTGGCAGTCCTTCTGTTCCTGGCGTCTTTCGTCTTGAACTCGCCTTCAGTACCTCGTGAAGGTCGTCTTCAATTAAATGTTCGTTGAGTTGGAATCTGCCCGTGTCTGTAAAGATTCGTGTCACGTCACGCAGGAGCCAAGTAGTCGCATTCTTTTCAGAGATTTTCCTGTGGAAGAGGTATGTAAAATACTGCTGTATTTCATAGCTAATGCAGTGCAGTGTTTCGGTGCGTTCTCCGTTGGGTTGTCGTAGCCTGGTTCTCTCGTGATCTAAGTGATATATCGATATGTCTTTTTCGCCAAAAGGGACCGACAGTACACTTCTAAGTATCGTCCCTTGTGTTTCTGATTTTTTGAGATGTAACAGTCTCATTTTGATCTTCTTTATTTATAGCAATATAGTTGTGCGTGCTCCAGGTGAGATCTTTAGTGCGTCTCGTTGGCATTGTACGTAGAATTCCGAAGTGTATCTTCTTTTCTCTCTACTTTTTCTCTACTGTAGGTGATGATAGTTTGTTGTATGAACAGTTTCGCACAAAAAATCCACCACATCAGAATGCTGCCGTACTTCACTTTTTTCTGTAAACTTTGATCCCACAAATGGCCAGTCATACTGTAGAGACTAGCGTCGTGATGCTGTTGGACGTTTAGTTTCCAGACTCCGTGGTGGCGGTATTTAAGTATGTTTTGAAGGCGTACGGGGCAGAAGTACGCGCAGTGATCTGAAAAACTGGATGGAAACTCTTGGCAGTCGAATATTTGGTGGGAACAGCACCACAATATGTAGAGACGGTCGATTCTGCATAGTCCTTATAGTTAGTTGAAGGTGGACTCAGTATCGTGTGGGGGGAGCAGCCACCACGTGTCTAATCATCCTCCACGCCCACTAAAAATATTGAGCCAAGGCGTGACCTACAGTACTTTCCCAGAATACCCCGACAAACCCAAACGTCGTTCACCTTCCCTACTACCGATTTTATGTGTTCTTCAGATTTCATATTCCATCATGCTAACAATCCTGAATGTTTACACGATGTGCTGAGTTCCAGAAGTTGATCACTAATATTTTATTTAATAATATCGTGTTTTTCCTCTTTGTATGGACATTATCTTGCATTCAACCACATTTAAAGAAATATTCCATTCATGGCACCAAGTGGAAGTACTGTCTAAACCATTCTTAATTTCTTCAGAACGTTAGGGGTCGAACAAATGACTAGTCTATCTACCATAGAACACCTATTAGAGAAAGGACACTCTGTAACACAGATCGCCTTCATAATGGACGATCTGTGGTAGACATGACGATTATGACGATAAAAACCGAAGTAGCTAAGCACTGCTGTGCTTAAACTGCTGATCTGAACAGGGAATATATACCAGATGGGAGACGACCACGACCATTCCCTTGTTGCAGTCGCCGCAATAATGTACTGCCGTTTCTTTGTAACACTTCCTTTAGTATCATTTAAGGTTTCCCATCAATCACCCCTATTACATCAAGGTCCTG
Source organism: Schistocerca americana (assembly GCF_021461395.2). Lineage (NCBI taxonomy): Eukaryota > Metazoa > Arthropoda > Insecta > Orthoptera > Acrididae > Schistocerca > Schistocerca americana. Next base: position 425,541,124 of record NC_060130.1, on the reverse strand, counting down.
CTCCTGAATCTGCTGTGGTTATGGCAAGTGCGCTCGCCAAATTTGAAGTTGTTGGGACAGTGTCGACCACGCCGTCTATAGCATCTCGACGAAATCACTCACGTTGTGTAGAAACTGCAAAGAATTATCTAGTGACTTGATTTTGATCAATTTTCAAATAATAAGTGAAACAATAGCACTTTCCTATAACGTTCTTTAACCTAAGTCATTGTAACCTAGATAGGGTGCAAACCTTTCCTGTGTATGCTAAACCGAGTGCCGTGTGTGAAAGAAAAAAAACTGAATAAATAAATTAAAAGTCTGCCAGTCTGCTTAACTGATTAAATGCAATTATTAGAAACGCCTCATATAGTTAATTGTTCGTCTTGAATAATAATTAGAAGCACTGTTCTTTTGAGTTTGAGCATAAAAGTAAATGTAAATTACTAGCAAACACACACCAAAAAAGTTTTGCATCACCTCGGTTTCGAGAGTTCCGGAACCTGTACAGAAAATTGGAATAGAGATAAACATAAACATCATTTCCGCACTTTTTATTGCTCATGAAAACCACACATTGTATGTAGTACAACCATACAGCGAGACCTTCAGAGGTGGTGGTCCAGATTTCTGTACACAACGGTGCCTCATATACCCAGTAGCACGTCCTCTTCCATTGATGCATGCCTGTATTCGTCGCGGCATACTACCCCGAAGTTCATCAAGGCACTGTTGGTCCAGATTGTCTCTCTCCTCAACGGCGATTCGGCGTAGATCCCTCAGAGTGGTTGGTGGCTCACGTTGTCCATAAATCGCCCTTTTCAATCCATCCCAGGCATGTTCGTTGGGGTTCATGTATGGAAACGTGCTGGCCACTCTAGTCGAGCGATGTCGTTATCCTGAAGGAAGTCATTCACAAGATGTGCACGATGGAGGTGCGAATTGTCGTCCATGAAGACGAATGCCTCGCCAATATGCTGTCGTTATGATTGCACTATCGGTCAGAGGATGGCATTCACGTATTGTAGAGCCGTTACGGCGCCATGGGTGGTCCTCTCAGTCCAGTGGTGGCCAACTTCTTCATGGAACAATTCGAAGCACAGGCACTGGACTCGGCGACTTGCAAACCTAAGGTGTGGTACAGGTACGTCGATGATATTTTCGTGGTGTGGAGCCATGGTGAAGAACAGCTCGGTGACTTCCTAAGACACTTGAACAGCCTCCATGCCAACATAACATTTACCATGGAAGTAGAAAAGGACAAGAAACTGCCATTTCTAGATGTGCTGGTCACAAGGGACGGCGAAAACCTGGGACACAGCGTGTATCGAAAACCGATACACACGGACCGATACCTGCACAAACTGTCAAACCACCACCCGAGCCAGAAAAGAGGCATGATTAGTACGCTCGTAACGAGAGCAGGACGAATATGTGAGCCGCAACACCTCAAACGAGAAATGCAACACCTGGAAACTGTCCTGAGGAGCAATGGGTATTCCAAAAATTATATTAGAAGTGTAACAGAGCCAAACACTCGGCGAAGTAAGGAACCAGAAAAAGGAATGTCGGGTACGGGCTTTCTGCCATACATTCCCAGAGTGACGGACAGAATCGGCCGTATATTGCGCAAACATGGCGTAAAGACGATTTTCAAACCGACAAGGAAGATCAAAGAGTGTCTTAGATCGGCGAAGGAGAAAAGAGACCCACTTGCAATGTCGGGAATATACCGTATACCGTGCACATGCGGAAAAGTTTATGTCGGAATGACTGGACGATCAATTAACACCAGGATCAAAGAGCATAAGCGACATTGCAGGTTGGGGCAGGTGGAGAAATCGGCCGTGGCAGAGTATGCACTGAATGAGACCGACCACGTAATAAAATTCGCCGACACGGAAGTTCTGGGTGTAGAGAAGCACTATCACACGCGCTTGTTCAGAGAAGCTGTAGAAATCCAAAAACACGCGAACAGTTTCAACAAGAAAGAGGAAAGCCTTAAGGTAAACGGATCCTGGCTACCCGTACTGCAGCGAACGACCGTCGCGGGTAGCAAGAGGAGAACCGCACCGGAAATGACCGCGGAGAAGCCCTCGGACGTTGGCGCGCCAGGTACATATAGTCTGCGGCCGCGAGCTCGCCTCCAGTTCACCACCTGCAATGGAGGGTGAAGCTTTGACAATGCCAGCCACTCGTGCTGGCGAAACGTCAGAAAAATCATTAGATGAACGTCGGCCGAAGAACCCGAGACAGAAGCCAATAGGCAGTTTGTCAACAAGTGGTCACGAAAGCCTTAACAATTTTGTTTTACACATTTAGTTAATGATAGTTACACTATTTCATTGTTTATTTCATTCCAGAATTAATTGTACAGTTTTAAACATTTAGTTAATCATAGCTACATTATTTTATTGTTTATACATTCCTTCCAAATTACTTCCAAGATATTCATCAATTGAGTAGTATACTTTACTTTTAAATCACGTGTCAAATACCTCCTCAGATTTAAAGAGGGTGAAGGTTTTGACTGATTGTGGCAGTTTGTTATATAACTTTAGACTTAGGTGTTTGTGACTGTTGTGTGTATGGTATATCAAGCGTGCAGTTGTTTCTAGTGCTGTGCAAATGTAAATTCATTGTCTGTGTAAATAGTTGTAAATTTTCTTTTACGTATACACTCCTGGAAATGGAAAAAAGAACACATTGACACCGGTGTGTCAGACCCACCATACTTGCTCCGGACACTGCGAGAGGGCTGTACAAGCAATGATCACACGCACGGCACAGCGGACACACCAGGAACCGCGGTGTTGGCCGTCGAATGGCGCTAGCTGCGCAGCATTTGTGCACCGCCGCCGTCAGTGTCAGCCAGTTTGCCGTGGCATACGGAGCTCCATCGCAGTCTTTAACACTGGTAGCATGCCGCGACAGCGTGGACGTGAACCGTATGTGCAGTTGACGGACTTTGAGCGAGGGCGTATAGTGGGCATGCGGGAGGCCGGGTGGACGTACCGCCGAATTGCTCAACACGTGGGGCGTGAGGTCTCCACAGTACATCGATGTTGTCGCCAGTGGTCGGCGGAAGGTGCACGTGCTCATCGACCTGGGACCGGACCGCAGCGACGCACGGATGCACGCCAAGACCGTAGGATCCTACGCAGTGCCGTAGGGGACCGTACCGCCACTTCCCAGAAAATTAGGGACACTGTTGCTCCTGGGGTATCGGCGAGGACCATTCGCAACCGTCTCCATGAAGCTGGGCTACGGTCCCGCACACCGTTAGGCCGTCTTTCGCTCACGCCCCAACATCGTGCAGCCCGCCTCCAGTGGTGTCGCGACAGGCGTGAATGGAGGGACGAATGGAGACGTGTCGTCTTCAGCGATGAGAGTCGCTTCTGCCTTGGTGCCAATGATAGTGGTATGCGTGTTTGGCGCCGTGCAGGTGAGCGCCACAATCAGGACTGCATACGACCGAGGCACACAGGGCCAACACCCGGCATCATGGTGTGGGGAGCGATCTCCTATACTGGCCGTACACCACTGGTGATCGTCGAGGGGACACTGAATAGTGCACGGTACATCCAAACCGTCATCGAACCCATCGTTCTACCATTCCTAGACTGGCAAGGGAACTTGCTGTTCCAACAGGACAATGCACGTCCGCATGTATCCCGTGCCACCCAACGTGCTCTAGAAGGTGTAAGTCAACTACCCTGGCCAGCAAGATCTCCGGATCTGTGCCTCATTGAGCGTGTTTGGGACTGGATGAAGCGTCGTCTCACGCGGTCTGCACGTCCAGCACGAACGCTGGTCCAACTGAGGCGCCAGGTGGAAATGGCATGGTAAGCCATTCCACAGGACTACATCCAGCATCTCTACGATCGTCTCCATGGGAGAATAGCAGCCTGCATTGCTGCGAAAGGTGGATGTACACTGTACTAGTGCCGACATTGTGCATGCTCTGTTGCCTGTGTCTATGTGCCTGTGGTTCTGTCAGTGTGATCATGTGATGTATCTGACCCCAGGAATGTGTCAATAAAGTTTCCCCTTCCTGGGACAATGAATTCACGGTGTTCTTATTTCAATTTCCAGGAATGTATTAAGCAGTTATACATATAGAGAATTGGGATGGTCGTTGTGTTTAATAGGCTGACAGGTTTCGATTGGATCCAATCCTTGTATACATCTAGGGCTTTTTTTACCATTTGACTACAAAGTTTGTGTCTGTTGAATTACACCGTAACAGAATCCCATATTGTAGCTGTGAAAGAAGACATAGTAGCAAAGCATCAATAAACGTTTATTGAAAGAATATCTTAGTTTATGTAACAGGAATATCTCACGTGCAAGTTTGCCTGTCAGATAGCTTATATGGTCATCCCATGACAGCCTTTTGTTTATTTTATGTCCCAATAGTTTGACACTGTGATTGTCTTCTTTCCGTACCTCCAGATTAAAATAAATCTCCTCCGTTTTTGTGTTGTTTATAAATAACTGGTCAGCAATACATCACACACTGCATTTTTCAAAAAATTCATTATTTTTGTCTACCACCTCTTGCATACTCTCACCTGTGGACACCATGGTCATATCATCAGCTTATAAAACATTTTTGCAGGCTGTATAGTTTCAGAATCATTAACATAGATAATAAAGAGGAAGGGTCAAAGAACAGAGCCCTGTCTAATTCCTTTCTTAATTTTCATTAGTTGTGATCTTTCATTGTTCACATACACTAACTGTTTCCTGTTATTTAAGTATGATTTAATCAAATTAAGTGGTTTATCTGCAATACCATAATATTCTAATATTTAACAATTATCTCATGTGATACTGAATCAAATGCTTTGCTTAAGTCTATGATATTGCACAGGTGGTCAGTTTCCTTTCAAAAGCACTGTGGATTTCAGTTAACAGACTTTCAATAGCTTTCATTGTTGACTGATTAGTTCTAAACCCAAACTGTCTGTCATTAAGTAATTTATTGCTCTCAAAATACATGTAAATCTGTGTGTGTGAGCAGCTCTCTATGATTTTGGCCAGTATAGAGACAGCTGATATTGGTCTATAGTTATCTGGTATTTCTCTGTCGCCCTTTATGTATATGGGGAGTGTAACGGTAACTTTAAGGCAATAAGGGAAAATGCCATCATCAAGGATTTTATTTGCAAGATAAAGAAGTTCTCATTTCCTTAATTATAGCCTTTATTACAAAGTTACTGAATCCATAGTAGTCTTCTGTTCTAGAGTTGTTCAGCTTGTTTACAGAGCTATTTATATCTGTAGCAGTTATCCTACTCCATTTATATCTTTTATCTGTTTTATTCTGTGATTGCTAAAGAAAAGCTTCCGCATCAGTTAAATCGTCACTTTTCCGGTACATGGGCATTTACTAAATTTATGAAGTGATCGTTGATAGTGTTACAAATAATTGGGTTACTGATTTCTTCCTTTCCCATGTTTATCTCGCTTTAAACAACTATGTTACAGGCAGCTTTACATTTATTTTTAAAATTTAAAATACATTCTTCATTTGCTTTCATTTTTACAGCTTTAATTTCAGATTTGAATATTTTTCTTAAGTTTATATATCTGGTGTCGGGAGTGAAGTTGCGCATCACGTGGCCTATTGTGCACAGTTTCAGTCGTAACATGATGTCCTGTGGCTGCAGGAAAAGCATTATTCAACATGGTGGCTTTGTTGACAGGGTTCCCTCGAGCCATACATAATCCGTAAATAGCGGTCATCATCTGCAGTAGCAGCCCTTGGGCGGCCTGAGCGAGGCATGTCATCGACAGTTGACTACAGACAACACGAGCCGTGTACCTCCTTCATGGCGGAATGACTGGAACTGATGGGCTGTCGAACCCCCTCCGTTTACATCTCTGGGCGGGTTTCGTGACAACTCTGAACAGTCAAACAGACTGTGTCTGTGATACAATATCCACAGTCAACTTCAGGAGTTTTGGAACCGGGGTGATGCAAAACTTTTTTTGATGTGTGTATATTTAAATAGCAATTAAACATAAAATTTCTGAACACCTTTATCCTTGATTGTACTAGCTTGGTTCAAAGTTCATTATCAGTGATGTGTTGCTATTCTCATAATCGAGCACGTGATTAGTTTACATTCAAATTAACTTTTAAAATTGACAAAGAATAGATTACAAATTATTTTTTTAAGTTCAATTAATTTGTGTTTCCTCAAAAACTGCTAGTAACGAGTAATCAGTAGCGTGAGGTTATGTAACTTTTGTCGTAACGCTAGTGAGCTTCAGTTATACTAAATTCAGTGTCGTATATTTCAAAGGACATTCCAAATTATTTCATTTAACTGCATTACATTATCTAAAGTTATATATTGCAGTATTCATTGATTATTTTTTGCTTGTAGTTTTAAGTATGTGTGTGTACGCCTTCTACTGTCATGCAGTTATTTCAGTATTATTCCCAGCAACTACTCTCCAGGTCATTAGTAACTTATCGAACAGTAATTGCCCTACTGGGTTGGCGACCGTAATTATTAATCCTCTTAAATCTCATCATTTGAGTTGTTGTGCCTTAGTCGGTTCTTGTGGTACCCCTTTTCCTGTAGAACCTTACGTGAGCGATTTCCTTATTGTCAACTAAGAGAACATAAGGTGTAATACTAGCAGGGCGGTGGAATAAATTATTTTTCCGAATAGTTTGTTGTACACATCTTCCCTCGAATCAGCGTCAGATTCGTTCAGAAACGGTAGCCTTACTCAAAATTTTATCATTTCTGTTGGCCACAAGCAAAACACGAACAAATTTCCACAGTAACCGTTTGGTGAATGGGGGATGTTACAATAGTACTCAAATGTGAAAGTACGTCAGTTAATAGGAACAAAATATTACAAGCCCGGCACTTGAGCTCAAATTTAAAGTCCAATACTTGCTAACTGGCATTAACGTTACAATTAAAGATCTTCAACAAGATGCTATAGTTCAACACTAGCTAACTGGCTTAAAATACCAGGCGTTCAGCTCCTGCACACAAAAGTTAGTTATTCAATGAACTGAAATAAAATATTATAAACCTTGTACTTCTGCTCAGAAATTATAGTTTAATTCTAAAAACCAAAACTTTCCTGAGTATCAGTAGCCACATGCACGAAATATCACTAGTCAATGGAACTATTTCCTGAGGAATTTGTATGTCCTCAAAGCTGCTGAGCGAAAATATTACAAGTCCATGAAAACTGTTCTCTGAAAAAATTTATGTTTGTTTACAGATCTGGTTGCTACTTTAATAATTCCTCTCACCAATAGTTAATAAGCTTGTTATAACTCTTCCACACCCACACCCACCATAGACGTCTTTCTTCCCCTCCCTTTATTCGGCCTGTTCACCAAATTCACCTGTTTGTCATTATGAAATACTAGCCTGTGCCACTACTCACTTGTAGAACATTCCTGTTTTATTCACTCACATAGTTTTAACATTTGATTGTACTGTAATGTAAGATTTATTTGTTGAATGTCTCTTTAGGTATTGCATCATACTTGTGTTTTATAGCGATATAGTCATAAAATGTCACATATCAGCCGGCCGAGGTGGCCGAGCGGTTCTAGGCGCTACAGTCTGGAACCGCGCGACCGCTACGGTCGCAGGTTCGAATCCTGCCTCGGGCTTGGATGTGTGTGATGTCCATAGGTTAGTTAGCTTGAAGTAGTTCTAAGTTCTAGGGGACTGATGACCTCAGAAGTTAAGTCCCATAGTGCTCAGAGCCATTTTGTCACATATCTTCGTACAGCATTCTTTGTACAGCTATGAATTCTCACTGCACTTGTGTGGTCTATCTCTTCAGCATTAAGTTATGGCCTAAGAAGCCGAAAGCCGGCTCATAACGAACTAAAAAATAAGAGGGTTGCCCAGAAAGTAATGCACCGCATTTTTTTCCTTCAACAATTCTTTACTGAACATAATGAGAATTATACACACGAAAGAATAGTCTTGAAAGTCTCTTCGGGTTTGCCGCCGGATCATAAAATCAACTTGACTCGATATTTCACGATCCAACTGTTCGCCATCTTCAGGAAATGCTGCTTCTGTTGATGAGTCCCGCCGAGAACTGACGCCAGATTGCAAATCGACGTCCTATATAGGCCACCGTTCAGTACACGGCGCATGCGCCGCCCATCACGGTTTCTGCCTTCCGAAACAGGGACGTGGCGCCGCCCTTAGTGAAACACTGCTGGCAACGATATATCGCAATCAAGGCCGCACCGAAGAACGTCCAGTTTTGATGCGGGATAATACAGGATTCCACGTTTTGCTAAGAGGAAACCCATTGTCTCTGTTGATTACATTATCAGCCAACCTAATTTCAATCGCCTCTTTATAGACACTGTTCCAAAAACCGGAAATGTTGGCAACCACAACAGTTTCCTCAAATTTCATTTTGTGTCCCTCATTTAGGCAGTGTTCTGCTACCGCCGATTTTTCCGGCTGTTGTAGCCTCGTGTGACGGCGATGTTCCACACACCTGTCATGCACTGTGCGAATAGAACGGTCAATGTAAGCTGATAATTTAATCAACAGAGACAATGGGTTTCCTCTTAGCAAAACGTGGAATCCTGTATTATCTCGCATCAAAACTGGACGCTCTTCGGTGGGGCCTTGATTGCGATATATCGTTGCCAGCAGTGTTTCACTAAGGGCGGCGCCACCTCCCTGTTTTGGAAGGCAGAAACCGTGATGAGCGGCGCATGCGCCGTGTACTGAACGGTGGCCTATATAGGACGTCGATTTGCAACCTGGCGTCAGTTCTCGGCGGGACTCATCAACAGATGCAGCATTTCCTGAAGATGGCGAACAGTTGGATCGCCGAAATATCGAGTCAAGTTGATTTTAGGATCCGGCAGCAAACTCGAAGAGACTTTCAAGACTTATTACGCCGGGAAAGCCTACGTAATCACGAAAGAATAGTGTTTTATATACACGCCCTATTTTTCCACGTATTCTCCATCCCGTTCTATGGCCTTCCTCCAGCGCGAAAGAACGACGTGTATGTCCTGTCGGCACCAATCCTTGTCCTGGTGGCGGAGCCAGTGCTTCACTATGTGAATCATCTCCTCATCGTCCTCAAAATGTCTTCCACGAATGGAATCCTTCAAGTGGAAGTTCAAGGGGGCTAGGTCAGGGCTGTGGGGTGGATGGGGTAGCACTGTTCAATCCTGTTTTGCGATGTGTTCAGCAGTCCTCAGCCTTGAGTGAGGCCGAGCGTTATCGTGTTGCAGCGAAACATCTCCTGGGTTTCTGTGGCGCAGAAGTCGCTGGAAGCGCGTTTTGAGTTTTTAATGTGTTTACAATGCTTCTGAATTAATAATACCGCCACTTGGTATCACGTCAATGAGAATCACATCTTCACAGTCTCAGAATACGTTGATCATGACTGGCGGAGGAACTTGCTTTGAATTTTTTCTTCTGTTGGGAGTGGGAAAGGTGCCACTCCATCGACTGTCGTTTTGTTTCGGGGTCAAAATGGTGAACCCAGACTTCGTCACCTGTCACAGTGCGGGATAAGAAGGCCTCCCCCTCAGCTTAAAAACGTTGCAACAAATCAAGACAATGTTTTTTCTGTGGGATTTGTGATCCTCAGTTAGACACCACGGGATCCATTTTGCACACACTTTTGAATATCCAAGAGTGTGGACAGCTGCATCCACATTTCCTTTGCTGATTGACAGATGCAGCGTCAACTGCCAGGCCGTAATGCGTCTGCCCTCGCGAATGACAACATCAGTTCGCTGCAACATGTCAGGTGTGAAAGCCGTGGATAGTCTCCCCGACCGCTGCAGATCGTGGAGCTCCGCCTAACCGCCTTCTGGTGACCTCACCCTCCGTGCCCAGCGGCTAAGTGTACTTCTGTCGATAGCAGGTGCTCCATAGACGTTTGTGAATATTCCTCACAATTTCTTTCTCTGCAGTGAGAAATTCAATGACGGCACGTTGCTTGTTACGTACACCACCTACAGACGTCATTTTGAAATTGTTCTGCAGCTACGCTATCTGAGAAGTGACAGAAACTTGGCGCATTTACTCCGGAGACTTCAAATAATATATACGCAACGTTTCGCCTTCGCAGCATTGTTCTCGGCTGAGAAAAAAAAAATGCGGTGCTTTACTTTCTGGGCAACCCTCGTATTATTGTGGATCATTCATACGTTGTATTCAAGTTCTTCATACGTCTGTTTATATCCAAGAACCGACGGATTATTCCATTAATATTTTAGTTTTAGTTATTTATTTATTTTAATTTGTTTTGTTTTTACGGTGAAAAGCTAAGTAAGTGGACAACTTAAAGGAAAGAATAACTAAGAAAGCCCCTCCGTTGGCCGGAGGGTGGGGCTGGGGGGGGGGGGGGGGGGTGTCAGGCTGTGCTGCTTAGCCAAACCTGCCGCGTCGCAGATCCGACGCTGGACCTATCGGGAACGTCTTCACGGAAAAATTTTTTGGTTCCCCAGAGTGTGATTCAGCATGTTCGAAGTCTGCAGTTAATGGACGGGTGTGGGCTCCTACTCGGAAGATTCCAGCTACACTGAGAGTCGCGGAAAGCACTGCCTAGATAATTTGAAAATAACTGTTCATACTTCGGGTTGCGAACAATTTTGGTATTCCTTTCTTGCAGGTAATTCCAAAAGTCCAAGACGTCTTTGGTATAATTCCAAAATAGGTAAAGAACCTCGTGTCCTTTGATCCACGCTACTATTCGTATGAGGGTAGCGGTTATCGTCTAGGGAAAGGAGAGCCTGTGGATCAACATGTGCCGGCGTCACCCGGAGAAAGTAGGCCTGGATGCCGCCCGCCACTCCACAGCAAAAAACGATGTGCATCTGTGGCCGGCGTTCTACTGGCACTGTAATTGGACGAGTCTACCATGTTCATCCTGTGAAGACTTGGTTGTGCCACCTGTTTACAACTGACTGTTACATTCCACGTGGACTGAACATCAGCGTCCACCACGCCCGTACTTACCGTTTTCCACACGAGCTTCCATCGGACATGCAGGTGTTTCGACTCGATGACTTTCGTTGGTCGACCACTTTGGAGAGTATGATAAACGTCCCACAACGTCATATGACGTGTTGCCAGTACAGCGAGATAAACATTGCTAAATTCGACGAAAAAATGACTTAGATGGTATAAAGAGGGGGAAACGTTTCGTGCCGTCACTGTGGGTGCGAGAGAAAGTGGTTAAACGATTCCAAGAGGAGACCCATCGGGCTTTCTTGGCAAGTCCTCCGCAGCTTGAGTTGTGTTTCAGGAAGAGGGCCACCGCCCTGTCATGGACATGAACGAGCCCGAGTCACCTCGATTAGGGGGGTGGGTCAGAGATCCGTAATTTATCTTGAATAATATGCCTGTGGCGACGACAGATCTGAAGGCGGCTAACAAACGTCACGCAATGGGGGCTGGCAATGATAAGACCTGGGCCAGGTGAGGGAAAAGAGAAGCCAGGTAGGTGTTCACGAAGCGTGTTCGTTGAATGATGTCCATGGATCACAACCGTTAGTCGATGATGAGAACCCTGACGTGTTGCAGAAGGTGCTGATAGTTTAGGGCCACTGTGCAGCGTATGTCGCTACTGAAGTCGATGTCTAGGCGCTTCAGTGTCACAAAGTCGAAGAGAGCGATAAATGCCAGTTGGAGTCCTGCCTTGACATTCATAGCGACCGATTTTTCAACATTAAGGGCACTATCTGAGTCCATACAGTACATATGTAACCGGTTCAGCGCGTTAGAGACATTGTCGCCATTTCTGAGCTCAACCATCAGAGTAGGCTGTACATCGAAGCGTAACTCTACGGAACATCATTCCCGTAATCTTCTGTCTAATTTCAAATAGCAGAGGTTCGAGTGCCACGCCAAATGTGTGACTAGAATAGGGCGCATGAAGCAGCCATTGGTTAGGACCTTGGAGGTCTCTCTTTGAAAGGGACATACGATCAGGGCAATGAAGGGCTGAGGATACCCCATTTTGAGGAGAATGTGCATCAAGTAAGAGTTGTCGACTGGGTCAAAGGCCTGGCTAAATTCTGGGGATTCCAGAGCATGTGGAAAATTGTCCATCTTCTCCAGGGCTATCATATCATGATGTCTACACAAAGCAGCTTGCATATTATTTGGTCCTCTTAACGACGCTTGGTCATATGAGATGATGCTCGACGACTTCCAATGGATTTGTGCAGAAAAGAGGCATGTCGTAATTAAGAAATTTTAACGGGCCATACTCTTGAATCTATGCTCCAATTTTCGTTTTCGGGATAGGGATGATAATCCCTTCAACGAAGGTACCATGAATTGACGTCTCCATGTACAGCAGATCTTGACAGATGGACAGCCAATGTGGAATGTTCGATAGAACTCCAAAGGAAGTCTTGTCCACGCCTGTTGACTTATAGGTCTCGCCCTTACTGATGGCGTCAAGCACTTCCTCGTCAATAACGTCCATCATAATGGTATCAGCCATGGCCAGGGTTAACATGCCACAAATCTGCTGTGTGTCCTCCATCACTGTCAGTCAGTTGGGGTCTTGAGCCGAGTAGAGCATGGTGTAGTGTTCGTAGAAGACTGGTAGCTCTATGCAGAAAACCACCGCCCGTCCTCCACATCATTGACGTGGATCAGTGCTCGTTGGTGCCACTGGTGGTCTTTGCTAACATGATATAAGGATGGCCTGTCCACCATAAATCTATCTGGCGTCCACGCGCGAACGATTGCACCCTCTTCACTGTTGGCGCACGTGTACCACTACCTGTCCTTTGGCCCCATTTACCGCTATCTGCCTTTCTGGTGAGGGCGGCATCAAAGCGCAGTCACGTAAGACATTATGACAGAAGTCGAGTGACTGCCAGTTCCATGCTGCGGCATCGCAACTGTACACAGTCAAGATATGCTGGATGATCGGTTTGGCACAGCAATCCACCACTCCAGCGTTGTCGGTTATCCGCCTATTCAGCGGACACATGAATGCAAGGCATCCTCGATGATGAGGTTGCGATTGGGGGAAGTCAGATGAGCAGTGTTAAACTTCCTGGGTCTTCGGTTTCGCCACATCTGCTGGCGGCAGAGGGCGACACCGCTTATCTAGGCGATATGGTCTGTATAGGCAGTCAGCTACAGCTCTGCTTGTTGCATTGCGGGTGTAAGGGGACGAGAGACTATATCTTATCAAGGTGGTTGGATGAATAGCTCATATAACAGGTGAACCCAAGACAATCTTCATTTAGATGGTCAGAAGTATCCACCAGTCTAAGGTCACACACAAGTGGCCCCAGTTTGGGACATGTAGAACTTTGCGGAGCTGGTACTTTGGCACTAGAACGCTGTTAAAGTCGCTGCCAAGAAAGATCTCATCATGCCTGCCCTGAAAAAGAGGAGTCACTTCTTCCATAAAAAATCTCGCATGGTCTCGGCGACTTGAGAAACCATACAGAGCATTGAGATTGGTAGATCGCACCGCTAGAACTTGGAACGTCACCCACTTGGCATTGGGGAGGTGCAACACTTTTTCAGACCGTAGTCCCTCCTTGAGGAGCATCGTAATGCTGCTTCTGGTGGGTGTGAGGCATAAACGCGTTATAACTGGATATGTCGGGGAAGTCTGCTGTGCTGACCTCTTGGAGGAAGGCTATAGGGATGTTAGCTGCATTTAACATGTCCTGTAACAACCGCAACTTAGGACAAGTGCATAAATTGTTGACATTGATGGTTGTAATTCTATAACCCGAATTCCATCCCCTCTGTAAAAGATCGCCATCAGCCACTAAGTGACCCGTGAGCTGTGGCCCAACCACAGCTTCATACTATTGCAGTCATTGCCCCGGCTAGCGTAGGGGGGCGCCCTCATGATTTTCATCATTGGCCGTCAACATCGGGGCTCTTTGGTACCGTATGCCCATGAGGCATGGGAGTTCAGCGACCGTGAAGGGGTATCGTCCATGACGGTGTATTGCAGAATCAAAGGTGACTCTGGTGGGGGGTTGGCTGCAGGGGTCAGCTCGTAGGGCGAAGATGTGGCTGGAAGTGCGATGTTAGGTGCCATGGCCTCAAGGCCCGTGAAGTGCCGTGTAGCCTCGGCTCGCTCATTGCTGTCGGCGGCTGCAAGACATCCAGCTTCCGTGGCTGATATTCGCAAAAGATAGTCATCGGAGGGTATCCGGCGTCGCTTCTTGTGCTTCTACGGCTTTTGTTGTTTGCGGACATGTGGCTCAGAATCGGAATGCGGATGGCGGGTTGCCATCGCATCAACCTCCTAAAGGAAAGCAGAGATCGGCACAATCTTAGAGTCTATGGCCGTCGCATCAAAAGCTGGGGATGGGTTGCCGTCACATCTCTCTCCGAAAGGCCGGCCGGAGTGGCCGTGCGGTTCTAGGCGCTACGGTCTGGAGCCGAGCGACCGCTACGGTCGCAGGTTCGAATCCTGCCTTGGGCATGGATGTGTGTGATGTCCTTAGGTTGGTTAGGTTTAATTAGTTCTAAGTTCTAGGCGACTGATGACCTCAGAAGTTAAGTCGCGTAGTGCTCAGAGCCATTTGAACCAATCCCTCCGAAAGGAAAGCAGAGGTCGGCACAACCTTAGAGTCTACGTCCATCGCATCAAAGGCTGGGGCCGGCGATGACTGCTGTCGAACGGCGTCCAGCTGTTGCTCCGCCTCCGGCACGTCATTGTTCAAATCTGTTCTTGATGTAGCCTCGGAACGTGACGTCTTGGGAGAGAGAGTCTGTTCTTCATCAGGTGGAGATACTGGCCTCACCGCTACAGCGCAAGTGAGAGGAGGGTCGTGGCAGCATAATCCGGTGACTGATCCACATTTGGGACACGTCCATGGCTATCTGTCATAATTTATTATTGCTCAGTAGCTACCATTGTTGCTATATGATTTAGTTAACTCCATCTTAACTTACCTGACACTATTAAGGATCGGATATGTTGTGAACGTATTCCATTTTTCGGCTACGTTCAAATGTTCAAATGTGTGTGAAATCTTAAGGGGCTTAACTGCTAAGGTCATCAGTCCCTAAGCTTACACACTACTTAACCTAAATCATCCTAAGGACAAACACACGCAGCCATGCCCGAGGGAGGACTCGAACCTCCGCCGGGACCAGCCGCACAGTCCATGACTGCAGCGCCTGGGACCGCTTGGCTAATCCCGCGCGGCTTCGGCTACGTCATCATTATTTTCCCGTATGGTTGTAAGGCAGCAACGACAACTGTCAGGTAGCATTTCGAAGGGAAGCTCGAAGTCGCTTTGAGAGCATAATATGAGTCCCGCATGATCGACGGTGACCGCTCCTATGTATCCGTCGCCGTGTTTGAATTGAAACCGTTGGCATATCTGGACACAACGTCATGATGGACGGCGTTGCTTGTCATTTTCGCTTATATAACGCTACTGGATGCCTACTATGTCCTTGGGGTCGCGATGAACTTCGCCGCGAAGGAAGCATTCAATTTCAAAGGCTCTGGTCGTGCATGGTCGGACCGAGAACTGAACTTGATCCTGTATTTTCGATAAGCGTGAGCCATGGCACGTCTATCAATGGTCGTAGCATTAAGCGGCGGCGAAAATGTAAACAGACTACTCGCGCTCGGGAACACCGCGGACAGGAGGCAAACAAGACGTCCTCGCCGCTACCCTGCCGAAGGCAGACTGGTTTTCGACTATCTCAGAATTCTTAATGCGGTCTGGAACATTACAGGCAGGCATGGCTGGATGCGCACTCTATTTTGACAGGCGAGACGGCGTAGCGCGCCAGAGTCTTGGCACAGGTGAGCATCGCTCGTGAGAATGTATCGACTGGAGCAGCAGACGACACTTCCAGACACTGCAGTTGGCGTAAACGAAAGACCTCGAAGTAACATAACACTAGGACAGCAGGTAGCTGTAGTCTTATCGTCAATGGGGAACCTGGACAGTTGGCGGTGGCAGGAGCTACCACCATGGCGCGGAGTCAGTGGCTGAAAATTCATTTCACAGTCACAAAAAACATAAGATCTGAATCATCATAGCTACAAATTAGGCAAGAAAGACTAAATGAAAGAGGAAAACGAGACGACGAAGTGAGCCTAATCGCCCTGTTGGTAGAGGCGGAGTAAAGCCGAAGGTATTAAAGGTGTAAGATTAGGAAATACCAATTTGACTTAAGAAATTGATAACTTCTAAAACGCCTTAAACGATTTTAAAGAGATCAAGTGTCCACAGGTACCGCTTTAACAGCTCTGTGGAAATGCATCAGTAGTTCCAGAATTTCTGTCAATGTAATGCATCTATAATTATACGCCGAAATGTTACTCTTTAAGTAATCAAACCTCATGTAAATTAGCACCATGATATTGCAAATATCAGTAAACACGTTTTTAGGGGTGAGACAGTTCTTAATGCTTGCAAACTCAGCTTTATTACAATCAGTGACATTTCAAAAGCATTACCGTACTCTTTAGCATCCGAGACAACAAATACTAGTAATTCTACTACATAAATCATTGACTAATCCTTAGCCAAAGTTAAATATTTGTATTAATAAAAGATTTTGAAAGTATATTTGGACTCCCAACGCTCTATGACGATTCGAAGTACATTTGTTCTCAAAAAGGATTTCTGTCCACCTACTAACCGAAGTTCGCGTGGCGAGTGGTTTTGCATAAACTGCTTACTGAACTAACTAGGGCCGGCCGGAGTGGCCGAGCGGTTCTAGGCGTTACAGTCTGGAACCGCGCGACAGCTACGGTCGCAGGTTCAAGTCCTGCCTCGGGCATGGACGCGTGTGTTGTCCTTAGGTTAGTTAGGTTTAAGTAATTCTAAGTTCTAGGGGACTGATGAACTCAGAAGTTAAGTCCCATAGTGCTCAGAGCCATTTGAACCATTTGAACTAACTAGTTCGCGATTAACTGCGGCAAGCGCTTTGTGCAAATCTCAACATCAACAGCTTATGATTAGTAATTTAGCCGTATTCATGATGGCATGTGGATATACTGCACTACGAACGTCACCCTTCTAATGTAGCTCAAAGTGACACAAAATATTTTAAGGTACTCTTCAGCAGCAACTTGTGTACATGTTTGAACTTTCAATGACATGTGAAAATTTTTTCTGGAAGTGGATTCAAGCACAGCACCTACAGCAACTGCTATCTAAGGAAAGCTTTCGTGTCAGACCGTAATTCGATCGCAGCACCGATCATCATTGCTGACTGGACATGAAGGGACGGGAAGAACCGAAGACTTCACTAGTATCACTTAACAAGTCTCAACTTGAAAACCAATCAAGAACATTTCTTATTATATTACGAATCCTGTTAAGCACCTACTGTTCCTGTTAACTGACGACGAAAGATGTTTAATGTAGTTTCATTCAGAAATAACAAAGTGTGCGCGTGTTTAAAATTGAAATGCCATGACGTAAAGTTTGGTAATGTACGGGGATATGAACTCAGCACCTAAATAGAGTCGTAACTAGGCGTAATCAAATGTTAGATATTGGCTTTTTTTCCAGCAGCAAGGTGTTTGAACCTGTAACGAAGATACTTTTTTCTAACCATCGATGTCCCACATCTGCAAGGTCGTTATTGTGCTGTTATGGAAGATGCACCACACAGTATAAGAGTCCTGATAAATTATTCGATATCACGCAATTATCAAAATATGTATCCCCAACAATAATATATCCCTTCTGATGAAGACACAAAAATGAAGATATGAACAAGCATGCATTTCTGCTGTTTCATACTTTTTCACCTTACAGTTACCACAGTGAAACGTTAGTGTGTTCATTGCTTCCCTAAGATTTGTCTATGGTGATGATTCCCTAAATGAAGAAAACAAACCACATGTCATTATCATTAATGATCTCTCTAAGTCTTTGTAAGTGCTTTCTTGTGAAGTAATCTTACGAGGTTGCGGGATGGCTTATGATGCAGAGCTTTCGTTACTAAATTTCGTTCAGGCCGTTACCAGAATGAACAAAGAAAACGAAAAACTAAAAAACTCTCAGAATTTTTCCAATGAGATCTGAACCGACACTAACGCAACAAGCGCCTCAGAACAGATGTGCGTTACCGCTGAGCCAACAACACGTTACAATGGTACATTTTCTCTCGCTGCAACCATGGTGCGTAAAGTAAATTATCTGGAACGTCAAAGAAGAGACCAGTCGTAGCTTAGGCACCGAACAACCATCCAGGGCTCAAAAGAGGACTTTTAATTACTCAGTTTCACATCTTAAATGACAATCATTTACAATATTTCATCGAGATGAGGACAATGTTGACGGTTAGTTCAGTGCACACTCAGAAGCAAGCCTGAGATAACAGAGCTCCCAAATCCTGTATCCGAACTGCTTGAGTGGCTCCAAGAACCCCGTGTACTGAGGAATAATCACAGGCCTGCCCTAAATTAAATTGATGGATGTTCACGTGCCGAGACCTCGCGAAGCAGTTACATTAGTTGCCAACTGTTTTTTATTCTCATAATAACAAGGCTAAGAGGCTGAACTATAGACGTGAATATCGTTGTCGACCACTATGGCAACCTACACTACAAGTCCAGAGCAGTAAAGTTGTTTAGTCAGCACTGGTTACAACCATTATCTTCCGGCTTAAGCATACTACAAATAATATTCTCATTCAACAATCGCCTTTCGACTTTTCGACTAGTTACCCTCAGCTGTTATGGCAAATAGTCGTCTTTACTACGAAATTATCAGGATAACCATATGGTTATAACCAGGTCGCACTTACTAGACTTTTATGTAACGAGTGATTTGTTGGAGACAATTATTTAAATTTGCCTGCCTGTCGACGACGTACTGACTGAATTACGAAGTGTTGTGGCTGCTGCCTATAACAGTGAATTTCTCCAAGTGCTGTGCCGGTTGTCATGAGTTCCTTGAAACAGGTATCGCAGATATTATTTCTCATTCTAAGTCAGTCCAAGCTTGTGCTACGTCACGAATAAACTCGTCGTCGGTAAGTCGTATAACCCTAATATAATAACATAATATCGAAATCTGCAGAATCTTGAAAAGTGTGCAGTGTCTCAAACATCGTGGAACAATTTTCATTTCATAGGAGGAGGAAATGAATTACAGGCATGTCAATAAAACCTTTTACTTATGCAGACCCTTCTGGTTCACAATAGCTCCTATATCCTTTTACCATAATTAGATTATTTTGTTAGCATATCATAGTATCCTCTGGGAAAATTTCTTGTACCTTCGGGTAGATATATGAGTGGATCACTCATCAGACCTGCTAATACAATGGTGACTTCATCTCGTTACTTCAGATCTCTGGATACATTATATTATTAGAGTTATTGTATGCACGCTGGGATCAGATCCAGCGATCTGTTCTTTTACATTACGATGGCTGCGCCTGCGTTCCTCGATCAGTGAACACAAACACACCATGCGGTTGGATAGAGAAATTTATGGGACATATCCTTGGATACATCTCGTTTCTGAGATATACAGGTTTTAAAAACACTACGAATACAATATTCTAGAGTATTTAGACGACACAAAAGAAACCCTGTTTATGTGACAAGAATGCCATGGGTGCTATATTTCCGCGGTAGGTGTCCATGAAGGTTTTGACGCTAGTGGTGCTCAGAGACACTGTTCAAACTGGATATTGTTTTAGAGATGTTGCTGAAAATGTCATCTTTTTACAGTAATACACAACAGGCACCTTCGTGCTAATGACGTCTAACATGTTCACAACAGCCAAATATTTTACAAATACCGACTGTAGCTTCAGCCAAACGAGCAGCCAACTTTTCTGGAGTGTCTATCGGTGTCTCGTACACTAAACTTCCTATCTTCCTCTACGAAAAGAAACGAATATACACTCCTGGAAATTGAAATAAGAACACCGTGAATTCATTGTCCCAGGAAGGGGAAACTTTATTGACACATTCCTGGGGTCAGATACATCACATGATCACACTGACAGAACCACAGGCACATAGACACAGGCAACAGAGCATGCACAATGTCGGCACTAGTACAGTGTATATCCATCTTTCGCAGCAATGCAGGCTGCTATTCTCCCATGGAGACGATCGTAGAGATGCTGGATGTAGTCCTGTGGAACGGCTTGCCATGCCATTTCCACCTGGCGCCTCAGTTGGACCAGCGTTCGTGCTGGACGTGCAGACCGCGTGAGACGACGCTTCATCCAGTCCCAAACATGCTCAATGGGGGACAGATCCGGAGATCTTGCTGGCCAGGGTAGTTGACTTACACCTTCTAGAGCACGTTGGGTGGCACGGGATACATGCGGACGTGCATTGTCCTGTTGGAACAGCAAGTTCCCTTGCCAGTCTAGGAATGGTAGAACGATGGGTTCGATGACGGTTTGGATGTACCGTGCACTATTCAGTGTCCCCTCGACGATCACCAGTGGTGTACGGCCAGTGTAGGAGATCGCTCCCCACACCATGATGCCGGGTGTTGGCCCTGTGTGCCTCGGTCGTATGCAGTCCTGATTGTGGCGCTCACCTGCACGGCGCCAAACACGCATACGACCATCATTGGCACCAAGGCAGATGCGACTCTTATCGCTGAAGACGACACGTCTCCATTCGTCCCTCCATTCACGCCTGTCGCGACACCACTGGAGGCGGGCTGCACGATGTTGGGGCGTGAGCGGAAGACGGCCTAACGGTGTGCGGGACCGTAGCCCAGCTTCATGGAGACGGCTGCGAATGGTCCTCGCCGATACCCCAGGAGCAACAATGTCCCTAATTTACTGGGAAGTGGCGGTGCGGTCCCCTACGGCACTGCGTAGGATCCTACGGTCTTGGCGTGCATCCGTGCGTCGCTGCGGTCCGGTCCCAGGTCGACGGGCACGTGCACCTTCCGCCGACCACTGGCGACAACATCGATGTACTGTGGAGACCTCACGCCCCACGTGTTGAGCAATTCGGCGGTACGTCCACCCGGCCTCCCGCATGCCCACTATACGCCCTCGCTCAAAGTCCGTCAACTGCACATACGGTTCACGTCCACGCTGTCGCGGCATGCTACCAGTGTTAAAGACTGCGATGGAGCTCCGTATGCCACGGCAAACTGGCTGACACTGACGGCGGCGGTGCACAAATGCTGCGCAGCTAGCGCCATTCGATGGCCAACACCGCGGTTCCTGGTGTGTCCGCTGTGCCGTGCATGTGATCATTGCTTGTACAGCCCTCTCGCAGTGTCCGGAGCAAGTATGGTGGGTCTGACACACCGGTGTCAATGTGTTCTTTTTTCCATTTCCAGGAGTGTAGTTGGAGGAAATATTGTCTAAATGTTCTCTGACGCTGACGGTAAGATGTGGATCTCAGCTAACTCGCGTAGCGTTTGGCCAGCCATCAAGAACCTATAAACATCGGCAGTAGCTTTAATGTACAGACATCAAACCATAAACAAAAATAATGTTATCCAGGGCCGCATACATTGGTAGCAGTAAGGAAAACTTACCCTTCCTAGCAATAAGATGTAACTGTGTTGCAAATCAGAGTCCAATGTCAACATTGTGAATGCGAAGCAGTCAAAACAGCTGTGAACGTTGGCCTAAGGGAAGTTCAGTCTCAAGGACCCCTCGTGGGATACGGTACACCTGTGTCATATTTGTCAAATATAAAAAGTATTTCATCTCCTCTACACACTGTAAAATTTTGTATATGTGGTTTTTGTACACCCTGTATATTTCGTGACAAAGTATTAGTCAAGAAACACGTTTGATGCTGGAGAAAATTCTATTGTGAGACCATGAAGTGGAGATTGTATGCGCCATGCTGCCAATGTTAAGTTATCAAATTTTGTGACTCATTATCTTGGAAATTTTTTAAGACAGCAACTTCCAGTGTTCCATAATTAATTAACGTACTTTTTTACATCTATTAAACTATAATTATTTTAAAAAATGGTACTATGATACGTGTTTGATATTTTTCACAAACCTCTAATTTTCTGGTAGAATTTTGTAAATAAATGAACATAAAAACTAAACAACATAGGATATTATTATTATTCTAGTTCCATATGTGTAGAATCTTATTCTTGGTAGGCTGTGGAAATTTCATGTTGGCACCTTCAGTATTTTTTGAGATAATGGGTCGTTTATATCAAAACAAGTAGTTCCTAGATATTGATGTTCAAAGTTTTATACAGATTTACAGTTCTGACACTTTCATACACAAGAACTGTTCTAACCTATCTTCCGCGTTCTTTTCAGTCTCACAGTCTCCCAATGCTTGCCCGCTTTTTTTCTTTCTTGCTTCTGTTGTCATTTACTGAGCAGCAAACTCTGGTGTACACGAAACACATCCAGTTCTCGTAGTGCTCTACATGTGTTCTGTCCTAATCTCACCTCTAACTTCTCCAAAACCTTCAGTCTTTCATAGTATCCTCGTTTTAAAGTTATCAGGCACCATTAACTTTATCTAACAAAAACATTTTAAGGCACATGAGCATCACACAACACGACTAAAGAACTCATTCACATTCACATTCACATTCAAGCAAATAAGTTCCTAGTAGCTCTTAAGTTGCCAAATATAGGTTTCATTGCTTCCCGTACTGCTGAAGGAAGACAATGATTTTTGTGTGAATACATCTAGGTCCCCAGAAAATTCAGTTTGTCTCTACTTACACCAAGCACTACGGGGTGTGATCCCTTCAGAAATAAATTCTGGTTGTGTACACTTCCTTCACTGTTTTCACACGTGTTTTTCTACAACTTCAGGTGCAAATTCAAATCTAACATATCTGTCGGCTGAAAATTTGCGTTTCCTAAACACACATTTATGCTTAGTCATTTTACACACGCAAAAACAATAATATACACAAGTACACCATAGGAAACGTAGACAGAAAACCGTTTTCAAGCAAACTAGTGCCACAAAAAAAAACGACGGATTTGTTTACTTGTAATATCAACTTCTGAGACTAATTGTGTCTTCAAAGCAGGACAGTTGAAGCTTTCTACATTGTGTGGTTCCCAAGATATGATGGTTCAATTCTGGCAGTGTATGTGATTCTGTGAAAATTTAGTCGTATATTAAATTTAAAAATATTATTTGAAGATCTAAAATCTATCTATTTAGAATGTACGATACACCAAAATTTTCAGGGAAGTTTAATGTACATTATAGAATAAAAAAACAGAAAATGTCAAATTTCGTCGAATTTGACATACCAGTACAACTTCCCCTTAAGATAAAATTATTCCACGTTGTACGCAAGCTATATGAGGTAAGCAAAGTACCATCACACTTCAAGAAGAATGCAGTAATTCCGATTGCAAAGAAGGTAAGTACTGACAGGTGTAAATATTATTGAACCATCAGCTTAATAAGACAGGACTGCAAAATACTGACACGAACTATTTACATAAGAATACTGGTGAAAGTCGAACCCTGGTGATAAACAGTTACGGTTCTGGACAAATTTAGTAACACGAAAGCATGTATCAAGTTTGACTTTTCTTAGAAGATAGACTGAAGAAAGACAAACCTACATTCATAGAAATTGTAGCCCTAGAGAAAGCTTTTGAAATTCTGAAGATAGCAGGGGTAAAGTACAGGAAGCGAAAAGTTATCGACAACCCGTACTGAAACCAGACTGCCGCTATAAGAAAGGAAGGACATGAAAAAGAAGCAGTAGTTGAGAAGCGAGTGAGACAGAATTGTAGTATATCACTGACGTATATTAAGTAATCAGTAAAGGAAACTAAGGAGACATCATAAACGGATTTAAAGTTCATACAGAAGGGAAAAAGTCTTTACAGTTTCCCTCTGACACTTAATTCTGTCAGAGACAGCGAAGGACTTCGAAGAGAAGTTGAATGGAACGGAGTCTTGAAAAGAGAGTGCAAGATGAACTACAACAAAAGTAAAGTAATGGTAATGGAATAAGATTTTATTAAATCAAGAGATACTGAGGGAATTAGATTGGGAAATGAGACATTAAAAGCAGTCAATGAGTCTTGCTATTTGGCCAGAAAAGTAACTGACGATGGCCGAAGCAGAGAGAATACAAAATTCACACCGGAAATCGAAAGAAAAGCGTGACTGAAAAAGAGAAATTTGTTAATACTGAAAATAAATGTAAGTGTTAACAAGGTTTTTCTGGATGTATTTTTTTGGAGTGTAGCGTTGTACAGAAGTGAAACGTACACAATATGCAGTTCACACGAGAAGAGAACAGAAGCTTCTGAAGTGTCGCGCTACAGAGAAGTTGAAAATTAGATGGGTACTAGAACAACTAATGAGGAGTGCTGAATGGTTTTGGGGTGGCTCAACCTCACTGATAGAAGGGATCGGTTGACAGGACCCGTACTGAGGCATCAAGGGAGAGCCAATATAGTAATAGAAGGATGTGTGGGAGATTAAAATTGTAGAAGGAAAGTAAGGGACGAATATAGTAACCAGATTCAAATGGATGTAAGCTGCAGTAATTATTCCAAGATGAAGAGGCTTGCGCAGGATAGACTAGCGTGGAGAGCTGCAACAATCCTGTCTTTGGACTGAAGACGACAACAACAATAAGAATATCAGATTAATATGAAACAATTCTACCGAAATCAAATGCGTAGAGCGAGAAATAGTAGCTCTGAATAATTTTTTGAGAAGCTATAACGTTTACAATGAGGTGACAAAGGTCAGGGGATTCCTCCTAACATCGTGTCGGACCTCCTTTTGACCATCGCAGTGTAGCGACTCGACGTGGGATGGACTGAATAAGTCATCGGAAGTCCTCTGCAGAAATATTGAGCCATGCTGCCTCTATAGCCGTCCATAATTACGAAAGTGTTGCGGGTGCAGGATTTTGTGCACGAACTAACCTCTCGACTACGTTCCATAACTGTCCGATGGGGTTCATATCGGGAGATCTGGGTGGCCAAAACATTCGCTCGAACTATCCAGAATATTCTTCAAATCAATCGCGAACAATTGTGGTCTGGTAACATGGCAGATAGTCATCCATAAAATTCGGTAGCTGTTTTGGAACATGAAGTGCAGGAACGGCTGCAAATGGTCTCCGAGCAACGGAACATAGCCGTTTCCGGTCAATCATCGGTTCAGTTACACCGGATGACAGACCACAACGTTATGGATCCACCTCCAGCTTGAGCAGTGCCTTGTTGACAACTTGAGTCCATGGCTCCACACTCTAACCCTACCACCAGCTCTTACCAGCTGAAATCGGGACTTATCTGACAAGGCTACGGTTTCCCAGTCGTCAAGGTTACTATCGATATGGTCACAAGCTGAGGAGAGGCGCGGCAGGCGATATCACGGGCTGTTAGCAAGGGCACTCGTGTCGGCCGTCTGTTGCCATAGCTCATTAATGCCAAATTTCGCCACGCTGACCTAACGGATACGTTCGTTGTACGTCCCAAATTGATTTCTGCGGTAATTTCACGCAATATTCTTCGTCTGTTAGCACTGACAACTCTATGCAAACGCCTCTAATCTTGACCATGAGTGAAAGTGTTAGCCACTGTGTTGCCCGTGATGAGAGGTAACACCTGAAATTTGCCCCGGAATATTGAATTTCCTAACGATTTCCAAAATGGAATGTCGCATTCGTCTAGCTCCAGCTACCATCCCACGCTCAAAGTCTGTTAATCCCATCGTGTTGCCATAATCACGTCTAAAACCTTTTTGCACGAAACACCTGAGTACAAATGACACCTCTGCCAATGCACTGAGACTTTATGTCATGTGTTCGCCATGCTACCGCCATCTGTATGTGTGCTTATCGCTGTCTCATGCCTTTTGTCCCCTCAGTGTATGAAATGAAAGAATGAACATTTGAAAACATTGAGATTTTCAGTTTAATGTCTTTGCTGTTGATACCTTCACAAAAAATGGCGCACGACGGAGTATAACACCTCAACGCTCGACTTCATTATTGATTCCAATATATTATGAGAAGCATTTCCATTGACAATGCCATTTATTGTCTCAGAGATCCAGCACTGAATGACTTGCTCCTAAAGACCAAATAAATATAAGTCTGGTGAAGTCAGAGCCAATATACTCACCCGCAAAATACGTGCCGTCCATATTCCGTTTCGTAGACAAATGAACGGCGCTTGAAGCATTACTCTAAGTGTAAAATTAAATGCATGATTAAAAACCTTTCGTATACTTTCCACTTTTTCTGCTCTTAGAGGTATTTGGGTATACCCACAGTAAATGAAGAAGAGACTGGCATGTGTCTTGTCCAAGAAAAGTCTGTCATCCCTTTCACTTGGTACATGGTGTCGATTACGCGCAGAATGAGCCCTTGGTTATTTAACTAATGATTAATGTGGTGGTAAACAGTTAGCTCTCTACTACACGAACGAAGAGTTATGGCTATATCTGTATCGAGTTCCGGCAGTCAGGTGGCACAACACTTTGCGAAATTCACTGTTACAGGCAGCTGTCAGCACAGTTCACAAGTCATTCAGAAAGTCATCGGCAGAAATTCACTTTAAAATCGGCGTCTCTAACAACTGTCTCATTCAACGGCAGATGGAGAACATCTTTACATAACAGTCGAGTGAGTACTCCTCTATTCTGCCCATACGATTTTCCTCATAATGTCATTCTAACACCGACTTTAGGCACAACAACTGAGTTAGTCGAAAAGTTGAAAGGCGGCTATTGAATCAGAATATCAATTTGTAGTACGCAGTACGCTTAGGCAAGAATAAAATAGTAAGCCTACCTAAGAACTCTCCTGATGTTAATTTGTGGTGTAGGTTGTCATCGTGGTCGAGATCGATATTCCTGTTTATGGTTTAGTCTCTTAACATAGTTGCTAAAACGAGAATAGATCACATTTGGAAACTCATGCAACTCCTTCGCACAGTACCGGTGGATGAACAGCAATCAAATTAATTAAGGGCTGACCTGTGCTTATTCTTCAGTACCCTGGGCTTTCACAGTCACTCGACCATTTCGGATACGAAAACTAGTGTAGATCAGAATTGACAACATCGCAGTAAACACATATGCAGATTGAAGCGACGAATGAAAATTTGTATCAAGGCCGGGATTCGAACCCTTGTCTCCCACTCAGTAGGCAGACACACAAGCCACTACGCCACCCTGGAACAGTGGCTTTGTACAACTTCAGGGACTACCTCGACATGCCTCCTTCCTCACCCAAATTCCCATTCATGCCTCAATCTATTTGGTATTTCCCCTAAACTCAAGCAGCATTGTAGAGGCTCTCCAACTACATTGGAATACCACCTCAACATCGAACAAAGCAGGAATCCTGCCTGAAACCCAGACATAGTTGCATAGTTGCTTCAATCAAATGAAAAATACACTGACGGAATAAAAGTCGCAACGCCAAAAAGGAGTTGTGCGACATAAATGGAAGTTGGTAGGCGTGTTTCTACATCTGAAATACGATGCCTCAAATTTCGCGCCAATCGTATAAGAGGGGGGCTAGTAGCGCCACTATCACGATGCAAATCAGGTTTGCTTTAAACACGCTCTTAAAGGTCGTGAACGTCAGTTACCTTTGGGATTAGTCGTGGTGAGTTTATATTAGTCAAGAATACCTTTAAGGTACCAAGGACGTCATATCCAGTACCCCACTGAGATTGAATGGGGTCGTGTTATAGGGCTAAGAGAAGCTTAAGTTCCTTCTGCAATATTGTAGAAATACATGACAGGTATATAGCCACTTTACGTGATTGGATGGCAGCGGTGGTCACCAGAATGTACGGTCGCAAAAAGACCGGGCTTCAAACGGCCACGTGGCACTACTGAGAAGACCATCGTGTGCGGCCTGGGTGTGTGCTGGTTAGAAGGAGTCCAGCTGCAGGCCTGCAACCAACTTATTTGCGTGCTTGACACACTGGACCTACGTCTGGAATTATAGTCTGCGGTGCGATTCCGTATGACAGCAGGGGCTCTCTCGTCGTTATCCCACGCACCCTGGCTGCCAATTTGCACGTCAGTCCTGTGATTCGACTTCTTGTGCTGCCATTCATTAACAACTTTCCAGGGGGTGTTTCCCAATAGGCTAGTTGGTTGGTTGCTTTGGAGGGGGGATCAAACAGCGAGGTCATCGGTCCCATTGGATTAGTAAAGGAAGTCGGCCGTGCCCTTCCAAAAGAACCATCCCGTCATTTGGTTCAAATAGCTCTGAGCACTGTGGGACTTAACATCGGAGGTCATCAGTCCCCTAGAACTTAGAACTACTTAAACCTAACTAACCTAAGGACATCACACACATCCATGCCCGAGGCAGGATACGAACCTGCGACCGTAGCAGTCACGCGGTTCCGGACTGAAGCGCCTAGAACGGCTCGGCTACCGCGGCCGGCCATCCCGGCATTTGCCTGAAGCGATTTAGGGAGATCACGATAAACCTAAATCAGGATGGCCGGACGCGAGTCTGAACTGTCGTCCTCCCGAATGCGAGTCCACTGTGCCATCTCGCTCGATGTTTCCCATTAGGATAACGCGCGCCCACACACTACTGTTGTAACCCAGCATGCTCTACGGAGTGTCGACATGTTGCCTTGGCCTGCTCGATTACCAGATCTGTCTCCAACCGAGCACATATGGGACATCATCAGACGACAACTCCAGCGTCACGCACAAATAGCATTAACCGTCTGTATATTGACCGACCAAGTGCAACATGTATGGAACTGACATCCGGCACCTGTACAACACATTGCACGTTTGCGTGCTCGCATTCAACAATCTGGCGGTTAACAGCGGTTATTAACGTACCAGCATTTCATATTTTCAATTGCTTATCTCGCTCTTGCATTAACTTGTGATCTTGGAATGTTAATCACTTAAATATGTTACGTAGACAAATGTATTCATGAAAGTTCATTACTCTACATTAATTATTTTTTGATGTCGCGACTTTTCTTTCCGTCAGTGTATATGGTTCAAGAAACCTTTTAAAGTCTCAAATATATATATATATATATATATATATATATATATATATATATATATATATATATATATATATATATAGGCAGACTGTAGCGACGAATAAAAAATTGCTTTGAAGGCCCCACATCCGAACTGTAAGTAGGCTGTTTAGGTTTTTATATTGGTAACGCCACGTAGCGCTCTGTATGAAAATCACTGGCTGTGCCGTGTGCGGTCTGTGGCTGGTTTGCATTGTTGGAAGTTGCTATTGTAGTGTTGGGCAGTTGGCTGTTAACAGCGCGTAGCGTTGCGCAGTTGGAGGTGAGCCGCCTGCAGTGGTGGATGTGGGGGAGAGAAATGGTGGAGTTTTGTGTTGATCAGAATAAGTAAAGAGAGTAATGTCCGAGTAAGTTCAGTTTTGTTCAGCTGTTTGAAAAGCAAATAATGTAAGAGGTTTATCAGCACAGTCATTCATTAATTTTTTTAAGGGGATATTTCAGAACCCGTGTCTCCTCCTCACTATACAGATGCACTGACTACTCCGCCACCCTGGTACAGTGGCTTTGCACAACTACAAGGGCTACCCTAGCATGCCTCCCTGCTCAATTAAAATTCCCATTCACGCTTTAGCCTAATTTGTGTTCCCCCTAAACTCGAACAGCACTGCATAGGCTCTCCAACTGTATTGAAATACCACCTCAGCATCGAAGTGGAGATCCTGCATGAAACCCTGGCATGGGTGTTTTAATCAAATCAAACTATATGGTTTCAGACACCTTTTAAAAGAGGGAAATGTATTCATAGGTGCGAATACGAACAATCATCAGCTGTATAAGGGAATTACGACGGTGGCAATTTGTGCCCGCCCGGGATTCGGACCCAGATTTCCCGCTTTACGCGAGCGGTAGCCTAAACCGTTTGGCTATCCGTGCATGACTCACGGCCACACCAAAACTTTCATATGTCGTCGTTCCTGTGTCATTACCTGTACTCGTACACGCACTATGTAATTCCCGTACAGGAGATAAAATTTTAATTAAAACACACGATACAGCACTGCCTGTACGGATAACACAGGCCTTGCAATATCGCATTTATCCGCCGACACCGGCCAAGCGACTTTCAAGTAAAACGTCTTGTCTGCACGGGAATATATATAATGGATGTACGAGTACAGGTTGAGGGCCGGCCGGAGTGGCCGTGCGGTTCTAGGCGCTACAGTCTGGAGCCGAGCGACCGCTACAGTCGCAGGTTCGTATCCTGCCTCGGGCATGGATGTGTGTGATGTCCTTAGGTTAATTAGGTTTAATTAATTCTAAGTTCTAGGCGACCGATGACCTCAGAAGTTGAGTCACATAGTGCTCAGAGCCATTTGACCCATTTTTGAACAGGTTGAGGACACATGATTGACGACATATGGAACTTTGGGTCGTGTTGTGAGTCGTGCCCAGATAGCCAAATGGTGCCGGCACGGTAGCTCAGCGTGTTCGGTCAGAGGGTTTAGCTACCCTGTGTAATAAAAAAAAAATTGAGTGAACGGATCAACGAATAACCTGAACGATTGTCATCGGACGTCCGCCACGAACAAATTCAACGAACAATATAGAACAAAATATGATTAAAAAAATGGTAAGGTGACCGCTGGTGATAAGCGGGAAATCCAAGTTCGACTCCCGGTGCGGCACGATTTTCATTGTCGTCTTTCCATTATACAGTTGATGGTGGTCCATATTCGAAACTGATTAGTAAAATTCTTGCGTTCGTCGATCATCTGCCACCTTCGCAGCTCCAAAACGCATGAGAGCCTTACGGATTTGTGGTTTAACATGCAGTGTCCACCATGCCTCAATAGACGAGTACCGGTCCATAGTACAAGAACAACGAGCCCATACGTCCTCCAGGACGACACCAAGAGAGGTATCTTGCAAGTAGGCAATATTGAGCATCCAGGGAGGAAGAAACAATTTTACCGATTGCCACTCGTAATTAAACGTGACGGCTACGGCACAATGATCAGTAAAACAGGATGGTATCACATCAACATCCAGAAGTTGCCCACACAAGGAATCGGAAAGGTAAAAGCGATCGAGGCGATTGCTAGACGTGGGAGTAAGGTATATATGTCGCACAAGTGTAGGATAGCGAGAAACCCACACGTCACGCAGGCGGAAGGAGCGCACCAGGTCGTCGAGTTCTTTACTGGAATTAAAATTAATAGACTGATCCACCGGCCGTAGAACACAATTGAAGTCACCACCTGAGGTAATCCTTGTCGGGTATTTACGAAGCATGTAAATGATTTCTTCTTTTTAGAAACTCGAACGTGCGGTAGTACGATCTGTGCCAGAAGGGGCATAAAGAAGGAGTAAACTGAGATCACAAAACGTGCACCCGATCCCTCTTCCACTATCGAGTACTTCGAAATCCATCAACGGAATGCCTTCCCTATAAAACAAGGCAGTGCCTGTAGAAAGTTCGGAAGCTACATTAAAAAAGGTTGAGAACCCAGGAATGGAAAACTGGTCGAATAAGACTTCCTGTAAGAAAACAACATCTGCCCCAGACTGATTTATAAACTGTAGCAAACCGGCGAGCAGAAGCTCAGAACATATTCTGTTAATATTCAGAGTAAGAAATATGTATGCTTGCATGGAACTTCAACCCACAAAGAAGAACAAAGAAAGGTAGAGATCCGTCAGTTGACGGAGCAACATACAGCAACCATACCAGTATCAATCGCCGAACCAGAGTGAGAAGAACTACGAAACAGAACCCTCATCTTCCCACTGCTTTTTCTTCGGCCGAGACGCAGCTCTCTGTGGCTGTTTACGGATTCTACTGCGGCTCCGCGGCGCCGACGCTGCCGCGTTCGGTCACGTGGGAGCATCATGTAGGTATTCCGTTTCAGATTGCGAGGGAGAGGCCTCTACATCTCACTCGTTCGCAGATATGAGTCCACTGAGGGACGGTTGGTGAATAACAACGGGATCCACTGGCTCTTGAGAATCAATCAGTTGTTGCATGGGAGAAGGCTGTGACCCAGAGGGGGCGACAGAAATCGCAGAAGAGGATGGGAAACAGAGTCGACAGGAGAAGTGTCCGAGAGAACCGGAGAAGACACATGGGAACCGGAAGCAGGTTCCTTCACGGACGTCTCCGAAGGGGCGGCCTCGACAACAGGAATAACGCCAGATAAAGTGTCAGGGATCTTCCGTACAGGCGTGAAAGCACCTGTGGCATCCTGATCCACGATTTCAGACTGAGAAAGGGGGTCCTTTACTGGAGGCCCATCGGAAGGGCGAGCCAATAGGGAAGGTTCATCTGCCGCATCATCCTGTGTTCGGCGAAGCTTGTTGTGAAAAATCATGGCGGGCACATCGGAATTAACGACATCAACATCCCGACGTAAGGACAGCGGGGGAAAATCACGGTCAACGGATCACTGTGTCCCTCAGTAACAGGGAGCGATTAAGTCTGAGATCCCTGCGGGAGAAGATCAGCTAAAGTCAATTTTTTACACTGTTCGGATGTAGGTTTTAATACCACCACACGCCGCGGACAGTTAGTACAGAAATGATCGGTTTGATTACAATAATAACATGTTCCTTCTTGGCCACTGTACGTAATATGGACCCTATAACCACATACCTGTAGATGAGAAGGAATATGTTTTTTGGCCACCATTTCCACCGACCGAATACCACTATAGACCTGTAAGCGGTGTTGAGCAGACCAGCATTCCTTTCGAATATGACGTATTTCTCCATAAGGAAGCAAAACGGGCCTCAGAAAACAGTCGTCCACCTCGGGCGGAAGGTTAAACACCCGGACATTCGTATATATCACTTCTGCATTTGCCAAGAGAACCATACTAGTGGAACCATCACGGTACGTAAAGGGTACCCGAGAACCGTGACAAGAAAGTATCCTATCAACCTGGAGCGGGTCAAGAAACTTAACAAAAAAGACATATAATTCGCTGTCAAAATATGCAGTATGTACCAGATCAGTAGTGACTTTAATTGTATCGACTAACCAGTCATGTATCTCCAAACAACCGGTCTGGACGTGACGCGTGGATTTGTCGAAGGTGAAGCTGACAGTACCTGTACGCGGAATTTTCGTGGGAACCATGGTGGACACCACGGCGAAAGACGTCGCCGCGACAGGAAGGGCTGCACGAACACCAAACACTAGCCGACAACCAGCGATGTGACGCACACGGAGACCAACACGACACTAAACGAACACGAGGAAAATACGCAGCGCTACGGTAGAGGCCAACTAATAGCACAACCTAGTCACCCGACGCGCGAAGTGGGAATAAAATTTCACAGTCCGGCTGGGTTTAAAACTCACGACCCTGCTTGCACCAGTCTAGTATCATAACCACTACACCACAGTGGCCGGGCATACATCTGAGCCACCGGGGGCACAGAGGATAGTGCTATTGCAGGGATTTATCACTTGCACGCTCCCCGTGAGACCCACATTCCCAATTTAATGTCCACGCACTACATTAGTAGTGCCCCTGCCCATTACACTCGTTACTCGCGGCAGACAACTTTACCGAGTCCCGTAAGAGTACGGGCAATGCTTGTGCATCTGCGCAGTAGAAGGTCAATGGCTGGTTAGCCTTAACTATATGAAGATGGTATCTGTTCTTTCCGACATGTCCGAAAGAACAGATACCATCTTCATATAGTTAAGGGTAACCGACGCTACGACCTGCTTCACTAAGAGCGCCGGTGCCGCTACAGAACATCCCAGCGCCCCTCTTTTATATAGGACGTTTCTATTTAGAAAAAAATTTATTCCAGTGTAGCGCTCACGACACCACTAATGGCCACAACTCGACGCCTATATCACGACATGCTGCAATACCGCCCCCTTAATGTGGTCGAACTAAAATATCCTGATGTACGGTGGCGCGTGGTGTGGAAGACTGTACACGATGCCATGCTTGATTCCAATGTTGTTTCCCAATGGTACTATGGGACTTAACATCTCAGGTCATCAGTCCCCTAGACGTAGAACTACTTAAACCTAACTAACCGAAGGACATCACACACATCCATGCCCAAGGCAGGATTCAAACCTGCGACCGTAGCAGCCACGTTGTTGCGGGCTGAAGCGCCTAGAACCGCTCGACCACAGCGGCCGGAATTAAATGACTTGTGTGGTTGCAGATGTGGTGCCTACTCTCTCCAGCGACTTACCAAGGCCTTATTGCTTCCATGCCATGACGCGTCACCACTGTTATCCGTGCCAAAGGTTGACATACTGGGTATTAGGTAGGTGGTCATTATGTTCTGGCTGATCAGTGTATCTGCCTAAGCGTTTCGCGCTTATCCACTCAGGACACGCTTCTGATTGGTCGGTTCTGTCCGCCAATGGTTTATAACGTTAAACAAACTCTTCTGCTTATGACCTGAGGGTTATTAAAATCAATATTAGAAAGTCGTCAAGGTGGTTAATGTTATCAGCATAATTGGAACTCTGCACAAACGTTTAAACAGTAAATATAAATAATCAAATTTATACAGTTGGTGCCAAGCCAAGTAGCGCACTCTCTGTATCCCCCAGTACGATACTCACACCACCTTTCCCATGCTCCATTACCATCTCCCGACTTGTGGTGTTGGTAGGTTTACCGATCTCGAGTGCTTGCAGCTTACAGCGGTTTGAGCTTCCATATACTGTGTGATGAAATATGATAAGACGTGAGAAGAAATGTACCATAAATTCCACAAGGTGTTGTCGGTTTTAAAGTAAGAGGAGGGCTTTATGTCCATATATCTTTATTTTATATTATTCCAAACTATTTCGCGCTTTTTTAAGTGCGTGTTTGTTAAGGGTTGAACGCAGTCAGCAAAATGATGCAAACTCGTCCCCTAAATGCGTAGCTGTGGATAATATTCTTCACAGTTGTTTGTTGTGTGCTAAATAACAATAATGATCGTTGACTTGCTTCAGGGACTGCATCTGAAGTATCAACCTAAATACATTAGATATTTTTTCGGATTTTGGTGGAAAACTCCGAACATTTCTTTCATTATAAGAGGCAACATGTTAGAAAATGTCGACTTCAAGGTCATTTTACGCTCAAATTACAAATGTAGGCATCGTTCACTTTGTTTGCTATACATTCTTCTTCATTTCATCTGACCGGCGCCTCACTAGCTGTGTGCCATAGCCCTTGTTTTCTAATGAGAATACAACTGTAGTCACGGCCTTGAATTTCGCAAGCGGTATAATTAATGTCAGTTTTTGTGTCTCACAGTTCCTGGCGGTATGACTCAATAAGCCCATCACAAATTGAAATAAGTACTGTGCAGTACGACGACATCTCGAAAACTTCACTTTGTTGATGGTGTTTACTTTCAGGGTCAAACCTTCTACTCCGTAAAGAAGTAGCGATCAAACTTAAGATTTTACAAACTTTAGTTGGCAGTGAAAATTTTCTTCAGTACAATGATCCAAACAAGTCATTTCCAGGTCGAGTTCAGTTACACTGGCGTGTATTAGCAACCCTGTCTTCGGTCCATGGTTGCATAATAACACTACCCACCGAAACATTTACATTTTATTCATTCCAAGTGTTACAAAACAATCTGGAGCAGTTTAGTTACAGCACTGTTTTAGGGAAAACACACTCCGCAGCGCCTGCTACAACTCGTGTTGGGCGGACCACATCGAGCTGAGGTCTAGACTTCTGTCTAGCAAGGCCACTGTTCGGAGTAAACAGCAAAGAAGACGGAAACTTACCAGGACGTGAGAAACCTGAATGAGAAATCCTTGAGAGCAAGACACGCCCACGAGGCACGAGCCAGGTCCAGCCTTGACGCGCTCTCTAAGCTGCAGGTTGAGGGACGAAGGCGGGGTTGTGGCGGACGTCGGCCGCTTGCCTGGGGAACTGCAGTGTGCACGGCTGCATTCTACTGCAAGGCCGCACACCACCTACAAGTACCACGTTCCGTTGCTCCGGGCTTTGCGAACTGCCACACATAGCTTCCCGGTGACAGTTCAGTTCTGCCGGAGCCACAGCTATTCTTGCAGCCTTACGTTACGTACAGAACCGAACAATCAAAAATATTTTGATTTTAGCAGCGCGTGCCAAGATATGTAGATCCAACCCTTTTCGAGAAAATTAATCTATCGGTAAAGGGGCATTACGAAATCCAAGAACTAAAACGAAGATCTCGGGAAGAAGATAAAATTCATGTGGATCAAGGGACACGCCAATATAAAATGTAATGACATAGACGACGACTAAGCGAAGACCGCCGCTCGAACTGCCGCCATCAGACTTAAAGCCTCCATTATGTGAGACCGAGACCTCAGTGGTAAGACGCTTATAAGTCATGGAAACTAAGTTCAGGGAAATACATGTTATGGACAAAATCAAGCCGAAAGTTCTCTCGAAGTCCTGATTTAACACAGTTAAGGCGAATAAAAAGTTTATAAGTTCCAAAATCCTCATGATATTTAATCGTGGATCATTCTTCAGCCATCTTCACCGAATCCTTGGGCGAAAGTATTCTTGTTGGAAGAAATGACGTTTTGTTGTGAGTATAGTGATTGACATTTTATTGTACACTCAGTGGTTTTATTATATTTATTTTGGATACCGCTACGGTAAAACAATGTAAACATAAACAACATCGCCGGCCGGTGTGGCCGAGCGGTTCTAGACGCTTCAGTCTGGAGCCACGCGACCGCTAAGGTCGCAGGTTCAAATCCTGCCTCGGGCATGGATGTGTGTGATGTCCTTAGATTAGTTAGGTTTAAGTAGCTCTAAGTTCTAGGGGCCTGATGACCTCAGATGCTAAGTCCCATAGTGCTCAGAGCCATTTGAACCATTTGAACAAGCAACATCTATTTATAAACAGACTTCAGTGCTTCGCCTTGCACAAGCATTTGAATATTATTAATGTTGTGGATTAGAGGTTGTATGTTAAAAACACCGCCTGACAAAAAACTGAAGCACCCCAGAAGACATGGCCAGATGTCAGAGCAGCTTCCTATACAAACCCACCATCGGCGGGTATGTATGTCTACATCTACGTCTACATACATACTCCGCAAGCCTCCGTTTTGTTCACGGTGGCGGGGGGGGGGGGGGGGGGGGGGCGGAATCTCGGACCACTACTAGCTATTCTCCTATTCTCGTCCTACTCCACTCGCAAACAGAACGAGGTAAAAACGACTATCTGCTTCCATACGAGCCGTAATCTCTCTTTTCTTGTCTGTGTGGTCCGAAACGTACGTTGGTTGTTTATTCGATATAAGTTGTGCCTTTTATGCAAACCACTATTTTTCTTTTTACGCAAACATGTTTCAGCACCTCTGTGTCATCATCAGTGAGTTTTGTTTATCGGACAGTTGTAAAAATGAACATATTTTAGGTTGTAACTGATGTAACAAAATAAAGCCTAAAGACAGTCTTTGTTCGTTCTTGTTCTTACCTTGACTTTGCATTATATGGTTCTTCAGGACCATCTGTTTGGTGTCCTGCACTGATAGCTTGTCATCTGCAAACCAAACGATGTAAATGTGAAATTTATACTTTTCACTTTACTTCCTGCAGACGACATGCTATTCACAGAGTTTCTTGTTTAGTCTAAACTTACATTACGAGTTAGACAATTTTTATTAAACTGTATGTTTAAGGTTGTCTTCTGAAGTCTCATTAAGGTGTTTCCGTATTTATTGTAGAGCTTTCTGGGGAATGCCTGGCTGGGAGACGACATATTCATCTTTTGGATTTTCGCCTCTTGCGTTTCCTTCGTGGCTGTAATTAGAATTATTGGATACAGGTTCCGTCTTTTATGCAAACCACTATTTTTTCTTGTTACCCAAAATTATGTGGCCATAATTACGTTCGAAACCATTTGACATGAATCACTTAAGTACAAATGACAGCTCCGCCAATGCGTTGCCCTTTTATACCTTGTGTATGCTATCTGTATATCTGCATATCGCTATCACTTAACTTTGGTCACCTCAGTGTATAACGCTTTCCAATAGGAGTAATGCATGCATAGAGATTACAGGGAGTGCACCATCTTATGACGTGTGTGCTCATACTGCCAAATTCTGTATAAATTTGACTCGATATTGTAATCATTGAAATAACATCAGATATCCTCTCGAAGTGTGATGTATCATTTGGTTTTTTCATCCTCTTCTGGGTGCTTCACCTCTTTTGTCAGTGTTCGTTGTTGGGTATTTCAGTAGATTTAGCTTGATTGTATGAAGTAAATATATTGACTGACTGAACAAAGTCTACCTCTAGCATTTAATCAGTCGTTATAAGATGGACAGTAAAAATATGAATGGATAAAATTGAGAATAAACAACAAAAAGTTTTAAAATAACTTAACACTTTGTTTGTCGCAATTTCATAAAAAATATTTTCTGTGAGTGAAGCAATAATCCTTGCAGTGAATATGATAGAGTAATAGTAGGAGAGCCGCGCGGTCTTAGGCGTCTTGTCACGGTCCGCGCGGCTCGCCCGTCGTAGGTTCGAGTCCTCCCTAGGGCATGAGTGTGTGTGTCGTCCTTAGCGTAAGTTAGTCTAAGTTAGGTTAAGTAGTGAGTAAGCTTAGGGACCGATGACCTCAGCAGTTTGATCCCATAAGACCTTACCACAAATTTCCAAATTTTAAAAGTAGGAGATATCAATCATATTTTGTTCGCATGTGGCTTTCTCGAAGAACTGGAAATATAGGACAAATCTTCACTTTACTTCAACACATTCTTAAGGAGCAACTTGAGCTACCCGGTTAACAATTACTCCAAATTTTCTGCAAGCTATTCACAGAAGTTAAATGTAACACGTACCTCCAAAAGTCTGAACTACCATATCCTTACTTTAGAAGAAAATATTGATTCTATGCAACATCCACCACATTACATCTCAATAGCTCTCGTACAACAAAATGATCGCAAATGAAAACCAAATCATCATAATAGCAAGAGATTATTAAAGCACGCAAACAAAAAAAATTATTCCAGTTCTTAAATTTCCTACGCGAAAATCTGTAGTCAAACTTACATAAAATTATGCTATAAGTGACTTGTTTATGACGTCGAGCATAAATCAATCCTACTTTTTTTCTCATCGTTATAAAATGTGTTGGTCCTTCTAGATGGCATACTTTCATCAACGAACTATTCAGAACACGGCAGAGCGGTACAAGTTCTTTCTCTAACCCCACAACACTGCTAGCCTCGGCAGAGTGGAAACGTGCTGTGAAGCTAAACAAAAGCTACCGTCCGCTAGGGGGCCACCCAGCGAAGCAACTTTCACTCGGCCAACACACTTCTGCTCCCTGCGGCCTGATCCGGCACTGTTTCCACGAACGGCTGTTTCCGTGCTGCATACTGAAACACTTCTTTTCTTTCGGACACCACATCGAATGCCCTGAGTCCATTGTGTATGCGATTGTCAAACACTCTCAGCAAAGCAAAACATAGCCACACACCAGATTAAATGTGAAAATGCTGATTAAGACAAGACATTACCAATAGGTCAGCACTTACGTAAACTGCAGTCATATTTACTCTTCAAAGCTATTCATGTTACATTCTGCCTCCTCATTATCTTTTAGTTGTAATTGATTATTATACTGAATCAAAAGAGACAATCCGAATGAGTTGAGACTTTTCAATATTACATGCAAATAATCAAAACATGTGTGTGTGAGTGATTCAATATGTATCAGAGGCTGGCTGAAGTGGCACAAATAAAAGAAAAAATAAGAAAAAGCAGACATGAACCTGTAACACCAATATCGATTAGAAATAGATTTATTCTATGTAACTATGTATCTGTGATTATGAAGTGTTTGGTTTTTGTTAGTTAAAGTCATTGATTTGTGAAAGTAAAGTTAAAGTTTGCAATATATATATATATATATATATATATATATATATATATATATATATTGCAAACTTTAACTTTCCTTTTCTTTAAAAATAATGAAATTTTTTAATATATGTATGTTCATAAAGAAAAATTTGTATATTGGAAGGTGGTTCATGCTTAGGGAACTTGTATTGTGAAAGGTAAAAGCTGTAGGGAAGCCCTCCGCCACGGAACTGGCTTGACGCGAGGTAAAAGGTGGTTTTGGCGCTCGAACTGGGCGGCTACTTGGTGGAAACGGTCGCTAGCCGTTGCACGGTAAACATCAAGGGTGCCAAGGGAGACATTTGGAAACCGTTTTGCATGTAAAATAGCCTCGGATGTGGATCTGGCTGTTGCATAGTACTCTCGGCAATACAGAGTGGCTCTAACCCGATAAAAATCCGTCGCCAAGAAGAAATTGTAAAGAGCATTCAACATCATGAGCTGTGAGTACAGTTAGCCGCCACGTCGCTTGCCACCACTACTTCGCCACTGCTCTACCAACTTCAGGCACACAGATATGTATTACAGCATGGACCAGTAAATTTGTGTGAGTGTTTTCAATAATAATCCAAGTGCTATAAACCCGTGTTTTGAGTCCTAACTTTATCCTAATCATGAACCGAAGCAGGATGCCCTCCTAAGTGTGCAGAAAACCGAGTATCCTGTTTCTAACTAACTACTGATTTGTTTCTGTGTATTAAATGTGCAAAAATTCAGTGCCACAGAGTGTAAATGCTACTGTCTAAAATACCTGCTTCACAGGTGATGAAAAAGGCACTTAAATTAAACTTATTTGAAAGGTAATTTAGTCTTTATTGCTAGCATGAACGACCTTTTTTGGTTACTCAGTGCTGAGTAATTTGCTTTAGAGGATGAAAACATAAATTATTCCAAGTGGGGCTAAGAATTAATGTTGATTGAATTGAACTTTGCTTCTGAAATAATCATAGAGTTTGCCTAGAGAGACAGTATCAGTTTATGGGTCCCCACTATATTCTTCCCATATCAGAAAGATAGTTGGGATATTTATTGCTATGGGAGTGTAAAAAGTGTATATGTAGTATTATTTAATGTTATTTTTGGTATTTATTTGTCAGTTAAGTCAGAACTCTTTTCATGCCCAACTTTAGTTCATTGTTTACTGCAGTAACATCTCAGTACTGAGTTGCATAATGATGGTGATCGTAACTGTTATTATTATGAGTGGAGTACAATCTTGCTTTCTATGATAACTCGTTTGTGTATTAGTGGTAACTACTGCTGCCCACATCTTCGATCGCCCTGTACTCGTGTGTATCCAGTGTACTACTCGAAGGGAATCTTAAAGAAAGTCACTACTACTACTAATGTGCAATTTCCTTGAACTAATGTTTCAAACTGATATGCCTAATTAGGCTGGCGATCGTTTATTGTTTCATTCGTATGAACTTTTATACTTTCATTATCCCCAAAGTAAAGCCTGTTTAGTTTTCTATAAAATGCATTATAATCGAAATTACTGTCCGATATCCCTTATCCATCAGACAAACATGGTCAAACACCAAAATCCTCCCAGAGGGCAACACTTGTTTGTGTCATAACAAACGAGTGGCAAGTGTTATAATCCAAATGTTTAGCTAATGTTTCAGCACTCCTCTTGTGAAGCTTAGTGCCCATTGTCATGAACTGTTGAGACTCATTGCAGAAATTCTTTGCCATGGACTCTTTATTGCAGACTTCTTTGCTGTGCCACGCAAATAGTCATATCCACATACAGTTTTCATTCGAGGAAAGCAGAAAGTTGAAAGCCGACTCATCTGCTGCACTGATGAAAGAGCATACTGTATATAAACGAAGCACAGTAGGTTTTCTGAAAAATGTTTTATTCATTGCATAACAAACAAAACACCACATCTTTTGGATTTCATGTTTTTCGCTATACAGCTGTTCTCAAACGATTGCAGGGAAACTACTGGTAAAAATATTTGAATATTTCAAACTGTAAGTCTCACATCTCAGCCAGATCATGAGGTAGTTATCTTTTTGTTATTTGTCATATTTATTACCATTCTTAAATGACGATTGTTCGAAGAATTGCAGTTAATTAAGGAAGCGAACTGCGATTGCTAATGTAAGGGAAACAGAAATTGGCAGTCTGACATTGTCATCATATTTAGAAATGCGTCCCTGAACCATCTGTAGAAGTATTTCCTAATCTTGTGTATTCATTCACATGAAAATTTTGCATTCCCTTCAAGAAAATTACGTCCATCTCTTTATGATCTTTAAAAGACCTAAACCTCTTTCTCGCCAGTGGAGATCCGTTTACCAGCCTTTTGTGTAATTTGAAAATATCCAAACAAATTATATCTTTCACCCGACTACACAAAGAACAATGTGTTCACATCTATGTTTGACTCAAGTAAAGCAGAACGCTGAAGCTGAGTCATCTGCTGCGCTACTCAAAATTTCTTTATATAATCGAAGCAAAACTGCATTCCACACTGAAGCAGAATTTCGAGAAACATTTTGCTTTATGCAAAAAGAATAGAAAACCACAGGTTTTGCATGTTTTTACGCTTTTTAGTTGTTCTGAAACGATTGTAATCAACTGGATGTCTCTTAGGCGACTTGCATGTCTGTAACCAGTTATCCAGCTGTGAAAAGGGGGGGGGGGGGGGGGTACAGTGTAACGTAGAATCCGAACCACCTTTCGTTTCTGATGAATCTCCACATTATTGAGAGGTGAATTCTAGGTTAAAAGGCAGAGTGAAAAAAGTGACCCACCCGGGATTCGATTGCATTACCTCTCGGTTTCCGACCACACACTTTACCACTTTTTTCCCAAAGACGATAACACTTTTTTCTTTTTTTCTGCCTTACTATATAGTTATCTAGCTACGTTCTATCTTAAAAGAATGAATCGAAAATCAAAGCTACTCCTGCTTGGGAATGTCATTTTTACGCTACCCTAAAAAGAAGTATCCCTCTTCATGTATTGCCACTAACTGTTCCCAGTAATTTTGCCAAGAGAATAGGATGCACTGTTCTATAACCCTTTCCTATGATTATAATAAGCAAATGTGTAAAAACGAAAATCTTATAAAGCACAATGTCAGAAAGAAACGTTATTGAAACGATAAATAAGAATAACGTTTGTAAATTGTTTGTGCAACTTCAGCTAAAAGAATCTTTCTTCAAGAAATGGTGTGACTGGATATTCATTATCCATTGTCATCAGCGATTTCTGTCTCCAAGAATGCCATCTAATAATATCTACAAGATACTCATTCTGCTTCGCCAACGCCTCAGTGAAAGCAGCTTTCCATGAGTTAGCCAGTCTCTTTCCTTTCTCACTGCTTACAATTCAAGACTCTCTGCCTTCAATGTGATGCTGCATAGAGCGTCAGACTGAGTCTGCCACTCCGTAACTACGGGGTGGGGGGGATTGAGTAAAACACTGTATAAATAGTTTGCGAAGAGAGTACGGTTGCTCGGTGTACGTTCAAGGGCGTTGTGAGCGTTTTGCAAGTA
Organism: Schistocerca americana; assembly: GCF_021461395.2. Lineage (NCBI taxonomy): Eukaryota > Metazoa > Arthropoda > Insecta > Orthoptera > Acrididae > Schistocerca > Schistocerca americana. The sequence goes on along the minus strand of NC_060130.1, from coordinate 425,497,785 downwards.
CCATCAGCAACCAGGTTCCACTTTCTCCCATTCGACGAAGACAAAGTCGATGGTCATTCACTTGAGCCATGTAATCGCATGGTGTTTTTCGGGGGGAAGGTAATAGTCATCCAGGCAGAGGAGGGTTCAATCATGTCAGGTATGAAGCGGAGGTAACAAGCTAAGATCTTCTGTGTCAGTCACCAGACGCCGGACGACGAGACGCTCGTGAAGCGATGTTCGTCGGTGTCCAAAAGCGACAGGAGGTCAAAGAAGGTGGCGTTTAACCCTACAGAACGGAGCTAATGTCTCGTCGTGTAGTTTTTGTTGGTGACTTGATATCATGTCGCGCTCTCGGTAATGAGTAGAAAGTGGTGGTGTACGGTTTTTTATATTTTTGGCCAATAAACAGTTGAGTACTTTGCTTCTACCATGTTACGCAGAATCGCCCACAGAAGAGTGATGTAAGAATCTTTTGCCTTTGGTGAGTGTGTTGTGCGGAGATACGAGAGCACATGTCGATACAAGGGAGAGCTGTGTCGAGACATGCACCACTGACACCAGCTAGGTCCGCCATATCTTAAGGCTAGTAAAAGCTAGGTGATGAAGGATTTAATTTGCAGCATTGCTTTCAGCATCAGAGGTTGGCGGGAATTTGTTTTCTAATTTATTGATTTGTGGAAGTTGAGTATGTGCGGAACGAGTTAAAGTGTCGCCATAGTTGACGGGGAAGACTTCTTAGGGATGGGAGGCCGCTGCATTATCTGTCAAGCAGCGCGATAGCTCGCCGATGGCACCCTCATGATTCATGGGAGCCCCCAGATTCTGTATAAGGGGCATCGTCTTATGATGCCTCTGGAGCACCTTCAATTCGTCGGCCGCTTCATGTAGGTAGTGGCGGGGAAATTGCGGATGGACGTAGAACACCAGCACAGCATCTTATTCTGTAAAGACTGCAGTCGCTGGATGTAAGTCTTTGCAGCACTGCCCCACACTTAACAGGGTAGGAGATACATCTGGTAGATGAGAAGACCGTTGGCTATGGACAAATCAGAGCCTTTATTGATGATGGGATACAGTACCCTCAGCCACTGGTGGATCTTCTTGCGGATGTCTTCGATATGGAGTCGCCAAGTGAGCCACGCGTCCATGACAATGCCCAGGTAACGTATGGGGACTTGCCACTGGAGTTCTGCGCTGTAGAGCCGGAGTTGGCGGCGGGACGTAGTATGCTTCCAGGTGAAGATGGTAGCCTGCGTCTTCCCTGGACTGAAACTGATCCTCCATTTGGCTGCCCAATCTTCCAGCGCACTACAGACACTCTGAAGGTGTGGAACAAGGACTTCCCACTATCGACTACAAGAATAGAGCATTATGTCGTCTGCATAAATGGCTCTTTCGAACCCATGGCACAGCAGGTAAGTGCAACACATAGATGGTATAAAGAACCAGTGCCAGGACCGACCCTTGAGGAACTCCTGCTTTGATCTGACGTGACATGGTGGTGGCATCGGCGATCCAGATTGTGAACGTATGCTGGTGCAGGTAGGATGCAATGAGCGTCATTTACACTTTCAGGAAGCCTAAGGTGTGCAGCTTCCAGATGAGCTCAAACTACCACACACTGTCAAATGATTTAGTAACATCCAGTAGCACTGCACCTCAGAATTCACTGCAGTTGAAGGTGGCAGTGATATATTCGACCACTCTGAGGATTTGTTGCATGGTGGAGTGCCCACTCCTAAAACCAAACTACTCTGCAGGTAGGATGTTATGCAGATCGAGAATACACTCCTGGAAATTGAAATAAGAACACCGTGAATTCATTGTCCCAGGAAGGGGAAACTTTATTGACACATTCCTGGGGTCAGATACATCACATGATCACACTGACAGAACCACAGGCACATAGACACAGGCAACAGAGCATGCACAATGTCGGCACTAGTACAGTGTATATCCACCTTTCGCAGCAATGCAGGCTGCCATTCTCCCATGGAGACGATCGTAGAGATGCTGGATGTAGTCCTGTGGAACGGCTTGCCATGCCATTTCCACCTAGCGCCTCAGTTGGACCAGCGTTCGTGCTGGACGTGCAGACCGCGTGAGACGACGCTTCATCCAGTCCCAAACATGCTCAATGGGGGACAGATCCGGAGATCTTGCTGGCCAGGGTAGTTGACTTACACCTTCTAGAGCACGTTGGTTGGCACGGGATACATGCGGACGTGCATTGTCCTGTTGGAACAGCAAGTTCCCTTGCCGGTCTAGGAATGGTAGAACGATGGGTTCGATGACGGTTTGAATGTACCGTGCACTATTCAGTGTCCCCTCGACGATCACCAGTGGTGTACGGCCAGTGTAGGAGATCGCTCCCCACACCATGATGCCGGGTGTTGGCCCTGTGTGCCTCGGTCGTATGCAGTCCTGATTGTGGCGCTCACCTGCACGGCGCCAAACACGCATACGACCATCATTGGCACCAAGGCAGAAGCGACTCTCATCGCTGAAGACGACACGTCTCCATTCGTCCCTCCATTCACACCTGTCGCGACACCACTGGAGGCGGGCTGCACGATGTTGGGGCGTGAGCGGAAGACGGCCTAACGGTGAGCGGGACCGTAGCCCAGCTTCATGGAGACGGTTGCGAATGGTCCTCGCCGATACCCCAGGAGCAACAGTGTCCCTAATTTGCTGGGAAGTGGCGGTGCGGTCCCCTACGGCACTGCGTAGGATCCTACGGTCTTGGCGTGCATCCGTGCGTCGCTGCGGTCCGGTCCCAGGTCTACGGGCACGTGCACCTTCCGCCGACCACTGGCGACAACATCGATGTACTGTGGGGACCTCACGCCCCACGTGTTGAGCAATTCGGCGGTACGTCCACCCGGCCTCCCGCATGCCCACTATACGCCCTCGCTCAAAGTCCGTCAACTGCACATACGGTTCACGTCCACGCTGTCGCGGCATGCTACCAGTGTTAAAGACTGCGATGGAGCTCCGTATGCCACGGCAAACTGGCCTACACTGACGGCGGCGGTGCACAAATGCTGCGCAGCTAGCGCCATTCGACGGCCAACACCGCGGTTCCTGGTGTGCCCGCTGTGCCGTGCGTGTGATCATTGCTTGTACAGCCCTCTCACAGTGTCCGGAGCAAGTATGGTGGGTCTGACACACCGGTGTCAATGTGTTCTTTTTTCCATTTCCAGGAGTGTATGATGGAGGCGACGTAGCAGAATGCATTCAAATAGTTAGCTAACATGTGGGAGCAAACTGATTGGGCAACAACTCGACGGATTCCTTCGATTCTTCCCAGGTTTAGAAATGGTCACCACAATGGAGTGCTTCCAGGGTAGATGGCTGAGGAGAAGATCCAGTAAAAGATGGCTGCAAGCTGGACGATGGCCGACTGGGGCAGGTGCTTGAGGACCTTCCCAGTGATATCATCAGCCCTTGGGGCCTTGTTGGTGGGCAGCGGCTTGATCCCTTCTTGGGCTTCCTCAGCTGAAACAGGAGGGATGGGATCGTCCTCAGCCTCATCATCATGGAGTAGCACCCTGACGTCGCATTCAATGGTGGCTGCACACTGGACGTCTAAGTGATCCTGAAGGGGCTGGAAATTCTGTTCGAACGTGTCAGCTAGCATGTTGGCCTGATCATGAAGGCTGTAAGCCGTCGGTCTCCCAAAGTTAGTAGTGGGATCCTCATCCTTCTGTTGGTAAAGAAGTGGACTGCATGCCAGCCGAGTGGGTGCGGAGTGAAGGAACAAAGCTTGTCTGCCTACTGCCTGCTTTTGTAATCGACGATACCAGCTTGATATCACGGTGGAGCTGGCTGCTACAACGCTCAAGGGCTCCATTCCGAGTGATATGCCACTCTCTGCACAGCCGATTCCGCATCCTGATGGCTGCAAGGATGTCCTGTGGCAAGCCAGGCGTCCAGAGGGGGGATGGCGTCTGTGGGAGAGTGGCAATGTGGAGGGTATCGATGATTGCCTTGGAAAGATGGCCCATAGAGACTTGGGCGAGTTCGCCATCAGCAATGAGGGCATTGACAGAAAAATCAACGTGGTCTCGAAATGTTTCCCAGTTGGTGCGCCAAAGAGTTAGACAGCTGGGAAGATTCAAATGGCTCCAAGCGCTATGGGACTTAACATCTGAGGTCATCAGTCCCCTAGACTTAGAACTACTTAAACCTAACTAACCTAAGGACGTAACACACATCCATGCCTGAGGTAGGATTCGATCTTGCGACTGTAGCAGGCGCACGGATCTGGACTGATGTGCCTAGAACTGCTCGCCCACAGGGGCCGGCAGCTGGGAAGACATTCAGCCAAAATAGTACAGGCAGGTGGTTAGAAATAAGAGCATGGATGACCTCCACATCCCTAAATTGTGGTATCCCCTTCGTGATAGTGATATCGAGTACATCCAGTGCGCCTCTGGAGGGGTAGTACATTGGTTCCTCTGGGCCACAGGCATGGGCGTTGGCCTCGTCCACAGATCCAGGAGACGGCGTCCACTCGCATTGATGATGAGCGAGTTCCATGTGACATGCATGGAATTGAGGTTGCCGGCCACAAAAAGTTTCCCAGGATGGAGGAGCAGCGTCCGGGCGTCGTCAAGGTCCAACAGCTGCCGAGGGCTGTGGTAAACTGTGACGAATGTGACGGGCTCCATCTGCCATCGCTTCATGAGTAGAAGGCGGTTGGACATCATGATGGCGAATAGAGTTCTGAATTAAGAGGGCAGTGCCCCCTCCGTGTGTTGGCTGATCTGTTTTGTAGCACCAGTAATTCAGGACATTTCTGGAAATGCTGGGCATCAGGAGGGTTTCATTCACCATGCATATGTCCATGTTGTAGTCCACGAGGAACTGCAACAATTCTGGGGTATCATGAGTGGGATTTTCTGCATTGTATGCTACAATCCGTAAATCATCAAGTCAGGACGTCTTAGCCATCCTACCTGCACCAGAATACGTTCGCAATCTGGAACGCCGATGCCACCACCATGTCACGTTAGATCAAAGCAGGTGTTCCACAAGGGTCGGTCCTGGCACTGGTTCTTTATACCATCTATGTGTTGCACTTACCTGCTGTGCCATGGGTTCGAAAGAGCCATTTATGCAGACAACATAATGCTCTATTCTTGTAGTCGATAGTGGGAAGTCCTTGTTCCACACCTTCAGAGTGTCTGTAATGCGCTGGAGCTGCAGGAACGTCTCATGAGGCCATGATGGCTCTGCTGATCGTCGTTTCGAAGGTGGCGGCAATAGTGGCTAGGAGTTGCGCCAGTTTCTTGCTGACATCTGCAAGGGATGAGGCATTTTGGGCGAGGAGCGCTAGAACATCCGGCGAGTCATGCTGTGGTGCAGTGGGAGCAGCGACAGATGGCTGATGGCGTCGTCTGGGCGGCACAGTCAGTCCTGCCGGTGCTGGAAGTAGGTTCGATGCAGCTGGCGGTGCAGCTGGGGAGAGTGACTGCTTCAGCGCGTCACCAACGCTCAGATCTGCATGATGTCGGGCATCGTGACAATCCATAAAAGTTGGCCATGTGTGTCCATCACTGGTCAGTGGGGGTGGAGGTGGGCGTCGGCGACGGCGGGCGTTGGGAGTCACAGTCTTCCGGACGGGTGGCAGTCCTCGTTGCCATTGGCCTTGTGCCTGGAACACGATCGGGAATTCGCAGGGTGTGGGCCACCACACAGGCCGCAATTGGGTGGCTCGTCCTTGCTGCGGGTGCATTCACGACTGTTGTGTCAATTGCCGCATTTTACGCACACAGGTGGCATGGTGCAGTGATGGCCGACATGATGAAAGCCCTGGCACGGGAAGCACTGCACAGGGCCGCGAGACTTGCAGAGCTTTTTGACACTGATGCTGAGGTCGTAGAACTGGGTGACATTGAAGATCTCTTGGTGAGTGGGTATATCCTGCAGGATGACGATGCAATGGCTGGAAAGCTGGTTTGTGCCCAGCATACGATCATAATCGACCCACATCATGACGAATCCCATACCTTCTAGCTCCTCCTTGAAATGGTCATGGGTCAGTGTTTTTGGGGCGCCCTTAAAGAGCACCTTGAGCGGGGGGGGGGGGGCGGAAAGTATGCATTGGTTGCCCTGTTTGCCAAGCATGTCCATGACCATGACGTATTCTTCACTCGACGATAGGGTCAGCTTCTATATGTCATCGCCAGTTTGTCTGAGCGTGAGATGTTGGTGGCAATGGTCCATAAGCTAGGTGCAGAGCTTCTTGTAATCCTGCTTAAATTGCAAGACGATCGGTGCCACTTTTCTGTTTGCTGCAGGTGACACTGATTGCTCAACCGGTGGTGAGGCGTCGACCTGCTCTTAGTGCCAGTGTGGATGTTCATCAGATGCGTGCTGTTACTCCAAACGATCTCGTTGTTGAGCTGCCAATGACGATGCAGCGTCGTACAGCATGGCTCCTGTCCCTTGAAGAGGCTGATACCTATTTGAGACATCCAGCTCCCTAGCCTTCCGCAGCGGCACTTTCTTCTTTGTGGACGGCAGTTGAAACTCAACATCTTGCATGTCGGTGAGTGAAGAACACCTCGTGGTAGATCGATGGTAGTGTGCTCTTCTGTGCCGCTTATCAGTCCGCCAGTGATCAATACGCGCTTCAATTGCACTGTCGGCATCCGCATCCGAAGAATATTCCATCTCGGAGTCCGCAAGCGTCCCTGGGGCAAGGATACTATTACTTCCCCCCTCCCCAGGTTGGGTCCTCGTAAACGTGTGGGCTGACGCCATGTAGAGGTTCAGGTATTCCACACATTGCTGCTGGTTCCAGCCCCAGAGCTCGTTCTGGCACAACATCACGCATACGATCTGTAGTAACCGTCGACAGTTTGCTGTGTAAGTCCTATAGTGGAAGGTAACATCCCACAGTGTGATATTGAGACCCCTGAGGGGTGACTCAAGCGCAATTGTGTAAAGGTAAGTAAAAAAGAGGCAATCTTGTTATAGAGACATCTTAATGGGTATTGGTCCCATCGTCTGATTGTTGCCCTGAACCTGACCTCTGGCTGCTGCCAAAATGCGTCACAGAATGTAAATGAGGCTTAGGGAAAATCCCATATGGTACATCACCTGTAGGAGGAAGTTATGGCGCACTCTATCAAAGGCCCGGTAGAAATCGATAGACACGATCGCCGCTCGCGGGGGCACGACGAGGCAATTGCTATTATGTCCCTGTAGTCACCAGCAGCAATTTGTGTGTTGGTATCACCCACCTGGGACATCTGGTCCAGAGCGAGGATCATCGGTACTGTCGTCTTCATGCGGCCTGCGAAAAGCCTAGTAAAGATTATGTAATAGGTGCTCAATAATGTAAGTGACCTATAGTTGTTGACCGATTGCTTTCCTGTTGGCTTGTGTACCACTATAAGAAGTATTTCAACAAAAGTAGGTGGTAAATTGCTGTTTGGGGTTATGAGTTACAGAACACTGTAGCCCAGAGAGGCGTCATGAAGTCGTGGAACGTCAGACAAAACTTGACTGGCAATCCATCAGGCCCCGCAGACTTATTGGCTACAGCTTTATCCAAGGCACTTTTCAGGCGAGAAGTCCACCATTAATGCCATCACTGTTACTGTGTCGATAGTGGGTACCGCCTGCTGTAATGCTTCCACAGTGGCTTCGTCATGTACAGTTCTTACTGGTGAAGATGAAAAATATGATCCTCCATGGTTTTCACTATGGTTGCTTGGCGTGTGATTAACTGTCAATGGTTCAAATGGCTCTGAGCACTATGGGACTCAACTGCTGAGGTCATTAGTCCCCTAGAACTTAGAACTAGTTAAACCTAACTAACCTAAGGACATCACACACATCCATGCCCGAGGCAAGATTCGAACCTGCGACCGTAGGGGTCTCGCGGTTCCAGACTGCAGCGCCAGAACCGCGCGGCCACTTCGGCCGGCTGTCAATGGTGTCATTGCATGTCCGCCAGATGGTGGTGCATGGTGGGTACCTCTGTGGCCATTCAGTCATGTTAAAACGAGCAGACTAAAGTGTGTTCTGATCAGCGCATCGTCAATTATAGTATATGAGCCTTGGCCTGGTGACATGCTTGGTGTCTGTCTGGCGATGGGGGTAGAGCGTCGCGGTCCCTGAGTGCTGCATACTAAAGATCTAGGGCCCGGTAGTGCCATGGAGCTGTGTCCTTGCCAAATTGCATAAGTGTCTTGCAAATTGACCGTTTGGCTCAGAGGAGCCACCACTCCAAAGTCGAGGTGTATCAGGAGTGGCATTCCCAGTTGGACACGTTGTGGTGACTTGTTAACAGCAGTTCGGTCCTGAAGGTGAGTTACATTCATCTTCTAAAAGCCCTTGCTAAGCCAGACTTTATGGGATGGAGGTGCCTCATACAGATATAGGCACTGTGATAAGAGAAAGCCAAAGGCCATCGTTTGGTGGCCACCACTTTCTGTGTAGGACTTTGTGAGATACTGTGATAAGAGAAAGCCAAAGGCCATCGTTTGGTGGCCACCACTTTCTGTGTAGGACTTTGTGACACATATATGTGATCCGGTCTACTCGCTAAATGACTGGTAAGATGTGTGTGTCCAGAGTTATCGCCATGTACCTTTATCCATGCGTCGTGCTGTTTTGGACAAGTGTAGTGCAGGTATGGTGCTTGAAAAGGGGAGTTACGTCTGTTGAGTAGAACCTCTGGCCCAGGAGCTAGTCGTGCCCGACAGTGCATAAACATTAATGAGCTGGGTGTTGAGCGCCATGACCACTAATGCTCGAGTGGGGGGAGATACACGAAGTTGTTAGCTCCGATGCCATCATGCAGTGTGGGACCATCAGCCATCACATATATTTATGAACCTTAAAAGTTTGGGAGTGCATTCACTCGCACTTCTTGCAGGAATGTGAAGTCTACTTCTATGCGTCATATTGTTTCTCCCAGGAGCTGCATCTAGGCAGGAGAGCTAACCTTGTTGATATTCATTGTGGGCAAGTTGTAAGCCTGGCGATGTGGTGGCTGTGCAGGGCTATCCATGGTAATGATGGTGAGAAGCGGACATTGTGAGTGATGTCACATTCTACTGACCATGGCCCTCCCAGTGTTGTTCAGACTGGCTGATCGGGAAGCACCTCAGCGGACCCTGGATCGGGTTACTGCCCAGTTTCGACGTCCTCGGCCCACAACATGGGCGCGGAAGTCTACTCGTGTTCCATAAGGTCATAGTCGTCCATGGAAAAGGACCGAGCGTCTTCACAGACTGCACTGGAACCTTTCTCTGATCACTGTTCGCTGCAGTAGACTGGCAGGCGGACATCACCCGTCCTGTCGTCCGTTCCACAAAGATGGTATCAGTTGTGTCAGCCTCGTGGTTGGCGTCCTGGAGGATCAGTCCTTCTTCTTCTGAAGAGTGGGAACTCCTGTATTCTGACACAGTCCTGGGGCGTCACTTTCGGCGTTTCGGTGAAAGCTGTTTTCGTGTGTGGCCTTCCGTGTCGGATGATGGCACTGACTCACACCACGCTGGCACAAAGCCTTGATTTTTACAATAAGTGAATCGATTGCTGCTGTCAGCTGCTGTGCCTGCTGTGTTCAATGGTATCAATGGCATCGTGCAGAGTTCTGCCACAGGCCAGTCTGACTGACTGGACAGGTGGGTTGTTCTAGAACTGCAACGTCGGTCTGTTGTGTCTGGACAGTTGGAGACGTCGTGAGAGTTGCTGCATAAGTCACTGGGAGAATTTTTGGCGTCGGTGGTGGTACCACGTCCTGTAGGCGAAGTTGCGTGCTCCAACGCTGGAGACACGTGGAATATAAGTGACCTTCATTGTCGCTTCCAGAATATGTTATAGGCTGGCTGTCATAAATAATTATGGGCTGGCAGCCTCCTATCTGGAGGTATGATATAACGTGTCACTGGATTTCAATGTGCACTAGTCGTACTCCACTGGGGACTGGAATTGAGTCCACTTTTCTAACATGTGTTCTTGTACCGCGTTATAGGGGCAGAAAGCTACCAAGACTTCTGTCCACAGGAGTTTGATGGGTAGCTCGAATATGCATATAGTCCACAGTCCCAGTCCACCATGGTCAACCTCGACGTTGCCAACATTCTGTCTGCGTAGCGGAAGCGGAGTCTTTGCTTCATCTCTCCAAGAACCTTGTCACATGTAGAGTCGTTAGTACGTTTTACATTGACTGTGCTACTTAGGATCGAAAAGTGGATGCCGACGACGTTCGCAGCGGGGATCTTGGCCCCCTCCTTTAAAAAGCGCTCGACTTCAAGCCCTTTTGGCTTAGGCAAGTCTTTTAAGAACGCAAATTTCAGTATTGATTACCTGTATTGATTCACCGTGATCTTGTTGCGCTGCGCACCACATTTGTGTCGGCGGGAGGAAGTAACAAGCGAGCATGCTGGCGCTACATTCGCAAACACAGAGCACTTCCGCTCTACTCGGCTGTTAAAGCCAGACTGCCCTTGGATCAACACATCAGATGCAAATTTGTTCAGGCTTGCTGCACTCTTGAGTCTCTGCCATTCTCTCGAGTTATGACAGTTGTCCGCTATGTAGCAATGGCATCGTTTTCATAAATTATCTTTAATTCATCATAATTCAAGCAATATGTACTAAATATTTATATATTTTACACTCATTTCTTCCACGTGAATTAGTATACCTACTAGTGATAACTGGCTCAAAATCCCAACAGCAGTTCCTGAAATTAGCCTGCATATAAAGACGGATGCAAAAAGGTGACTTCAATTAACATACACGGTACAATAACATTAATGTGACCACCGCCTATGTTCGATGCGAGCGTGCAATAACCTCTCACAGATGGCAGGTGGCAGTACTAGCAGTGGGCGGCTTATAAAACGTGTCGGGGGCACGTGAAAAACAGTGCGATTATTGTCGTATCGGAGCGTTTCATCTCACGTCCAAAGGGGCATGATTATTGGCTTTCAGGCCAAAGGTGAAAGCATTTCCGAAACGTCCAAGTTTGTAAACCGCTGACGTGCTGCCATGGTTGAAGTATACAATATATGGCAAAATGGCGCTATCCAAACTAGCGCCGAGGCAACTGATGCACCACGGCCCACAGATGCCAGGGGTGAACGACGGCTGCGGAGATTTGTACGGGCTAATAGACGTGCAATTATTGAGCAACTGATCGCCCAGATGAACAAAAGAATACCAGGAGTGTTTCCTCAACGACCAATCAGCGAACCTTACTGTGTATGAGCCTCTGCAGCAGGCGCCTGGCTCATGGACGTATGCTGACTGCTGTTCATTGTCCATGAAGGGTGGAATTTGCGCGCCACTACCATATCTGGATGTCCACCGACTGGAGACAGAAGACCTTCTCAGATTAATCACGTTTTATGCTCGATCGGGCAGATGGCCATTGGCATGTACGAAATGAAACGTCTGAAAGCAAACACCCTGTAACCAGGAGAGAGCATCATGGTCTGGGTAATGTTTTCGTGGCATTCCGGGGATGATCTCGTCATTCTGGAAGGCAAAAAGAATTAACACAAGTATGCATCAATCCTTGGGGACCACGTCCAATCCCACATGTAGTTTATATTTCCGTAGCACTATGGCATTTACCAGCAGGACAATGCAACATGTCCCACAGCTCACAGTGTATGTACGTGGTTCAAAGAGCACTAGAATAAGTTAACCGTACTCCCCTGGCCACCAAATTCCCTGCATTTAAATCCAGTCGGGAATGTGGGACCACCTCGATCGGTCTCTTCGCGTCATGGATCCTCAACAGAGAAACCTAGTGCAGTTGCCCACGGTACTGGAGTCGGCGTGGTTCCACAACTCTGTCGGTACCTTCCAAGACCTCATGAACTCTCTTCCTACACGTGTAGCAAAAGACAGTTATTGCTTCTTTTGACACGTGGTCGCAATAATATGACCGGACAGTGTATATTAATAAAATAGTGCCAAAAGTGTCGCAAAAGGTATATTACGCTCCAGAGTTGCAGCCGGATGCTACGTATGGTGCGAATGTAGGAGTGATATCTGAGTATGCTGTTACAGACGGGTGGGACACTAAACAGCTACACGTTTCTAGTGTGGTATCGTGGTGAGGCCAAATCAAAATATTTTTTAATCTCTTTAAATCTCATTCATGGAAATCGAAAAGGAGGGATGTTTCCGATTCATGGATGTTTTGGATCGTCGCAAAGATGATGATACATGGGAACACGTAGTTTATCGGAAGGTGACTCATACGGACTTGTATTTACATACAAAAGGGGCCACCAGCTTCTACACTTAAAAGAAGTTTTTAAGGCAAACGTGTACTCACTACAACAAATACATAAGAAGCAACGAACAAAAAAAGAAAGTAGCTTTCTTGCCATATTTGGCAAGCCTGTCGTCAAAAACAAGTCGGATCCCTACCAATCACAAGATTAAAGTGATTTTTCAACCTAGAACGAAGGCAGTAGCTCTTATGGGTTCCGTCAAAGATGCTCTGACGCTTCTCAGTGCCGTGGTTTTCAAGACCCCTGCGAGTGCGGCCTTTCGTACATTGGGCAGACGACTCGTACAGTCCATGAAAGATGCACGGAACATCCGGCTCTTACACTCAAATTAGTTGGGTGAAGAATTTGCGTTTTATTAGTAAGCTATAATAGTTTCAGTCTGCAAAGTCACGGAATCTAATGTGTTCTTTAATAAACTCGCAAAGATATCGCTACAGTGCAGTTCATAACGATGCATTGCTAAGCCAGCCTGGATCGATCGCGTAGACACAGATTCATTTTATGTACAATTTTTTGTCGCCGAACATCTCCGGCGCTTGTGTACGCATCTGAGACTGCACACGCAGTGGTGCGGTATGCGGATTTAAGAGTGAGTACTGTAGCTCTAGTCTGTCGGCTCTCACAAGATGGCTGAAATATCAGGAGAAAACATGAAGATGCACATCAGTTTGAAGTTGACTTACAGCTGCACACACAGACATAATGTATAGCTGTCATGTCAACAACCGAGCAACGTGCAGTAGTGTTGGGACACCAAAATCGCGTTCGGGAGGGGAATTGTTGTCCCCATCCGACCACCTAGACTGAGGTTTACGACAACTCTTACGATGGTTCCACTGAAAAGGACACGACCGAGTTCTTTCCCTAGTCCGTTGTTAATCTTTCTTCGTTCTCATCAGCATTCGATTTTGCGTCCAAGAACGTCGTGCGATTTTATTTATTTATATATTTAGTACGCCGTGAAAGTCTTGAATAACACACGTTCGCTATCATCGTGGTTAATGAGTGACACACGTTCGCTGTCATCGTGGTTAATGAGTGATCATCTGAGACTTTATGTAACTCTACGAAGCTTGCGACATCTGTTACCCACAGCACGTGACTGGATGATATACGAGTAAGGATAAACGCCTTGTGATCATCCATCTGGGATATTACATACACAGTGTGTCTAGCTTCACTTCTCAAATGACTGCTAGGCCATTTGTTCACGCTTGCTTGAATTCTTCTTGTTAGCACCAAGATTACTATTGCTGCGCTGCAGAAAGATATACTGGACGAATGTAAAAATTTTTACAGTTTTTCCCCAACCAGTGACGAGCCGAGCCAACAGAGACTTGCACAGTGTCACAGCTGGAATGACAACAGGCTGGAAAGCTTAAACTGAAAATATCATGGCACACAACCAAGGCCACTGCCACACATCGTTCGAGCAAGGTGTCTGAATCGCCAATTCAGCAATATGACCCTACTTTAAAAGGGAAATAACGTCATTCTGATAGCATTGCAGGGTTCCGTAACAACACGTAAATCTTACACAAGAACGCCTTTGAACCAGCTGACATTACAAAAGGTGCAAAGCTGAAGAGCTGACCAATAACGAGCTCAGAGAACTAGGGCATATTCGATCATCCTTGCCAAGGGATAACGTCATTATCTCCAACAGACAGCTTCAAATAGCCGGCCGTTGTGCCCGAGCGGTTCTAGGCGCTTCAGTCTGGAACCGCGCGGCCGCTACGGTTGCAGGTTCGAATCCTGCCTCGGGCATGGACGTGCGTGACGCCCTTAGGTTAGTTAGGTTTAAGTAGTTCTCTGTTCTAGGGGACTGATGACCTCAGTCCCATAGTGCTCAGAGCCATTTGAACCATTTGAACAGCTTCAAATACTCGGACTCTCGAACCCATCTGTATTCCAGTTGCAGTGAGCCAGCTCTGAGGCAGGACCGGAGAGTTGCTGATTACCACTCGCCTGATGGCTTCTATCCTCATAATGGCAGCAGTCTCGTTTGCTGGACTTAGCCGTTTTGAGCTGGCGACCTCTCTTCCACTGATGTAAAGAGTTGAAGTCTTCTATCACCAGCTCACTGGGGGCCAAACTGATGTTATTTGGCTCACTATCAATCTGTCGCTCTACTGGAAAGGAGTGCTATCTGCTGCTGCCACCCCGACGTGCATCATCGAATGGACACTGACGTCCGCACGTCCGTAGCCTTCTTTTAGTGGAGAGGCCATGACGTAACTCTCCACCACCACCGCCGCCGCATGCACAGCTGCTGGAAGCATATTGCGACACTCCCTTTGATGTCCATGAGTGTGCTCTAGTAAAATGCGTCGTATAGCTGTCGGGCGACACCACCAGACGACTGAAGCCTGCCACCAGTTGTGATGCTACCTAACACGGAGCCGCTCTTGCTGCGTCAGCTGCCGTGATGACGGTGGCGGCCACGAGAGACTGCTGATGTAGACATGTCAGCGCGTTGCAATCCTGCGTGCTTCATCCACCGTCCTTGCCGCTGCCGCGATGAAGATTATTCAGTTGTAAAACCAAAAGCAATAAATGTCTAAGCCTCTAACGCTGTTTCTTTAGCACCCAGATGGCCTGACAGACCAACACCACCAACCTCCATGCCTTTTTATCCTGTATCCATCAGGATCACAGCACACTGACCCATGAATGTATTGAACTGGGGACCTAGAAACGAGGGAGAGGCTTTGTCCCCGCCGTAGCCCTCAGAGGTACACAACCTCATAACAGGCTACAGCAGTCTACTCACCCCACCGCCGCCCCACATCGAACCCAGGGTTGTTGTGCGGTTCAGCCCCCAGTGGGCCCCCTCAGTAACGTCTCATTCCAGACGAGTGCTACCCCAATGTTTGTGTGGTAGAGTAATTATGATGTACGCGTACGTGGAGACAGTGTTAGCCCAGCAATCGCCGACATAGTGTAATTGAGGCGGAATAAGGGAAGCAGCCCGCATTCGCCGAGGCAAATGGAAAACTGCCTTAAAAACCATCCACAGGCTGGCCGGCACACCGGACTTCGACACTAATCCGCCGGTCGGATTCGTGCCGGGGACCTGCACGCCTTCCCGCTCAGGAAGCAGTGCGTTACATAGCACGGCTAGCCGGGCGAGCAACAATACTTCATACCTGACCGAGCGACGTGGCGCAGTGGCAAGCACACTGGACTCGCATTCGGGAGGACGACGCGTCCGGACATCTTGATTTAGGTTTTCCGTGATTTCCCTAAATCGCTCCAGGCAAATGCTGGGATGGTTCCTTTGAAAGGGCACGGCCGACTTCCTTCCCCGTCCTTCCCTAATCCGATGAGACCGATGACCTCGCTGTCTGGTGTGCTCCCCCAAACAACCCAACCCAACTTCATATCTCTGAAGAAGGGCATGTAGAGTATATATGAGTAATAAAGAAAGATTCAAATTAAAATATTTCCATCACTCAGAAACCTCAAACATTTCTTCACGGAACATTGTCCACACACTGCTTTGTTATGCAGTATGAGCGTCAGTCACGAATTACGGTCGTTCAGAGACAGGAAATCTTGTGCATATGAAGTTCATGTGACCCTTGAAGGCCAGGTTGCTCGTGAATGTAGAAATTCCCAGGAAACGTGCAAAATCTGTAGGTGTACGGGACGAAGACAGTAATGCATGGAGAAGTCGAGCAACTTATGTGAAATGGTTAATTGTGGTGAGGATGATGATGATGAGCATGATGATGAAATGATGAAAGTTCCTAAAATTGAGCTAATTACCATACACCGTACATAGAAAAGCCCTAAGGGGCTTCGCAGACGGGCAGGAGACTCTAGAAAGACAATGCGAGTGGTAACGACTTGGGACAAACCACCAGTTTCTTGGACTAGTCCACTACTCGTGATGTTTATTTCTTCAGACCGCTTCATTTAGCCATATGATGGCAGACCGAAAGATAAACTTTTACAGCTATAAAAGATTTTGATGTTTAAGTCCTCATGAAACAGCAAGTCCTTTTGTGGCTCTTGATTTTTCACTATTCTTCCACAGGTCACCATACAGCTGCTGACCAACTTTTGGAGTCATAGAAGAAAAAATTGCGATTTTAACTGAAAAAATAATTTTACTTCTTCTTTTTTCGTTAGACTAGGCATTTTTCGACCTCCCTCTCAGAAGATGAAAAATCTTACAACATACAGTGCAGACATTCCCGCTTTTATGTGATAATTAAAGAAAATATCTTAGAGTATCAATACATTTTACTTCATAACAACTATCTCATATTACAGTAGTGATAATACTGTTAAAATATACAAAGATAACACAGGAATAAATGAGATAGAGAAAAGGAAGGCAAGAAGTGTTTAAGATTTTGGGTAATGATAATACTGTTAAAACATACAAGGAAAACAGAGGAATAAATTAAGGAGGAAAAGGAAGGCAAGAAGTGTTTAACTATTTGGGTAACAGTATACAGACTACAGATGATGGTTTATACGGCCTGGATGAGAATAAACGGATATAACTGGTGGATAATGTCGGAAACTTCGTGAAGCTTTGCGCGGGTGATGTTGAAGACTTAGCTAAACGCCTGAAGACATGCAGACGATGAACGTTCGATGCAAGAACTGTCAGCTGAACTTGAAGTGAATAAATGTGACAATGCGCCTAAACAGAGTAAGACATCTGTTACTATGTGATAATTATTGACGATAAATTATTGGATACCAGGCTGGGGCTCTTTGAAAGAGCCTCAAGGAAAGGTAATTTACCCGCGATAGAAGTGACTTGCAAAACATTCTTTCGGCCTATTCTTGAGTACTGTTCACTAGTCTTGAACTCTTATCAAGTTCGATTAATATGAGGCAGAGAAACTATCCAAAGATGAGCGGCGCTTTTAGTGACGGGATAGTTTAGTCACAGCAAAGGCTGCCGAAACCAGAAGCACCCTGCCTCACTCTAGCGTAGTGCAGATGTCAGTGTACATATGGGTGAGCCATTGTTTCTGGTGAGCGAGTGCAAATTAAGATATGAGTCCTGATAGAGACCATGAGTGAGTGCTTCTTATACAAAGAGGTTGCTTGCGAATGCAGAAAGGTCCTAAAAATGGTTCAAATGGCTCTGAGCACTATGGGACTCAACTGCTGTGGTCATCAGTCTCCTAGAACTTAGAACTACTTAAACCTAACTAACCTAAGGACATCACACACATCCATGCCCGAGGCAGGATTCGAACCTGCGACCGTAGCAGTCGCACGGTTCCGGACTGCGCGCCTAGAACCGCGAGACCACCGCGGTCGGCGGTCCTAAGATCACAAGGCACATCAGACTGTGTAACGGACATGGAGGAGTTAACAACTTAACTGGTATA
This sequence comes from Schistocerca americana, assembly GCF_021461395.2. NCBI lineage: Eukaryota > Metazoa > Arthropoda > Insecta > Orthoptera > Acrididae > Schistocerca > Schistocerca americana. Next base: position 425,480,162 of record NC_060130.1, on the reverse strand, counting down.
CCTCTAGAAAACCCAAGAGTGATTTCACCAGGAAGCAGTAGCCCATATTGGAGGAAACGTGGAGAGAGAGCGACCCTCTCCAAGAAGACACTGGAAGAGGCGCTGCATCAAGTTAAAGGAGGAAATACAAAAATGCTGAATTCATAGAGCCCCGTAGCGACGTGGACCAGGCTTCCAGGTTTTGTGCTGGACCGCACTTGCGATATCGTAAACGGCTGCCAATATACCGGCAGGATAAACACCGGTGGGCGGGGAGAGGGGGGCTGAGGCATGGTCGAAGTAAAAGAGTAGTACTCTCTACAGAAAAATGCGGTCAGCCAGGTAAGTAACGCATTGGTGTCATAGCTCAAACTCTCAGAAGTGTCTCAACAATTCTTACAGTTGTTTAGATAAATGATTCATTTGGGCTCTAAGTAGAAAATTAGCACCGCGGAGACAGGAAAATTGATTGATGTGGGGTTAGTAAAATATACGTACCGACGGAAGTGGTAGTTGACAGAAAGCCCATTGTTTGAAGTGAGCATGGTAGCACTTTTGTACTAACCCAGAGACACTAAATAACCAGTAATAAATGAAAAGCTTAATGAAAAATTTCACATGGAATATAAGGTGAATGTAGTGTAACATTACATAAAAATCCAATCAAGGTGCGAAGATCAGTAGCATGGTCCGGTTTAAATACTATCCGGTGATATGTGTTTTAATAAGTATTTCTTTTACTTCCTTTATTCTACTGCTACATCTGTCCAAGCGTATCCCGTCGTATCGTAGCACTCTGTATGTAGGCGGTATAAGTATTGCGCTTACCACCGAGTGAGGTAACCAGTTGTTAAGACACTGGATTTGCATTGAAGAGGGAAGCAGAAGAAATCCCCGACCGTTAACCCGATTTCAGTTTGCCGTGATTTTCCAGAATCTATTCAGGCAACTGTCGACAAGGTTCCTTCGAAAACGACACTGTCGATTTTCATCCTCTTTCCGACATAGTGAGCTACCTTTACTGTTCTCGGCGATAACAGAAGATCAAAATTCTAATACTCCTTTTTGTATTACTAGGCTGACGACTATTTTAGTTCATTAGGAAGGAATAAAATCAAAAGCTAGAATATTACTTTCATGCTTGTTCTCCTTAGAAGTTGCGAGAAACTGAGTTCCATCACTACGCTTAACATCAATGTCTGGCGTGTGATAGACTTGACTTACACCGAAATTGCTTCACAGCTATCACGCTCACACGCCACACTAGTCAGCAATGAGGAAACTGTTTGGACCAGGTGAAAGCGGCTCCCAGATTATAGCCGACGTGTGCTTATTCCACTGTGTGCTTTTGTTTATCTGCCTGTTTGTAATGTGTACTAGAGCTTTATACACTGATCAGCCAGAACATTATGAACACCGACCGGCTATCGATATAAATCCGTCCAGGCGATAGCAATGTCACCTGGCGAGGAAAGACTGCTAGTCAGACACACTCACGGTACATATACACTCATGCTCATAAATTAAGGATAATGCTGACACGTGGTGAAACAACGCTCTGGTGGGCGATTTGGGTGTTTAAATCACCTCGGGGTATAGTGCATTTGTCCTGCACCCCCTCAGCTGGCAGCAGTCCACATACGCAGAAGTGTGTTGGTGCATATCAGAGTACGGTGCAGCGAGTAAGTGTGCAGACGTTTTCAGACGTGCTAATGGTGAGCGTGTGTTGAAAATGGCTCAAAGAACACATATTGATGACGTTATGAGGGGCAGTATACTAGGGCGACTGGAGGCTGGTCAAGCACAGCACGGGCCCTCCGTGTGCCACAAAGTGTGATCTCACGATTATGGCAATGATTCCAGCAGACAGTAAACGTGTCGAGGCGCTACAGTACGGGACGTCCACAGTGTACAACACCACAAAAGACCGATATCTCACCATCAGTGCCCGCAGACGGCCACGGAGTACTGCAGGTAGCCTTGCTCGAGACCTTACCGCAGCCACTGGAAGAGTTGTCTCCAGACACACAGTCTAAAGACGACTGAACACACATGGTTTATTCGCCCGGAGACCTGCAAGGTGCATTCCACTGACCCCTGGTCGCAGGAGAGTCCGTAAAGCCTGGTGTCAGGAACACAATACATGGTCATTGGAACAGTGGTCCCAGGTTATGTTCACAGACGAGTCCAGGTATAGTCTGAACAGTGATTCTCGCCTCGAAAGGGACCTGTATGGAGGTCGTGGTTTAATGGTGTGGGGTGGGATTATGATTGGAGCACGTACACCCCTGCATGTCTTTGATAGAGTAACTGTAATAGGTCAGGTGTATCGGGACGTTATTTTGCACCATTATGTCCGCCTTTTCAGGGATGCAGTGGGTCCCACCTTCCTCCTGATGGATGATAACACACGGCTCCACCGAGCTGCCATCGTGGAAGAGTACCTTTAAACAGAAGATATCAGGCGAATGGAGTGGCCTGCCTGTTCTTCAGACCTAAACCCCATCGAGCACGCACGTCTGGGATGCCCTCGGTCGACGTATCGCTGCACGTCTTCAAACCCTTAGGACACTTCAGGAGCTCCGACAGACACTGGTGCAAGAATGGCAGGCTATACCCCAGCAGCTGCTCGACCACCTGATCCAGAGTATGCCAACCAGTTGTGTGGCCTGTGTACGTGTGCATGGTGATCATATCCCATACCGACGTCGGGGTACATGGGCAGGAAACAGTGGCGTTTTGTAGCACATATGTTTCGGGACGGTTTTTTCAACTAATCACCAATACCGTGGACTTACAGATCTGTGTCGTGTGTGTTCCCTATGTGCCTATGCTATTAGCTCCAGTTTTGTGTAGTGCCACGTTGTGTGGCACCACATTCTGAAATTATCCTTAATTTATGAGCGTGAGTGTTGTATCAATGAGCGTGTTGTCCGTTTGTACAATGGGGAAGACGCGCGATCTATCTGAGTCTGACCAAGGGCGCATTGTGATGGCCCGGAGGTTCTATAAGAGCATTTCGGAAACTGCTCAACTTGTTGGGTGTTCGAGGAGTGCTGTAGTAAGTGTCTTCAACACGTGGCGAAGAAAAGGTAAAACCACGTCCAGACGTCGTGGGGTTGGGCGGTCATCCCTCGTTACAGATGTCGGACGTCGTAGACCGGGAAGACTGGTGAAAAGAGGACAGGTGGCGAACTGTGGTGGAACTAATAGCAAACTTTAATGCTGGCCAGAGTAAAAGTGTGTCTGAACACACAGTGCACCGAACACTACTAATGATGGGCCTCCGCAGCCGATGACCCATTCTTGTGCCAAAGTTAACACCACGACATCGGCAACTATGACTGAAATGGGCACGTGAGCATCGACACTGGACGTTGGCGCAGTGGCAGAGCGTTGCATGGTCTTATGAATCCCGATATCTTCTTCATCATGTCGATGAGAGGGCGCGAATCCCTTGTCTACCAGGGTAACAGCTCCTTGACACCTGCACTGCGGGAAGGAGACAAGCTGGCGGCGTCTCCACTATGCTCTGGCGAACATTCACGTGGGCATCTATGGGTCCATTGGAGCTCTTGCAAGGGACCATTACGACCAGGGAGTACCATACACTGGTTGCAGACCACGAAACACTTTCATAACGATCATGTTACCCGATGGCAGTGGCATTTTTCGACAAGATGATGCGCCATGTCACAAGGCCAGGATTGTGGTAGAGTGATTCGAGGAACACAGTGGCGAGTTCTAATTGATATGCTGGCCCTCTGACTCACCAGATCTGAACCCAGTCGAACACATCTAGGATGTGATTGAACTTGGCGTCAGAGCTGATCGTCCACCTCCCCGGAATTCACGGGATTAGGTGGCTTGTGTGTGCAGATGTGGTACTATCTCCCTCCAGCGACCTACCAAGGCCTCATTGCTTCCATGTCACGACGCGTCACCGCTATTATCCGAGCCAAATGGGGACATCCCGGCTATTAGGTAGGTGGCTGTAATGTTCTGACTGATCAGTGAATTACCTCCGCAACGATAAGACGTCCAACGTCAGTCAACAGTTCTCTGGTTAACTTTACCCACTGCTGTGTAAAGGCCTCATCTAGATTTCTCTGGTCTTCACCTATACACATCAGTGATATTTGATCCACGTTGCATTAGGTCAATGTCTAGGTGTATTCCCATCTCGTAGATCAAACAAACAACTTCTTTCGTCCACCTGCTACCCAGTCACATGGCTACAAGTCATTTCCGTCTCCATTTCACATTATATTACAGTCGTAATTATGTCTTGCCCCCAGTTGTGTTCCCTGATCCATCTATTCCTCCCATAAATTCCCAAAATGCATCTGTTCACTTCTCGCCGAGAAACCATCAGTTTTAGATTGGTTGTTGCATTCCGAGATTCACTTTCCTACTAAAATATATGTATTAAAATGCACACATAGACATTAAAGTTATTTTGTATATTCTTGACGTGTGCTGTGGTCTTCTTCGTTCATATGAAATGGCTGTCTTATTGAGGTGTGTTCAGTTACCTCCATTGCTATGCCTCATTCGATCTCTACAGAACAACTTTAATCTCTATGTGTACTTTTGTTACATCTTTTCGTATTGCCATTGTAACCTGAAGGTGAGTCTTATACCTAGAAATATGTTGCTAAATTATATCCTTGTGTAGTTCAATATAATCTGTACTTTGGACGCACATATATTCATCAGTATTCTAACAAATGTTGGATCACTGTGCCCTCTCTCATGGGCTGTTAGTACAAATTTCATTTTGTCCTTAACAAGCCTGTTTCATATTTTTTCTCTTGAAGCGTATGTTAAGATCGAATATGTTCTTCTCGCCAAATTCCACAAGGGAATCACCTCTGTAATTTCTTGTATAATAATCGACGTTTGGTACCGAAGAATTTTCCTATAATCTCTGTCTCACTTTCGCACTAAATTCTCCCTTATCGTCTTGGAGTGAGAATTATTTTCATCAGTTTGCTTTTGTCACATATCACCTACCTCTCAATCTTAATTTGACAGAGTTCAATGACTGCTATTGACCACCTCATGTTTAGTTTTAAAGTTAGTTTTCGTATTCTGTCTGGAAATCCTTTAATATCTGTCTGTTTTTTTAATTTACTGGATTGCAATGATGTCTGTACCTGAATTTCCTCTCTGCTCTGTTCCTCTGTGATAAAATACATCACATAGTTTAAATACTATTTGTTCTTCATTCTTTCGCATCACTTATGATAACCCTACTACATCACATTTTATTTTACGTATCTCCTTCCCCAACTCCACAAGCATGTCCTTCAGCTTGAGGTTTTACAATTTTGTGTCCCTAATTAAACAGTTGTTGACACAGTTGTTTCTTTAACCAAAATTTAGCATAGCAAGGTTCAGGCGCAGAAATATCTTGACGTTCCCTATGACCTGCAGTCATTGTCTGAGCTCCGTCAGTCCACTATTCTCAGTAATCATTCCTCCTGATCGGAATAACGACATCTAACGAACTCGCACGTGGCTGTAGGACCTCCGACGCTAGCCTACCAGGGACCGAAGCCTTTTGGAGACAGCACTGAAAGTCGGCAGAGCTGTGCTTACAGCAGTATAAAATGAAATGACCGTGTGGCACTGACAGCCGGGAGGCCCCATCCCGGGGAGTTCGGCCGCTGAGTAGCAAGTTTTATTTCAGATGACGCCACACTGGGGTGATGATGAATGACAATGAAGACAGCACAACACCCAGTCCACGAGCGGAGAAAATCTCCAACGCGGCCGGGAATCGATCGCGGGCCCGCTGCATGGTAGGCATACACGTTAACCACTCAGCTAAGCAGTCGGACGGATCAGCATAAATGGTTCTGAATGTCAGACGCGATGAGTTTGTACACTAATCAAGTACCAGCAAAGGTTCAAATGGTTCAAATGGCTCTGAGCACTATGGGACTCAACTGCTGTGGTCATAAGTCCCCTAGAACTTAGAACTACTTAAACCTAACTAACCTAAGGACAACACACACATCCATGCCCGAGGCAGGATTCGAGCCTGCGACCGTAGCGGTCGTGCGGAGCAAAGGTCTGAAATCTACAGCCAACTTTGTGTCACCTGTAATACATTTGATCGTTAGGGTTGCAGAATGATTCTCCACGCAGTATGCAACGTAAGTTGCTGAGCAGCCCATGTACATTTATTTCCCGTAATGTGATGAGGAAGATTGTTACCTTATCAGTATTGACAGCAGACACGATTGGGCATTAAAATCTATTTTCATTTATTCTCTGAATCCTTACTAAGGCGTAATGATGAGCTTTCACACCACCGTCTAGTCAACTTCTGCATCTCACCTTCTGCAACCCTAGCGAGACACAGGATGACGTCGATATGTACGGAAACGCAACCTGTAGAAAGCACAGGCGTATTGCAAACAGAGACTTTTGTTTCATTTAACTATTTCTCGAACTTATTTGGTCATTAATTAACGTAAAGTTTTATATTTATAAGAATGACGTTCGGAGATCTCGAGTGGCCGCTACCGACAGCCAATACGGGACATGTTGACAATATGCGTCGCAGGAATTTTCCGTAGCACACCACTACCAGGAGCGCATGTGTAAGAAAGAAAGCTTTATTCGCCCCTTGTCAACGGACAAGTGGCGCCGTCCACCGTTCCCGGAGCATATACAGTGTTCCTATCCTGAAACTTTTCGTGAATTTTCAAACAACTTGCTTCATTTAGACGAAGTAGCTCTTTGAAATTTTTGTACTGCGACAATTTTATGTTTAATTTAGTAAGTTTTACGTTCCACCAAGTTGTCGTTTGTGAGCTACAGAAAAGTATCAGTAACTCCGCAAATATTCGTTTGTGTGAAAAAATTGCACTTGACCTTCAGTATTTTCTGCGCGTCGTATCATTTCTTATGTCTATCGAAAAGCCACCCTAGGTGTGACAAAATGGAACAACACTACCGCACTACAGTGAAACTATTTATCACCCTCTGTGAATGCCCAGACCTTTCGGGCCGAGAGGATTCCTCTGGAACAGGGAGAGCGACTTCATTACGCTCAGTGATTTCATCAGCCAGAGACAACGCCAGAAACCTGTTCGTCAGACGAACCGGGAAGGCCTTTCAGTCTGCCCCTCTGAAAGCCTTTCGCTACTGGCTGAGCCGAGGCGCCATTGAATTAGTAGACTGTTCTGTCTGCCACTGGCTCAGGTGTGGTATCGACTATCCCTCTTGCGGCCCCGTTGCCAATATCTATGAGAAAGAATTGGTATCTGTGGGTTGTGTTCTTGGAAGGTCTTTTCTTGCCTATGTATGTACGGGGTTCGTTGCCCAGAGAAGGAGGCATGAAGTTTGCGGATTGGCGATAGCGTCGCGACAAAAGGTGGTCACGAGGTCCGAGCGGCCGAAGCCACGAGCTGCGCAAGGAGGGCCTGCGCAGAGCGAAGATACCGGAGTACTTCACCGGGCTCAGCGTCGACTACAAGCAGCAGGCTGACATCCCGTCGGTTGGTTGGCAACATTCGTGTCGGACGACGGCTCGTGACCTGCCTTCTCCTACCTGGCTTTCATCGGCACCACTCAGTAACCGCCGCGACGCACCGTGGATCCACGGAACTGCTTGCTGATAAAGGAGAGTAACATTATGTAATCCTCGTGGTGATTTGTATCATTGTCTACCTGCCCCCCCCCCTCATTATTTTCTGGTTTGTACTCGACCCGCAGAGTTTTACTCGGTCAGCTCTTTGGTCATAAATATAGTACTTAGATATACTTAGACAGTAGTTGTCGTTTGAAAATTTGTCCAGCTGTTATGTTGCCTTTCCTTTCTGGTTTGTACCTGATCATTAATGTTTTAATTAATCAACTCTTGGCCGTAAATACATACGGAACAATTGTACTAAGGCACAGGTTGCCGTTAAACAAAGAGGGACCTTGTGGTTGGATTTATCTGTTAACCGGTTCGATTCTTTGATTGTAATTGCATTTCTCAGTCATTAGTTATAATCTGAACAACCTGGATTTATCTGTTAACCGGTTCGATTCTTTGATTGTAATTGCATTTCTCAGTCATTAGTTATAATCTGAACAACCTGTTGTACCAAGCTGTTCGTCTGTGTGTTTGAAAGACCGGGTCATCATTGGTGTATTTTAGCTGGATCTTGTGGTCCCGCCGAATGAGTTCTCTAGTAATAAGTGTTCACAAGTAATGTTTTAAGACGGTCCTTCAGAACAGTCTTCTGACAATCAGTTTAACTTTGAAAATATTAACAGCCAACTGTCACCACGGCTTTAGTCAAAATAAAATTGTCAGAAGGGACGGGTTGGGATCCAGTCGCACCTTGGTTGCCGATTTAAATTAAGAGGTTGGATGCTTTGAAGTAAACCTTATCATTGTCATATTGTTTGCTAATCTGTTTAACCTTTAAGCACAGGTGAGCATCTTAACCCAGAACCTTTCGACATACAGCTTTCAAATTTAAAGTTAATTCATCTGTTTTGAGTAATTGAATCACTCTTGTAATCAATGGTGCTTATATAGTTTTCATATGATGCAGAGGGGCATATAATAAGATAGACTGTGACCAGCGAGGAAGTTTCACTCGATAACGGGCGGGCTGCAGGTCCGACCGACTTGTAATCTTTGTTGTATTGTTTGTTGTTTTGGAATAAAGCACTTCAGATTTCTTTTGCAAAGATTAAAAGCTTATTCAATTTAAGGTTTAAAGTCAAAAGAATTTTGGAAATTTGTTCATTCTGTTAAAGAAAATTTTATGGTTAAATGCTTAGATTATCTGTAAACACAGTTTATATATTGTTAAATGCCGTCCGCTGTGACCGAGTGGCTCTAGACGCTTCAGTCCGGAACCGCACTGCTGCAACGGTCACATGTTCGAACCCTGCCTCGGGCATGGATGTGTGTGATGTCCCTAGGTCAGTTAGGCTTCAGTAGTTCTAAGTCTAGGGGACTGATGACCTCAGATGTTAAGTCCCATAGTGCTTAGACACATTTGAAGCATTTTTTATTGTTAAATAAACAGGTTGTGTGAAAATAAAGTTATATTAATTCCAGTAAGTACCACGTATCACTGACCACATCTTGGAACGATCTCCTACCCGACATCGGGTGAGGGATCAACCCCAGTGCGCCCATTATCCGGGACGGCCACTGTAGTGGACCGATCAACTCACTGTTCAAAATGGTTCAAATGGCTCTGAGCACTATGGGACTTAACATCTATGGTCATCAGTCCCCTATAACTTAGAACTACTTAAACCTAACTAACCTAAGGACATCACACAACACCCAGTCATCACGTGGCAGAGAAAATCCCTGACCCCGCCGGGAATCGAACCCGGGAACCCCGGCGCGGGAAGCGAGAACGCTACCGCACGACCACGAGCTGCAGACCAACTCAATGTCAGTGGGCGAGCAGTTTATTACAGTCGTGCTCTTGAGACACACTCCGACGTTGTCACGTATGAGATATGAAACAAAATACTGATGCTGCAAATTTGTGTACCTTTCTCAGTGGCGCATTTCTAAGACTCTGACCTCGTGTTCAGAATAATGGCAACTAAAATCCAAATTTAGGTTTTCCACGATTTCTCAGAATCGCTTATGGTGAATGACGGAATGACTACTTTGAAAAAGCACTGTCGAATTCCTTTTCCATCCTTCCCTAATCGTAGCTTGTATCCCGTCCCTGAAGACATCGTCGTTGATAGGACGTTAAACCTTAAACTTCCTCACTTTTTACAAGATATGTTCTGTTAGGGGCCGTCGTCCCGAGAATAAAATCCATCATAGTTCATATACGGCGACTTTAGTTCATTCAAATGCTGAAAATAATTTTGCGTTCGTTTCCGAGAGGCTATGCAAGAGTTCCGCCTTCGCGTGCGTGGAAAGCTGTTAGCACACTCCCACGGCATTTGTCAATTTTCTTGAAATAAATTTCTCACAGAAGCACAGTTAAAGGTCGATAAGAGACACACAGTAACACTCCACGTCAAGCAGTTCCTTAGTTATGTGAGTAGCCCAGCAGTTTTTTGGGAGGATGGAAAGTTTGGAAACTCGTAATTATTAGTCTCCGGTTAATTCCATTTTTCCACTGATACTCTTCACTTATATAGCTAGTTTCACTCGTGACGTCATTATATACTCTTGAAGTTGCCTCCAATATCCGAAGGAAACATATTGTAAGAAGGAAGATTAGGTTATAAAGTCTTGTCGACAGTGTGGTCATTGGAGACGAAGCACAAGCTCGGAGTAAGGAAGGGATCCTTCCGTGTCCCGTCTCGAGGAATGCTTCTGGCAGTGTGGATCTGAACCGCCGAGTTGTCGAGTGCGAGTCCAGTATCTATCATTCCGCTATATCGCTCGGTATGTACTGTTTTAGAGATACGCTTTAACGTCATTCATCTGTAAACATGTGCAGTAGCGAATCATCTAAAAAGTACAAACTATGTAGACTCAAACAAAAGGCGCTTTTTCTCTCACTGGATATGGTTCATTCAGCTACAAGGCCGGAATATTCTTGAATTATCATGATGTCCTCACACATTCTAGCTGCAGGATAGTTTAACAACTGAACGCAATACTTCCGCAACGATAGGTCAGAACACCTGTTTCCGTAGAAGCGATTGCTTGCGCACACTTGTGCGGTGGATCTCTTACCAGAGGTAGCTAGCTAAGATCTTGGCTTGCAAGAAACTGTCACCACCATTCTTTGACGATAAAAAGGGGAGAGGTGATAACTTCAAGACCCTAGTTACAAAACTTTGCGCCAGTGCGTTGCATTAAACCAGTCAACGGTGTCCCACGAAGTGACGGTATTCTTGTTCGTCACAGTGGTCTGTCCAACGGATGGGGATGTTAAACTCGGTGGTTGTTTTGATGCCATTGGAAGGGTGTACGTCTAGGCTTCGACCTTTCAGAGGACGGCAGTGCGAGATTCCCGCATCAGCCCTCGTAAGACTGACTTTTGGTGTGAAGAACGTCTTCAATCGAAATGTTGGAACTCTACTCTGAAATGTAGAAGACTAGGTTATTTGTACGAGAGTACCTTTGGGTTTCAGAAGACGATCTACACGAAAACGGTAAGGCATACAGAAAATAGACGTGTATCAGTTGACAGAGCATCTCTTCATGTTGCTAACTTGCATCACGGGTGCTCAATATGGGCGCCTTATTTGACGCTGCAGACGTCAGTACTTGTGTGAAATTCATTTAAGCTGAGCCATTAATTGTATGGGAAGGCGTGAATGCAGCCTGCTTTGGAAATCTGTTCGTTGCGTTGCTTATCTGGAAGCGCGAACTACACTGTCCAGTCACGCTACAGTAACCACGTATCAAAAGTCTGAATAACCTACTTTTGCTGCGCGGATCGTTGCGAAACGTGCTGGAAGAGAGTCAATACGTTTCTGGAAGGTACTGTAAGTAGGCTGTTTAGGTTTTTATATTGGTAACGCCACGTAGCGCTTTGTATGAAAATCACTGGCTGTGCTGTGTGCAGTCAGTGGCTAGTTTGCATTGTTGTTTGCTGTTGTAGTGTTGGGCAGCTGGATGTTAACAGCGCGTAGCGTAGCGCAGTTGGAGGTGAGCCACCAGCAATGGTGGATGTGGGGAGTGAGATGGCGGAGTTTTGAGAACGGATGATCTGGACAAAGACAGTAAATTTGTAAGACTGGATGTCATGAGCTGATATATATAATATATATCAGTTCATGATATATATATATATATATATATATATATATATATATATATATATATATATATAAATGAATTGCTTATGCATGTTGGTGAAGGCGGATCGCTCTCCAATTGTACCGCCTCCATTTTTCCGTTTGTTTAACAGGGTGTACCAAAGCTCTCCCGTCCGCACTGATTTTCGACGATGCGCTAGGGACCGCATCTACCTTCTTTCGAAGTTAGCACGCAACTACGCTGTTACGCGGCGGCTCGTTTCGGCCCATTCAACATCTGTCCTTCAAGTGTAACGAGCGAGTAACGGAGTTTATATTTCATACCTGACACAGCAAATTTGTGTTCGTGGGGTCTCTATTCTAATTCGAACGTTTGACTTACGCTATACGTATTCGTTTCGGAATATCGTTTCGACGTCTTCCGTTAACTATACGTGGTTAACATTATGAAGACAATTAGTAACATTTGTGAAATACAACTTTGTTTGCGGAAAACATAATGATGTTCGAAGTCGCCAGTTTTTCCACGACAGACGACTTTCAACAACTTATTATATGACATCTTGGGTTGTCGGGTGTTCTGCCGGATATCAGCGTCGTACTTGCACGATATTTCGGTCACGTAGCTCGAGACCTTCATCAGGTGCGACCTGAGACTGCTCCTCGAGTGGATCTGGTCCAGTATTTATGCCTATGGACTTCCCCCTCCACCAACGGCTGCAGGCGCTTCCTCTGTGGTCCGCGCCCATTCCCTGTGACCTGCTGGAGCGTTGCTGCTCCGTTTTCCGTCCGCTGCGGTTCTAGGTGTTCCCTCTGCGGTCCGCGCCCACCAAACCCGCTCCTGGGGGTTTCATCTACGGTCTGGGGTACCAAGCGTTCCCCCTGCGGTCCGCGCCCGCTCACCACGACCTGTTGGAGCGTTGCCGCTCCGTTTTTCATCTGCTGCGGCTCTGGATGTTCCCTCTGCGGTCCGCGCCCACCAGTCCCACTTCTGGGTGTTCCATCTTCCATATATATATATATATATATATATATATATATATATATATATATATATTACAGAAAACAAATGCTAAAGAAAATGTAGCATGGCGCGAGATTCGATCCGGCGACCTTCGGATTACGAACCCGAGCGCTTACCGCTGCGCCACGACGCTGTACGAAATTATTACTCGCAGAGATTATTTCACCGCAACGGTTTCTTTTAACTGTCGATTTTCTCGACAACGGCTGAGAAGTGCATCTTGGCGCTTTGCCACATTACACCTCTGGCCATGAGCTTTTATTATGCGCAGTATGAATCGAATCTGAATTTCACAATTGGCGGCCTCCCCTTGTAAGTAGAACTCCAACTGCGGTATTTGTGTGCAAATTCCGGCGTTCGTCGGCGGTGAACTGCAGTCAGCATGAGCGTATGAACCAGGTGCATGCTAGGGAGGCCCATACACAGCAACGTTCACTGAACGGTCGTTGAGGAACCACTGTTGCTAGCTCCTTGGTTCATCTGGCAGGACAGTTGCTCAACAGCTGCACGTCTACTCACGTGTGGTGTACCATAGTTGTCTCGGCACCGATGTTGGATAACGCCATTTATACAGGATGCACTTTTAACCACTGCGGCCCGAAAGCCAACGATGATGCTCTTTTGGACGTAGTACGACAACGACTCCGCTGTTATCCACGTCCCCCAGACGTGCTTCATGTACGCTCCACTGCTGATGCTGCCAGCTGCCGCCTGTGGGTGCTTATTGTACGTTGACGTCGAGCATAGTTGGTGGTCACATTAATGTGACTCGACCGTGTAATTCGATTCAGAACTGATGATTTGTCTACATGTCCCGACACGCCTACCTCTTAGTGCAGTTACGTTATGGAGCGTATTATAAATCGAATCTCGGAGAGACCCACAGATATGTGTCATTTGACTGTATGACTTGGAGATTTCGCGCAGACGGGTTTGAAACCCCAGAGGTACTAATGAATAATTTTATATTTTACTACTTGACAACCGTGATGTAGGAAGGATTTTACGCTATTTTATGCCACAGTTTTAAGTTTCCATATAACCTGTTGGGGATTAGTTAAAGATACCTGATGATGATCTGAAGATCAAAACCAGTTGTGAATAAAGAACTGTTTATTAGCTGCTCTTGTTGGTTGAAATATGACTTCTTTTGAGTTTTTAGTTGAGATTTGATGGTGACATTTTCTGGTCACGAAAATTCCTACGTCTTCGTAACTCACCAGGGATGTTTGCTTCTGTATCTTCATCTACATCATATTCCGCAAACCACCTAATGGTGTGAGGTGGAGGGTACTACTGGTAACGCTAACTGATCTCCGCTTCCCTATTCCACTCTCAGCCCGCATCTCGTGGTCGTGCGGTAGCGTTCTCGCTTCCCACGCCCGGGTTCCCGGGTTCGATTCCCGGCGGGGTCAGGGATTTTCTCTGCCTCGTGATGGCTGGGTGTTGTGTGATGTCCTTAGGTTAGTTAGCTTTAAGTAGTTCTAAGTTCTAGGGGACTGATGACCATAGAAGTTAAGTCCCATAGTGCTCAGAGCCTATTCCACTCTCGAATGGTGTGTGCGAAGAGCGATTGTCAATGAACCTCTGTAATGGCTCAAATTTATCGAATTCTCTCGACGTGGTCATTACGGGAGATGCATGTAGGAGAAAGGAATATGTTGCCCGACTCTTCCCGGAAAGCGTTCTCTCAAAATTTCAATAGTAACCCTGTCCGTGATGCACTACGTCTCTCTTTAACGTCAACCAAAGGAGTTTGTTAACCATCCTGGTAACTAAACGGTCCCATGACGAAACGCGCCGCTCTGCGTTGGATATTCTGTAGCTCTTCTATCAGTCCTACATGGTAAGGGTCCCAAATTGATGAACAATAATCAAGAACCGGTGGACTATCACCTTATAAGCCACTTCCTTCATAGATGAGTCACCTTTCCTTAAGATTTTTCCCGTGAGTCTCATTTTGGCATCTGCTTTTCCCACTCTTTGTTTTTTGTGGTCATTCCGCTTAAGCTCGCTCTGAATAGTTAGTTCTAAATATGTTGAAGTAGATACTGTTTCCAGCAATTTGTCATGAATAGTGTAGTTGTGCAGTAGCGGCTTCCTTTTCCTATGTACGCGCAATATGCTACATTTATTTACGTTCAGGGTCAGCTGCCAGACCTCTACAAATCGATACTGTCTTCCGCAGTTGCTACTTTGTTATGTTGCTTGTTCATATGGGTGAACTGACGCACATCAGTCTTCTTCCCGTCACGCCATACAGTAGAACACAACATGCACATGCCTTCTGAAGTAACAGACATTCTTATGATTACGTGTGAGTGTTACCAGTGCTCTCCCGTGCTAGTATTCTGTTTGATTTCTTCTGCTATAGTGTATCTTTTTGAAAACATTCTATAAAATGAGTACTATTTGTTTAGGCGTATATAATGAAGTTGCCAGGCATTCAACTTGAAGCGAAGCAGTCTTGTACAGATACGTTTCGAGCTGTAGCACAACGAACTTGAGACACCGCTGATTTGTGCTCAGCAAAACGACAATGAAGCAAGCCTATGCGAAATCGAAACAATGTCATTGCACTGCAAATCGTACACGCAGATCCACACAACAGTACACGAACGCTCGCTAGAAAGCTACAAATCACACACGCGCGGCGCGCCGCATTTTGAAATACCCAAAAATGCACCAGTAACACTGGCACAAGCAGCAAAAACTTTCAGTGGAGGACAAGATCAATCGGCTAACCTTTTGTGAGTGGGCATTAAACCAACCTATTGCCTTTATTAAAGAGGCTTCACAGACGAGTCAATGTTTTGCTGCACAGATGTTCAGATCTTATAGTCGGACACTATTCCGCCTCTGTGGAGCCCTGTTATCTGTGTGAGGCAGATCATCAACAGCGACTGACCGGCAATTGCTGAAGTGGTATCATCGGTAAGTGTGTTGTTGGTACTCATTCTCTTAACTCAGAGTGATCGGGAGAAATTACACCACCTTCCTTGGGAACGATTTGCCTGCTCTGCTCGACGAAATTGCTTGAAGAAAGTGACAAGTCAACAAAGACCAAGAAAGCCCACAAATTTTTGTACAGTGGTAGAAGGGAGTGCCACGACACACTAAAAGTACTACGGTGGGGTGCGAGCGCGGGGGTTCGTTTAAAAATCGCTTTTTATGCTTCTCTTGAATAACTCAAAAACCGCGAATTCTAGCGATAATGTTTACAAGTAAAAAAATAAAACTGCATTAAATTTCCTACAAAAATCGGTCCTATTCATATTTTTCTCTAGAAATAATAGCTTCCGTGTTTCAGGGAATAAAAAATGAAATATTATTAATTATATTATTTTAATCGTTTAAAATTAGTGTTTATTGCTAAATGAAATCGGTTAGAGACAAATATTGAATGTGTGTATGACATATAAGTGCAATAGAAGCGTATTCAGGGACAAATTGTGATAACATGTTACGTCACAATAAGCAACTACAGGGTGTCTGACAAAGCTATACCGACACTTCAACGGCTCGCCTTATAAATTACTGACGACGCAGTGCACAGACTATGAGTTACTAACTCAAGGAACGCATATGGATGGAGTCTACGATAATCTCTGCATAATGTTCTACATTTCCAGAGAGGAAATTGATTCTTAGGCATCTTGTACTACATTTGTAACGATTTCCCCACAATGAGCGCTACTTGCCTTTCATTTTGCGTACAGACTATACCTGCCCATTATTTCTTGTCCTGTTCTCTTTTCTGAGCAGACAAAATAATTCCACTGAACTTATTGAAGTTATTTCTTAATGAAGTTATTTTCAGTTCATTAAGTGAGTACTTATATACGGTTGTTAAGTGCACTCTTGTGTCAAATACGTTCCTACAAACAGTGGCTGAGAACTGTTTAATTTGTACGAGTGCTGTCGTCGATGATCTATTTGGAGTTGGCGGGAAAGGGTTTGGACTGGTAATTGTGGCATCTTGCTGCTGTCTACCGTTGAAAGCGTATTGTAAAAACGTGTAACCATGTTCTACTCACTTGGTGGTGAGTTAATGAGTGACCAGCAACTTACTGCACTTGTCTCATCATTTATTATATTACCGGTATACTGCATAAATCTTTTCCATTTAGGAATTGCTGGTACTTAAAGTGTGCCGATCGGAGTGGAGTCAGTTGTCATAATGTACAGTACATGTTGCAGCTAGGTGACCTGCTTCTGATGCAGATCGGAGCCAATTCAAGCCTCTGGATCTTTTCAGATATTGGGAGAGCTGAGGCCTGGGTGATGCATTCGATACCCCCCCATGCTGTGAAAAGTATTCCAACCATTGATAGTGGAGACAGTGAAATCGGCATTATCTAATACATATTGACAGCGTGGTACACTTGTGGCAGACCCTTCAGTTGATAGACATTTGACAGCTACAGCTGTAAAGCTTTATTATATAATAGTTCTCTTAACAACTAAAAATAAGAATCCACTTAAAGAACTGAAAAAGTCCACTATATAAACATGAGCTCAGAGAATTTATTTTGTCCATTCACATAAAAGAGTTGGACAGGAAATGCTGGGGAGGTATAGTCTGTCCATAAACCGAAAAGCGAGCAGCACTGGTGGTGGGGAAAGCAGTCTTTACAGGAAGAGCGCTACAGCTGTTATGCCTGATGATCAACAAGTACACCACACGGAAGTCGGATTTTTGTAATTTTTTGTATTTATGGTACGTGAAGTTCAGAACTGAAATATCAGTTACACAAGGCAGTAAGATGCAACTCACAAACTCTCGAGAAAATCGATTTTAAAGTTCTGAATCTTTCCGAATGCCTTCAGTACCCTAAAGTAATGCCGATTTTTCCAACAGGCGGTGTGGTCCTTTGGTAGAGTGTTCTTCTGACCCAAGGACAGTGTGGATTCGATTCATTGCAATACAAATTCATAAACGAAGGTGCATGTTCTAGGAGCATTTTCGTGAAGCGTAAAATGCGCAAACATGGGAAAAAATCGGTAGCGCTCGCGACGGGTAATTGCTGGTTTAAGTCGCGTTTCGTTTACTGTACTTTCATTTTTTTCCTTCATCTCAATTTAAATATAAAATTCATCAAAAATATCCCAAATAACACGATCTAAATGTCATTTTTATATTAAAAATGTACGTCTCCTTATTCCTAAGTTGATATCATAAATAAAAATCCGAATTTCATTGCAAATATAAATTCTTAGTTATTGATCTTTTGTAAAGGATTGATAACAAAGTTTGTTTCTGTTAAATAAAAGCACTACACATTAATTTTTCATTTTTCTTTATTTTACTCTTCACGGAAATGCATTTATGACATGCACGTTTGTTGCAAATTTATCATGTGTGTGTCTCGAACCTGGAACGCCCAGGTGGAGTGAAAATACTCTACCACAGCGCCACATTCCCTGTCCAAAAATTGATCTTACTTCAGGGTATTTTAAGCGCTCATGAGAAGCTTCTCATTAATTTTTGAGATTTTTCTCGTACTGCTTTGTGTGATTGATGTTTGAGTTCTGGTCTTCTCGCACAAAAATAAAAAATTAAGAAATCCGATTGCCAAGCGGTCTCCCTGTAAGAATCCATTTCCCCTCTAGCAGTGTAGAACAAAGTGCAGAGATTTACATAGATTCTGTTTATATGCGTTAGCATTATTAGTAATTCGTATCTATATTCGGTTTAGCGTTGACGCACTTCGTGGAAAATATACACACCAGGTCGTGTCTGTACCTTGCGTCGCAGTGATTCATAAGGCGCGCCACGGAAGGGTATGACATTTTGGAATACCCTGTAGTTGTCTCTTCTGAGCTAGTGGGGTGGATAGATCGCTCTTCAGTCTGCAGACAATGTGGCAATCTACCTCACGTGTCCACCCCCCACCGCCTCCCAACCCCCTTCCATCCCTCTGTTATACCCGGAGAACACAATTTATGCCCTTCCACCCCCCCCCCCCCCCCACCCCTCCCCTGTTATATCAGAGAATATAATTTATCCCTTAATACCGTTGCATTGTTCCTATCTGTGGTACACACATTTAGTATTTATTTTTAACCCACTTCATTTAAAAATAAACAATGTCATATAATTAAAACACTATTTTCAATAATCTGCGATTTTCCAGCCCCCGAAATGTGGAAAATAGTACCGCTAGAGAAAATGAATTGGACTCTTTTTGTAGAAACTTTAATGTAGTTTAATGATGTACTGGAAACATTTTCGCTAGAAGTCGTGATTTTCGAGTTATTCAAGGAAAACATAAAACACTGACCTTTAACGTACCTCCATCTCCATACTCACAGCCCACCGTCAGAATTTTCAATATGTTGTTCATGGCACATCCTCCTACCACTGTATAAAGCTTTGCGACTACACAAATGTTTCGTTTAATTTTCCTTCGTTGACTGGACTAAGCGACATGGATGCAGCTAGCCACTGCACTGCACCAGCGCGTCAAGCATCACGTGATCTCTTCCCCAGTAAAATAATAGGCAGAAACATGGACGCTACGTGGTCAGCTAGGTCACCAGATCTGTTCGTCCTCTATTTCTATTGCTGGAGAATATAAAGGACATGGTGTACGCAGACAACGTGGAAACCATGGTTCCTTCTTTGCACTTGATGGGTCACGTGATGTACTGCATTCAACAACTAGCATCAGTTTAGACTGTCACGGTATCGAGAACCAAACAGTGGGTGTTTCGACAGCTATTGTAAGGAACTGACTCAGATTAATTTTAGATACCTCGTTATGTTTTCTTTATTTAACTTATTTTACGCTGAGCATTGTTTGGCTACTTTAATTAGATTAGATTCTAGGATTACTTTTGTATTATGTGGACTGTTAATGGAGCACGTGATCACAATGAAGAATTAATAATAAAGTAGAAAAATAAGCTCGTTGTCGATTTTGAAATGTAAATCGGCTACAGAAAATTGTTTTGGTAATAAGTAAGTAATTTATTAATTGTTTACTTTCTCGGGAACTGTCTAGGCATGCCACTCACTAAGTGCAGTAACTAAGTTAAATTGAAGGTGTTTCGTCAATTTTCTGGTGCATTTTCTTAATATCAAACATTACTGAAATACAATCTATGTTATCGTGTTAGGGATATGGAAACTAGAGCACAAGGCTGTCCCATGAAATCGTCTGAAAGTGGGTTGTATTACTACCGATTACTGCATCACTGTATTTAACAGAGAAATGAATTAAGGAATATTAAGGTGTAATGTCTTATCAACGATGAAATCATTATAGATAGAGTAGAAGTTCAGATTGTGCAAGGATGGGGAACGAAACTGGCCGTATCATTTTCGAGAGGGTCCATCCAAGTGTCAGACGCGGATTTGAACCATGCGTCTCCCGAATGCGAGCCCACAAAACGTTTCGTGTTTGACATCAATCCTGCATCTGTAATGACTCCAAGATACATTAGACATTACGCTCTGATTTTGAATCTAAAGAAATGTATTGCTTCTGCTGATGAGGAGATGGAGGAGGGAATTAAGGTGTAAGCTTCAGTTGATATAGAGAGCACTAGAGGTGGAACCGAGCTGTATAAGAACAGGAAAAACAGAATGAGGTGACGTTGTCAAAAGAAACATATTAGACTGTGACAGAAGTGATTTGTAGCTCTATCTCTTAATAGTGATAATTCAAATCTTCAAATCATGTGCCTTACATCTACATTTCTTCTATCTCGTCCGGGTAGTAACGACGACTCCGTCACAAGCCTGTATTGATATAGAATAACAGTAGAGGACTTCTTTCTTATTTGGTGGCTTTCGGAACGTACACATATAGCCACCTCACTACTGGAAATGTTATACTACATTTAGTCTTTTACAGTTCAGAGTATACATTGGCTTAAGTCGTAACCTGTTACGAAGTTACATAGCCTTAACGAAGGGCAGTTTCCAACATAAAACAAATTTTACATCCCCAACATACTGAAACGAGTAAATAAGACGAAAATGTAACACATATAAAGACGTAACTCAATAAGAAATGATAAGTCGCCGTTGCTACACTTCTGGGATGTTATCAATTCAATCTATATTAATTACTATGTATCTAAATTAGCAATAAAACGCTGTTTTGTATATCCTGTAAGAATTGTTTCAATAGCTGTGAACAGAGAACTGAATATTTGTGCATATCTATAAGTACCAATTAGACAGAATATGAGAACAGTATACAAGAACCAGATTTTGGTATTGTAGCCATATATGTAGGTACATCAGCATTCAGATACATACATATAGGAGGAACCACAGAGGCTGGGTAAACTCACGATCTCACGACAGACGCGGGGCCAAAGCGATTGACGGTGCTTCCGTCGGCTCAGCTGGTGCTGCCACCTGGAGATCATACTGCGTTCGTATTTCGCGGTTGGGAGTATTTTTGTTGTTGTTGTGTTTTTCAGTCCAGAGACTGGTTTGATGCTGCTCTCCATGCTACTCCATCCTGTGCAAGCCTCTCCGTTAACTACAGCAACTTACATCCTTCTAAATCTGCTTAGAGTATTCATCTCTTGGTCTCCCTCTACGATTTTTACCCTCCACGTTTCCCTCCAGTACTAAATTGGTGATCCCTTGATACTTCAGAACGTGTCCTACCAATCGATCCCTTCTTCTTGTCAAGTTATGCCACAAATTCTTCTTCTCCCCAGTTCTATTCAGTACCTCCTCATTAGTTCCGTGATCTACCCATCTAATCTTGAGCATTCTTCTGTAGCACCACATTTCGAAAGTTTCTGTTCTCTACTTATCTAAACTGTTTATCGTCCATGTTTCACATCCATACATGGCTACACTCCATACAAATACTTTCAGAAAAGACTTAATGACACTTAAATCTGTACTCTATGAAAACAAATTTCTCTTTGTCAGAAACGCTTTCCTTGCCATAGCCAGTCTACATTTTATATCCTCTCTACTCCGACCATCATCAGTTATTTTGCTCTCCAAACAACAAAGCTCGTTTACTACTTCAAAGTGACTCATTTCCTAATCTAATTCCCTCAGCATCACCCGACTTAATTCGACTACATTCCATTATCCTTGCTTTGCATCTGATTTAATTTGACTACATTCCATCATATATCCTCCTTTGAAGGCACTGTCCATGCCGTTCAGCTACTCTTCCAGGTCCTTTAGCTACTCTTCCATGTCCTTTGCTGTCTCTGACAGAATTACAATGTTGTCGGCAAACATCAAAGTTTTTATTTCTTCTCCATGGATTTTATATCTTACTCCAAATTTTTCTTTTGTTTCCTTTACTACTTGCTCAATATACATATTGAATAACATCGGGGACGAGCTATAACCCTCTCTCACTCCCTTCTCAACCACTGCTTCCCTTCCATGCCCCTCGACTCTTATGACTGCCATCTGTTCTCTGTAGAAATTGCAAATAGCCTTTCGCTTCCTGTATTATACCCCTACCACCTTCAGAATCTGAAAGAGAGTATTCCAATCAACATTGTCAAAAGCTTTCTCTAAGTCTACAAATTCTAGAAATGTAGATTTGCCTTTCCTGAACCTGTCTTCTAAGATAAGTCTACGGAATCCAAACGGATCTTGCCCGAGGTCAGCTTCTACTAGTTCTTCCATTCGTCTGTAAAGAATTCGTGTTAGTATTTTGCAACCGTGATTTATTAAACTGATAGTTCGGTATTTTTCACATCTGTCAACACCTGCTTTCATTGGGATTGGAATTATTATATTCTTCTTGAAGTCTGAAGGTATTCCACCTGTCTCGTACATTTTGCTCGCCAGATGTAAGAGTTTTGTCATAACTGACTCTCCCAAGGCTGTCAGTAGTTCTAATGGAATGTTGTCTACTTCCGGGGTCTTGTTTCGACTTAGGTCTTTCAGTGCTGTATCAAATTCTTCACACAGTATCATATCTCCCGTTTCATCTTCATTTTCGTCCTCTTCCATTTCCATAATATTGTCCTCAAGAACCTCGCCCTTGTATAGACCCTCTATATACTCCTTCCACCTTTCTGCTTTCCCTCCTTTGCTGAGGACGGGATTTCCATCTGAGTTCTTGATATTCATACAGGTCGTTCCCTTTTCTTCAAAAGTCCTTGCATTATATATCTTACCCTTAGTGACACATGCTTCTATATCCTTACATTTATCCTCTAGCCATCCCCGCTTAGCCATTTTGCACTTCCTGTCGATCTCATTTTTAAGACTTTCGTGTTCCTTTTCGCCTGCTTCATTTACTGCATTTTTATATTTTCTCCTTTCATCAATTAAATTCAATATCTCTTCTGTTACCCAAGAATTTCTACTAGCTCTCTTCTTTTTACCTACTTAATCCTCTGTTGCCTTCACTTTTTCATCTCTCAAAGCTACCCATTCTTCTTCTACTGTATTTCTCTTCCCCGTTCTTGCCAATCGTTCCCTAATACTCTCTCTGAAACACTCTATAACCTCTTGTTCTTTCAGTTTATCCAAGTCACATCTCCTTAAATTCCTACCTTTTTGCAGTTTCTTCACCTTCGATATACAGTTCATAACTAATAAGTTGTGGTCAGAGTCCACATCTGCACCTGGAAATGTCTTACAATTTAAAACCTGGTTCCTAAATGTTGTGACTTATCACGACAGCCAAGTCACAACGAGAGGAAGCCGAAAGGCACGCGTTAAGCTCACGCAGATTGGCGTGAGGTCAGGAACATTTAAAAGGAAATGAGAACTTAGAAAATGTACGCAGTTGCTGTAATACTTAACTTTAATCCACATTTGTAGAACATCGCTCTTGATGATACATGCTTCACAATATTACTTATCAAAGCTATGGAGCCTTGCTAGGTCGTAGCCAATGACTTAGCTGAAGGCTATGCTAACTATCGTCTCGGCAAATGAGGGCGTATTTGTCAGTGTGGCTTCGCTAGCAAAGTCTAGGCTACCACCTAGCAAGTGTGGTGTCTGGCGGTGACACCACACTAAATCTCTGTCTTACCATTATACACTCCTGGAAATGGAAAAAAGAACACATTGACACCGGTGTGTCAGACCCACCATACTTGCTCCGGACACTGCGAGAGGGCTGTACAAGCAATGATCACACGCACGGCACAGCGGACACACCAGGAACCGCGGTGTTGGCCGTCGAATGGCGCTAGCTGCGCAGCATTTGTGCACCGCCGCCGTCAGTGTCAGCCAGTTTCCCGTGGCATACGGAGCTCCATCGCAGTCTTTAACACTGGTAGCATGCCGCGACAGCGTGGACGTGAACCGTATGTGCAGTTGACGGACTTTGAGCGAGGGCGTATAGTGGGCATGCGGGAGGCCGGGTGGAGGTACCGCCGAATTGCTCAACACGTGGGGCGTGAGGTCTCCACAGTACATCGATGTTGTCGCCAGTGGTCGGCGGAAGGTGCACGTGCCCGTCGACCTGGCACCGGACCGCAGCGACGCACGGATGCACGCCAAGACCGTAGGATCCTACGCAGTGCCGTAGGGGACCGCACCGCCACTTCCCAGCAAATTAGGGACACTGTAGCTCCTGGGGTATCGGCGAGGACCATTCGCAACCGTCTCCATGAAGCTGGGCTACGGTCCCGCACACCGTTAGGCCGTCTTCCGCTCACGCCCCAACATCGTGCAGCCCGCCTCCAGTGGTGTGGCGCGACAGGCGTGAATGGAGGGACGAATGGAGACGTGTCGTCTTCAGCGATGAGAGTCGCTTCTGCCTTGGTGCCAATGATGGTCGTATGCGTGTTTGGCGCCGTGCAGGTGAGCGCCACAATCAGGACTGCATACGACCGAGGCACACAGGGCCAACACCCGGCATCATGGTGTGGGGAGCGATCTCCTACACTGGCCGTACACCACTGGTGATCGTCGAGGGGACACTGAATAGTGCACGGTACATCCAAACCGTCATCGAACCCATCGTTCTACCATTCCTAGACCGGCAAGGGAACTTGCTGTTCCAACAGGACAATGCACGTCCACATGTATCCCGTGCCACCCAACGTGCTCTAGAAGGTGTAAGTCAACTACCCTGGCCAGCAAGATCTCCGGATCTGTCCACCATTGAGCATGTTTGGGACTGGATGAAGCGTCGTCTCACGCGGTCTGCACGTCCAGCACGAACGCTGGTCCAACTGAGGCGCCAGGTGGAAATGGCATGGCAAGCCGTTCCACAGGACTACATCCAGCATCTCTACGATCGTCTCCATGGGAGAATAGCAGCCTGCATTGCTGCGAAAGGTGGATATACACTGTACTAGTGCCGACATTGTGCATGCTCTGTTGCCTGTGTCTATGTGTCAATAAAGTTTCCCCTTCCTGGGACAATGAATTCACGGTGTTCTTATTTCAATTTCCAGGAGTGTATAATGTATCCGAAACCCTCCAATGTCTCCAGACCTCTTCCATGTACCACAATCTTCTTTCATGATTCTTAAACCAAATGTTAGCTATGGTTAAATTATGCTCCGTGCAAAATTCTACCAAGCGGCTTCCCCTTATCATTCATTTCGCCGAGCCTATATTCACCTACTACTTTTCCTTCTCTTCCTTTTCCTACAATCGCACTCTAGTCCCCAATGACTACTAAATTTTTGTCTCCCTTAACTATCTGAATAATTTCTTTCCTGACATCATACATTTCTTCAATCTCTTCATCATCTGCGGAGCTAGTTGGCATAAAAACTTGTACTACTGTGATAGGCGTGGGCTTCGTGTCTATCTTGACTTCAATAATATGTTCAGTATACTGTTCATAGTAGCTTATTCGCGTTCCTATTATTTTTATTCATTATTAAAACCACTCCTGTACTATCGTTATTTGCTTTTCTATTTAAAACCCTGTATTCACCTGACCAGAAGTCTTGCTCCTCCTGCCACCGAACTTCACTAATTCTCACTATATCTAATTTTAACCTATCCGTTTAAAAAAAAAAGTGTGTGAAATCTTATGGGACTTAACTGTTAAGCTCATCAGTCCCTAAGCTTACACACTACTTAGCCTAAATTATCCTAAGGACAAACACGCACACCCATGCCCGAGGGAGGACTCGAACCTCCGTCTGGACCAGCCGCGCAGTCTATGACTGCAGTGGCTTCAGACCACTCGGCTAATCCCGCGCGGCTATCCATTTCCCTTTTTTTATTTTCTAACCTACCTGCCTCATTAAGGGATCTGACATTCCACTCTCCGATCCGCAGACGTATGGAGTATTACGGACAGAAAGTTCACCGTCAAGGAGAACACGGCAAGTGCCGTCACCAGACTTCCCAGGAACTTCACTCATTGGAAGAGGAGTCGAAAGAAGCGAACCAGTGTCTCAGGTTATCCCTAGACACTCGACTGTTTCTGAAAAAGCGGCAGTCAAAGTTTTGGAGGTACTTTATGTGCCTTTTACGGTGCGATATCATCAGACGAAATGGTGGCTCACTGGCTTTTTAATTTTGTGCCCGTGTCGAAACTCGATAATTGTTTTTATTTTATTTTTCTTGTTTTCACTCATCTACTCAGTCCATATAATGTTACTACACGAATGTTTCTAATCAAATTAGGGGATACAATGGCGTTATATTCATTGAAAAATTACAACTGAATTTCAAAGTAAGCGTCACACATTTATTATATTATATTTGTATGTATAGTATGTTGAGGGGTTACAATCTCATTAAATTCTCATGTTATGATATTTCATTTCCATATCGATTCTTACATTAATTATTATATTTTACTCGTATGTTTATTCTTCAGGAACATTTGGTGTATTCGCTTGGAGGATATCGATCGTAGAAACATTCGAAACACAGATACTCCGAACATTCGTATGAATCTCATTCGGAAAAGAAATGTTGTTAACACTGGTGAAGATTTAGCGCGTTCGCAATAATTTCGCGACAAACCATGGTTACTGGATCACTTTTCCGAAACCTGGCACTTGCAGCCGATTATGAATCACAGTACAGTAATTTCACTGAAAACAATTTCAAATCATTTTCTCATTCTTTCTTTTTTATAATTCATTCACCCGACATACAGTTAGTAAACGAATAAGGACAACGGATACCAATATGCACCGGAAAAAAATATCTCGAAAACTATGACCGCCGTTTTTTCAGAAACGGTCGAGCATCTACGGACAAGAAAAGACACGTGTTGGCTTATTCTGACCCCTCTTCCACTGGACGAAGTTTTTGGGAAATCGGATTATGGCACCTGCTGAGTGAAATTTGTATACATGTTACTCGAGAAGTGCTTCTGGAATTTGGATACACCCTTACTAGATACGGACTTCGGATTGCTCTACAAACTGATATGACTGTGCTCCTCATGGCTTTACCAACACATACAAACTTTCTGGTATTCGCCGGCCGCGGTGGCCGTGCGGTTCTAGCGCTGCAGTCCGGAACCGCGGGACTGCTGCGGTCGCAGGTTCGAATCCTGTCTCGGGCTTGGGTGTGTGTGATGTCCTTAGGTTAGTTAGGTTTAAGTAGTTCTAAGTTCTAGGGGACTTATGACCTAAGATGTTGAGTCCCATAGTGCTCAGAGCCATTTTTTTTCTGGTATTCTTCTTCCACAGTACAGTTTGCTAGCTCACCCTGATTCAGCACGTTCAGGTTTTGCGATCTTTTACTGTGTTATGTGGTTGCTTTAATTTCGACGTTTATAAAGGTTGTGTATGTTGGTTCACAGAAACCTTCCTACCGGGTGCAAACCGGCGACCAGGACTACGGCAACATTTCATGGTACAGGATTAAAATCCAGTGAAAATTTAGTGAAGGCAAAGGTGGGCTCAGAGTTTCTCGAAATTGGGCAGCATTAACTAACACTGCAACAGCAACAGCAACATCAAATAAAAATGGTTCAAATGGCTCTGAGCACTATGGGTCTTAACATCTATGGTCATCAGTCCCCTAGAACTTAGAACTAGTTAAACTTAACTAACCTAAGGACATCACACAACACCCAGTCATCCAGCAACATCAGCACCGCCATAATGAACAGCGACAGGACTGCTTGGAGCAGTGGATGGAGACGGAAACCAAGGTGACTCTGTAACTTCTGCTAGGAGCAGCGAGCCCGGTACGACTGCCACCGCCACTTCCGTCTTTACATCCACATGCAGAGAACAGGGACAGCTAAAACCGGCGCCTCGTCACTTTTTCCACTTCTAGGCATGTAGAATTTCTTACTTTCTTCGTATTGTGAACAGAAGTGCCGTACAGTGGCAGATAGACAGAAATTTTCTGAGGGGTACAGGATACATTTCTCGCCCCCCCCCCCCATAACTTTCATAATTTTTGTATGTTTCATGAATAATTATGGTACGATCTTGTTGCACTCCATTTTTTTGCTTATTTCAAACGTTTGCCAACATTTTAGGAAAGACTAAGAGAGGATGTGTTGCTTTATTTCATTCTTTACTTGAAACCACCAATGCCTTCCCCATAGCCAGAGTAGTTTCCATTGCCATAAACATAGTTGTAGCAACCTTCGAATTCATGCCTTTTTCTTTTAGTTTGAGCTCCAAAGAGGCTTGGTAAAAGTAACCTGTAGCGAATCATGGGCTTTCGCTGTTCTTCCTGTCTGTCAAAAAAGGAAACATGCAACGAATAGTACACTCGCCCGGTTTTTTTATCCCTCGCGATCGGCTGGTTGAGCCGATGGCGCCCCCTTTCTGTTAAAAGAGTCAGGCGCCATTCCTAATGGCAAGGAGAGGAGAACTCTAGTGGAGGAGTCGTGCAGCAGATCTTGAAGGGTTATTACGCTGGTTCCTTGGGAACATGAAGTTAGACGGCGTCTAATGGTTTAGAGTTATTCTTGACATAAAACTGTGAGCAGTGCTGTATCTTGTGACCAAGCTTTGTCCGTTAATAATGATCTTTCGTGTGACGATATCGGGATTCCATGAAATACATTTTACTCATCACGCTTTTATTCAGCCTTTTTATCGCATTGCATTTAGGATGACGTAATGTGAACGTAGTTTTCGATTGGAAGTGAGACTTAACTGCAAAGTAAAATCTGAAAGCGTAATGGCTGCCAGCTACACGTGTGTGTCTTTGTAATCTAGATTTCGCCCGTTTATTGTTTACCCATCCCCTTCAGCGAATCTTTTCTCATTAGTTCTAACTTCGATGGCCTCATTTTCTCTGTGTAACCGGTAAAGGTGTAACATCTCCGTGATAGTTCTGTCCGGATTGTTTTTGCTTTTCTTCCGAAGTGTTTGCTACTCTAGATTTCGCCCATTTATTGTTTACCCATCCCCTTCAGCGAATCTTTTCTCATTAGTTCTAACTTCGATGGCCTCATTTTCTCCGTGTAACCGGTAAAGGTGTAACATCTCCTTGATAGTTCTGTCCGGATTGTTTTTGCTTTTCTTCCGAGGTGTTTGCTACTCTTTCACATGTTCTACTCAAAGACAATGCTGCTGGTTCAACCTTTTACACGTAATTTAATTAACCATGTGCTTACGTCGTATGAGAATTTATTTCCTATTTCAATCCATTTCCCCCAAATGATAAAGAATATAACAAAATTGTGTGAAAGATAATGTGGAGACATACGAGTCTGGATATGCTAGGAAAATTATATCCTCCGTATTGTCACCGTGAATCGTTGGCGTTTCCGTTTCGTTTTCTTTCTTTCGTTTTCATTCATTAAAGATCAATTGTTAGAGCTTAAAGATTCATTCAGTTAAGGTGCGGTTCGGCTTCTGCACATGCGGCGAGCACCAAGCTTATACAAGGGCGTCAGGGCAGTAGATGCACGCTATTTATTACATTAAATTGTTTGGATTGTTTCTAAAATCCAATGTGTGTGATGAGAAAGGAAGTGCTTCCATTAACAGGTTGCATTCAACTGTTATATTTGCAGAGACCTAATGCCAAAATGGTTCTCCAAACTCTAATGAAGAGGTATGGGGAATGGAGGGGGATAACTTTGAAATTTTCAATTAGAAACCCTGTTTTTTTATTGCAGATTAAAATTCTACGGGAAAAATCTACATATGTTTTTTCTGAAGTATTTTCTTCGTTTCGCCATAGATGACTGTGTAATCTGAGGAATAGAAATGGGTACACAACCATAATTTACGACTTGCTACTCAATGGCCCTAGAATATGCAGTAGCACGTGGGATCCCACCTCCATGCTTCGAGGATAGGACAGGCCAGTATTTTATAATGAAACCCCATTCGCAACGTTTTATTCCTCCGACATATCGTCGGCCGGTGAGGCCGTGCGGTTAAAGGCGCTTCAGTCTGGAACCGCGTGACCGCTACGGTCGCAGGTTCGAATCCTGCCTCGGGCATGGATGTGTGTGATGTCCTTAGGTTAGTTAGGTTTAATTAGTTCTATGTTCTAGGCGACTGATGACCTCAGAAGTTAAGTCGCATGGTGCTCAGAACCATTTTGAACCGACATATAGAATAGGAAACTACTGTGGCCGTGGCTCAAGGCGAACGCTACCCTACTCTACCAATTGGAGTACAGGTTCAAACGTAATACCGCCAACTGCAATACACTTAGTGGTCCGCTTTTCAAATGACCGTGCTCAGGACAGAAGTATATCTGCGGGAATTTCAGCACAGGCGTTTCTGATGCGGCCGACCATGTCTTCACGGGCGGTAGGCACTTGCTGGTACACCTTATCTTTTAAGTATTCCCACGGAAGGAAACCCCGCGACGTAAAATCTGGTGACCTAGAGGGCCAATTATTAGGGCCACCTCAGCCGATACACCGACCACTGTAAACACGGTCTAATACCTCCCGTGCTTCAACTGCATAATGCGCTGGGCAACTTCTTTTTCTGGCACATTATTTTGTAAAACACACCATACATGAATTACAGCAATAGCAAATTCATCTCGAACATCCTTTGAGCGACGAAAAATTTTCCGTTCTCCATTTATCTGTCAGAGTGTATCCTATAAACGCCTAGTTCGAGACAGCCGGTATTTACAGGTTCTTTTATTGTTTGGTAAGCTCCTTCCTCTACAAGGACGCATTAAATTTTCAGATATACCACATGCTTCGTCTCCGACAATGACGCACGGCATCGGTACTTCCTTGTTTTCTCCGATTTTTATGAATTTTTACTAACAAGATTTTCATGCAAAAGGCGCTGCAGTCTGGAACCGCAAGACCGCTACGGTCGCAGGTTCGAATCCTGCCTCGGGCATGGATGTTTGTGATGTCCTTAGGTTAGTTAGGTTTAACTAGTTCTAAGTTCTAGGGGACTAATGACCTCAGCAGTTGAGTCCCATAGTGCTCAGAGCCATTTTTTTTTTCATGCAAAACTAATTCTATAAGAACAGTCACTATATTTTCCGTATGCTCCAACAACACCTAAGTAAGAGAATTTAGAATCCGCAGGGCATAAAGCAAGTAAAACGACGGAAAAATGATTTTTATAGTTATAGTAAAGTACGTTTGTTATGAGAAAAAAGGCGTAACAAAATATTAAAATGTGTGTGACATGTTATGGGACTTAAATTCTAAGGTCATCAGTCCATAAGCTTACACAATAATTAACCTAAATTATCCTAAGGACAAACACACACACCCATGCCCGAGTGAGGACTCGAACCTCTGCCGGGACCAGCCGCACAGTCCATGACTGCAGCGCCTAAGACCGCTCGGCTAATCCCGCGCGACAAAGGCGTAACATATTCCACGTCATCTCGCTTGGCTGATCGGTCACGACTAACCTTCATACGGCTGACTAAATTGACTGCTTAACATTGCGACTGCCTAGTGCGTTATAGCCCAAACTGCTGAGGCCGCTCGCCTATAAACACTTTTACGTTTCATTTGTTACGCTGTAAACCAAGTTGAGCTGTTCTCTGCTTGAAGGATGGTTTCAACACTGCAGTGCATTACTAAGCATGGTGGTGTGCCCTTTACTTCCTCGCACCTCTGAACAGATAACACTTGGTGGATTGTAGGTGCACAGCAGGCACCTCCTCCATAGAAATCATGGAAAATCGACAGTTAAAAAGGAGCTCTAATTCTGAATGCATTCGAATGCTTGCCAAGGCCATTAGGGCCGCTACGTTGTGTCAAAGTTGTATAGGTAGAGTCAGTTTGCTTACCCGCATGGCAAGGCCACGCAGCTGTTGACCGTCATTCAGTTGAGGGGGCGCCGGGTGATAGTGAGTGAGCGAACAGCCAGCCGCGTGTTTCCGCTTGCGGGTGCATAGCGCTATTCATGCAGATTGGGGACTCGGCTGCAGTGCTCTGTCAACAACAGCTTCATTCAGTCTGTGTTAAGCACTGCAGTAACACTCAGAGTGGTGTGTCTAAGGTGTGGAGAAAGTGCAGAGATACGGGAAATGGGAACGATAGATCTCGCAGTGGTCGTCCTCATATGACAACGCCAATGCAGAATTGTTTCCTATAACTATCGGGTCGCAGGCGCTCAACATCATCTGTCAGAAATGATTCCTCCCAGGAACAGAGTTTCGTATCTCAGACCAAATAGTGCGTAAAAGACTGCATGAGGGTAGTCTTCATTTCAACAGACCAATGAGAAGTTTTTCACTGAATCAACGGAACCCGTCATCGAAGGACCTGGGCTCTTGCACATTAGTGTTGGACCATTGCAGAATGGAGTTATTTCATGTTTACTGACGAGACCAGGATTGGTTTGCGACCGGACACTAGACGTGTTAGGGTTTGGAGAAGCGCTAGACGACACCAGGAACACCGATACGTTCAGGAAGTCCATCCGTTTGCAGGTGGAAGTGTAATGTTCTGGGCGGCAATAATGACGAGGCGGCAGACCCCTCTAATTCTCATCTACAGCAATTTGACTGGTCCCCGATAGCTCCAAGAGGTCGAAAAACCAACGGTAAGGCCCTACAGTCGTGAAATCGGTGGCAACTGCATCCTAGTCGATGACAACGCAAGACTGCACCGTAATCTAGCAGTGTCTCGGTATCTTCAAAGATGTGGCATCAACCGCATGCATTGGTCAGCACAGTCCCAAGACATGAACGCAACTGCACATGCATGGGACCTGTTGAAGGTGGCCATTGCGCAGCGCCCGAATCCACCTGACAATATTCAGTATCTCACTGAAGCTGCCATTGGCGAATGGGATCTCATACCAAAATATAAACTTGATGGTCTCATCCAGAGCATGCCTCGTAGAGTGAAAGAACTCATCCGTGTGTGGGGAGGACATACTCCCTACTGAAGACTGATAATCATGAGATAAAGATTTTCGCTGATTTTGTTTTGTAATGATTTTTTGTAACTAATCAAAATCGTTCTTGTTTTCAGAAGGAATTGTGTTTATTTTGTTAATATGATACTGTACAAACCTCAGTGTGTGTACTACAACAAGTCATTGCAGTAAACTCTATGATATTCCAAACATTTGTTGTGGTATATATATACAGGGCTATTACAAATGATTGAAGCGATTTCATAAATCCACTGTAGCTCCATTCATTGACATATGGTCACGACACACTACAGATACGTAGAAAAACTCGTAAAGTTTTGTTCGGCTGAAGCCGCACTTCAGGTTTCTGCCACCAGAGCCCTCGAGGGCGCAGTGAGATAAAATGGCGACAGGAGCCGAGAAAGCGTATGTCGTGCTTGAAATGCACTCACATCAGTCAGTCATAACAGTGCAACGACACTTCAGGACGAAGTTCAACAAAGATCCACCAACTGCTAACTCCATTTGGCGGTGGTATGCGCAGTTTAAAGCTTCTGGATGCCTCTGTAAGGGGAAATCAACGGGTCGGCCTGCAGTGAGCGAAGAAACGGTTGAACGCGTGTGGGCAAGTTTCACGCGTAGCCCGCGGAAGTCGACGAATAAAGCAAGCAGGGAGCTAAACGTACCACAGCCGACGGTTTGGATAATCTTACGGAAAAGGCTAAAGCAGAAGCCTTACCGTTTACAATTGCTACAAGCCCTGACACCCGATGACAAAGTCAAACGCTTTGAATTTTCGGCGCGGTTGCAACAGCTCATGGAAGAGGATGCGTTCAGTGCGAAACTTGTTTTCAGTGATGAAGCAACATTTTTTCTTAATGGTGAAGTGAACAGACACAATGTGCGAATCTGGGCGGTGGAGAATCCTCACGCATTCGTGCAGGTAATTCGCAATTCACCAAAAGTTAACGTGTTTTGTGCAACCTCACGGTTTAAAGTTTACGGCCCCTTTTTCTTCTGCGAAAAAAACGTTACAGGACACGTGTATCTGGACATGCTGGAAAATTGGCTCATGCCACAACTGGAGACCGACAGCGCCAACTTCATCTTTCAACAGGATGGTGCTCCACCGCACTTCCATCATGATGTTCGGCATTTCTTAAACAGGAGATTGGAAAACCGATGGGTCGGTCGTGGTGGAGATCATGATCAGCAATTTATGTCATGGCCTCCACGCTCTCCCGACTTAACCCCATGCGATTTCTTTCTGTGGGGTTATGTGGAAGATTCAGTGTTTATACCTCCTCTACCAAGAAACGTGCCAGAACTGCGAGCTCGCATGAACGATGCTTTCGAACTCATTGATGGGGACATGCTGCGCCGAGTGTGGGAGGAACTTGATTATCGGCTTGATGTCTGCCGAATCACTAAAGGGGCACATATCGAACATTTGTGAATGCCTAAAAAAACTTATTGAGATTTTGTATGTGTGTGCAAAGCAGCAAAGCATTGTGAAAATATCTCAAATAATAAAGTTATTGTAAAGCTGTGACATCGCTTCAATCATTTGTAATAAACCTGTATATATATATATATATATATATATATATATATATATATATATATATATATATATATATAACGACTCTATAACACTCCCGCAGTTACTTTTGGGCCGGCCTAAGTGGCCGAGCGGTCTGGAACCGCGCGACCGCTACGGTCGCAGGTTCGAATCCTGCCTCCGGCATGGATGTGTGTGATGTCCTTAGGTTAGTTAGGTTTAAGTAGTTCTAAGTTCTATGGGACTGATGAACTCAGCAGTTAAGTCCCATAGTGCTCAGAGCCATTTTTGAGTTACTTTTGTATTGACGCTTTTGTCCCATTAAGAGCGACGTGTTTAGTGGAATCTGTATCGAATGCCTTCCAGAAGTCAAGAAACGCTTCATCTTAACCACTGTGGCTTGCCGGTCTTGCACAGTAACTCCGAACTTTTCTTTCTCTGGATGTTTTTGACGCTCTGCTACTTTATGGTGGGTGAGATTCGAACCTACAGCCTTGCGCCGCTAGTCCAGGCCAGAGCACGCGCCGGCTGGTGCGTGCCGACTGACAGCCCTGGTGTTATCTGTTTGAACGCGACGTTACCGTCTCGTCCATTGCCCTCCGGACCTTGCACCAGGTCGCGGACCTTCAGAACCTCCAAGTTAAATGCATTTCTGAGTTCGTAATCTGTGTGTTAAATTAACTCTACATTCTCATTAAAACTTATCATTTATTCTTGTGTAACTTCGCATGCATTTGATTATACCAGCGTGTGCTGACATATACAAGTTTTGAGTATTTTTTTATTAACAAGCCCCACTATACAGAGTAATATTTCATGTGCTGATTTACTCGATTTCCATCGTTTTCTGGTTTCAGAATAGATATGTTGAATACTGCACTGTTTTTGTTACAGTTGTCGTTGCCTTAAAAATATTTCGGAGTTAATTTTGTATCTGCTTAGTGAAGTTCATCATTTGTTGTGGTCTTCATTCTGAAGACTGGTTTGATGCAGCTCGTCACGCTAGCGTATTCTGTTGAAGTTTCTTCATCTTTATATCACTACTATAACACACAAGGATTGGACTAAAATATGGAGACACCGCGAGAAATGCATCCTTCAACATAAATGTAGATGTTAACCAAGCCCGCTGGTTGTGCCGCTGTATTTGAACACGAGCGGCATCGGTGCAATGTTCTCAATACGGGTTGGAAGTGTCAGTCGTGGTCAGAAATGTGTTCTGTGTAGTTGTGAATGCATTATGTCGGAGCTAAGTGATCCAAACTTGTGAAAATTGGTTAGTTAGGTTTAAGTAGTTCTAAGTTCTAGGGGACTGATGACCTCAGCAGTTGAGTCCCATAGTGCTCAGAGCCATTTGAACCATTTGAGCTACAGGAGTGCAGGTGTCAACAAAAACGATACAAAATAGGCGCCATGAGCTGGGATTACGTGCCAGAACACTGCCCAATGCTCCTCCTCTAAATTGGGTTCGCAGAGGGGCTCGGGCTCGTGTCGCATACACACGAAACCACTCTTTGTTGGCTGGGCAGCAGTAGGAGACAATGCTCTTTTCTAATGAGACCCGTGTCAGTCTCCACCGTGAAAATACTGAAATTGTGTGTGTAGGCAACGAGGACAACGTTTACACGTTAACTATGCCGTATACCGCCATCCTCTTCAACGTGGTTCAGACGTGTTTTGTAGTGAAATCATGTTTGGCTGCAGGACACCACTTGTGCCAGTATATGGGAGGATAACTGGTGTGAAATATTGAGACAACGTCCTTGTACGCCTTGTGGCTCCATTTGGTGACATACCGGAGCGACATTCACGCTGTTGAACGACAATGCACGCTCCCATCATCACAATTTTGTGAACACCTTCCTAGCGGTGCATAGAATCAGTGGCCTCCATATTCTTCAGATCTCACTTGCTCTGAGAATGCATGTGCCACGCTAAAACAAGCGGTTTGCAATCGCACCAGAAACATAGAGAGAATCATAGAGGCAGCCGTGGAGAAATGATAAAATCTCTCATAGCCTTATCTGGACACTTTGCTAAAGAGTACACCTAATCGCATTCAAAAGTATCTCCAATTACGAGGAGGACTAATTGGTTCATAAACAATGTGTTACGAAAGATGACAGTGCGAAGAAACTGTAGTGCTTGCATTGGAATCTTTGTAAGGTTTTGTTTTAGACAATCTGTTCGTGTTTATCAAGTGGAAATGTGTTTATCTTCTTAATTTTTGTTTTCTTATGACTGTGCTTGATAGAACAAAATCAGTTTTATTTCCTATTATGTCCAGTATTGACAATAAAGTAATGCGCAACATTTATTTTGACCAATGTATCACCTTCTAAGTTACTATGCGGACGAAAGTGCGTGTTGAGTGATCGTGACAGACGGTCACTGTAGAGGATTTAGATGAAAAATAAGAGGAAGAAAGCTGCAAAAGTCAGTGCAGAAATGAATTTCGCTTCCGACAACCCCGTCAGCACCAAAACAACACGAAAGGGGCTCCATAAGCAGGAAACTGCAGGGCGAGTTAGAATTTCTAAAGCACTCATAAATGGAGAGCTTGGGGTCGAAGCCATAATACCTGGACTATGGAGCAATGAAAGAAAGTCATTTCATCGAAAGAATCTTGTTTCACACTCTTTCGAATATTGTGGCCGAGGTTACGTCCCAAGAGTGAACATGGCTGGGGTTGGTGCTGATTTGGGGCAGGCATATCGTGGTATTCGATGGGCCCCAAGCTCACTCCGCAAGGTAAC
The DNA here is from genome assembly GCF_021461395.2 of Schistocerca americana. NCBI lineage: Eukaryota > Metazoa > Arthropoda > Insecta > Orthoptera > Acrididae > Schistocerca > Schistocerca americana. Next base: position 425,442,955 of record NC_060130.1, on the reverse strand, counting down.
ATTACTGGTAGGGATTATGTGACCTTTCTGGCTGATCAGGTCCTTCCCATGGTTGTATGCTTGTTCTCCAATGATGATACTGTGTTCTAAGACGACAGGGCCCCACTTCACACACCTCACATTGTCCAAGATCGGTTTTGTTAGCTCGAGGATGAATTGCAGCAACTTTTCTGGCCATCACAGCCAGCAGATCTCAATATTATTGAACCCTTGAGGTCTACTTTGGAGAGAATGGTGCTTGATCGCCATCCACCTCCAACATCGTTACCTGAACTTGCCACTATTTTGCAGGAAGAATGGTATAATATACCCTTGAAAACCATACGGGATCTGCATTTACTCATTCCGAGAGACTTGAGGCTGTTTTGAATGTCAACTGCTTTCCCACGCTGTACTGGGCATGATAAAGTGTTGTATTTTGGTGTTTACATATTTTCCTCCACCCTCTATACATCTACTTGAACCTGCATACTGTGGTCATGCCTTGGTCTCTCTCTACAAGTTCTACCCTAAACATTTCATTCCATTTCCAAGATTATTCTCTGGGCCCTGGAGGCAAGTTATTATTGTCTGGTAAGAAGTTGACTGTCATTTTGCCCCATTTTCTTTTTCTTGTTATTACTATGACATTAGATCCTTGTCTATTTAAACAATTTTCATAATTTTTTGCCCATTCATTGAATTTTCGTAATTATTATGAATATTGTATTTCCCAGTTATGAATAACTTCTGATATTCGATCAACTTTAGCTTTTAATTCAATTAGTAGATACAAACAGCGTGTGTGTTTTAGGATAATATGGACTTTTGAATATGAAGTAAAAAAAAGCGCAGCAAGTGACAAAATAATTTCCACAGTAGCTATAGAACTTGTTTTGTATTTACATGACGGTCAAAATAAAACTGGGCCGGTTATTGCTCAACAAACATGTCTTAACATTACGCAACGGCTGTTCAATGCAGCTAGGATTTTTTTATGCTCGGTGGCACGTTCTCTGGAGTTCATGTACGAGAACAGGCTAAATTGGAATTGTCCGAGGAAATGAACAAATGAGGATTCAAATGTCCCGGTACCACTTATATTAGAATCCAAAGGTAGAACTGAACATTCGCAGACTGGTCTAAGACCTTAAGCACATAGCTAATCCACAACACAAAATTTGATAGACTAAATATTGAGGTCCTTTTTTATAATGTTCTGACAGAACGAAGTTTTTATTCCCACTTACACACTTACGCAGATAATCGGCGTTGTAAACTTGTAGGACACTTCTCCAGGCCCATTAGAGCAATGTTTTCTGGTGTTAGAATTCGTTTAGGATAATTGTGTAATGATCTCTTCGCTATATTGATTATGTTGTCATTATATTCCGAAAACACTTTTCGGGAGTCCAACAGCAGGGTCTGTGATCAGTTTTATAAGTGGAGAATAGTTTGTTTACGAGAATTTCATTAACTGCATGTCGATTAAAGTGGATAGCACTTTCAAGTACCTGCTTGAATCACGCAACAGAACATGTTGTTTTGTATTGACCACAATTCATATGATTTGCCGTAAACCTTTAAGGGGTAAAATAACACAGATTACGGATGTTCTTAAACTAAATTTTTGAGAGAGGGAACAACGGCGATACGACTTTCGAATTGAACAAGATAAACTAACAAAAATGGCGCTGAGCACTATGGAACTTAACATCTATGGTCATCACTCCCCTAGAACTTAGAACTAATTAAACCTAACTAACCTAAGGACATCACACAACACCCAGTCATCACGAGGCAGAGAAAATTCCTGACCCCGCCGGGAATCGAACCCGGGAACCCGGGCGTGGGAAGCGAGAATGCTACCGCACGACCACGAGCTGCGGACTAGATAAACTAACAAAGCCTTCAGTCAATAAAATACTTCTGAGTATGTAACCGCATTGTCAGCGTGTAAAATTCTTCGACGTTTCGGCCACTGTTGCAAATTACCTTCCTCAGGGTGTTTTCGCTAACTGGCGTTTGCTTAATTGCTTGCCATCAGTGGAAATAGGCGAATCAGATACGGGCGGCAGTGACGACGTATCGCTGTTTACTTGCTGCCTAGTGCCGGCTCAGGCGTGCCAGCGCTCTGTGACCTGCGGCGGTGCGGTTCGCAGGAGACCAGAACGGCCGCAGGTACACATAGCGTACTGTCACGCCTCTTCGCTGTGGTGTAGAACAACCTTCCGCTCCGCATGCGCATCTCTGACGTCACAGGCATGGATATTAGTGTTCGCAAAACAACACAGCCATTTGACACTCAAATAATGGAAAAATGTCGTGTAGCGACATATGTCGCGATTTCTGTTGGTATACGACGCCTACAGGAGATGAGTACGCCGAAAACCGCATGAAGAGTGAGTATTGAAACATTCCACCGCACTTTCTTCAAAAATCGCGTTTTCATTGTTATTGTCTTCTTGACACACTGCTGCATATTCGTAGACTTGATCCAGGTGCCAAGCCGTGGAGAAAGTCTTTCAGTCAAGCGTTAGAAGATGGCGCATGGTCTTTGTGCCTCTGGCGTCCCAAAGTTTAAAAGATATGAGAAGTGGTTTTTATTGATTACAGTTCTACATGTTAAAAACACAATGCTGTATTTTTGTACTTGTATTACCACAAATAAAAAGTAGTACCCTCGTAATTAATGGCATTCCAAACAAAAACTGACACTTTCGAGACTTTGGCTGTATATAAAATAAACATTCAATCTTGCAAAGTAGAAAAAAGCGCCCAGGAATGTTAATAATTCCGTTTATTTACACAAATAGCTAAGTTGCCGGATTATAACCGAAAGGTTCATCTTCAGACGACTGACAACGTTTATATTATATTTCTTGGTGTTTACGTTAGTTGTTGCAAAAACATGCCAACAACTAATGTAAACAAAGGCAAATGTGGTATAAACGTGACGGCGTTTGAATATGAACATGTCGGTTCGAAACCGGTAACGGCTTTATTTATGTGTACAGCATTAATAGCAATGGATGTTTGCTATTTTCGCCGGTCGGAGTGGCCGTGCGGTTCTAGGCGCTACAGTCCTGAGCCGAGCGACCACTACGGTCGCAGGTTCGAATCCTGCCTCGGGCATGGATGTGTGTGATGTCCTTAGGTTAGTTAGGTTTAATTAGTTCTAAGTTCTAGGCGACTGATGACCTCAGACGTTAAGTCGCATAGTGCTGAGAGCCATTTGAACCTTTTTTTGCTATTTTCTTCTTTGCAAGAAGTTAAAATTTTCTTACTCTGGCAGTTAGAATCAGTTTACTGGTATGGCACTTAGAACGCCCTTAATATAGTATTTATTTTCTAATATGTCTGATTATTTGTGATGCGGTGACCAGCATAATCCTGTGTTATCTAAATACCTTCTCAATTATTTTTTATAGAAATCAGTTTTGTACCAAAGTATATACACTGTTTCTTCATTCTCCATACAGATGTCAGATTTGGACTTGAAACGTTTTCTGTTTCCACCCTTCTTATGGAGCGAGGCATCCCGCCTTTCAGATAGGTGGTAGGGATATTGCCGTGTCAGGGATTATTTCTCTCATCAGCGAGTGACACAGGAATCATCTGTTGTGTAACGTGCGTCATTTTGTTCACCTACAGTTCTCTGCAGGCTACCTTTGTCTTCATCAACACAGTGCACCACCTTATCAGCCCAGAATTATGTTACTTTGTTGAGACAGCTCACCGGCATGAAGGTGTTTGTGTGGTCACCCCTCGATTGCATTGAGCACATCTGGAAAGCCACAGAGCCCGATCTACTTCAGTTGTAGGTGGTGGTTGAGAAGTCATGGAACAGTTTGTAACTCCGACGATATTGAGTAGAATTTGAAATGAAATGACCATTTGGAGAGCGATCATATGATGTAGTAATGTTTATTTAACTGTGTTGAACAAAATTACCTTTAGGATCTACAACAGAACTAAAAGAAGAAAGCATTAATGTTGCTATCTTAAGAGGTTAAAAATCAAAACAGAACTTATAATATATATATTTTGATGCACCCCAAAAAGTCATAACCATTTAAAAATAACACGAGTCAAAGTTTCCATGAATGCTCAACCAGTAATTCCAGAGGTATGGGATAGCATTTGCATCCTATATACAGGTTGAGGCAGCTAGAACAGGCCACTCCAAATACACTCTAAACAAAAAAATAAATAAATAAAAATAAAAAATAAAAACCATTCACAACGAAGGAATTATCCGTATGGACGGAAATCAGTAGATGTGGTGTACATGTAAAGGCCAACAAATGATTACAATTTCAGAATAATTCAGAGAAACAGGATGATTTATTCAAGAGAAAGAGCTTCACAAATTCAGCAGGTCAGTAAAGCCTTAGTTCACCTCTGGCCCTTACGCTGGCGGTAACTCGGTTTTGCATTGATTGATAGAGTTGTTGGATGTTCTCATGAGGGATATGCTGCCAGATTCTTTCCAATTGACGGGTTACATTGTCAAAATCCCGAGATGGTTTGAGGGTCCTGCCCATTATGCTCCAAACGTTGTCAATAGGGGAGATATCCGGCGACCTTGCTGGCCAAGGTATAGTTTGGCAAGCACGAAAACAAGCAATAGAAACTCTCGCCATATGCGGACGGAATTTATCTTGCTAAAGTGTAAGCCCAGGATGGCTTGCCATGAAGGACGACAAAATAGGATGTAGAATATAGTCGGTGAATGTCCCGTAATAGTGCCGCGGATGGCAATCAATGGGGTCCTTTTATGAAATGAAATGGCACCCTTGACCATTACTGCGTGCTCGCGAGGGTCCTACAGTATATTAGGTAGGTGTACCAGTTTATTTGGCTCTTCAGTGTAAAAGCAGTCTGGGAGTGGCGGCCACCGTAGATGGTCGAACTTCCTGCAGCTCTCGTCAGTTGGTGATAATTATCATTAAAGGTATTATATATGATTGCACAGTCGCGGGCCAGTCCATAGTGCAGTCGCGTATGTGCGTTGAAAGTAATTAAAAGGTAATCTGCCCACAATGGCAGAATTATATTGATGACACATATCTTGTGCAACGTATTTAGGGCACAGTGAAATGTGATGTAATTGAAAACACTGAGCCGGCCGCGGTGGTCTCGCGGTTCTAGGCGCTCAGTCTGGAACCGCGCGACCGCTACGGTCGCAGGTTCGAATCCTGCCTCGGGCATGGATGTGTGTGGTGTCCTTAGATTAGTTAGGTTTAAGTAGTTCTAAGTTCTAGGGGACTGATGACCATAGATGTTAAGTCCCATAGTGCTCAGAGCCATTTGAACCATTTTTTTTGAAAACACTGAAATCATTAAATGGCATCCCTTAAAAAAGTTAAACTGTGTGCTCTTTACCGCAAGCCAGCCATGTAGTTAGGGATTTCCTCCAGTTATCAACATTATAGCACCACATGGATTTGCACATCTCCAATGACAACTTCACTTGTAAGGTTACTCTGTCACAGCTAGGGGCCAGGACACGTCTTGCCAACGCAAGGAGAACCTTATATACGGCATCCCTTGATGAGATGAATATGGATGGATGTAGGCTGTAACACTGAATAATTGAAATAAACGGTGAATATATGACAGTAGCAATCTCTAGAATAGTGTCAAGGATCGAATGTACAGTGACAATTAGTAGTAGTCGTAAAGACCAAAGTGTAGGATATATAACAGCGAACAGCAAAGAAAAAAACTGTGATAATGGCTTTTGGAAAAATTTACACAACATTCCGCGACAATGAGCGATAGTTTATGCCATTGTAACGGCAGATAAGGCTTGTAAAATGCAAGAACTGTGAAGTGGGATGTCAAATAAGAAACTGACACTGGGCAACAGACAGGCCCGCGCTCCGTAGCAGATACCTGCAGTTGCAGCTTCATCGGCGTAAGTATGTGCGACAGGAGCGCGAGACTCCACTCACAATAAGGCAGAAATGCATGTCTGAAGGACAGTGCTGTGAAGATACAGACACAATATTGACACAGACATTGTAACCATCAATGATGTGTCTGTACCTCAACAGGCCAAAATTACCATACAATATTAGTCTCTCTGTGCGGTAATCACGAATAGTGCTATCATGAGTGTTGTAACTACGAGACATATGGAATTTGGTATCGCTCCTGGAGGCGTGCTGGGATAGCCGAAGTGGTTAGGGCGACTGCTCGCGAGAAGCAGGAAATCTGGATTCGAGTCCCAGTCTGGCACAAATTTTCATATGTCGCAAACAGCTGACACCTGTTTCGTAATGTTTACCAAAGCACTAATCGTCTAGGACAGTGTCCGTTCCTTCAGACACGCAAGCATATATGAAGGATATTGTATTGTGATGATGCAAACAAGGTATAAACGCGGATATTGTAACCATCAGTGTTATTACTTAAAGGTTGCTCAGTAACGACTGTTGTGCCTCAACAGCCATCTATACCATCAATACCATCCATACCACTGGCGCTCAGCACACCTTGAGACAGTTTTTGTTTTGTATATAAAAGTTTGCCGGCCGAAGTGGCCGTGCGGTTCAAGGCGCTGCAGTCTGGAACCGCAAGGCCGCTACGGTCGCAGGTTCGAATCCTGCCTCGGGCATGGATATTTGTGATTTCCTTAGGTTAGTTAGGTTTAACTAGTTCTAAGTTCTAGGGGACTAATGACCTCAGCAGTTGAGTCCCATAGTGCTCAAAGCCATTTGAGCCATATATAAAAGTTTATGGCATCCTCGCCATCGGGAGAGATAAATCAGAACTCCCATTCTCAGAAACACACATCGTCACGCCTCACAGTGACCACTGAAGCACAGAATATCGGCGGCGTTACCAGGCCACAGCTCAGGAACCCCTGCTTAGTTATGCCAGAATAAATCCGGTCTTGATATGCTCTCGAAGGGTTCACTGACCGCGCCCTCGGAGGGGACGGGGGACAATATTATTATTGTTATTTTGCCATTGAATATGTAAATCTTATGTTGTAGTTGTCTAACATATTCCGCGATTTTCTTTCAAACATGTAGTGTCGGCTTTGAAAATTTCATATGAACATACTCTAATGTAAATACATGAGGAACATCAGGAAGATATGTCATTACAGAGACATGTGCAAGATAAACCAGTAAGATACGCAAATGCACTACAAGTTTTAACGATGTCTAAATGTATTCTACAGTAATTTTCTTATATTCCTTATAAATAAGGTTCTTCGGTAGTCAACTGAAGCCCCAAAAATGAAGCTGTGCTTTGACATGTAAATTCGCAAACACTTTCTTGAAATAAAATCAGCAGATGAATTTTATTATTAAGATTTCCAAAAATGCGTATTTCGGAAATCGAGATGGAAAGATAAATTATACCAACATTTGAAAACAAAAGCTTCGGTAAGTATACGAGTGGGGCTTAATGCAGAAGCGAAATTACTCCAGTGGGAATAACATTTCCTACTGAATGGTTTAAATGCGTTTATTAGTAAAAAGTTACTAAATGTATGAGTGTGTGGACCATCTATATGTTTACAAGAGTATATTGTGTCTTCAAATCAGATATTCCGACTTGAAGTGCTACGCTGTCCTGAACTAAATCGACAATTTCCTCCAACATTATGGAAGAGCTTCGCAAGGGTAATTTTTTTCATCTGAATAAGTATTTGAAATCACATAATCCTCTATTTCCCATAACATCTCTGGATGTGCTTGAGACACGGGATCCAACTGTGGTTCTAAACTTACTTGTGCCACGTTGCTTATCGCTCTCTTCAAACGATTACGCTAGAACAAACGAGCAGGTATTGTGTCACACTGTAGCACAGCAATTTAGTTGAGATACAGGATGTCACAAAGACAAAGCACGTGTGTCTTGTACTTGTTTTCGTTGGACAGTTTGTTTGTGCACGAGTGTTTTCAGTCGCATTTCCGTAAACGTCTTCCAGCATATTAGGTTACCCTCTAGATTAGATAAACGGCTGAAATGCTATCGAAATCCGAACTGAGTCGTCCCACTGGGTTTCCTCATTATGTTGATATCCGTGTACTGTCACGCCCATGTTTGATGTGTGAGTGGTGTTTCATAATCAGCCTAGAACATCACTGGCAATACCTTGTGCAACCACAATGGAAACAGTTTCCGTCACAGATTTGAGACTGGCTCCGAGGTGATGACCCGTGAGATGATCCGACCTGATACTTTGGGTTCAAAATGAATAGTAATTTTTGATACTTTGTCAAAGCAATTATCAAAGAATGCTCGTCTGATGCCGCGGGTCCAGCCAATGTCTAGAATCAGGATGATGAGTGTGTGTAAGAGCTGATCGTGAAGAGGATTTTGCAGAGTCGGAGACTTCACGTCGTCACAGTCGGAGTCACCGACTTCCTTCGGTTGGGAAGAAAGCGCGGGAAGTTTGCAATAACTTGGCTGAGCTGACTGTATACAAGAAAAAGGCACGCTTTACATACCCCATTTCTGCTATACAATGAAGGTATTGCTTGGACTGGTTCCGCCAAATATCTTGGAGTTCTCCTCGGCAAATATTTTACCTTTAATAAATATACAACCGACTTCGCGAACAAAGTACACAGTGTATTAGCTACCTCGTATCCCTTAATAAACAAAGACGTGCCAGTACATGGATACCAACTTAATGATGAAATCCAGTGGGACGACTTAGTTCCTACGACGCCTTAGTCACCTACTTCATAAATCTGTAATACGACCAGTCATGTTGTATGCTTGCCCCACATGGTGACATGCCCCATCTTCGCATCTCTACAAACATCAGGTATGGCCTCAATAGCGAGCACAACATAAACGTCCTACACTAGTGCTGTTACCGCGTCAATAATCATAACTGAGATTGACATTCAGCATGCAATGTCCTAACCATTGTTCTCGCATATTTATATATGTACAGGTGACACATCATTGTCAATAATGTTGTAATTGTAATATTATATATACATTGCAAATTGCGTTTTCCTCTTTTATTTCTCAATGTATGTTGTGAAATAGTTATGCATAAAGCTATTTGTAAATCTTCCATTATCTATAGTTTACTAATGACCTAGTGCTTGTAACGCGAAACGTGAATCCGTGTTCTATACTCAATTGTATTTTCTCATGTTGTGGGGTTTTTATTGCTTCCGTGGCAGATGTTTTGTCTTATTACTCCCGTGTGTTGCTAGATATACGAAATGTTATGTAATTTGGTGTAAGGGCCCTCGGGTTCCGAACCCTATTAAATAAAAAGAAAAAAAACGAACTGACTGCTTTCGGTTAGAGTTGTTCCACCGAGTTGGAAATAAAAATCTTCAGAAATTTTCATCTTTGTGTATGGTTAAGAGGGGTTAAAATGAAGAGATGACTAAAATTATCTAAAATCTACTGCTGTCTTTTGACTGCATTGGAATACAACGTCCAGATTCACATTAGTGTATGAAACTGACATTTTGTTTAGTAGCGTATTAGCGGATTTTGTTTTCTAAGAGGACGAAACTGTTAAAAGGGTATGGGAAGCCATGAAGAATGCAACTGAATTTAAAACATTTAAAACATTACCTGACAACACAAAGCGAACTGACGAGGATGGCAGCGCCGTCGTGTTTGCGCCCGGAAAAAAGGAGGGGGGGGGGGGGGGGGGAGGGAGACATAGTAATGTCGTGCACTGCAGTATTCTTACAAGTGGAGCACTGTCACACACCACATCTTCATTGCAATACGCCCTACAGCACAACATTTTAGCACTGACAATCACTATTATTTGACAGACATTTTAAAGCATGCAAGAAGAACTTGGGGCGTGTCGAAAGTCTGGTAAGATTAGAGGAGTAATTTATCCACCAGTCGATGTCAAACTGCTGGCGATGACGATTACGATAATAACGAATATCGTTCTACTTTCATTTGTATTTCAGTCACTCTTACAGGATGTATCGTGAAGTCGTATAAAAAGGATGACCCTTTAGAGCTGTCATATCGCTTACGGAGACAGATGGAGGCGTATAACGTTCCTTTTAAAGAACGACTGTGAATGAAAACATTGTAACTGAAGTCACAACCTGACTCGCGTTCTTTTCTGAATTTTCCTCTAGCCCCTTATCGTGAAGAGACCTAACACTCCTTTTACCAACTTGAAGCAACTGATTTATTTGTATCTGACTGGTTTTCCTTTCGCCTGGAAGAGAGTTTCCTGCTATCGAAAGGCACGTTCTGCGTTTATCTTATCTTTTCACATCTCGATACAAGTACTTTCAGTTGAAAGCATTATTCTGCTGCTCCGGTCACAAGAATCACTTGTTATTTGACTTCTGTGATTTCATCTGTAGCACTTTTTCCTGACAATATCCCGGGCTGCTAAGAATGTCGTCATTTATTTCTCGGTATAAGTCTTCTGTAGTTAATGAGCAGAAACTTCTCCAGGCGTTCTGATCAAAATAACACACTCTGAAGCAAGAGCGACGTTTCATCGAGTGGTGCTTAATTCGACGTATGATCTATCTATACATGGTGTTTCTAAATTCTCATTGCACACTTTGACAGCCTTTGGCAGGTACAAGTGGGCATAATTCTAAATGGAAACTCACGTTAGGAAAAGCACCATTTCCATGCCATAGAAACACACTTGCAAAACAACAATTGTCAGTGGAACAGATGGGGCGGCAGGCTATTGTCAACATACACGACTGTACAGCCTAACTTCCACCTGGAGAGACGCGTAGTACTAAGTGCAGGAGGAAGAAGGGCTACAAGAAACAAATTTAAGCAACGTAGTGACTCTTTTTTATTTCTGAAGTCCTCAGTTGCGACTGGAGTAATAGTGCGTGACGCAAAGAGCGCAGAGCTGAAGTCAAAGTTTTTTTAGTAGTAGGGGTGATGTTCATGTTGTGGTTTGGGATTCTCTAATTGCAGGGATTCCTCGCTATTGGATGGCAGTGCTTGTTAATTTTGGAATTGGCACTTAGCACTGTTTGGCTGAAAGGAATTGGGAGGGCGTAAGTGAGCGTCATGTGAGAGGTACTTTGGGTTTGGTAGCGGAAGTGTCCGCATAAACTTGCGGTTCAGTTATGGAGGTCGCGGAAGCGTCCAGATCGAATTCGGGGACGGCAGCAATAAATGACGGATAGACTTAGCGTTGCATCGTGGTTGAGTTCGCAACATCTTTGAGTTGCGAGTGGATGCTGACAACATCGTTTTTACGAAGGAGCCAGCACTTCTGCAGAGTACAGCTCGGCGGAACAATATAATATTTATGGCTAGCATAATTCGGAGAACTGGCAGAGTAGTTCAATTCGATTTCACACTTGTGAAATTCAGAATGTTCGCCTGTCTCAAGTTCATCGTTCTTGTACTGAATGTGTGAACATCGGGATAGTAACCAACTTCCAATCATTGTTCGGGTCAGGAATTTGTAGGATTACATAGATCGTAATTACCGTTACACTTTATGAAAGTGTAAATTCTCAAGTAAGTAAGTAGTAAATTCATAGGTGGGCAAGTAACACTGGTATCCTCTTAACCTTACACCTGAGTTTGGAAACATAAATGTCACGGTTTTCATAGCAGAATTTATATATTGTTTAATAAACATTTTTGAGAATAAATTTGAGTGTTTAAGTAATCATTGTTTATATTTGATACCTTCATTGTATCAAGTTAGATGCAGTCGACTAGTGTTCAGGGAGACACTTTCAGTCACAGTAAATCATATACAAATAAATGTTGTTCCAGTCAGATAGCATCAATCACATTCAGATTTACGCAAATTCCTCATTTTCTACATCTACATCTACATCCATACTCCGCAAGCCACCTGACGGTGTGTGGCGGAGGGTACCTTGAGTACCTCTATCGGTTCTCCCTTTTATTCCAGTCTCGTATTGTTCGTGGAAAGAAGGATTGTCGGTATGCCTCTGTGTGGGCTCTAATCTCTCTGATTTTATTCTCATGGTCTCTTCGCGAGATATACGTCGGAGGGAGCAATATACTGCTTGACTCTTCGGTGAAGGTATGCTCACGAAACTTCAACAAAAGCCCGTACCGAGCTACTGAGCGTCTCTCCTGCAGAGTCTTCCACTGGAGTTAATCTATCATCTCCATAACGCTTTCGCGATTACTAAATGATCCTGTAACGAAGCGCGCTGCTCTCCGTTGGATCTTCTCTATCTCTTCTATCAACCCTATCTGGTACTGATCCCACACTGCTGAGCAGTATTCAAGCAGCGGGCGAACAAGCGTACTGTAACCTACTTCCTTTGTTTTCGGATTGCATTTCCTTAGGATTCTTCCAATGAATCTGTCTGGCATCTGCTTTACCGACGAGCAACTTTACATGATCAGTCCATTTTAAATCACTCCTAATGCGTACTCCCAGATAATTTATGGCATTAACTGCTTCCAGTTGCTGACCTGCTATATTGTAGCTAAATGATAAGGGATCTTTCTTTCTATGTATTCGCAGCACACTACACTTGTCTATATTGAGATTCAATTGCCATTCCCTGCACCATGCGTCAATTCTGTGCAGATCCTCCTGCATTTCAGTACAGTTTTCCGTTGTTACAACCTCTCGATATGCCACAGCATCATCTGCAAAAAGCCTCAGTGAACTTCCGATGTCATCCACAAGGTCATTTATGTATATTGTGAATAGCAACGGTCCTACGACACTCCCCTGCGACACACCTGAAATCATTCTTACTTCGGAAGACTTCTCTCCATTGAGAATGACATGCTGCGTTCTGTTATCTAGGAACTCTTCAATCCAATCACACAATTGGTCTGATAGTCCATATGCTCTTACTTTGTTCATTAAACGACTGTGGGGAACTGTATAGAACGCCTTGCGGAAGTCAAGAAACACGGCATCTACATGTGAACCCGTGTCTATGGCCCTCTGAGTCTCGTGGACGAATAGCGCGAGCTGGGTTTCACACGAACGTCTTTTTCGAAACCCATGCCGATTCCTACAGAGTAGATTCTAGTCTCCAGAAAAGTCATTATACTCGAACATAATACGTGTTCCAAAATTCTACAACTGATCGACGTTAGAGATATAGGTCTATAGTTCTGCACATCTGTTCGACGTCCCTTCTTGAAAACGGGAATGACCTGTGCCCTTTCCCAATCTTTTGGAACGTTACGCTCTTCTAGAGACCTACGGTACACCGCTGCAAGAAGGGGGCCAAGTTCCTTTGCGTACTCTGTGTAAAATCAAACTGGTATCCCATCAGGTCCAGCAGCCTTTCCTGTTTTGATCGATTTTAATTGTTTTACTATCCATCTATTTCGATATCTACCATTTTGTCATCTGTGCGACAATCTAGAGAAGGAACTACAGCGCACTCTTCCTCTGTGAAACAGCTTTGGAAAAAGACATTTAGTATTTCGGCCTTTAGTCTGTCATCCTCTGTTTCAGTACCATTTCGGTCACAGAGTGTCTGGACATTTTGTTTTGATCCACCTACCGCTTTGTCATAAGACCAAAATTTCTTAGGATTTTCTGCCAAGTCAGTACATAGAACTTTATTTTCCAATTCATTGAACGCCTCTTGCATAGCCCTCCTCACACTACATTTCGCTTCGTGTAATTTTTGTTTGTCCGCAAGGCTTTGGCTATGTTTATGTTTGCTGTGAAGTTTCCTTTGCTTCCGCAGCAGTTTTCTAACTCGGTTGTTGTACCACGGTGGCTCTTTCCCATCTCTTACAATCCTGCTTGGCACATGCTCATCTAACGCATATTGTACGATGGTTTTGAACTTTGTCCACTGATCCTCAACACTATCTGTACTTGAGACAAAACTTTTGTGTTGAGCCGTCAGGTACTCTGAAATATGCTTTTTGTCACTTTTGCTAAACAGAAAAATCTTCCTACCCTTTTTAATATTTCTATTTACTGCTGAAATCATCGATGCAGTAACCGCTTTATGATCGCTGATTCCCTGTTCTGCGTTAACTGTTTCAAATAGTTTGGGTCTGTTTGTCACCAGAAGGTCTGATATGTTATCGCCACGAGTCGGTTCTCTGTTTAACTGCTCAAGGTAGTTTTCAGATAAAGCACTTAAAAAAATTTCACTGGATTCTTTGTCCCTGCCACCCGTTATGAACGTTTGAGTATCCCAGTCTATATCCGGCAATTTAAGATCTCCACCCAGAACTATAACATGGTGGGGAAATCTACTCGAAATATTTTCCAAATTATCCTTCAGGTGCTCAGCCACAACAGCTGCTGAGCCAGGGGGCCTATAGAGACATCCAATTACCATGTCTGAGCCTGCTTTAACCGCGACCTTCACCCAAATTATTTCACATTTCGGATCTCCGTCAATTTCCTTCGATACTATTGCACTTCTTATCGCTATAAACACGCCTCCCACTTCACTGTCCCGCCTGTCTCTGCGGTATACATTCCAATCTGAGTTTAGGATTTCATTACTGTTTACGTCCGGTTTCAGCCAATTTTCTGTCCCTAGTACTATCTGGGCATTGTGACCGTTTATTAATGAGAGCAGTTCTGGGACCTTTCTGTAGACGCTCCTGCAGTTTACTATTAGCACATTAGTATTGTTATTCCCTGTTACATTTTGCCTACTCCTACCTTGCCGCGTCTCAGGAGGCGTCTTGTCGGGCCTAGGGAGGGAATTCTCTAACCTAAAAAACCGACAAGTGCAGCTCACACGTACTCCGCTACCCTTGTAGCCGCTTCCTATTCAGGGGGACCCTACATTTCTCCACCCGATAGCGGAGGTCGAGAAATTTGCACCCCAGATCTCCGCAGAATCGTCTGAGCCTCTGGTTTAAGCCTTCTACTCGGTTCCAAACCAGAGGACCGCGATCGGTTCTGGGAATGATACTACAAATAGTTATCTCAGATTCCATCCCGCGAGCGAAGCTTTCCGCCTTCACCAACTCCGCCAACCGCCTGTACGAATTGAGGATGACCTTTGAACCCAGACGGCAGGAGTCATTGGTGCCGACATGAGCAACAATTTGCAGTGAGGTGCACCCAGTGCTCTCTATTGCCGCCGGCAGGGCCTCCTCCACATCTCGGATGTGACCCCCCCGGCAAGCAGAGTGAACACTGGCCTTCTTCCCCGACCTTTCCGCTATTTCCCTAAGGGGCTCCATCACCCGCCTAACGTTGGAGCTCCCAATCACTAATAAACCCCTGCCCCCGTGTGCCTGCTCGGACCTTGCTGAAGGAGCGGCCACATGTCCACTCACAGGCGGAGCGGGCGAAGCCACACGGTCAGCCTCCACATTGACCCTCCGCCTCGTGAGCCACGAATTTTAAGGTCAGTCCCGTGACCGAGCACGCTGAGGTACCTTGCCGGCGACCATTCGGCTACGGTGACAGTCTAAGTCAATGCATAACATTGATAGACACAGTCCTAATATACTCCCCTGGGGAACGTCATATGGTACCTCAATGTCTGCAGTTGGCTCTCCATCCAGCATGAAACGTCGAGTCCTACTTGAAAGGAAATCTTCAGTGCAGTTGAAAACGTCGTTAGATATCCGATAAGAACTCATTTTCTGTAAAATTCCTCGGTATAGTACTACGTCATTGCAAACCGGCATTTCTTAGAGACCAGCGTTCTGACTGAGAGAAACGTAGTGTGGTAACTGCATATAAATAATAACTGTGATTATTATCGTGACGAGAAAGTCCGACCCCTGATTTCTGAGGCATCTGCGCTTCTGTAAGCAGAGGAGGAAGCTCGTTGTGCACTCGTTGTTGACTCCCCGAATTCTAGGCGCACCACAAAGTCGAAGTTTAGGCGATGAACTCCGCTTAACAGAAATAGTCGTATAGACTTGTTGGTTGCTAAAACCCGAAGGGTATACTTTGCAACCTAACTGGAAAGTCCTTTCCTCTTTAGCGAAGCGTGGCTTAAATGAATCTGTTCAGTGAAAGTTACTGTTCTACGTGTATATTGCAATGTAGTGTTTGCACTCTTCACGATGAGACAAGGGAGAGGAAGAGCATCAATCTGCGACTGTTCGCTGATGATGCTGCAGTAAATGATGACGAATCTTCGTTAAGAGACTGTAGAAGAATACAGAATGACAGAATTTCTATTTGGTGTGATGAATGGCAGCTTGCTCTAACTGTGGAGAAATGCACGTTAATGCAGATATGCAAGAAAAACAATTCTGTAATGTTCGTACACACTATTAATGGTGTGATGCTTGACAGATTCATGTAGATTGAATACCTAGACGTAACGTTGCAAAGCGATATGAAATGGTACGAGTTCATAAGGATGGTACTATGGAAGACGAATGATTGACTTCGGTTTATTGAGAGAATTTTAGGAAAGTATGGCTCGTCTACAGAAGAGATCGCATATAGAATACTTGTGCGACCCATTCTTGA
The DNA here is from genome assembly GCF_021461395.2 of Schistocerca americana. Lineage (NCBI taxonomy): Eukaryota > Metazoa > Arthropoda > Insecta > Orthoptera > Acrididae > Schistocerca > Schistocerca americana. The sequence goes on along the minus strand of NC_060130.1, from coordinate 425,426,583 downwards.
ATATTGCTCGAGTGTTTGGGATCACAACCTGGTCGGATCAAAGGAATACACAGAAGCAGATCGGAAGCGTGCTGCTAGATTTGTTACCAGTAGGTTCGATCAACACGGAGATGCTTCGAAAACTCAAATGGGAATCCCTGGAGGGAAGACGACGTTCTTTCGCGATTCACTTTGGAGAAAGCTTAAAGAACGATCATTTGAGGATGGCTGCAGAATGATTATACAGCCGCTAACGTATACTTCACGAAGGACTACGAAGATAAGAAAAGTCTAGAATAGGAAGGAATTTATTCGTAGTGGTGCATGACGCCATCCGCCATACACCAGGCGGTGGCTTGCGGAGTTTGCATGCAGACGTAGAAACCCAGTTTCGGCACTTACATTACTCCTGTCGACTAGCAGTATGTGGGCCGTCGAGCTCTACGTCCGCATCCGAGAGATGGATCTCCGTCACATGGGGTCACTCCATGATACACTACGGAAGAGGTTTGGGATTTAAGTTAGGACATTGGCTCGAAGTTTGATTATGAGGAACTTAGCAGCTCTCCTTGCCTTGTCTGCTAAGAACTGGCAGTGAAACATACTACCTCTGGCTCGATTCCGGCCGGCTACCTCAGAATGAAGCGCCACCATACAGGCCTGAGTCAGCGACCTGATATTCAGACGTTTCTAACGGTAGACTTCCGGTTGGAATGTGGCGATCTGTAGGATGTGTTTGCGTTGTTTTCCACTCTGACTTGCTTATTATAGACAGATTGTTCCCATTCAGCTACCTCAGTTTCCATTTTTTACATCCACTGCGGTGGCAAAGGGGTCACCGTGGCTGAATGCCAATCGAAGGGGCTAGGGTTCGACTTCCAGCCGGTCGGAGATTTTATCCGCTCGGTGGCTGGGTGTTGTGTTGTCCTCATCAACACCTACTCGTATTTCGATTAAACAGCGTCGCATAAAAAGACTTGCACCCGGCGGCGAGCCGCTATGTGTGTGTGTGTGTGTGTGTGTGTGTGTGAGAGAGAGAGAGAGAGAGAGAGAGAGAGAGAGAGAGAGAGAGAGAAGGGGAGAGGGAGAAAAAGAGACAGAAACAGAGCCAGAGAAAGGCATATTTGATACTAGTCTTAAAACGGGCTTCACCCCACATATTCAAAGAACACATTTCGTTTCCAAGGCTGAGCAACCTACGATGTTGTCAGATACTGTTGATAACCATGTCGCTCCTGTTTGGTTTGCTTCATTCTAATGAGTGGCGTGGGTGACACTATCGACAACACTAGCTACGTGAGTTTCTGCTTCGCGTATTGCTGCAAAGGTTTATCGTCAAGTACTTTAGTAAAACACTCCCCTAAAATACGAGGGCTATCCACGTTTTCGTTTGTGTCCGTTAGGGGCGGGGCTAGCGCGGCCATCTTGGTGTCATGGCATTCCGCCGCTCAGTCGGCATCCTGTCGTGCTAGTGAGAGGTTCGTGCTGTACTCCGTTGAGTTACTGTGACAGTTTGAAATGTCAGCGTTAATTGAAAATGCCACGAAGTGTGAAGTGCGTGCTGTAATAAGGTTTCTGACTGCAAAAAACTGTACACCGATAGAAATCTATCGGCAGCTTTGTGAAGTGTATGGGGACAACATAATCACTGAAGGTGGAGTGCGTCAATGGGTCATAAAATTTAAAAATGGCCGAACTAGCGTTCACGACGAAGAGCGAAGTGGAAGACCCAGCATAGTGACTGCCGAACTTGTCGAATAAGTCGATGCCGCGGTCCGTGAAAACCGTAATTTCACAATAACGGAACTCTCTATGAGTTTTCCATAAATTTCACGAAGTTTGTTGCACGAAATCATTACCGAAAAGCTTGGTTACCACAAGTTTTGTGCAAGATGGATACCAAAAATCTTGACAGAGATTCACAAAAATCAGCGAATGGCTGCAGCGTTAACGTTTTTGGACGCTTACGAGAAAGATGGCGACTCATTGCTCGATCGCATCGTTACTGGTGACGAAACATGGGTTAAGCATGTGAACTACGAGACAAAATTGCAGTCAATGCAGTGGCGGCACACAAATTCCCCCCCAAAACCCTAGAAATGCATGCAGACAATGTCGGCAAGGAAGTTGATGGCGACTGTCTTTTGGGACAGAAAGGGTGTGATTTTTGTGGATTTCCTGGAAAGAGGCACTACAATAAACTCTCAAAGGTATTGCCAAACTCTGCACAACCTCAGAAGAGCAATACAAAAAAAGCGCAGGGGAAATTTGGGCTCAAAGATCTTGCTGATTCACGACAACGCCCGGACCCACACGGCAAATGCCACTCGTGAAGTTCTCGAATCTTTTAAGTGGGAGTTGTTTCCTCACCCGCCGTATAGTCCCGACCTGGCACCGAACGACTTCCACTTATTCCCAGCAATGAAGAAGTGGTTGGCTATGCAGCGTTTTGATGACGACGCACAGCTTCAAGAAGAGGTAACCACGTGGTTGAAGGCGCAGGCTGCCGAATTTTACGACGAAGGAATTTCCGAGCTCGTCCATCGCTACGATAAGTGCCTTAATTTAAATGGCAACTATGTAGAAAAGTAGTATTTAAGTGTGGCTTTCATCTGTATATAATAAAAAAAATTTCCAATACTTTATTTTTAATTCCATAACGTAATGTACTTTGTGGATAGCCCCCGTGACATGGCTAATGACATGCAGTTTTCTAGAATGTAAACATTATTTTTTTATCCTGTTCTGTCGAAGGACAACAATGAAAATTATCGTTTATTGGACGATAATTTCAAAACAGAAAAAAGTTATAAACAGTGAGTGCATTGCAATATCTTATTACGTTTATGATTTTATTTGTTTCTGTATCAGTGAATCCTTCTATTACGCATTTTCATGGAACATGTTGTTACACATCCCGAACTGTTTTAAGGGAATGAGTTTGTGGTTTAAAATATGCTTTTCACAACCCGTACATTTAGATTCCCTTGTAAGGGAATGGCGAAGCAATTATTAATAACCGAAGTTTCCTGTTTCTCAAACTATCCTTTCAAACAATATTTAGGAAACTGCGAGGGCGTGCTGGAAAGTAAAGCCCCCGAATTTTTTAATGTGAAAACTATTAAAGCCTGTACATCTTTAATCTTCATGTCTACATATTTATTTCTCAGAATAGCTACCCTGGCGACGAACGCATCTCTCCTAACCAGAGACCAGTCTCTTGATATCGTCACAGTCGAGTGTTTGACCTTGTTGATGGAATCAAAAATTCACATCTGCTTGCACCGCTTCATCACTACCAAAATGAAGTCCTCAGAGATATGCTTTAAATTCTGGAAACATATGAAAATTGGATATGGTGAAGTCGGGACTGTAAGGAGGATTACTGATGACAGTGAACCTAAGGCGCGGGCTGTTGCAGATGTCGCAGCGCTCGTGTGTGGTCTGGCATTGTCATGCTGAAGTGGACGGTGCTCTATGTGTAAACGAACTCTTCGATTTCGGAACTAGATTACAGCACACTGTTTCTCACACACTGCCATAGTTAACATTACACACCGCCATGTTACAAGCTACAATTCGGTTCCCTCTAGCAGAAAAGGTCTGCAAATATATAGACATCAAGAATAAATAGGTAGAATGTTAATAACGTTCGTTTTATTTAAAAAGCTTTAAATTCGGAGGCATTACTTTTCACAATGCTCTCCTACATCTGCAACCTCCATCTTAATATTCTCATATACAAAGGGTCTTATCATAAAATGAGATCTCGAGGATCAAATATGCATACGATAACACTTTTATTACAAGACTCATATTTTTAATATGTAAACATATAATAAATTATTATGCCATCTGCAGATATGAAAACAGCGTAGTAATTAGCCCTAAAAACTTATCATGGTTTTACAATAACGTAATTGTTAAAACTGACTGGTTGTTAGATTTTTCTCCAGTAATCAAATACCTGTTTAATGTATTTGATAAGACTACATTCTGCAGCTTGGCTCACGAAACCTTCCAGTTGCTGGGTCGGTTATACTGAGATGAAAAGTTGAATTGTAAAGTAAAATGAGTAAAATTTTATTTATTACATAAAGACATCTCGAAATGCGATGAAAAAATAAAGAAAAAAATCTTTTTGATGATATTTAATGACCCATAATTATTAAACGATGTTAAAAATGTAAAAAAGGGAAAAATAAAATTAGATTACATATTTCTTCCTCTTTATATGAGAACGATGAATTCTCATATTCGAGAACCATTGTGCCTTAACGGATGTAGGAAGCACACTTCGTTCTTTTCGGATAAAACACATATAAAACTTCACTATTTGTTTATGTTTTAGTTGTATCCACAATAAAATTTGTTGGTGACCTGCTTCTAATAAAATGTTCAATTTCAAATCATTACGTGAGTTTTAATCATGTGAATCCTCATGAAGTAATCTAGTAGTAGAGTTAGGAACAGTTCTTATTTTGTATGCTTAGCTTTATGAGCTGCTGTTCACTGAGCCGTCTCACAAAAGACATTAGGCTGGTTTGGCTATATCTGGGCTGTTGGCTGAGTACAGAGCAGATCATAAAAGTATATGCATAATATTCCATGTCAGCACTAACCAAAGTGAAGTCACCCCTCAGTAGTATCATATGGTACAAGTATTTCTGTTCTATCGAACCTAAGCTGTGAATTGTTCTATGGTCTATGTCTGTGCAGGTGGACGAGAGAAACATCCAGTTACAAGGACACCAAAATTAGTGATCGAAATATTGTGTAGAAGATTGGAGTGGTTAATTTAGATGGACACTTAAAAAAACGAATGTATCTTCTTGTACAGCATTATCTGCTGCGCAGACAGGGGCTTTCTGTCAAATTCTATCTTGACTGCGCACCACTGACCTCTGTCAGCACGCATTCAACAACGCATCACGTCGTACTTTATATGTACACCCGTAGACGATGTTAAACAACCATTATTTATTGTTAATTAACCATTTAATGAACGTGAGGACTTACTGTTCTCGTGTTGGCAGTCCTCCTATGCTGCAAGAAGCGGGTTTCCGCACGCTGTGATGATAAGTTCCAGTTTCTTCTCCTTCTTCTTAAAATTTGAATGTCACGCCTCTCAGAGTTGAGCAACACACAAACATTGGAACAGCACTGAGAGCTCTGGTCCACGTGCACTCAACCTGCTCGACATCCATCGACCTCGGAATTCCGGAGGATACTGCTCCCGCTTGTAGACACGTAATAAGTGGAATGAGAACCGGTTTAGTCAGTAGCTTTACCATGAGACAAAATTAGTGCCATTGGTTTTTATTCGCTAAGAACAAAAAGGTATTCTGTAAATATACCCAATGCTAAATTATCTACTTTCAAAGTTGGTGTGCACTCATGAAGTAAGTTGCTAGAAAGAGAATTTCACTGAGGGACAAGTTACGTCCGCTATTTGTGTTCTTTTTTTTTACTTCCGTGGGAGGCGGTTCTGCCGGTCAAGCAAGTACCTCTTAGTTGCGGACGAGTTCGAACTTTTAAGCGTTAGGAAAGGCTGTTCGCTGCCAATGACATTAACTTTGCACACTGTTTCCATCCAACCCATAATAACTCCGAGATATAACATTCTACCATACTAACTGCTTATATATCCCTTTATTTGGTTTCATTACTGCGGACTTTCGGCTGTAAAGCCATTTTGAAATACTTATATAGGATAACCCATCAAAATGAATCTACTTGTGTTATAGTCGAAGATCTCATCAAACCACACAGTGGTAAAATCATAGGAGACTGGACGGAGTTCACAATTAAAGATACGATAGTAGGCGTATCTAGAACCGTAATAATGTAGCGTAAGCCTAGAGGAGGTCGTCGGGCGTGTGTGTGTGTGTGTGTGTGTGTGTGTGTGTGTGTGTGTGTGTGTGTGCGCGCGCGCTTGTGGAGAGAGAGAGAGAGAGAGAGAGAGAGATTACAAATGTGATGGAATCAGTAAATATAATTGAGACTTGACATCTATGAACTCACTTGAAGAGTGCATAACCAAAGAAGAATAAAATATTGTGCATGTATTGTTTTCTGCAGCAAGTATGACTGTTTGTTTTTCAGTGTTATTAATCAGAATAGATGCCTGCGAAGGCGTCTGGAATATAATCCGGAATGTTGGACGGGAAAAGATGACCAGTTCTTAATTTTTCACTGTAATGGCAGAAACACATTCGTATGGTGACTTGAGCAGAGCAGCGAAGCTGCGGAAGTCACAACCTAAAGCGATGCAAATACAGTAGCACGAGGTGCCATAGTTGGAGGCATTCCACTCAACAGGTATTGGACCGAAGTAGATCAGTAAAACAGCCGAAAACCAGAAAGAAGCCGAAATTGTAGCGAGCTAAGTCTGAAGCACCAGGAGAGATTTCCGAAAGCGTCTGGTAGTTATGATGCGTGATCAGCTAAAGGTTCTTTCTACAAGTTATTAGCGGCACTGTAAGATAGTAAAACTTAGACAGTAGACCCGCATTCAGGCGGACGGTGGTTCAAAAAAAAAAAAGGTTCAAATGGCTCTGAGCACTATGGGACTCAACTGCTGAGGTCATTAGTCCCCTAGAACTTAGAACTAGTTAAATCTAACTAACCTAAGGACATCACAAACATCCATGCCCGAGGCAGGATTCGAACCTGCGACCGCGGTGGTCTTGCGGTTCCAGACTGCAGCGCCTTTAACCGCACGGCCACTTCGGCCGGCTGACGGTGGTTCGATTCAGGTTTAGGTATTCTGTAATTTCCCTAAATCGTCTATGGCAAATGACGGGATGATTCCTCTTGAAAAGGGCATGACCATTTCCCCATCTATTCTTTGCCAGTAGGAGATTGTGATCCTTCTATAGTAACCTTATTTTCGATGGGTAGTTAGACACCAATTGTACTTCCGAAACATTGGTACACAGAACGACGAACGGGAGCCGGAAATCACATAGGCTGATATTATTTATTTTTCTTGATAACATAACTTTTAAAATAAAATATCTTATAACATCAGGTTTTCAGCTCCCTACACCTCCGGTAGTTATCACAGATACTTTGTAAAATGAACCATTTTCATTTAAGAATTGCCGCACGTATACCAGTGCACGATCAGAGTTCTGCAGAACATAAATCTGATTGACAGCATAGCAAAAGTTAAATCGCTGTGACGCTTTACGTACTCTTTTTGTTTATTTGTAATTTCTGTGTCTCGCCAAGCGTTTCTCAAGTTGATTATGTCTTACTTCTATTCTTATTCCATACTGGACGAAAATGGCTGCTAATTGTAAAAGTTTCCAGAAAAAGAAACGAAAGAATTCAATAGCGGTGGGATTGTGGCTGATGGAGACTACGGTTTATCATTCCATGATATTGCGGCTCGCGCTATCGGGATCGCACGACTGTCATGCGAATATGGAGTCGATGAGGGCAGGAGGACAATACTCCACAATATGCTATGTAGGATGTCAATGACCCTACGCGGCTCTCAGTCTAGAGGACAGACATATTGTTCTTAGCCGAGCGGGCTAAGGCGCTGCAGTCATAGACTGTGCGGCTGGTCCCGACGGAGATTCGAGTCCTCCCTCGGGCATGGGTGTGTGTGTTTGTCCTTAGGATAATTTTCGTTAAGTAGTGTGTAAGCTTAGGGACTGATGACGTTAGCAGTTAAGTCCCATAAGATTTAACACATTTTTGAACATACTGTTCGTTTGGCAACATTGGGTCATAAAGCCATGTCAGGTCGCTTGAGCCGAGAAACGGGTTTGTTTGCTGTAAGACAAATGTCCCCGTGAAGAGGGTGGTGATGTCCTATGCGACTATTTTTCGCTCGGTAATGTGGAGTCGTACAGCAACGTCATGTCCCTTGAGTGAAGAACTGTGTTTCTTTGTAGTAAGACAAATATCCACATGGACAGGGGGATTATGCCCTACGCGACTAGCACCCGATAGAACAAACATATTGTTCACTTGGCAGTGTGAGGTCGCACAGATACACCATGTCCCTTGTGTCAAGAAATGGGTTTCCTTGCAATGGGACAAATATCCACATGGACAGGACGATGATGTCTTGAGCATCATGCACTGTCAACATGGCGACCAGTGTTGTTGCTTCCCCTGACGCGGCGTCAGAAAGAGGCGTTCCACCAGCGGTACGCCCAGCGACAACACTGTACACAGGAATGGAACTACGTCGTCTTTTCTGACGAGTCTTAAATCTGCATCCAGTATCACAGTATCCTACGGCAACAGTGCTTGACGTAATGGTACAGGGTGCCTATGGGTACACAACTCGCTTATTGTGCTGCCGATGATAATGTCATCATAAAAGGAACGTCTCTGCGTTCATTTTCAGTGATTTAAGGAAGCTAGAATAAATACATGTTTGTATGTACAGACGGGAATTTGAAGCCCTCTTGTGAGGTATCAAACGTAATTGTGTGCCACAATGAGAAGTATTTAGTCGTTTCCAGCGACAACAGGGGAGCCGGGCGTACGTCAGTCTCCCCAGCAGCAGTTAGATATATCGTTTTTTAAGTGTGTAGTACGTGCAAGGAGCGCAATTTTCCCATCGGGGTGATTACTAGCCTCCTCCATAGCACAGACGCCGTGTTCAAATACAATGGCCATGGATGATGTAGGCATGTACAGGACGTTGCAGCCATTGCAACACTATAAATTATGTGTATATGAAGAAATTGAATGATTTTTTTATTTCTTCCGACAGAATTGCATTGATATATAATTTTTGCTGTAGTGGTTACAAGTTTCGGGCTGACACGCTCATTCTCAAACCACACACCATGTTATCAATCGTAACTAGTCATAAAATATGGTGCCAAAAGCCACGAATAGCCTCAGTACAGAAAGATAAACTGTGGGCAACAAGTACTCTCATTGATAGCAGCCTAATGCGTCTAATCTTGCGCCTGACTGACACCACCAAATAAAAAAAAAAATATTATCCCATTTCCTAAGTACTGAACAGCTCGGACCTTCCGACCCGTGGCATCATACCTCGAATCAGCAAGTAATGTGTACATAAAATTAGATTACGACTTTTGAAAAAACGATTCTCGCATGTGTCGATCGACTGTATACTATTGTAAAATCAGTTTTGTTAAATTATGGATTAACTAGGAAAAAAATGTAATGAAAGGAAAAAGCACGTAAGGGGAAGTGACCGCTGATTGGCCAGTTACGACTGCCTTTCTGTGGTGCTGGAAGGAAGACTTTTCGACTCACGAATTTGGCCATTTAATTGTCAAACTCTAGAGGGTGAAAACGTGTTGTCGATACAGCAGATGCATTTGATCCGTTGGCTGTAAAATTACTTTTAGAAATTTGCTCTTAATGTTTCTTGAGTAATGAGTTGCCTAAAGCATTCGATTCTTAAGAAGTTGCAGTTACAAAAGCGGTCATGTATATTACTGAGGTTTAACAAAGTTTTCCGATTCATATTCGAGTAGTTTAGCTAGGATTTCAAATAAATGTTGCTCATTTGAATTGGAGATCGAAATGTTCTTACTGTGGGACACTATGAGCTATTTTGACTCTTGTTTGTCTGTGACGAAAATATGCAGCGGGTGGATAAAACTATGAAAACACCGGAATCACAACAAATTCTTGCACAGTAAAATAGTAATATACCGAAGAATAAAATATTTGATCAGTAGTGCTTTGTATGGTATGCAATGGTCGCGTTACGGGTATAAACAGTCGGGGGCACCGGAACACTAACAAGCAACTGGTATACTGACACACACTGTGTGTGTGTGTGTGTGTGTGTGTGTGTATGTGTGTGTGTGTGTGCACCTGAGAGAGAGAGAGAGAGAGAGAGAGAGAGAGCGTTAGGGCACCTTATTCAACACCATGGCATCATTCCATAGAACACGCAATGATATACTATTAAGGGGGTAGCGTGAAGTAACTGAATCTAAAGACTACGCCAGAACGCCTTTCAGGCTGCAAACTTGGCATAAAAAACCGCTCTGAAGCTCTGAAACTAAACATTAGTCCAGAAAATAATACTTAGAGGTTCGGAAACCTGGAGCACATTCGGTCACCAGTACGGTGGAATCACTTCATCGACCACCGTATGAAACATCCTTGCTTCCACTCAGCGCACAGAGTGGTCATTCCGTCTGCGTCACTGATACCGATGCATGATGACCTGGTGACGTACGGTGAAGTGTTGCCAACCACAGACAGTTTGGAGACTGCTTCTACGAGACCGCAGCCATCCAATTGCTGGGGGAACTTGAACACTCCGAGCTGCCATACCCGCCGGCCAGGAGGCTGACGGGCTGAAGATGAGTGGCGGGCTGGTCTTCCGTGAATCAAGATCTGTCCAGCTGCAAGCTGTTCGACTTAGAAGCAGGGCGCCTGGTGCCGACAATCGTTGGCAATGCGTGTACAGCCATACAGGCTGTACGCTGGGACCGCCTCTCGGGCTGTCCGTGTTGCTGTTGGCATTTCCGCCATCACGACAACTGTCGTCAGGGATATGCGGATTACTGGGGACAAGCCTAAGTGAAACTACGCTCAACGAAAGCACTGAGGCTTCGGCGGACTTCCAGAGTCACGCAAGGCTGAGCGGATGCGCTGACCGCCTTTCCGCCCTGAACGAGGCGCGAGACTGACCGCGGGCAATATCAGGTCCTTCGACTGCAGATTCCAAGGCAGGCACTGACGCGCCACTCAGTGCGTTCCTGCGACGCGGACGCAGCATGGCTGCTGCCAGGCCACATTGAGGAGGACACTGAATTACTGTAATATTCTCAGTAATAAATGGATGTCAGTTTAATGCTGTCTCATTGGCAACTTAGCCGTGACACAGGTCCACACCACCGTCTCGCCTGTATCCGTGTAGGGGGGCACATGCAGTGAACGCCTATAACTTGAAGCCAGAAGTGCTTATGTCGGCTTCCGCCACACAGGGGAAGCACACTTGCACATCAGCAGCCATCATCGACATCTGGCATTATGCGATGCGGTGCGTGACCAATTTTTGTTGACCTGTTTTCTTTATCCTTGTGTTTTGACATCATGCCGAGTCGAAAAGGTATTCATACAAACTTACGACTGACATATAGAGAGGAATATTTACGGCCGACTCGGTGCCAGTGTTGTAATTTGTCTGGATATGAATTACCTTGGACTAGGGCAGTACCGGTAACTTTTTATATTTGTAGGGAGTTCGGCCACGAAGCATAGTAGTCCAGTGAGTACGGTAGCGCCAAGATGCGGAGGAAAGATCAGTGTAAATGTTTTGTTTATTGATATAATGTCAGTGTACCAGGTTCTCATTTGTTCCATAGTACGAGGGGCGTTCAGTAAGTAATGCAACACTTTTGCCGCTGTGTCCCTCGCCACCTAACAGAGGACCTTATACAACAACGAAGGACCATCCGTACAGAATCGCTTGCAACGCAAGTCTGCGCACCCGAGAGGAGCTCACAAAGCTTCATTGGACTATTCTTCCTCATCCGCCGTACAGCCCCGATTTCGCACCTTCCGACTGCCATCTGTTTTGCCCAGTGAAGAACGCACTCCGCAGGAAGCAGTATGTGGTTGATGAGGAGGTTATTGATGGAGCAAGACGTTGGCTCCGACGTCGACCAATAGACTGCTTACCTTGCGGGCATACAGGCTCTCCCAGTAAGGTGGCGTAAGGCCATCACACTGAACGACTGAACGGAGATAAATGTCGATGGGGATGAAATGATGATGATTAGGACAACACGACACCCAGTCTCTGAGCGGAGAAAATCTTCGACCCAGCCGGGAATCGAACCCGGGCCCTTGGGATAGCCATTCTGTCGCGCTGACCACTCAGCTACTGGGGGTGACACTGAAAGGAGAATATGCTGAAAAATGGGATTTTGTAGCCAAAGGAGTGGAGAATAATATGGTGTATTGTAATTCTGAAAAAAAACCTGCTTTTGGAAAAGAATGTGTTGAATTACTGACTGAACGCCCCTTGTATCATTCAGAACGGAGGTTACACAACTATCAGAAACGCGTGCAGCAAGTGTAAGGGAAGGCGTTGAAGTTTTGAAGAGTCAGTCTACTCGAGGACAAAACTGGGTTAATGAGAAGTTGCAGAAGGAACTGGAAGCGTTACAAGTCTTGAGTCGAAGGACGCAATCCCAGCGGGGGGATAGCAAGACATTAGTGAACATATCTGTTCCGTCCATTGATTCTATGGCACCTAGTCCCATTCCGCCTTTTTCTGGAAAGATATCTGAGGGTATGTTGGTCTTTGTTGATGACAGCTGTTCGGGCGTAAAGTCAAGCGCCAGCATGCCAGTTGGGAACGACAGAGAAGGGAAGGCTGTGAGAAGAAGTCAGCCAATATTATGCTGACCGGACCTCCCTCCAGGACGACAACGCGACAGCAGTGGCTCCTATGTGAAAAGGACATAAGCACCTCGACCGACTGGTGACGGCCCAGTTCAATAGCAGCTTCAAAATTAGAGACTTAGAGAGCAGCGTCAACTCTAGTCACTTCGCTTGTACTCTCTAAGGTGCTGCAGACATGGACTGTGCGGCTGGTCCCGGCGGAGGTTCGAGTCCTCCCTCGGGCATGGGTGTGTGTGTTTGTCCTTAGGATAATTTAGGTTAAGTAGTGTGTAAGCTTAGGGACTGATGACCTTAGCAGTTAAGTCCCATAAGATTTCACACACATATGAACATATATGTACTCTCTATGTAGCATAGACTTGGGATTGTCTATACGGAAAAAGATTGTTTATTTTGTATGTCGCCCTTTGCTTGCGACACATCAGTGTAACTCCCCAAGTTAAGTGTTGTAACTGCTCTTATTGTAATAAACGCATTAATACGACTGGTCTGATTGTTTGTCTGGCGATCCGAGTATGCAGGCTGCTTCGATACTATAACAGCAGCTAACTTAGGGAATTGGTCTGAGGAAACGTGTGTCTATACAGTTACGCTAAGGTTAGTGGGTGCCACGAAAACGTATGTCACGTTAACATGAAACACTTAGTATTTGACCAGCTGGCTAAAGGGCTGGTCCAGCGATATAGTAAGCAAAATAGTGCCAGACTTTTCAGGGAAAAACTCATTTGATAATCACAGGAGAACATTCAGTCGGGAGAGGCATTCTCTGACAAAATTCGTAAAGTGAACTCGCAGACATACAAATTGACGCACAACGGAGAGGCAGATCGAGTCCTCTTGCGGTAAGCAGAGAATATGGCCTTGGATGTATTTGTAAGGGGTATTTCGGTGGATATGTCATGAGGAGTGAGGATGGAAAATCCTTGTGATTTGTCTTCGGTTACCAGGATTGACGCAAAGCTGGAAGAGATCGATATTGCACAAAAGGAGTAAGCGTGGTGTCGTCTCCTCTGAAGTCAACTGTTACATATGTGGACAGCTGGGCCACGTGAGAAAGCGATGCCGCCAGCAGCAATGTTTTGAGTGTGATGAGGTTGGATTCCCAATTAAATGGTGTACTGCAAGGACTTGTGCAGAGACGCACTGCTGCTGGCTTGGCACATTGAATTATAAGGAACAGGTGCACACGTGTGTCAGTTGTTCGTAAGGACCCCCTGGGTGGAAAGAGACTTTAGTCTCAACGGTATAGAGTGCGTGGAGTGGGCAACAGTGAGGTGAAATCATTGGGAACAACATTGCTCAGCTTTAGCACTGGGGCTAAAAGTTTTAAGAAGCATATGGAATTGTCACACGTTGGCGAGGGATACTGCGCAATTCTTGGATGACATATGATCGAGCTCGGTGGAACGTAGTTTCCATTGGAGGAGAGAGAGCTTCTAGTAAGATAATATCACAAGGTGTGTCTGTCATGAAGGAGTTACCAGCTAAACTGCTTGCAAGCACATTAAAGGTTAATTTGTGAGATAACATACCAGCAGGTACTGGAAAACAGATCTGTGTTAGCGTAAGTATGGACTTACCAAGGGAACTGTTGTGCATGGTAGAACCATTGGACTACACTGAGAAATTAGGTAAGTTGCATTGTATGATGCTCTGGAGCATATTACTCGTTGTGGGTATAGAGGGACAATTTCTAGTTCCCATAAATTTGGACAATTTTTGGGATAAACCAGGTTAGTCTACCGAAGGGCCTAATGGTTGCCAGTTTGAGTGCCTAGAGGAAGACTGTATTGATAGGTCGAGTGACGACTATTGCCACAAGCGAACCTTTAGCAGTTCTTCACTATGTGAGAAAGTTAAGCACTTGGCAAGGGAAAGATAAAGAAGGCATGGGTGAAGTGGTGCACAAACAAGGGAAAAAACACACAAATGCGAACACGCTAAGCAGAAGATTGGAGCTCTGCAAACACAAGGCAGAAGCTTGTCAGAGTGGCAGAATGCACAAGCAGTAGACACAGACTGTCGGGCCTTTTGGTTGCGGCCACAGTTTGAAACGCACGACAGCTTGCTGTACAGAAGAACGAAATGTGGACAGCGTGTCGTGGTCCCCTATCGTTTGGGAACAAAGTACTACGATAGGCAGACGACCATCTGTTGGCAGTTCAGGGTGGGCGTAGAACAGCAGATAGGTCCGTAACTGAGAAATTTTGGTGGAGGACCAGAAAACAAGGTGTTGAGCAGTATGCGAAAGACTGCGTGTCTTCTGCGCAAAGAGTGCTGGAAGCATCGAATCTCAGTTTATATATCCTTGGACCATTTAATAGGACAGCAGCTGGAAATAGATATATTCTGACAATTATACGCCATTATTCTCGGTTCGTAGCAATGGTAGTGATTCCGGACCAGCGAGCAAGAACAGTGGCAAATGCGACGATTAAAAATTTGGTGTTTTTGATACTATAATTATAGATCAGGGACATGTCAGATCCGTTGAAGCAGTTGTGCCGCCTGCTTCGTATCCGAAAAAATCGTGCTAGCCTCTTCCACCCACAAGTGAATGAACGTACCAAGAAGGTTCATCGAACAATTTCTAATACTCTGAGTCATTACCTAAATAGTCAGCATGATAATTGGGACACACATCTTCTATACGTTGTCTCGGGTTGAAATTCTAAAGCACACATGTGTACAAGTGGTGTATGGTAGAACTATGCCGTTTTCTTTCAAGGTTTTGAACACTAAATTAGGTGGTAATGAGGAATCGGTGAAGAAGTTCGCGAAATGCTCAAGAGAGGCTTGGCAGAAGGTCAAACGGATGAATATGGAGGCACTAGAATATCAGGAAAAGACGGAGTAGCGTACCGGAAATATCCGCTATATTTACTAGGCCCGTTGGTTTTAGCGCCAAAACCTTATACACCGAAAGGCAGAACAAAGAAATTTTTAACTAAGTATCGGGGTCCATATTAAATGATAGAGATGAAATCACCGATAAATGGGTAGGTGCTGCTTCCAGCGAAGGGATCTGTTATTATTCACGTTGGACTGGTCAAACCCTTCAGTGGAATGGTAGAAGGTTTGCCACAAATTCCATCATCACAGGTGGTACAGAATAAAGTGGCTCAAATGGCTCTGAGCACTATGGGACTTAACATCTGTGGTCATCAGTCCCCTAGAACTTAGAACTACTTAAACATAACTAACCTAAGGACATCACACACATCCATGCCCGAGGCAGGATTCAAACCTGCGACCGTAGCGGTCACGCGGTTCCAGACTGAAGCGCCTAGAACCGCACGGCCACACCGGCCGGGCAGAATAAAGTGTCTACGAAGGCAAAGAAGACAGTAGTTAAGAATGATCAGGACACGCAGCCTGTCGTACGCACTAAGAACAAGTGGTAGATAAACAGTATTTAGTTTCATTTGCGTCTGTGTGTATTTCAGTCTTGTTGCTTCTGAACCATTGAGTTTTGCACTATTGTACTGTGGGGAGCTTGTTACTTGTTTTGTATTGAGTGAGTTAGGAGTTGGCATTATTATATTGTTCAGTAGTGCTTTTCGTATGCATCTTGTTTTACGAATGAGGGAGGGGAAGTGACAAGAAACTCCTTTCTCTGAGGTGTCATGCCATACACGAGCAACTGAATTCTACACTATTGCCGCTGCAGTAGTTCCTAGCCTGACTGTGGAAAGCACAAAAGGACTTTATGACAGAGTTACAACGGAACCAACTGAAGGCAGCCTGGAGCAGTTTTATCACATGTCCGTCGTCGAAGTTAATGCGGATGGTGCAAGTATTGATATATCAGTACGTTTTCTAGTAGTAGGTATGAATGCCTAGTACCAATGTTTGATGGTACAATCTTAAGCGGTGAAGTAGCGCACAGTAGAAAAGTGAGCACGAGTACGAACCAGCGAACTGGTAATAGTCTCGGGAAACAGGGAAACATATACTCTAATGTCACCGGAAGAGCTACAGGATTGCCAGCAAGACACTATCACAGTCTGTTCAACCACGGTGATCTGGAATGATACACAAACGTGTGAGGTGCAGTTGTTCCTGGGGAAATCTGAAGCAGCAGAGTATCAAATGGAACTGCTAACTCCCTATCCACATTTTCAGAGAATGGGTGCACACTGGATTTTTTTCAACATTCACTTCAGAAGTTATAATGCTCAGCTGTTACGAGAAGGGGTAGCCGTAAGGTAGTACTAAGATGGAAATCAGGGACAATTGTATCCTAATAAACCTTTCGCCTTCCAGCCACGATTACAGGTACAGCAATGAATGAATTGGCATACCCTTTGCTGTTTTGGCCAGACAAACCACTGGAAATACTACCAGTTCAGAACCTGATATTTTTGAATGATGCCTTATACCAAGATATCTTTCACTCGTTAGATAAATTTATCGCCTGAATAAGGGGCAGATTTCCGCAGAAGAGATGTTGCAAGACATCCAGCCGTACCGGGGGGAGCAGGGTCACCATAATACAAATGTAAGAATTTCAGCTGCAGTACTGTTACTGTAGCGATTCTGGTCGCCATTTGCATATTTAGCATCTTTTGCTATCGAAAGTCTGAACGGCACCCAGAATTACCTGTACATGGATTACGTGTTGCCTGATTTACTAATGTGACAAGAAGTAATACGTAGTAAATAACTACCGTCATACATCTACGCATTATTAAATAACGGGTAAGATTAAGGAATTACATAAAAGGGATCATGCTTTGTGGAATTAGCTTTACTTAGAAGGAAAAGTTTCAAATAATGGGCAAAATAATTATGAAGATAAGGGAGGATCTGAATGCAAAAACTCGGGACGAATTTAATAAAGAATAGAGGAATGTTTCACAGCAGAATAGTATTAGGGTGAAAAATAAAACTTTTTGAGCTGTAGCGCACCTGTACAATACTCAGTGGTTGAGTAGCAAGTACAAACACTCAGGGGGCACCAAAATGGTTCAAATGGCTCTGAGCACTATGGGACTTAACTTCTGAGGTCATCAGTCCCCTAGAACTTAGAACTACTTAAACCTAACTAACCTAAGGACATCACACACATCCATGCCCGAGGCAGGATTCGAACCTGCGACCGTAGCGGTCACGCGGTTTCAGACTGTAGCGCCTAGAACCGCTCCGCCACCCCGGCCGGCAGGGGGCACCGGAACATAAACAAGCGCAGAGTACATTTCCACACACTGTGCGAGAGACAGCGCCAAAAACACCTGTTTCAGCATCATGACGTCATTCCAAAGGAGTTGTGACGTATTCTGTTAGCGGGGCAGCGTTGAGTAACACCTAAAGCCTACACCAGAACGCCTATCATACAAGAACGCTCTGAAACCAAACATCAGTCCAGCACAGAAAGCTGACAGCCTTGAAAATCTGGAGCACACCGGTTCGGGAGGGGGGTAGAGGGATGAAATCACACCATCCACCACTATATAACATTTCTTTTCTTTCACTCAGAGCACACCACGTTAGGTCAGCATCACTGATACCAAAGGAAAGTCAGCTCTATTAGTTGCAGGATGACCTGGTGACATACTGTGAAGTGTTGCCAGCCGCTGCCAGTTTGAAGCGTACTTCTACGATTCCGCAACCATCCTGCAGTGGGGAGAACTGAAACACTGCGAGCTGCCATTCCCGTCTGTCACATCAGTGACTGACTGAAGATGAGGGCTGGGCAAATGTTCGTGGATGAAAAACTGATCTGCCTCACTACAAGCTGTTAGACGTGGGAGCATGGCGCCTGGTGCTGCCACTGCTTGGCCGTGAGTGTAACACTTACGAGCTGTGCTCTGGGACTGCCCCTTGGGTTGTCCTCCGTCTAGCTTTCGCGACTTCCGTCTTCTCGTCATCACAGCCGTCATCAGGGGTATGCAGATTACTGGGGAAAGTCTAAGCGAAATTATACTCAACGAGGGTACTGAGGCTTCGGCGGACGTCCACAGTCACTCCAGGCTGTGCGGACGCGCCGACCGCAACTCCTCCTGCTGGAATCTGTCTAACAGACAACGGGCAACATCAGGTGTTTCGACTGCAGATTACAAGGCAGGCACCTAGGCGCCGCTCAGCGCGTTCCTACAAGGCCGGCGTAGCACGGCTGCTACCACGCCGGGCCGAAGAGGAGATTGAATCCCTCTAAAATTTTCAACAATAAACGAGTATTAATATAATGATCTTTCAGTGACGCCACGGGGGTGACACAGATCCTCACCACCGCCTCGCCGCCCGCCCGTCCTGAACCCGCGTGGGGGTCACAGCCAGTGAATCCCTATAATACTACCATCCTGAATACGGCGTGGGAAACCCGTTGGTATTCCAAACAGGTTACAATCGTATCGTCTCGGAATGCATAAAAACAGTTCTTTCATGGTTTCCAAGGGAATATTTTACCATTCTTCCTGCAAAATAGTGGTAAGTTTGGGTAACGATGATTGAGATGGATAGCGATCACTCACCCTTCTCTCCAAAGTTGACAACAAAGATTTAATAATACTGGTGATCGTGGCTGTCATGGAAGTTGCGAAAATTCATCCTGCCGGCCGGTGTGGCCGAGCGGTTCTAGGCGCTTCAGTCTGGAACCGCGCGACCGCTACGGTCGCAGGTTCGAATCCTGCCTCGGGCATGTGTGTGTGTGAAGTCCTTAGGTTAGTTAGGTTCAAAAATGGCTCTGAGCACTATAGGACTTAACTACTGTGGTCATGAGTCCCCTATAACTTAGAACTACTTAAACCCAACTAACCTAAGGACATCACACACATCCATGCCCGAGGCAGGATTCGAACCTGCGACCGTAGCGGTCGCGCGGTTCCAAACTGTAGCGCCTAGAACCGCTCGGCCACTTCGGCCGGCAGGTTAGTTAGGTTTAAATAGTTCTAAGTTCTAGGGGACTGATGACCTCAGGTGTTAAGTCCCATAGTGCTCAGAGCCATTTGAACCAAAATTCATCCTCGTGCTCACAAAACCAGTCCTGGACGATGTAAGCTGTGTGGATAAGGATCCTGGTGCTTTGGAACACAGCATCACCATTGAGGAACAAACATACTACCATGGGATAAGCCAAAATGGTCACATACTCCTTGGCATTAATGTGGCGTTGTTGAGTAACGATGGAGCCCGTAGAATACCACGATCTGACTCCCCAAATCGCCCTTGAACTACGCCATAATTCTCTTTTGGGACGGATATTAGTTAGGAAGTGGGAAACAATGTGAAACAAGATTTATCTAACCAAATGAATTTCTTCCATTGCTTTAAACACCAGGTTTTATGGCTTTAGTTCCATGTTTTCCTGGTAAATGCATTTGTATCACTGACATGTGATTTTGTAATTCCAGCTCGTGCTGAAATTTCCAGCTTAAGGAGATGCTTTCGTGTTGTTTTCCTGCGGACGGATTCGCGAGTGTGACATTCAAATCTGCTGTGACTTTTGCAGCTATCGTTCTCATATTTTGAGTCGCACTCCTTTTCAATGACCGTCTGTCACGAAAACTCCACCCACACTTTCGTGCATTGTGACTTAGCGGATGATATTTATCCCTGTGTACGGTTTTTATTTATTGGTATGGCTCACATTCAGTTTAAAATTACAGGTATATAACATTGGTAATAGTATACATAACAGGAATATGAAAATGCAAAACTACGCATAAAACTATCTAAATGTCAATATCTAGATTCCTAATCCATATAAAAGCCGTATCTGCAGCTTTCATGAGGTCACTCCAACTCCCCTAGTAGGAACGAGCCCCACAGTCACAAACCGGAGATTCTGTAGCACCCCATTTGTAAAGAGAGTCTGCGCATCATCCATGCCCAGTGGGAGCTCTGTTCAATTTGACCCACAGTTTCCTGCCGAGTTCCGTGCCAGCAGTATCACATTATACTTTTGTAACCACTCACGCTCTTCAGGATTTTCAATAAGTTGACAGCTCTGGTTCCACAGGTGTTTCACCCCAGTATCACTGGCATCTAGATCTTGTGCTTGCCGTAAAGGTGGATTTCTTGAACGGAGTCCATTTCGTCGTAAACTCGGTATGTCTTCCTGTATGGGTAATTCGAGGTTCTTCTGTAGCTTGCGGTATTCTCTAACCAAGGCCTCGTTTCTGCGGATTGCTGGTGGATAGATGTTGCTCAGTAGAAGAAATCAGTAAGTCGGTGTTGGTGGGATTGCCGCAGTTATGAACCGCATAGTGCGGTTCAGCTGGACGTCGATCAAGTTGGTGTGGCAGCTGTTTAGCCACACCGGAGCACAATACTCGGCTGCTGAGAAGACCAGCGCAATGGATGATGTGCGCGGGGTTTCTGCTGAAGCTCCCCATGTCGTTCCACTCAATTTTTAAATAATATTGTTACGAGTTTTTATCTTGGCAACAGTATTTTCAAGATGTTTTCTATATGAAAGGGTGCGGACAAGTGTGACACCAAGGTACTTTGGGAACTTGTTGTGACAAACAGTGTTTCCGTTAAGTTTCACTCTGAGCTCCGCGTTAGCTTGTTTGTTTGTCAGATGGAATGTAAATACTTCAGTTTCACTTCCACTGGGTTTAATTCGCCACTTTCTAAAATAGGCCCTCATAACGGCTAGATCTTCTATGAGAATTGTCTCCGCTCCTCCAAGATCCTTGGTTCTACAAGCAAGAGCGATGTTGCCCGCGTAGCAGAATTTTGTGGACCTGGTGTTGGGTAGATCAGAGCTACACAGGTTGAAAAATAGGGGGGCTAAGACGGAGCCCTGAGGTAAACCATTACTTTCTTTCATCTCCTTACTCACATTTTCTCCCAAGTGAACACGGAAATATCTATTGTTTATCATGGTGTTCATGAGAGTTACAGTTTTTCGGCATCTGATTGTTTTTAGTAATTTGTGTATTATCCCTTCTCCCTAGACTATATCATATGCCGCTGTTAGGTCTACGAACGCGACAGAAGTCTTCACGCTTTCTTGGAAGCCAGCCTATATGAAAGTTGTTAGGGCCAGTACCTGGTCGCAGCAACTTCTCTGTGGCCTGAAACCCGCTTGCTCAGCTATGTTCCAGAACGAAACCGCTAATTCTATTATAGATGAGCCTCTCCAAGAGTTTTTAAGTACAGCTCAAAAGGGAAATTGGTCCGAAACTTTGAGGGTGGTCAGCTAGTTTACCTGGTTTCAAATTTGCCACTATTTTTGTTCTCTTAAGCTCGTTGGGTAGTGATCCACTATCTAGGATGTTGGAGAAGAAGCGGACGAGACATTTTTTTCCACCATTACACATGTTTAACAGAAATTTCGGGTGCATATTATCCAGACCAGGTGCTTTATCATGTTAATTTGTTTCAGGGTCTCATCCAACTCAGTCAGTATAAATGGTGAAGAAAAACTGGATTCATTTGGGCAGTGAGCTTTTAGAGAGGTGAGTTCTTGTTTCATTTTAGAAGTATGTTGTTTGTCACTGGATGATCTAGGTGTTCCAATCATATGCTTAGCGATTTGGTTACCTGAAATACCAGGTTTATTGGAGGCTACTCCAAGCTTCCGCAGAAGGCTCCATCCCTTTCTATTTTAATGCCTGAAGTTTACGGTTTCTACCATCTGACAACGTACGCTTCTAGCTGCGTCAAGACTTTGGATGAGGTGGTCTGCAATATCTTTGTCACCAGTTTCTCTATACTGTTCATAAAGTTCTTCACAATGTTCTTTCCAGCCTGGTATATATTCCTTTCTGTACCCACGAGGGATAAACTTCTTAGCAGCAGTAAGTACAGCCCCGACGAAGCGAGGGTAGTTTCTATGTTCCGGTGGAATAAAACAGATATATTTATCTAGATAGTCAACAAAGCTCCGCCAATCAGCCCTGCTGAAATTCCGTCTGGGTCGCGGTACAGATCTCGCTATTGGGACAGAGAGCTGGCTGTGTAGGAAATTAGGTATGACCTCTCTGGATATAGGTACTGGGTGCCCTCTGCAGTCCCAGGACACAAGGCAGAGATCTGAAAGTTCCCAAATCCTTTGCATCATAAGCCAGGTATAGATTTTCATTTTCAGCTCAGTCGTTGAGTGCAATACCACACTCATTGTCACGTGCATAGTTCCAGTGCCCGTGGTGACTATTAAAATCTCCAGCATAAATCGATGGATGGGCAGTAATTGACAGAACATCCAGTGGCCATGGCACATTTGGTGGCTTATAAATGTAATTTATAATGGTCTCCTCCACTTGCGTAGAGACATAATAGATCTTATTTTCTGTATTTGTTGAAGTGAGACGAGCATGTTCGATATTGCTCCTTACATAGGTGGTAACACCACACACACTGTGATACGTAGCACCAATAAGATCGTAGCCATGGATCCTACCTCTTCTACATAGGTCTTCTATAGTTGGAGCATGTGTTTCCTGGATTAGAACTTTGTCACTATCGTTAGCTACAAGGAGTTTATATAGGTACTCGCTTTTAGCTCTATGTTTAGATGGCATACTCGGACTGAAGGGCCAAGTCTTTTAGCAGTTGGTCCTGAAAAGGTCCATTTTTTAAAGCTTTTTGATTTTGATTTGTCTGCATGTTTGTAGCCAGGAAATCCAATATCTGGTCTAGCTGCCTATTCGTTCTAGCTCATTTAGCGTTACCCGGGGTGCAAGGGTAGTACTCCCCTGCGGACGCGAACTAGTTTGCAGTATAACTGTTCGATACGCTAACTCTTGAAACACCAAACACGTCTCTAGCATCTTGTAGTGAAATTGAAGTAGATAGTTCCTGTGTTTAGTATGGTTATAGGTTATACTTGACTGCCGAATTGAATTAAAAATTGATTCCTTTTACCGACCTCCCGAGTCAGATGATACTGTGACTGAACAGTTCAACTCAGACTTTAGTCTCATTTCAAATAGGCACCCAACTCATACAATTACATTTGTTGGTGGCTTTAATCTAACATCGATAAGTTGGCGAATATACGTATTCAGTGTCGGTAGTCGGTATAAAACATCATCCGCAATGGCACTTAATGCTTTCTACGAAAATTATTTTGGATACTTAGTTCAGAAGCCTACTCTACATGTTTCGGAAACAAACTCGACCTCTTAGCAACAAATAATCTCGAATAAATAGGGACCATTATGACGATACGGGGATTAGTGGCCACAAAGTCGTTGTAGCGACACTGAACATCATAACTTCTAAGCCCACTAAATACAAACGCAAAATACATGTATTGAAAAAGGCAGTAAAAAATTCGCTTGACGCCTTCCCAAGAGGTGGCCACCATTCGTTCCGAACTAACTATGTAAGCCTAGACCAGATGTGAGTTAAATTCAGAGAAATAGTATCGACAGCAATGGAGAGATTTATACCACATAAATTAATCAAATACGGAATGGGCCACCATGGGACACAAAACAGATCGTAACACTGCTGCAGAAGTAACGAAAACAGCATGCAAAATTTAAAACAACACAAAATCCCCAAATTGCGAAATTTTACAGAAGCTCGAAATTTAGTGCGATCTTCAATGCGACTTGCTTGTAATTGTTTCCACAACCAAACTCCGTCTCGAAATCTGGCAGAAAATCAAGACATTCTGGTCATATGTGAAGGACGCCGACGACAATACACAATCAGTTCCTTCATGTGCGATAAAAATGGTAATGTTACGGATGATAGTGCCACTATAGCGGAGTTGCTAACTATAGTTTCCCGAATTCTTTGACCAAAGAACACGAAGTAAATATTCCAGAATTCGAATCAAGAACTGCTGCCAACATGAGTAAGTTAGAAGTAAATATCCTTGGTGAAGCACAGTAGTGCAAGTCAATTAATAAAACAAGTCCTCCAGTCCAAATTGTATACCAATGAGATTTCTTTCACGGTATGCTGATATAACATTTCGTACTTACCAATCATGTACAACCGCTCGCTCGAGGCAAGATTCATAACTAAAGAGTGACAAGTTGCGCAAGTCACACTAAGACTCAAACAAGGAAGTAGGAGTAATTCGATGAATTACAGGCCCATATCACACATGGTTCACATGGCTCTGAGCACTATGGAACTTAACTGCTGAGGTCATCAGGCCCCTAGAACTTAGAACTACTTAAACCTAACTAACCTAAGGACATCACACACATCCATGCTCGAGGCGGGATTCGAACCTGCCACCGTAGCGGTCGCACGGTTCCAGACTGTAGCGCCTAGAACCGCTCGGCCACTCTGGCCGGCTGTGGCATGATAGAGCAGTAATGTAAAAGTGGTTCGATGAACCTTTTGCTAGGCATTTAAGCTTGAATTGCAGAGCAGTCGCGTAGATGTAGATATAGAAGCCCAAAAAACGTTGATGCAGTGATTAAACATTTGTCTGTCTCCAAAGGTGGATAACTGGATTGCAGTCCTGATTC
Organism: Schistocerca americana; assembly: GCF_021461395.2. Taxonomy (NCBI): domain Eukaryota; kingdom Metazoa; phylum Arthropoda; class Insecta; order Orthoptera; family Acrididae; genus Schistocerca; species Schistocerca americana. Next base: position 425,401,837 of record NC_060130.1, on the reverse strand, counting down.
ACATACAAAGATTTGTACTGAATGTGGTCACAGCTTTCTGAATTTAACTATACAACGCTGAAAAAAATAGCTTATTGCACCATCAACTGGACTTAATAGAATACACATGACCTGTCATAGGCTTCTGATGGTCGGTAGTAATGGGTACGGACGAGATGTTACTATGTTTCCGTGAAAATCACTTGTGAGTAGAAATTTGTGTACATCAATACATTTAATCAAGGAATTACATGTGTGGGTACTGATCGTGCTCCTACCAACAGTATATTAACTATCACAGTTTACTACATATTAATCCACTGGGCAAAATGCAGTTGATGATACAAAAATTTAATCTCTTGAGAGAAATGATAAGAAAAACATGAAGAAAACTACATCAGCAACAAGTTTATAATCATACACACAAAGCAAACACGTGTGGCGGTATACAAAGGAAAATCAGACCTACTATTCATGCAGTCACCGACTACACCAAACAAAAGAATATCACGAAACATCTAGGCATAAAACCTACAAGCCATACTCACAAAATATCATCTGCAAACGAGAATTTACCGTCAATTCCATTTGAGGCAGGGTAGTTAGACCTGATATAGATAGGGATGGGCAAATATCGAATGGATAGACACGGTCATGTGGTCGTCGCGAGCAAACCCATTCACAGAATCTACAAGTACCTATTGCACGTAAAATTACGATCGGCACGAAACAATACATAAATGGAAACTAGGGATATTTCTCGGGAATTAAGTAACAACTATGAAAGACAGTAAAAATTAACTGCAGCAATGCATTTCGCACAAACAGCACAGCTAGGTCTCATCGCTGCAAAACTGTGCACGAGGCCATCAAGGTCTGCGTCCTTCCACCTCAGTCGTCACAGTATCACTATCCCAACCACACATGTTTTTCCTTTGCACTACCAGCGCCTTCTACATCTACATGACTACTCTACAATTCACACTTAAGTGCCTAGCAGGGTCTCATAGAACCACTTTCATAGCATTTGGTTACCGTTCCACACTCTAACAGAGCGCGGAAAAAACGAACGCTTAAATCTTTCCGTGCGAGCTCTGACTTCTCTTATTTAGTACAATGATCATTTCTCCCTATGTAGATTGGTGTCAACAAAATGTCTTCGTATTCCGAGGAGACCGCTGGAAGGACCACCTTCTCAGTGGACGTACAAGAAACATCCAGCATCATTACTGTCACCCGCCCGCATGTTGATTCAAAGATGTCTGTACACCGTGCAGTAGTCAAAGAATTTCAACGCAAGGCACTGCTTCTTCATGATCTGTGAAGAGTTGCACGTTTTCTGACGCCTTATAGAGATACCGTTGTAAACCATGACTTCAGTGTCGTTATAATGAATTTGCTAGATCAGTTGAATCTACCCAGCTGCTGTTAAACAAAAAACAGACATCTGCTACAGCGAACAGACTATTACAGTACATTAAACTAGGATGCGTTTCTTTAAATTTTATTTTAAGCAAATGAGACTTCACATTACGGACAGAAATCCTGTAAGCGCAATTCTGTCCTCATATAAGCAATAAAAACATTTTCATTTTTAATGTTATATGACTGTTTGCCACTATAAACTATAGGTACTTATTATGTGTGTTATCCAGTGTTGTGTTGTAGTCTTCAGACCGAAGTATGGTTAAATGCAGCTTTCCAGCGCTACACACTACACCATCCTGTGCAAGTTTCTACATCTCAGCATAACTACTGCAACTTACATCTCATTAATCAACTTGTGCCACAGCTTTTCTTTCCTCTCTGGTTTAATTCAGTAACTCCTCGTTCTTTATTCAATGTACCGGTCTAATCTACAGCATTCTCCTGTAACACCGGCACGACAATTCAAAAGCTTCTATTCCCTTCTTGTATGAAGAATCTGCCGTCCACGTTTTACGTCCGTACAAGGCTACACTTCAGATGATTATCTGCCCAACTTTTAGATTTGACTTCGATGTCAAACAAATTTCTGTGCTTCAGACATACATTTTCTGCTTTCCTCATTCTAAATTTTATATCCTCTCTACTCGAGACATCATCAGTTATTTTGCTGCCCAAATAACAAAACTCATCTAATACTTTTATGTATAAATTGAGGTCCGCTGCTCGTTTCTGTCTTTATGTTCGGCCTAATCTTAGGATCTACTGTACCACTTCTGACCCAGTTTCAGTTAATAAATCGTTTGAGTCACGAGGAAGATCGTGTATATACTTTTATAAATATTTTGTGTAAATTGGATGAACTATGACGAATTAAAATCTGCCGCCGCTGTGAAAATGATGTCATTGTCATCTAGCGGTACAGCTACCGAACTCTAGAGAACACCGCAGCATTCACCTCTCAGTGCTGTGGACATTCGCCAGAAGCAGAAGGTGGTTCTGATTCCATGTTAAATGGTAGGTATCTTTTCAGGGTCTGAGTCGAAGTTGGGCTTGGCAGTCTAGTGAGTCTAGTGGTGGATCTGATTTGGTGATCAGGCCGGATGTGGGGTGGTGATCTACCTCCAAGAGGGGCTACTGATCATAGACGTGACCATTGTCTCATCTGCACGGACTATGGACCTTACCGTATTCGGAATGCTTATCATCAATCTATATCCTCCACTGGGCACATCCAACCACGTCAACGTTCTGTTTTTTTAATCTGTAAACATCCCCCGCCCCCCATTCATTTCTCGTTTTGACTTCACTATAGTTGGATGCGACTTTAATTGCGTATTGCATCCGAAAGACAAACATCTTGGCTACTCACCGTGCCTGGACCTACGTACAATGGTGGGATAACTCCGACTTATTGACGTATGGGAGAAGATCCATGACGACGACCCCGGCCACACCCTTCTTACAAGTCAGTCTGCAATCAGCATACATCGCATCTACGTCTCCAACACCCTCCAGTCCGAAGCGTTCCGCCGCTGAAATATGGCCACTCGCCTTTACCGACCATTGCTCGCTCATCAGCTACCTTCTACTTCCACCAGTCAATCTGGCGTAGCCGTAGAACATGGAAGCTTAACACATCCTCTTCCAAGACCCAATTTGTCGACAGCGCGTCACAGCCATGTGAACCTCCTGTGAACACTGCCTTCCCAGGTATCCTTCTACACTGATGTGGCTTAACTGCTCAAGACCAGTGATCAGACAGTTGGTCCGATGTGACAAAAAATCGGCGGCATGGTACCGCAACACCATGAGTTATTATGACACCGAGCTGCGGGAACTCGTCAACCAATCTGCATTACCCGAAACGCGCAGGGAAATTAAGACCAAGCTCGTTTCGCTGACACGCAACAAGCTACAGGATATGTTGGTGAGATCACGCAGACAGGATATCGCGCCCTAGGAAACACCATCTATGCTCCATACCGCGTTTGACCATCGTCATCGTTGTAAACAGCTTATCGCCACCCTCCTCAAGCAAGACGGTAGCCCTATCAGTACACAGGTGACTATTGTCTCCAGCTTTGCTCATCACTATCGACAATTTTACGACAACAGACCCGCTGACAATGTGGCATCTGAGGACGTTCCCCGACATGTCACATGTAATGTCGAACCTACAGAGGCGACATTCTTAACGGCGGCAATTGCTAAAGACGAGGTTGCGGACGCTATCACTAAAGACGCAATGAAAAAATGGCCTTCCGGTTGAAATCTTCCGTGATGATCTAGCGGCAGACAGAAAAGTTCCTGGAGCTGTTCACTCCCATCATCCACGTGCCAACGGCCTTTGAGGCCAGCATTTTAATTCTGGTACATAAACCGTCCCCAGGTCCGGAGACCACAAACTTTCGACTGCTTACTCTACTCAATGCAGACTCCTGCTCCCGGCACGTACATCAACTGAAATACATAACACCAGTGCATGGATCTGACAATATGGAAGAAGTATCCTCAATGTGAACAAATCAGAGATTATGAACATTGGTCGTGGTCTCCAAGACGAAGGGGCACTACCACTGCCCACAGTGGACAAATTCCGTTACCTGGGTATTACATGTACTGGATTTACTCACCGTATGGTGGCGTGTGCCTATTGCTGTTTGCTTCAGACGACATGAACCCAAATTCAACACAACCTTCACCGCAGTCTGAATCCACTCCAGCGAGTGGCCAACGTCAATACCTGTGTTGCGCCCAAGCTGGTACACGTTGCCCAAATCTTTCCTCTGTCAATGGTCCTACGATGATAATTCCAGGAGGCCTTAGGATACTTCGCATCGGCAGGAACCATGTTTAATGACCTCTACGACATCCTTTCCCTCCCCACTTCAGCACGAGGATACGGTCCCGTCCACGTTAGAGCCAGGACATCCGCCTTGAACTTAACTACTATGACAAAGTATTGGCGCGAGATTATCACGGCTCCTATGCGAAGCCTGTTGGAGTTTCTTATGCCAGCCTCCCATGTTTCGCCTTTCAATGTGGCCCGCGTTGGCCCAACATGTCCCCACATATCGACCTACGTTGTCCAATTCATCTTCGTAGATGATTCCCTTCTGAACACGCGCACACGCGAAAAACTTCTAGAAGTTGTTTTCGAAATGCAACCCGGACAATACGTTGGAAAACCTCCGCCAAGATATCTGTTGGACGACAGTGTGAAAGAACATTCCTGTGTCCTTCCTTACAACCGATGCACGAGCCCTGTGGTACTGCGTCATTAATAGTAAATACCAGTAAAACCAGCCACTTCACCTTAATGGACTGGCCTAATCACCGTTATTTTCTCGCTGCCAGACCGAGGATACTGATGAGATCGCCTCACACGTCCGTTGACACACGATATCTGGCAACTCACGCAACGGATACTGGCATGTTACTTCCGTGCCCTGCCAACGACTGTCAGCCCGCAATTCTTTCTCCTCCCGGAGAACAAACATTTTCCACTTACCATGCACCACTCTATCGCATTGGTCAAGAGCCTAATGATTGTATACCTCTTCAGCGATAGGGACCACTCCAAGCTCGACTTTTGGTACCATGTTCTGGATGTTCACACCGCACTTGAACGAACGCCATACTACCGCTGACTATTTGCTAATTAGTTACTCAGTGTGATTCACGATCCCCCCGCCCTCATTTGGAGCATAGCCGACATTCGACGCGCGTGACACCTCAAGACATCCTTTTTAGGAATAGCACGGTGTACTACCCTATCGGGGCCAGCGAACGGGAGATACACTCGAAGAAGTGCGAGCTACATCTCCCAACACCTTTCTTTATTTTCTCCTTTATTCCTCAATTTTTGTACATCTTTCTTGTCAGTGTTTGGGGACTTGGGGCAGTTAGGCAAGTATACTCTTATTAAGCACAGCCGAGACAATATAATAAAAATAAGTAAATTCTATACATTTCCAAACTTGACACTGTTGTAGCCACGGATGATGGAGAAGTCGTGGCCAGGCCTCGGGCTGCGACCCCTGTCCCTTTCGCCCCGCCGGCCCCGGTGACCGAGCGGTTCTAGGCGCTTCAGTCTGGAGCCGCGAGACCGCTACGGTCGCAGGTTCGAATCCTGCCTCGGGCATGGATGTGTGTGGTGTCCGTAGGTTAGTTAGGTTTAAGTAGTTATAAGTTCTAGGGGACTAATGACCTCAGATGTTAAGTCCCAGCCGGCCGCGGTGGCCGTGCGGTTCTGGCGCTGCAGTCCGGAACCGCGGGACTGCTACGGTCGCAGGTTCGAATCCTGCCTCGGGCATGGGTGTGTGTGGTGTCCTTAGGTTAGTTAGGTTTAAGTAGTTCTAAGTTCTAGGGGACTTATGACCTAAGATGTTGAGTCCCATAGTGCTCAGAGCCATTTGAACCATTTTGTTAAGTCCCATAGTGCTCAGAGCCATTTGAACCATTTGAACCTTTCGCCCCCAACCCCTGACATTCTTTGTGCCTTTTCTTGCGTGCTTGGTAATGAGCGCCTTGTGCGATCGAATCCCATTTAAGCCACGATTATTTTTTTCTTCCTTTTATTGCCTAGCAATCACATCTCAATGATATGGAGATTCGCCACAAACAAAACACGTTTCGGATTCGACATTAAATTGTAGGTCGCCTTTTCCCAGATGGATAATTGGCTAGGGAGACGCAATTCGCCAAAGTGTCGCAAAACTGAGACACTTACAACTTTTTTAATAAAATTTAGTGTGATCTTACGAACTTACATAGTTAAATCAACATTGTAAATGGGAAATGATTTGACCCTTAATACAGTTCTTTGTGGTTAGGCATTAATCTGAGGTTGACTCCGTGTAGAGGGATTTTTCGTTTGCCCGGTTCTCGCTGCATCTTGATGTTGATAGCAGCCCGCTGGTTTGTTGTTATTAAACAGTTTGTTGACCAGCCTGGTTGCCGACATTCATCACAATTTTTTTTTCCAGATCTCTTGCAGGCAGGGAATGGCTTAAAGTCTGGTGCTGTGATTGTTGTTGCTGCGAAACCGTTTGGCGCGGTTCTGTTTATCGGACTGAGTATTAGATTACTTGTTTTCCAAACGCCTATGACCGTTCAAAACAGACTTCTGTGTTGTAGACTTCTTGTGACAAAAAAACACGCTGAAGCATTTTGCCAGACGATGTTCCACTTGTGTTGGGAAAATTTTGACTCAGTAAAATCTTTGAATGGATTGCACCTGACTGTGTCATAATTATATTTTCTTTGCTGTCTTGTCTCTGGGGCTGAGGACGCTTCTTTTAAATAGCTCTTTGCATGTAGTATTGTCACATGCAGCCGAGTATAAATGGAATCCTTGTGTGGTCCATGGACACAGTTTTGGAATCTGCTTTGTATTTGTCGAATAAGACCGCTGTCGGACTAGCCCGGTTGTTTTCTATAATTTTGGATGTCCTGTGGATAAGCAGAGCTGGGAATTTTGACATGAGATCGAGTAGATCTTAAAACTTTATCCACGTCACAGAAGACGGGAGACTGCTTGTATTATAGCTCGACCGAGTTCTTTGGTGGGGTTTAGAATTTGAGCCATAAACCAAGATTTTGATAGTAAATATACAGGGTGGTCAGAAACAGTGTCATAAGTTTGTAAGGGTCTTGGAGGGGGGTTGTGCTGAGCAATAAATATTGAGAAAAAAAATTCAGCACTTTGCGCCATGTCCGACTTGTTTAGCATTGAAGTTAGCCAATCAAGTCGTTGCGCGCACCTATTCAAGCACGTACACGCGCTAAAGGGGTAATGCACAGACATCCGTGCGTCTCGGAATTGCCACTTGTTCAAATGTCCATTATCAGTTAAAATGAGCCTTTTCCGGAAGTAATATATTTAAGCTACATGAGCAAAAGATACATTATGTGATCAAAAGTATCCGGACACCCCCAAAAACACATTTTTCATATAAGGTGCATTGTGCTGCCACCTACTGCCAGGTACTCCATATCAGCGACCTCAGTAGTCATCAGGTGTCGTGATACAGCAGAATGGGGCGCTCCGCGGAACTCACGGACTTCGAAGTGGTCAGGTGATTTGGTGTCACTTGTGTCATACGTCTGTACGCGAGATTTCCACATTCCTAAACATCTCTAGGTCCACTGTTTCCTATGTGAAAGTGAAGTGGAAACGTGAAGGGACACGTACAGCACAAAAGCGTACAGGCCGACGTCGTCTGTTGACTGACAGAGACCGCCGACAGTTGAAGAGGGTCGTAATGTGTAATAGGCGGACATCTATGCAGACCATCACACAGGAATTCCAAACTGCATCAGGATCCACTGCAAGTGCTATGACAGTTAGGCGGGAAGGGAGAAAACTTGCATTTCATGGTCGATCGGCTGCTCATAAGCCACACATCATGCCGGTAAATGCCAAACGACGCCTCGCTTGATGTAAGGAGCGTAAATATTGGACGATTGAAGAGTGGAAACACGTTGTGTAGAGTGACGAATCACGGTACACAATGTGACGATCCGATGGCAGGGTGTGGGTATGGCGAATGCCTGGTGAACGTCATCTGTCAGCCTGTGTAGTGCCAACAGCAAAATTCGGAGGCAGTGCTGTTATGGTGTGGTCGTGTTTTTCATGGAGTGGGCTTGCACCCCTCATTGATTTGCGTGGCACTCTCACAGCACAGGCGTACATTGATGTTTTAAGCACGTTATTGCTTCCCATTGTTGTAGAGCATTTCGGGGATGGCGACTGCATCTTACAACACGATCTAGCACCTGTTCATAATGGACGGCCTGTGTTGGAGTGGTTACACGACAATAACATCCCTGTAATGAACTGGTCTGAACAGAGTCCTGACCTGAATCCTACAGAACTCTTTTGGGATGTTTTGGAACGCCGACTTCGTGCCAGGCCTCACCGACCGACATCAATACCTCTCCTCAGCGCAGCACTCCGTGAAGAATGGGCTGCCATTCCCCAAGAAACCTACCAGCACCTGATTGAACGTATGTCTGCGAGAGTGGAAGCTGTCGTCAAGGCAAAGGGTGGGCCAACACCATATTGAACTCCACTATTACCGACGGAGGGCGCCACGAACTTCTAAGTCATTTTCAGCCAGGCGTCCGGATACTTTTGATCACATAGTGTACCTTTGTTCGGTTTTAGGAAACCAAGCGAAGAGTACGTTTGACGTCATCGTCCCTGGCAGGCTGCTTGAATCTTCACGCGTGACGACCTGATTGACTGACTTCAATGCTAAATAACTCGGAAAGAGTAAAGTGTTTTTTTTTTTTTTGCTTAAAAATTACTTCTCAGAAAACCATCCCCTGCAACACCCTTACAAGCTTTCCAGGCTGTTTCTGAGGTGAGAAAAGTCATCGGTTAGCGATATGAACATATACGGATAGTCGTAGTATTGCGTACAATGGCAGTGCAATGGCGGATTTGCCATTTGTACTCAGGTGATTCACGTGAAAAGGTCTCTGAAGTGATTATGGTCGCACAACTGGAGTTACCAGACTTCGAACGCGGAATGGTAGTTGGAGCTAGACACATGGGGCATTCCATTTCGGAAATCGTTAGAGGTTTCAGTATTCCGAGTTCCACAGTGCCAAGAATGTTCCGAGAAAGCCAGATTTCGGGCATTACCTCCCACCAAGAACAACGCAGTGACCGAAGCCCTTCACTTAACGACCGAAGGCAGCAGCACTTGCACAGAGTTGTCAATGCTAAGAGCCATACAACTCTACATCTACATCCATACTCCGCAAGCCAGTACCTCTATCGGTTCTCCCTTCTATTCCAGTCTCGTATTGTTCGTGGAAAGAAAGATTGTCGGTATGCCTCTCTGTGGGCTCTAATCTCTCTGATTCTATCCTCATGGTCTCTTCGCGAGATCTACGTAGGAGGGAGCAATATACTGCTTGACTCCTCGGTGAAGGTATGTTCTCGAAACTTCAACAAAAGCCCGTACCGAGCTACTGAGCGTCTCTCTTGCAGAGTCTTTCACTGGAGTTTATCTATCATCTCCGTAACGCTTTCGCGATTACTAAATGATCCTGTAACGAAGCGCGCTGCTCTCCGTTGGATCTCTTCTATCTCTTCTATCAACCCTATCTGGTACGGATCTCACACCAGTGAGCAGTATTCAAGCAGTGGGCGAACAAGTGTACTGTAACTTACTTCCTTTATTTTCGGACTGCATTTCATTAGGATTCTCCCAATGAATCTCAGTCTGGCATCTGCTTTACCCTCGATTAATATTATACGGCATTCCATTTTAAATTACTCGTAATGCTTACTCCCAGATAATTTATGGAATTAACTGCTTCCAGTTGCTGACCTGCTATATTGTAGCTAAATGATAAAGGATCTTTCTTTCTAAGTATTCGCAGCACATCACACTTGTCTACATAGAGATTGAATTGCCATTCCCTGCACCATGCGTCAATTCGTTGCAGATCCTCCTGCATTTCACTGCAATTTTCCATTGTTACAACCTCTCGATATACCATAGCATCATCCGCAAAAAGCCTCAGTGAACTTCCGATGTTATCTACAAGGTCATTTATATATATTGCGAATAGCAACGGTCCTACGACGCTCCCTTGCGGCACACCTGAAATCACTCTTACTTCGGAAGACTTCTCTCCATTGGGAATGACATGCTGCATTCTGTTATCTAGGAACTCTTCAATCCAATCACACAATTGGTCTGATAGTCCACATGCTCTTACTTTGTTCAGTAAACGACTGTGGGGAAATGTATCAAACGCCTTGCGGAAGTCAAGAAACACGGTATCTACCTGTGAACCCGTATCTATGGCCCTCTGAGTCTCGTGGACGAATAGCACGAGCTGGGTTTCACATGATCGTCTTTTTTGAAACCCATGCTGATTCCTACAGAGTAGATTCTAGTCTCCAGAAAAGTCATTATACTCGAACATAATACGTGTTCCGAAATTCTATAACTGATCGACGATAGAGATATAAGTCTACAGTTCTGCACATTTGTTCGACGTCCCTTCTTGAAAACGGGGATGACCTATGTCCTTTTCCAGTCTTCTGGAACGCTACGCTCTTCAAGAGACCTACGGTACACCGCTGTAAGAAGGGGGCCAAGTTCCTTTGCGTACTCTGTGTAAAATCGAACTGGTATCCCATCAGATCCAGCGGCCTTTCCTCTTTTGAGCGATTTTAATTGTTTTTCTATCCCTCTGTCATCTATTTTGATAGCTACCATTTTGTCATCTGTGCGACAATCTAGAGAAGGAACTATAGGTCAGTCTTCCTCTGTGAAACAGCTTTGGAAAAAGACATTTAGTATTTCGGCCTTTAGTCTGTCGTCCTCTGTTTCAGTACCATTTCGGTCACAGAGTGTCTGGACATTTGTTTTGATCCACCTCCCGCTTTGACATAAGAGTAAAATTTCTTAGGATTTACTGCCAAGTCAGTACATAAAACTTTGCTTTCGAATTCGTTGAACGCCTCTCGCACAGCTCTCCACACACTACATTTCGCTTCGTGTAATTTTTGTTTGTCTGCAAGGCTTTGGCTATGTTTATGTTTGCTGTGAAGTTCCCTTTGCTTCCGTAGCAGTTTTCTAGCTCGGTTGTTGTACCACGGAGGCTCTTTTCCATCTCTTACGGTCTTGCTTGGCACATACTCATCTAATGCGTATTGTACGATGGTTTTGAACTTTGTCCACTGATCCTCAACGCTATCTGTACTTGAGATAAAACTTTGGTGTTGAGCCGTCAAGTGCTCTGAAATCTGCTTTTTGTCACTTTTGCTAAACAGAAAAATCTTCCTACCTTTTTTAATATTTCTATTTACGGCTGAAATATCCGATGCTATAACCGCTGTATGATCGCTGATTCCCTGTCCTGCGTTAACCGTTTCAAATAGTTCGGCTCTGTTTGTCACCAGAAGGTCTGATATGTTATCGCCACGAGTCGGTTCTCTGTTTAACTGCTCAAGGTAGTTTTCAGATAATGCTCTTAAAAAAATTTCACTGGATTCTTGGTCCCTGCCACCCTTTATAAACGTTTGAGTCTCCCAGTCTATATCTGGTAAATTAAAATCTCCACCCAAAAGTATAACATGTTCGGGAAATCTACTCGAAATATTTTCCAGATTTTCCTTCAGGTGTTCTGAGACAACAGCTGCTGAGCCAGGGGGCCTATAGAGAAATCCAATTACCATATTTGAGCCTGCTTTAACCGTAACCTTCACCCAAATTATTTCACATTTCGGATCTCCGTCAATTTCCTTCGATACAATTGCACTTTTCATCACTTTAAACACGCCTCCCCCTTCACTTTGCAGCCTGTCTCTGCGGTATACATTCCAATCTGAGTTTAGAATTTCATTACTGTTTTCATCTCGTTTCAGTCAACTTTCCGTCCCTAGTACTATGTGGGCATTGTGACCGTTTATTAATGAGAGCAGTTCTGGGACCTTTCTATAGACGCTCCTGCAGTTTGCTATTACCACATTACTATTGTCATTCCCTGTTGCCTTTTGCCTACTGCTGTCTTGTCGCGTCTCAGGAGGCGTCTTGTCGGGCCTAGGGAGGGAATTCTCTAACCTAAAAGACCGACATTTGCACTCCACACGTACTCCGCTACCCTTGTAGCCGCTTCCTGCGCGTAGTGCACGCCTGACCTATTCAGGGGGACCCTACATTTCTCCACCCGATAGTGAAGGTCGAGAAATTTGCACCCCAGATCTCCACAGAATCGTCAGAGCCTCTGGTTTAAGCCTTCCACTCGGCTCCAAACCAGAGGATCGCCATCGGTTCTGGGAACGACTCTACAAATAGTTAGCTCAGATTCCACCCTGCAAGGGAGGCTTTCGCCTACACTTACTCCGCCAACCGCCTGTATGAACTGAGGATGACCTCTGAACCTAGACAGCAGGAGTCATTGGTGCCGGCAGGCAGACAGAGTGGACACTGTCCGTCTTCCCCGACCTTTCCGCCAATTCCCTAAGGGGCTCCGCCTAACATTGGAGCTCCCAATCACTAATAAACCCCTCCCCTCGTGTGCTTGCTCAGACCTTGCTGAAGGAGCGGCCACATGTCCACTCACAGGCAGAGTGGGCGATGCCGCATAGCCAGCCTCCACATTGACCCTCCGCCTCGTGCGATGCGAACGCCGTTGAACTCGCCACTCCCCTTGAGGAGAGGGTGGCCCAACCGCGCCCGGTGCCCGCGAAGATGTCTCGATAGCAGGGACCGTGGGTGAAACATGTAACACCTGGGGTGTACCACGCGACGCACCAGACTCCCCACTGCCGCTACACTCCGAGGCAGCAGCCTGAAGACGTTCAGCTGTTCCCGAACTGTGGCCAGCTCCTCCTGCGTCCGTACACAGCAGTCACACATCCTATCCATCCTAAGAAATCAACAGTTTACTGTAGAGAGTTAAGTAATCAACTTTTAACTAGACTGCTAATTCACTAAAGGCGGCTGATAGCTGACTAAACTGTGGTTACTAGACACTTCTTGTTGGAAACAATGAAAATAAGCACTAAATGTCCCTGGACTGTATTCAAATCAAACACGAAATCTATGGAACACTATTACTAGTACTCGAAAATTAAAGCTTCCTCTGCGGGAAATTACGGCAGAAATCAACGTGGGACTTTCGACGAATGTATCCGTTAGGATAGTGCGACAAAATGTGACGTTAATGGGCTATGGCCGTAGACGATCGCCATGAGTGCCTTTGCTATTAGCACGACATCCCCTGCAGAACCTCTCCTGGGCTTGTGACCATATGGGTTGGACCCCTGACGACTGGAAAACCGTGGCCTGGTCGGATGAGTCCCGGTTTTTGTTGGTAAGAGATGATAGTAGGATTCGAGTGTGGCGTAGAGCCCACGAAGCCATGGACCCAAGTAATCCGAAAGGTACTGCCCAAGATGACAGTGGCTCCATAATGGTGTGGCCTGTATTTACATTTAATGGACTGGGTCCTCCATCCCAATTGAATCGATCATTGACTGGAAATGGTTATGTTCGGTTACTTGGAGACCATTTGCAGCCATTCATGGACTTCGTGTTCCAAGAAATGTCACCGGGCCACAACTGTTCGCGATTGGTTTGAAGAACTCTCTGGATAACTCGAGCTAACGATTTGGCCACCCAGATCGCCCGACGTGAATGCCATTGAACGTTTATGGGATATAGTCGATAGGTGAAGTCATACACAAAATCCTGCTGCAGCAATACTTTCGCAGTTATGGCCGGCTGCAGAGTTAACACGGCTCAATATTTCTGCATGGTAGTTCCAACGTTGTTGAGTCCATGCCTCGTCGAACTGCTGCACTAAGTCGGGCAAAAGGAGGTCCGACACGATATTAGGAGGTATTCCATGGATTTTGTCACCTCTGTGTATTAACTGCACCTTCTCTGACAATGTCAGATTTCTTGCTGAGTTTTCTTCAGTTAGTGTGCTGGTAGGACGTAGTATTGTTCGACTGTTGTAAGCTGCCATTTTTTAATTATTGGCTTGGACATGTACTCCGAGGATGTTTCTCTTGTATTACGAACCACTGTCGCTGGTATTGTCTGGTGTTTGTCCCAAAGGGTATGAACACAGCATTCGTAGTATTAATCGTTGCATTCGAAGGTGTTTCTTATAGATTTAAGTACACCGGGGCATTGAGCGACACGAAAGCACCTACACATATATACATTTATTCTTCTTCTGTACACGTTATAAACTTAAGTCTTCCGCCGCCTTTTTGTGGCTATATATGAAGGCTAATCCCAGGAACTGCTATAGGGATTTTGATAAGGATTTCATTAATAGGTACAATGATCCACGAGGGAGGTTGGTGTATATAATTTATAAATACACTGACGGAGAAAGATCGCAACACCAAACAATAATGTACAGTAGTGAAATTTCTGTAATACATTACTGTGGGTAACATATTTAAGAGATTAAAATTGCAAGATCACAGGTTAATGTAATCGCAAAATGTAAAATTCTGGTACATTAATAACCAGTGTAACGGCGAAGATGTTGAATGCAAGCATGTAAACGTGAATGCGTTGTGTTGTACAGGTGTTGGATGTCAGTTTGTGCAATTGAGTTCCATGCCTGTTGCACTTAGTCGGTCAATACAGAGACTGTTAATGTTGTCTGTGGATGACGCTGGGTTTCTCGTCCGATGATGTTCCATATGTGATGAACTGGAGACAGATCTGGTGATGGAGCAGGCCAAGGCTACATGTCGACACTCTGTAGGGCATGTCAGGTTAAAACAGCGGTATCTGGACGAGCGTTATCCTGTGGGGAAACACACAGGGAATGCTGTTCATGAATGGCAGCAAAACAGGCCGTATCACCAGAGTGACGTCCAAATTTGCAGTTAGGGTGCGTAGGATAAACACGAGAGTGCGAGAGTGCTCCCTCTGTCATACGAACTCGCATAGCACGCAGTCAGGCTGGTTACAGTCCCTCAACTTGCCTCCTTCTAACAACAAATGGCCATCATTGGCAAAGAGACAGATCCAGCATTCAACAGAAAATACAATAGACCTCCACTCTGCCCTCCAACAAACTCTCGTTTGACACCACTGAAGTCGCAAATGCCGGCCGCTGTGGCCGAACGGTTCTTGACCCTTCAGTCCGGAACCGCGCTACTGCTGCGGTCGCAGGTTCGAATCCTTCCTCGGGCATGGATGTGTGTGATGTCCTTAGGTTAGTTAGGTTTAAGTAGTTGTAAGTCTAGGGGACTGATGACCTCAGATGTTAAGTTTCATAGTGCTTAGAGCCATTTGAACCATTTGAAGTCGCAAATGGCGGTGGTTTGGGGTCAGTGGAATACACGCTACAGAGTATGTGGCTCGGAACTGTCCTTGAAGTAACAGTTCGTAGTGTCACTGTAGTGCCAACTACTACACATATTGCTGCTGCAGACTCAGTACGATGCGCCAGAGCCATACGTCTTACACGACTGTCTTTCCACCCGGTAGTGCCACGTGCCTGTCTGAAGCTCTGTCTTATTGCCGCTGTACAATCTCGCGAGCACCGCAGCCAGCAGTCATGTACAGTGGCTAAGTCTTTCTGCAATAACGCAGAAGGAGCATCTAACTTCTCGTAGCCCTATTACACAATCTCGTTCAAACTATATGGGGTGTTGATAATGGAGTCTTTGTCACCTTAAAGGCATTCTTGACTAACATCAATTCACCATGTCCAATGTCAAAGGTAACTAACACTCACGAACGTTACAGAGTGTATTTAAAGCAAACCTGATCTGCAGCCTCATACTGGCGCTAGTGGAACTGTTCTAACGCTACTAGCGAGAAATGTGAATAGATATCATCTTTTATATGTAGAAACACATCTACCAACTTTCGTTTACGCCACACAGCTCCTTCCTGGTGTGGCGATTTCCCTCAGTGTATTTGGTTCGAATTGGCTGTACTTTGGTGAATGACAGTCCTCCGTCATGTTCTTCTGTCTGTATGTGAAGGTTACTCTCAGGAACTACATTAGTCTTTATGATACTCGCGGCGTGGTCTAGCGGTTCTAGGCGCTCAGTCCGAAACCGCGCGACTGCTACGGTCGCAAGTTCGAATCCTGCCTCGGGCATGGATGTGTGTGATGTCCTTAGGTTAGTTAGGTTTAAGTAGTTCTAAGTTCTAGGGGACTGATGACCACAGATGTTAAGTCCCATAGTGCTCAGAGCCATTTGAACCATTTTTTTTTTTAATACTCGCGGCGCAAAGGCCCAACCGTAGGGTCGATAAATGGGCGGCTGCGGAGCCTTTGATACAAGACTCACATTGTTATCAGGTTGCGGTCGGGCTGTCCACTCACGACTTTAGACGCTGCAGTACGCCAGCACGTGGCGTGTGTTGCTTAAATCGTTTAATTTATATGAAGTGATCCTATTCAGTTACCTAACGTTGTTCTCTTATTTTTAATCATAACTCTACGCAGTGGCCCTTAAAAAATTACCGCTACGCCAGACACGATACTTAACACTACCCGTGGGAAGACGTGGCGGGTCGCTAGTTGTGCATAGAGAACAATGTAATCGTTGCCAACAGCTGGTAATCATGAAAGAAAGTTGAATACGTGAAAAAGACCTGGAGACATCGGAAGGTGTGAGAATGATTCCATAATTATAGCAATTCGAAATCGGGTTTTAAACTATAAAACATTTCCAGACGCAGATGTGGTCTCTGATAATGGTTTATTGGTTATGGACTATAAATTAAAACCAAAGAAATTGTAGAAAGGTAGAAAAGTAAAGTGATGGGACCTGAGTAAATTGAAAGAATCACTCATTGTTGAGAGTTTCAGAGGGAGCATCAGGCTACGAATGACAGAAACAGGCAAAAGGAATACAACAGGAGGGGAATGAATAGCTTTAAGAAATCAAATAGTTATGACAGCAGATGATAAAATTGGCAAGATGACAAAGCTCAGTAGAAACCATTGCATAACGCACGATATATTGAATTTAATCAACGAGAGGAGAAAATACAAGATTTCCGCAAATGAAATGATCGATGGCATTGTTGACCGGGAGGCCCATTGCGGGGAAGTTCGGCCGCCGTATTGCAAGTCATTTTCAGCTGACGCAACTTCGGCGAGTTTCGAGTCAATGACAATGAAGAACACACAAACACCCAGTCATCACGAGGGAGAGAAAATCCCTGACCCCGCCGGGAATCGAACCCGGGACCCCGTGCGCGGGAAGCGAGAATGCTACCGCAAGACCACGAGCTGCGCGCTGCGGAAATGAAACAGAAGAGAAACACGTGTGTCTAAAAAACGAGAGTGACAGAAAATGCAAAATGGGAAAGCAGGAATGGCTAGTGGGAAAATGCAAACCTTTAGAAGCATGTGTGAGTATGGCAAAATAGGTAACGCCTATAGGAAAAACAAAGAAACTTTTGGTAAAAAGAGATGTAGCTGTATGAATATTAATAACTCAGACGGCAAGCCAGGAATAAGAATGACGTATGAGACAAGCGAAATACACCCTCCCCCCATCCACCTACTTTACCCGATCACCTGCTGTCAAGTGTGAGTACCATCGGTTTAACAAGTCATGGTTGCAAAATACTAACACGAAATATTTGCCGAAGAATGGAAAGACGTAGAAGCTGATCTCGTCGAAGACGAAGATGTAGATCTACGTACAACAAATACTTACACACTACGCAAGCCGCCGTACTGTGCGTTACGCAGTGTACCCTGTACCGCTACTAATCATTTTCTTTCCTGTTCCTCTCGCAAAGGGAAAAACGACTGTGCATATGCCTTTGTACGACCCCTAATTTCTCTAATTTCGTAGTCCTTAAGCGAAATGTGTGTTGGTGACGGTACAGTCTTTCTGCAGACAGCTTCAAAAGCCGGTTCTCTAAATTTTCTAATCGGTGTTCCTCGAAAATCTCTCCAGGGATTCCCATAGGAATTCCCGAAGCATCTCCGTAATATGGTTCAAATGGCTCTGAGCACTATGGGACTCAACTGCTGAGGTCATTAGTCCCCTAGAACTTAGAACTAGTTAAACCTAACTAACCTAAGGACATCACAAACATCCATGCCCGAGGCAGGATTCGAACCTGCGAACGTAGCGGTCTTGCAGTTCCAGACTGCAGCGCCTTTAACCGCACGGCCACTTCGGCCGGCATCTCCGTAATACTTCCATGTTGTTCGAACCTACCGGTAATAAAAATAGCGGCCCATCTTTGAATAGTTTCGATATCTTCCTTTAATATGACCTGGTGCGTATCACGAACACTCGGGTAGTACTTGAGAATAGGTCCCAGTAGCGTCTTGTACGCGGTCTCCTCTCCTGATGAACCACACTTTCCTAAAATTCTCCCAATAAACCGAAGTCGACAATTCGCATTCCCTATCACAAGCTTCACATGCTCGTTCCACTTCATATCGCTTTGCTACGTTACGCCCAGATATTTAAACGAAGTGATTGTGCCAAACAGCACACTGCTATTGCTGTTTTCGAACATTACGTGTTTGTTTTTCCTACTCATCTGCATTAACTTACAGTTCTCTACATTGACAGCCAGCTACAGCTCATTGCACAGTTTAGAAATTTTGTCTAAGTCATCTTGTATCCTTCTCCGATCACTCAACGACGACACCTTCCCATACACCACAGCATCATCAGCAAACAGTCCCGCAGGTTGCTGCCCACCCTGCCCGTCAGATAATTTATGTGTACAGAAAGTAATGGCGGTCCTGTCACACTTCTCTGGGGCACTCCTGGCAATACCCTTATCTATGATGAGCAATCGCCTTCGAGAACAACGTACCGGGTTCTTCGGGCCACTCACATATCTGGGAACCTTTTCCATATGCTTGTGTCTTTGTTAGCAGTCTGCACTGGGGCACCACTGCTTTTTCATTGTTAGCTGTCTGCACTGGGGCACCACTGCTTTTCAGAAGTCTAAAAATATGGAATCTGCCTATTACCTTTCATCCATAGTTCGCTGCATGTAATGTGAGAAAAGGGCAAGCTGACTATCGCAGGAGTGATGCGTTCGAAACACGTGTTGATTCGTGGACAGAAGCTTTTCCGTATCAAGGAATTTATGAGAATATGTTCAAGAATTTTCCAGCAAGCCGATGTTAAGAATATTGGTCTGTAATTTTGCGAGTCCGTTCTTTTACCGTTCTTATAGAAGGTGTCTCTCCTGAGAGTTCAAATGGTTCAAATGGCTCTGAGCACTATGGGACTCAACTGCTGTGGTCATAAGTCCCCTAGAACTTAGAACTACTTAAACCTAACTAACCTAAGGACAGCACACAACACCCAGCCATCACGAGGTAGAGAAAATCCCTGACCCCGCCGGGAATCGAACCCGGGAACCCGGGCGTGGGAAGCGAGAACGCTACCGCACGACCACATTCCTGAGAGTCTTCAGGCGGATTTTCTGTAGTTCCGAGCAAGGTGGCACAGTGGTTAGCACACTGGACTCTCATTCGGGGTGACGACGGTTCAAACCCGCGTCCGGCCATCCTGATTTAAGTTTCCTGTGATTTCCCTAAATCGCTTCAGGCAATTGCTGGGATGGTTCCTTTAAAAGGGCAAGGCCGATTTTCTTCCCCATCCTTCCCTAATCCGAGCTCGTGCTCCATCTCTAACGACCTCGTTGTCGACGGGACGTTAAACACTCTTCTCCTCCTCCTCCTCCTCCTCCTCCTCCTCCATTTTCTCTGGTTTTTCGGCAGATATTTGCAAGTTATTTTTGGCAACGTTTAGTTAGAGTCAGCCAAAACAAATACTACTCATCACGTCTTTCGTGCGATGCCCAACGTCGATGGAAAGCGTCGGTTTATTTCCCACTGTAATCAAAATGATTTGTAAAGTGGAATTTCAGATGTCCGCGGTCCCAAATTAATCTAGTGTGAAATTTGCTTAATCGAGGGACAGTAAAACATGAAGAATAACTTGTACTCCAGCAATTACAGCACCACCCTGGCCCACACCAGCCATGCAGAAGCGCTGCTCAGTCGCTTCTAGAGTAATGATTATTCTTCAGGTTTTACTGTTCCTGTTAACACATATCAATAAAACAAATAAAGCACTGGACTAATTCCCCGTTATGTCGAAAGGGGACGTAGAATTCCGATTTAAAAAACATCATCGTATCGCACTAATGGCCGGTAGTCCCACCAGGGCAAGTTCGGCCACCGAGTTGTGTGTCGATGATAATAAAATGATTATGAGGATAACACAACACTCAGTCCCCTAGCGGAGAAAATCACCGACCCGGCCGGCAGTCGAACCCAGGTCACATGTGCTGACCACTCCGATAATGAGGCGGACCAATGGGAATCCTACCGACGCTTTCCGCCGACGCTGGACGTCTTGTGAAAGACGTGATGAGCCGTATTTGTTTGGGCTGATTCCAGTTACACGTTGCAAAAACACATTTCAAATATCTGCCAAAACATCAAAGAAAATGTGCTTGACGATCCATAAGAAAGACAATTAGTATACAGGTGTCACCTGCGCTTTTTTCTAGTCTCTGGAGACTTTGCACTGGGAATGAGATTCGCGATAAGTAAGGGCCAATGCGAAAGAGTACTGTTTGTAAAACCGAACTGGGATTCCATCCGGATCTGGTGACGTATTTGTTTCCAACTCTTTCCGTTTGATCCTCTATTCCAGGAATTCCTATGGCTATGTCGTCCATACGGAGGTCTGTGCGATGGTCAAGCGACGGTATGTTTGTATGATTCTCCCGCGTAAATTATCTCTTAAACGCAGAATTGAAAACTTCGACTTTCCTTTTGCTTTCACCTACTGTCACACCAGACTAGTCAACGAGTGACTGGATAGAAGATATGGAAAATCAGTTTGAACTGCAGAGGCACACATGAGGAAATATTAAGCCTACGACATACATCTACATCTACATCTACATCTATACTCCGCGAGCCACCTTACGGTGTGTGGCGGAGGGTACTTATTGTACCACTATCTGATCCCCCCTTCCCTGTTCCATTCACGAATTGTGCGTGGGAAGAACGACTGCTTGTAAGTCTCCGTATTTGCTCTAATTTCTCGGATCTTTTCGTTGTGATCATTACGCGAGATATATGTGGGCGGTAGTAATATGTTGCCCATCTCTTCCCGGAATGTGCTCTCTCGTAATTTCGATAATAAACCTCTCCGTATTGCGTAACGCCTTTCTTGAAGTGTCCGCCACTGGAGCTTGTTCAGCATCTCCGTAACGCTCTCGCGCTGACTAAATGTCCCCATGACGAATCGCGCTGCTTTTCGCTGGATCATGTCTATCTCTTCTATTAATCCAACCTGGTAAGGGTCCCGTACTGATGAGCAATACTCAAGAATCGGACGAACAAGCGTTTTGTAAGCTACTTCTTTCGTCGATGAGTCACATTTTCTTAGAATTCTTCCTATGAATCTCAACCTGGCGCCTGCTTTTCCCACTATTTGTTTTATGTGATCATTCCACTTCAGATCGCTCCGGATAGTAACTCCTAAGTATTTTACGGTCGTTACCGCTTCCAATGATTTACCACCTATGGCATAATCGTACTGGAATGGATTTCTGCCCCTATGTATGCGCATTATATTACATTTATCTACGTTTAGGGAAAGCTGCCAGCTGTCGCACCATGCATTAATCCTCTGCAGGTCCTCCTGGAGTACGTACGAGTCTTCTGATGTTGCTACTTTCTTGTAGACAACCGTGTCATCTGCAAATAGCCTCACGGAGCTACCGATGTTGTCAACTAAGTCATTTATGTATATTGTAAACAATAAAGGTCCTATCACGCTTCCCTGCGGTACTTCCGAAATTACCTCTACATCTGCAGATTTTGAACCGTTAAGAATGACATGTTGTGTTCTTTCTTCTAGGAAATCCTGAATCCAATCACAAACCTGGTCCGATATTCCGTAAGCTCGTATTTTTTTCACTAAACGTAAGTGCGGAACCGTATCAAATGCCTTCCTGAAGTCCAGGAATACGGCATCAATCTGCTCGCCAGTGTCTACGGCACTGTGAATTTCTTGGGCAAATAGGGCGAGCTGAGTTTCACATGATCTCTGTTTGCGGAATCCATGTTGGTTATGATGAAGGAGATTTGTATTATCTAAGAACGTCATAATACGAGAACACAAAACATGTTCCATTATTCTACAACAGATTGACGTAAGCGAAATAGGCCTATAATTATTCGCATCTGATTTATGACCCTTCTTGAAAATGGGAACGACCTGCGCTTTCTTCCAGTCGCTAGGTACTTTACGTTCTTCCAGCGATCTACGATAAATTGCTGATAGAAAGGGGGCAAGTTCTTTAGCATAATCACTGTAGAATCTTAAGGGTATCTCGTCTGGTCCGGATGCTTTTCCGCTACTAAGTGATAGCAGTTGTTTTTCAATTCCGATATCGTTTATTTCAATATTTTCCATTTTGGCGTCCGTGCGACGGCTGAAGTCAGGGACCGTGTTACGATTTTCCGCAGTGAAACAGTTTCGGAACACTGAATTCAGTATTTCTGCCTTTCTTCGGTCGTCCTCTGTTTCGGTGCCGACGTGGTCAACGAGTGACTGAATAGGGGATTTAGATCCGCTTACCGATTTTACATATGACCAAAACTTTTTAGGGTTCTTGTTTAGATTGTTTGCCAATATTTTATGTTCGAATTCGTTGAATGCTTCTCTCTTTGCTCTCTTTACGCTCTTTTTCGCTTCGTTCAGCTTTTCCTTATCAGCTATGATTCGACTACTCTTAAACCTATGATGAAGCTTTCTTTGTTTCCGTAGTACCTTTCGTACATGATTGTTATACCACGGTGGATCTTTCCCCTCGCTTTGGACCTTAGTCGGTACGAACTTATCTAAGGCGTACTGGACGATGTTTCTGAATTTTTTCCATTTTTGTTCCACATCCTCTTCCTCAGAAATGAACGTTTGATGGTGGTCACTCAGATATTCTGCGATTTGTGCCCTATCACTCTTGTTAAGCAAATATATTTTCCTTCCTTTCTTGGCATTTCTTATTACACTTGTAGTCATTGATGCAACCACTGACTTATGATCACTGATACCCTCTTCTACATTCACGGAGTCGAAAAGTTCCGGTCTATTTGTTGCTATGAGGTCTAAAACGTTAGCTTCACGAGTTGGTTCTCTAACTATCTGCTCGAAGTAATTCTCGGACAAGGCAGTCAGGATAATGTCACAAGAGTCTCTGTCCCTGGCTCCAGTTCTGATTGTGTGACTATCCCATTCTATACCTGGTAGATTGAAGTCTCCCCCTATTACAATAGTATGATCACGAAACTTCTTCACGACGTTCTGCAGGTTCTCTCTGAGGCGCTCAACTACTACGGTTGCTGATGCAGGTGGTCTATAGAAGCATCCGACTATCATATCTGACCCACCTTTGATACTTAACTTAACCCAGATTATTTCACATTCGCATTCGCTAATAACTTCACTGGATATTATTGAATTCTTTATTGCTATAAATACTCCTCCACCATTGGCGTTTATCCTATCCTTGCGGTATATATTCCATTCTGTGTCTAGGATTTCGTTACTGTTCACTTCCGGTTTTAACCAACTTTCCGTTCCTAATACTATATGCGCACTATTTCCTTCAATAAGAGATACTAATTCAGGAACCTTGCCCTGGATACTACTGCAGTTTACCAATATTACGCTGACTTTTCCTGTTTTTGGTCTCTGAGGACGGACGTTCTTTATCAACGATGATAATGTCCTCTCTGGTAAGCCGTCAGGTATTTTATCGTTTCGCCCAAGGGGGGGTCCCTCTAACCTAAAAAAACCCCGTGTGCACGCCACACGTACTCTGCTACCCTAGTAGCTGCTTCCGGTGTGTAGTGCACGCCTGACCTGTCTAGGGGGGCCCTACAGTTCTCCACCCAATAACGGAGGTCGATGAATTTGCAACCATTATAGTCGCAGAGTCGTCTGAGCCTCTGGTTTAGACCCTCCACACGGCTCCAAACCAGAGGACCGCGATCGACTCTGGGCACTATGCTGCAGATATTAAGCTCAGCTTGCACTCCGCGTGCGATGCTGGTTGTCTTCACCAAATCAGCCAGCCGCCGGAAGGAACCAAGGATGGCCTCAGAACCCAAGCGGCAGGCGTCATTCGTTCCGACATGTGCTACTATCTGCAGCCGGTCACACCCAGTGCGTTCAATAGCTGCCGGAAGGGCCTCCTCCACATTACGGACGAGACCCCCCGGCAAGCACACCGAGTGCACACTGGAATTCTTCCCCGACCTACCCGCTATTTTCCTAAGGGGCTCCATAACCCGCCTAACGTTGGAGCTCCCTATAACTAATAGGCCCGCCCTCTGTGACTGTCGGGACCTTGCCGGAGAATCGGCCACTGGCCCAACAGGCGAGGCATCCTGTGGTGGCTCGGAAACGATGTCATCACCACTAGGAAGCACCCCGTACCTGTTGGAAAGGGGTAAGGCAGCTGCCACGCGGCCAGATCCCACCTTCGCCTTTCGGCCAGGCACGCGCGAGCCCACCACTGTCCGCCATTCACCCTGGAGTGATGGCTGACCGGTAAGATGCTCACTGCCGGAAGACGCAGCGACATCAGGGGTTCCATGCGATTCCAAGGCCACCGAAGTAGGCATAGGTCTCACCACAGTTGCCCCAACGCCACTACGAGCCGACGCCTGCGCCTCGAGCTCGATGAGCCTAACAGACAAAGCCTCCACCTGCCCCCGAAGAGTGGCCAATTCTCCTTGCGTCCGCTCACAACAACCACAGTCCCTACACATGACTATGTTTACCCTACAAGCGAACGGTGTACTCGCCTAGCTAGAAGAGTGACTGAAATTAGCAAACTTATGTTTATAGCATTCGTAGATTTAAAGAAATTTTTGATAAAATTGACTGGAATGTGCTCTGCATCGGACAAACAGCCTTTAAAATAGATTTCAAAATGAATATCAAAAAAAGCAAAAGAGGGTTAAGCGAATGAAAACGAATGAAATACGGCAACAGTGAAGGAATTAGATCAGGAAATAAGGCATTTTAGATAGGAGACCATTTATACTACACTAGTGTTTGCAATATTGCTACGCCCAGAAGGAATGGTTTCAGTCACTCAAAATCCGGAGAACTTATAGAACAGCGAAGCAATAATGAGTGATCAACATTTTAGAGAGACAGCGTGCACGTAGACCCACCTGTGCCCGGCTTTGTATGCCCGGACAGATCAATGTTACACCACACCCAGTAGGTGCAGAGCCGACAAACGAAGAGGAAAAGTACAAGAAAGTGCCGGTATCCTTCGCTAACACCAATGAGAGCAATATTATCATGTGAGTGAGTTCGAACGGGGCA
The DNA here is from genome assembly GCF_021461395.2 of Schistocerca americana. Taxonomy (NCBI): domain Eukaryota; kingdom Metazoa; phylum Arthropoda; class Insecta; order Orthoptera; family Acrididae; genus Schistocerca; species Schistocerca americana. Next base: position 425,376,543 of record NC_060130.1, on the reverse strand, counting down.
GAATTATTTGTCTCATGGTAACACTTTTGTTGTGCAGTGACATAGCGGCTCATACAGGGTAAGCTGCTATGATAGCGAATCGTTTGTGGAACCACTTGATAGAAGAGGGTTGCACACAGAGACGAGCATGGACTGGACCATGCAATATGATCACAGCTCAGGATGACCGTCTCTTGTCCACATGGCCATTACCAACAGAACAGCTTTGTTCACAGTGCTGGCTCAATAATGGAACACTCCAACACATGTGAACGGTTCGACGCTTTCTGTTGAGGGCTGGATTGACAGCAAGCATCCAATGCCGTCGCGTTGACGAGAAACCAGCAAAGTCTCAGCCTGAAACGGGCACGTGAAAGCCGCGCTGGTGTGCTGAGTGGAAAAATGTAGTGTTTTCGAACGAGTTCCGTTTCAATTTGTCCTACAGTGATGGACGCGTATGTGTTAGATGCTGCCGTGGTGAACACATTAGGGAAGGCAGCAGTCTCAAACAGAACAGCGAAAAGATGCAGAGTGCGATCTCGCCTCCTACGTACTGAGGGCAATCTGAAAAACAGACGCTTCGTTAGGTGGATTTTAGAGCCCGAGACACTGTCCCTCCTGTTGGCAGCTCCACATGGCATATTTCAGCAGACCAGCCAAATGTGTCGATTAATGTGCAAGCTTTCCTCGAAGAACGACGAGTACCACTGCATCCCTGGCCTGCAAGTTCGTCTGACTCATCACCCATCGAACATGTCTGGGATATGGTCGGTCGGTAACTCGTCGTCTGGTCCTCCTGCGACCAGTGTCAATGCTTTGTGGACTGGCCTACAAACAGCGTGTCAGCGTGTTCACCAGCAACATATCCAGACCCCTCTTTGATCGCATGCCACGAGGTCTATACACTTTAACTGCAGCTAGTACCGGCTTCACACCCTACTGCATTCTCATGGTCGAAGTGTACATATGTTTCTGTAATTCCAATAATTTTTGAATTGTCATGTTCCTAATCTGTGAAATTAACACCATCGTAATAACATATTTCCTTCTTGTATAATTAATACACAGCCAGTCAGTTGCCGAATGGACGGTTCATTTAAACCACATGACCATGGTTCCAATGTTTATAAAAACGTCTTCTTCGTAATGTAATAGTGACAACTGGGCTACATATTGTGCAGGAGGTACGTTAAAATGTAGCCGAAAGGCGTCAGTCATATATAAAATTTCTCCTCCATAATAATTAAAATATGCACAACATGGTGGTTGTCATTTAGTATCGCCTCACCAATGCACAGCTAGCACATTAGCTTGTGTTCAGCTATGGACTGCGGTTCTGCACTAAGCTGGATAACCATCAATGGCGAGTATGACAGCGACCTGAGGAGAGGTCCGATTCTTCCAATATTTTGCTAAGCACAGCGGTGTTACTGCTGGAAAATTGGAAATTTGTGGTGAGGACTATGGGACCAAACTGCTGAGGTCATCGGTCCCTAGGCTTACGCACTACTTAATCTAACTTAAACTAACTTATGCTAAGGACAACACACACACCCACGCCCGAGGGAGGACTCGAGCCTCCGAAGGGCGGGCAACCGAGCGTACCGTGACACGACGCCCTAGACCGCACGGTTACCCCGCGCGGCGTGTTACTCCTGGCATCAAGATGTGTGTGTGGGGGGAGGGGGAGGACATAGAGTATGACTTCTGGTCATGGCTTGTAGTGACTGAGGGAACTCTGATGGCACGACGGGATGTCTCGGAAATCCTGCGTCCTCATTTGTTTGTTACCTAGCATGCGACAGAACCATAATACTATTTTCCAACAGTGCAATTCTCGTCCACACATGGCACGTATCACTAGGAGCTGTTTGGTGATGCTGATTCCCGTGGCCAGCACGATCTTCAGATCCGTCCCTAATATAACGTGTGTGCGACTAGCTCGGACGTAAAATCTGTCCCAGCGCCATTACTTCGGATATCAAAGACCAGGTACAACAATTGTCGGCCAACTCGGTTCAGGAGAGAATACCACGACTTTATGACACCATTCCCAGCCGACTCGGTGCAGGCAACCAGGCCTGAGCGTATGCAACGTCACACTTAAAAGTGGTGGTCTAAAGCGCTGCAATCATGGACTGTGCGGCTGATCCCGGCGGAGGTTCGAGTCCTCCCTCGGGCATGGGTGTGTGTGTTTGTCCTTAGGATAATTTAGGTTAAGTAGTGTGTAAGCTTAGGGACTGATGACGTTAGCAGTTAAGTCCCATAAGAGTTCACACACATTTGAACACACACTTAAAAGTGGGTTCATACTGCCAAATTCTTATTGCTTTTGAATCTGTATTGTACTCACGGAAATAACATCAGATGCCCTCTTAACCGCGAAGTGTCGTTTCGTTTCTTCTTCCCCTTCTGGGTGGTTAACTTTTATGTCAGGTACTGTAACTCTAAGTAGAAAGTTATGCGTCCTACTTCTGCAGCCACATTATTTTTAGGCGCTGGCGATTTGCCATACTTGGTTACCATAAACCGTTAACTAGCTCAAATTGGTGTTTTCAGAATATAGCCTCAGTTTTACCCGTACACGACGAGATAGTGAAGCTGTCCACATTCATCAAGCCACCTTATAGTGTGTCGAGGAGTGTACCTCTGGTACCGCAATAATATCCCCAACTTTTCTGTTAGTTATTCCTCCACGCGAGCACCGAAAAAAGAATGCCAAATTTAAAAGAACGCAAAATCCCCAAGAGTGGCAAAGTTTTGCAGAAGTTCTAAATATAGCGAGTACAGGTACTTCAATGCGAGATGCTTTTAATAATTTCCACAACGAAATTCTGTCTCGAAATCTGGCAGAAAACCCAAAGAGATTCTGGTCAAACTTAAAACACACAAGTGGCAAGACGTTATAAATACTTTCACTGCGCGATAACAACGGTGAAGTCACTGATGACAGTGCCACTAAAGCAGAGTTATTAATCACGGTTTTCAGAAACTCCTTCACCAAAGAAGACGAAGTAAATATTCCTGAATTCCAATCAAGAACAACTGCCAAGATGAGAAACGGCCTCCGGTCCAGTTTGTATACCAGTCAGGTTCCTCTCAGAGTACGCTGATGCAATGGCTCCATATTTAGCAATTATACACAACCGGCACTGACAGACAGATCATTACCTAAAGACTTGAAAATTTCTCAAGTCACACCAATACCCAAAAAGGGAAGTACGAGTAATCCGTTAACCTACAGGCCCATATCACCAACGTGGATTTGCAGTAAAGTTTTGGAACATATACTGTATTCGAACATTATGAAGTACCTCGAAGAAAACGATTTATTGACACAGTCAGCACGGATTCAGAAAATATCTTCCTTGCGAAACACAACTAGCTCTTTATACTCATGAGGTAATGAGTGCTATCGAGACGGGATGTCATATTGATTCCATATATTTCAATTTCCAGAAGGCTTTCGACACCGTTCCTCACAAGCGTCTTCTAACCAAACTGCGTGCCTGTGGAATATCGCCTGAGTTGTGCGACTGGATTCGTGATTTCCCGTCAGAAAGGTCACGGTTCGTAGTAATAGACGGAATGTCATCGAGTAAAACAGAAGTAATATCCGGCGTTCTCCAAGGAAGTGTTATAGGCCCTCTATTGTTCCTGATCTACATTAACGACATAGGAGACAATCTGAGTAGCCGCCTTAGATCGTTTGCAGATGATGCTGTCATTTACCGTCTTGTAAAGTCATCAGATTGTAACGCTACCGCCCTACTCGGACGTACGTTAGCTCTATAAAGCCTGTACTGTAATAAGTTCACGGGCTTCACCTTATAAACAAGGATTTTAGTACATTAGTTGACCGCGCGTACCTAATAGAAGCAAGATCGGACTTATTCTCAGTCAATAACTACAGTGATTCATCAAGCAGATGTAAAGTATAATTGCTCGTTCGCATGGACAAGAAGTACACACAGTAGATGCTAACAACGATTAATAATTCAGTCGCCAGCCTACTTGGGCAATGATTGAGTTTTTCCTTGTACAAGTGGGTGCATGTACAAGCATAACTACACGTAGTAAAGTTGCGTTATATGGCAAAGTTTGGAACCAGAAAAATCCACTGAACTAAAGTTTTCTCCTTTAGTACTAATTTGGACGAGCTAAATTTACACAACACCACACAGTAATGATTACTACGAACTGCATTTGGTATATTGATCAGACCGAAATCGGGCATAGATTGCCCTAGCATCGACAATCTTGAAAGTACACACACAATGTCACTATTAAGGATGGAAAAACACTAGTACACTTAGGATTAATATATAATTTAGCTTTACTGGTCAAATCTGATCAACACATTTCAAGGTTTGAAAGAATGGACAAGAGAAGGGGGGGGGGGGGGGGGCCCTGAAACTGTGATGGTCGTTATACTGAAACTATTAAGTACTGAAGGCAAATTAACACTCAAAATTATCAATCTCTGGATAACTACTCTTTTGTCTCACTTCTGAATTATTTAACTGTCATTATTTCTGTCTCAGATTAATTAAATAACATCGCTAACTCAATCCAACAAAAACTCTCTTCCAATTTAGTCACACTTTTGTTCTTTCTCAACATTTGCAATAACACATAGAAATTTTAGGCTCCTTTATGGCATAGATTAATCTGCTGATAATTTTCATTAACACTAACATTAAACTTTCAGTTCAGGATACTCGGATTGCACAATACGAGGTAAGGATCCTGTCTAGGTCAGTGATCAGGATCAGTAATGGCTAAGGCAATTCTGATAAACGTCACGTTATTATTGAACAGTCAGAAACATTTTCGACACTGGTCCACACAGATACACTTCTAAAGATGAAATAAATGTTTTACCTGTGCAAGTCGGTGCGGCGGTTGGCGGGCAGCGAGATAGCGGGCAGCACGGCACACATACAAGCACGGCTAAGGCTCACAATACATCGGCACTTTCCATCTTCTTAGCGTCGTAATCTTTCCAATTTTGTGCCTCAGAATATAGCCATGCCAAGTGGTCGTCGGAATCGGTTCATCCGAGGCTCAATGGAATCCACTTTTCCTGGGTAGCCTCCTCGGTACAGTACGTGTACTTCCGACTGTTGCTCGCCTCCGACTGTTATACTGTGCCCGTTGTTCCGAACCGCGCCAGTGTGCGTTTTCCCGCCTCGCCTGCCTCCACCTTTTCCCGCTCCCCTACAGGTAGGGTATTCACCACAGGTTTTCTACTACACATATCCTAATGCATTACCTACGTATGGACCAAGTGTATAAATTACAATTTTCACATCTTACAATAGTTTTAACATTAAATACACCTTCCTTTGATTACCACATTATTTGAAATCTAATATAAATAATAATATTCATTTCAAAAGTTGCTCACAGTCTCTTTAACATAACGATACGAACCAAAAAAAAATTCAAAACATTGCTTATATTAATTTATCTAAATTCATAAAGAAAAAAATTATTGTATGTATAGTTGTCGTTACACATGCCCCTGTTTCCAGAAAATTTTCTTAAGTCCAAATTTTATGGGAACACTAAATCTTACAATTATACAGTGGTTCCGAATCTTTACTTAATTGCCAAAAAGATTTACACTACATATTTCTTTTTACTCACTGTATATAGGTTTACACTTTTTTTTTTTAACACATCAAGAATAATTACTGGTCATTTACTCAAGTGCCTTTTGCACAGTCCGACTTCCCATCATAACATCACTAAAATAGCAATTTAATCATTTTTTCTAAATTTCTCAAAGAAATAATTTAAAATTCTGAAATACAAACATTTAACTACAAAAACAATTGCATATTTTGGATACACTATAAGATAATTTGTCGCTGCTTGCTTTGAATAGCAGCCCATTTTCTTATTTACTAACCAAAACACACACACATATATTCAGAAAATTAACTATACATATTTGCTGCCTATTGTGCGGATTTGGGCAGTCCTTTTCACTTCATATTGTCACATCTCCTGGATCACATTTGCAATTTTCCATCGATTATTTATCTGCCCTCATTGGTATTTGGCAGTCCTTCATATTATGGTTCATACACTGCCCATTTTCATTTTTGACAGTCCCATCTTTTATCTGGCGGATAGCATTTATCCTTTCTTTTCAGTCCTTTTCTCCATACATTTTTACAGTTACAGTACAATTGGTAATCTGAAACTCACATAACTACATTAGCACACTTTCAAGGGTATACAGACATTTACAAAGATTAGATATATTTAGAATAACTTGGGTCAGCATAAGATACAGCACATTTACTCGTTCCTAGGAACATACAGTTTCAGGTCCACAATATTTCTAAAAGGTCTTTTGGATTTTGGGTAGATCAGGTAGTAAGCATTGTCGTGTGGAATATTCTGTATTATATATGGTCCATTATAAATGTATTTAAATTTTGAAATCTCATGGTTTAGTTCACTAGACTTTTCGTGGGTCTTTAAAAGAACATAATCTCCGTTAGGCGGGTTATGGAGCACCTTAGGAAAATAGCGGGTAGGTCGGGGAAGAATGCCAGTGTGCACTCGGTGTGCTTGCCGGGGGGTCTCGTCCGTGATGTGGAGGAGGCCCTTCCGGCAGCTATTGAACGCACTGGGTGTGACCGGCTGCAGATAGTAGCACATGTCGGAACGAATGACGCCTGCCGCTTGGATTCTGAGGCCATCCTTGGTTCCTTCCGGCGGCTGGCTGATTTGGTGAAGACAACCAGCATCACACGCGGAGTGCAAGCTGAGCTTAATATCTGCAGCATAGTGCCCAGAGTCGATCGCGGTCCTCTGGTTTGGAGCCGTGTGGAGGGTCTAAACCAGAGGCTCAGACGACTCTGCGACTATAATGGTTGCAAATTCATCGACCTCCGTTATTGGGTGGAGAACCGTAGGGCCCCCCTAGACAGGTCAGGCGTGCACTACACACCGGAAGCAGCTACTAGGGTAGCAGAGTACGTGTGGCGTGCACACGGGGGTTTTTTAGGTTAGAGGGACCCCCCCTTGGGCGAAACGATAAAATACCTGACGGCTTACCAGAGAGGACATTATCATCGTTGATAAAGAACGTCCGTCCTCAGAGACCAAAAACAGGAAAAGTTAAAGTAATATTGGTAAACTGCAGGAGTATCCAGGGCAAGGTTCCTGAATTAGTATCTCTTATTGAAGGAAATAGTGCGCATATAGTATTAGGAACGGAAAGTTGGTTAAAACCGGAAGTGAACAGTAACGAAATCCTAGACACAGAATGGAATATATACCTCAAGGATAGGATAAACGCCAATGGTGGAAGAGTATTTATAGCAGTAAAGAATTCAATAATATCCAGTGAAGTTATTAGCGAATGCGAATGTGAAATAATCTGGGTTAAGTTAAGTATCAAAGGTGGGTCAGATATGATAGTCGGATGCTTCTATAGACCACCTGCATCAGCAACCGTAGTAGTTGAGCGCCTCAGAGAGAACCTGCAGAACGTCGTGAAGAAGTTTCGTGATCATACTATTGTAATAGGGGGAGACTTCAATCTACCAGGTATAGAATGGGATAGTCACACAATCAGAACTGGAGCCAGGGACAGAGACTCTTGTGACATTATCCTGACTGCCTTGTCCGAGAATTACTTCGAGCAGATAGTTAGAGAACCAACTCGTGAAGCTAACGTTTTAGACCTCATAGCAACAAATAGACCGGAACTTTTCGACTCCGTGAATGTAGAAGAGGGTATCAGTGATCATAAGTCAGTGGTTGCATCAATGACTACAAGTGTAATAAGAAATGCCAAGAAAGGAAGGAAAATATATTTGCTTAACAAGAGTGATAGGGCACAAATCGCAGAATATCTGAGTGACCACCATCAAACGTTCATTTCTGAGGAAGAGGATGTGGAACAAAAATGGAAAAAATTCAGAAACATCGTCCAGTACGCCTTAGATAAGTTCGTACCGACTAAGGTCCAAAGCGAGGGGAAAGATCCACCGTGGTATAACAATCATGTACGAAAGGTACTACGGAAACAAAGAAAGCTTCATCATAGGTTTAAGGGTAGTCGAATCATAGCTGATAAGGAAAAGCTGAACGAAGCGAAAAAGAGCGTAAAGAGAGCAATGAGAGAAGCATTCAACGAATTCGAACATAAAACATTGGCAAACAATCTAAACAAGAACCCTAAAAAGTTTTGGTCATATGTAAAATCGGTAAGCGGATCTAAATCCCCTATTCAGTCACTCGTTGACCACGATGGCACCGAAACAGAGGACGACCGAAGAAAGGCAGAAATACTGAATTCAGTGTTCCGAAACTGCTTCACTGCGGAAAATCGTAACACGGTCCCTGACTTCAGCCGTCGCACGGACGCCAAAATGGAAAATATTGAAATAAACGATATCGGAATTGAAAAACAACTGCTATCACTTAGTAGCGGAAAAGCATCCGGACCAGACGAGATACCCTTAAGATTCTACAGTGATTATGCTAAAGAACTTGCCCCCTTTCTATCAGCAATTTATCGTAGATCGCTGGAAGAACGTAAAGTACCTAGCGACTGGAAGAAAGCGCAGGTCGTTCCCATTTTCAAGAAGGGTCATAAATCAGACGCGAATAATTATAGGCCTATTTCGCTTACGTCAATCTGTTGTAGAATAATGGAACATGTTTTGTGTTCTCGTATTATGACGTTCTTAGATAATACAAATCTCCTTCATCATAACCAACATGGATTCCGCAAACAGAGATCATGTGAAACTCAGCTCGCCCTATTTGCCCAAGAAATTCACAGTGCCGTAGACACTAGCGAGCAGATTGATGCCGTATTCCTGGACTTCAGGAAGGCATTTGATACGGTTCCGCACTTACGTTTAGTGAAAAAAATACGAGCTTACTGAATATCGGACCAGGTTTGTGATTGGATTCAGGATTTCCTAGAAGAAAGAACACAACATGTCATTCTTAACGGTTCAAAATCTGCAGATGTAGAGGTAATTTCGGAAGTACCGCAGGGAAGCGTGATAGGACCTTTATTGTTTACAATATACATAAATGACTTAGTTGACAACATCGGTAGCTCCGTGAGGCTATTTGCAGATGACACGGTTGTCTACAAGAAAGTAGCAACATCAGAAGACTCGTACGTACTCCAGGAGGACCTGCAGAGGATTAATGCATGGTGCGACAGCTGGCAGCTTTCCCTAAACGTAGATAAATGTAATATAATGCGCATACATAGGGGCAGAAATCCATTCCAGTACGATTATGCCATAGGTGGTAAATCATTGGAAGCGGTAACGACCGTAAAATACTTAGGAGTTACTATCCGGAGCGATCTGAAGTGGAATGATCACATAAAACAAATAGTGGGAAAAGCGGGCGCCAGGTTGAGATTCATAGGAAGAATTCTAAGAAAATGTGACTCATCGACGAAAGAAGTAGCTTACAAAACGCTTGTTCGTCCGATTCTTGAGTATTGCTCATCAGTACGGGACCCTTACCAGGTTGGATTAATAGAAGAGATAGACATGATCCAGCGAAAAGCAGCGCGATTCGTCATGGGGACATTTAGTCAGCGCGAGAGCGTTACGGAGATGCTGAACAAGCTCCAGTGGCGGACACTTCAAGAAAGGCGTTACGCAATACGGAGAGGTTTATTATCGAAATTACGAGAGAGCACATTCCGGGAAGAGATGGGCAACATATTACTACCGCCCACATATATCTCGCGTAATGATCACAACGAAAAGATCCGAGAAATTAGAGCAAATACGGAGACTTACAAGCAGTCGTTCTTCCCACGCACAATTCGTGAATGGAACAGGGAAGGGGGGATCAGATAGTGGTACAATAAGTACCCTCCGCCACACACCGTAAGGTGGCTCGCGGAGTATAGATGTAGATGTAGATTTTAAATTTTGAAACTTTTAAATTTTTATTGTGTCTTTTAGATCTAGATTCAGCTTTTTGCTTTGCCCTTTTTATCACCAATTCTTTCTTTTGATCCAATTCCAAACTTGTACAAGGTGGAAACTCTAGTTTTTCTTCAATTAAACTTTTACTACTTCTGCCTAACAAAATTTCTTCCGGTGGAAATCCTGTAGTTTCATGATGTAATGTGTCCATGACATTCTCAAAATCCGATATAAACCTGCCCCAGACTCTAAATCATGCCCCTTCCTCTTTTTTCCGCAACGCACCTTGGTCGACTGTGACATCGTCCCAAGATACGTTCCTGACCTGCGAACCATTTATATCTGGCGGCTTTTTCGGTTTCTGGAGTTCAAAGTCTTTGCTTACTTGAACTCGTTGCAAAATAAACATTGAGTCGTCCGGCGGCTCTTTCTTTCTTTGTTCAGTCTCAACATCTGGATTTTGTTTTGATACGTCGTCATCGTTAGGTACAATATCGCAATTAACTGCATCCCCTTTATTTTCACTGATTTTCTCATACCCTCTTTCAGTAAAAGTATATTCATTTTCCTTTACACCTGAAAATTCATCTTCACTAGAGTCATCACTACTCTCTTCCTCAACATCAGATTCACTTAAGCACGCTACTTTTGCACAATAGGGAGCGTTAGTACATTCATTTTCGTCTGTATTTGCGTATCTTTCATCATCTGAACTATCGTCGGAATCCGACCATTCCGGATCGCTTTCAGGTTCTAACATAAAAGCTTTTCTGAGACAGGCACTAAGTTCTTCCTCTGTATTGTCGTCAGGCTTGGATTTTAATTCAATCTCCTCTTTTGGCAAAGCGGCCTCATCATCAGCTTTATTTACATCTACTGTGACTTCATATTTAGTGTAATCCTCGTGGACTTTAATTACTTTCAGGTAATCATCTACCCCTTCTCCACGGTGCCTCTCGGTAGCAGCTTGTACTATTGGCGGACTGTTAGCAGAAGTTATTTCTTCGTCAATGCTGAGGATTTCATCCTCCAAATCCTTCCTATCATTAACCTTCCTCCTATCGGCAGCACGTGTACTTTGCGCGGCGCTATTTATTCTCCCCTCTTCAAATTTGGGCCACGTCACTTTATGGACGTCCCTACTATCTCTCTTTCCACCAACTAATTTCTTCGCATCATACTCCCTTTTAAAATCCTCCCACTCACATTGCTTTAGGCCCTTGTACAGATCATCGATCTGCACACGCCAATCAGTTACTTCTGCTAACTCATCCTCGCCTTTTATTTCATTGCAAACACTGCTAACCGCACCTCTCTGTGTATTCACAGTTTCATTTATTGTTTCCTTTGTCACGGAATTATCACTCGTAAATTTTTCCTTAGCTCTGACGGCTATGTTCGTATCTACTGCTGCCGTATTGCTAGCGGCTTCTTTCCGAACAGATGTTCTGCTAGGCTGGGCCGTTGCCCTCTGATGCTCCACTCGCCTGTTAACATGTAGCGCTCTGTGCTGCAGAGATGATTCATTCTGGCTCGCACCTGACGCTTGTTTCGCCACAACACGTCGCGGCGTTCCATGACTGTCCCTATCCTGTCTCATTACATTACGGTCGGTCCGATATTTTTTCTTAAATCGGGGCCTGTATGTGTTGTCCGCTTCCGTTTGGCCCGCAACGTTCGCGGTAATTAGTTTCCCGCGTCGTTATTATTTTGCGCGGTATACTCTCGACCGCGACCTGAATAATTTCCTCTGTCTCTTCCTCTCTGTATTACATTGACGCGAAATCCATCGCCGTCATTTCGTTCGTCATTGTGTCGGTTATTACGGTTACCAAACTTTTGGTAATTGGCACGACTTTCGCGCCAATGATCTTCGTCTTCGACTCTTTCGAGAAATGCTTGGAAGCTGCGATGATTGCTTCCTACATACCTCTTTGAATCCTCCGGAAGCTTTTTATATAGTTCCCAGATAATTTCCGAATCTGATCTTCTACCTCTTAAGTGTGTCAATTTTCGGTACCAATACTCACAGAAATCTTTCAAAGAATTTCTGCCCCGATTATCATGCTGTTTGGCCATGATAAACTCGCGCCATAAATGGTCCTGCTTTTGTTCAGACCAATATTCTTCCGTAAATCTTTGCCTGAATTCTTCGAACGTCATTCGTTCGGTATTTAAATTTATCCCCCAGCTCTTAGCGTCACCTGCTATGGCGCTAATTACTACGTTTATCTTTTCCTGATCAGACAAGTGCTCAGGAAATACTCTCTCGCAATTTTTGATAAAATCTAACGGATGCCACCCGTTATGTTTCTTGGCTGGATCGAAGCGTTCCTCGCCTTCTAACAGCTTCGTAATTGGTGTGCCATTGCAGACAACACCAGGCCTATCTTTAATTTTGCTCTCCAGATCGAAAATTCTGCCTTGAATTTTCGTAGTATTTTGTTCACAATTTTGAACACATCCGGATACTTTTTTACTTAAATCCCTTTCAGTGTCTGAAACTACCTTTTTCAATTGCGATATCCCGTGTTGACATTCGTTTACGATCTCAGTTTTAAGACCGAAAACTTTTTCGTCTACCTTAGTTTCAACCAGAGGTTCTACTTTCTCTTGAATGTTGAAAATTTCAACATCAAATCTACTATTAATGTTACCAATTTCCTCCTGCATAGTATCCATATTTTTGTTAATAACATCAATTTCAAATTTCAGAGTATTTACCACAGAACTTAAATTACCCACTTTTTGTTCTACCTGTTCTATTTGTTTACTAATTTTAATTCTCTGTCCTTCGACCTGTGCTTTAATTTGATCCACCTGTGTTTTGAGCTGCTCGTCAATGTGTGTTTTGAGCTGATTAACCTGATTGCCGACTTGTTTTTGAAGTTGCTCATTTTGTGTTTTGAGTTGCTCGTCAACGTGTGTTTTGAGCTGATTAACCTGATTGCTGACTTGTTTTTGAAGTTGCTCATTTTGTGTTTTGAGTTGCTCGTCAACGTGTGTTTTGAGCTGATTAACCTGACTACCGACTTGTTTTTGAAGCTGATCATTCTGTGTTTTGATCTGCTCACTCTGTCCTGAAATTTGTTTGGTTAATTGTTCAAATAGATCGTTTATTCTTAAAATTTTCACACTGTTTTATTCTACGGAATCGGTGTGTTCCGATCCTACTTCCAAAGTTTCTTTCGGCTCTTTCTTTATCTGTGGCGAATCAAACATGTCAGTGGATTCATTCACATACCCACTATCATCTACAAAGTCACCCTCTGCTTCCTGTTTTGTCCCTTGCTGTGTTCGAGGCGATCTCAACCTTTCAATCTGTTCATTGACGTGTTCGTGGTATTGTAAGTACGCCAATTGTCTTCCGCTAACGCCATCTGTTTTCTGGCCGCGTAAACTCCGGCTACTGCCAGCCGCATTCTCCATTTCACTTGGCGCATCTACCCTGCCTACGTTCCTGTCCATATTGAATGCCAACTATACCACACTATTATACTTGACTCACACTGCAGTTTATTTTGCTGAACTTTATTGCAATTCGTGCCACTGAACATCCACTGTTCAATCTTTACGTTAATTTGTAACTGACAACAACTGGATGTCCTGTCACTGGGAAGCCACTTGTAACGCTACCGCCCTACTCGGACGTACGTTAGCTCTATAAAGCCTGTACTGTAATAAGTTCACGGGCTTCACCTTATAAACAAGGATTTTAGTACATTAGTTGACCGCGCGTACCTAATAGAAGCAAGATCGGACTTATTCTCAGTCAATAACTACAGTGATTCATCAAGCAGATGTAAAGTATAATTGCTCGTTCGCATGGACAAGAAGTACACACAGTAGATGCTAACAACGATTAATAATTCGGTCGCCAGCCTACTTAGGCAATGATTGAGTTTTTCCTTGTACAAGTGGGTGCATGTACAAGCACAACTACACGTAGTAAAGTTGCGTTATATGGCAAAGTTTGGAACCAGAAAAATCCACTGAACTAAAGTTTTCTCCTTTAGTACTAATTTGGACGAGCTAAATTTACACAACACCACACAGTAATGATTACTACGAACTGCATTTGGTATATTGATCAGACCGAAATCGGGCATAGATTGCCCTAGCATCGACAATCTTGAAAGTACACACACAATGTCACTATTAAGGATGGAAAAACACTAGTACACTTAGGATTAATATATAATTTAGCTTTACTGGTCAAATCTGATCAACACATTTCAAGGTTTGAAAGAATGGACAAGAGAAGGGGGGGGGGGGGCCTGAAACTGTGATGGTCGTTATACTGAAACTATTAAGTACTGAAGGCAAATTAACACTCAAAATTATCAATCTCTGGATAACTACTCTTTTGTCTCACTTCTGAATTATTTAACTGTCATTATTTCTGTCTCAGATTAATTAAATAACATCGCTAACTCAATCCAACAAAAACTCTCTTCCAATTTAGTCACACTTTTGTTCTTTCTCAACATTTGCAATAACACATAGAAATTTTAGGCTCCTTTATGGCATAGATTAATCTGCTGATAATTTTCATTAACACTAACATTAAACTTTCAGTTCAGGATACTCGGATTGCACAATACGAGGTAAGGATCCTGTCTAGGTCAGTGATCAGGATCAGTAATGGCTAAGGCAATTCTGGTAAAAGTCACGTTATTATTGAACAGTCAGAAACATTTTCGACACTGGTCCACACAGATACACTTCTAAAGATGAAATAAATGTTTTACCTGTGCAAGTCGGTGCGGCGGTTGGCGGGCAGCGAGATAGCGGGCAGCACGGCACACATACAAGCACGGCTAAGGCTCACAATACATCGGCACTTTCCATCTTCTTAGCGTCGTAATCTTTCCAATTTTGTGCCTCAGAATATAGCCATGCCAAGTGGTCGTCGGAATCGGTTCATCCGAGGCTCAATGGAATCCACTTTTCCTGGGTAGCCTCCTCGGTACAGTACGTGTACTTCCGACTGTTGCTCGCCTCCGACTGTTATACTGTGCCCGTTGTTCCGAACCGCGCCAGTGTGCGTTTTCCCGCCTCGCCTGCCTCCACCTTTTCCCGCTCCCCAACAGGTAGGGTATTCACCACAGGTTTTCTACTACACATATCCTAATGCATTACCTACGTATGGACCAAGTGTATAAATTACAATTTTCACATCTTACAATAGTTTTAACATTAAATACACCTTCCTTTGATTACCACATTATTTGAAATCTAATATAAATAATCCTCCCCCCATGAACCATGGACCTTGCCGTTGGTGGGGAGGCTTGCGTGCCTCAGCGATACAGATAGCCGTACCGTAGGTGCAACCACAACGGAGGGGTATCTGTTGAGAGGCCAGACAAACGTGTGGTTCCTGAAGAGGGGCAGCAGCCTTTTCAGTAGTTGCAAGGGCAACAGTCTGGATGATTGACTGATCTGGCCTTGTAACAATAACCAAAACGGCCTTGCTGTGCTGGTACTGCGAACGGCTGAAAGCAAGGGGAAACTACAGCCGTAATTTTTCCCGAGGGCATGCAGCTTTACTGTATGATTACATGATGATGGCGTCCTCTTGAAGTGGCCGTGCGGTTAAAGGCGCTGCAGTCTGGAACCGCAAGACCGCTACGGTCGCAGGTTCGAATCCTGCCTCGGGCATGGATGTTTGTGATGTCCTTAGGTTAGTTAGGTTTAACTAGTTCTAAGTTCTAGGGGACTAATGACCTCAGCAGTTGAGTCCCATAGTGCTCAGAGCCATTTGAACCATTTTTTTTGGCGTCCTCTTGGGTAAAATATTCCGGAGGTAAAATAGTCCCCCATTCGGATCTCCGGGCGGGGACTACTCAAGAGGATGTCGTTATCAAGAGAAAGAAAACTGGCGTTCTACGGATCGGAGCGTGGAATGTCAGATCCCTTAATCGGGCAGGTAGGTTAGAAAATTTAAAAAGGGAAATGGATAGACTGAAGTTAGATATAGTGGGAATTAGTGAAGTTCGGTGGCAGGAGGAACAAGACTTCTGGTCAGGTGACTACAGGGTTATAAACACAAAATCAAATAGGGGTAATGCAGGAGTAGGTTTAATAATGAATAGGAAAATAGGAATGCGGGTAAGCTACTACAAACAGCATAGTGAACGCATTATTGTGGCCAAGATAGATACGAAGCCCACACCTACTACAGTAGTACAAGTTTATATGCCAACTAGCTCTGCAGATGACGAAGAAATTGAAGGAATGTATGATGAAATAAAAGAAATTATTCAGATTGTGAAGGGAGACGAAAATTTAATAGTCATGGGTGACTGGAATTCGAGTGTAGGAAAAGGGAGAGAAGGAAACATAGTAGGTGAATATGGATTGGGGGACAGAAATGAAAGAGGAAGCCGCCTGGTAGAATTTTGCACAGAGCATAACTTAATCATAACTAACACTTGGTTTAAGAATCATGAAAGAAGGTTGTATACATGGAAGAACCCTGGAGATACTAAAAGGTATCAGATAGATTATATAATGGTAAGACAGAGATTTAGGAACCAGGTTTTAAATTGTAAGACATTTCCAGGGGCAGATGTGGACTCTGACCACAATCTATTGGTTATGACCTGTAGATTAAAACTGAAGAAACTGCAAAAAGGTGGGAATTTAAGGAGATGGGACCTGGATAAACTGAAAGAACCAGAGGTTGTACAGAGATTCAGGGAGAGCATAAGAGAGCAATTGACAGGAATGGGGCAAATAAATACAGTAGAAGAAGAATGGGTAGCTTTGAGGGATGAAGTAGTGAAGGCAGCAGAGGATCAAGTAGGTAAAAAGACGAGGGCTAGTAGAAATCCTTGGGTAACAGAAGAAATATTGAATTTAATTGATGAAAGGAGAAAATATAAAAATACAGTAAGTGAAACAGGCAAAAAGGAATACAAACGTCTCAAAAATGAGATCGACAGGAAGTGCAAAATGGCTAAGCAGGGATGGCTAGAGGACAAATGTAAGGATGTAGAGGCCTATCTCACTAGGGGTAAGATAGATACCGCCTACAGGAAAATTAAAGAGACCTTTGGAGATAAGAGAACGACTTGTATGAATATCAAGAGCTCAGATGGAAACCCAGTTCTAAGCAAAGAAGGGAAAGCAGAAAGGTGGAAGGAGTATATAGAGGGTCTATACAAGGGCGATGTACTTGAGGACAATATTATGGAAATGGAAGAGGATGTAGATGAAGATGAAATGGGAGATACGATACTGCGTGAAGAGTTTGACAGAGCACTGAAAGACCTGAGTCGAAACAAGGCCCCCGGAGTAGACAATATTCCATTGGAACTACTGACGGCCGTGGGAGAGCCAGTCCTGACAAAACTCTACCATCTGGTGAGCAAGATGTATGAAACAGGCGAAATACCCTCAGACTTCAAGAAGAATATAATAATTCCAATCCCGAAGAAAGCAGGTGTTGACAGATGTGAAAATTACCGAACTATCAGCTTAATAAGTCACAGCTGCAAAATACTAACACGAATTCTTTACAGACGAATGGAAAAACTAGTAGAAGCCAACCTCGGGGAAGATCAGTTTGGATTCCGTAGAAACACTGGAACACGTGAGGCAATACTGACCTTACGACTTATCTTAGAAGAAAGATTAAGGAAAGGCAAACCTACGTTTCTAGCATTTGTAGACTTAGAGAAAGCTTTTGACAATGTTGACTGGAATACTCTCTTTCAAATTCTAAAGGTGGCAGGGGTAAAATACAGGGAGCGAAAGGCTATTTACAATTTGTACAGAAACCAGATGGCAGTTATAAGAGTCGAGGGACATGAAAGGGAAGCAGTGGTTGGGAAGGGAGTAAGACAGGGTTGTAGCCTCTCCCCGATGTTGTTCAATCTGTATATTGAGCAAGCAGTAAAGGAAACAAAAGAAAAATTCGGGGTAGGTATTAAAATTCATGGAGAAGAAATAAAAACTTTGAGGTTCGCCGATGACATTGTAATTCTGTCAGAGACAGCAAAGGACTTGGAAGAGCAGTTGAATGGAATGGACAGTGTCTTGAAAGGAGGATATAAGATGAACATCAACAAAAGCAAAACAAGGATAATGGAATGTAGTCTAATTAAGTCGGGTGATGCTGAGGGAATTAGATTAGGAAATGAGGCACTTAAAGTAGTAAAGGAGTTTTGCTATTTGGGGAGCAAAATAACTGATGATGGGCGAAGTAGAGAGGATATAAAATGTAGGCTGGCAATGGCAAGGAAAGCGTTTCTGAAGAAGAGAAATTTGTTAACATCCAGTATTGATTTAAGTGTCAGGAAGTCATTTCTGAAAGTATTCGTATGGAGTGTAGCCATGTATGGAAGTGAAACATGGACGATAAATAGTTTGGACAAGAAGAGAATAGAAGCTTTTGAAATGTGGTGCTACAGAAGAATGCTGAAGATTAGATGGGTAGATCACATAACTAATGAGGAAGTATTGAATAGGATTGGGGAGAAGAGAAGTTTGTGGCACAACTTGACCAGAAGAAGGGATCGGTTGGTAGGACATGTTCTGAGGCATCAAGGGATCACCAATTTAGTATTGGAGGGCAGCGTGGAGGGTAAAAATCGTAGAGGGAGACCAAGAGATGAATACACTAAGCAGATTCAGAAGGATGTAGGTTGCAGTAGGTACTGGGAGATGAAAAAGCTTGCACAGGATAGAGTAGCATGGAGAGCTGCATCAAACCAGTCTCAGGACTGAAGACCACAACAACAACAACAATATAAATAATAATATTCATTTCAAAAGTTGCTCACAGTCTCTTTAACATAACGATACGAACCAAAAAAAAAATTCAAAACATTGCTTATATTAATTTATCTAAATTCATAAAGAAAAAAATTATTATATGTATAGTTGTCGTTACAAGATGACCAAAAGAATTGCAAAATGATTTAGATAAGATATCTGTATGGTGCGAAAAGTGGCAATTGACCCTGAATAAAGAAATGTGTGAAGTTATTTACATGAGTACTAAAAGAAATGCTCTAAATTTCGATTACGTGATAAGTCACACAAATCTGAAGGCTGTAAATTCAACTAAGTACTGAGGGATTACAATTACAAATAACATGAACTGGAACGATCACATAGATAATGTTGTGGGTAGAGCAAACCAAAGACTGCGATTCATTGGCAGAACACTTAAAAGGTGCACCAGGTCTACTAAAGAGACTGGTTACACTACGCTTGTCCGCCCGATTCTGGAGTATTGCCGAGCGGTATAGGATCTGCATCGAGTGGGACTGACGGATGACATCAAAAAAGTACAATAAAGGGCCGCTCGTTTTTTTATTATCTCTAAATATTAGAGATAGTGCCACAGACATACGTGAATTGGAGTCACAATCATTAAAACAAAGGTGTTTTTGTAGCGACGTGATCTTCTCATGAAATTTCAATCACCGGTTTTCTCCTCCGAATGCAAAAACATTATGTTGGCACCCACCTACATAGGGAGAAATGATCTTCACGATAAAATAAGAGAAATCAGGAACCGCACAGAAAAATTTAAGTGCTCGTTTTTCCCGCACGCCGTTCGAGTGTGGAACGGTAGAGTGAGAGCTTGAAGGTGGTTCATTGAGCCCTCTACCAAGCACTTTATTGAGAATAGCAGTGTAATCACGTTGATGTAAATGTAGATGTAGATGTAGAGGTCGCGAATGGACGGACTACTACAAGACGTAGCGACCTGGTCCACGTCCCAGCGGACCACAATGAATATAGCATTGACGTATTTCCTCTTTTATGTGATGCAGCACCTCTTCCCGAGTCTTCTTAGTGAGGGTCCCTATCTCGCTACGTTTCCCCCAATATTGACTACTGCTTCCTGGCGAAGTCACTCTTGGGTTTTCTAGATATACACTCTAAGACAAAAAAAAGACGCACCACGAAGGAATTATCCGAATGGGACGGAAATCGGTATATGTGCTGCACAACTTTAGAAAAATTTGATGATTTATTCAAGAGGAAGAGCTTCAGAAGTTGAGCAAGTCAATAACGCGTTGGTCCACCCCTGGCACTTATACAGGTGGTTACTCGACTGGCACTGATTTAAAGAATTTTTGAATGTGCTATGAGGAATATCACGCCAAATTCTATCCAAATGGCGCGTTAGATTGTCAAAATCCCGAACTGGTTACAGGACCCTGCCCATAATACTCCAAATGCTCTCAGTTGGGGAGATCCAGCGACCTTCCTGGCCAAGGTGTGGTTGGCAAGCAGGAAGACAAGCAGTAGAAACTTTCGCGGCGTGCTGGTGGGCATTGTCTTGCTTAAATGTAAGCCCAGGCTGGCTTGCCATGAAGGGCAACAAAACGGGGCGTAGTAGAACGTCCGCAACTGTTGCCCTGTACGGGCGCCGGGGATGATAAACAAAGGATGCTGCAGTGGAATGAAATGGCAGCCCAGGCCATCACCCCTGGTTGTCGGACTGTATGACAGGCGACAGTCAGGTTGCTATCCCATCGCCATCTAGGCCGACTTCAGACATGTCTTCGCCGCTTATCGGGGCTCTTTCCGAAGCGAGACTCATCACTGAAGACAGTTCTACTCCATTCTATGATATTCTAGGCCGAAGTCGTGTCTGGAGATGCCCCAGATGTCGGTGTGAAACCAACCTGATTGTCACCCACCATACGCCACGACATCCAGGAGTGAGGGTGGGATGTGCCATTTCTTTTTATAGCAGGATCCCTTTGGTTGTCATCCTCGTCATCCTTGCAACATAGTGGTACGTTGATAATATTCTATGCCCCTTTTTGGTACCCTTCACAGCAAGCCATTTTGGGCTTACGTTTCGACAAGGTAATGTCCGAGAGCTCACGGCGAGTCTTTCTAACGCTTGTCTTCGTGCTAGCCAAACCCTACATTGGCCACTAGTGTCGCCGGATCTCCTCCCAATTGAGAGCGTTTGGAGCATTATGGGCAGGCCCCTCCAACCAGCTCGGGATTTTCACGATCTAATGCGGTAGTCAGACAGAATTTGGCGCGCTATCTGTTAGGAGTTCATCCAACAGCTCTATCAATCGACTTCAAGCGGAGTAACTGCATGCAAAAGGGTCAGAAGTTGACCAACGCGTTACTGAATTGCTCACTTTGTGAAGCTCTTCCTCTGTAATTGTAGTCAGCTGTTTTTCTATATATGTATAACCCTCCTCTCGATGCCCGTCCCATACGGATGATTGCTTCGCGTGGTGCATTATTTTTTTCTTTTTTTTCTTCCTTACAGTATATGTCAGTTAATTTGTTAACTCTTTCATATCTGCAGCGCAATCAGATAAATTTTGTGATCTTAGGACTCTTCTACATTCACAAGAAATTTCTTCATATTAGAAGCACTTAGTAATCGTCTCTGTCATTTCGCATATTATAACTTGCACTCGTGCTTCAGAATGATTGTAGATCTCTTCATCTACATCTGCGTCTATACTATGCAGTACATTTTATGTTGCGGTAATTGGTATTCGTGGTACCACTACCACTCCCCTGTTTCTAAATCCATCTGCGAAGGTGTGCAATACGTTAAAGATATTTACGTTGAGAGTTAGCTCCTAGTTCCTGCGACAATAGTCTAGCCTTGTATGATTGGTGCGATAATACGATATCTTACCTATTATGATGTTGATGGCACTCAGCGCTCAGGGCACCGTTCACAGCTACGTGAGAGATGAAACTTTTAAATCTCCAACCAACGTTCCGCCGGGTGAGTATCGCTCTTCCATCGCTCGCTCTTTTCTGTCATGTGGCGCCACGCCTACAATGCCATCACATGACGCTAAAATCATGCGCGTGACTGTTTGGGCAGCGCGTCCTTTTAAGCAGCCGTACTCAGAGCTTCGCCTCAGATTCAGTGCATCATAGATTAACCAACATTAGTATCGAAGAGTGCAGTGAGGTCAATACATTGTTGTAGCACGATGCTACGAAACATTGCTAATATTCAGAGACTTATAAAAGTGTATCAGTATTCAAAACTAATTGGTTCCATCAAGAACATTACCATCGTTGCATGTAACTCAGCATCTCAGAAGAACCTACAGCATTTCAAAGTTATGTACGAGGATTTTTCGGAAAGTAAGGTCCGATAGATCGCGAGATGGAAATCACAGCGAAAATCAAAAACGTTTCTTTTGCAACAAGTAGTACACCTTACAGCTACTTCTCTACATAGTCGTCGCTCTTGCTTAGACATTTGTCGTAGCGTTGTACTAACTTTCCAATCCCTCGTAACAAAATGCGCAACAGCATTCGTTCTACCTACTTTCTAATACCCTCGTTATACATTGCGCTAGAGAATTAAATGGTTCAAATGGCTCTGAGCACTATGGGACTTAACTTCTGATGTCATCAGTCCCCTAGAACTTAGAACTACTTAAACCTAACTAACCTAAGGACATCACCCACATCCATGCCCGAGGCAGGATTCGAACCTGTAGCGCCTAGAACCGCTCGGCCACTCCGGCCGGCACAGAATTGAAGAATCACTTCTGCGAAACGCCGTATTTGCCTACCACTGCTGTGTATAAGTATGAAATTTGGTTCAATGGTGCCTACAACATTTCTCTGTAATGGTGCAAAACGAGGCACCCTGCGGCGTCACCCTCGGATTTGGCGAGGTTTCAACAGTAAGATGTCGAAACATGCGAAGAAAAGGCTATAGCTCAGAAGAGCGTGTGAGTTGTAATGCTGGTTAACGGTGTCATATTGACACCATATTCCACCAAAATTCTGCCCAACGCCACCGCGGACGTGTCACTCGATGCGAAGGTCGTTACGGCCCATGTTACGTATATTTCACCTTTCCGTTTGACATCTCTGCGGTGGAGGTCAGAACCGTGACACCCAGCGTTGAAATCACGCGGTTTTCTTATGCGCAGCCGATGAAAACATTTAAGACGCACCGTCGCTCAGAATCGACTCAAAAAGGGCTCATGGGGTAGCAAAGGACGCCAATGAAAACACCCCTTTCCTTGTTGGATGATTCCCACACATTTTGCAGTCGAAACCGACAGTTCGCAGTGATATCAGCAACAGGAAGATGTTATTGCCAACCTGTGATACTGTTGACACCCTCGGACGTTTCAACCCTTCTCTGCGGACTTTGTGGGTTTGCATCACTATTGAACATGATCTTTTTGCAACGTTAGCATGTGCATGAATAATGTGACAAAAGTTCTGTCTAAGACCCTCCCCCCCCTCCCCCAGTTCGTCAACACCCTCGAGGCCACCCACGCACCTTTGTTGAGCACGTTAGAAACGCATCTTCTGAAATTTCGACACCAAAGCAGCCTGGTGCCCGCTCTAGCGCCTGAGGGTTAGGCAACCCCTTCGACAGCCCTTGGGAGGGTGCTAGAGCAGCCGCCGGGCTGCACTGCTGTCATAGTTTTTGACAGGTACATGTGTAACAGGTACATTTGTAACGTGCTCACTGAAGTTGCGAGGGTGGCACCGAGGTTGTTGCTGAACTGGGGGAGGGGGAGACGGTCTTAGAGGGTCCGATTGCCGTTTTATTCAGACACATGTTAATCTCACACTCCCTCGCGAACACGCCACAGCAAAAGGCGGAAGACAGGAGAGCCGAAAAAGCGTAAGTACCATTTGCTGCTTCGGATCATGTTCAAATTTCGTTGAATGGTTTTCAACAATCTCTAGTGGTTCCATCCTGTACTCTAGAGCAAAATCTGCGGTCGGACTGCACTCCAAAGACATACGATCAGGTTCAATGGGGATGCAGTCCCACGATGTCCTTGGAGAAGGTCTGAAACGTTCGAGGGTGTCAGAAATGTTACTGGTTATCAAGAACATCCTCCTGTTGCTCATCACACTGTGAACTGTCGTTTTCGACTGCGAAATGTGCTGGAATCAGCGTACCAGGGAAATGGGTGGTTCCATTGGCTTTCTTTGTCACACCATGAGTGCTTCCCGAGCGATTCTGAGCGACGGTCTGTCTGAAATGTTTTTCTCGGCCACCTATAAGAAAACCACGTGATTTCAACGCTGGGTGTCACGGTTCTGACCTCCACCTCAGAGACGTCAAAGGAAGGGGTGAAACGTGGGTGAGGATGACTGTGACGGTCTTCTTATCGCGTGACACGTCCACAGCGACATTGCGCAGAATTTTGATAGAATCTGGTGTCAGTGTAACATCATTAACCCGTCCTACAGCTCACATGAACTTCTGAGCTGTAACTTTTCCTTCGCATGTTTCGACATCTTGCTGTTTGAAGTATCGCCGCCCCCGAAGATGTCGTCACAGAGCGCCAGGCTTTTGCTGGATTACAGAGGAAGATTGTAGGCACCTTTGAGCCCAATTTTAAACTTATGCTTCGCCATGGGAGGCAAATACGGGATTTAGAAAAAGTTATCCATTAATTTTGTTGCGCAGTGTAAGGCAATTGCCTGTGTTTTCTGCCAATACTCTACGCTAGTCTGCAGCTCGTTGTCTGTGCCACAATGTTGTGCTCATAGCCAGGAGTTCATGTGAGCAGAGCTTAAAATCAGAGGGAGCCAACTACAGGCTGTGTGGTGCGGATGAATCGTCATCACGAATAAAATGTATGGCAGTTACCTTATGTGGGGTTGCATGAAATCAGGCGAGACACTATTTTCCAGCTATATTTACGTGCTCACTGTGCGCTCAGAATTGAAAAGATCGACGGACGTGACGCTATCGGCGGGCATACTAGAGACACTGCCCAAAACATATCTGCAATTTAAATTTGGAAATTTGTGGTAAGGTCTTACGGGACCAAACTGCAGAGGTCACCGGTCCCTTAAACTAACTTATGCTAAGGACGACACACACACCCATGCCCGAGGGAGGACTCGAACCTCCGATGGGGGAGGGGGGGGGGGGAGCCGCGCGGACCGTGACAAGACGCCCCAGACCACGCGACTACGCAGCGCGGCATCTGCAAAGCCTCATCGGCTTTTCACTGTGGTTTCCATTTGACGTCCGATAGGACTTTCCTGTCAAATATCCCCCGTATACCTCTATTATTAAATGTACAATTTATCAATAAACGTATCATGTATCATCTCTTTGTAAATTACTGACTGCATTTATTGTTCACCTCGACTACCAGTACAACAAATATCAACTGGGCGCACTGACGTGAGATTTGATAGTGCCGTCTCTCTCGGAGCTGTGAGCCGCGTGCGCCACAGCGGTTGCGGTCGACGAAGATGCCGCTGATACCGCAGCTAGAATGCTGCTGTCTGTGGTAATGTCCGAACAACACCACGGTTGTTCGAATGGCTACGAGGAAACTTTGTGCGAGGATTACTGGCGTATACAGCAACTGCTGGACGCCAGTTGGAGCAGTTATTGTGATTGTAGCAATTTGTACAACTTGTGTAAATGATTAAAATTATCACTGTGAAACTCCCAGCGTCTAAAATGTTCAGACAACTTCCGGGAAAGCAGAGGGTGACGTCTTCGACAACCGCCGATATTTCAACGGTGCACATCCTGTCATTATCAAGGCACATATACAACTAGAGAGCGCTGTGCAACAAAATTTTAAAACCTCGGTATCTGGGGCATAAACCAAAAGACAACACACACACACACACACACACACACACACACACACACAGGAAAACACAGTAAACATAGGCATAAACATGCAACCAAAAATGTCAACGTCAGATGTTATTGACAATGAATATTACATTGACGTGACAAAAGTCATGGGATACCTCCTAATGTCGTGTCGGACCTCCTATTTCCAGCAGTGGAGCAGCTCTACGTGGCATGGACTCAACAAGTCGCTGGAAGTCCCATGCAGAAATATTGAGCCATGCTGCCTCTATAGCGTCCATAATTGCGAAAGGCGGCCGAAGTGGCCGTGCGGTTAAAGGCGCTGCAGTCTGGAACCGCAAGACCGCTACGGTCGCAGGTTCGAATCCTGCCTCGGGCATGGATGTTTGTGATGTCCTTAGGTTAGTTAGGTTTAACTAGTTCTAAGTTCTAGGGGACTAATGAGCTCAGCAGTTGAGTCCCATAGTGCTCAGAGCCATTTGAACCATAATTGCGAAAGTGTTGCTGCTGCAGGATTTTGTGCACGATCTAACATCTCGACTATGTCCCATTAATGTTCGATGGGATTCATGTCGGGCTATCCGAACGACCAAATCATTCGGTCGAGTTGTTCAGAATTTTCTTCAAACCAATCGTAGACCATTGTGGCCCTGAGACATGGCTACTTATCATCTCTAAAAATTCCATCTTTTGGGAACATGAAGTCCATGAATGGCTGCAAATGGCATCCACGTAGCCAGTCATAACAATTTCCAGTCAATGAGGGGTTCTGTTGGACCAGAGGACCCAGTCTATTCCATTTAAACACATACCATACCATTATGGAGCCACCACCAGCTTGCAGAGTGCCTTGCAAACAACGTGAGTCAATGGCTTCGTGGGATCTGCTCCACCCACGAATACCACCGTGAGCTCTTACCAGCGGTAATCGGGGCTCATCTGACCAGGTCACAGTTTCTCAATCGTCTAGGGTTCAACCAGGAGAGGCACTGCAGGCGATGTCACGCCGTTAGCAAAGGCACTTGTGTTGGTCGTCTTCTCCCATTGCCAATTAACGTCACATTTCATCACACTGTCCTAACGGACGCGTTCGTCGTATGTCCCACATTGGTTTCTGCGGTTATTTCACATAGTGTTGCTTATCTGTTAGCACTGACAGCTCTACGCTCTCGGTCGTTAGGTGTGTAACGGTTGGTCAAAAAGAAGCCAGCATAAGCATGAGTTTGTTTCGGAGATTCTTATTGGTCAAGTAAGTGACAATGGACAATAACGAACACTCCCACTGGCCGATAACAGTCGTGGAAAGAAGCTAGCGACAATATAGTCAATTACGGACAGATAATTGGGCCCCCTCTCTTTCTGCAGGTGTCGTGTGTTGCACGTAACACTTAAAGCTCTGTGGTGACGTCGGGAGAGATATTTTCCTATGAACACTTCGTTGACTCACAAAGCTCTGTCTCAGTCGAATTTTGTGCTGGATTTCTCGTATATCTCCGTGGTTGAGTACATGAGAAGAGCTGTTATAGTTAACGTTCTTGAGAATTTTTGAGTGCAACATTGTGCAAGTCGTCCAGCCTTGGCGAGTGTACAAAGCTATTTGTCTCAGCTATGGACACATACAGTTTTCCGCTTCACTGAAACATAGGATTGTTTTAGTCTGTTAAATTCAGTCAGAGCTCAGCTTAGTTTTTTCAGGTCAACAGGTACGAGAGGCGATGCATGCAACAGCCGACCGCCGCTGAGATTATCCCCTGATTCTGCGAAAGGTAAGTGATGCAGTGCTTAGGCGTTAAATGTTGAAGTCACTAGCGTGATTTCACTTCATGGCTGCATTAGATTGGAGCAATTATTCGCATTCCTTCGTGCTCATGTCAGCCACGTAATTCAGGTGCGATCTTGAGATTTAAATTTGAGTAAGAGATCCGGCAGATGGGAATTATTGCCCAGCTACAGTAGTTTAGTTTATATTGTAATAGGGACGTCAATTGAAATACTTTTAGTAGATTTTCGGCATTATGTTCCTTGTGTATATTTTTCTATAGGCTCTTACTAGTTTGTATAGGATTTTCCTAATATTACCCTTTCTGCATCCAAATGTGTATGGTAATTCATGTAATAAATTTTTTTACAAGGACAGATCACACCAAACACGCACTGGCTTGGCAGATAATGGCAATACTGCCAGGATGCTTTAGTAAGTCTTATTTTGATCGTTAGTAGGGAGGGGATAATGGTTCAAATGGTTCAAATGGCTCTGAGCACTATGGGACTTAACATCTACGGTCATCAGTCCCCTAGAACTTAGAACTACTTAAACCTAACTAACCTAAGGACATCACACAACACCCAGTCATCACGAGGCAGAGAAAATCCTCGGCCCCGCCGGGAATCGAACCCGGGAACCCGGGCGCGGGAAGCGAGAACGCTACCGCACGACCACGAGTTGCGGACGGAGGGGATAATATCTTTCTAGAAGTCAGAATTGCAAAACTTTTGCCAGCATATTTAAGTGTTATAGAATCAGCAGTATCATTTGCTAGGATTCTTATTTTATTAATAATGTGTGAGTTAGAAACACGTACAAGGTGCACTGTCCCATTTAAATGTAGATAAACATTGTTACTCTATACTTATGCTAGATCTAAGAAAGAAATTTAAAGCAAATCTATGACTTAACTGTTGAGATAGTTTAAGTTTTTAATTGGAATAAAAATATAAATTTAATATTAGACTCAGTAATTAAAGAAGCTGTGACATTTATTTGTGTTGTGTTGTATTGTGTTGTGTTGTGACTGTCTCGTTGTTGTTGGGTTGTATTGCATTGTATTTCAACAATATTTAAAAGTACTTCACTGCTTCGAAACGCTGAAATTTTCATGAGGTAATAGAATTCATACAGGACTATGTATGTTGTTTCGGAAGAGAGTTAAGTGATATGATCGAATATTAACGCGAAGTCAAGCGTGAAGATCAGACATCGTTAGAAAGATTTGGAATGGCGAATAGACGTAGATCAGGGCAAAGCCAGGTAGTAGACGAGGTAGATAGAATAGAGCGTCAATCATAACAAGAAAAAAATGGTTCAAATGGCTCTGAGCACTATGGGACTTAACTTCTGAGGTCATCAGTCCCCTAGAACTGAGAACTACTTAAACCTAACTAACCTAAGGACATCACACACATCCCTGCCCGAGGAAGGATTCGAACCTGCGACCGTAGCGGTCGCGCGGTTCCAGACTGTAGCGCCTAGAACCGCTCGGCCACTCCGGCGGCAATCATAACAAGAGCATTTACGTGAACAGCACGATTTAGAAAGGAGAATGTCACATGATGAGACAGAAACAGTTTCAAGACAATCGAACCAGGGGGCTGACAACAAACATGAAGAAGAGACAGTGCATAAAGGAGACGTGCATCCAGATGATGCTAGGTTAGAGTATGTAGAACCGCACGTAATCACACTGCACGAACTGTCACAAGACAGGACTGAAAGAATGAGTTTTCATTGTACGGCGCTCTGTTACGAACTTAATGAAACAACACAGGAAAGACCGGATAGAGGAAGACTGCTTCAAATGGCTACCAGGGGAGATACGAACGTGCACGATAATCTGTTTACAGTGTGTCAATATTTGACTCAGACCATGACAAAGTGCAAAAGGACGTGCTGAAACAAGGACAACAAACCGAGAAGGGCATACAGAACACCGAAGGAGTCATACAGAACCTAGGTAAACAATTAAACCAAATTCGAAAGTACGCGAAAGAAACACGAGATATAATTGAAGCGCTAATGGTTGTTCACAGACAAATGCGAAAGGACACAGATATGGTTCAAAAAGACATGACGCAGTTGAATGACGAGACTTACCAGTTTAGCCGGCCGTTTTGGCCGTGCGGTTCTAGGCGCTTCAGTCTGGAATCGCGTGACCGCTACGGTCGCAGGTTCGAATCCTGCCTCGGGCATGGATGTGTGTGATGTCCTTAGGTTAGTTAGGTTTAATTAGTTCTAAGTTCTAGGCGACTGATGACCTCAGAAGTTAAGTCGCATAGTGCTCAGAGCCGTTTGAACTTACCAGATTGTCAAGACGGCAGTGAAATCACCCGCCGGTGGTAATGAGACTGAAAAAGATAGCAAAAAATTTAACCAACGGATCGATACATTTGTAACACTAACAACTCAGAGCACAATAATTCATCGAGGAGCCAACTGTACAGATAAGAGTGTCGAAAGCTGCTTTAAAGCGATTTGATAGCCTAGATCTAAAAATAGAATCGAAAACCAAGGAACAATTCTAACGGCTCATGTCGGAATTGTTGCAGTGTATTGAACGTCGAAGTGATAATGACAGCGAGTGTTTGGAGTCTATTGTGACGTCCGAATAAACACTAGATCAGAACAATCGTACTGTCAAGACGGCAGCGAAATCACCCGCCGGTGGTAATGAGACTGAAAAAGATAGCAAAAAATTTAATAGAAGCGAATTTGGCTGAACGTCTGAGTGCACGAATGTACAAAGTGACGAAACACAATGGTTACCAGCAATCAGCACACGAATTCATCAGTTGCGCAGAGACAGACGATACCTCAAGTAGAAACAGAATTACCTGGAGCGCAGCTGAGTCCAACATGTCAGGCACAAAGTGTGGCTTACGTTGATCAGAATCTAAGAGAGCAATATGCAGCACCACAACTGTTGAATCAGGTAGCAGCAAGTTGCTGTACGGAACAGTACATGCCGTACCGTAATCAGGTGCCACTGGCGAGACTGTATAAACGTCCTGTAGTTAGCAGAACGTGCCAAGGTTGTGACCATTAGCAACGACAGATAATTCGAAACGTGAGGCACAGTTTGAGGCAAAAAACTGTGTACCGTTACGACGTAGTTACACACATTTGGATGACAGCGGAAGTCTGCAATACCCGATGGCTGTACAGCGAACAGACCCAATTAATGTAGGTACGATCGGAGAGAGGATCGGTGTATTACAACAAACACCACATTGTGTCACAACGAAATTCTACAATGATCAATTCCTCTCTGTGAGAATGTTTCAACATTATAAAGAGCATGGAAATTCCTTGCATCAAAGAACGTTTAAAAATCAATTTAAAATGGTTTTACCAGAATATTTGCCTTTATAACATAAGCAAGATTTAGTTTTGCTCATATAGACGGCGCTATCGCGGAAACAATGCGAAGAATAGCGCAAACCTGCAAGTCCTATGATGAGTTTAAACTTCAGTTTAAACTTCAGTTCTCTCACGATATTGGTCACCCGAAATGCAGAATAGGATCAAGTATGAGCTGCTTCGTTAGACGTTATGTGAAAACCCGAAAGAGAAAAGCCCAATAAAATTCTTTGAGAACATCTTAAAGAAAAATCAGTGCCTAGACAGTCAGTATAGTGATGGAGAATTGATCCCTCTATGTACGATGAACCTCCCGTTACGGTATCAACAGTCGTCGGTAGGAAGAGGAGGAGATAATGTGCAGGTCTTTAAGGAAATCGTCTGTGAATTAGATTTCATATTCAGTGAGGATGAGACATGAAGGCTTAGAAGCCAACAAGAGAATAACGTCGATCGGCCGAGGTTTGGAAAATGGAACAACTTGAACAATAGTAGCAATGGAAGACCGAATGCAGGACGGAACAGTGGTCGAAATGGAGGAAATTGGAACTCATTACGAAATAACAATGAGTACAATAATCGGTTCTACCGAAATAATGATAATAACTGAAACGGTAATATTCATGATAGACGAAATTGATTTAAGTCATGTAATTCGAATTCGAGCAGCCCTCCTGAGGTGGCAAGAGAGCAACGGAATCTGGGAATATCAAGTGATCCAAGGAGAAGCGAACCACAACCTGAGGTTGTGATGAGGCCACCAAATCCACGTAAATGTCAAAATTAACTACCTGTGAAGGTGGGGAGCCAAGAGGATAATGCGAGACCCACTGAAATTTGTGAAGTTTCCAGTAAGCAGATTTATAGACTCATGTATGACTGAAAGAAGGAGGAAACAGTACCTAAGGCAGGAACACATAGGTCAAGAGTCACGAATAGCTTGTTGGGATACTATTGACTGGAATTTGACAGATGATGAGACTGAAGTCCCACCACTCGAGGTAATACTAATTAAGGCTGACAGTGGTTTAAATTGTTTATTTCAAATATTTGATACGGAGGCTAACGAAAGCAGAGTTCATGAGGATAACTTGCGACTAACTGAAACCCAACCCGGTGTGCAATCTGAAATAAAACCAATATATATATGGTGTATCATAATTAATGGCGTAAACGCATGCAGTTGAAAGCACATGATACTCAAGCAGAAAGAGCTTGTAGTATAAGAGATTTGTTTCACAGTATCGAAGATAAAAAGTTGCTCGTAGCTCTTAAGGTACGCATTTTCGACGCTGAGTTTTATATATATAAAGTATATATAAAGTTTGGCCGTACCTTTTTGTAACACCCTGTATATATGGGGACTAGAGAGGCCACTATGCAGCAATGGAGGAATATTTCTACCATTGCTGCATAGTGGCTTCTCTAGTCCCCATATATACAGGGTGTTACAAAAAGGTACGGCCAAACTTTCAGGAAGCATTCCTCACACACAAAGAGAGAAAATATGTTATGTGGACATGTGTCCGGAAACGCTTACTTTCCATGTTAGAGCTCATTTTATTACTTCTCTTCAAATCACATTAATCATGGAATGGAAACACGCAGCAACAGAACGTACCAGCGTGACTTCAAACACTTCGTTACAGGAAATGTTCAAAATGTCCTCCGTTAGCGAGGATACATGCATCCGCCCTCCGTCGCATGGAATTCCTGATGCGCTGATGCAATCCTGGAGAATGGCGTATTGTATCACAGCCGTCCACAATACGAGCACGAAGAGTCTCTACATTTGGTACCGGGGTTGCGTAGACAAGAGCTTTCAAATGCCCCCATAAATGAAAGTCAAGAGGGTTGAGGTCAGGAGAGCGTCGAGGCCATGGAATTGGTTCGCCTCTACCAATCCATCGGTCACCGAATCTCTTGTTGAGATGCGTACGAACACTTGGACTGAAATGTGCAGGAGCTCCATCGTGCATGAACCACACGTTGTGTCGTACTTGTAAAGGCACATGTTCTAGCAGCACAGGTAGAGTATCCCGTATGAAATCATGATAACGTGCTCCATTGAGCGTAGGTGGAAGAACATGGGGCCCAATCAAGACATCACCAACAATGTCTGCCCAAACATTCACAGAAAATCTGTGTTGATGACGTGATTGCACAATTGCGTGCGGATTCTCGTCAGCCCACACATGTTGATTGTGAAAATTTACAATTTGATCACGTTGGAATGAAGTCTCATCCGTAAAGAGAACATTTGCACTGAAATGAGGATTGACACATTGTTGGATGAACCATTCGCAGAAGTGTACCCGTGGAGGCCAATCAGCTGCTGATAGTGCCTGCACACTCTGTACATGGTACGGAAACAACTGGTTCTCCCGTAGCACTCTCCATACAGTTACGTGGTCAACGTTACCTTGTACAGTAGCAACTTCTCTGACGCTGACATTAGGGTTATCGTCACCTGCACGAAGAATTGCCTCGTCCATTGCAGGTGTCCTCGTCTTTGTAGGTCTTCCCCAGTCGCGAGTCATAAGCTGGAATGTTCCGTGCTCCCTAAGACGCCGATCAATTGCTTCGAACGTCTTCCTGTCGGGACACCTTCGTTCTGGAAATCTGTTCAAAAAAATGGCTCTGAGCACTATGGGACTTAACATCTATGGTCATCAGCTCCCTAGAACTTAGAGCTACTTAAACCTAACTAACCTAAGGACAGCACACAACACCCAGCCATCACGAGGCAGAGAAAATTCCTGACCCCGCCGGGAATCGAACCCGGGAACCCGGGCGTGGGAAGCGAGAACGCTACCGCACGACCACGAGATGCGGGCTGGAAATCTGTCTCGATACAAACGTACCGCACCACTGCTATTGCCCCGTGCTAATCCATACATCAAATGGGCATCTGCCAACTCCGCATTTGTAAACATTGCACTGACTGCAAAACCACGTTCGTGACGAACACTAACCTGTTGATGCTACGTACTGATGTGCCTGATGCTAGTACTGTAGAGCAATAAGTCGCATGTCAACACAAGCACCGAAGTCATTACCTTCCTTCAATTGGGCCAACTGGCGGTGAATCGAGGAAGTACAGTACATACTGACGAAACTAAAATGAGCTCTAACATGGAAATTAAGCGTTTCCGTACACATGTCCACATAACATCTTTTCTTTATTTGTGTGTGAGGAATGTTTCCTGAAAGTTTGGCCGTGCCTTTTTGTATATATATATATATATATATATATATATATATATATATATATATATATATATATATATAGATCATGGGATTATGACGCCATAGTGGAAGTGTACACTTGCGATTATGGATAAATTTTTCCAGTAAATATTGGGGAAGTAGTTAATGTAAGAGGAGATGAAGCTGTCGACGTACGTCCACCAAAAAGTTCGATTTCTGATATTAAGAAGGTTAACCGACTTGGTTATGACGCGATTGAAAAAGTGCTGATGCAAGAAGGTGTAATGGTTTTATCTCCTGAAGTACGCTGGATAATTAATGCTCAAATCAGAAATATCGTCGTTAATGCAGTGTTTGATAGTGGTAATGAAGTGACTACCATTTCTGAACAATTGTTCAATCTCTGTAATCTCATACAAAGAAAAAAGAAACAAACGTTCCAAAGCACAATATCCTGTAGGTACAACACTCTCGCCAAGTAGAAGGAATTGAAACGTATGCAGTTTTTGAGAAGGGAGTGAGACTGTGCTGTAGCCTATCTCCGGTGTTATTCATTCTGCTCTCGGAGCAAGCAGCAAAGGAGAGGAAAACCTGCTGAGGGAATCAAAGTTCAGATTGAAGACATTAAACTTTCAGATTTACAGATGATATTATAATTGTTTTAGAGACTGCGAAAGACTTGCAACAGCAGCTGAACGGTATAGATAGTACCCATAAAAGAGGTTATAAGATGAACATTAACAAAAGTAAAACAAGGGTAATTGAATGTACTCGAATTAGGAAATGAGACACTAAAAGTTGTAGATGAGTTCTGCAAAATAAATATTGACAGGCTATGTAAAGAGGATATAAAATGGCAACAGTAAGAAACGCATTTCTGAAAAAGAAAAGTTTGTTGACATCTAACATTAGTTGTAGTGTTAGGAAATCTTTTATGAATGTTATTTTCTGGAGTGTAGCCATGAATGGAAGTGAAACATGGACGATAGGCAGTTCAGACAAGAAGACAGAAATTTCTGAAATTTGGTGCTGTAGAAGAATGTTGAAGATTAGATGGGTAGATCGAATAACAAACGAGGAAGTACTGAATTGAACTGATGAAGAAAGGAATTTGTCGCACTATTTCACTAAGAGTAGAGATCAGTTAATAGAACACATTCTGAGGCATCAAGGAATTGTCAGTTTAGCAGTGGAAGGACTTATGGAGGTAAAAGTTGCAGAGGGAGACCATGTGTTTACTAGCTACCAATCTCTTTTGATGCAAATATCTTGGAAGCAGAACTTAAATGTACGATTGGATTTACCTGATTTCGTACCGTCAGATGTAGTCTAGAGACTGATTGCACACTGCTGCAAAACTGTACTTATTTTATAAGATTACAAGTCTGCATCGTCTTTGCGGAATTTTTAACTGTGCTTTAAATAAAAGGATGTATTTAAGGTTGAATAACCAGGAAGTAACGGAAGATTTCATAAATAAAAGAATGTAACTTGAGTTGTTTATAAGAAATGAGGAACGTGATACAGTTAAAACCTCTGAATTTCAGCTGTTTATTCACTAAAACACCACAGTTCTTGTGACAATAGTTATTGTCAAGCTTAATTCCCAAAACAGATTCAAAGTATCTCACTCAATATTTGTTCCGTTGTCAAAATCCTAAATGCATATTAACACAAAGGCCGATGTGCATGAGGTTAATATTATGGAAATGGAAGAGGACTTAAAGAAAAAAAAGCACTCTGTCTTCAGGTCACAAGTCGCCCATCAGGACCATCCGACCGCCGTGTCATCCTCGGCTTAGGATGCAGGTAGGAGGGGCGTTCGGTCAGCACACCGCTCTCCTGGTCGTTATGATGGTCTTCTTTGACCCGAGCCGCTACTATTCGGTCGAGTAACTCCTCAATTACAATCACAAGGCTGAGTGCACCCCGAAAAATAAAAACAGCGCATGGCGACCAGGTTGGTCACCCATCCAAGTGCCGATCACGCCCGACACAGCTTAACTTCGGTGATGTGAGGGGAACCGGTGTATCCACCGCCGCAAGGCCGTTGCCAAGAGGACGTAGCTGAAGTTTAAATGGGAGATATTACACTGCGTGAAGAATTTGACAGAGCACTGAAAGACCTAAGTCGAGTAGACAACATTCCATTAGAACTACTGATAGCCTTGGGAAGGCCAGCCATGACAAAACTCTACCATCTGGTGAGCAAGATGTATGAGACAGGCAAAATACCCTCAGATTTCAAGAAGGACATAGTAATTTCAATCTCAAAGAAAGCAGTTGTTGACAGATGTGAAAATTACCGAACTATCAGTTTAATAACTCACGGCTGCAAAATACGAGTACTAACACTAATTCTTTAAAGACGAATGGAAAAACTGGAAGAAGCCAACCTCGGGGAAGATCAGTTTCGATTCCTTGGAAATGTAGGAACACGCGAGGCAATTCCGACCCTACGACTTATCTCTGAACATAGGTTAAGGAAAGGCAAACCTCTGTTTATAGCATTTGCAGACTTAGAGAAAGCTTTTGACAATGTTGACTGGAATACTGTCTTTCAAATTCTGAAGGTGACAGTGGTAAAATACAAGGAGCGAAAGGCTATTTACAGTTTGTACAGAAACTAGATGGCAGTTATAAGAATCGAGGTGCATGAAAGGGAAGCAGTGCCCGAGAAGGGAGTGAGACAGGGTTGTAGCCTATACCCGATGTTATACAATCTCTATACTGAGCAAGCAGTAAAGGAAACAGAAGAAAAGTTTGGAGTAGGAATTAAAATCCATGGAGAAGAAACAAAAACTTTGGGGTTTGCCGATGGCATTGCTCTGTCAGAGGCAGCAAAGGACATGGAAGAGCAGTTGAACGGAATGGACAGTGTCTTCAAAGGAGGATATAAGAAGCACATCAACAAAAGCAAAGCGAGGATGATGGAATATAGTCGAATTGAAGAAGGTGATACTGAGGAAATTAGATTAGGAACTGAGACACTTAAAGTAGTAGTATTTGGGCAACAAAATAAATGATGATGGTAGAAGTTGAGAGGATATAAAATGTAGACTGCCTATGGCAAGGAAAGCGTTTCTGAAGAAGAGAAATTTCGTAACGTCGGGTATAGATTTAAGTGTCAGGAAGTCTTTTCTGAAACTATTTGTATGGAATGTAGCCATGTATCGAAGTGAAACATGGACGATAAATAGTTTAGACAAGAAGAGAATAGAAGCCTTTGAAATGTGATGCTACAGAATAATGCTGTAGTTTAGATAGGTACATCACGTAACTAGTGAGGAGATACTGAATAGAGTTGGGAGAATAGGAATTTGTGGTACAACTTGACAAGGGGAAGGGATCGGTTGGTAGGACACATTCTGAGGCATCAAGGGCTCACCAGTTCAGTACTGGAGGGAAGCGTGGAGGGTAAAAACCGTACAAGAGGACCAAGAGATGAATACAGTAAGCAGATTCAGAAGGATGTAGGTTGCAATAGTTACTCGGAGATGAAGAAGCTGGCACAGGAAAGAGTAGCATGGAGAGCTGCATCAAACAAGTCTCTGGACTGAAGATCACAACACAATAACAATAACACACCTTCCTATAAAACTTTGCAGTGCATCTACAGCCACACTACCTAAAGATTATAGTCACGATAAACTCGCGAAATCATCAAAGTCCCAAAACTTTCATTCTGCGGTCATCTGCCGGCCAAAAATCTATCACACAAGCGTAAGCAAATCGTGCCCTGGAGACAGCTCTAGCGTGTCTCCAACACAAGTTACCTTACTCTTCAGAATCCACCCCACTAGTTTTAATACCCAAACACCGCATACAGTGCCTTGTCCCCACTATTTCTTTCATTGTGCTTCCTATTGACTGCCGCTATAACGCCTCCCTACAATGCCACTCCGTCGTAGTGACGTCCGTTATTATTACAAAATTTTTCACAACTTAGAGCCAATTTGTCAACATTAATTAAAAAGAGATACATGGTAAATCGTGCTCAAACACTGACCAGAAGGACATCAAACACTATATATTTAAACTGAATGACACCTCATAGTGTTTCGCTTACATGACTTACACTGAGTGACAAATGTCATGGGATAGCGATCTGCACATAGATGGCGGTAATGTCTCGTACACAAGTTATAAAAGGGTAGTGCATTGGCGGAGGTATCATTTGTACTCAGGTAATTCACGTGAAAAGATTTCTGACGTGATTATGGGCGCAATACGGGAATTAACAGACTTTCAACGAGGAATAGTAGTTGGAGATAGACATATGGGACAATTAATTTCGGAAATTGTTATGGAATTTAGTATTCCGAGATCCACAGTGTCAAGAATGTGCCGAGAATACGATATCTTAGGCATTACTTCTCACCACGGATAACGCAGTGGCCGATGGCCTTCACTTAACGACGGAGAGCAGCGGCGTTTGTTTAGCGTTGTCAGCGCTTACATGCAAGCAGCACTGGGAGAAACAATCTCAGAAATCAATGTTGGACGTACGAAGAACTTATTCGTTAGAATAGTTTGGTAAAATTTGGTGCTAATGGGTTGTGGCAGCAGATGACCGACGCGAGGGCCTTTGCTGACAGCACGACGTCACCTACAGCGCCTCTCGTAAGTTCGTGATCATATCGGTTGGACACTAGAAGACAGGAAAATCGTGGTCTGGTCTGATGAGTCCCGATATCACCTAGTAAGAGCTGATGGTAGGGTTCGAGAGTGGCGGAGACTTCACGAAGCCATGGACCCAAGTTGTCAACAAAGTCACTGTGCAAGCTAGTGGTGGCTCCATAATGGTGTGGGTTGTGCTTACATGGAATGGACTATGTTCTCTGGTCCAACTGAATCAATCGTTGACTGGAAATGGTTATGTTCGACGTTTTGGAGACCATTTGCAGCAAACAACGATGTAATTTTTATGGATGACAATGTGCCATGTCATCAGGCCACAACCGTTTGCGATTGGTTTGAAGATCATTCGCCAGCCGTCGTGGCCGAGCGGTTCTAGGCGCTACAGTCTGGAACCGCGCGACCGCTACGGTCGCAGGTTAGAATCCTGCCACGGACATGGATGTGTGTGATGTCCTTAGGTTAGTTAGGTTTAAGTAGTTCTAAGTTCTAGGGGACTGGTGACCTCACCAGCTAAGTCCCATAGTGCTCAGAGCCATTTGAACCATTTTGAAGAACATTCTGGACAGCTCGAGCGAATGATTTGGTCACCCAGATCGCCGAAAATGTGTCGCCCGACATGAATCCCATCGAACATCTATGGGACATAATCGAGAGGTCAGTTTGTGCACAAAATCCTGCACTGGTAACACTTTCGCAATTATGGACGGCGGTAGAGGCTAGAGGCAGCATGGTTCAGTATTTCAGCAGGGGACACCCATCGACTTGTAGAGTTCAAGCCACGTCGAGTTGCTGCAGTATGCCGGGCAAAAGGAAGTCCGAGATGATATTAGGAGGTATCCCATGACCTTTGTCGCCTCAGTGTATTTTGTTAATAACTTACTACATAATGTTCTGCATATTTTTAATATGAAGCTCTGTTATTGAGTCTTAGAAAGTAATATGTTTCGTTTTGCATGGTGTGGTATGTGCAGTACATGTTGGTAAGTATGAATCGGTGGAAATTCCACGTCAGTCGGCTTCCGCGCGAGTACGTGCTGCGGGTCGCCGCTGCCTGCGTGCTTGGCCACGTGGGCCTTTCCAGATTATCTGCTGCTACCTGCTCAGGGCACAGGACCCATTCCTCCAGCAGTTAGAAAAATGGGACCCGTTCTTCGGGAGCCTGCAAGGGTCCGGAAAAGCATGGGACCCATTTATCCCGTTTCAAGCAGGTAGACGTATCTTTCGCATCTGATGACTGCCCTTCAGCGCATCGGAAGATGAGGCCGGGGTGGGTTGGCCAGCCCGTGGAATCGGTAGCGTTCTCGCGCGGGCTTTCTCTGTCCAGAAAACAGCGGTCATACCGGTCTATTCTTCAGTCTAAACTTTATGAATACTCCAGGTAAGCAAAACTTTCTAGCGTATGTACTTATAGCAGAAGCTGTAAAACTTACTCGTGTTTATCACGAATATGTTAAATATGACATGGAGATTTCACTTTTTACACGTCAAGTTGCATTAGACTGCAAAAGGTCCGTAAAACGGCTGGATTTTACTAGCACAATAGCAATGAAACACAGAAATCTTCTGAAATTTCTCCTAGAAAATACCTGATATAATAAGTGTGCCATGAGGATCTTCAATTTAGGTTGAGAAGTGTGAGGATTACCGCTAAGATCTTTGACATGTCATGCTGGTTTTCTGAAAACGAAAGCAGGAGAATACTATAGACCTTCCTGCACAAGGGTCAGAAAAGTGTAATCCAAATGCAGATCGAATTTTTGTCTAGTATTAATTGATTGGAAGCTGTTAATTGTTGGGAATAACGTCAAAAACAAACTTCATTAAGCAAAATGCACGTTCGGAATATCTCTTCGTTTACCCTTACCAAGGGTGCATCACAAGGAGGCGTATTGATTTACACCCCAAAAATATTTACCTATTTAATTTTTTTGTGTTTTGAAATATATTTACAAAATTTCTTCATTTATATCCTAATACGTACATACAAATCTAAAATCACATTTTTTGCTATTTTTTCTTTTTTCTTTCTTTTTTGTGCTGTGTAATTCCTGTTTTGATCTTGCAGGAAACCGATTGCACATACTGAAACCTGGAAATTTTTCCAGGTTTGAAATCTGCCACTTGCTGTATTATGAATTTCACGTCTGGACAGTTAATTTCCTTTCCTTGGCTTTTGACGAATTTATTGCGATTTTAGAGTCGAGATTAATTTGCTTCATCACCACAAGAAATCTGTAAAGGTCTGCACTACAGGAATAGAACTATTGTATTTGCGGCGGAAAGTTTCACAAGCATCGGTGGTTGGCTGTCTATTATAGCACTAAATAATCACAAAACGTTGGCAGTTTTTTCGATGCAGGCATCGCTGACATAAAATCCTACACAAAAGAGTCACATACCATATCAGGATCCAACGTTGGCAAATCAATTGCGTAAGACAGAAACCTTTCAATTTCATATCTTGCGTAAAAGTTATGTGCAGGTCACAATGTTGGTATTTTCCCTCACCAACTCTGGATTGAGAAAAGAAATCACATTCTTGGATTCTTACAGCGGTCCAGATTTCACTTCCAGCTTTCATTATGCTGTCTTCAAGGTCTGAAAACGACGTTGGTCGTGAAAATTTCAGGCTTAGATCATTACAGTTATCGACAATTCTTTGAAAGACATACTGATATGAGTTTTCTTGTCGTTCAATAAAGAGAAAACCATTGTAATGTAATCTCCATTAACTACCTCGAGTATTGTAAACAGCTGACAAAAAACTGTTGTGCAACACTTGAATGTTTAATCAACATATATTGTGTCACACTGAGTAAGTATTCTAAGGCTTTCAGAGTCACAAAATACTACAACTTTTTCTTGGCATTATTTTCTAGAAAGAAATTTTTCTCGTATTTAGTTTCCACATTTCACGTGTTGATAACACACTTGTCTGCAATATCTGCCTAGCTTTGTAAATATGTTTACGAAAGCTGTCGACATATCTGATTGTTATTTCTTGTGTATCTCCTCCTTTAATCTGAGTGTGGATTAGCTTTGATGGTCTCTCACAAATATCTTCTGAGCCTTTTCTCTTCAGGTTATAAAGTCTGAATTTTGTCGCGATGTATCTCCGCGTAATTGTGGTCTTTTTTTTTTTTTTTTTGTCTTGAATCTCCGCAACATGTAGCTCCTCAACAGGAACAGTGTAATGAAGCTTTTACAACCCCAGCAGACCGCGGTCAGAATAACAGCAGTCCTTTCATATTCCCGCACTGAGGAATACGACAGTATCTTTTACTCCCCCAAAAGTTTTCTAAACCAGGCAGAGAGCTCGCAGCTTAAGATTCACACTCTTTTAAGTGCCTGCCTTTGGCGTTCTCGTTG
Organism: Schistocerca americana; assembly: GCF_021461395.2. Lineage (NCBI taxonomy): Eukaryota > Metazoa > Arthropoda > Insecta > Orthoptera > Acrididae > Schistocerca > Schistocerca americana. Next base: position 425,334,692 of record NC_060130.1, on the reverse strand, counting down.
AAATTTTGTCAACACACTGAAGAACACGCACGCAGGAGTTCTCCATCGGCCATTTGCGTGTCCTGAAATGCCTGTCCTATATAATTTGAACTTCATTCACTGGACTATAATTACCAGACACTCAAAACAAAAAAGCCCTCACGTGTCCATTATGTAATCTTTTAAAATTCCAAATACACATTTGCCCACTACGAAGTATAGATGACTTAGTATCAAACTCGACTCAAACAACATCTCTGCATTCTACTCAGACATATGTATGAACTGAATAAAATTCACTATTAGTGAGACACTGCGGAGGATTTGTCAATCAGCATGCCTCATGTGTGTAACAAAAGCTACACATTCTTGCAGAATTACTATTTTTCCCTTAAAATGCAAAAAATATTATTAGCATCGAGGGTACTATATTAAAATATTTGATTTGTAACAGGTAGCAATCCAAGTAAGCATAAAATTAACCTTAACTCTTGAAGGTGCCTCATTTTGCAATTCTGTGGTGGGTCGCACTTCCGCCCTATCGCAGGGACTTTTCGTAGCCGTGAGCTTCCTATTGAGGAATGACAGTGTTCATCATTGTCTATCTGCACCTGAGCGCCAAATCGTCTTAAATTCCCTAAATATTAAATAAAATTTTAGCCCTAGTTTCTACCACAATGAAAAAAAAAAACGAGCAACGAAAATCTAGACTCTGAGCTTCAGGTAGACCGATCAGGAATTACACTTCACTAAATATTTCGAAGCAATTCCCTCTCCCAAGTTACATGAGACGAGATATCCCATAAGGAGGGAAGACGGCCTAGCATGCACACTGCAGCGAAGTTTAATGAACTAAACAGCTGCATGAAAACCATTTATTCACGAAGGTAGAGCGAACTCCTCTCCTGAACTCCATTTAACGTAGAACACACAGAAAAACCGAACACAACGGTTCCTTACAAAATGTACTAAGTTAACGATCATTATTATTCAACGAAGACTGGGTTGACTACGGAATGCAACATGGACGCGCAACTGATCACACAAAATGATTCAAACTCACAGAATATTCGAAAGCAAAGTTCGCCATTTCCCAATAACGATTGAATCGTGAAAGCCGATTTATTACTTGCACGGAAAATAATCATGAAAGTTAACTGGGCATACGATGCATGAAGTGAATCATGACCAAATAAAGAACAAGCTCGGCTTCATCTGAATCAAAGTAAAACGGAAGCAGAAATATCACTCGTGAGAACCCCACAGTGCTCTTAATGGTAGAGATTAATCGTTATAGAGAATCCTAACTAAAAACTGAATTAACTCCCACTCAAAACCGCCTTTCAGGTACATACAGAAGCAACACATCATATTTACGGAACAGCGACACTCTGCTGCAACTCGTCTCGACTGCGCCCTGGTAACTTTTGTCCAAAATCGAAACTGCCTCACCTCTATGTATAGAGAGCGAACAGACTTGGTGGGCGTGCAGTGACTGAGCTTACCAAACGTCCGGGATTAGCCCGGACAGTCCTGGTTCTTTCGTGCTGTCCAGGATAATGTCTTAGGTTGCAAAAATGTCCAGGATTTGAGAATTTTACGACTGGTGGAAATTTGTTTTAACTTTAGACCTATATGTTCGAGATCGCCTTTTTAAACATTACCTTACAGCCGCGCATCTCCCAGCCGACCTCAAAGCAAGAGGTGATGTCGATTAGGTGGTGGTGGGGTGGGGGGGGGGGGGGGAATGAAGACGATTCTAGCATAATTTTGGAATCAAAGTAATATCAAATTAATTAAGTTGATCAATTAATAATCCCTCCTCCTCGGGCATTCCACAGCCCATGGGGTGGAGGGGGGGGGGGGAGGGAGATCACTCAATCACCCATTTCCGAAATCCCCAGCATCCCCCCTCCCACCTAAATCCTCCCCTTCCCTCCCTTCCTGCCCCCCACCAGACCTCTTGGAAAAAATTGGCGGGAAAAAAAGTTTGGTCTATGCTGACCTGCTGGGCTCAAAGGGTTTGAATATTGGTGGTAAATTCTAAATTTTGGTGTGAAACAGAACTAATAATTACCCTGCACACTTGGTACGTGATCTAGTTCACAACACTACTAGAAACTCAAATTTTTGGCGGGAAGCACTCGCCTGTGCCCTAATTACAGATCATCAGTCACATGATCCAATACTGTAATTTGTATTGCAGAAGATATATTGTTTCTCTATAAAATTGGAACTGCGTTTTCTTTATTTACTCAGTTTGTGGAAGACAGGCTCCTCCCCTCCCCTCCCATACTTGTAAATTGACAGGAAAAATCGCTTTTTCTGCTGAGCTGTTTATATGTTATCTTGTTCGAAAACGCTTCCTAAATTTTTTTCTTGTGCATGTGCTCACCTTGACGTATGGAGATCGATTGATCTAGTTCATATTACTGCTACCAGAAGGCACTCGAAATTGGGACATTATTGGTGAAAAAATTTACAGGAACCAATAGGAATGCTTATACAGCGGGAAAACCCGGGCCTGAAGGTTGAGTCATGTCGGGTATTGTTCACATCCCTCACGACCACCCACATACAAAACGCAGGTGGGAAGACAGGGAATCCTTTTGTCGGCATTCACCAGTCCTCCCGGAAAAAAACCTGTTGTCACCTATTTCAAAGCTGGTGTGAAATCCTCTAGCGATGGGTATAGCTCACCATGTCCACGTTCCAGTAATGTCTCTGCCGATGAGTAACGTCCAGTCTTGTCCAGCGCCATGTAGTAGCTGAAGAGCAGAAGCCTTTCTTTCTACCTGCTGGTCTCATATGACAGGCTAAGCCGCGGCTTCCAGTTGGCCGAGCCCTCATGACCACCCCTACGCTGGCCACGGCCGGGGTCCCTAAGTCCTAGAATACTGCGGTGACAAGCAGGTGTGGCTTTGTCATAGAGTTTTAACTGCAATTCCACTCGAGACATAGACTCTACAGTTTTAAAGACCGGGGTCCCTAAGTCCTAGAATACTGCGTGACAAGCAGGTGTGGCTTGGTCATAGAGTTTGAACTGCAATTCCACCCGAGACATAGACTCTACAGTTTTAAAGACCCGCTTTATCCAATCCGAGACGGGGATGTTGTTGTCCATACACCTCGAATATATCCAGTGAAACGTAGATTCCTCCCTTTTATGTGCCTTATTTTCGAAGACAGAAGAAATAGGACCATACATTCGTTTTCACTCCGCTAAAATCTCGTTACTTGTTGATTCCTAGCGTGAAAATCCTGTACAACACTATGGCATAGGATATATTTTCTCTAAGTATTCTTCATCCGATAAAAATACCTGTCCTTATCAGCTTAATATCTGTTACGTCCAGCATCACTGGACTGGAATATGAAACTCATTTTTGGCTCATGACGGAGTGCTAAGAACGTACTCATCCTCTGACAGGGATACCTTTTCACTTTCGAACTCCCTTAAGGTAGTCAAATGCAACGCACGTACGAAATCTCTTAAGGTAGCCAAATGGTTCAAATGGCTCTGAGCACTATGGGACTTAACTTCTGAGGTCATCAGTCTCCTAGAACTTAGAACTACTTAAACCTAATTAACCTAAGGACATCACACACATCCATACCTGAGGCAGGATTCGAACCTGCGACCGCAGCGGTCGCGCAGCGGCTCCAGACTGTAGCGCCTAGAACCGCTCGGCCACTCTGGCCGTCGGCAGCCAAATACCAGCACAGAGGAGTTGTAAGTATCAGGTTACTACTACGTATCACTTTATAAATTTAGTAATATTACAATAGCCATCTCTCCCTAAGAAAACATGAGACTAAAATATCGCTAAAAGATCTCACCGCGGTGAAAAAACGCCTGATTAGTGCTCCAACCCGCGAGTAATAACTGTGGCACTCACCCCCTTGCTCCCACTCGACTGGTGGCACGTCATTGATTGACTAATTAATTAAATTGATCTTGATGATTCCTTCACACGGTGAGTAATGTTTTTCTTGCAGTCAGATTACACTCGGCAAGTAACTCAAATGGGAATCCCAGGAGAGAAGGCGGTACTCTTCTTGAGGAAGGCCGTTGAGAAAATTTAGAGAACCGACCGTTGAAGCTGACTGAAGAAGGATTCTGCTGCAGCCAAAAACATTTTACGAAGGGCCATGAGGATAGGATCTGAAATATTATTGCTTATGCGGGGGCGTATAGACAGTCTTTTTCTCTCGCTCTTTTTGTGAGTGGAATAGGAAAGAAAATGATTAGTAGTAGTACAGGGTAACCTCCACTGCGCACCATACGATAGCTTTCGAAGTATGCATATAGATGTAGATGCAAATGTAGTTTACCTATCAAGTTGTCAATCCAACCATTTATAGGCACCCAAAACTCATGGATGAATATTGTCTCCTATTTATTGAGAACTTCAACAGAACTTCTGTTGCTGATTGTCTCTCAGTAAAAAACCTTCGTATTAGCCTCTAATTTCCTCATCGCAGTCACTTCGCGGGACATATGTGGAAGCCGTAATATGTTTGCCCACAACACTTAGAAGAAGCGGTATGGAGCTCACCTTTCAACTCCCCTTTCGCCAGAGTATCGCTTACCCGCTATATTCTTACGAATCTCCCTGTCTTTGATGTATAGCATTTGAATCCATCTGATTTTGACGAGTTAGAGATGTCTCCCGCCGAGTCACAGACTCCTGCTAATTCTCTATAAATCCCAACACGTTCCGACAGCACTGTTCCATTAGTTAGAAGGCTGTCCAGCCCTCTGTCATTGGTTATGTAGAAAGCTATCACAACGAGACGACGAGAGTAACGTTCAGGGAGACTTTCACCACCATGCGGATGCTTGCGTTCAGATATTTTGTTTACGCCTGTTACTGCTGCTAGTGATTTATATTCAGTGACGTAACAGAACAGTAGCAGACCTCTTCGGCTACTTTAGATTCAATAGTTATATTTATCTACATTCAGCACCGACGGTGACCAGTCCTCAATCCTCTGAAAATCGCTATAGCTTACCAGTGCCTTAACCCTGCTATAGACAGAAGCCTACATCTAAATATGTATTCTGCAGTCCACTGCACGATGTGGCCTATGTCGTAGCAATATCATCGATTTCTTCGTTCCTTTTCCAGTCACAGGCGTAGTGATCGAGCAAAATTGAATGTCTCTATACATGTGTAGATATCCCGATTTCCTCTATGATCACTTCGACAGATGCAGTTTTTTAATGACCAAGGAAGCCATACGGCTGCACCTTGGCTGTACGAGAATAGCACAAAGAAAATCTGATACATCTGCAGTTCATCGATATCGGATTACTGTCTACAAATATGTCACTGTACGTGTCCGAATCCTCTTTATCGTATTCCCGTGATCATTACGCTAGATATGCAACGGCATAATGGTATTGGAGTCTTTGTTGACAGTATAATGTTTCATGTGAAATACGTCACCAGTTTTTCAATTGGGATATACCTCCATAACACAATTCAGACATTATCACAGAGCTTCCAACACCCACACTATCCACAAAATCATTTACGTTGGTGCAACAGTCTCTCACCTTCTCTCACCATTCAGAGCTACTGCAAGAGTAACAAAGGATCCGGGGTTTAATCAATCATTGTTCATTTTCCCTCACGCGATCATCGGGGATGAACCGATCATGACACCGTATTGAGTCTAGAATAGAGAATATCCACATGGTAGTAGCCGTATGCCGGCGGGAGTGGCCGAGCGGTTCTAGGCACTTCAGTCTGGAACCGCGCGACCGCTCCGATCGCAGGTTCGAATCCTGCCTCGGGCATGGATGTGTGTGATTTCCTTAGGTTAGTTAGGTTTAAGTAGTTCAAAGTTCTAGGGGACTGATGACCTCAGACGTTAAGTCCCATAGTGCTCAGAGCCATTTGAACAATTTTTGAGTAGCCATATGCATAGTGTAGCTGTTTATTTAGAAGCAAACCCGGCACCTACACACTTAACCGACTATTGTATATCGAGAGCCGGCCGCGGTGGTCTCGCGGTTCTAGGCGCGCAGTCCGGAACCGCGCGACTGCTACGGTCGCAGGTTCGAATCCTGCCTCGTGCATGGATGTGTATGATGTCCTTAGGTTAGTTAGGTTTAAGTAGTTCTAAGTTCTAGGGGACTGATGACCACAGCTGTTAAGTCCCATAGTGCTCAGAGCCATTTTTTTTTGTATATCGAGAGTCAATTAACCAACAAGTACAAGAGAGACCAAATCAATGTGGTTGTTTCCTCCAGCAACAGCAGCCATCTTAGTGTCTCATCCGGCACCTCATAATCACCCTATCACGATTGGGCAAAGCGTCACACTGTTCCGTCCAGCTATTCCGTTGTTCCACCTCACCCGAAAGCGTTTCCGGGTACATTGCTATATTCCACTGTGTGAATACTGTGCTGTGTTACTCTGTTTGGCTACAGCCCTGTATTCTTCGGTGCGGAAATTGCTCTGTACTATCCCGTCCAAAAACGCGTCCAAATGCAGCGTTGTACTACACATCCCAGCTAATGTGCTGCGTGTTAATGTTAGGATAGCAGCGGACAATGACCTGAGAGTTAGAGTGGAAGTTGAGAATGTATGGTGAGGTACGAAGGTGAGGCTCGTTCAGATAGAGTGGGAGAAGCTGTGTGACAGACTGACATAAATATGTCCAGGGGCAGTTGACGGCTAAGTACGACCCATTCTATCTCGGCATTCCCGTTCCCGACAGAGGCAATGCTACTGCGTCATTTCTCTAGAGTCATCGCAGAGCATATACCAAAAGCATCAAAGTGTCATCCACATATATAGTCTGTAGGAAGCGGTATGTTCTGTAGTGGAGCGAGAGTATATCGGTGGTATTGTCTTGCTTAAGACAGCGGGAACATTGAGGTGGAGCTGTGCTGTTTATGATTTCGGTCACTCAACCATTCTAAGATCAACGAAAGTTTAGTGCAAGAAGGTATGCTTACTCCAAAACGTTTTGGATGCAAAATCAATCACACAAAAACAATTATTTACGAAATACTGCAGCGTAGTCTCCAAACGTAAATCAGTGCTATTTAAGTGCAGCGATGCACTGTTTGGGACTTCCTCCCACCATTAACAGATGTTCCATTAACACTATAGCCCTTCACGCCATATACACCCCACACAGATTTTTGAAATATACTTCCGTATCACTAGCGTTTAGACAGAATCAAACTGGAACAGTTCACAACCATGTTCCTTTTAGAGTGGGAAGATGTAAACGTTTCTCCCAAACGTTATATACTCGCACATATCAATTCTGATTTAAAAAATCTAGCGTTTTATCCGAATCCATAATCTAGTAGTCACTATTCAGGGCCACCGCTATAGCACAGGCTAATGGTCGATTTCAGCGTCAAACAGTTCTGCTTTGGATAGAGTTTTTATATTCCCCTGGTCCTGACTATGGGAAATGGTACAATGTCCCTACAGTGCATAGACTTCCCCCTATTAAAGTACTGACATGTGATAGCACCCTTCCATCCAATATATACTGCATACATTAACAGACCAAGCATCTTCAACTGCCAAAGCATGGCTGTAAGCAGCACTCTGATGTTCTTTATCTCCTTGTAGTACACCCCAATGCAGACTCTAGTTTCTTCTAGGTTAGATCTTAACAATAGTACTCTACTGGAGGACAAAATGATGTTTTTTAGCCCCATGGAAGACCACATATGTTGACAAAACGGTGGAATCGCAAGTTAGTTCCATGCTTTGACACTAAAAAAATCACGATTGCTCAACGCAGGTCAGGAGGAGTTAAGATCACAGTGTAGTCAAGCCTACCATATTAAGAGCAGACATAAGTGCGATTGATGTAGGAAAGAACAAGAAAAAGAATACATTTAGCGATTATGCTTTATTGTTCATATACATAAGAAAATGGTGCCGCTACGCTTTCACCTACCTAGCTTCGACTACTTTTCAAGGTCATCCAAGTACACACTTCCCCCATCCAAAATACATACATGTAAGTCATTACACATAGGAAAGGTCTTAGGATTTTTAGCAATTTAGCAAATAAGACAAGCAAATATTCTCGTAGAAAATCTTTACTAATTTCTGCGTATACATTTAAGCACAGAAAATAACTATTTCTTCATGTTTTTTTGGGTGTAGTTGAAATAACATCTAGCTTAATTTTTCACTTATAACTTAAATCCACACCCGAATCTGACATTTCTTTATACAGCCAGTAATCTGATAGGTACGAAGAAAGTGTGTTCTCGAATTCCAATGAATATCTATTTTCACTCCTGTAAAGTATCTTCTTTATGGCTTTAACAGCTAGCTTTCTTCCTTCTTTCAGTTCTTCTGGACAAGAGCATTCAGGGATTTTAATTTTACCTCTTATTTCCTTCGTGACACTATTGTTAGGGCACTTAAAATCTCTCTGTGTGTATGGCAACAGCCCGTCTCCTACACATTCTTTCGGAACAGAACTTAAATTTTACAACTTTTGCAAACCAGTGTCCATTAAATGTAGATATTCATCGCCTATTCTATATTTGAAGCCTGGTCAAATGGGAATGGAGGTTTATAAGAAAATTTCCGTTTATCCTTTAACACGGTAAACATTCTCGATTCCACTGATTTCTGCCAGAACTCCAGCACGCGACCATTTTCCAGTGCTGTTTAGTGTAAATGTACGTATTTTACATTCTCCGCCTTCCGGGGTGGCCGAGGGTTCTAGGCGCTACAGTCTGGAACCGGGCGACCACTACGGTCGCAGATTCGAATCCTGCCTCGGGCATGGATGTGTGTGATGTCCTTAGGTTTAAGTAGTTCTAAGTTCTATGGGACTGATGACCTTAGAAGTTAAGTCCCATAGTGCTCAGAGCCATTTGAACCATTTACGTTCTCCAGTCGCAGCCAGATTTCTCCGCACACAATGTTTAAAGCCTTAAATTTTGTTGCACTAACAATCAGTTTGTAAACTCCTGTCACAAACTGCGCTATTTTGTGTACAAGGTGTTTGTGGCAGGGAGAAAGACTGCCCGTCGCGAGGATCACCCTATCCGACGCCGCATAATCCCGCTATCACGCTTGGGTAAAGTGCTACACTATTCTACGATTGCACTGTACCACGTCGCCTGAAATCGTGACTGGGCACAGTGCTATTCTTACTTCATGAATATTGTGCTGTATCACTCTGTTTGGCTAGAGCCTATACTCTCGGTACTCTCCCTTCCTCCCACGGACACCTTGCGCACAAAATAGCGCAATTGGGCTACGAGTTTACAATTGGTTGCAAGTAAGACCACATTTAGAAAGTATGACCTGAAGATCATATGAGAAGAAGTGTGCCATCTTGGATCGGTAGAGTATGAAAGGAAGGCCTGGGAGCCGCAACTGATCAGCCTTCTGTAGTAGCTGGAAGTGTCTAAAGGGACTCATCCAAAGTGCTAACGTCGCTCAGCTATTAGGGAGAAAGACAAGACCAACCGACGAACCCATTGGTTTGTGGTTATTACTGGAGAAACTGGACAATCTTGTTACTGATATTGGTAGTGCAAATTACATCAGAAATGGCGAACTCCTTAGCAAGAAGAATTTAAATGTGTTTACACCCATTAAAGAACCGTTTTGCGATAGTATTGTAGTTATTCATCGATATGATGGTCAACTGTGGTCCTGAAAAGGACCAAGATGATGTTTCTGGTGTGAAAGGATCAGCCGCCAGAGAAACCTGACGCCCAGGGTACGCCCGATTGCAAGTCTTATCTTGGTCGGAAATCATTGCAATCTTCGTGGAGGCTCCTTTCATGTACAGTGGGGATCACATCCACAAATTATTCGCTGTTCTGCAATGGCACTGTGCATTTCTACTTCTGAATATGCTTCTCCAGTCTGGTACAGGTCATCTCATGCCAGACAAGTAGACATTGCTTTCAACGAAACCTGCAGGTTGATCACCGGATGCTTAAGACCTACCCCAACCGTTAAGCTCTACTGCCTGGCTGGAATAGCGCCACCATGGGTACCTAGAACAGTGGCTGCCAACAAGGAGAGACTGACAGTGGAACAGGACAGTTCCCATCCACTGCACGGGCATAATCCACTACAGCACCGGCTGAGATCGCGAAAGAGCTTCCTGAGATCATCCGAGAAGCTCACCATTTCACCAGGGAAGGCAAGGCTGGACTTATGGAAGAAGTCGACGCGTCACCTTCAGACGCCAGAAGCTGAAGAACTACAACTTGGACACAACGAGAGCTGGCTGGTGTGGAAATCTTTAAACAGATTACGATCAGGAGTTGGATGATCCAGAGACAACCTGAAGAGGTGGGGCTTCATAACAGAAAATACGTCTTGTGATTGTGGACAAGAACAAACCACAAGCCATATGATCCAGTGCCTTTTGTGCCCCACATCCTGCACGAAGATTGATTTCCTGCAAGCCACTCCAAGCGCCTTGGAGGTTGCAAAGTACTGGCAATATATATATATTGTTGTTGTGGTCTTCAGTCCTGAGACTGGTTTGATGCAGCTCTCCATGCTACTCTATCCTGTGCAAGCTTTTCCATCTCCCAGTACCTACTGCAACCTACATCCTTCTGAATCTGCTTAGTGTATTCATCTCTTGGTCTCCTTCTACGATTTTTACCCTCCACGCTGCCCTCCAATACTAAATTGGTGATCCCTTGATGCCTCAGAACATGTCCTACCAACCGATCCCTTCTTCTGGTCAAGTTGTGCCACAAACTTCTCTTCTCCCCAATCCTATTCAATACTTCCTCATTAGTTATGTGATCTATCCCTCTAATCTTCAGCATTCTTCTGTAGCACCACATTTCGAAAGCTTCTATTCTCTTCTTGTCCAAACTATTTATCGTCCATGTTTCACTTCCATACATGGCTACACTCCATATGAATACTTTCAGAAATGACTTCCTGACACTTAAATCAATACTGGATGTTAACAAATTTCTCTTCTTCAGAAACGATTTCCTTGGCATTGCCAGCCTACATTTTATATCCTCTCTACTTCGACCATCATCAGTTATTTTGCTCCCCAAATAGCAAAACTCCTTTACTACTTTAAGTGCCTCATTTCCTAATCTAATTCCCTCAGCATCACCCGACTTAATTAGACTACATTCCATTATCCTTGTTTTGCTTTTGTTGATGTTCATCTTATATCCTCCTTTCAAGACACTGTCCACTCCATTCAACTGCTCTTCCAAGTCCTTTGCTGTCTCTGACAGAATTGCAATGTCATCGGCGAACCTCAAAGTTTTTATTTCTTCTCCATGAATTTTAATACCTACTCCGAATTTTTCTTTTGTTTCCTTTACTGCTTGCTCAATATACAGATTGAACAACATCGGGGGGAAGCTACAACCCTGTCTTACTCCCTTCCCAACCACTGCTTCCCTTTCATGTCCCTCGACTCTTATAACTGCCATCTGGTTTCTGTACAAATTGTAAATAGCCTTTCGCTCCCTGTATTTTACCCCTGCCACCTTTAGAATTTGAAAGAGAGTATTCCAGTCAACATTGTCAAAAGCTTTCTCTAAGTCTACAAATGCTAGAACGTAGGTTTGCCTTTCCTTAATCTTTCTTCTAAGATAAGTCGTAAGATCAGTATTGCCTCACGTGTTCCAGTGTTTCTACGGAATCCAAACTGATCTTCCCCGAGGTTGGCTTCTACTAGTTTTTCCATTCGTCTGTAAAGAATTCGTGTTAGTATTTTGCAGCTGTGACTTATTAAACTGATAGTTCGGTAATTTTCACATCTGTCAACACCTGCTTTCTTTGGGATTGGAATTATTATATTCTTCTTGAAGTCTGAGGGTATTTCGCCTGTTTCATACATCTTGATCACCAGATGGTAGAGTTTTGTCAGGACTGGCTCTCCCAACGCCGTCAGTAGTTCCAATGGAATGTTGTCTACTCCGGGGGCCTTGTTTCGACTCAGGTCTTTCAGTGCTCTGTCAAACTCTTCACGCAGTATCATATCTCCCATTTCATCTTCATCTACATCCTCTTCCATTTCCATAATATTGTCCTCAAGTACATCGCCCTTGTATAGACGCTCTATATACTCCTTCCACCTTTCTGCTTTCCCTTCTTTGCTTAGAACTGGGTTTCCATCTGAGCTCTTGATATTCATACAAGTCGTTCTCTTATCTCCAAAGGTCTCTTTAATTTTCCTGTAGGCAGTATCTATCTTACCCCTAGTGAGATAGGCCTCTACATCCTTACATTTGCCCTCTAGCCATCCCTGCTTAGCCATTTTGCACTTCCTGTCGATCTCATTTTTGAGACGTTTGTATTCCTTTTTGCCTGCTTCATTTACTGCAATTTTTATATTTTCTCCTTTCATCAATTAAATTCAATATTTCTTCTGTTACCCAACGATTTCTACTAGCCCTCGTCTTTTTACCTACTTGACCCTCTGCTGCCTTCGCTACTTCATCCCTCAAAGCTACCCATTCTTCTTCTACTGTATTTCTTTCCCCCATTCCTGTCAATTGTTCCCTTATGCTCTCCCTGAAACTCTGTACAAACTCTGGTTCTTTCAGTTTATCCAGGTCCCATCTCCTTAAATTCCCGCCTTTTTGCAGTTTCTTCAGTTTTAATCTACAGGTCACAACCAATAGATTGTGGTCAGAGTCCACATCTGCCCCTGGAAATGTCTTACAATTTAAAACCTGGTTCCTAAATCTCTGTCTTACCATTATATAATCTATCTGATACCTTTTAGTATCTCCAGGGTTCTTCCATGTATACAACCTTCTTTCATGATTCTTAAACCAAGTGTTAGTTATGATTATGTTGTGCTCTGTGCAAAATTCTACCAGGCGGCTTCCTCTTTCATTTCTTAGCCCCAATCCATATTCACCTACTATGTTTCCTTCTCTCCCTTTTCCTACACTCGAATTCCAGTCACCCATGACTATTAAATTTTCGTCTCCCTTCACAATCTGAATAATTTCTTTTATTTCATTATACATTTCTTCAGTTTCTTCGTCATCTGCAGAGCCAGTTGGCATATAAACTCGTACTACTGTAGTAGATGTGGGCTTCGTATCTATCTTGGCCACAATAATGCGTTCACTATGCTGTTTGTAGTAGCTTACCCGCATTCCTATTTTCCTATTCATTATTAAACCTACTGCTGCATTACCCCTATTTGATTTTGTGTTTATAACCCTGTAGTCACCTGACCAGAAGTCTTGTTCCTCCTGCCACCGAACTTCACTAATTCCCACTATATCTAACTTCAACCTATCCATTTCCCTTTTTAAATTTTCTAACCTACCTGCCCGGTTAAGGGATCTGACATTCCACGCTCCGATCCGTAGAACGCCAGTTTTCTTTCTCCTGATAACGACATCCTCTTGAGTAGTCCCCGCCCAGGGATCCGAATGGGGGACTATTTTACCTCCGGAATATTTTACCCAAGAGGGTATATATATATATATATATATATATATATATATATATATATATATATATATATATTGATGTGTATGGCTACTGTAAGTTTGTATGTTTCTGACTCGAGAATAAATTATAGTTATTAAAATCTGCGATCAAGCAGACTGTCAGGAGCAGTTAGAGAAGCGATGGTAGTAGTGAGGCAAAGTTTGTATCACCCCACTCTGCACTGTTGACAAATTTGTTCAATATGGATTGGTGGTATCACCCCACTCTGCAAGGCTGCCAAGTTTATAACTTTTCAACCTATTGCTCTCTTTTGATTGAAAGATTCTTAACCTCTTGTTATACGCCACTTCATATCAAATTGATTGTCCAAATTAATAATTGATCAGTTAATTATCCCAGCCCCTGATGGCGTCATGGGTCTTCCCCAGCACGGGGGTCACAGTCAGGGAACTCCCAGCCCCCTCCCCTCCTGTGACATAATTCAAGATAGCGGCCTGGGAAGAAAATGGTAGGATATTCAATCAGTCTGTGTCGAGCTGCTGGACAGGGAGGACCATATATTCCCTTCCCAACGCCCTCCTCTCGGCTTGACATGATCGGAAACTGAAATTTTTGGTGGGAAATTTACAATGGTGGGAAATTCAAATTTATTGTGAGAATACCAAATTTTGTGTGTTCACACTGAAGTTCCGAGACCAACTGACCGCCGTCGCCGCCACCGCCGCCGGGCGCTGTTGGCACTCCCCCTCCTTTGCTACCCACTCCACCTCCATTTGTAAGGGAGCAACTGTCTGCACTGATCCATCAGACAGGAGTGATGATGTAAGTCTACATTTTGTATGCAGGGCAGTATATTGTTTACTTAAACAATTTGAGCTGCCATTTATCGAGCACTATACAGTAGCTCCATCCAGTTTCGTCAATAACTGCTAGATGTGGAGTTGATATTTCCACTATTAGTCTAGCACTGGAGAGTTGCTCTAGTCAATCTAGCGATAAATCCTATAGGGGAAACAATAACAGGACATCAAATTGTCACTGAAGTGCAAGGGCCGATCAACAAGTGAATATCTGCTGACAGCGAAGAAGATATTTTCGCTATTTGTCTACCCAATAGCCCTATATGGGAAGGATGGGTAATAACGATAAGACAGCAACCTATCAATCAATTACGTGGAAGTAGGGTCCTGCCGATCTACAAGTGAATAGCTGCTGCTGGGAGAAACATGAGGATAGGTAATAATAATATTAGAACAGAGACCCACTGTCCCACCATGCCTGTTTCTTTTTTCTTTATTGTTGTTTCGTACCCTTACCCCATGTGGGCAGGGTTGGGCTGGCAGTGGCGCAGTTCGCAGCTCTTCAGCCAAGAGACTGTATAAAATATCACAGGAGAAACAAGCACATAAAATATGGGGAAAACAGATGAAACTGACACAAGAGAAGGGCAAACAGTGGGCGTTAAAAAGATACAAAAAGGAGTAGTTTGATGAGGCACAGTTACATAAAATCCACATATGGATAAAATTACACTCGATGAGGACATAGCACATAAACACTGGTGACACAGAGAGGCCGATTAAAACGGTGTTCACAGTATGAAAGCCACACAGAACGACGACACTTAAAATACACTGCACTAATGTAACACATACAGTGAGCACCAAAACACGACAGAGAGTAGCCAGGTTAAAAGTGGAAGGACATGTAAAGGGAAGGATGGCCAGAGAGGTGGGAAAGAGGAGGGACAGGATGGGGTCGGTGGAGGAGGGGGAGCTGGAAGAGTCGGAAGGAGGGGAAGGGAGCAATCGAGGAAGGAGTGGAAGGATTGTGAAAGGAGAAATGAGAAGGACAGGAGGGGCAGCAGGAAGAAAACAGCAGAGGGGGAGGGAAAGAAGGGGGAGGGAGCCATAGGGAGGAGGAGAGAGGAAGAGAAGGGTCAGAGTTGAAAGGAAGGATAAATATCAGGGTGAAGCACATAATCCAGGATGGGGAGACGATGGAAGTTTCTTTGAGAGAGGAGGTGGGTGGTGTGGAAATAGAGAGAGGGTGGGACCCATTGGGAGAGGCGCAGCAGCGGGCAGGGAGTGGACAGGAAAGGAGACATAAGGGGGTGAGAGGGATCAAGGCGGCTGTCAGTGTAGAGGATACGGATGTGTCAACGAAAAGGAGGAGGTGTGGGAAAGGTCATGAGGTCATAGAGGATCCTCATGCAAGATGGGACACAGATACAGAAAGTGAGGTGGAGCGCCCATGATGTTCAATGATTTTGGGGGGGGGGGTTATAGAATTTAGGATGGCTAGAGATCCAGGTGACACCGATATAACCAAGTATGGGATGGATCAAGGAGTTCTAGGTATGAGGGATGGTGGGAGGATGCAATCCCCACATCCAGCCAGATAGGAGTTTAAGGAGGCAGAGTCTATTGTGGGCTTTGCATTGGATGGTAAGAAGATGGGGACTCCAGGTGAGGTGATGGTGAAGGGTGAGGCCAAGGTATTTCAAGGTTGGAGTAAGATGGATAAGATGGTCACAGATGGTGAGGAAGTAATCATGGATCGAGAAGGAGAGTGCAGTACATCCCATTATGATTGCCTGGGTTTTGTAAGGAGTGATCTGAATGAGCCATTGGTTGCACCAAGTGATATACTGGTCTAAGTGGGTTTGGTGGGAGCACTGGGACCCTTGAAGGGTAGGAAACAGGGCAAGGAAGGCGGTATCATCAGCTTATTGTAGGAGATAGACAGGTAACAGTTGTTTGGGCATATCAGCGGTGTACAGGAGATAAAGGAGAGGAGAAAGGATGGAGCCCTGGGGTACACCTATGGTAGGGTAGAAGGTACAGGGAATTGGTATTTTGGATGGTGACATAGGGAAGACAGTATGAGAGGAAGTAGGCAATGAGATGGATAAAGTTGATAGGGAGGACATAGATCTAGAGACTGAAAAGGAGGCCGAAATGCCATACACGGTCATAGGTGTTCTGGAGGTAGAGGGATACAAAACTAGCAGCGTGATGGGAGTTAAGTTGGAGGGAGAGGAAATAGGTAAGGTTGATGAAATAGTCGTCAGCGGAGAATGGAAGCTGGAAACCACTCTGGGAAAAGGGCAAAAGGGGTGTTTAGTTAGGTGGTGATGGATACGGCAGGAAAGAATGCACTCAAAAGCCTTACTGAAAATGGAGGTGAGGCGCATAGAGCGATAGGAAGAGGTGTCAGAAGGAGGTTTGTTGGGTTTAAGCACTGCGCCTGTTTTTTTCCCTTTATTGTTATTTCATTACCCTGCCCAGTATGAGAT
Organism: Schistocerca americana; assembly: GCF_021461395.2. NCBI lineage: Eukaryota > Metazoa > Arthropoda > Insecta > Orthoptera > Acrididae > Schistocerca > Schistocerca americana. The sequence continues at coordinate 425,317,985 of NC_060130.1, read as the reverse complement.
GTCAGCGGCACAATCCGCCGCTCTTCAGTAAAGAGACATTACAGTTATTGAAAGGATGACACAAAACAGATAATAAGGCGATAAAAAGGGGAATATAAGAACATAAATAAATGGGGAAACAATGGGAGTTAAAAATGTACCGATATGGAGATATTCATTGTGTGACACAGTTAAAATAGCCCCACATGAAGATAAAAACACATTTGAAGATGTAAATGGCACGTTAAAGACATTGGAGCACAAGCACAAGATAAAAGTAGGTCACAGTATTAAAAGTCCACACCAGAAGGACAGCACTTCAAATGCACTGTACGATGCTTATCACACACAACAAAGATTAAAACAGCACGGGGGGGGGGGGGGGATTAATGAGAGGAGGGAAGAGAAGGGAGAGGAGGGGGAAGTGGAGGACAGGGGCTGGAGCGGGTGGTATGGCAACCAAGGGGCAGGAGATAGTCAGGGTGGGAGAGAGAAAGCAAGCCAGGACGGAGAGCAGAGACTCGAAAGGAGTTCGTTGGTAAGATATGGGGCATAGAAGGGAGGAAAAACAGCTCAGTGGAAGGAAGAGGAGGGGAGAGGGGGCCATGGAAAGGTGGGGAGGAAGGTGGGGTTAGGGTTGGTAGGAGGGTTAGATATCAGGGCTAAGCTCATTATCTGGAAGGGGTAGGCACTGGAAGTTGCGTTAGTAAAGGAGGTGAAGGGTGTGGAGATGGAGAGAGGGTGGGACATAACGGTAAAGGCGCAGCAACAGGCGGGGGATAGAAACGATAGGAGATACAACAGGATGAGGGGGAGCAAGTCTGCAGATGATGTACAGGGACCGATGTGTTCGAGGAGAAGGACAAGATGTGGCAAGGGGAGGTGGTCATATAGCGTCCATGTGGGGGACAGAAGGTGGATACAGAAAGTGAGGCAGAGTGCATGGCATTCAAGGATTTGGAGGGCTTTATGGAATCTGGACAGGGCGGAAATCCAGGTGATGCTGGCATAGTAAAGGATGGGACAGATGAAGGATTTGTAGGTGTGAAGGATGGTGGAAGGCTGCAGTCAGCATGTCCTGCCATACAGGAGTTTCAGGAGGTGGAGTTTATTGTGGGCTTTGTGTTGGATGATGAGCAGATGGGGAGTCCAAGTAAGGTGACGCTTGAGGGTGAGGCCAAGGTATTTCAGGGTAGGAGTGAGTTGGATAGGATGACCATAAATGGTAAGGTAAAAATCGTGGAGCTGAAAGGAGGGGGTGGTCTGTCCTATGATGATTACCTGGGTCTTGGAAGGGTTGAGGCAAATGAGCCACTGGTTGCACAAAGCAGTGAACTCGTTGAGGTGGGCTTGAAGGCTACATTATGACCATAGAGGGTCAGGAAAGCGGTGTCATCAGCAAATTGGAGGAGGTGAACACGAGGGGGAGGTTTGGCCATACCTGCAGTATACAGAAGACAGAGGAGGAGGGGAACACTGAGCCTGTTTTTTATTCCTCTACTGTGATTTCATTCTCCTGCCCCATATGTGCAGGGGAGGGCTGGCAGCAGTGCAGTCCACCACTCTTCAGCCGAGTGACTTTACAGTTAAAAAAGAGGCAATTATACACATAAAAGTGTTAAAAATGGGGATATAATAACTTAATAGGTGGTGAAAATGGAGTTAAGACATACACCAATAGAGACATTTATTGTGGGACAGCTAAAAAGTCGACATAAAGTTAAGGGGCTCCGGAACGCCCTATACTTGCAATGTTAAAATAACGCTTATAAATTACATCTTTGCTCACAAAGTATTTGAGGTAATAAGTTGAACTTTTTACAGATTATTTATTAGAATATGGGCTACAACTTAACACAGGGATTAACCAAAATTTTAGTTCAGTTATTAAAGATGATTTTTTTTCAATTGTAATGAAAATTCACAACATTTTTTTGCAATTTTTTATTTATATATTCAAAATATACAGTTTTTTGGAAAAAGGCTGTGTTAAATTATGCAGAAGGTACTGTGTAACATTTACTGAAAGATTGAAACAAATATGTTTGGAAGATCCTTAGAAAACATGTAATTAGTATGAGAAAATAAAAGTTTTGGGAATCGAGCGACAAAGATTGGATTAAGTTTTTAGTGCATTCCAGGTCCATAGGATGGATTATCTTCATCCTCTGCAAACTCCTCCTCCAGCTTCCTCTTGTTCCTCCTCCTGTTTACTCTTGCTTGTATTTCTAGACTCTTTACAGCCCTGTCTGCAGCCCAAAGGCGTTCCTTGTCTAAAGCAAGCATCGCTCATACCATGTTAGAACCTATCTTCACTCCCATATCTCTAAATACCTTGCACCTTACAATGTTGCCATCATTGAAAGTCGCAACAGCATCATACACACCAAAGTGAAGTGTTTCTATTCCAACAAATACAGTCTTGGGGATTCTCGACCATATAACACTATTTACACTTTCATTGGGGTTTTGAGTTTTTCCGTGAATACACTTTTTCAACAGTACAGGTGCTGCTAAGTCTCTGAAAATAGGTTTTATCACCTCCATTATTGCATGAGGCAGACTATGCTTATGAGTGTACACTTCACCAGTTAGCAATCCTTTGTTATATTTACACCATCTGTCTTCTTCTTTGGGACACAAGCTATGTTGGGGATTTTCATCAGTTGAAGAAGTATGAAAAAAAAGAGCCCAAACAGCCTTCTTCATTTCGTCGACACTTTGTGTATTTTGCCTAATAGCGATTCCATAATAGTTCTGTATTTTTTCAATTACACTGTCAGTTAACCTTCCCTTCCCATCCAACCCTTTACCATCACTGAGTTTTTGTTTTTTGTACGAAGCTTTCAGTCGCCGAAGTCTTGTTCCCATTCGCTTCTGTACGTGTCCAATACACTCAAATTTCTGCACTACAACATCATCACCATAGGGCTTCAGTCCTTGAACATGTTTGAAACTTTTAGAATCACCGTCACCAAGGTAATTAACATATCGCACTTTATCACACGCCTCAGAACGCTGGAATATACTGGCAACACCAGCCACTTCCATTCCTCCACTATTGCCACTATAGTTAGATTTGCAATTATTTTCATGTGTACCTTTATATTTTTGTGGACATCTACAATGCTTTGATATTACTGCTACATCTAAAACTTTCCCTGTATACATACTGGTGGCAGATACTACACCATTAAGAGATGTGTGTCCCCGTTTATGCCAGGTACCATCGAACGCTGCAGTCAAATCTCTGTTACCATTATTTTCCATTACTGCCTTTTCCACAGCGTTCTTCATAGATTCTATACAGACATCTACTTTAGACCCTATTAATTTATTATAGGTCGTAAACTTGGTTGGGGGATTTGGAAGATTCATGATGCCACGGAAAATTGCACCTGCAGTAGCACCCTTACCAACTGAACGCAAGGAATAAACAAATCTAATGTCGTGTTCGTAGATTTTGCTACCATTTTCTTCAGTTGCAGTTACTGCAACACTGTTCCAATAGGTGGTCATGTATGAACACTTATCACATTTCAGTTGTATTTCACTAGCAAGTCCTACGTGCTTTATTATGGAGAGCTCCAGACCAACTTCACTACAATGAGTACATCTTACACAGTTTGAAAAAATTCCTTTGAGAACCGACATATCAAATATTTCATTCACATCCGATTCGCCCATAAAACATTCATAGTTTTCACTCATTGAACCAAGCTTCTTCTGTGAAGTATTTTCTTTCCCACTTTGACTGCTATGGGCAGGTGTACTTGAGAGGTTAGGTTCACTCACTTGGTTATCGTCTTTATTGTTTACAGTAATAACACATACCTTTGGCTTTCCAACATTTCTCCTTTTCTTAAAAGCCTTCAGAGGATTTCTAATAACTTTACTTTTACTCATTATTATACTTCAACAAAACAGAGACTCAAGAAACAGAATTAATTACGAATATTTTCGAGATAACGACAGAGTAAATAAACATGAAACAATCGACAATCACACCAGCGATATATATTGAACCATCACAGGTTAGCCACAACACATACTTTATCTCACATCACTAAAATGTACCTGATGAACACGGACGTTAATAATAACACCATTTGACAGCAGTTTAACAGCGCCACAGTGGGTCACGCCCATGTAGAACACATTTCAAAAAAAATTTAAAAATCGTTGTAGTCTTTGGAATTGAATAAATTATATATCTATTAAAAGGTAATAGTCTGCAGATTCAGAAAACGCAAAAAAGTAAAAATTGAACTTTTCATGATTTTGAGCCTTTCCGGAGCCCCTTAAAAAAACACAGTTGGTGATTCGTGGATCACATAAAATACACTGAAGTCACATGCACAAAATAAATGTTAGCCACCCCAAAACACTCCAGAATGAAGACACTGTAAAACCACTGTAAAAGACAGAGCACACACAATGAAGAATAAAAGTTGCCAGGAGGGACCTACTGAGAGGGAGGAGGCCTGAGAGGAGGGGTAAAGAGGGGTGAGGAAGGTGCATTGGGGAAGGGGGGCTGGAAGGAGTGGGATGAAAGGGAAAGAGGGGTCAGGGGCGCAGCAAGGGGTAGGAGACAGGCGGGGTGGGAGACAGAGAGAGAAGGCAAGTCAGGAGGGAGTGCAGAGACACAGAACAGGTACACTGGAAAGGGAGGGGGTGGACGAGGCAGGACAACCACTCAGGGGAAGGGGAGAGGAGGGGAGAGGGATCCATGATGAGTGGGAAGGGGAAGGTAGGGTTAGAGCTGGTAGGAGGAGTAGATATCATGGTGAAGCTCACCATCTGGGGGGGGGGGGGGGTAGATGCTAGAAGTTGCATTGGGAAAGGAGATGGAGGGTGTGGAGATGGAGAGATGGTAGGCACAGCAGTGAAGGTGGGGCAATGGGCTGTGGATAGAGAGGGTAGAAGACACCAGGGGATGTGGGGGGTTGAGTCTGTGAACAATGTACAGGGTGCAGATGTGTTTGAGGAAAAGAAGATGTAGGAAAGGGATGAGGTTGTAGAGGATCTGTGTGGGGGTGGGAGGTCGATACAGAAGGTGAGATAGAGTGTATGACGTTCAAGGATTTAGAGGGCTTTATGGAATCTGGGAAGATCTGAAATCCAGGCCGCACTGGCATAACAAAGAATGGGGCGGAAGAAGGATTTGTAGGTGTGAAGGATGGTGGAAGGATGCAGGCCCCATGTTCGGTGAGACAGGAGATTCAGGAGGCTGAGTCTATTGTTGGCTTTGTTTTGGATCACAGGGAGATGGGGAGTCCTGGTGAGGTGACAGTCGAGGGTGAGGCCAAGGTATTTCAGGGTAGGAGTGAGGTGGATAGGACAACTATAAATGGTGAGGTAAAAACCGTGGAGCCGGAAGGAGTGGGTGGTACAACCTCTGATGATTGCCTGGGTATTGGAAGGGTTGATGTGAAAGAGCCACTGGTTGCACCAGGTGGTGAACTGGTGAAGGTGGGTTTGAAGAGTACATGCTCTTATTGCTCACCAGAAGTGCTTTGTTATTTCTGTTTATACCTTCCTACTCTGACATGTACCAACAACCCTGTCAGGCCATCAACAAACTATGGCTTTCGGGTATTTGTTTTTATTAGCCTAGTAATAAGTTATTCGTCAGTTGTCAGTGTGTTGGCTGCAGGTAACATCTTGGCCATAACAGTTTCCCTTCTCTACATACAGGGGTAGCCGCGCGGTCTGGGGCATCTGGTCACGGTTCGCATGGCTCCTCCCATTGGTGGTTAGAGTCCTCCCTCGAGCATTGGTGTGTGTGTTGTCCTTAGTGTAAGTTAGGTTCACTTAGATTAATTAGCGCGTAAGCCTACGGACCGATGACATCAGCAGTTTGGTCATATAGCCTTTACCACAAATTTCCAATTTCCAAAGCGTCCAGTTGTGCCTATCACACCTCCTTTTTATACACTAAAGATCCAGAATGATGGCATATGATCACCCCAATCACGCTGTTTTGTGTGCAAAATGTCTATTGGATGGGGTAAACAGTCCTTCGTGAGTATCAGTCTTATGAGCAAGATAGAACAGCACATTGGTTGGATGGCGCAATATAGCACTGTACTCGAATGCATCCAGTTACTTCCAACCACCCAACCATATAGTCTACACTTGTATTGCATTTCTTCAATTTTCTCTATATCTGTATTGGAGATGGATCCCATGACCCAGAGTAGACCCGAGTTAGTGTTCGAGTGTGGATCCGCCATGCAACATATCCAGAGCGATGTTTGCAGGCAGACCCACAATACGCTACATCCTGCACGATACAGAATTTGGGAAGCATGCAGCCGTGTCATTGGTTGTCAACGAAATTACGGAAAAGCCGGTAAAATTGCACAAATTAATCGCACCATCAACTGTGGTGCTTTTTACAGTATATCGCCACATATCGGCTGTGTCTTTTCCATTCCATTGAATGGTACACTGTTGATTACCACATAACGACTAACTGACTCCACTTGTTTGAGATGGAGAGAGTTCCGGAGATGGTCAGCACAGAAACAGTGATCACATACATGACCACAATATGAGGAATCAATACTCTTGGACTCTCCGAAACGGAACACCGAGACAACTGATACCCCGTCACTGTGGAAGATGAGAATAAATGTAGAGGTCATAAACTTTGGACAGCTGTTTGGAAACGCTCCACATGCCGTAAACTCTTCCAGTTTCAACGTGTTACAGTGTCTTCTACATTTTCGTCAATATGAAAGACCGTCTCTGTCTTTTATTTCAACCAACATGTGTGTTGTTAGAGCAACATAGTTTACACCATGCGATGTCCAGCTTTCTGTGAGAGCCAATGGATCGAAGCATCTTAATGTCGGTTTTATCCTGACACAGACCTCGAAGTCATGGCAGAAAAACAAAATATATGACTGTGTACACAGCTGTAGTCATACACTGTTTCGATGTGTTACAGCAAAAAACAATGTATCAAACTGCTTAGAACCCTCTCCTTGTAACTGATAGTCGATATGGCCTTCATCGAGTACAGGCAACAAAGCTTTACACAGGTTTGTGGAAGCGACATCGATCACTGGTCGCCTGCTCTAGTGGACCAATATATGAATATTTAATGGGGTCACCACATATGTTAGATGTCAACACTCAGACCGTATTTGTTTCCCCAATATATCAGAAGAGAGACATGCGGTAAAATGTTATTGAATTCTATACCAGGTAACGTTAGCGAAGTTTTTATAGTTCGTAGTTTTACTCTGTTGGATGTTACAATCCCGCGTCCGACCATCCTGATTTAGGTTTTCCGTGATTTCCCTAACTCGGTCCAGGCAAATGCTGGGATGGTTCCTTTGAAAGGGCACGGCCGACTTCCTTCCCCATCCTTCCCTTATCCGATGAGACCCATGACCTCGCTGTTTGGTCTCTTCCCCCAAACAACAACAAAAATTGGATGTTACAAAAATAACGAGGGAAGAGACAGATGCTGTGCTGTCAATGAAGACTCGGGTAACATTACACTATCGTATTTCTGACGTGGTAATTATAGAAACACTATGAAGGAAATTAGGATATTTATAGACCCTCATTTGATTACGATGAACTGTAGGTGTTATGCTTCTGAATTTCTGTGTGCAGTCCACGTATACTCCAAGTGGTAGTGAATTTTCTCCTGTAAGTTAGTGTGCTATTTTTCTCGTTGTGATAGGTCTCTACCTGTCAGCCTCGCAGCTAATGGAACCGTGCTGTCTTAACGAGATGGAATTTCGTGAAAATTAGCAGGGATCTGTGATTTGGCTGGGGACAGCTCTTGCTCGTCGAAATCAGGTGGATTCAAATGCTATATATTGAAGGCAAAGATTCATGAGAATACGACACGTAAGGGATACTCTGACGAAAGGGGAGTTGTGCGGTGAGCTCTACACCGTTTCTTCTAAGAATTGTGGGCAAACATATTACAACCTCTCTTGGGGCTAGTATGGAGGTTTCCACAGAGAGACAACCAGCAGCAGAAGTTCTGTCATTTGTTCTCTCGATAAATAAGAGACAACAGTCTTCCGTGAGCTTTGTACGCCTATAAATGGATGGACTGGCACTTAATAGGTAGGCTAAATTCTTCTTACTTCACAAGCCATCATAAGGTGTGTGGTGGAGGGTATCCTGTACCACTACTAGTCATTCCCCTTCCTGATCCACTTGTAAATACAGCGAGGGAAAAGGAGTACCTATACATCTCGTTATGAGCGACAGTTTCTCGTATCTTATCTTTGTGGTCCTTATGCGAAATGTATGTTGGCGGTAGTCAACTTCAAATGTCAATTCCTCAAAAGGACATCATCTTCCCTCCTGGGATTCCCAGTCCACTTCTCGAATTATTCACCAAATAATTTGGCGGAAGCCAATAGAACCGCTTCTCTAGAGCTGTATTCTGAGGGAAACCTAGGTCTACAGACACATACAGGTTTGGGATGTGGCGATCAGTACATCGGAAGAACCTGTCCAGCGCCATATCTCACCCTCTACAATTTCTTAACCCCCATCCCATCCTATGGTCACCAAAAAACCCCAGAAGTGACCCAACAATGACGCCACAGCCAACACTACCACTAAAAAAACCTCAAACCAACACAGACTCCACTGAACACATGGGAACTGCTCCCTCCCCCACACCCTCTCCCCCATTGATCACACCTTCCTCCTATCCTGCACTGACCCTTAACTCCTAAACGACTAATCCCTGACCCTCTAAATCAGAAAATATGTCCCCTATATTTCAATCACCCAAATCATCCTCTGCAAAGACTTGGTGCTTATCAAATCAATCAATTCCAACTTCCACACAGACCTTCTCCTCAGACCCTCCCATGTTACATTTGGTTCACACACAACTCTCACTACCCCCCTCCCGCCCCCACTCACCAATCCAAATAACACCAGCTTCCTCACCATCCTCTACGTTCACTGCCATGAACATGAAGCTTGGCCTCCAGATCACAGCAGAGGAGGTGGTCGCAGCACTCAATTCAAATCCTTCCACAGAAATCCACACCGCCTGCCATATGTACAACGACTCTGGTCCCACTTTCCTCATGTTAGTATTCACAAAGCATGTTCTCACTATCGATTACCTGCTCAACCAGGAAGCCCTCATCTAAAAGCACCATCTCAAGTTTGAACCCTCCAAATCCCCCCCCCCCCACTCCCGCCCCCCCCCCATCCCCACCTCCTACAAATGCTAAAAATACCTCCTCTATAACGACCAATGATTGTAAATATCCTCCCATCTGCCCCACTGTAAGCAGACCCACTTGCTTAAGCAATGTTCCAACCTAGGTCCCCCCATCTTCCCACCTACAACACCTACAATGATGCTCACCTTACTTCCTCCACCGATTGGAATGCCAAACCTCCACCCATCAAACCTGAATTAACTCTTTTTTTTTACTATTAAAAACAGTCTTGATCACGATTAATTTATCAAGGTGACCGGTTTCGACCACTACTGTGCTCATCTTCAGACCTACAAGTTGTATACAAAGCTATAATTAGAGGGCTACATACATTAAAGAAAATACATGAAGCTATAAAACGATGAATTACCATTGAGTAGGAACCTCTTTCTGTTGGAGAATCACTACTGGAGAAACCAGTGCACGTCTTACTATACTATCCTACTCAATGGTAATTCATCGTTTTATAGCTTTATAACTTCATGTATTTTCTTTAATGTATGTAGCCCTCTAATTAAAGCTTTGTATACAACTTGTAGGTCTGAAGATGACCACAGTAGTGGTCAAAACCGGTGACCTTGATAAATAAATCGTGATCAAGACTGTTTTTAATAGTAAATATTTGTAACACGTTGATCACTGCCACTCCCGTAATGTATTCAAAAGTAATGAATTAACTCTGCATGTCCATCCTATTGAGCATCCTACCCGTCGTAACAACTCCCTCCACCCCCCCCCCCCCCCCCCCACTGATGAGGACATCATCCATTTAATCACCATCATCCCCCAAAATGTACATCACCTCCAACGACCCCACATTCTTCAACAAATCTCTCTTGCTGCCTGCTCATTATTCCACCCGAACACCTAATCCACGTACTACCAAAACCAGGTCCACTTTGATTTCACCTATCTTGACACCCTCGTACAAACCTATCCACTCCTAACCCTGGCAAACTGCTTCCCAACCTCTCATCATGGCACAACAGCACTACAGTATCCTATATAGCAACACCTGTTCCCTAACTACCAACAAGCCCCATTTTACATTTACCTAGTTCCAAGAAAACATTGATACCTTCATCCTCAATGAAACGTTCCTCCAATCACACCACGTGATCCATACCTCTCCCTGTGTCCTCCACTGCACTGACAACCCTCTCCCCCTGGCCAGAGGTGGAGTAGCAATTGGCCATCACAAGAACATCCCAACTTGGCCACAACCCTTACACAACAATCCCTTGAACACCTTAACCATAGTCCCTTCTTGAAAACCCTCATTGTTAACTGTGCTATCATCTACATCCAACCTAACAATCCCATCCCCCATGGTTTCCTCATCCACATCGACTGTACCTTTTCCACCCTTATTATTGCTGTTGACCTCAGCATTCATAGTAGATTCCCACAGGACTCTGGCAGTGGCATCAGTTTACTGAAAGCCTCCAAGGTAACACTGTCTGTATCCCTTCACACACCCATCCTCAAAGCAATACAATCCCCAATGTTGTAGCATCTCCCAACCTCCATGGATGATGTGATCCAACTGGAAGTGACCACCCACCTGTCCTCTGCACCATATCTTACACACTACCCCATCCACAAGCACTGCATCAAGATCTCCATCCAAAAGTTGCCCACAACTACTCCCATGTCAACTCGAATGCCTACTGGGAATTAATAGATACCCAGATTGGAAGCCACCCCATAACTTCCCATCAACCTGATGATATCCCTGATACTACAGCTTTCCTGAAAGAGACTTCGTCAGATGCTATCTCTGCTCATATCCCTACTAAAGCCATATATCCTCATCGCCCCACTCTCCCACCATCGAGCCACAGTCCTTATCCATGAATCCCATCACTTGTGTTGCCCCTTCCTCCGGACTCATCACCAGGATACACTCACACACCACTGGCAAACACTGCGACACATTAGAAATTTACTCAATACCGAAAAACGCCGGGACTGGCGCCAGACAGGCACCAGACTCAATGTTATACTCCCAGTTAACTCTTCCAAATACTGGAAAGCGTTCCATCATCTTATAGACACCCATCACATTACTCAGTACACGATCCTTCACAACAGATTTTTTTTTTTTTTTTTGCCTGACGACCTGAGCAAAATCCTAACTCTCTGACATCTTCTCCATTCCTGATGACCCTCACTTTCACTACTCCCATTTCGCTACTGTCCATTAATGTATAGATACCACAGTCCCAGTCCTGGCTCCAAGCTTCTGGTACTTGAATCACATACCAGAAACAGAATTAAACACCCCAGTCACTTAATAGGAGCCGGCCGTTGTGGCCGAGCGGTCCTCGGCGCTTCAGTCAGTTCTAAGTTCTAGGGGACTGATGACCTCAGATGTTAAGTCCCATAGTGCTCAGAGCCATTTGAACCACTTACTAGGACAGAAAACAAGTACCTCACAGGAAATGCAACACATCCCCTACTCACAACCATATTACCTTCACCATCTCAAAGAATGCCCTATCTCCCTTCTCATCGCCCTCGCAACCATGTATACCATTATCCTCTCCACAGGCTAATATCCCAACCTGTGGAAGACCTCCAAAATCCTACTTTTCCTCAAACCAAATAAATCGATCGCTGATACCTTCTCATACTGCTCCAACATCCTCACCTCAGTGTCTAGCAAGGTCTTGGAATCCATGATCTCCTGATGTATCCACTGTCATATGCACCAACATCATCTGCTTACTTTTACCCAGTGTGACTTCTGTCCCCCCTTCTGTGCTGATGATCAACTCCTGAACCTCACCCATCTCCTGTACCAACAACTCAACAACCGTAAATCCTCCATCTTTGTCTTCCTTGACCTGGAGAAAACGTATGACTGCATGTGGCATTCCAGTCTACTTTTCAAACTCCAGACTTAGGCACTTCAAATCAACTATGTCCGCTTTATTGCATCCTTCCTCTCCAAGCGCCCAGCCTAGGTCATTGTTAATAACACCAATTACCTAGTGGGATAGCGCAGTGGTTAGGACTCGCATTAAGGAGGACAATGGATCAAACCCGTGTCTGGCCATCCTGATTTAGGTTTTCTGTGATTTCCCTAACTCACTTAAGGCAACTGCTGGCATGATTCCTTCGAAAGGACACGGCCGCATCCGAGCTTCTGCTGTGTCTCTAATGACCTCATTGTTGCTGGGACATTAAACACTAATCTCCTCCTCCAACAACACCAGTTCCCATCAGTTCCACTCCACTGCAGCGATTCCCCCAAGGTTTTGTTCTCTCCCCCTCTCCTGTGTCTCTTATACACTGATGATGTGCCCAAACCACCTCCTCCCATCCACCTCCTTCAGTATGCTGATGACACTGCCTTCCTCACCCTGTTTTGAAAGCTACCGTCCGTTTAGTAAGCCAGTCAGTCAGCCTCCAGCTCTAGGTTGATATACAAGTACTACAACAGAGTAGCAAGTTAGATGTTCATCTTTTTCCGTGTTTTCCTGTAGTATATTTATTAAATTCCATGCACGTTTTTTTCTGTTTAAGAAATGTAATATCGCATTTTTGTGAGTTTAAATTCATTCAGTCTGTAGCGCTCACTGAACAGCCAGTTAAATAGCTCATTAACGCATCAGCATCCATTGGTGATATATCAGGAGGATAGCAAGTTGTATCTGTAGAATTGTCTGCTTTTATAGTTCACTTCTTCAGTTAGTCTTGCTAGGACGGCTAGGATGTGTACATGCTGTGTGCGGACGCAGGAGGAGCTGGCCAGGCTCTGCTTTCGACGCACCTTCTAGTGCACCCAACGCAGTGGATCCGCCCGCACAGCAGGGTAAGTGACGGGTTGTAACGCATTCGCGTCGCTCGAGGCGGAGGACCAATGTGGAGACTGGGCACCTGGCGTCACCCATTCACCCTCTGAGAGGACATGTGACCGCTCCTTCAGCAGGTTCAAAATGGTTCAAATGGCTCTGAGCACTATGGGACTTAACTTCTGAGGTCATCAGTCCCCTAGAACTTAGAACTACTTAAACCTAACTAACCTAGGGACATCACACACATGGAGCCCCTTAGGCAGATAGCATTCAGGTCTGGAAAGAAAGCCAATGTGCAGGCGGTATGTCTGCTGGGGGGGGAGGGGGGAGTGGGGGTGCTCATCTGAGATGTGGAGGCGGCCTTACCCGTGGCTATCGAGCGTGCAGGGTACAGTCGTCTGTATGTTATGGTTATGGCTCATGTCGCCATCAATGATGCCTGTCGCATGAGCTCTGCGGTGGTCCTCAGTTGGTGCACGTAGCTGGCGGAAGTGGTGAATACGCTGGCCTCATGTGCGGGTTGCAAGCAGAGCTTGCAATTTTCAGCATTGTTCCCAGAGTTGATCGGATTCTTTGGTTTGGAACCGAGTGCAATGTCTCAAGCAATGGATTCGTCGACTCTGTAACGGTCTTGGCTGCAGATTTCTAGACCTGCGTTATCATGTGGGGATGTGTAGGACTCACATTGATAGGTCAGGGGTGAACTACACAAAGGAAGCAGCTACTCGGGAAACAGAGTACTTGTGGAGTGCACATGAGGGTTTTTAGGCTAGCCCTGATGAACACTCGCAAGTCGATGTACAGCAAGGGAAGTCAAACGGCGTACAGAATAAAGACACTTCGAATGTCACAAGTTCCCGAATTTACTGCCCTCCAGGAAAGTTCTAGCACTTCTTTGGACCGAGAGTTGGCTGAAACCCGAAGTGGAAAGCTCTGAGATATTTAGCAAGTAGTGGAACATATAACGGAAAGACAGATTAGAGCCATAGGAGGGGGAGTGTTCACTGCAGTTGACAAAGCAATTGTCTCTATTGAGGTCGAAGTTGAGTGTGACAGTGAAGACATCTGGTCGCGCATAACAGGTGTAGGTGAAACCAAGTTAATTGTTGGATGTTTATACCAGCCACCTGATTCCGCTGTAACAGTTCTAGAATCATTCAAAGTAAGTCTACGGTCAACACCGCACAAATACCCAGATCATGCAGTACTAGTTGGAGGCGACTTTAACCTGCCGAGTATTGATGGGGATGTCTATGGATTCACTGCGGGGGATACAGACAGTCATGCGAAATACTTTTGAACACGTTTCCTGAAAATTGACGTGACAGCGATCTCGGCAGCCCTCACGCAATGGAAATTCCTTACACCTTGTAGCTACAAATAGGTCGACAATGTCAGTATAGAAACGGGGATTAGCGATCATCATGTCATTATAGCAACTATGATTACGAAAGTTAATAAATCAGTCGAGAAGGCTAGGAGAGTGTTTCTGTAAGACAGAGCAGATAAGCTGTAATTACCATCTCACTTAGACGGTGAACTGCATCACTTAGTTCCAATAAGATGTATGTCCAGGAATTACGGGCAAATTTTAAACAGATTGTAAATCGAGGTCTGTAGAGTTATGTACAGTCGCGCTCAAAAGTATCCGAACGACCTGAATTGCATTTCGCCTGATTCGCATACAACACTCACGACGCAGCTGTCTAGCAGATCATCTAATCGCTCCTCGGTACAGTCGTTTGACTATTAAAAATACATCCAACACATCACCACTAGAAAACATTGCTCTGTATTGCAATAAATCAAGATGTAAAGTAATACCACGATACTAGAAATATCAGGGAACACCTTACAACAGATAAGACTGCCCTTAAGGCTTGTAAACTCACATTTCTTACAATAAATGACATACCTGAAAAGTTACCGCTCTCATTATTACGTCAGAAAGATAATGCACGTACTAAGTTCGTCGTATTCATGACTTCCTTTTCAAAGTAACACATCGTACTTATTATTTAACACAAAATGACATTAAAAATTTAACTTTTTCACGAGATGCTAGTTGAGAATATGTATGAACTTCAAATGACACGACGAACCGTCTCGTTCTGCATACGGATTCAAATCCAGGTCATGCAGACTAAGCAAAGATTTCGCGACTGACGGAAACTAACAGTCATTCCTGACTAGGCATACAGAGAGTGATATACCTCGATTTTAGGCAGTATCAGTTAGGAAATATCAACTTTAAATTACATAACGTAAATATTTTTAACGGACGCGAATTCCAACCCAGCATCTATTGTCCCTGTTAACGAACTACGAGAGATGTTAAATATTACTTCTTCACAAGTAACTTACTTGAAATGCCGTGAGGTAAAGCTTTGTGTTGGACAGGGATTCGAACCATGAACCTAATCGGATTGTTATCGAAGCACAATCAACCGTGACATATCGGATTTTCTCAGCAGTAGCAAGATGTTTTAACTGAAATGACGAGACGAAATATTAGTTTTTTCCTTCCCAGGACTCCAACCCGGCACCTATCGCTGTTACATTCTAGAGAAAACGAACGTTAAATATGGCTTGAAGAGAACAGAATCTGTCTCTCGCTACCAAAATTCATCGGCAGAAGTTGGAATCGAACCCAGACCATGAGTATATAAATCTATCATCAATCCAAAAGACCACCAAACTCTCTTCCATGTGGCTCATTTTTCTGTTGTAACGCCGTTGCACCACACTGCCAACAGTGTAGGATGCAGAAATTTAAGCAGGAAGTGTTCCTTTCCACTTGAGCTACTCTATTGCGCTATCTGTTTGTTGAAAACGTCATGCAGTGCAAAAGAAAGCTGTAACTGTCTGTCTCTCAGAAGTCTACATCCGGCCATATGCATTATCTCACAACACTGTGGAATGCGGAAGTTGTGAGGAATTGTTCTTGACTCATGGAGCTGCTGTCGCTATGGTTCATCTAGTAGTGTAACGGTAAGTTTAGTGCACCGTAGAATAAATGTCCCGAGTTCAAATGCATTCAAAAAAAATGGCTCTGAGCACTATGGGACTTAACATCTATGGTCATCAGTCCCCTAGAACTTAGAACTACTTAAACCTAAGTAACCTAAGGACATCACACAACACCCAGCCATCACGAGGCAGAGAAAATCCCTGACCCCGCCGGGAATCAAACCCGGGAACCCGGGCGTGGGAAGCGAGAACGCTACCGCACGACCACGAGATGCGGGCCAAATACGTTCAGTGCTACATTTTTTAAAACGCAATTCTGCTGTCTGCTGAAGTTATCAATCTAATGGAACTTTGAACATAATTCCCTTCACTTCTCGACCCAAAATAGTCGCTGTTGGAAAAAGTGCACACTACTGCGACATTTTGTTCTTTTCAGGTTTAATAGACTGCCAGGCAGCAGATGCATCTCGAAACTTTTGTATTACGTGTGGGGATAGCGCATCGTGCCAAAATAGGTCAGAAAGTATTTTCTGCGTTAGCTGTCGCGTAGTAGTGGCATTTTATTCTTCTTCAAAACTTGTTTGACAGCTTTAACTCAGAACAAGTTTCTACATTTAGTCAATAAACTGCATGTGCATTGTCAGACTGTTATAGATAACATCAGAGAATTCGCATATATCGTTGATGATTAATTTCTCTCTCATGTCTACTATTGTTTAAACAACATTAAAAGAAACCCTACGAAAATATGCACTGCATTATAAGAAATGAAATAAAACTACCCATGATAACCTTACGAGGAAAGTCTGTTTTAATAAACCTGAGTATCTGTACACAAGTATGCCTCTACCGGACCAAATTAATAAAGTACTACTCACTTAGATTTCGATTGGGTCTGTGTTTAATTGGTATACTATGTCATACTCAAGAGGTATGCAAATGTAGCATTTCATAAATAAAGTTATGTATTCCTAGAAACCAAAAATTTGCTTGTCAGCAACGGAAAGAGGCACTACTTGTTGTGCAGCATTGTAAGTTTTACACAATTGCACTATGAGCCGAAAGTATTTTCTTGCGTTTTCCTTATCGATGTTTGATCTGACTGCTTGTAGCTCTTTCACAGAAGGAATGAAAACGTCGCAGTCAGCGAGATTGGAACCGCGAACCCAAACAGACGCTTATTTACAGAGCAGCATGTTACCACAAAGCTAGCGAAGTGGTACGTGTCTAGGACTCCAGTTACGAGGTCAATAGTGACTAGAACTCGTAAATCGCTATTTACAGAACAAGATTAGTTGGAATTTCCACGTGCAACGACTTTCCTGGGCCGAAAATCGTAAATTTACGAACTTTTGTTACACCTCAAGCGATAATAACTCAGATTATTGAATGAAAATGACAGGAAAAATGAAGTGAACATTTTGGCCTAATTCCGTACACACCAGGAAGTAACTCGTCGATGACAGAGTTGCCAAACATACCTTGCCTTGAAGCCAAATATCAGTTACAGTACCAGCAGGAAGAAAACGAACCGATACGTTCCTACAGAGGGCTGGGAAGTGACCATAGCTGGTGTCTCAAAGACGCGGCTGGCACGGCCTGGAATACCTAATGCGTCTGATTCGCATTTCTGTAACTAGGTTTAGGGACTGGAGCGTAGTTACTAATAATACTCAGAACTGACTGTAAACTAAACCGTTCCCGGGTTCGATTCCCGGCGGGGTCCGGGATTTTCTCTGCCTCGTGATGGCTGGGTGTTGTGTACTGTCCTTAGGTTAGTTAGGTTTAAGTAGTTCTCAGTTCTAGGGGACTGATGACCATAGATGTTAAGTCCCATGGTGCTCAGAGCCATTTGACCCATTTTTTTTGTAAACTAAGCACCATAAATCAGTAACTGTCATAGTTGTTTTTATATTTCTTTCGTAAGTGTACTCAAAACTAGGAAACTCATTCACAGGCGTTTTCGTGCCTGGCCAATAGTCGATCAAAACAACAAATAAAAATAAAAATCAACGTTTGTGTGTGAGTGTGCGTGTGTGTGTGTGTGTGTGTGTGTGTGTGTGTGTGTGTGTGTGTGTGTGGAGAGAGAGAGAGATAGAGAGAGACAAATACAAAAAAGAATGAGAGAGAGGGAGTAAATGGTATGTAAAGAAATCTTTCATTAAAATGTAAAATGACGCGTTCCACATCATTACGAAATGTCGTATTCGTGATGTATGGAACATATATTAATCGAATCAAATCCAATCTATTGATATTGCTGACTAGCCATGAAGAGTCATGAATTACCGAAATTTTCGCCAATATCAGTAACCAAATCTAAACTTGAAAATAAAAGACCACAATTTTGTAATAAACCGGGACACCCATCAAGACTCTTTCGCCTCTGTTAACTAACCACGAAAGGTGTCTGATATACCTCCATTCAGAAGTTACAAAGTGTGCATGCATTTAAAGAATGGTTCAAATGGCTCTGAGCACTACGGGACTTAACATCTACGGTCATCCGTCCCCTAGAACTTAGAACTACTTAAACCTAACTATCCTAAGGACATCACGCGACACCTAGTCATCGCGAGGCAGAGAAAATCCCTGACCCCGCCGGGATCGAACTCGGGAACCCGGGCGTGGGAAGCGAGAACACTACCGCACGGCCACGAGCTGCGGACCATACATTTAAAGATGAAGCGGATGATGTGAAGTTCTGTGATGGAGATCCGAACCCAACACGTAATCGGATTGTTAACTAAATAAATTAAAATCTTATGTATCGGTTTTTCTTACCAGCTGCTAGGTGTTTGAATCCAAAATAAGGATACAAGATTTTGTGCATGAGCTACAATCGAACCACACACCTACCGCCCTTCTGTATCTTCCACGAATATTGCTTAAGTATCAACTGGTTACTCACCAACAGCAAGATGTGCGCGTGTGTGACCAGAAATAACGACACCTATTGCGAATGTAGGCAACACATGAACAGACATTTAAAATGCATGTTAATTTTCACTAGCAGGCCGGTGTGCATAGGGCCTGAAATGAAATTATGAACATTTTTGTACTGGATCAGTATTCGGACCCACATACTTACCTTTGGAGGAGACCTAGAAAAGTTTGCAGTCTTGGGAAAAGGAACGAAATGATTGAACTATACTGTTCCGAGAGATTCAGATCCTCGAGAGAGGAGATACGAATTCAAATCACAGTCTACCACCAAATTTTTCAACGTCTGTAGATCAGTCAAGTGTAAGTCAAATAAGTGTCCTCTTCCTTTAAGTGGCTATCGGTTCATCAAATAAAATAAAACTTTCTAATGTAAGTAAATTTACGCTGGCGACAGTATTTCTGTTTACCATGACTTTCGCCTGTGTCATTTCCCAACGTAAACCGGCTGTGCCCAATTGGTTATGAAGGAACGCGATGTTTAATGCGGATTCTGAATTATAACGATTTTCTCTTGAGGTGAGCAGAGGTAAAGTATATCTGTTTTTGCCTCTTAAAAATAGATGCCTGAACCCACGCATTACACCTGTGATAGTACGTTCCACCAGACCATTGTGGCCACATTCCCAGCCCCAGGAGTGTGTTGTAACGGATCATACGTTTAGCTTACAAAATTAGTCACGGTGGAAAAAATGCGAGTCCATTAAATGGTTAAGTAGAAGCAAGATTCTGACGTGGATATTACGCTATTCTCATGTCAGCAAGATGTAAAGACTCCTCTGGGCATCACAGCCTCGATGTGAAGCCATTTGAAATTTTCACTAATTTAGCAAATTTCTTAGTTCGAGAAAATCCACTGTGAAGTGTGAAGTTACCGGATAATTCGATTATTGCCGTCATTATTACTATCATTTTTGTCTTACTGCTGTTGAACACATGTGCTTGAACATCATTTAATGCCTTTTGGTCATTGTAAAAGTAGTTGCTCAAGAACAGGTTCTTTCCCTGTCTACGGAATTCTTTTCATGTTAATATCAAACATCAGCAGTTACTCGTAGATTACATTAAAAAGTGAAGTAATTGATGAAGTCGTCACTTGATAACAAAAACGCGCTGTCTTTCTTCATTTACTTGCGCCTAGAAATGGCTTCTGTAATGTGGGAAAGTATTTCACAGTTGCAAAACTCGCATCCGACCCATTGATTGACCTTACACTTAAAGTCGCTGACCATAAATTCTAGCTCAGAGTGACACCAGTTTAAGTAACCTAATGTAGCGAAGACTGTTTGCCAGTGCTCTTTCTCACCGTAAAATACGCAGTTAACCCATTGGGCTCCATAAGTACACTGTAACAGTAATTTTTGTGTGTATGCAGTGTATACGGATTGTAGAATTTGCTGGTGCTCTCTCTTCCACTTCTGTGGACAATATGCCTCATCTAACTGGGCCCTTTATCATTACAGGCCCTGGGCTGTGCGACATCATACTGACAACAGTAATGTGCTTTTACTGACAACCTCACTGTTCGTTTTACCTGATTTTGTAATCATTTAAATGAAACAATGTGACCCTCCATTGTACGTGTTTTCTCATAAGACGCATAATGGCAATGAAGATTGTGGCATCACAGAGAGACCATTTATGTTGTTTAATTTTTCTCCTTTTCTGCTTATGCCAACTTGAAGACACTACATTCAATTCAGTTCTCTTTATTTTCGTGTAGGGACGCGCAAGTGCCAAAGCACACAAACAATTTACACATTTAATGCCAAGCAGAAGCTACAGTGGTGGCTACATGGCGGCAAAGTGATAAATAGCAAGACTACGAGTACGAAGGTCTCGGCTTCGATTCCTGGTCAGTCCCACAAATTATATCTCCCATTTTACACTCATTTCCCCTCGGGCAGTGTTTGTTGATCTGAAAAGTGCTGAGTTGCACTGTGGTCCGAAAGCCACGTTAAACTGTAGGTTCTCCTATTAACTGTCTAGGCAAGTCAACTTAAAGGTCGGAGGAAAGCAACGGCATACCACCTCCAACAGGACCGTGCCTATTAAAGCCCTGTGGTGTTCAAACCAGTCTTATAACTCATGACTGCTTTACTTTACTATGGGTTCCAAAGTTAATGTTCTTCAGGTTATTAACATTTTTGTGTTTTCATGCTGCAGCTTTGATACCAGTAAACGTAAGTAACCGGCCGAGCACTGTCACCGTTCGGGTTGTCAAGGTGGTAGACGACGATGCTGTTGAGCCCAGTTACAATCTTGTTCATGGCTATGTTTCAGTCGAATACCCCTTTGTGCCTTTCTGTGTATTTCAAGATATACTTTTATACAAAAAAAAAAAAATAAAAAAAATGGTTCAAATGGCTCTGAGCACTATGGGGCTTAACATCTATGGTCATCAGTCCCCTAGAACTTAAAAGTACTTAAACATAACTAACCTAAGGACGTCACACAACACCCAGTCATCACGAGGCAGAGGAAATCCCTGACCCCGCCGGGAATCGAACCCGGGAACCCATGCGCGGGAAGCGAGAACGCTACCGCATGACCACGAGCTGCGGACCATAATATTGTACACTTGGTACGCAACCACATTGATATCTGATAGAGCTGTATTTAGCAACATGAATCAGATGCGTTTTCCGAGCAATATTTCAGACAATACGTCAGTGCAGCGAGATTTCGTTTGTGTGTTGCGCATGCTGCAAGAATATTTGTGTTTTGCGTGCTTCTGTGATAGGTTTCATTCCACTGAATGCTCGCAAGCTCACGAATAGACTATCAGTAATTGGAATTACGCAATAATACACTTAAAAGTGTGTTTTTGCATTATATAACCCGATGAAAATAACTGTAAGTAGATTATATGCCTATTTAGTTATTACTCGCGCTTCTTGATGCTTTCCTCAAAAAAATAAAACGAAAAATGAAAAGAGAGGAGGAGAGACAGAGAGAGAAAACATAAATGTATTTCTAATATCAGCTCGGTGACGCCATGTTCGTCTCGTGAGGTAAGGCAAGGATAGTTGATAGGTAATATCTTGTTGTACTAGCGAGATGTATGGCTACAGGGTTCTCTCTTTTCCCTCTGCAAACAACCAGAACAGAATTCAGTAACAATGTGGTAAGAACACATATGCACTGCGCCAATTAAACACTCAGCTTTTCTTGGTTATTTTGTTAATCGTTAACAATTGTCTGTAATGCAGTAAACATCCTTGTTTACTGATTTGTTACTACTACCTTTGTTATTGTTATTCGTCACGTCACAACAACATTCCTATCACTCATATTGCTGATGCACGTAACGAATGGATCAGGATGAATTGAATATGGGATGTTTAGTCACAGAGAATATACACATTTATCTCGACGTCTTGTGTTCGGGGTAATATGAAAATCTCTTTATCCAGGTCCGAAGGTTGTAAAACAAACTTTCCACAATTTGTGTCAGTTTGATCTTTTCTTCTGATAGCACTGCATAAGTATTTTGTCTAAGAGGCATCACATGTAGTGTTCCTGTAGCTGTGGGAATCTTTGGCTGAAAACGAGTTTAACACCAATGGGTACAGTACTGCAAATATTCAAAATGATTACAATCAAGACTTAGTTCTTTCAGAAACTGAGGCGTATTTATAATACTGAAGCTAGACTGTGTATCCTTGTCTTGCTTGAGTGGGCATTGGAAGGCGTTTACACACACATATACAATGCAGTGAATACTTCGAACACTATTGTTAACGTAGCTCTCAAAAACTAATTTTGTTTTTTTTAATTCTTCTGGGTCTTCAGCGTGCAATATGTGTTGTAGATACAGTCTTAGACAAAAAAATTGACCGCCGAGTCGTTCACGTAAGGTGGACAATACAGTCGTGGTCCCCTCAGAATTCTATGTCCAGCAATATGCTCGATCTGGCAACATTGTAGACTATGGCACTTCCCAGAGGAAGTCGTGACTGCAGTCTGAGTACACCAGTCTTGACTACGACTGTAGTCTTGAGGTAAAACACGAAACTAGCTAATAAGACATCTGGCAACAGAAATCACATGTCGACAAATCCTTTATCGCCCCTTTCTTCTCGATGCTGAAGCTATGAGTGTAATTGAAGCGAATCTACAATATATTTCGCTTTGTGTCGCATTGGTAATAACAGTTTTGTCCAACACTATTTTAGGGTGAGATTTCTTGGCCAGCCATCTGCCTCTGAACGCCGCATGCGTCTGAGTTCTCTGGGACCAGTTTGCTGCCTACCGGCGGGGGCTGAGGCACTGCACTGCCTCACCTTCTGCCAACAACGTCTGCTCCACTCCTCACTCTCGACCGTGCAACATGCTTTAATGTTGAGTGGTGACCCATAAAATCTGTCTGTGATTTGTGTTTCACACTCTATGGCAACGGAGGCTCAAAACCGTTTTTATTTGATGAGTATTTTATTACACTAATATGCAATACATCAAAGTGGCACAGAATTAGTTTCATTGTTCCTGATCCAGTGTGCTATAATTGAAGTGTCACATCCTGTTCTTTTCCCTTTGATAGGAGATTCTTCAAATAATTTATTTTTGTCATGGATTCATATGTGTTAGTCAAGGCACAGAGAGTAAATGCAATGTAATGGGTTTGGTTTCTTTCTTTGATTCCCTATGGTAAATGGATGCGAAACATTGTGTCAATACCTTTCAGAATCTGCTCTATAGCTACTCAGGCAAATTGCTTGTTTTGAAGTCCATACATTAATTAATGGAGAAATGACCGCTGTTCAAAAGTGATATTTAAAATATTCAATTTGATTTAAGGTGACAAAATTGCCCATATTTGAAGCTACCCAGAGAAAAAGTAAGTTGCTAGAGCCGCTGTTACCAAATGCCTGCAGAGAGTTCCTAATTACTACTGTGGAAATTTAGCATAGAGGCCCTATAGTAATCAAGAGGTTCATTTCCCTCATACTTATCACCCTGGCATGTGAGTCTTCAGTGAAGAACAATATTGAAATTCGTATCGTTGATGGTCAATTCGAATTTCTTCAGAGACGCTTGTATTGTGAAGCAGCTTGGCAGTCAGAAAGCCGAGATCTATGACGATTAACACAACTTGCTGTATCGAGCTACCAAGAGGACTTGATGTGTAAAGGTTTTCTTCCGATTTCGTTACCGAATTTTTTGTGGAAATTCGCAGCTCCATAAAATAAATCAGAAAAAAAGCTCACACACGCTGATCCCCGCCACGGTTAGATCTGACGACCTGAGCCTTTGCGACATGAGATATGGGTGGTAGCACAGCATACGGACACACTGCTGCCAGCATGCCACTCTCATCATGATATCGGTCGTTCAGCCTCATAACGCATCGTGAACGATAATAGAAGTTGTCACTTACGCGAAGAATGGCATTTCTTTAGCAAAAAATTTGAATTTTCTATCTCAGTGTCTAGGGGTTATATAGCACGAGTCATTCAAATGGAAAGGGAATATCAACTGAATTTAGAAAGTCAATTCAGTACCATACGTGGAAGTGATTTCACTGTCAGAGTGTTGTCAAGTCCGCAGCTCGTGGTCGTGCGGTAGCGTTCTCGCTTCCCACGCCCGGGTTCCCGAGTTCGATTCCCGGCGGGGTCAGGGATTTTCTCTGCCTCGTGATGACTGGGTGTTGTGTGATGTCCTTAGGTTAGTTAGGTTTAAGTAGTTCTAAGTTCTAGGGGACTGATGACCATAGATGTTAAGTCCCATAGTGCTCAGAGCCATTTGAACCATTTTGAAGTGTTGCCAAATTTTTGTTACAATGTTGCCAATTCTCATTTGTGATAGGAACAGCTCTGTAGCGGTATGTGAGGAGAATCCCGTGCTCATATCATAGGAGGTTACAAAGAGGAGGCGCGGAGTTTGTTTAATATGCAGCGCTTTGTCCTACCAGTTGTGTCAAACACTCAGGTGTATAAACTTCCATCACGATTACAGTTTCCCACAAAATATATACGAATAGAACATTTATCCTGTTACTTTGTGACAAAAGGTTATTTCAGTACAACAAAAAGTCTTTGGAAATCAGCTTTGCCCACCTGTCACTAAAAGTAAGATAACAAACACTTTGCACCTCGAAATCGATTGCACCTATCATAAAAGTAGAATTTCATGAATTGAGTGAGAATGTAGAAAAATGTTGGTGGGAATGGAAGCTATGAGAAGCACAATTAACTAATTATTCTGTGCCACGTAATAAATAATACATCTGAAAATTCAGATGAGAATAAACTAAAAATTATGGCCATTAAGACAGAAACTAAAGTGCAGATGCGGGCATTGTGCAGATCTGCGCTTTTTCATCTTCAGATCTATACAAATAGTGTATACTAATCAGCGTATTCATTGCTTGCGTAATGTTTCCCTCTTGTTTCGTTTTCTAATGATGAACTGGATCCACACCCGTGAGTTTGATTGATTCTTTGTATCCTTCGATCTACTACATTTGTGTGCTATTGCTCGGTGTTCATAAAGCAAAATGTTATGCCTGCTCCCCCAAGGTATTAGAACGAGGTCGCAAGAAGGCTAACGAAGTATAATCAAAATACATTGAGACGCCAATTTGTCTGTCGTCATGGTGTTAAGTCGACAGAAATAGTTGGGTATTATTGCATGCATCAACGGCATCCCATTGTTGTCTCCTCGTACTGAGATTTTCATATTACCCTGAACACAAGACGTCGAGATAAATGTGTATATTCTCTGTGACTAAACATCCCATATTCAATTCATCCTGATCCATTCGATACGTGCATCAGCAATATGAGTGATAAGAAAGTTGTTGTGACGTGACGAATAACAATAACAAAGGTAGTAGTAACAAATCAGTAAACAAGGATGTTTACTGCATTACAGACAATTGTTAACGATTAACAAAATAACCAAGGAAGGCTGAGTGTTTAATTGGCGCAGTGCATAGGTGTTCTTACCACTTTGTTACTGAATTCTGTTCTGGTTGTTTGCAGAGGCAAAAGAGAGAACCCTGTAGCCATACATATCGCTAGTACAACAAGATATTACCTATCAACTATCCTTGCCTTACCTCACGAGACGAACATGGCGTCACCGAGCTGGTATTTGAAATACATTTCTGTTTTCTCTCTCTGTCTCTAGTCCTCTCTTTCCATTTTTCGTTTTATTTTTTTGAGGAAAGCATCAAGAAGCGCGAGTAATAACTAAATAGGCATATAATCTATTTACAGTTATTTTCATCGGGTTATACAATGCTAAAATACACTTTTAAGTGTATTATTGCGTAATTCCAATTACTGATAGTCTATTCGTGAGCTTGCGTGCATTCAGTGGCATGAAACCTATCACAGAAGCACGCAAGACACAAATATTCTTGCAGCATGTCAACACACAAACGAAATCTCGCTGCACTGACGTATTGTCTGATATATTGCTCGGAAAACGTATCTGATTCATGATGCTAAATACAGCTCTATCAGATATCAATGTGGTTGCGTACCAAGTGTATAAAAGTATGGCCCGCAGCTCGTGGTCGTGCGGTAGCGTTCTCGCTTCCCACGCCCGGTTTCCCGGGTTCGATTCCCGGCGGGGTCAGGTATTTCCTCTGCCTCGTGATGACTGGGTGTTGTGTGACGTCCTTGGGTTAGTTAGGTTTAAGTACTTGTAAGTTCTAGGGGACTGATGACCATAGATGTTAAGTCCCATAGTGCTCAGAGCCATTTGACCCATTTTTTTTTTTTTTTTCGTATAAAAGTATATCTTGAAATACACAGAACGGCACAAAGGGGTATTCGACTGAAACATAGCCATGAACAAGATTGTAACTGGGGTCAACAGCATCGTCGTCTACTACCTTGACAACCCGAACGGTGACAGTGCTCGGCCGGTTACTTACGTTTACTGGTATCAAAGCTGCAGCATGAAAACACAAAAATGTTAATAACCTGAAGAACATTAACTTTGGAACCCATAGTAAAGTAAAGCAGTCATGAGTTATAAGACTGGTTTGAACACCACAGGGCTTTAATAGGCACGGTCCTGTTGGAGGTGGTATGCCGTTGCTTTACTCCGACCTTTAAGTTGACTTGCCTAGACAGTTAACAGGAGAACCTACAGTTTAACGTGGCTTTCGGACCACAGTGCAACTCAGCACTTTTCAGATCAACAAACACTGCCCGAGGGGAAATGAGTGTAAAATGGGAGATATAATTTGTGGGACTGACCAGGAATCGAAGCCGAGACCTTCGTACTCGTAGTCTTGCTATTTATCACTTTGCCGCCATGTAGCCACCACTGTAGCTTCTGCTTGGCATTAAATGTGTAAATTGTTTGTGTGCTTTGTTACTTGCGCGTCCCTGCACGAAAATAAAGAGAACTGAATTGGATGTAGTGTCTTCAAGTTGGCATAAGCAGAAAAGGAGAAAAATTAAACAACATAAATGGTCTCTCTGTGATGCCACAATCTTCATTGCCATTATGCGTCTTATGAGAAAACACGTACAATGGAAGGTCATATTGTTTTATTTAAATGATTACAAAATCAGGTAAAACGAACAGTGAGGTTGTCAGTAAAAGCACATTACTGTTGTCAGTATGATGTCGCACAGCCCAGGGCCTGTAATGATAAAGGGCCCAGTTAGATGAGGCATATTGTCCACAGAAGTGGAAGAGAGAGCACCAGCAAATTCTACAATCCGTATACACTGCATACACACAAAAATTACTGTTACAGTGTACTTATGGAGCCCAATGGGTTAACTGCGTATTTTACGGTGAGAAAGAGCACTGGCAAACAGTCTTCGCTACATTAGGTTACTTAAACTGGTGTCACTCTGAGCTAGAATTTATGGTCAGCGACTTTAAGTGTAAGGTCAATCAATGGGTCGGATGCGAGTTTTGCAACTGTGAAATACTTTCCCACATTACAGAAGCCATTTCTAGGCGCAAGTAAATGAAGAAAGACAGCGCGTTTTTGTTATCAAGTGACGACTTCATCAATTACTTCACTTTTTAATGTAATCTACGAGTAACTGCTGATGTTTGATATTAACATGAAAAGAATTCCGTAGACAGGGAAAGAACCTGTTCTTGAGCAACTACTTTTACAATGACCAAAAGGCATTAAATGATGTTCAAGCACATGTGTTCAACAGCAGTAAGACAAAAATGATAGTAATAATGACGGCAATAATCGAATTATCCGGTAACTTCACACTTCACAGTGGATTTTCTCGAACTAAGAAATTTGCTAAATTAGTGAAAATTTCAAATGGCTTCACATCGAGGCTGTGATGCCCAGAGGAGTCTTTACATCTTGCTGACATGAGAATAGCGTAATATCCACGTCAGAATCTTGCTTCTACTTAACCATTTAATGGACTCGCATTTTTTCCACCGTGACTAATTTTGTAAGCTAAACGTATGATCCGTTACAACACACTCCTGGGGCTGGGAATGTGGCCACAATGGTCTGGTGGAACGTACTATCACAGGTGTAATGCGTGGGTTCAGGCATCTATTTTTAAGAGGCAAAAACAGATATACTTTACCTCTGCTCACCTCAAGAGAAAATCGTTATAATTCAGAATCCGCATTAAACATCGCGTTCCTTCATAACCAATTGGGCACAGCCGGTTTACGTTGGGAAATGACACAGGCGAAAGTCATGGTAAACAAAAATACTGTCGCCAGCGTAAATTTACTTACATTAGAAAGTTTTATTTTATTTGATGAACCGATAGCCACTTAAAGGAAGAGGACACTTATTTGACTTATACTTGATTGATCTACAGACGTTGAAAAATTTGGTGGCAGACTGTGATTTGAATTCGTATCTCCTCTCTCGAGGATCTGAATCTCTCGGAACAGTATAGTTCAATCATTTCGTTCCTTTTCCCAAGACTGCAAACTTTTCTAGGTCTCCTCCAAAGGTAAGTATGTGGGTCCGAATACTGATCCAGTACAAAAATATTCATAATTTCATTTCAAGCCCTATGCACGCCGGCCTGCTAGTGAAAATTAACGTGCATTTTAAATGTCTGTTCATGTGTTGCCTACATTCGCAATAGGTGTCGTTATTTCTGGTCACACACGCGCACATCTTGCTGTTGGTGAGTAACCAGTTGATACTTAAGCTATATTCGTGGAAGATACAGAAGGACGGTACGTGTGTGGTTCGATTGTAGCTCATGCACAAAATCTTGTATCCTTATTTTGGATTCAAACACCTAGCAGCTGGTAAGAAAAACCGATACATAAGATTTTAATCTATTTAGTTAACAATCCGATTACGTGTTGGGTTCGGATCTCCATCACAGAACTTCACATCGTCCGCTTCATCTTTAAATATATGGTCCGCAACTCGTGGCCGTGCGGTAGTATTCTCGCTTCCCACGCCCGGGTTCCCGAGTTCGATTCCCGGCGGGGTCAGGGATTTTCTCTGCCTCGCGATGACTGGATGTCGTGTGATGTCCTTAGGATAGTTAGGTTTAAGTAGTTCTAAGTTCTAGGGGACGGATGACCGTAGATGTTAAGTCCCGTAGTGCTCAGAGCCATTTGAACCATTCTTTAAATGCATGCACACTTTGTAACTTCTGAATGGAGGTATATCAGACACCTTTCGTGGTTAGTTAACAGAGGCGAAAGAGTCTTGATAGGTGTCCCGGTTTATTACAAAATTGTGGTCTTTTATTTTCAAGTTTAGATTTGGTTACTGGCGAAAATTTCGGTAATTCATGACTCTTCATGGCTAGTCAGCAATATCAATAGATTGCATTGGATTCGATTAATATATGTTCCATACATCACGAATACGACATTTCGTAATGATGTGGAACGCGTCATTTTACATTTTAATGAAAGATTTCTTTACATACCATTTACTCCCTCTCTCTCATTCTTTTTTGTATTTGTCTCTCTCTATCTCTCTCTCTCTCCACACACACACACACACACACACACACACACACACGCACACTCACACACAAACATTGCTTTTTATTTTCATTTGTTGTTGTGATCGACTATTGGCCAGGCACGAAAACGCCTGTGAATGAGTTTCTTAGTTTTGAGTACACTTACGAAAGAAATATAAAAACAACTATGACAGTTACCGATTTATGATGCTTAGTTTACAGTCAGTTCTGAGTATTATTAGTAACTACGCTTCAGTCCGTAAAACTAGTTACAGAAGTGCGAATCAGACGCGTTAGGTATTCCAGGCCGTGCCAGCCGCGTCTTTGAGACACCAGCTATGGTCACTTCCCAGCCCTCTGTAGGAACACATCGGTTCGTCTTCTTCCTGCTGGTACTGTAACTGATATTTGGCTTCAAGGCAAGGTATGTTTGGCAACTCTGTCATCGACTAGTTACTTCCTGGTGTGTACGGAATTAGGCCTCAAAGTTCACTTCATTTTTCCTGTCATTTCCATTCAATAATCTGAGTTATTATCGCTTGAGGTGTAACAAAAGTTCGTAAATTTACGATTTTCGGCCCAGGAAAGTCGTTGCACGTGGAAATTCCAACTAATTTTGTTCTGTAAATAGCGATTTACGAGTTCTAGTCACTATTGACCTCGTAAGCTCTGTGGTAACATGCTGATCTGTAAATAAGCGTCTGGTTGGGTTCGCGGTTCCAATCTCGCTGACTGCGACGTTTTTATTCCTTCTGTGAAAGAGCTACAAGCAGTCAGATCAAACATCGATAAGGAAAACGCAAGAAAATACTTTCGGCTCATAGTGCAATTGTGAAAAACTTACAATGCTGCACAACAAGTAGTGCCTCTTTCCGTTGCTGACAAGCAAATTTTTGGTTTCTAGGAATACATAACTTTATTTATGAAATGCTACATTTGCATACCTCTTGAGTATGACATAGTATACCAGTTAAACACAGACCCAATCGAACTCTAAGTGAGTAGTATTTTATTAATTTGGTCCGGTAGAGGCATACTGTGTACAGATACTCAGGTTAATTAAAACAGTCTTTCGTCGTAAGGTTATCATTGGTAGTTTTATTTCATTTCTTATAATGCAGTGCATATTTTCGTAGGGTTTCTTTTAATGTTGTTTAAACAATAGTAGACATGAGAGAGAAATTAATCATCAACGATATATGCGAATTCTCTGATGTTATCTATAACAGTCTGACAATGCACATGCAGTTTATTGATTAAATGTAGAAACTTGTTCTGAGTTAAAGCTGTCAAACAAGTTTTGAAGAAGAATAAAATGCCACTACCACGCGACAGCTAACGCAGAAAATACTTTCTGACCTATTTTGGCACGATGCGCTATCCGCACACGTAATACAAAAGTTTCGAGATGCATCTGCTGCCTGGCCGTCTATCAACCCTGAAAAGAACAAAATGTCGCAGTAGTGTGCACTTTTTCCACATGCGACTCTTTTGGGTTGAGAAGTGAAGGGAATTATGTTCAAAGTTCCATTAGATTGATAACTTCAGCAGACAGCAGAATTGCGTTTTAAAAAATGTAGCACTGAATGCATTTCAACTCGGGACATTTATTCTACGGTGCACTAAACTTACCGTTACACTACTAGCTGAACCATAGCGACAGCAGCTCCATGAGTCAAGAACAATTCCTCACAACTTCCGCATTCCACAGTGTTGTGAGATAATGCATATGGCCGGATGTAGACTTCTGAGAGACAGACAGTTACAGCTTTTCTTTTGCACTGCATGACGTTTTCAACAAACAGATAGCGCAATAGAGTAGCTCAAGTGGAAAGGAACACTTCCTGCTTAAATTTCTGCATCCTACACTGTTGGCAGTGTGGCGCAACGGGTTACAATAGAAAAATGAGCCACATGGAAGAGAGTTTGGTGGTCTTTTGGATTGATGATAGATTTATATACTCATGGTCTGGGTTCGATTCCAACTTCTGCCGATGGATTTTGGTAGCGAGAGACAGATTCTGTTCTCTTCAAGCCACATTTAACGTTCGTTTTCTCTAGAATGTAACAGCGATAGGTGCCGGGTTGGAGTCCTGGGAAGGAAAAAACTAATATTTCGTCTCGTCATTTCAGTTAAAACATTTTGCTACTGCTGAGAAAATCCGATATGTCACAGTTGATTGTGCTTCGATAACTATCCGATTAGGTTCATGGTTCGAATCCCTGTCCAACACAAAGCTTTACCTCACGGCATTTCAAGTAAGTTACTTGTGAAGAAGTAATATTTAACATCTCTCGTAGTTCGTTAACAGGGACAATAGATGCTGGGTTGGAATTCGCGTCCGTTAAAAATGTTTACGTTATGTAATTTAAAGTTGATATTTCCTAACTGATACTGCCTAAAATCGAGGTATATCACTCTCTGTATGCCTAGTCAGGAATGACTGTTAGTTTCCGTCAGTCACGAAATCTTTGCTTAGTCTGCATGACCTGGATTTGAATCCGTATGCAGAACGAGACGGTTCGCCGTGTCATTTGAAGTTCATACATATTCTCAACTAGCATCTCGTGAAAAAGTTAAATTTTTAATGTCATTTTGTGTTAAATAATAAGTACGATGTGTTACTTTGAAAAGGAAGTCATGAATACGACGAACTTAGTACGTGCATTATCTTTCTGACGTAATAATGAGAGCGGTAACTTTTCAGGTATGTCATTTATTGTAAGAAATGTGAGTTTACAAGCCTTAAGGGCAGTCTTATCTGTGGTAAGGTGTTCCCTGATATTTGTAGTAGCGTGGTATTATTTTACATCTTGAGTTATTGCAATACAGAGCAATGTTTTCTAGTGGTGGTTTGTTGGAACAATTTTCAATAATCGAACGACTGTACCGAGGAGCGATTAGATGACGTGCTAGACAGCTGCGTTGTGAGGGTTGTATGCGTATCAGGATAAATGCAATTCAGGTCGTTCGGATACTTTTGCGCACGACTGTACTTAGTAAGTCGATAAAGTATGGAAAAGACCCACCATGGTTTAATAACGAAATAAAGCGGAGGCTGTTGCACTCTCGGTTCTAAAGGGAACGTACAAATGATATCAAGCGATGATTAGTAGAGATTCGTGAGTTCAAAAAATGGCTCTGAGCACTATGCGACTTAACTTCTGAGGTCATCAGTCGCCTAGAACTTAGAACTAATTAAACCTAACTAACCTAAGGACATCACACAGGTCCATGCCTGAGGCAGGATTCGAAACTGCGACCGTAGCGGTAGCTCGGCTCCAGACTGTAGCGCCTAGAACCGCACGGCCACTCCGGCCGGCTGATTCGTGAGTCTGTGTGCGCGAATCATACAACAGCTACCACCGTCACACCTAAGTAAAAGATCTGACTGAGAACCCGAGAAAATTGTGGTTTTATGTAAAATAGCTAAGCGGGTTTATCGCTTCCATTCAGTCCCTTGTTGACCAGTCTGGTGTGGCAGCCGAAGACAGCCAAACCAAAGCCGAAGTTTCAAATTTCACGTTCAAGAAATCATTCATACAGGTGAATCGTACAAACATACCGTCATTTGACCATCGGACAGACTCCCGTATGGATAACGTAGTAATAAGCATACCTAGCATAGATAATCAGCTGAAAGATTTGAAAGCAAATTAATCGCCAGGTCCAAATGGAACCCCAGTTCGATTTTACAAGGAGTACTCTTCGGCATTGGACCCTTATCTAGCTTGCGTTTACCGTGAATCTGTCGCCGAGCATGAAGTCCCAAGCGACTGCGAAAAAGCACAGGAGACTCCGGAGGGTAGAAGAACGGACCCGCAAAATTGAAAACCAATATCTCCAACTTCAGTTTCTGCAGAATCCTTGAACATATTCTCAGTTCGAATGTAATAAAATTTCTTGAGACTGAGAAGCTTATATCCACGAATCAGCGAGGTTATAGAGAGCATCGCTCAAGGGAAACTCAGCATGCCCTTTTCTCACATGATATACTGAGAAATGTTGATGAAGGGCGACGCAGTGCTGCTTGACAGTGTCAAGTCATAAAACATCTGGGCGCAACGTTGCAAAGCGATATGAGGTGGAACGTGCATGTGAGAACTGTGGTAGGGAAGGAGCATGGCCGACTTCGGTTTATTGGGAGAATATTGGCAAATAGTGGTTCGCCTGCAAAAGAGACCGACTATAAGACGCTGGTGCGACCTATTCTTGAATACTGCTGGAGTATTTGGGATCCGTACCACTTCGGATTGAAGGAAGACAGCGATCCAATTCAGAGGTGGGCTGCTAGATTTGTTACCGGTTGGTTTGAACAACATGCAAGTAGTGTTAGGGAGATGCTTCGGGAACGCAGACGTGAATCTCTGGAGGGAAGGCGACGTTCTTTTCGAGGAACATTATTGAGAAAATTTAGAGAACCGGCATTTGATTGGATTGCTTATGGGAGGAGAACAGACAGCGAGGTCATCGGTCTCATCGGATTAGGGAAGGACGGGGAAGGAAGTCGGCCGTGCCCTTTCAAAGGAACCATCCCGGCATTTGCCTGGAGTGATTTAGGGAAATCACGGAAAACCTAAATCAGGATGGCCGGACGCGGGATTGAACCATCGTCCTCCCGAATGCGAGTCCAGTGTGCTAACCACTGCGCCACCTTGCTCGGTCCCGGGATTTGAAGCGATTGCCGAACGATTCTACTGCCGCCAACATACATTACGCGTAAGGACATTAAGATAATATACGAGAAATTAGGGCTCATACGGATGCATACAGGCAGTCGTTTTCCCCTCGCTCTATTTGCGAGTGGAACAGGAAAGGAAATGACAACTAGTGGCACAAGGTACACTCCTCCACGTACCGTACGGTGGCTTGCGGAATATCTGTGTAGATGTAGATCCTATGCTCCAGAAACCCCAACGATCCCTCCCAATCCACCTCAGTCAATCTAACTCCTGGTGTAACCAATGGCTCCTTGAGATTAACCGCTCCAAAACCCAGGCAATAATTATAGGATGCACCACGCGCACTTCCGTCTCCGTGACTTCTTCCTCACCGTTTACGACCGTCCCATCCAGCAAACTAACACACTGAAATACAGGGTGACAGTTACTGAACTATATGAACAAAAACATAAATTAGCTACAAACTGCGATGTGCACACACTTTAATTAATATGCAGACGTCACTACTGATATTCGAATTTAGGTTATGACATGTTCGATATGGCTGGCAGCCTTGGCGATGATGTGGTGCAGACGAGTAGCGAAATTCAGCATGACAAGCTGAAGTGTCGAAACATCGATGCTGTCGATAACTTCCTCAGTGGCTGTTTTCAGCTCAGTAATCGTCTTGGGGTTATTGCTGTACACCTTGTCTTTAACTTAGCCCCACAGAAAGGAGTCGCATGTGTTCGAATGCGGAGAATATGACGGCCAGCCGGAGCCCATGCCAGCGGCCTCTGGGTACCCCAGAGTCAGAATGCAGTCCCCAGCGTGCTCCTCCAGGACATCCCTTACTGACAACAACATCCTGTTGCCTGAACAGTTTGGATTCTGCGCTGAGCACTCCACAGTCAAACAATGCCTGCGCTTGGTAGAGCACGCTTGTCTGGCCAGGACAAAGAGAGAATCCACAGGAGCAGTATTCCTGGACATAGAGAAAGCATTCGACCACGTTTGGCACGATGGCCTAATATTCAAACTAGATCACATAGGGTGCCCAGAACATATCATAAAGATCATTGACTCATTTCTTGCGGAGCGTCACTTCTTCGTAAGAAATGGGACAGGATCGAGCCAGATGCGACCGATTGCGGCCGGAGTTTCGCAAGGTTCGGTTTTAGGTCCCGTCTTCTACTCCATTTACACGAACGACATACCGAAGCAGGTCGGCGGAGAGATCGCTCTCTACGCCGATGACACTGCCATCTACAGAAGTAGCCGCAACCTTGACTTCATACGACGAAAGCTGCAAGCCCACCTCGACTCCATAACACAGTGGTGCAATTTATGGAAAATTAAAATCAATCCGAGTAAAACCCAGGCCATATACTTCACAACCAGGCTAAAACTCCCAGACCAACAACTAACAATTGGTGGTCGGGACCTAGCCTGGCGAAATTGTATTACCTACCTCGGGATGGAGATCGACAACCGCCTCACATGGAGACAACACATAAAGAAAGCGGCAAACAAGGGGTGCGCGCTCCTGTCCCAACTATACGCTCTTCTGAAGGGTGAAGGACTCACCTTGAAATGCAAAATGCTTCTCTGGTGCCAACTCATGCTTCCGGTCATCTTGTATGGTTCGGAAGTGTGGTCAATGGCGTCAGACACCTCACTTTCAAGACTACAACGGCTACAAAATAAAACCTTCCGGGTAATCACAGGTGCTGACAGATACGTCCGCAACACACAAATCACAGATTTCTTAGAACACCCCACCATCTATTCCCTCATAAAGGAAAAATCTGCCAAACTTTATGAGAGGACACAAACATCGCCCCATCACCTCATTCGAAATTTATGCTGCGAACATCCAGACCTTCAACATAAGAGACCTAAACTAACCCTTACGCGCCACTTTGGGGACATTTAAAACACACAAACACACACACAAAACAAACATTTACTCAAAAACACGCACACAAACCAAACCACCATCTTCATGAACCCCCTAGCGCATTCCTAGAAGTCAGACGGGCACAGCCCAGTGGTACTTCATTACAAGAGTGCAAACAGGAGGCCTGTCCAGGACATCAAACACTCTCCTGCTTCGATGGTGTCGAGCTCCGTCTTGCATGAACCACATCTTGTCGAAATCAGGGTCACTTTGGATAATGGGGATGAAATCATCTTCAAAAACCTTCATGTACCGTTCGATAGTCATAGTGCCATCAAGGAATATCGCACTGATTACTTCATGGTTGGATATTGTACACCACACAGCCACCCGTTGAGGTTGAAGAGACATCTCTATCGCAAGAAGCGGATTCTTAGTCACCCAAATACGCCAATTTTGCTTAGTGACGAACCCATCCAAATTAAAGGGTGCTTCATCGCTAAAACAAACCATATTCACATCAAATTCCTGTTCGTCGATACAGTGGACAAAAATGTTGGTGAAACACAACCACTGTACCATGAACCTGGGGCTTAATGCCTAATGGATTTGAATTTTGTGTGGGAAGAGATGCAGGTCTTCAACAACAATTCGTCGCAGTGTCTCCCAGTTGATCCCTATCAGTTGTGCAGCTCGTCTGGTCGATTTCGTTCGGCTGGTTTGGAACACAGCGCGTGTCCTCTCGATGTTTTCAGGCGTTTTCAGGCTTTTCGGACGATCGACATTGCCAGCACTGTCATCATGAACACTATCTGGCCTCTCAAACTTGCGAATCAACTTTTTGATTGTTATCACGCTTGCACCGGTTGTTTTCAGCTTTAACTCGGTCGCAAACTTCCTTCGAGCCGCAGTTGGGCTGTTATTGATGACACAGTAGGCCTTCACAAGCGCTACATGCTCAGGCACATTGTACCGTGACATTTTCATTTGGAAATGACCAACAGCAACAAGCCGCGTGCGAGTGTGCATACTAATTCCCATCATGCCCCGCGGCCAACTGTGCAGTTTGAAAGTCCTAACGCAAATCGTTCAGAAGTTATTTTATTTCATGCAGTTCAATAATTGTCACCCACTACCTTGGACAAACCTTCGACTGGCAACTAATGTGGAAACCTCACTTAATAACAATCCATCAGAAAGCCCACAATAGACTAATACTACTCACTGGCTGAACATGGGGATTACAATCGTCCACTGTCCTTCACACACACAAATTCCTGATATGCCCAATCCTCTGCTTTGCAAATGTTGCATGCATATCCAGCCCTCCTTAGTTCTATAAGTCCCTCCAGATCTTTGAGCACCATGCTCGCTACTTCACTTTCCACATCGGCTTATCTTCCCCCACAAGGATCCTTCACCAACTCATTAAGTTCCCAACTTTGCTCACTCACATTGAATACCTCTGAATAACCTACACTGTCCGTAAACTCCATTCCACCAATCCTATTGTGTCCCCTCTCTTTTAAAATTTTGGTGGGCTGCCACGCCTCTCCTCACACATCCCATCTACCCGTCACCTGCACACCCTTCAAATTACACACAGTACTTTGAGTGACACGTAGTTGAGAACGCTGTGGTTCATACAAATTCTGGAGAAAAGTCAGCCTAAATTTGGAAGGTTCCACACACATCACTTAAGCACTGAAATTGCAAACGTTTACTGAAAGCTAAATCAGGAACAGACTTAAATTTTACCACTGCGCATGTGTCATGGTGGATGAACATAACCATATACTTTCAAGTCTCGAAAAGTCGTGAAATATATAAAATTCAACCCCGTGCTTGTAGTAACCACAGTCCTTGAATGTACTTTGCATATTGGGAACAATTTCACTTTACTAACTATTTGGGAGTTTCTTTGTAATACATTGTATTGTATTGTATTGTATGTTAACCGGGGACCTAGAAACGACGGAGAGGCTCCGTCCCCACTGCAGCCGCAGTGGTCCACAACCCCACGACGACTATCGCAGTCCACTTCACCCCCCCCCCCCCTGCCGCCCCACAGCGAACCGAGGGTTATTGTGCGGTTCGGCCCCCTGTGGACCCCCCAGGGAACGTCTCACACCAGACGAGTGTACCCCTATGTTTGCGTGGTAGAGTAATGGTGGTGTACGTGTATGTGGATTGGTTCAAATGGCTCTGAGCACTATGGGACTTAACATCTATGGTCATCAGTCCCCTAGAACTTAGAACTACTTAAACCTAACTAACCTAAGGACATCACACAACACCCAGTCATCACGAGGCAGAGAAAATCCCTGACCCCGCCGGGAATTGAACCCGGGAACCCGGGTATGGGAAGTGAGAACGCTGCGTACGTGGAGAACTTGTTTGCGCAGCAATCGCCGACATAGTGTAACTGAGGCGGAATAAGGGGAACCAGCCCGCATTCACCGAGGCAGATGGAAAACCGCCTAAAAACCACCCACAGACTGGCCGGTTCACTGGACCTCGACACATATCCGCCGGGCGGATTCGTGCCGGGGACCAGGCGCTCCTTCCCGCCCCAGAAAGCCATGAGTTAGACCGCACAGCTAACAGGGCGGGCCTTGTAATACATTACTCGTGCTAGTCACCTCACTCACACACAAAGTATTTATGGAAAATCTACATCCGAAGTTACTCCAACCATGACTTTCTTTATTAAAAATTTCTGAAATTAAAATAGTTACGTACATTCAAATACCTCCATTAACAGAGTCTGCCAAGGACACATCTGTTCTTACCAGATCCCTGTGCTGGAGTTCTATACCTTATGAACACTAACCCTTTTCTACTTTCAAGCAGAGTGTGGATAGGCAGAGATGTCCAGAGTCCCTCTCTACCAACTTAACTGTGTGCCTCTTCAGATATTTGAACAACAGTAACGCTAAACCCCCCTGCCTTTTCACTGAAGCTACCACAAATGGCATAACTGCACTAGTAGACAGCAGATATTGGTTTTCCTTACGGAACTCGTACTCACTCATCTCAGTCACTCTTATGCTTAAATAACAGGAAAAGGGTACAGGAAGGACACAACCGTTCCTTTTGTGTTTATAACAGTCTTCTGGAAAACACGTGACATAATTTACTACTGGATGTTTCCTGCATGATCGTAACTGCACCACTAAGTGGAGTACGCCTGTCAGTATCGACTAACAGTTTTGCATCCACGTGTCCAGGCTTCAACACCTGACCTTCTGCCCAGGGGAAAATAAGCACTGACGGCTTGCTTTTGCCACAAGTACATACAGGTACTAACCAATATAAAAACATACTACTCCCAATAGTTATGATTATTAGTCTGCAAGTGGATTAAATACTGATATAATGTTGCTCAGTACACTGTCCTCAGGCGCCAATAAGAATATTTACACTGATACCCATTAGAACCTGTGTGGTCAAAAACAGTCTGAAAAGCTTGTAAGGATGTTGCAGCATAGGTTGTGCTGAGAAGTAATTATTAAGAAAAAATCGATATATTGTGCTGTTTCCGAGTTAATTAGCACTGAAATTGGCCACTCAGGCCGTTGTGCGCTCGAATCCAAGCGGTCCAACAGCGACGGCATCGCCAAATGCTTTTTCTTTTGGTTTCCTGAAACTGAATAAGAGAACGGCACAAGAACTGGACATGGGACCGTACCATGGAACGAACCCGAGCCAATGGCGGAACAGACTCGTGCGCTCTCATCTACGCTATGAGAACAACTGATACAAACTGTACCTGACGGGCCGCTTGAATTTGTGCTCAACACCCTGATTCGCTAACTTCAAATGCTGATTAACTTGAAAACGGTGCTACGTATTAAAGTTTCTTCTTAACAATTATTTCCCTGCACAGCCTACAATGCAACACCCTTATTAGCTTTTCAGACAGTTTCTGACAACCATCTATATACATAGACGGAAAAAAAATCGCAGCACCAAGGAGTTGTACGGCATAAACGATAGTTGGTAGGGGTGTTTCTACATCTGAAAGATGATGTCTATTCAGATTTCGCGCACGTAGCGCCACTATGAGGATGCAAATCAGGTTTGCTTTAAATGCACATTAAACGGTCGTGAGAGTTAATTCTCTTTCAGGATGGATCTCCCCTATCAGACTGGACGTCATGAGTTGATGTCAGTCAAGAATACCTTTAAGGCGACACAGAAATGAATGTTCCTACTGTGATACTGCAGAAATACTTGGCAGGAATGTAGTCACTGTATATGATAGCTATCAGCGGTAGTGAGGAGAAGGCGGGGCTCCAGACGACCACGTAGCATTAACGAGAGGGAAGACCATCATGTTCAGCGTATGCCTCTGCCACACCGAACTGCATCTTCAGCAACAAACTGAGCAACAGTTGACACCACGATGACACAACGAACTGTTACAAATCGGCTACTTCAAGGACAGCACCGAGCCAGACGCGCTGTTGGGTGCATGCCAGTGCCAGTTGCGACATCGGTAGTGTCAAGCAAGAGCTCATTGGAGGGCAGCATGGAGGTCTATTGTGTTTTCTGATGAAAGTTGGTTCTGCCTCGGTGCCATTTATGGTCGTGTGTAGGTCAGAAGGAGGCCAGTAGAGGACCTCCACCCAAGCTGTCTGCGTGCCAAACACACTAGACCTACTGCTGAAGTTGTGCTCTGGATTTCGATTCCTCATTATGGCAACAACACCCTCGTGCTTATCCCACTGTAAAATTGTACACCAGTCTCGTGATTCGACCTGTTGTGCTGCCATTCATAAACAGCATTCCTCGGAGTGTTTCCCAGCATGATAACGCTCGTCCACATAGAAAGAGGAGATAAGCAGTTGTTAGCATCTGACTTAGACAGTGAATTGACATAAATTAATTCCAGTAAGACGGACGTAGAGGAACTATGGACAAAGTTTAAGCAGATTGTAAATCGTGATCTGGAGTAGTTTGTGAATAGTAAGTGGATTAAGGACGGAAAAGACCTACCATAGTTTCATAAAGAGAATCTGAAAATGCTGAGAAATGAAAGGCTATTGCACTCTCGGTTCAGAAGAGAACGCGCAAATGACGAAAAGTAAAAGTTAGTGGAGATTCGTGCATCTGTGGAAAGATCTATGCGCAAAGCATACAACTACTATCTCCATCACACCTTAGCAAAAGTTCTGGCGGAAAACCAGAGAAAACTCTGATCCCATGTAAAATTGCTAAGTGGTTCTAAGGCTTCTATCCAGTCACTTTTTGATCAGTCTGAAGCAGCTGGTAAAGGTAGCAAAAGTAAAGCCGAAGTTCTAAATTTCACGTTGAAGAATTAATTGTTCACTCAGGAGAATCGTGCCGAACAGACTCCCGTGTGGAAGGCATAGTAATAAACTTCCCTGACGTATAGAAACAATTGAAGAAGTTTATTGCGAATCTATAGCCCAGCGTAAAGTCCCAAGGGACTGGAAAAAAGCGCAGATGTCTCCTGTTTATAAGAAGGGCAAAAGAACGGATCCTCAGAATTACAGACCAATATTCCTAACATCGGTTTGCTGCAGTATCCTCAAACATATTCTCAGTTCGAATATAATAAATATAAAAGCTAATGTTTACGAACTGGCATAGTTTTAGAAAGCATCACTAGTGCGAAACTCACTTTACCCTTTTGTCGCATTGTATACTACGAACTGTGAATGAAGGGCAACAGGCAGATTCCATATTTCCAGATTCCCGGAAAGCGTTTGACACGGTGCCCCATTGCAGGTTGTTAAAGAAGATACGAGCATATGGAATAAGTTAACAGATATGCGAGTGGTTCGAATATTTCTTAAGTTATAGAATCCAGTATGTTGTCCTCGACGGCGAGTGTTCATCACAGACAAGGGTATCGTCAGGAGTGCCCCAGAGAACAGTGACAGGACCGCTATTATTCTCTATATACATTAAATGATTTGGTGGACAGTGTGGGCAGAAACCTGAGGCTGTTTGCTGATGACGCTGTGGTGCACGGTAAGGTGACGAAGCTGAGTTATTGTAGGAGGATACAAGATAACTTAGACAAAATTTCTTGTCGGTGCGATGAGCCGCAGCCAGCTCTCAATTTAGAAAAATGTAAGTTAATGCAGATGAGCAGGAAAAACAAACCCGTAATGTTCGCATACAGCATTAGTAGTGTCCTGCTTGACACTGTCAAGTCGTTTAAATCTGGGCGTAACGCTACAAAGCCTTGAAGCTGGCTGCAAAACGTTTCTGTTGCCTTTAACATACATTGTGCGTAAGGACCACGAAGATAAGATACAAGTAATTAGGGCTCATACGGAGGCATATTGACAGTCGGTTTTTCCCTCGATCTATTTGCTAGTGGAACAGGAAAGGAAATGACCGTGGTACAAGGCACCCTCCGTCACGCGCCATAAAGTGGATTGCGCAGTATCTTTGTGGATGTAGATGTAGACACATACCCAACATGCTCTACAGAGTGTCGACATGTTGACTTGGCCTGCTCGAGCGCCTATTTGTTTCCAATCGAGCACATGTAGGAAATCATAGGACGACAACTCAAGCGTCATCCACAACAAGATTTTACCGTCCCTTTAATGACCGACCAAATGCAACAGGCATGGAACTCCATCCCACAAACTGACATCCGGCACCTGTACAACACAATGCATGCACTTTTGCATGCTTGCATTCAACATTCTGGCTGTTACACAGATTATTATTGTATCAACACTTCACATTTGCGATGGCTGCTCTCGCGCTTAAATTAATCTGCTATGTTGCAACGTTAATCACTTAAATATGTTACCTAGACAAACGTATCCCCGAAGTCTCATTACTCTACATTAATTAGTTTTTAGTGCTGTGACCTTTTTCCGTCAGTGTAAGATATGGATCTCACGGATTCGTCT
The DNA here is from genome assembly GCF_021461395.2 of Schistocerca americana. Classification (NCBI taxonomy): domain Eukaryota; kingdom Metazoa; phylum Arthropoda; class Insecta; order Orthoptera; family Acrididae; genus Schistocerca; species Schistocerca americana. The sequence goes on along the minus strand of NC_060130.1, from coordinate 425,274,692 downwards.
CAAACTTTATCTACTAAGTGCCCTGTACAACCCCTAGAAGCAAAATTGAGTTGTGAATCGTCCTGTAGAATCTGCCAGTTGTTCTGCATTCGTGGTTCGTAGAACATTGTGAAAAGAGCGAGCTGTGTGCCCCTCACCTCACGATATATGGAGAACGACATACGCAGACGGAACGTGTAACAAATTAAGACTTCGCTTCAGATGCGTGAGAAACTATTTTTCCACACATATTTATTGGATGTCATGCTTCCGCTTATGTGTCTAAGTAATCTAGTGCCTAGTATGTAAGACGGTGTACTCAGGCGAAAATGGAACATTTCATAACGTCGTCCTGATTGAGTTGTCGTGTAAATCAGCGTAGCTGCAACTCAGTGATATTAAATACTTTCTGAAGAAGGTGTGAATTTCCTCTTTCAGATCCGCGCTAACACTAGCACTTTTTGACTAACTTTTCTACCACTGCAGCTCACGCCAAACCGCAAAGAAACCTGTTCCTGCATCATACTTAAAAGGCCAAACTAGGAGATGGTTGTAACTTAGCATTTGGGACTTATCCACACAGTTCCCTTTTGTTTTTAAGAAATGGGGAGTGAAACTAAAAAGAGTCACGGCTTCTATTATATTCTCCCCTGTTCTATATCAACTGAATAATTCCTGTGTAGGAATCTATATGATTTCCGTAAGAACCAATGGTGTGAAACCCAATTTCCTCTGCCGGCTGGGGTGGCCGAGCGGTTCTAGGCGCTACAGTCTGGAACCGCGCGACTGCTACGGTCGCAGGTTCGACTCCTGCCTCGGGCATGGGTGTGTGTGATGTCCTTAGGTTAGTTAGGTATAATTAGTTCTAAGTTCTAGGGGACTGATGAGCTCGGAAGTTAAGTCCCATAGTGCTCAGAGCCAGCCCAATCTCCTCTGTTCATTCATTAGGTCCAGAAGGTAGTAGACAGCAGAGCTGAAGCTTATACTGTGTTTCTTGACTTTCAGAAAGGCTTAATTCAGTTCTGCACCATCCCCTACTAAACATAATAAGTACATAGCCAGAAGCAACACAGCAGCAGTACTTAGACTGCATATAGCAATCTGCTGTTCTTTGCTGATGACGCTGTGGTGTATGGTAAGAGGTCGTCGTCGAGTGACTGTAGGAGGATAAAAGATGATTTAGACAAAATTTGTAGTTAGTTTGGTGAATGGAAGTTTGCTATTAATGTATAAAACTTTAACTTAACGCAGATGAGTAGGGAAAACAATCCCGTAGTGTTCGAAAATAGCATTAGTAGTGTACTGATTGACACAGTCACGTCAGTTAAATACATACGCGTAACAATGAAAAGCGATATGAAATGGAACGAACACGGAAGGACGGTAGAAGGGAAGGCGAAGGGTCGACTTCGTTTTATTGGGAGAATTTTAGGAAATTATGGTTGATTTGTAAGGCAAACCGCACATAGAACACTAGCGAGACACAGTCTTGAGTACTGGTCGATTTTTTGTAATACCCACCGGGTCGAATTGAAGGAAGACATCGAATCTATTCAGAGGCGGGCTGCTAGATTTGCTACCGGTAAATTTTACATCTTCTACATCAGTACTCCGCAAGCGACCTGGCGATGTGTCGGGGAGGGTCCTTCTGGTACATCCCACCTTCCCTGTTCCATTCGTGCATGGCGCGTGGGAAGAACGCCTGTCGGTGAGCCTCTCTATCAGTTCTAGTTTCTCGAATTTTCTCGTTGTGGTCGTCCCGCGAGACGTATGTCGGAGGAAGTAATATGTTGTCAAACTCTTTCCGGAAAGTACTCTCTCCAAATTTCAAAATCAAAACTCTCCGTGATGCACAACGCCTATCTTGTATGGTCTGCGACTGGAGTTGCTCGAACATATCTGTAACGCTCTCGTGCGGACTAAACGATCCCGTGACGAAACGCGCCACTCTTCGTTTAATCTTCTCTATCTCTTCTATCACTCCTGCTGGGTAAGGATCCTAGACTGACGAACAATACCCCAGAATCGGTAGAACAAGTGCCTTGTAAGCCAGTTCTTTTTCTAGATAAATTACATTTCCTTATAGTTCTTACTATTAACCACCGTCTGACATCTGCTTTTCCTACTTTTTATATGGTCATTCCTTTCACGGTCGCTCCGAATGGATACCCCTAGATATTTTATGGCAGTTACTGTTTCTCGCAATTTGACTCCGCAGCTGTACAGCAGTAGATTTCTTTTCCTATGCTCGATCAACTAGCGAGTATTACGGAGATGTTTTGTGAACTCAGATGGGAATCACCGGAGGGAAGATGACGTTCTTTTCGCACAACAGTTTTGGGAAAATTTAGAGAATCTTCGGTTGATGCTAACAGAAAGATTCTACAGCCACCAACGTACATTTCGCCAGTTTGCCTAAAGCCCTCGAAGATAAGATAAGTGAAATTAGGGCTCGTACAGATGCATATACTCAGTTGTTTTTCCCTCCCTCTATTTGCGTGTAGAACGGGAACGTAAATTACAAGTAGTGGTTAAAGGTTACCCCCTACCATGCAGTAGCTTATGGAGTATGTATATAGACATAGATGCTTTTTTTAGTGTTGTATATCGTGTTCTATAAATGAATGTGAGTTAAATATGGATAGCTACTGCGCCTGTTGTGTACGAAAGCAGAAGGAATTGGCCACTGTAGGGAAACAGTTGAAGTTCCGTTGGTCACGATCGACAGGCTTCAGGCTTCTAGCCTGGGCTGTGGTGGCACTGAAGCATCTGGGGCACCTATGGTACTCGTAGTGTCGCCTGGGATCCTTGATGTCATAGCGCATTCCGATATGCTCGATCTGGTTTCTCCACATTCACCTGAGTGTGAATGGCGAACAATGGCGAAGTTGCGAATCTCTGGTCGGAAGGCGAAAATCGCCACCCGCCGCACAACTCTACCCTTACGCCTTCAAAACGAGTTTCAGGTCCTGCCACTGCTGAGAGTACAACTGAACCAGAAGGAGGCGCCTCGTCTATTGGGAATATGGTTCATCTTCTTGAAAGGTGCAGGCAGGTACAGAGAATGTACTGGCTCTTCGGTGTGAGAAGCCGTGTGGAGTGGCCGCGTGGTTAGAGACGCCTTGTCATTGACTGCGCGGCCCCTCCCGCCGGAGGTTCGAGTCCTCCCTCGGTCATGGATATGTGTGTTGTTCTTAGCATAAGTTAGTTTAAATAGTGTGTAAGCTTAGGGACCAATGATCTCTGCAGTTTGGTCCCTTAAGAGATCACACACACACGTTGTGAGCTCTATTGTTATAAGGTGGTGATGGAGCCAATTAGGGACTCATCCTGATAGCCTTGCATGTTAAACAGCAGCTATGGGAATGGGAAGGAGCGCCAGTAGAATCATTTTGCAGGTTCTAGCTCACTAGCTCAATATTAAAATAAATTCTGTATTTTGTAAGTTACTTAACTGATTTTTTAAAAATTCAGTATATTTAATTAACTTAACAGATTTTATAACGTTAACTAAATACATAATTTTTACAGTCATCCCCGTTTTCAAGAAGGGACGTCGAACAGATGTGCAGAACTATAGACCTATATCTCTAACGTCGATCAGTTGTAGAATTGTGGTACACGTATTATGTTCGAGTATAATGACTTTTCTGGAGACTAGAAACCTACTCTGTAGGAATCGGCATGGGTTTCGAAAAAGGCGATCATGTGAAACTCAGCTCACGCTATTCATCCACAAGACTCAGAGGGCCATAGACATGGGTTCCCAGGTAGATGCCGTGTTTCTTGACTTCCGCAAGGCGTTTGCTACAGTTGCCCACAGTCGTTTAATGAACAGAGAAAGAGCACATGGACTATCAGACCAATTGCGTGATTGGACTGAAGAGTTCCTAGATAACAGAATGCAGCATGTCATTCTCCATGGAGAGAAGTCTTCCGAAGTAAGAATGATTTCAGGTGTGTCGCAGGGGAGTGTTGTAGGACCGTTGCTATTCACAATATACATAAATGACCTTGTGGATGACATCGGAAGTTCACTGAGGCTTTTTGTGGATGATGCTGTGGTATATCGAGAGGTTGTAACAACGGAAAATTGTACTGAAATGCAGGAGGATCTGCAGCGAATTGACGCATGGTGCAGGGAATGGCAATTGAATCTCAATGTAGATAAGTGTAATGTGCTGTGAATACATAGAAAGAAAGATCCCTTATCATTTAGCTACAATATAGCAGGTCAGCAACTGGAAGCAGTTAATTCCATAAATTATCTGGGAGTAGACATTAGGAGTGATTTAAAATGGAATGATCATATAAAGCTGATTGTCGGTAAAGCAGATGCCAGACTGAGATTCATTGGAGGAATCCTAAGGAAATGCAATCTGAAAACAAAGGAAGTAGGTTACACTATGCTTGTTCGCCCACTGCTTGAATACTGCTCATAAGTGTGGGATCTGTACCAGATAGGTTGATAGAAGAGATAGAGAAGATCCAATGGAGAGCAGCACACTTTGTTACAGGATCATTTAGTAATCGAAAAAGTGTTACAGAGATGATAGATAAACTCCAGTTGAAGACTTTGCAGGAGAGATGCTCAGTAGCTCGGTACGGGCTTTTGTTGAAGTTTTGAGAACATACCTTCACCGAGGAGTCAAGCATTATATTGCTTCCTCCTACGTATCTCTCGCGAAGAGATCATGAGGATAATATCAGAGAGATTAGAACCCACACAGAGGCATACCGACAATCCTTCTTTCCATGAACAATACGAGACTGGAATAGAAGGGAGAACCGATACAGGTACTCAAGGTACCCTCTGCCACACACCGTCAGGTGGCTTGCAGAGTATGAATGTAGATGTAGATGTAGATGTAGATGTAGATGTACAGTAACTCAACAAATTATAATAACCAACTGATTTATAACTTAATTGTTTAATTTACAACATGATTTAAACACAATAACATGTATTATTTAACAAAAGTAAGGTGTTTTAAAAAAAATTTCACTGTGAACGAAAGTAAATAAATAAAATGTGTTGGTCAACAAAAGTAAACTATTTTGAAAAAACCCATTATGAATGTAAGTAAATTAATTAAAATTTATTAGTTAACAAAGTACATTATTTTTTAAAAATCACATTATGAACATAAGTAAATTAATTAAAAGTATTAGTTGACAAAGTACAGTATTTTAAAAAATCGCATTGTGAACATAAGTAAATTAATTAAAACGTATTTGCTAAAACAATAGTAAATTATATTAAAAATTTTACATTGTGAATGTAAGAAATTTTGTTTTTAAAGTTGAATGTATAAAATTATTTGATTTCTGCTTTAGCAGCTATAAGATTATTATGATTTGTTGTTTGTAAATGTTTTTTGAGATTATTCTTCTTTATATTTCTACCACATTCACAAGTAACTTTAATTAACTGACATTCTTTGCAGCATTCTTTAAATACATATCTATATACACCTGTTCGATATTTATCTTTATGAAATTCTTCAATATTTTTATCAATCATACATTTACCACAATGTCTTAATTATGGTTAGTGTTGTCCATTTAAAGAAAATAAAATTAATGAGAAAAATATTTTTTTAAATTTACATTGTGAACATAGGTAAATTAAATAAAATGTATTAGTTAACAAAGTACATTTTTAAAAAAAATCACATTGTGAACGTAAAAAATATATACAGTAAATAAGTTAGCGAAAGTAAATTATATTAAAAATTTTACACTGTAAATGTAAGAAAATAAATAAAATGAATTTGTTAATGAAGATATTAAAAAATTTACATTGTTAACAAAAAAATGCATTAGTAAACCATATTAAAAATTCTATGCTGTTAACCTAAGAAAATTAATTAAAATGTATCAGTTAACAAAAGTAAATTATTTTAAAAATTTCACTCTTATACTTTTCGAAAATACTTCAAAAGGAAATGCATACGAGATGTTGAAAATTTTATAACTTTTTTCATTCATTTATGTAGAAGTAAATAATATAATTAAAAATTTTCAGTAAGTAATCTATGAAGTACATATATAAGATTCTTTTTACCATGCATAATTACACAAGTAAGTGTATCATTTGAAATTTTATCACTAAAAGTTCCATGAAGTTTCATAGTTGTTTCTTGTCTAGTTACAACATTTTTTCTACATGTCCTATTGATTACATAAATTGGGTAATTAGTTATAACACTAAATGGATTAATATCAATATCTGATTTTAGTAAAGTAATTGTTTTAAAATCTAGAAATGCATCATATGCTTTTAGAAAATTATTTGATGCATTAATATTCCACATTTCCTGTGGAAAAACTTCATTTCTAGCATTTTTTGGATATATATTCTGTAGTTTAACATGATCAAATAATGATGAATCAACCAATTGATTATTTTTACGATTTGTGTGAAAATACAACAAAAACAAAATATGGCATATCAAATTTGGTAGAGTTATAGTAATTTGTTATATCTAGTTCAAAACTGCTTTTACTAGATAAACCAGCAACTTCTTCAGTTTAAAGTTCATAAAATGAAATAGGAATTTTAGGATTTTTTAAAATGTTTTAACAGTGTTCAATACAATAATCTGCTTCATATTTAACAACTGCTACACGAATTTCTGCAGATTCTAAAACAAGTGTATCTTTTATTTCAACACCAGCATCATTTGTATCAAACAAACGCAAAATTACATCTCCAGAAAATGAACTACGTGTAAAAACTACAGTTAAACCTCCTTCAAATATAATTTCTTTAAAATCTTTAAAAAATCGACCAAGCATTGAAAATGGCTAAAGTACTTCATTCTTTTTACTATTCATTTTTCCTGCATTAACAATATGTCCTTCTTAACTTATTTTGTCACTAACAGATGAAGTTAGATGTAGATGAAATAAAATAGTGTTCTTTCTAGATTTTTATTGTTACATAGTCAAACAATTTTGTGGCATAATTATCATTTAATATTTTGTCAGATTTTCCATCATAAGTTGGATAATCTGTATCATCATTTCCAATAATACTAAAATTCGTATACTAATTGTGCAGTATTCAGATGAATCATAACATCACCAGTATTTATCGCAATTTCTGTATCTTTGTTATTAACATTTAAATAATATTTATTTTTTTAATTAACAGGAAATGAACAAAACTGAAAACTTTCAGTTTTATTCATGATTGTTTTAGCAAATACTTGTTTATTAAGGAAAATATTTATTAAGATATTTCTAAAATAATGGTTACAATAGCACCATTAAAGTTAATTAAATTATCATTTTTATCAGTTATAGTAACTTCTAAAACTTCAATTGTATTACAAATAGGAATATTTACATGATAGTTTGGTTCATCATTTATTGGTCCACAAATCTCTACAATGTTTAAATGAAGAAATAATATTAGTTTCTTTATGAAAATTATCATAATGTTTTACACACATTCCATCAGCAAGAGTAAAATTTATATTAATTAATTCAAAAGTAATTATTTTAGGAACACTTTTAGCTACATCTTTTTCATTAGCTTCAACAACTTGATTATTAAAACCAACTAAATTTCCAATACTATCTGCTATATCCATATACAAATTTACATCACTTTCAATGACAATTCAATTTAAAATTTCATATGCTTTAATGTGTATACTGGGTTTTTTCAAATGTATAAATTTTTTTATTTTTCAAACTATATTGACCTACAGGAATTTCAATTGTTTTTCCATCACAAAAAAGTTCGTTATTTTTTAGTGTAATATTTGGAGTTAAAAATGTTGAATAAAAACCAACTAGTGAAACATTAGTATAATTATTATGTATTGGAACAGTTAATCGCTAAGTATAGAAGATTTATCACTAATTTGAAATAACTTACTCATTTTCTACTGAAAAATTATTAATAAATGAAAAAATTATTTATAAGAGAAAAATTATTAATAGATGAAAAATATTAATAAATGAAAAATTATTAATAAGTGAAAAAATTAGTAATAAGAGAAAAAGTGTCAATAAATGAAAAAATCAATAATAAATGAAAAATATTAGTAAATGAAAAATTATTAATAAACGAACAAAACAGATAGGGAACCTAAAGTAAGAACTCGAGAAAATAAATCAAAAAACAAACAAGGTAAACTTCTACCAAAGTCTATAAGATGTCCAATAATTGGACCAAATGGTTGTGGAAAAACTACATTAATGATTGATAATTATATTTTAGCTATAGGATAATTGAATAAGAATAAAATTAAACAATTTTATGTTTATTCAAAAAGTTTAGAACAACAAACATATCAACAATTTATAAAACAATGTAAAATGATTCAGATAGAGTTAATAAACAAATTGTTAGTTTTGTTGAAAATAATGAAGAAGTTATTCCATTGGATGAATGTGAAGAAAATTCGTTTGATGTATTTGATGACTTAATTCTAGAAAATCAAGATATTGTTAGAAATTATTTTACTGGAGGTAGACACGAAGGTATAGATATCTTTTATTAAGCTCGGTCTTACACAAACATACCAAAACAATTAGAGAGAATTTTAATGTTTTAAATACTTTTAGACAAGATGAGACAAATTCAAATTATATTTACCATGAATTTGTTAGTGGAGATTGAAAGTTTAATATTTTTAAAAATAGATATGTCTAGAAAACCAAACGAAGGTAAATTTAGAAATAAAATAAAACATTATTTTACAACTTAAACATTAAACAAAAACATTAAAATAAACACATTAAACATTATTTTAACATCAACTTAAACATCAAACATAAACATTAACATTAACTTCAACATTAAACATAAACATCAACATAAACATTAACATAAACTTTAACATTAAACATAAACATAAACATAATTATTATTTTTTCTTCATTAATTAATGTTTGCAAAGTATGATGACAAGGTTGTTAAATAAGCTAAGCAAAATAGATAGAAAGCTGAAGAATTAAAAGAACAATTTAAGCTTTGGAAACAGGAACCAAGAAGAGTATATAGAAATATAAAAAGCAAGATCAACCTGTTATTGATGCTATTGAAAAAGTAAAACAAGATATTGAAGGTTTAAATGATAATGTTTTAAAAGCAATTGAAGCAAATAGAGAGACTGAAAAGTAAATGATTTCATATAATTATCATACAGAAGACTTTGGAGATTTATTATCAGTTAAATCATTAATAGATTGGTCTGATGATATTCCTGAAAAATATGATTATTCATTAAGTGAAACAGAAATTAAAGATATATTTAATAAATACCAAGAAGAAAAAGAATCAAGTATTTGTCAAAATGGAAGTAAGAAGATAAATGAAACTAAAAAGATAAATATTAGTACAAGAATGTTAAACTATATTAATCATCATGAAAATAAAATATAAGCTTTAAAACCTGTTAGTATGTTTAAATATGTTGGTAATTTACCTGCAGAATCGTTATATATTTTTTAACTATATAAAAAACTATATACATTTTTAAACTATATAAAAATCTTTATAAATTTATAAACTATATAAAAAATTTATTAATTTTAAAGTACATAAAAAATCGTTATTAATCTTGATAAATTTTTAACTATATGAAAAATCTTTATTAAATTTGTATCTATACAAGAAGTATTTATAAATTCTTAACTATATAAAAAACTTTATTAGATTTGTAACTATATAATTGACGAACTTTACAATTGTTTGTACCTTGGTCCATAGTGGTAAAACTAAATCAAAGTCGATTAAATTAACATTAAATAATAAATGTCTAAATGTAATTCAAACACTTTTAACTTAGCCACACAAATGTGAGAAACATAATAAATTCGTGGAAATGTACATTTAATAATAGGTACTCCTGCTGTCAAAAAAGTTATTGAATAATTAACAAAAAAGAAAGATAGTTAAGGATTAACACAAAATGAAGGTGGATTTTTACCATTATTAGTAGCTGCATTACCATGTTTAGCATAATTGGTTCATTAGCTGAACGATTTCAGCAATTGCAAATGCAGTATTAAACAAAAATATAAATGATTAAGAATTGGAAGAACAAAAAATATAATTTAGAAATGGAAAAAAAGTTGCACGCAGTCTTAAGCCAACTTCAGCTGGCGCTGGTAATGGAATAAAGAAAACAAAAATAATTTCAAAAAATAATTGATAAGTATCCTATTGCATTAAGTTATATTGATAAAGAAAAACTGATTGAATAGTTAAAAACCAAAAACTTTTGTGGTGTATACATGATTGATGACTTAGTAAATAAATCATTAAAAATTGAATGTGGTATAGTAAATTGGGATCCATCAGATAATTCTACGACTCATTGGCTTTGTTACTATAAAAATAATGTTAAATAATTTGTTTTTGATTCATTTCGTGGTAACATACCAAAACAATTAGTTAACAATTTAGGAAAAAATGTACGATTCTATAATACAGAAAGAATACAAAATTTTGATGAAGTAATATGTGGTCATTCATGTTTATTTGTTTTATAATTGCTAAGTGAGAATTATAATTTTAATGATATTTTAGATTTAATAAATGAGCATTTTGTGGAAATAAGATACATCTAACTAAAAAAACTGAACCAATACTAAAAACACCTACATTTAATTTAGAGAAAATTGAAAAAATGGAAAAAACTAAAATTATTATTAAACAGTTACAATTATCAATAGATCCAAAGATAACTAATGCAATTTAACTATTTCAAAAAGAATGTAATGCTATTTTTAAAATAACTAATGATATCTTGGTTTTAAAAATAGAAGACTTGTTAATGTAACTGCTTCAATTGATGAGAAAGATGTAGTTAACAAACATTACTTTGATAATGAACAATCAAAATTTGTTACAAAAGCAGAATACACAAGCATTTTAGCACAGTTCAGTAATTATGTTAATAAAGAAGATTACTACAACCTTCTTTCTTTTTTAAAACAAAGAAATGGTAGTATCAATAGTATCACGGAAGATAAATGTAATAAAAGAATCGAAATGCAAATAAATATCCTTAATACATCAACTATAGTTCATTCACTAGAAAGTAAATTTACAGAATTAGAATCACAAATTAATGATGGCTTAAATAAGAAAGGAGGTGAAGATATAGAAGATATTAGGTTGTTAGATTAATTTTTATTTCATTTAATTTCTTAATGTATATGATTTTATTAAATATTTTCTACTACATAATTTTTATTATATAAATGGAAAATTAAAGGTCATATTTAGTTCTTAAAGACGATCATATTTATTGTTTAAAGTGTAAAAATGTTACTGAAACACATAATGAACATACAATAACAACTAAAAATGGAAGACGAAGAATTGAAGGTATTTGTACAATTTGTAAATCGAAACGAAGCAAATTCATTGATAAAAATTTGGAAATGGTGAAACTTTAAATAATATTGGTGAAAATATACTTAATGAATTTCATAATCCAGTTAGAAAGAATTTTGAAAGAAACAATTTTGTTTCTATTGGTATAGATGATTTATGGCAAGCTGAACTAGTTGAAATGGAATTTGAAAACTTTAAGAGGAATTTTAAAGAATTAACAAAAGTTATAAATATTTATTAACACTAATTGATGTTCTTTCAAATTTTTCATTTGCTCTTCCTATTATAGATAAAAAAAGCTAAAACTATATATGATGCTTTTCAAAATATTTTAATAGTTACAAGGCCAAATAATTTACAAACAGATAATGGTAAAGAATTCTATAACAAAGTTTTTCAATAATATTTGATAAAATGTAACATTAATCAAAATTCAACTTTTTCAGAATTAAAAGCTTCTGTTGTTGAAAGATTAACAGAACACTTAAAAAAGTCGAAAAAATTTGCTTTACAAGGATATTATAAATGGTTAAATTTAGTTAAAATTCTAATTCATGATTACAATAACACAAAACAATCTACAATAAAATTGAAACGAATTTTTACTGAATAAAATTTAAAAATGAGTAATATTACATCTAAAGAAAATGCTAAATTTACAAAAGGTAATAAACTTAGAATTCATAAATGTAAAGCCTTTTTGAAAAGGGATACGCAGCTAATTGGACAACAGAAATATTTGAATTTGAAGATGTTATTTATTCTAATCCAATTAAATAAAAATTAAAAGATTTAAAAGTATATTTTTACAAGAAATACAGAAAACAAAATATCCAGATATATACCTAGTTGGAAAAGTTTTATGCGAGAAAGGTAAACAAGTTTATGGTAAATGGTTAGGTTTACATAATTCACACAACAGATGGAAAAATTAAGATAAAATAATTTTGTAAAGAAATAGTTTACTACTAGTTTAACAATCAATTAGTTTTAAAACAATTAGTTATTTTAATTAATTAGTTTACTAATTAGTTTAACAATCAATTAGTTTTCAAAAGAATTTATTTACTATTTTGTTTTAAATCAATTAGATTTGAAATAATTAAGAAATATGTAATCAAATTTTCAGTTTGAACATCTTTTGATTTAATTACTTTTCCTTTTAGTTTATTCTTTCATCTTTTTTTAATACTTTCGTCTTTCATTTTAATTCTATCATCTTTCGTTTTCTTAAAACCTTTAGGTTTTTTTCTATATTTTCACCAACTTTATAATATTATTACTTTTCAATTACTTTTCCACAACATTCATCTTTCATTTTACCAACAAATTTTTTGTTTACTTGTGGAATATTATATATGTCATCTGTTAGATAATCACTTGTATCAAAATAATAAATTATTGATTTTACATCTTCATAGAAATCTTCAGTTTTAAAATTGTAAATATAACTATCTGTATCACTTGATCACTTGTATCAAAACAATAAACTATTGATTTTATATCTTCATAGAAATCTTCTGTTTTAATATTGTAAATATAACTATCTGTATCTTGACTATATAATTCAATATTTTCTCCATATTTAGGTTTCATAACTCTATAGTGAAAATCATACATTAATTCTTTAGATAAACCAAGTATACTTAATCCTACATAAATAGGTTCATCAGACGTAATTTTAGTTTCATACATATGAATAGCAGCGTGATTTTCATTAAATATAGTTCTACATTGATAGTTTGGTTTACCTACAAGTTTGTCACATATTTTACTGTTTCAAACCAATTTTATATCTTGTCTATTTCTTATATCCTCCAATGTTTTTCCAAATACTGAATTATTCATTAATTTATAGAAACCTTACCCAAAATTATTTGTAACTTTTAAATCTATTTCCTTTTTAACCAATTAGATTGTTTAAATTTTATAACTTGATGTATTTTTGCAGCTGCATTCAAAGGGATAAATATTGTAATGTAATACATATATATGTATTATGTCAGAAGTAGTTATTAATTTACTTGCATTTCCCTTGGGACTAGTTTTGTTTCACGAGCTAATGGTGTTACTGAAAATCATGTAATTCTTTTGGATATTCTAAATCTACTTCGGATATATAACCATCTCCACAATTGTTTGAAATTTCATTTATTTTTGTACAATTATAATTATTTGGTTCATCCCATTGAACCCCCACCCTATGGTAAATATTGGTTAATAGCAAAACTATATAAGTAGTTTCCATCTAGATATGTTATATAATTTGTTATTTCTTTATTATAAACATATTTTAAATTTTTGTTATTTACTTTTACATATCTTTTACAACATTGTGAAATACTTCCTCTTATTCCTTCTTCAACCATTAAGACCATATCATTGTCATATAATAATTTAAGTTTTTGTTCAGTAATTTTTTACATTGCATCCCTAGATAAACCTGGTGTGGTAAAATACAAAGAACATTCTAGGTTATATGTTTGTATACATGGTTTTCCAATTATTTCAAAACCATCACTTTGATCACTATTTTTCACTTTAACACACACTTTTTTATTTTAATTTTATCTGGTAAATCAATGTAAGACTATCCTTTCACTGGAATATATTTGTTAATTGCTAGTTGTAAACCAATAATTCTAATTAATGTCCATCCTGATCCTTGTGCTTGAAAGTTAGATATTTTTTCTAAAATATCTCTTTTAATGCTATTATCGTATAGTTTCGTGTATGTTGTCCAAATTCTTGCTCTGTTTCATTTATTTCATTTACTTGCAGTTTATATGCGCAATATAAAATTAAATTTATCTTTATATCATGATGTACTTTCAATTAGTCTTTAGTAGTTTTAAAAATTTTTGTTTTTGTTAAGAAATGATTAGGATCAAGTATATCTATACTATTTTCAAAATTTATAGTTTGTAATCTGTTTTCAAATAATTTTTCATATAAGTAATCTTTAATTGTATTTCTATCTCTTGGTTTCAGTTTTACAAATATATTTGTAGAAAATGGAAATATTCTTTTTAATGGTTAATCTTCTTTCTTAAGAAAATGTCATCAATATTATATTATGGTAACTTGCTCAAAAAATTTTCACTTATTTCAGATATATAATTTTTAATAATATTTGTATGATTTCCATTTACTTCACGTGTATAATTTCTAACAATATTTGGTAAATGTTTCCAAACGTTATCACTTACTTTTCACATACAATTTCTAAAAACTTTTGTATGATTTTCAGATGCTTCAGGGATATAATTTCTTACAATTTTTGTAACTTTTTTCCAAAAATTATCACTTATTTCAGATGTAATGTCTAAGTTACTTGTATGATTGTCACTTACTTCACATGTAAAATTTCGGACACTAATTGTATTATTATCACTTACATCAGGTGTATTATATCTAACAATATTTGTATTATTTCTGATAATAATTAGACGATTTCTAATAATAAATGTAATTAAATCAGCTTTACATAAACTTCAACACTCTCATTATATTTACTCTACAAAATTCGCGAAGGGTAGCAACTTTAAATTGTTGTAGTTCAGTAGTAGTGTATGTTTCTATTTTGCTCTCTTATTTATTACAAAAAAATTCATTAGATTTGTAAAAAATATTTTTTAACAAAATGATAATTATTTAATAGATAAAAAAGAATTATTATATAATAGATAATTAATCAAAAAGATAATTATTTTATCGTTTAGTATAACAATCATTTAGTTTTTTAACAATTAGTTTTTTAAGAGAATTAGTTTACTATTTTGTTTAATAATCAATTAGTTTATTATTTAGTTTTACAATCAATGACTTCACGATTTAGTTTAACGATCAATTACTTTACTATTTAGTTTTAAAGTCTATTAGTTTTAATAATTTATTTGATTAATCATAAGGGATTATAGTTTTATAAATAATAAATCATAAAGTTACAGCTTTCTTATTCTTAAAATATTCTAAAGTACACTTCTTACATTTATTGTTATGTTTATCCTTATGTTAAGGATTTATATAAAAACAATTTAAATCTTTAATTTCTTGAAAACGTTTACATTTCTTTGCAGATGATGATGTTCCTTCAGCTACAACGTCTTCATTATTCATTCTAGATGTAGATTTTCCTTCATTATTCATTGTTAATAATGTTTTTGAATGCTCTTCACTTGGATTTCATCATAAATGTTCATTAAAACAATATTTAGCAACACTTTTTCCATTTGCATATGGAATTCGATTTTTTTATAATTTTTTACATGATATTTATATATACATGGTCTACATATAGTTCTATAACTATGAATTGTATATTTCTGTAAAGTAAAATTTTCAATTGATTTTTCTGTATCACAATATCTACAAAATTTAGATTTCACAGAAGATTCTTGTTGAACTTGTTCCATTTATATATAAAATGATTTATTAGATTTGTGAAAATAGAATTTTTATAATTTTACAATTTAGAAAAAATTGAAAATATTACTAAACAACTTCAATCATCAATAGATCCAAAGATGGTTGCTCCATCTTCAGCATCAGATATAGCACAATTGTCAATTACTTCAATTTTTCCTGGAATTTTATTTTTAATAATAGTTCTACAAAGTGCACGGTTATCTTTCTCCTTTAGTTATTCATCAATACATTTTTATGAAAAATATGATTGCAATTTGTTTTAACAAAATGATTATTACTTTAATTACTTAAACAAATTAGATAACCAAGTGTTCTTCAGATAGCTCAATTAGTACATAGTTTAGTCTGCATTTCGCTTAGGTTTTCCATTTATAAGAAATAATTTTTTCTTAGTTTTATAAAAAACAGAAAAGATTAATTTTCAATGAATCGTTTAGCTGTAAGTACAAAATTATATTTTTTAAAAAAATATGTTGCCTGTAAACTACAAATTTATATTTGTAAAAATAATTAAAAAAGTCTATATAAATGGAAACTACTTTAATCAAGAAACTCAACAATGTAAGTATTTCTAAAGAAATTAAAAAGTAAATGAGCTATAGATAAATGTTTTATATAATATTACAAACTGTGAATATTTAAATACTAGATATGGAGAACAACTTTGTCTAGAACTCAATAATGATTTTAAAGTTATTTCACCAAATAGATTTTCTAAATTAATTGATGATTTATTTTGGAATAATTAAAAAAGGACAATTAAAATTGAAATATAATGGAATGAAGAAACTTAAATATACAGTAGAAGTAGGGATTTCATGATATGGAGTGCACAATGTAAAAATTTTAAAGTAATGTACTTTTGTTAACTAACACATTTTAATTAATTGCCTTATGTTAACTAATACATTTTAACTAATTTACTTATATTCACCATGTAATTTTTTAAAATACTGTACTTTGTTAATTAATACATTGTAATTAATATACTTATGTTCAAACTGTGATTTTTTAAAATAATGTACTTTGTTAGCTAGCACATTTTAATTAATTTACTTACATTCACAATGAGATTTTTAAAAACAATTTACTTTTGTTAAATAATACACGTTATTTTGTTTAAGTTGTGTTGTAAATTAAATAATTAAGTTATAAATAAGTTGGTTATTATAATTAGTTGAGTTATTGTAAAAATTATGTATTTAGTTAATGTTATAAGATCTGTTAAGTTAATTAAATATACTGAATTTTTAAAAAATCAGTCAAGTTACTTATAAAATACAGAATTTATTTTAATATTGAGCTAGTGAGCTAGAACCAACAAAATGATTCTACTAGCGCCAACCCTGTATCGAATGATCCTCTGATTAACGACGGGGGTTGCTTTGCCAAAGGTTTGCCTCATCCAGCTACATGAATACAAGGCTGGTACCCACGTTCTTGCTCAGTTACATAATTCGCCAGCATTTAGAAAAATTTCGCTCACTTTCACAGGAATAACAGTACAAGCAAACAGTTGGAGTAGATGCACTCAATCTCGGTGGGTAACAGGGTGGCGACAGAAAGGGCATCCAGCCACCAATTACATCAACCATGCCAAATCCGTTAATAACCATGTCGATCATGCGCAGGTGTGGAACAAAGGCTCCAGAAAAGAAAGGAAAAGAAGATAAGAAAATGGATCCCCACTATGAAAATATCAGGCAGGTCAGGAAGGAAGCCTTAAGTCCACTCTGTACTCTTACTGCGATGGGGTTAGAGGGGGATTGGGGTTTCGTCCGGGATGTGAACAAGTCTCTGCTGGAGGCCATAGAGCGAACTGGGTGAACCCAGTGGCAAATTATGAGTGTGGCTGTATACTGATGTCTGCCATCTGTGTTCAAAGGCCACCTTCAGTTTCTACTGGCAGCTGGCTGTATCAGAAGAGCCCCATTCTGACCCACATTCATTTTTCTCATGCCTGCTTGAAAATATCTTACATTCATAGTAATGTGGAGTTCTTTTGCTGGCATAATTTTTCAATAATATCCTTTTGACATCATGCAAAGTTGCTTTTAAGTCCCTAACAAGCAATTTGCTTTTGACGATACCAGCTATTACAGTTTTGACAAACTTCTGGAGGATATTGTGCTCTGACTCTAGAACTAATGCAATGTCGCAACTGACTAGGGTTTCATTTAATATATCTTCACTAACATCAAAAGATTGGGGAATTGGTTTCAGAGCTTCTGTAATAACAATAAACTACATTGGGTGCCCTGTGGTATCCGTGTCAGCGTCATCTGAGCGTGACATTTTGCTTTACTCATGGTGATTTTCTGTGGAGAATGCACATGTGTGATGTGAGGTGTGGTGTTAAAATATGCTTCATTAGTGTAAAATGCAGAAAAACTGAATAGTGGCACTGTTATAAGATGTGAAGCGTACTCCTGGTTCTTTCTGTTAATGTATTTGTATATACAAGGATACTGGACTTGTGTGCGAGAACAAATTCTGTTTCTCACATAGCACCAATTAGTTAAAGGAGACAATCAGCAGCAGTCCACATCTGTATTTGAAAATAGCCACTGATAGAAACTGACTAGTAAGGCAAAATAAATATTGAAGTAAAGGTTAAACTTGCTCGGATAAATTAAAAAGACTATGGTGAACAAATTGTTTTGATGTTCGGAAAACACATGAAGGTTGTGTATTGGAGTTTACAGAAATAAAAAAAAAACAGAAAAATTCAAATATATTTGTTACAAAATGGAAGTGGATAGTTATGACATTAAAAAAAATTTAGAACTGGCACTGAGGTTCCAACCACGAAACTGTAGGTAAAATTCTCATTTCTTCAGCAAGTGTATTGTTAATCAATTGTCTTACTGTTATCCAGTAAATCTAAATGTGTGAACCGATATGTCAGATGCCAGTACATGTGAGACTCTTTGCTTCCAAAACAAATGCCTGACTGCGTATCGATTCAGAAATACTGTTCAGCTCAATAAATAATTAATTTCGGGTCACATGGTCGTGATTAGGGGACATATGGCGGATGCAGTAGCTATTTCACATACGCAAATTGATTATATGACAAACTTAGTAGCAGACTGACTTGAAATACACTTTAAAAAAGATAGGAACTAAATGTTGTATGCAAAGACACAGAGAGAGAACGCTGTAGTTTGATTTGTAGATGACATAGTAATTAGCATGGGATATTTCATTCCACCATGGACTGGAAGCTGCCCCAGCCTTCCTGGCGCACTTACTTGTGGGACACTCCATGAACTGCTTCAGGAGTTAATTAAATCTGATGTTAGACAATGTGCAGCTTATTGTCAAACACAGATATATCTTGAAGATTTCACAAAACTCTACAAATGTTGCTTCAGAAGATGTGGCACAGAAAATTTTAACACACACACACACACACACATACACACACACACACACACACACACACATACATACAGTTTAAAACTACTCAAAATAAAAAGATTTACACTGCACAGCAGTTTGCAAGCATAAACAATTGTGTTATTTTTTGACGAGAAATTTCATTAAATGATCCAAATCAGTCATCATTTGATGTCATGACTGGAAGCAAAATGTATAAAATGATAGTCGGAATTTCAGATCTCGATGTGAATTGATACCATCACGGTTATGGAATTTCTGAACACCACATATCTGCTAAGTGTACTACAGAATTCCTAAGCAGACTGGTTTCTTCAGTTACACAGTTACAGAAGAAGGAAGGAGAAAATGGCCTACTACGTGATGGGATAGTAACAATAACAACAAGTACCTCTGCAAGACAGAGTCCTCTGTGACATTTGAGAAAACCATTAAACACGACACACGTAAGCCACGATCCAGTCCGTGGAAGTAGTTGTCATGGGTAGACGTTCGAGATTGCTGAAACACTCTCATATCGCAGCCGCTCACGTCCCGATGTTCACCCACAGCGCACCAATCCCCTCATACACTGCCAGCGCCAATGCTCAGAAGACGGTGAAATCTACCACCGTAGCCGCAGCCGCAATTTTGGACACGCGTTTATGCAAGAGTGCACCACCCCTGGCCGTGGAGGGCATTTGGGGATGACTGGAATGGTAGGAATTCGGATGTTATCAATACGTCCAGTGCAAACACCTGTTGTTTTGAATCTCCTCTCACGCAACACACACATCCGCTTCTATCCCCACTCACTGGTCACGTCGCTAGGCCCCCATATCGCAGACAAGACCAGACAGGTTGCGGTATTATTTGTACCTAACTGAACGTCACAGGCTCAGTTAATCCGTTACTTCCGTTCACCGATTATTTGTGACCACCCCTGCAGCCAGCCATGGTGCACTGCAGAACAAGCAGTTGCGGCTTGGATGTATACAATAGCTCTAACCAACTTCACCCCAATAGAGATCCCCCAGTTTAAAAATTCCACTTTATCCAATCCGAGACAGAGATGTTTTTAAAGTTATTTTCTAAGACAGACGAAATCAAGGCATACTCGCTTTTTCGCATTGCTCCAGTGTCTTTACTTGTTGTGAAAATCCTCTGAGTGTTTTCTCATCAGGTAGAAAGAAAATCTATTCTAACCAGCTTAATATCTGTTACGACGTCCATCAGACAACTACTATATTAAACTAATTTTGGCTCATGACAGGGTGCTAAGATTTACTTCTGTCATAGGACGCCTTCTCACTTTCGAACTTCCTTCAAGTAACCAAATGCCTCGCCACATGCGAAGCCTCTTAAGGTAACAGCACAGAGAAGATGTAATATCAGGTTTATGTTACGTATCACTTTATATATTTGTTCAAATGGCTCTGAGCACTATGGGACTTAACATCTGAGGTCATCAGTCCCCTAGAACTTAGAACTACTTAAACCTAACTAACCTAAGGACATCACACACATCCATGCTCGAGGCAGGATTCGAACCTGGAACCACGGTTCCAGACTGAAGCGCTTAGAACCGCTCGGCCACACCGACCGGCACTTTATATATTCGGTAATACAACTGATTTTATTACGATGGTCGTCTCTACCTGTGTACGTGGTAGGAGGGAGATTGAAATTTCGTTAAGAGATATCACTACAACGGAAAAACGCCTGATTACAGCTCCAACTTAAGAACCATATCCGTGGTACCCCAGCCGTCACTTCCACCCACCAGGCGGCACGCCATTGATATGAAATTGATAGGCAAATTACTTAAATCGATAGTGAGAGTCACTATGGATGTCGAGTAATTTTTTTTCGGCAGTCGGATTACATTCACCAGCAGGCTCAAATGGGAATTGCTGGAGGAAAGACGATGCTTTTTGGAGGAACACTATTGAGATCTGCTGACTACAGAAGGACTCTACCGCTGGCAAAACACATTTCGCGTAAGGACCGGGCTATTAAACACTTGATTACAATGACTATGTTACTCTCACCCTGCATAAACAGCGGTCTTGTTTCTACAGGCACCCACAAGAGTCACTGATAGTGTGACGCTTTCCGGTAGAAATACTGTCTGTGATTATGAATCATAGCTCGAAACGAGTCACATTTTTCGAACCCATCTGCTAAGCATCCAATTCAGCAAAACCCCAGAGTGGTCTTCCAGACGGTCCCTCTGCATCTTTTTACTGTTCCTCAGTCTTTGTCCCACCCTCTCTGCAGCTTTGTCCATGTAATCGTTCCAATTTAAGTCGGAACTGAACAGAAGTCGTGGAGCGCTATATCTGCCACCTTCTGCATCCTATGTAGAAACGGGATGAACTGAGCTAATCTGACACGACCGTGTTCTGGCCACTCAGTGGAAATGGAAAAAGGATGTCGTAACTCCGCCAACTGTGTACGATGTGTAAGACCAGTGCACAAAGAAGCTTTCTCCTGTAACATCAGGTAGTAGAAGAAAGACAATACCAGCAGTTACAGTGGTGTTTCTTATCGGAATAATTAGGAAGTCTTCACATCAATGGGAACTGGAAGAAGGACGAAGATTTTGCTGCTGCAGAGCGATGCATTTCCAAACTACGTACAGGTGCAGCAGTCCGAAAGAGATCTGCGTATCTCAGTGTGCATTCATGTCTATCATCCAAAAATTCTCTCTCCCTATCATCGTTGTTTTGTACCATCCAACAGAGAAAATTTACAAACTATAAGAACTTCGGTAAAGGCATCTGGTAGCGATCTCAATAAGATATTACAGCGCTCCTCTCTTCCGATACATCAGGAAACAAATACTGTCTGCGTGTAGACATTGACCATTTGTGGCGATCCTATTACATATACACGTATTGATCCTTTGGAGCAAGTGGGCAGTGTTCGAAATCGCTTCCACAGACCAGTGTAACATTTCGCCGTCTATACTGTAGGAAGACCATATCGACTATCAGTCACAAGGAGAAGTTACCTGTGTTGTTCTTTCATAAGCGGTTTGATACATTGTTCTCTCCTGCTGGAACACACTGAAGCAGTGCATGACTGCTGCTGTGTACACAGTAATACATTTTGTTTTTCTACCAGGACTTTGTGGTCTGTGTGAGGAACTAAACCGATATTAACACGTTTCGATCCATTGGCTCTGACTGAAAGCTGGACTTCGCATGGTGTAAATTATGTTGCTACTGCTCTTACAACATACAGGGTGATTTAAATAAAAGACAGAGGCGGTGTTTCTCATTATCAAGAATAATAGAAGACATGACAATGTATGGTAACTGGACGAGTTAGTTGCATTATAGGGTGATCCCAAACAGCTGCCTGAAGGTGATTGGTGACCTCTACATTTAATCTCATCTTCTACAGTGACAGGTTATCAGATGTCTTGGTGATCCGTTTCGATTGATTCCTCATACTGTGAACGCTGTTTCGGTGCTGACCATCCCCGGAAGTATTGCTCTCACCAAAACATTCTCATAATCTCAAACAAGAACATGTCACTCAATCATTATCTGGTAGTCAATAGCATACCAGTGGGTGGATGGGATGGAAAAGACACCGTCGATATACTGTAATAAGCACCACAGTATGTAGTGTGATCAATTTTACCAATTTCACTAGTTTTTGCATAATTTCAACACCAGCCAATGACACGGCAGCATGCCTCTCAGTTTCTGTGTCATCGCTAATCCACCCCCTCCACATTTTTGCTAATACCATATACTAGATTGCGAATGTAGATAGAGACTGTGCAGTACTTTCATTCTTTGTTAATTCTCGAACATATATATACCAAAGTATACCAGACAGCGCCCTATACCGATCTACATATTTCTAGCACTTTGATCATAGTGCGTAATTTACGATTATGATTGCCCATCTTTCCCTATGTGGATGGGAGTCGTAGAGGATGCACGCATTCTTAGGATAAAGTTGGAGATTGAAAGATCTCCCCGCACTGTCTTTGACCAACCCTCCCTGCAACACTGTCTTCGACTTAATTTGCAGCTGATCAGAAGTAGGTGGGGTATTATATCTGCAATTATATCTGTGGTGATACAAGAGACGGTTATAAAGAAGAAGAAACGTGTGTTACGCATAATGGAACTTCAGACGGACGTAATTTGAAAAATTTTACGCAAATCAGCTGCGCTATCAATAATGAGGAAATGTTCTAGTGCCTAGGGTGTGTACCAAGAAAGTTTTAGTAAGAGAGAAACGATTGCGGAACATAAACACATGCACTCGTAAGTTCTGCAATTAAACATTCTATAATGCTAGAGCGGTGCAGTTACCAACCAATTAATTGTGTGGAATACATCGCTGTTAGTATTCCAGTGTAGGAAATATATTTTCAGCGCATGACATACGTTCTCCCTGCAAGTACCTCTACAATAAACTATGGTGACAAACTGTAAAATGATAAAACTACTAACTTGCAAACCAAAGAAAACATCGATTCTTTGTAACACAAAAACTACGTAGGTTACCAGAGGTGTGTGACGCCTGCTGTTTACAAAGTTCAAGCCCGATTACGGTTCTAAAATTATGATATGTTCACAACAGTCTTAATAAAATGATTATCGGGAACCAAAAACGCATACCAATAAACAATAACATCTTTCGAGCAAATAAAACACCATGATTAATAGTTAGAGGAGGTATAACAGTCTTATGGCAGTTTACCACCGTTCTTGCACACAGAAGTCATGGTCTGATGTTAGCATGTGCATTGAGCATGTGCTGGAGAAAATTGCCGTTTGGCCTTGACGCCAGGTCTCTAGAATGCCTCCTCTCTCCGCTATGAAGGTGTTTGTACGTAGCATAAGTCTACTCTCCACCTCCAGAACACACAATTTGATTGATGTTGCACAGCACTTACTTCATGATATTTTTATCTAATTTTGTGTATTCTCAGTCAATTTCCATAATAATTAGGTTTTCGTGATTTTACATATTTCATCGTTACGTATCTCACATCAGCTTTTCGTGATTATGTCAGATTTCCCACGAATTTTACCGATTTAGAGGATAATAGAAAGTAGACGGTGTGATCGATTGAGAGGGGTTGTAACAAGGTATGATTTAATGGTAGACTGCTGATATATTCTAGAAAGGGGGAGATGATACTGTAGGTCATTTATCGCACTTTCCATTGTCCTCTCGGGGTGTATCAGCTGCGTGGTATAGCTTGCGATCGACCCATATACAACTGCTTGTTGGTACGGTCGCAGGTTCGAATCCTGCCTCGGGCATGGATGTGTGTGATGTCCTTAGGTTAGTTAGGTTTAAGTAGTTCTAAGTTCTAGGGGACTGATGACCACAGATGTTAATTCCCATAGTGCTCAGGGTCATTTGAGCCATTTGAATAACTGCTTGTTCTGTATGTGAGTTATAGCACTATCTTACCAGCGATCGTTAACAGCAAACCTCTCCATATCACAATCATCGGCTGATTTCCGACTCGTAGGTGATGAATCACGTTCATCGAAGGGAAACCTGTTTCGGTATCCTCCTCTAGACGAAAGAAGATGTATGTGAGATACTCAATTTCTCTGTCATATCTTGGACATAAATCCACTCTTCAGTTTCGTATAGGTACACAACGTGATCAAAAGTATCCGGACACCACCAAAAACATACGTTTTTAATATTAGGCGTATTGTGCTGCCACCTACTTCCACGTACTCCTTATCAGCGACATCAGTAGTCATTACACATCGTGAGAGAGCAGAATGGGACGCTCCGCGGAACTCACGGACTTCGAACGTGGTCAGGTGATTCGGTATCACGTGTGTCATACGTCTGAACGCGAGATTTCCATCCACCTAAACATCCCTAGCTCCACTGTTTCCGATGTAATAGTGAAGTGGAAACGTGAAGGGACACGTACAGCACAAAAAGCGTACAGGCCCACCTCGTCTGTTGACTGACAGCGACCGCCGACAGTTGAAGAGACTCGTAATGTGAAATCACACAGGAATTCCAAACTGCGTCAGGATCCCCTGCAAGTACTATGGCAGTTAGATGGGAGGTGAGAAAACTTGGATTTCATGGTCGAGCGGCTACTCATAAGCCACACATCACGCTGGTAAATGCCAAACGACGTCTCGCTTGGTTTAAGGAGCGTAAACATTGGACGATTGAACAGTGGAAAAACGTTGTGTGGAGTGACGAATCACGGTACACAATGTGGCGATCTGATGGCACGGTGTGGGTATGGCGAATGCCCAGTGAACGTCATCTGCCAGCGTGTGAAGTGCCAACAGTAAAATTCGGAGGCAGTGGTGTTATGATGTGGTCTTGTTTTTCGTGGAGGGGGCTTGCACCCCCTGTTGTTTTGCGTGGTAATATCACAGCACAGACCTACATTCATATTTTAAGCACCTTCTTGCTCCCCACTGTTGAAGAGCAATTCGGGGTTGATGATTGCATCTTTCAACACTATCGAGTGCCTGTTCATAATGCATGGCCTGTGGCGGATTGGTTACACAACAATAACATGCCTGTAATGGACTGGCCTGCACAGAATCCTGACCTGAACCCTATAGAACACCTTTAGCATGTTTTGGAACGCCGACTTCGTGCCAGACCTCACCGACCGACATCGACACCTCTCCTCAGTGCAGTACTCCGTGAAGAATGAGCTGCCATTCCCCAAGAATGCACCTGACTGAACGTATGCCTGCGAGAGTGGAAGCTGTCATGAAGGTTAAGGGTGGCCCAACACCATATTGAATTCCAGCATTTACCGATGGAGGGCGCCTCGAACTTGTAAGTCATTTTCAGCAAGGTGTCCGGATACTTTTGATCACACAGTGTATCAACCGACTGTTACTATACTTTCCATGATCGTCCTATCCAAAATGCATGCATTTGGAATATCAGGGAGAGGATAAGTCTTAGTATGTTTTAGTAGGCTGGTGTATAATATGCACAAATACTCTTGTAGAAAATGAAACATCACATGTGTACGTCAGCAGACGACCATATACATGCGGAAAACTGTAGAAAAAATATGAACAATGACATAAAATCGGTAAAATTCGAGGGAAACCTGTCATAATCACGAAAAATTGATGTGAGATACATAAAAATTGAGGGAAATATGATGAAATATGTAAAATCACGAAACCTAATAAATATGGAAATTGACTGAGAATACACAAAATTAGATAAAAATATCATGAAGTAATTACTGTGCAAGATCCATAAAACTGCGTGTTCTGGAGGTGGAGAGTAGACTGGTGCTACAAATACACACCTTCATAGTGGAGAGAGGAGGCATTCTAGAGACTTGGCGTCAAGGCCAAACGGCAATATTATCCCGCACATTGTAAGGTGCCAAGACATGGGCACTTACACGTTAGCCTACCAACATTAGCCGGCCGCAGTGGACGAGCGGTTAAAGGCGCTACAGTCTGGAACCACACGACCGCTACGGTCGCAGGTTCGAAT
This sequence comes from Schistocerca americana, assembly GCF_021461395.2. NCBI lineage: Eukaryota > Metazoa > Arthropoda > Insecta > Orthoptera > Acrididae > Schistocerca > Schistocerca americana. The sequence continues at coordinate 425,248,036 of NC_060130.1, read as the reverse complement.
CCTGCCTCGGGCATGGATGTGTGTGATGTCCTTAGGTTAGTTAGGTTTAAGTAGTTCTGAGTTCTAGGGGACTTATGACCACAGCAGTTGAGTCCCATAGTGCTCGGAGCCATTTGAACCTACCAACATTAGTATTATTAATAAAGGGACTGGCCAGGGCATCAGATCATGACTCTATTGAATTATGATAAATATGAGGCACTCTCGAGCAGTACTCCCTGCATGTCTGCAGGATTGAGCCATTAACTTAATGCGTTGATGAAAAGTATCGGAAGTTGAGGGCTGTGCAATGTAAAGTCTGCAGATGGCCGTAGCTCGCCAGGCCGCCGTGGGTAGCAGGTAGCGCTCACCAGAAACACGGGACAATACGGAGCTTTTGGGGATAGCCCGGCATCCGGAGCCACCTGTGCTGGGCAACACGTGGCGAAGACGGGAATTTCGTTTACCTAGGGGCGTTATGACCTACTCGATCATTGGGTAGATCTCAGCGGAGGGATTTCGGCGATGATAGGTCGTTCGACATTGGCTGAAACTGAGTATTCTCCCGCCGCGTTTTCGTACGCGTGGGAGACGAGAGAATTGTGGGGACTTCGCCTTCAGCCATCGAGCGGTACGGACTTCGAGACGGCGTCTTGGCCAACGTCTTCGAAGGGAGATATACGGTCTTTATCGCAGCATTGCACCAACGCGTGTTCCGTGCAGAGTTCTGCGGTTAGAGCTCTTTGTGTGCTCAGAAGCGAGATTTTCACCAACGCCTAACCACTTCCAACAACTTACCTAATATTCTCGATCTAGAAGTTATCCTTGCGAGGTGCCGAGTATTTATCAACGCAGCTGCCGGTAATAGGGACGCGTAATTGCAAATTGTTAATGTGCCATTCTCAGGAGTGTGTGGGCGGACAAAGAGATTCACATTTTTTTTGTAAATTTTGTCAGTTGTGGGGAATACCAAATTAAAATGCCAATAAGCGTGTGACCTGCGTGTTAGATCGCTCTCTAAGTTTTCATATATTTTTAGGTTTCAGATATATATTTTAACGGTTTTTGTGGTAATATTTACTATATAAGTGACTTATTAGTGGTTTCTTCATTCACCTCTGCCTTTCTTGTGTTGTGACCTGATATTTGGAGTGTTTCGTATCGAGCAACTTAACCTCTTACCCGTGTTTACATTCCGCGCTGACCAGTTGCAGCTGTAGCGGCGCATCGAAAGCTAAGTACTAATTAATTATTTGTGTATAGTAGTTTACTTAGGAACTTCAGTAGTCTTCAACCGGTGTTCTTGGTGTTTTATGGTGAAATAATTTCAGAAGAAATTTTTGCGAACTGCTTTCAGTTTCGTTACTGTGTCATTAGACGTTTGATTTTCTTTCTGTGTTAGTATTTTGTTATATTCTCATTTGTTGTTAATTAATACTGTCTATATTAGTAGTTACTTCCCTTGTAGAGCAAGTTTGTGATTATTGTAGTCAGTTTTAACATCTTCTTATTGTAGTAGCGGAACTTAGATAAAGTTCAAAAATGGTTCAAATGGCTCTGAGCACTATGGGACTCAACTGCTGAGGTTATTAGTCCCCTAGAACTTAGAACTAGTTAAACCTAACTAACCTAAGGACATCACAAACATCCATGTCCGAGGCAGGATTCGAACCTGCGACCGTAGCGGTTGAGCGGTTCCAGACTGCAGCGCCTTTAACCGCACGGCCACTTCGGCCGGCTTAGATAAAGTTGTTTTCTTGTTTAAATAGCTGTAAAATTTTACCATGAGTGAGAAGTGTGGGCTTTGCCGTAGGTTCGTGAGTAGTGGATTGCGGTGTGAGACTTGTTCGAAGTATTTTCACTAGGGGGAATGTAGTGGGGAAGCCAGTGGGCATTGTGGTGAGATCCTCTCCTGGAACTGCAGGTTATGTAGCAAGAGTAAGTTGATAGAGAAGCAGGAGCGTAAGATCTGTGCCCTTCAGGTGCAGTTGAAAAACGCACAGGAGGAGCTAGATAGGATGAGGAGGGAGAAGGGGGTCGGGGAATGGGAGCTGGCTGTTGGCAAGAGATCCGCTAGGAGAAGGAGATTTTCAGATAGTTTTACTATTGGTGTTTGTAATAGATATGACCAACTGTCAGAGTCTAGTGGAGAGGAATCTCTAGTAGCTGTAGATGTAGGAAGTATGCAGCAGACCTCAGCTGTTACGGTGGCTAGGACAGTTGCAAAGCCTAAGAGAAAGAAGAAGGTTCTGCTGTTAGGTAGTTCTCATGGTAGAGGTGTAGGCCAGCAGTTGCAGGAAGTGTTGGGGAGTGAGTACCAGGTCACCAGCATTGTGAAGCCTAATGCAGGATTGGCTCAGGTGACTGTTAACATAAGGAGGTTATGTAGGGATTTTACTAAAGAGGATCAGGTAGTGATTGTGGGTGGGGCTGGTAATAGTATTGGCAGGGGTGGGGAGTATGACATAGATGGTGACCTGGAAAAGATAACCACTCAGACTGGCAACACTGATGTGCATTTCGTGGAACTGTTTCAGCGTCACGATCGGCCTCATCTTAATACAGCCGTCAGGCGTAATAACATGAGACTTGGGGGTGCGCTGATGACAGAAGGCATGAGTCACATTTCAGTGGTGTCGGTGGAGTCTATCAGCAGGACGGGTTTCACTAGACATGGCCTGCACCTCAGCAGGTATCGAAAGGGGAGGTTGGCAAAGCTTATAGGTGACAGCATAGGCGGGGGTGGTGGGATCACTCATGGGAAAATTCCGGTAGTTGTGGGTGTTAGAGCTGTACCTTTTTTAGATTGAAGTCAGCTGATAGGTATTCCTGCTTAAGGGAAGTCTCTATAACAAAGAAACCACTTTCGACAAAGCTTAGGTATCCGATTAATGAGGGAATTAGTATATTTCATCAAAATATACAAGGTGTTAGAGATAAAGTTAGTGAACTGCTTATAGATGTTGACTCTGAAATTATTGGTATATCTGAACACTTCTTAAATAAGGAGATAATTCAGAGGCTTCCTTTACCAGGATACAGGTTGGCTGGCAGCTTTTCTAGGAGCTCTTTGCGGTGTGGGGGAGTAGCCATGTATGTGAAAAACGGTATCCCATTTGAGTCAATTGATGTTTCAAAGTACTGCACTGAAAAGGTGTTTGAATGTTGTGCAGGTGTGGTTAAATTTAGTGGAGCTAAACTCCTTACTGTTGTTATTTATAGATCCCCAGACTCCGATTTCACAACATTTTTGCTAAAGCTAGAGGAGGTTCTTGGTTCACTTTATAGGAAATACAAAAAGTTAGTTATATGTGGTGACTTCAATATTAATTGTATAAGTGATTGTGCAAGGAAAAGGATGCTGGTAGACCTCCTTAATTCATATAAACTTATGCAAACCGTATTCTTTCCAACGAGAGTGCAAGGGAACAGTAGAACAACCATAGACAATATTTTTGTTCATTCCTCATTACTAGAAGGGCATTCTGTTAGCGAAAAGGTGAATGGCCTTTCAGATCATGATGCACAAATTTTAACTCTAAAAGATTTTTGTGCTGCAACACATGTTAAATATAGTTATCAACTTTTTAGGAAAGCTGATCCAGTTACTGTAGAGACATTTGTAAACCTTATCAAGGAACAAGAGTGGCAAGATGTTTATAGTGCTGATACAGTAGACGATAAATATAATGCTTTCCTCAAGACTTTTCTCGTGCTCTTTGAAAGTTGCTTTCCGTTAGAACGTTCAAAACAGGGTACTAGCACAAACAGGCAGCCTGGGTGGCTGACTAAAGGGATAAGAATATCTTGTAGAACAAAGTGGCAATTATATCAAAACGTTAGAAACAGTCACAATCTAAATGGAGCACCCCATTACAAACAGTTTTGTAAGGTGCTTAAAAAAGTTATTAGGAAGGCAAAAAGTATGTGGTATGCAGATAGAATAGCTAAGTCTCAGGATAAAATTAAAACCATATGGTCAGTCGTAAAGGAAGTGACTGGTCTGCAGAGACAGGTCGAGGATATAGAATCAGTGCGTAGTGGGAATGTCCGTGTTACTGATAAGTCGCAAATATGTACAGTATTTAGTAATCACTTTCTGAATATAGCAGGTGAACTAAATAGAAACCTAGTCCCAACAGGGAATCATATAGCGCTCGTAGAAAAAAGTGTTCCGAGACTGTTACCTGAAATGCTCCTCCATGATACTGACAAGAAGGAGATTGAGTTAATAATTAAATCACTAAAGAACAAGAACTCTCATGGATATGACGGGGTATCTAGCAGAATACTGAAGTATTGTTCTATGTATGTTAGCCCAGTACTTAGCCATATCTGTAACTTTTCCTTTAGGAGTAGTCGGTTTCCTGACCGATTAAAGTACTCGGTAGTGAAGCCACTTTATAAAAAGGGAGACAGGGATAATGTTGACAATTATAGACCTATTTCTATGCCATCGGTGTTTGCTAAAGTTATCGAGAGGGTTGTATATACAAGGTTACTGGAGCATTTAAATTCACATAATTTGCTGTCAAATGTGCAGTTTGGTTTTAGAAATGGCTTAACAACTGAAAATGCTATATTCTCTTTTCTCTGTGAGGTTTTGGACGGATTAAATAAAAGGTTGCGAGCGTTAGGTGTTTTCTTTGATTTAACGAAGGCTTTTGACTGTGTTGACCACAAAATATTACTGCAGAAGTTGGACCACTATGGAGTAAGGGGAGTACCTTACAATTGGTTCGCCTCTTACTTTAAGAACAGAAAGCAGAAGGTAATTCTCCGCAATATTGAGAGTGATAGTGACGGTCAGTCCCAATGGGGCACTGTTAAATGGGGCGTTCTCCAAGCGTAGGTGCTGGGGCCACTGCTGTTTCTTATTTATATAAATGATATGCCTTCTAGTATTACAGGTGATTCAAAAATATTTCTGTTTGCTGATGACACCAGCTTGGTAGTGAAGGATCTTGTGTGTAATATTGAAACAATATTAAACTATGTAGTTCATGAAATAAGTTCGTGGCTTGTGGAAAATAATTTGATGTTAAATCACAGCAAGACTCAGTTTTTACGGTTTCTAACTCACAATTCAACAAGAACTGATATTTTGATCAGACAGAATGGGCATATTATAAGCGAGACGGAACAGTTCGAGTTCCTAGGCGTTCGGATAGATAGTAAGCTGTTGTGGAAAGCCCATGTTCAGGATCTTGTTCAGAAACTAAATGCTGCTTTATTTACCATTAGAACAGTATCTGAAATAAGTGACATTTCAACACGAAAAGTAGTCTACTTCGCATATTTTCATACGCTTATGTCATATGGTATTATTTTTTGGGGTAATTCTTCTGATTCAAAAAGGGTATTTTTGGCTAAAAAACGGGCTGTTCGAGCTATGTGTGGTGTAAGTTCGAAAACCTCTTGTCGACCCCTATTCAATAGTCTGGGAATTTTGACATTGCCCTCGCAGTATATATTTTCTTTCATGTCGTTTGTTGTTAGCAATATTAGCTTATTCCCAAGAGTTAGCAGCTTTCATTCAGTTAATACTAGGCAGAAATCAAATCTGCATGTGGAATGCACTTCCTTGACTCTTGTGCAGAAAGGAGTGCAGTTTTCTGCTGCATCCATTTTCAATAAGCTACCACAAGAACTCAAAAATCTTAGCAGTAGCCCAAACACTTTTAAGTCTAAACTGAAAAGTTTCCTCATGGCTCACTCCTATTCTGTCGAGGAGCTCCTGGAAGAGCTAAAAAATTAAGCGAATTCCAGTGTTACCTTGTTGATTTTCTTTATTTAAACTTACGACTTGTCGCCAGAATATGTTTCTTATATTTCATTTTATCTGTTTCTACAATCGTGTTATAATTTCATGTATTGACTCGTTCCATGACCATGGAGACTTCTCCTTAATGTGGTCCCACGGAACAATAAATAAATAAATTACGATCGAATTATCGACTTCATTGTAGCTAGCACTTACCCTGTCCCAGTAAGCTTTACATGCACTCTAGTCACTGCACAGCTTGCCCAGACGGGAAAGAAAGAAGGTTTGCAGTCTTCTATGTCAGCGACGGACAGATAAGCTTACAACATGAGCAATACAACCTAACATCAGACCATGACTTATATATGCAAGAGGGAGGTTGCCAGGGATGGTGGTAAATTCCCATAGTGCTGTTACACCTACTCTAAGTATTAATCGTGGTGTTTATTTCCTTGTAAGATATTATTTATTGGTATGCATTTTCGGATGCCGATAATCATGTTATAAGAGTGTTGCGAACATGTCATAATTTCCGAATCGTAATCGGGCTTGAACTTTGTAAACAGCAGGGGTCACACACCTCTGGTAACCTATGTAGTGTTTGTATTACGAAGAATCGATGTTTTCTTTGGTTTGCATGACAGTAGTTTTATCACTTTACAGTGTGTCATCATAGCTTATCGTAGAGAAACTTGCAGGGAGAGTGTATGTCATGCTCTGAAAATATATTTCTTAGAATTTGGAAATTTGTGGTAAGGTCTTATGGGACCAAACTGCTGAGGTCATCGCTCCCTAAGCTTCCACACTATTTAACCTAACTTAAACTGACTTACGCTAAGGACGACACACACACCCATACCCCGAGGGAAGACTCGAACCTCCGACGGGGGAAGCCGCGTGGACCGTCACAAGACGCCTCAGGCTGCGCGGCTACCCAGTGCGGCATATATTTCTTACATTGGAATATTAATAAGTCGGTAACCGCACCGCTCTAGCATTATACACTGAAGCACCAAAGAAACTGGTACGGGTGTGCGTATTCAAATACTGAGGTAGCTAAACAGGCAGAATACGGCGCTGCGGTGGGCAACGCCTATACAAGACAACCAGCGCGTGGTGCAGTTGTTAGACCGTATACTGCTGCTACAATGGCAGGTTATCAACATTTAAGTGAGTTTGAATGTGGTGTTATAGTCGACGCACGAGTGATGGGACACAGCATTTCCGAGGTAGCGATGATGTGGGGATTTTCCCGTACAATCATTTCACGAGTGTACCGTGAATACCAGGAATCCAGTAAAACATCTAATCTCCGACATTACTGCGGCCGGAAATAGATCCAGCAAGGACGGAACCAATGACAACTGAAGAGAATCGTTCAACGTGACAGAAGTGCAACCCTTCCGCAACTTGCTGCAGATTACCACGCTGGGCCATCAGCAAGTGTCAGCGTGCGAACCATTCAACGAAATATCATCGATACGGGCTTTCGGAGCCGGAGGCCCAGTCGTGTTCCCTTGACGACTGTACGAAACTAAGCTATACGCCTCGCCTGAGTCCGTAAGCACCGACACTGCACTGTTGATGACTGGAAACATGTTGCCTGGTCGGACGAGTCTCGTTTCAAATTGTATCGAATGGATAGACGAGTACGGGTATAGTGACAACCCCATTAATCCATGGACCCTGCATGTCAGCAGGGGACCGTTCAAGCTGGCGGAGGGTTTGTAATGGTGTGGGACGTGAGCAGTTGGAGTGATATGGGACACCTGATACTTATGGATACGACGCTCATACATACGTAAGCATCCTGTCTGATCACCTACATCCATTCATGTCCATTGTCTATTCCAACGGACTTGCGCAATTCCAGCAGGACAATGCGACTCCCCACATCTCCAGAACTGCTACAGAGTGGCTCCAGAAATACTTTTATGAGTTTAAACACTTCCGTTGGCCACCAAACTCCCCTGACATGAACATTATTGAAGATATCTGGGATGCCTTGCAACATGCTGCTCAGAAGAGACCTCCATCCCATTGTACTCTTACGGACCTATGGACAGTCCTGTAGGATTCATGGTTTCAGTTCCCTCCAGCATCACTGTAGACATTAGTCGAGTCGATGCCACGTCTTGTTGCGCCACTTCTGTGTGCTCGCGGGGTGCCTATACGATATTAGGCAGGTATACCAGTTTCTTTGGCTAGCATGTTTATGTGCAGATTCGTGTGGTCGTAGAAGAGCGTGTGTTTATGTTTCACGACATTTCTGTTTTACCAATACCTTCTTGGTACTGAGCCCAGACACTAGAACAATACTTCACAATTGATAGCACAGTTGATTTACGTCCGCCTGGAGCTCCATCATGCATAAACCACACATGTCTTCTTCATAACAGTCTGTTATATCACAACAAAACTCTCATATCTACTATACACCGATAAGGGGTGCTAACCTCATAGACATGCGCGCATCTGGAGAGATCTTGTGCACTTGGATGGGCGCCGTGAGTAACAGTATTGCAGATATACAGGGTGAGCACAAAGTCTTGCCCTGATTATAAAAATTTATAACAGAATAACAGTTTGACATAATAAGTTACATTTGATGCCATTACCTAGGTTAGTGTTACTAGTTTTTTTAACACCACTTACGTTAGTAAACCTCAACGTGTGCTTCCTTGGTAGCTCGGAGAATGTCGAGGCGATATTCCAGTTCCCGCGAGGTGTTTCGTAACATGTGTTCTGTCACAATACCCACAGCAGCTTGTATCCCAGACTTCAGTTCGTCTACGTCGGCAACTGGTGTGACGAAGACTCTGTCCTTGATATAGCCCCAGCAAAAAAGTCAAAGTGCGTAATGTCTGGAGAGCGGCGTGACCAGGGTGTTGGACCGTTCCTTCCAATCCACCGATCCGGACATTACTCCCTTCTCCAGACATTACACTCCTTGACTTTTTTTTCTGGGGCTATATCAAGGACTGAGTCTTCGTGACACCAGTTGCTGACGTCGATGAACTGAAGGCTAGGATAAAAGCTGCTGTGGGTACTGTGACAGAACACATGCTATGAAACACCCCGCGGTAACTGGAATACCGCCTCAACATTCTCCGAGCCACCAAGGGAGCACACGTTGAGGTTTACTAAAGTAAGTGGTCTTAAAAAAAAACTAGTAACACTAACCTATGTAATGGCATCAAATGTAACTTATTATGTCAAACTGTTATTCTGTTATAAATTTTTATAATCAGGGCAAGACTTTGAGCTCACCCTATAGTACCCCCCCCCCCCCCCCCCCAGACTTCTGATCAGCTGCAAATTGAATCGAGGACAGTGTTGTATCGAGGGATGGTCAAAGATAGTGCGGGAGAGCTTTCAATCCTCAACTTTATCGTAGGAATGCGACAATCCTCTGTGACTCTCATTGGCATAGGGAAAAATGGACACTCGTAATCGTAAATTGCCCACTACGATCAAAGTGTTAGAAATATGTAGATCGGTATAGGGCGCTGTCTGATATACTTTGGTGTATATATGTTGGAGAATAAACAAAGAATGAAAGTACTGCACAGTCATGTATCTACTTTCGCAAACCTAGTATATGTTATTCACAAAGTAGTGGAGGGGGGGAAACTGGGAAGCACGTTGCTGTGTCATTGGTTGGCGCTGAAATTGTGGAAGAACTGGTAAAACTGCTAAAATTGATCATACTGTCAACTATGGTGCTTATTACACAGTGATTGACTGACATCACTTACTTGAGATGGAGGAAGAGTCTTGGTGGGAGCATCACCTTTCAGGGATGGAATACCAAAACGGTGTTCGGTACGTGACTCCAATATGAGGAATCAATCGATACGGATCACAGAGACATCTGCTACCCCGTGATTGTGGAAGATGAGATTAAATATAGAGGTTACTAATCACCTTCGGACAGCTGTTTGGAATCACCCCATAATGCCACAAACTCTTCCAGTCTCCATATTTTGTGATGTCTTCCACCTCTGTCTTGTATTTCAATCATCCTGTGTGTTGTGAGAGCAACAGCAACGTTATTTATACTGTGCGATGTCCAGCTTTCAGTCAGAGCCAATGGATCGGAACATGTTAATGTCAGTTTACTACCTCACGCAGACCTTGAAGTCCTAGTAGAAAAACAAAATGTATGGCTGTGTACACAGCTGTAGTGATACACTGCTTCGACGTGTTAAAGCAGAAAAAACAATGTGTCAAACTCATGAAATAACAACACAGGTATCCTCTCCTTGTGACTCATAGTCGATATGGTCTTCATAAAGGATAGGCAGCGAAACGTTGCACTGGTCTGTCGAAGCGACTTCGATCATTGGCTACCTTCTCCAATGGATAAATGCCTGTATATTTTGTAGGATGGCCACATATGGTCAATGTCAACACACAGACGGTATTTGTTTCCTGATGTATTGTAAGAGAGGGGTATGGTAATATCTTATCAACTTCTCTACGAAAGGTTTTTTAGTTCGTAGTTTTTTTCTGTTGGGTGGTACAAAACAACAATGATAGAGAAAGAGAATGTTTGAATGATAGACATGAATGCACGCTGAGGGACCCAGATCTTGGTTCAAATGGCTCTGAACACTATGCGACTTAACTTCTGAGATCATCAGTCGCCTAGAACTTAGAACTAATTAAACCTAACTAACCTGAGGACATCACACACATCCATGCCCGAGGCAGGATTCGAACCTGCGACCGTAGCGGTCGCTCGGTTCCAGACTGTAGTGCCTAGAACCGCACGGCCACTCCGGCCGGCGGACGCATATCTCTTTCGGACTGCTGCACCTGTATGGAGTTGCGTAACTGCAGGTATTGTCTTTTTTCTACTATCTGATGTTGCAGGAGAAAGCTTCTTTTGGCACTGGCCTTACACATCGTATACAGTTGGCGGAGCTACGACTACCTTTTTCCATTTCCACTGAGTGGTCAGAACACGGTCGTGTCACAGTAGCTCAGTTCATCCTGTTTCTCCATGGGATGCAGAAGGTGGTAGATATAGCGCTCAGTTCCGACTTAAAATGGACCGATTACGTAGACAAAGCTGCTGAAAAAAATAAGTACTCGCCATGCAAAGTGACTCTCATGATCATTTTAATTAATTAGCCTATCAATTTCATATCAACGATGTGCCTCCTGGTTGGTGAAAGCGATGGATAGGGTACCACGGATATGATTCTTGAGTTGGAGTTGTAATCAGGCGTTTTTTCGTTGTGGTGATATCTTTTAACGAAATTTTAATCTCTCGCTTACCACCTACACAGGTAGAGACGACCATCGTAATAAAATCAGGTGAATTACAGAATTTATAAAGTGATACGTAGTATAAATCTACATATTTACAACTTCTCTGTACTGTTACCTGAAGAGATTTCGCATGTGGCGAAGCATTTGGTTACTTTAAGGAAGTTCGAGAGTGAAAAGGCGTTCTCTGGTAGAGTTAAATCTTAGCACTCTGTCATGAGCCATAATGAATTTAACATACTAGTTCTATATGCATGACATAACAGATAATAATCTCATTAGAACAGTTTTTTTTTCTACCTGGTGAGAAAGTACTTAAAGGATATGTAGCCTATGCCATACTGTTACAGGATTTTCACAACAACTAACGATACTGTAGTGATGTGCGAAAGCGTATGTACCCTAATTTATTCTATCTTCGAAAATATCGTATATAAAAGGGAGAATTCAACATTTCGCCTGAGAAATTCGAGGTGTATGGTGAACAACATCACTATCTCAGATTGAGTAAAGTGGATTTTTTAAACCGGGGTGTCTGTGTTGGGGTGGAATTGGTTAGAACTGCTCTATGCACCCAAGCTGCAGCTGTTTGTTTTGTAGTGCACAGCGGCTGGCTGCAGGGGTGGTCACGACGAGTCACCAACTGGAAGTAATGGATTAGCTCAAACTATGACGGGTGCTTAAGTACAAAGAATGCCCCAACCTGCCTGCTCTTGTCTGCGTAGTGGGGGCTACTGATGTGACCAGTGTGCTGGGTGAGCAGGGATAGAAGCGGACGTGTGTGTTGCATGAGAGGAGTTTCAAAGTGATGTGTGTTTGTACTGTATATATTGATAACATCTGAATTTCTATCACTCCAATCATCCCCGGATACCCTCCATGGCTGGGGATGGTGCACTCTGGCATACAGACGCGGTCATGGCGGTAGTTATCACCGACTTCTCAGCATTGGCGCTGGCAGCGTATGAGGGGATTGGTGTGTTGTGAGTGGACATCGGAACATGAGCACACGGAATGTATGGGTGTTTCCGTAATCTGCGACATGTAGCCATGACAGCTACTACTACAGACTGGATCGTGGTTTATGTGTGTCGTATTTAGTTCTTCTCAGTACATCGCCTTGGACTCTGTCGCCTTGTATTTCCTGTGCCAAATCTTTTGAAACTTGAATTCCTCCTGAAGCAGTTTCCGAAATGTACGACAAGAAAGTGCGCCAGGAAGGTTGGGGTAGTTTAGAGTCCATGGCGCAATGAAATATTCCATCTAGTTCCTATGTCATCTGCAAAGCAAACTATAGCTCTCTCTCTCTCTCTCTCTCTCTCTCTCTCTTTGTATACAACATTTAGTTCCAATCGTTTTTAGTGTATTTCCAGTCAGCCTGCTACTAGTTTTGTGACATCGTCAATTCGCGTGTGTGAGAGCTACCACGTCCGCCTTATATCTTCTAATCACAATCATATGGCCGGAAATTAATTATTTATTGACTCAAGCAGTATTTCTGGATTGAATCCCAGTCAGGCATTTGCTTTGGAAGGAAGGAGTCTCACGTGGGCTGGTATCGTACAGGTTGGTTCAGGCATTTATAAACAGAACATGACCACTTGAGATGACAGGAATGCCGGACATTTACCACGCCGGACATTTGCCACACTTGCCCCTTCGCCAGGTAGCTTGAGTAGCAATCCCTCAGATAAGGGACGTCCTTCCTCGTACTTCTTCTGTCCGCTTGCAAACCGCCGTCTCCACATCTTACTCGATACAACCAGTACGTAAGGGACCTTCTTCTTCGACATCTTGGCGAAATACAGAGCTTCTTTTCTGAAATCGAAATATTTATAACTTTTGGGAAACGAAAGCAATACCGACGATTATGTCAAAATTGGTTGAAATTGCTCTGAGCACTATGGGACTTATTTCTGAGGTCATCAGTCCCCTAGAACTTAGAACTAGTTAAACCTAACTAACCTAAGGACATCACACACAAGCATGCCTGAGGCAGGATTCGAACCTGCGACCGTAGCGGTCGCGCGGTTCCAGACTGCCACTCCGGCCGGCCGATTATGTCAGTACGTAATTAATTCTGCCAAGTATAAATATAGACCCCTCTGTCTGTACGGTAGATTCCTTTCACGCTTCCTGATTGCTATAGAAACAATCCATCGCCATGGGAGCGACAAGAAAGGAACGATGTAAAGAGAATGCGAATGTACGCTAATCATTTCTTTTTGATCACTGCATTTGTGCCTACTTTAATTACTACAACTGCATGCCCAAAAGACAATAAGAAAAGAAGAAATGGGTATGTGAATGTTTGAAAAGAAGAACGACATACTCCATATTAATTTACTCTCTAAAATCCGATATCCCTTTCGGCGAAACATTAGTTAATAAAGTGTAGCGGGACAATGTTCAAAACATGACTGAAAATTCGTTCACTAAATAGAGATAAGAACATCTATGATTGACATATCATCTAAAGTCGACGTACAATTTTAAAATGTTAGAAATAAGGAAATGAAGTAATACAGAATGTTATGCTTGTAACGTACGTTGTTGTTCTACATTGTTTAGCTCTGGTATTTACAGGGTCACAGAGAAAGCATCCTAGGTTATGGAGGGAAAAGCCGTAATTGTAATGATCTGCACTACAACAGAAACAAGATGCACAACTTAAGGAAAAATTATGTAATGTGTGTTCCACCTCACAAGCGACATTGAAGGAGATAGTTCCTGTGATTTAGTATCGGCAGAGGTTATATTCAACAACTGGAATAAATTAATAACTGGCTCCCTTTACCGATCCCAGGTCTCAGATGAAACAGTTGCTGAATAGTTCAAAGAAAACTTGAGTCTCATCACTAATAGGTACCCTACTCATACAATTATAGTTGGCAGTGACTTCAATCTACCATCTGTATGTTCACAAAAATACATTTTCAGACCCTATTGTAGATAGAAAACAACTTCCGTAATTGTTCTAAATCTTTTTTTAAAAAATTATTTTGAACAATTAGTTGACGAGGCCATTCAAATTGTAAATGGTTACGAAAACACACTTGAACTCTTAGCCACAAATAATCCTGAGCATTACGACGGATACAGGGATTAGTGAACACACGTCGTAGCGAGGCTCAATTCCGTAACAAAGAAATTCACCTACACTAAACACGAAATATATCTGTTTATAAAAGCATCTAAAATTTCGGTTGACGTCTTTCTAAGAGACAGTCTCCAATCCTTCCAAACTATGTAAGTGAAGACCATGTGTGGCTTAAGTTCAAAGAAATACACTCCTGGAAATGGAAAAAAGAACACATTGACACCGGTGTGTCAGACCCACCATACTTGCTCCGGACACTGCGAGAGGGCTGTACAAGCAATGATCACACGCACGGCACAGCGGACACACCAGGAACCGCGGTGTTGGCCGTCGAATGGCGCTAGCTGCGCAGCATTTGTGCACCGCCGCCGTCAGTGTCAACCAGTTTGCCGTGGCATACGGAGCTCCATCGCAGTCTTTAACACTGGTAGCATGCCGCGACAGCGTGGACGTGAACCGTATGTGCAGTTGACAGACTTTGAGCGAGGGCGTATAGTGGGCATGCGGGAGGCCGGGTGGACGTACCGCCGAATTGCTCAACACGTGGGGCGTGTGGTCTCCACAGTACATCGATGTTGTCGCCAGTGGTCGGCGGAAGGTGCACGTGCCCGTCGACCTGGGACCGGACCGCAGCGACGCACGGATGCACGCCAAGACCGTAGGATCCTACGCAGTGCCGTAGGGGACCGCACCGCCACTTCCCAGCAAATTAGGGACACTGTTGCTCCTGGGGTATCGGCGAGGACCATTCGCAACCGTCTCCATGAAGCTGGGCTACGGTCCCGCACACCGTTAGGCCGTCTTCCGCTCACGCCCCAACATCGTGCAGCCCGCCTCCAGTGGTGTCGCGACAGGCGTGAATGGAGGGACGAATGGAGACGTGTCGTCTTCAGCGATGAGAGTCGCTTCTGCCTTGGTGCCAATGATGGTCGTATGCGTGTTTGGCGCCGTGCAGGTGAGCGCCACAATCAGGACTGCATACGACCGAGGCACACAGGGCCAACACCCGGCATCATGGTGTGGGGAGCGATCTCCTACACTGGCCGTACACCACTGGTGATCGTCGAGGGGACACTGAATAGTGCACGGTACATCCAAACCGTCATCGAACCCATCGTTCTACCATTCCTAGACCGGCAAGGGAACCTGCTGTTCCAACAGGACAATGCACGTCCGCATGTATCCCGTGCCACCCAACGTGCTCTAGAAGGTGTAAGTCAACTACCCTGGCCAGCAAGATCTCCGGATCTGTCCCCCATTGAGCATGTTTGGGACTGGATGAAGCGTCGTCTCACGCGGTCTGCACGTCCAGCACGAACGCTGGTCCAACTGAGGCGCCAGGTGGAAATGGCATGGCAAGCCGTTCCACAGGACTACATCCAGCATCTCTACGATCGTCTCCATGGGAGAATAGCAGCCTGCATTGCTGCGAAAGGTGGATATGCACTGTACTAGTGCCGACATTGTGCATGCTCTGTTGCCTGTGTCTATGTGCCTGTGGTTCTGTCAGTGTGATCATGTGATGTATCTGGCCCCAGGAATGTGTCAATAAAGTTTCCCCTTCCTGGGACAATGAATTCACGGTGTTCTTATTTCAATTTCCAGGAGTGTAGTATCAACAGCACTCGAGAGACTCATTCCAAATAAATTAATAAGAGACGGAACTGGTCTCACGGGGTACACAAAACACGACAGAAAGCTGCTGCAGGAACACCTAAAAAGACACGTATACAGAATGAGATTTTCACTCTGCAGCGGAGTGTGCGCTGATATGAAACTTCCTGGCAGATTAAAACTGTGTGCCCGACCGAGACTCGAACTCAGGACCTTTGCATTTCGCGGGCAAGTGCTTTACCAGTTTGGAAGGTAGGAGACGAGGTACTGGCAGAAGTAAAGCTGCGAGGACCGCGCGTGAGTCGTGCTTCGGTAGCTCAGATGGTAGAGCACTTGCCCGCGAAAGGCAAAGGTCCCGAGTTCGAGTCTCGTTCGGGCTCACAGTTTTAATCTGCCAGGAAGTTTCAAGACACGTATAATTTAGACGAACGCAAAATCTCCAAGATTGGCGAAGTTTTACTGAGGCTCAAAATAAGGTACGGTTTTCAATGCGAGATGCATTTAATAGTTTCCACAACGAAACTCTCTCTAGAAATGTGACGGAAAATCCAAAGAGATTCTGGTCCTATGTTAAGTAAACCAGCGGAAAGGCTCAGTAAGTACGTTTACTGCGCAACAGCGACGGTAATCTTACTGATGACAGCACCACTAAAGTGGAGTTACTAAATGCAGTTTTCCGAAATTCCTTCACCAAAGAAGACGAAGTAAATATTCCAGAATTCGAAATGAGAACAGCTGCAAATATAATATAGAAGTAGATATCCCTGGTGTAGCAAAGAAACTCAAATTACACTATCAAATAACTGATGTTGCAGAGGTGCCCGAACTGTCAGTGACAGAGGGAATGATCAAATATCTTTTCAAAAAGTCTCTAATGTATAAGAAAAGTAGGTCTAATACATTTGTTTCTGATGTTCCTTAGTAACAATTAATTTTCAGTAGTAAGCTCCTTGCCTAGTTTCAGTTGCTTTTGCTGGCCTGTTTAAAGATAATCAACAATTTAATAAGGAACTTTAATTTTTAAAGGACCGTATCTAAATGTACTTAAGTAGATTTACATCTACTATAAATGTTTGAAGCTAAACTTAAATAAAAAAATATTTGAGGTGCCAAAATTGTCAACCTTAGGATCATATCAGTTTTTGGATGTCAATTTTAGGTTCAATTCAAAGGTTCAGTTCCCATTTTCTTTTACAAAAGCGTATACTATCATTTTAACAAACCATGACATTTTAGGTGATAGTTGCGACTCTGAAGCTTCAGAAAATAATTTTAGAACTCACAATTATTTAATAGTATGGCCATAATATTAGAAGGTAGAAAAAAGTTATCTTAACGTGACAACAGTGGGAGCTCTTACTTAAATAGGAAATTGCTATTGAAAAATGTTAGATGTAACTGTAAATTCTGGTTACAGGAGGATCATTTGAGTGATGTTTAATGTTGGCTTCGTTAAGTAAATTTCACTACTTCTTGATAACGCGCTAGTGAACCGAGCTGGGACCAGCTAGTTATATCGTTAAGCTATTTAGGGATACTTTTGTGAGGCTTGAAACACTATTTAATTTTTACAATAAAGTTTGATTCCCATCACACATTGCACAGGCTTTCGACCGTCAAAATGATAAATGAACATTTACCATTTTGGCGTGTTTAAAATCAGCCTAAACAGGCTGAACTAATGTACACTCTACAATTACAGCTTAATATCAGCGCCAATAACGCTGCTTCAGTGTTTTAATAATTTTAACTCAGTAATCTGCGAGGACTCAGTGGTCTTCATAGTTTTTAATATATTGTTTTTAACGTATTTTAGTCCAGTTTTTGAATATGGACAATGGCTTTCAAGCAAGGCCTAATGTTGCCAGTCTCTTCATAATTCTTTACGATTCTTTCTATTCTGTCGTCGAGCTTCAAGTACTTCTTCTTCTTACCTTCAACATTCATTTCCAGTCTCATGTACATGCAGTTTGTGAGCTCTGCTTCCTTTTTCAAGCACTCCACCGTATAGGTGAGTCTAGGGTGAGGGTTTCCAATAACACTATTTATTTTGTTGTGCCACCCTTCAACGGCATTCGTCACTCGGTGCCTTTTTCTGTAGGAGTTCCACATTTCTATTGGGATATCCTCATTCTCTAGCCAGTTGTCCACAAAGTAGTCAAAAAATTGAGAGAGCCTTCCGTTATCAGGAGCTTCTGCATGAATCTCAATCCATCCATTGCTTACGTCCTCCGGTTTTACAAATGCCAGCGCTGCACACATGCTGACGTGAACTCTTAAATCCTCGTTCTGGCGGTACTCCTCAGTTAGACCGAGAACTTGAATTCTTCTCCATAAACTCTTCTTCATATGGAAATAGCATCCATTTATTTCAATTGTGGGAAAAACTTGACGAATGGTCGATATCGCAGCTGCCTCAAAATCGACATTCACTTCTTTAGGACACCACTCAGGGACTGCCTGTTACATCAGACGAAACAGACGAACATATGTGTCTTTCTTCTAATTAGGGAGCAGTGCAAATACAGTAGGAAGAATGTTCGTTTCTTTAATCGGTGTAGATTTGTGCAAACTGCTTGCTGCAGCTCTTAAATGTTCCATCTATAAAAAAATGGGAAAATGTTTTTAAACTTTCTTTTTCTTTGCTTCAACTAAAAATCATTATTCTCTCCTCTAATCTACCACCTTCTAGAAAAAAACTAATGCCAGCTCCCATTTTTCATAGATCTTCATGAAGATCAGTTTTATAAGAGTTCTTAGACTCTTGTTGATTCTCTTCATCTATTCTGAATTAGGCATCACTGTAACAAAGTCATAACCTTTATTGTGTAGATTTCCCATTTCATCCGCATATATCTCCGATAACTGTGTAGTTTCTTCTCGAGACCTTCTCTTCGCCCTTTCCACTTGTTTTCTCACTTCCAGAGCTGCATCGCCAGGTGCTCCACAGAGATGTTCTAATACGTTCAACACTTCTCCGTTCTTCGAAAGTAGCTTTCCCTTGCAATGATCCGCTTTTCGGCGTAAGCACATCCACGTAACAACACCTTCTTTAGATTCCCTCTGTTTAAGATATGCGTAACGATTGTAATGAGCAGAAGGCCTGCCCTTGTTCGTTGTAATAACTTCCATACTGATGGTCACTTTAGGAACTTCGGAAGCAAAGTGAGCGTAAGAACTTTTGTTGCGACCAGTGTGCAGGTTGGGGCGGCGGCGGGTGAGGAGGAGTAGGAGGAGGAGGAGGGGGAGATAAGGACCCAACCCTTCGGAGCAGATACAACCGTGGCAAATGTCCGGCGTGGCAAACGTCCGCACACCGATGGCAGAGGAAGCCGATGGAATGCTTGCTTTTGTTCTGGGTATTAGCACGGTACTTCACGGAGCTGTGGGACAGCGGACAAACGATAGTAGTGCAGCGATTCCGCTGGCGCTTCCAAGTGCCCTAGCGCACCTCAACTCCGGGCTGCCTGTGGGGGTGACAAGACATGAGAAAGTTTTTCAGATATGTTTGAGCGATCTGTGGCACTGTAATTACATGTTTACTTGCATAATCGGAATGAAAAAGCGCCGCAATTCTTTAAATATTCCACACACTGCAATCGATCTCCTGACAAATTCTTGAAATAGACCGTATTCCATACACCACCTTGTATTCCATAAATTGTTTAGATACACTGCAGTCAACTTCTCGAAAAATTCGTTCAATAAATGAATAACCTATATTCCAAACACTGCCTTGTATCCCATAAACTGTTTAAATAAACAATATTCCACACATTGCATTGTCTACCAGAAACCGTTTAAAAAGTATTTCTTGCACTGCAATCGATTTCCCACCAAATGGCCAGTCAACTGAGTCTTTTTCCCGCCAATTTCCAGGTGAGAGAGGGAAGGGGAAGGGTTAGGTGATTTCTCATAGAGGGAGAGGTAAATTAATTGATAAGTTTAGTTAATTAGTCAATCAAATTGATAGATTGTGAGGGGGCTGTTCGAATAACTGAGGCCTGGAAGTGTGCTTGTATCAGTGACTAGAGCTCCAAGAGGTATTGGGGGGGGGGGGGATGGAGAAAAGGAGGGCAAGGGGAAGAGGGAGGGGGAGGTTTCTCAGAAGTGCAGATTATCCCCAAGGGGTCATAATCCACTTAGCACAACAATAGGTTAACGACCTGTGAACAAAAAGAGGATAATAGGTTACCACCAGAATATATTTTGCCCCTGATGTAGCCAACCCACACTTACAAAATGTGCTTGTGCTGTCTTTGTCCTACTACTGATAGTAGTTATATTCCATGTATATGCATTACGTTACAAACCAAAAGGCAACGGTTATATCTGTCGAAACTAGCTGTCAAAAATTAAGACGAACCTACACGATCTTGGCTATTGAAAGTATTTTACCAAATAAGAGACTGTGTAATGTGCTGGCAAACAAACCTAATCACTGAGTACTATGTGAAAATTTGACTGTTAACGGACAGATACTTGTTATAAATTTGTAACTGGAAGAACGTTGGTTCTGTATGAATGCTGACTGTCAGTAAGAGTGTTTGATTTTATGAGAACCGAATAATAAATGAAACTGATAACCTTTAACACTTGTGCGAACAACTATGTGTTAAAAATTATACTTGTCTTTGGTATGGGGTAGGTAACAGTATTTGTGACTATTTAGCACTAAAATACAGTACAGTTATTTGTCTAAGAGATTACCTCATTTAGTTAGTAAACCAAGACTTGAAGTGTGGAACAAACATACAGTAGATTAATACAGAAAAATAGCAGTTTAGGAACACGCTCAGTACTCAGTTTTTTCAGATTTTCTTAAACTATATTTGTCGACATAGACGAGGTAACGAATTTGGGAAACTTACTGAACTAACTGAGCAATGAGCAAAAAGAAACGGCGCCGCAGCTGCCAGCTCAACAGCATGGTTGGGGATGGGGTACTTCGTGTCTCGTCGATTCTGCCGTGTTTCGGCACCTGGCTGTCAAAGATGTGGACTTAACAAAAGCGCTATCGATTACTACAACTGAGATCAACATTGGGAATCTGTCAAGCACTGTCTTCAGCGCGTGGAATGAGTGTTCAGTTTCATATGCAATTGCACAGAGGAACCTCAGGAACAGGAACCTCATACTCTATATATTATTATATTTTCGAGCTGAGAAACTTAGGTGTGAGTCTATTTTAGAAAGGCTTACAGCAGTGCAAACGAAGTTCTAGATAAGCTCGTAGCAGAGTTCCGCGTTCTGGCCCAGATGGGCCAATCGGGATGGAGCAACCGCCGTATCATCCTCTGCCAATGGCGTGATTTGGTAGCAGTATGGAGGGGCAAGGGGATAGAACACCGCTCTCCCGGTTCTTGTCAGCTTTCTTGACCTGGGAGTCGCTACTTGCCCGCATCTCGTGGGCCCGCATCTCGTGGTCGTGCGGTAGCGTTCTCGCTTCCCACGCCCGGGTTCCCGGGTTCGATTCCCGGCGGGGTCAGGGATTTTCTCTGCCTCGTGATGGCTGGGTGTTGTGTGCTGTCCTTAGGTTAGTTAGGTTTAATTAGTTCTAAGTTCTAGGCGACTAATGACCTCAGCAGTTGAGTCGCATAGTGCTCAGAGCCATTTGAACCAGTCGCTACTTCTCAGTCAAGTAGCTCCTCAATTGACGTAATTGACATCACGAGGCTGAGTGAAAGCCCTTCCAGTCCTCCAACCAAGCAAAGCCCATGACAGTATCGGGAATCTAAACCTGGTCCTCTGCGTACCAGAGTTCGGAAGGCGGACAGAGCAGAATAGATAACACACAAATACGAACTGACAGCTCGCAGGTCGATGATCGCACAGCTCTCGGTTGTGGAAAAAACCTTCAGGCTATTTTATCAATTGGCTGGATACAGTACACCAGCAAAAAAACAAGGCAAAAAACCATATTCTTCTTAGTTAAAAACTCTCTTGATTTCAAACACACCATCAGTATAACATTAAAACTCGTAGGATGCCAGTCAGCACTACCATTCTCGTCCTCAACCCTAGCCCTTCGACATCCACTGCTGGATAATGCTGTCCTCAAGAGCTCTACGTACAGTGCGGTCTTGTGCTATACGAATCCGTGTCGCTCTTGCGTGTTGTCTAACGTTATCTATCGACCTGCCATTAAGTCGATCCTTGGTCCACCTAACAATGATTCGAGTGACCACTTGTCCTGCTGCTCTCCATTACAGTCATTATTCCCTCTTGCACCCCAGTCTGTCCACTGACATATTTGTTTGTTTTACTCTCTTACACGGGAATTCCCAATGAGCATCTTTCCGTTGCACGTTGAACAACACCATAATCTTTTAATAGGTTCGGTATTAACAGTTCCTATCACACAGTTAGGTCAAAACTGGTAATACTTGCTGACTGTAAGCTTTTCGTTGCTGACATATCGGAAGCTTCGTATTGAAAACTCTCCTTACTTTATCAAAAGCACCCTCGACCATTTTTAATATTCTGTTTACATCCATACCTGTCCTTCTAGTCACTGGCTTCAGTTGCCCTACATACAAAATCTCATGAAGCGGATCTTTCAGCTCGTTAGTGGCAATTGACTCTAAATAATCACAAGTTTGAAGTTGTCCACATGGATACTAAAAGGATTCCGCTAAATTTCGGTTACACGATAAATCACACAAATATTAAGGCTGTAAATTCAGCTAAGTGCTTTAGAATTACAGTTACGAATAACTGAAATTGGAACGATCACGAAGATAATATTGTGGGGAAAGCAAATGAAAGACTGCGAATTATTGGCAGAACACTTAGAAAATGCAACGGGCCTACTAAAGAGACTGCCTACACTATACTTGTCCGCCCTCTTCTTGAGCATTGCTGCTCGGTAAGGGATCTGCATCAGATAGGATTTACGAAGGACGTTGAAAAAGATCAAAGTAGGACAGGTCGTTTTGTATTATAGCGAAATAGGGGAGAAACGGCCACGGATATGATATATGAATTAGGATGGCAGTCGTTAAAATAAAGCATAGGGAGAAATAATCATCATAATAGAATAAGAAAATCAGAGCTCGCACGGAAAAGTTTAGGTGTTCCTTTCTCCCACGCGATGTTCGAGGGTGGAACGGTAGAGAAATAGCTTGAAAGTGGTTCGATGAATCCTCTGTCATGCACTTAGTTGTGAATTACAGAGTAAGCATGAAGATGTAGATATGAATTTAGAGTACTGATTTCTTCCCGTTGTATTGAATAAACGCCACTTTATTCTTATTGTGATTAAGTTTGAATCCTACATTCAAACGTGTTGTATCAAACTCATCCATTAGTTGTTGAATTTTACCTGCACCAGAGGCCAACACTACAATATCATCGACAAAGCAACCCTGATTCAAATATGTTTCACGAACACCAATTCCTTCTTCGTCTACGCAGTTAAGAAATATGAGTATATTCTTCAGTACGCACTATCTGATCAAAAGTATTCGGAGACTTATTACTGGACTTTAGCGTGGGGTGCGTCCACCCTTCTAATTTAGGACGGGTTCCCGGGTTCGATTCCCGGCGGGGTCAGGAATTTTCTCTGCCTCGTGATGACTGTGTGTTGTGTGATGTCCTTAGGTTAGTTAGGTTTAAGTAGTTCTAGGTTCTAGGGGACTGATGACCTCAGAAGTTAAGTCCCATAGTACTCAGAGCCATCTGAACCCATCCCTCCTTCGGTCTGGTCCCTTCCAACATTTGTTGCGGGATGTTTGCTTTCAGACGTTTCAAGCCGTACACGCCAATGGCCATCGGGTCAATGGAGCATTCATCTGGGAAGGCCACCAGTCGTCGCTCAGTGGACGTCCAGTTGCGGTATTGGTGTGCAAATTCCAGCTTTCGTCGCCGATGAACAGCAGTCAGGATGGGTGGATCGACAACGCGCCAGGTGCAGAGGCCCATACGCAGTAACGTTCGCCAAACGGTCGTTGAGGAGACACTGTTGGTAGCCTTTTAAATCTTCTGGGCGGTCAGCTGCTCAACAGTTATACTTCTATTCGCCCTTACACCTCTCCGCAGCCGTCTTTCAACCGTGTCATGTATAACCCTTGCTGATCCACAGCTGCCTCGGCGCCGGTTATGGACAGCGCCATTTTACGACGCACGGTATACTTCAACCATGACAGCACAAGAACAGATTACAAAGATAAGCATTTCGGAAATGCTTCCACTCCTCACCTGAAAGCCATGATTACACCCTACTGGACGCTCAGTTTCCATATAACGACTACGATTGCACGGTCCTCCGCACCCCTACCCTAACCCCCCCCCCCCCCCCCTCCGCCGCTAGTGCTGCCACCAGCCGCCACTGAATGATTATTGCCTGAAATTCGTTTCACGACTAGCAGCTGGTCCACAATGCCATTCCTCCACTACAACGGCCTACTTGTTCTTTGGTTTGATTAAACGTATCTCACATTTTGGTCGGGAGGCTGATAAGCTTATAGCCTTCTATGCCTTTTCTATCTTCTTTTTTGTATGTAAGACACTGTTCCAGTTGTGGGCGTTGTCTTCACCTGTAGAATTCCTTAAATGCACAACTGGCCATTAAATTTGCTACACCAAGGAGAAATGCAGATGTTAACGGGTATTCATTGGACAAATATGTTATACTAGAACTGACATGTGATTACATTTTCACGCAATTTTGGTACATAGATCCTGAGAAATCAGCACCCAGAACAACCACCTCTGGTCGTAATAACGGCCTTGATACGCCTGGGCATTGAGTCAAACAGGCGTATACAGGTACAGCTGCCCATGCCGCTTCAACACGATACCACAGTTCATCAAGAGTAGTGACTGGGGTATTGTGATGAGCTAGTTGCTCGGCCACTATCGATCAGATGTTTTCAATTGGTGAGAGATCTGGAGAATGTGCTGGCCAGGGCAGAAGCCGAACATTTTCTGTATCCAGAAAGGCCTGTACAGGACCTGCAACATGCGGTCGTGCATTATCCTGCTGAAATGTAGGGTTTCGCAGGGATCGAATGAAGGGTAGAACCACGGGTCTGCTGTTCAAAGTGCCATCAATGCGAACAAGAGGTGACCGAGACGTCTAACCAATAGCACCCCATACCATCACGCCGGGTGATACGCCACTATGGCGATGACGAATACACACTTCCAATGTGTGTTCACCGCGATGTCGCCAAACACGGATGCGACCATCATGATGCTGTAAACAGAACCTGGATTCATCCGAAGAAATGACGTTTTGCCATACGTGCACCCAGGTTCGTCGTTGAGTACACCATCGCAGGCGCTCCTGTCTGTGATGCAGCGCGAAGGGTAACCGAGCTGATAGACCATGCTGCTGCAAACGTCGTCGAACTGTTCGTGCAGATGGCTGTTGTCTTGCAAACGTCCCCATCTGTTGACTCAGGGATCGAGACGTGGCTGCACGATCCGTTACAGCCATGCGGATAAGATGCCTGTCATCTCGACTGCTAGTGATACGCGCCAGTTGGGATCCAGCACGGCGTTCCGTATTACCCTCCTGAACCCACTGATTCCATATTCTGCTAACAGTCATTGGATCTCAACCAGAGCGAGCAGCAATGTCGCGATACGATAAACCACAATCGCGGTAGGCTACAATCTGACCTTTATCAAAGTCGGAAACGTGATGGTACGCATTTCTCCTCCTTACACGAGGCATCACAACAAAGTTTCACCAGGCAACGCCGGTCAACTACAGTTTGTGTATGAGAAATCGGTTGGAAACTTTCCTCATGTCAGCACGTTGTAGGTTTTGCCACCGGCGACAACCTTGTGTGAATGCTCTGAAAAGCTAATCATTTGCATATCACAGCATCTTCTTCCTATCGGTTAAATTTCGCGTCTGTAGAACGTCATCTTCGTGGTGTAACAGTTTTAATGGCCAGTAGTACAACTTTGCAGGTTCCTTTTGTGTATCACTTTTCCTCATATATCAGTTATATACGCTGACACACCGTCATCTCTAGCTGCCTCTGCCCTTGCTGTGCATACTAATAATTCATGTAGTGTCATTCACGACTAAGAGCAATTTCATTTTAGTCTGATGCTATAGTCTGTTTGGACAAGAAATTAATAAGAAACTTGACTGTAACAAATATTCCGTGAACGATACTAACACGCTGATTTTCTGAAGGGAAGTGTTGTGTCGCCACAACAAATCACGTTTCTTCTTAAAAAAACAATAATACTGTAATAATATAATAATATACAATAACAACAACAACAACAACAATAATAATAATAATAATAATTATTATTATTATTATTATTGTAATCATAGTGGTACATTTGTGTCGTAGTGTTATAACTGCACGAATTCGCATATATTTTGTTGTAGAAATCGGTTAATCACGAGGGAATACAGTAATAAAGTTAACCGTGTCTACTGAAAAATGAACTTCCTAAACTCGTTAGGATTAAAGAAATATTTACTGTGAAACAGTTACCTAAATATGCGTAAGTTATTGGATTTCATAATTAATTTCTCAACCCAGTTCCCTCTGTTACAATAGTGATTAAGAAGTTCAGTGCAGTCAAGAATACAGAAGAGTGCGAGCGTATAGTATATAAAAGGGGTAATACAACTTCACTCTTCGTAAGTTATAACAGTTTAGTAAGCGGTCGCCAATCCAGTTTGGACATGCAGTTACGTTAGCCACACGATTATTAAGTGCCTCTCCTACCAAAACTTTAAAAAATCTCCTTTTCATGAGGTTAAGCGGAAATTGTTCAAAAGGAGCCATAAATTATTTAAATAAAGGAAACTCTGATTACCAATTTGAGCTGTAAGGAGATTCATTAATGGAACACCATGCAAACAGTAACATGTAAAACTGTGATTCATTTCCTCGTGATCATATACTTTTAAACTAACTCTGGATGTATATTGATAAACACAGAATAATAAAGCTGTTGCAACACTGATAAATCTACACATAAATGCCACATTACGTAGAGTCACACAAACACTAACGGAAATACAGTTACAGAATCGTTAACAATCTTGTTCATAATATTTCCTCAAACTACTATATTATGCAAGAAAAGAAATCATAATCTGACTCTTATGTCTCAAGTAAGAAAAACTGTGTTCCTGTACATCGTCTAAATCTGCTTCAAAAATCTTCTCAATAGATAATCAACAAAATATTTACTTTAGACTTTTGACAGATTTCAATGTTGTAAAAGGCAAAAACATCGAAAAAATATTCTATTTATCAAGAGTATAGTGTACATGAGACACGATGTGTCAGTGTTACCAGGTGTAGTTGACGTACAATATGCAATGAAATGAACATTAATTTTTCGGTATATTCATGCACGTATTAAAAGTTATCCCTGTAAAGTTATTACATTAATAATAATTCGTCGTCATTAATAAGCTGACAGCATTTGCTGTGATATCTATCATACAAGCATGAAAAACATAACACAGATATGCACCAAGGATACTTCATGAATGCCCCTTTCGCCATCCACATTTGCTTTTCATTAATGATAGCGGAAAACACACTTCATTTTAAAAGAAATGCCCTTGAGAAATAATTTTTGACGAAAATAATGGGTATTTTAACATACACTAATCAACCAGGACATTATGACCATCACATCCCAGATCTGTTCGATCAGGTTCAGATATATCGAGTTGGAGGGCCGGCACATCAACTAGCATCCGTCACTGTGTTCCTCGAACCACTCCGTCACACTCCTGGCCAAGTGACATGGCCCATTATCTTGCTGAAAAGTGGCAGTGTTGTCGGGAAACATGATCGTCATGAAGAGGTTTACGTGGTCTGCAACCAGTGTGCGATACTCCTTGGCCGTCAAGATACCTTGCAGGAGCCGCACACCCATGGATGCCCATGAGAATGTTCCGAAGAGCATAATGGAGCCGTCGCTAGCTTGTCTCCGTCCCGCAGTACAGGGGTCAAGAAGCTGTTCCCCTGGAAGACGACGCATTCGCGCCCTCCCGTTGTCATGGTGAAGAAGGTATCGGAATTCATCAGACCATGCAACGCTCTGCCACTGTGCCAATGTCTAGTGCCGATGGTCACGTGCTCATTTCAATCGTAGTTGCAGATGTGGTGGTGTTAACATTGGCACAGGCCTGGGCCATTGGCTGCAGAGGCCCGTCGTTAGGAATGTGTTCGATGCACTATGTGTTCAGACACTCTTGTACTCTGCCCAGCTTAAAGTCCTGTTGGTTCCACCACATTTTGCTGCCTATCCTATTTTAGCAGTCTGCCCATCCTATGCTCTGCTACATCTGTAATGAGGGGTGTCCGCCCAACCCCACGACGTCTAGACGTGGTTTTACTTTTGACTCGCCACGTATTGAAGACACTCACCACAGCACTCCCCCAACGCCTGACAAGTCGTTCAGTTTTCGAAAAGCTTGTTCTGAGCCTCCGGCGCCTCACAATCTGCCCTCGGTCAAACTCAAACAGATTGCGTGCCTTCCCCATTTTACACATGGGCAGCATGTTCATCGATACTACACGCGCCGTGCGTGTGTATGACTAGCAGTCATTCCTTGCCAGGTGACGCTGCTATCGCCAGGACGGTTTTATATGGATAGCAAGTCGGGGGTCATAATGTTCTGGCTGATCAGTGTAGGTACGAATAATGGATCTGTGAAACGGTTCAGTGTGAGTTAATGCTATGTAATGTAATCTTCACTAGACGATAATTCTCTCTGGTCCTGTAACAATGTATAAGCATACTGCAAATTCTTCAAAAAATTTTTGACTTCGCGATAAAAGCATATACAGCAACAAAAGCCTGGCGCAGCATGACTCAGCTACGAGGCATATTCCTAAAGTAAGGTCAGAACGGTTGCGAAATGGAAACCACAGTGAAAATCGAATAAAGCTTTGCATAGATGTGTTGGACTGTCTCTCTAGTATGCCCGTTTATCGCGTCACGTTTGTCTTTTCAGTTCTGAGCGCAACAGTGAGCGCGTAAAGATGCCTATAAAGCAGTGTCTCCCGCCAAGTATGGGTGCCCGTGAGAGATTTCGCCTGATTTGATGCACCCCACACAGCATAACTGTCATGCATTTCCATCTTCATGACTGTTCTCGGCCGCACTCTTCAGGGACAATGATGGCGCCTCTGCAGCGTTTTCGATGGGAAGTGTTTGATCCCCCTCCATACAGCCCGGACTTTGATCGCTCTGATTTTAATTTCTGCTGGTATGAACGCCTGGCTATGAAGTCAACGTTTTGGCACAGACAACGAACTGCAGATCAGCCTAGAGAATCGGTGAAAAGAGCAGGAGGGTATTGGCAAGTTGGTACAACGCTGCGGCAAATGTCTCAGACAGTGCGGCGACTATATAGAGACGTTCCTGGAAGGTGTGGCTAAGTATTGCAAATAAAACACTTTTGATTTGATCTGTGGTTTCCATCTCGCGGCCGATCGGACCTCACTTTCGGAATACGCCTCGTATAATACTCGCATGAATGTATCGATAAATAATGTTCATTTCATCACAATTCATTACTGTAATTAGATTATATCTCACTTCGAATATACCTCCACGATTATCGTTATTACTTTTGTTTCTTCTCGTAGACACATTATTCGTTGTAGTGATATAAGTGTTTAGTGAAAGATAAGAAAAGAAAAAATGAAGAGGCTCGAACGCAGTACGGGAAGATTTCTGTCTTCCACTTTACGCAGGTTCAGCAGGGCCGCTACTCGACGAGTGGTGCTCTCGTATTGGTATTAAACAGGTCGGTAAAACATAGGAAGTCAATATCTCGAAATCGCTTGAAAAGTGCGTTGTACTAAAGCAGCATTTATTATATTTAATTACGTACTACAGCTGTGCGAAAGGCGAGTAAAATCTGTAACCTATTGGATGTAAGCTTCCTTTGTTTGACGAATAATATAAACAAATAGTGTTAAACTTCTAACTTTCTCGCCTGATCACTGATCTCTTGTAAGCCTTAGGTATCTGTAAGACATATGCTACTTCGTAAAAAAACTGAAAGAGATGCAGCGTTTTCTCTTTGCATAGCGACTAGCTATTAGCTTGCCCTTCTTTACATACAAGACCCCGGCAGAAGATCGTATCTCCGACCGCAGCCCCCAATACTTAAAATGAGCCCAAGGAGATCTACAGCTAAAAGGGGCAGTCACATTAAAATGAGACAGATGGAGAAAAAAGTCTGTAAGTAGGTCCACCCACGTGTTGTCACGGTTGTTTCGAGTAAGCTGCAGAAGTTTAGCAGGGAAGCCCTTACAAATGCTCCATACAGTTCCGATCTCTCCCTAGGCGATTTTCATAGTTTTGCAGCCCTGAAGAAAGACATTCGGGGGCATCGATTTGCTTCGGAATACGAGGTGCACGCCTGCTTACAATCATGGTTCCGTAGGCCGTCAGAAACATTTTTCCAAGAAGGCATTGACCGTCTTGTTTCACAGTGGAATAAATATGTTAACAGTTATGGCGATTACCTTTCGTATAATAAACAGTTTATTTACTTTTTCTGTGTCTCTCATTGCCATTTAATGATCCTCATACATGTGGCCTTCTCAAACCATTGTCCGGTATGTGGCAGTGGGTACATAAAGCTCCAATTTCCTTTTCCCTCCTTCCTATTCCATTCGAGGAATGTATGCAGGACGAAAGATTGACGGTATCTTGCTATATCAGCGTGGATTTATCTAATTTTAGCCCGTTTGTTAATACACGGAACGTATGTCGCAGAAAGTAACACATTCATTGTCTCACTTTGGAACGTAATTCCTTGAAATTTTGTAAGTCTTTCAATGATGTACAGTTTACGAGCGGACATAAAAAGTATGTTACATATTCATATGGCAGACCAAGTGACGTTTATTGAATATTGCACCACACTTTAAAGTAACACAGATAAACGATAGTATTTTTCAACGTAGTCACCAAGTCTCTGTGAACAACGGTCGGAATGTTCTCCCAATCGTTCGATTGCTCGACGATATAAATTGGGTCCTAGGTCACGAACCCATTCGCGAACCTCTGCGTGCCTGTCTTCATTGCTGTAAATCTCTTTCTATCCAGACATTCTTTCAACTTGCAGAAAAGATGAGAATTCTGTTGTGAAAGATCTGGACTTTTGACCGGCATCGCCTACGTCTTTACGACCTTGGTCAAGTTGTTGGCACATATTTCGCTGCGGCTCGACGCGACATTGCATTTGGTCCATATACTGCCAGAATTTCATGGGTCAACTGTGTGCAGTTTAGACAATTTGGCCACAAGAATCGTATTGTACCGCGTACTTGAACTTTAGAGTACCTTACCAGTCCTTGCGTCATTTTAATTGCGCACTGTGATGCACATGTTATCCGTACCACAGCAGAACTATGTCTTCAGGAACCCCAGAACATGTACTCTATTCTGACAACGCGTCTTTCTTGTTTAGTAATGGTCTTAGTGTGGGATGACATGTGTGATTTACTTTCTGAAATTATTGGAATTTTCTGAACAAAACAATCTAATCACATTTTAATTTACCTGCAATAACCAGTTTCAGTTGAATTAAACCAACTTCAGCGCTAAAACTAAAATGCGGGAGGACGCTCGCGTATGCAGACGTCAGTTGGTGTGCATCGTTACGCTGGTGGTAGCTCTCCATCAGGCACTCACCAGTTGCAGTGCTCACGTCGAGAAACAGTGATTGAATTGGTCAGTCGACGCACTACCGTCACATTCTAAGGTGTTAGTCGGGGTCTGTGCACAGGTCTGTGAGTAGATGCTAGTGATAAACTCATACACAAAATTGCGCTACCGTTTTCTCGGAGTTATTTACAAGATCACAGTTCTCCCCTGCCACACTGTCCTAGCAACCGGTCGAAGGATCATGCAGTGACTGAGACCCGCCCATGGATACTGGAGTATTGTTTCCCGCTTGCGTGGTACGATAAATACCCTGTACATATCTCGAATATTACGGAAAGGAGGTTATGGGCCGATATTTTTATGCCTTGTGTGTCTCCTTTCTTATCACCGCTTTTGTAGGATTGTCTCCTTTCACAGAGGTTCTCCAGATATAACCATCTCTAAAGCAACACGATCACTTCCAGGTACCATTTATTTCTTCTTGCGTCGAATGACTTTGTGTGTCTCATCAGACATTACTTCGGTAGTGTATTTATTTGTTAAATAAATTTTGGAATGTTAGTACAATCGGCTCTCACCTGCTACACAGTGTGCCTTCTACCATTTTAAGTTACAAAATGTAGTGTTGATCCAACATAAGTCTCTGCATAGTCTGCTTTATACTACACGGTCCAGTCACATTAATATGATCACCTTTTGCATCGCGGACGTGCACGAACAGAGCCTGGAAGGTATCAACAGGGATGAGGAGCAATGCTGACTGGAGTGCCGTGGACAGCTGCGCCATCTGTCCGACGGAAAATAAAACGTGATTCATCTGAAAAGGCCACCTGTCGCTACTCACTGGACGACCTGTTGTGGTATTGGCGTGTAAATTCCAGCCATCGTCGCCGATTGACAACAGCCAGCATGGGTGCGTGAACAAGACACCTTCTATCGAAACCCATACGCAGCACGATCATTGAGAATACTCTGTTGGTAGCCTCTTGGTTCATCTAGGCCGTCACTTGCTCAACATTTGCACGTCTATTAGCCCATACACATCTCCGCAGCCATTGTTCACCCTGTCATCTATGGCTCGCGATGGACCACAGATATCTCCGCGCCGATTTTGGATGGCACCATATTGCCGTGCACGGGGAACTTAAATCACGGTGGCATGCGAACGGTTTTCGGAAATGTTTTCACTCTTATCCCGAAAGCTAAAGATCATGCGCTTTTGGACGTCAGATACATCGTTCCGTTTCGGCGTTACGACAACGACTGCACCGTTTCCTGCGTCCCTCCGACACGCTTCATGCACCCTCCACTGCTAGTGCTGCCATTTGCCGTCTGCGAGTGGTTATTGGACGTTGACGTCGAACGTAGGCGGTGGTCACATTAATGTGAATGGACCGTGTATTATTATTTTCAACTTTTTTTCTTATTATAGTTACTTTGTATCTTCTCACATCCTCTGGAAGACGCTTCCAAACACATCTGTTTAATTCTCTCGTGTACCTTTTAACTTGTGGCTAAATCTTGCGCCTTCTCTTCATTGCTGACGTAATCCCAATTAACAGTTTCTTTCCTTTTCCTGTCTTCTAGTTCGAAATATTTTCCTTTTTGAATAAATGCCTCTGTTAAATAATTTCCCTAATAGTTTCCATTGGATGGTGCTGAAATTGTTGCCTAATTCAATCAGATACATCTATTTATTCTTAAATAAATTCCCATATATTATTTTTGTGGCTTCCTGTCAGGTCAGATAAATCTGTTTTGTTCTCGATTGGTATCTATTTTTGCCCTGCATCTTACGAGTCTACGGTCATTTGCAATACGAAAGAGGTTAGGACTCGTCATACCACACACAATTTCTTTATTGCTTGACAGAATGAGTAATTTTAATTTACTTTTGTTATGTCCTTGCATAGTCAGTTTTTTCTGAGATAATCTGTCAAAGACAAACATGTTGAACTTCTCGGTAAATTCTATTAAAGTATAATCTCTGTCATTTCCGGTATCATACCGAAAATTTCGCACTCAAGATTCATTCTTTAGTTTTTGTCGTAATATCGCATTCAAATCACCACTTATTGCCTTGTAGTGGGCTGCCATTTATAGTTATGTTTATCTCCGTATACTTCCATTACCTCCTCATAGATTGTGGGGACAGCATGTGCTTATTTTTAAAAGAAGTCTTGATGTTTCTGTGAGAATATTTTAGTCTCTAAAACTGTTTTTGGTTTTCATGTTTACTATAAAGCCTACCTCTGAAATTTTTACTTGCGCAATTCCTCTGTAGCAAATCATATGTCCTGATTTGTATTCTATTTGGTGTCCGCTTTTTCGACGCTCTTCTGAAGACCTGTTACGTACAATTTGCTGTTAGTTTATTGATCCTCTAACTCCACTAACATATAATAAAGATTTGCAATTAATTGTCGATAAATAAGGAAGTGGTAAACTCACCGGAAAAAAATATTACTCACAACCTAAAAGCGTCTCACAGGTCGCTTTGGTGCACAATAGACGTTGTAAAACTGGCACCAGTTGGTCATGTGACCCCCACAGCTAACCTTAGTCATGCGTATATGTAAGTCGGTTTTATGGAATCAGTGGTCGTTATACATCCCACTCAACAAGTACCGGAGGCGAAGGTCACTCCTTCTCAACGGCAATCGGCTTCGAACCCCTACAAGAATTGTTACTTTCTCCGTGTTCGGAGGGTGCTGGTTCCGCAGCTGTGTCTTCAGTTAGTGAAAGGCCGCTCTAGTTGCTAATAAGAACTTTATTAAGATCACGAGCGGTTTCAGGCTTTACATCAGGCCCGCTTCAAGTGGATTTGAAACTGCCGTTGTTAATACATTACAAGATGGATATATAAATTTTTAATAATGAAAGATGAAAAGAAGCATAGATATGTACAGCGTATGTACAGAAAGGATGTGTACCTTCCATTGTGCTGTAGAGAAGCAATGTCAGTTGATAAAAAAGTAGAAAGTCATGTGGATTTTAAATGTGCCCAATGACATCGTGAGACAAATGGGTATTTTAAGATTACGAAGACTGTGCAATTCCATACATTAAAATTATTGGTATGCGTTTACCTTTAAGAAGAGGTATATTCACACACGTTTGAAATTTCAGAATGCATGCTTTATCAGTAAAAGGCTACAAATAACTTTAACATTTAACAGAAGTGAAAAATAGTTGCAGTTATTTAGTTACATGTCCCATAAACCATTTGAACGATTCTTTTATCGAAACAAAGTGGAACGAGTCAGTTTACTGGATATGTATACATGCTTAGTGTTAACATTAATGAGCACACTAATTTTTTAGACCTGCTCATGCAACTACACTTAAAAACTAGTGGGTTCTTTTTTTACGGGATACCAGTTTTTAAATAGAAATAGCCCATGGAATAGAAGTTCTTCAGGGTATATGATTTTAGATTAGACTTGCTTTGCACCCTGACGGACACTTTATATTATTGAGCAAATGACCAAAAGCTTTTGTTGCTGCATATTGAACTTCATTCTGAGCCACTGACAGATTTAATAATGGATAATTGATGACATTTTTGCTCTAGTGTTTTAGGTACGGACGTCAGTGTTGTTCTCAAACTGTGGTGGATTATTTATGACGAATTTCATTAGTGAATGTGTGTACTGTTACGGTGTAGTTACAATGCCTAACTCTTGAAGACGTACCTACATGACGGACGCGAGTGAACACCACGTATTATTTTTAGTGTTCACTTTTGTGCACTTTCTAAGTTGTGAGCTACCCGATAAAATTATCCCATAAGGCATTAATGAGCGTAAATATGTAAACTACATCAAGAGGTTGATTCGTTTGTCGAGTGTAAAGTTACATCCTCTAATTTTCAAAAACTAAAACACAGGAAACAGTCGAAGGAGCTAGCGTAGATTGGACCTATCGTGGATTGCTTACTAAAGCTTGTTTAGAAACATCTAGATACAGCTACGAACTTGCGGAGTAACTTTGTAGGTAGTTGTCAATAACCGGACGGCAGATCAGCAGGAAACTAGTGTTTCTTAATGTGCTTTGTGTCTTTTCCTTGGGGGGCACCAATTTCTATTTCTTCATATATGTTCATAAAGTACCCCCTCTTCATTACATGAAGGATTTCGAGGCTGTTTTAGATATTGTACAATGTGTAACTGTTTTGCATGAAATGAACTGCAAAGGAGGATTTTCGTCCCACGTTTTTTTCTTTTTTTTTGTCTTTTTACTCTTGTGTTCCTTGCATCGCTCTTTAAAGTTCTTCCCGTTTTTCCGATGTAAATTTTGTATATGCGGCCGTCTGGTATAAGCCTTGTGATGTGTTAACGTCAGGTATGAAAAGACGTAACAGTGAAGATGCAAATTTATACGTGATGTATACATTTAGATTTTTAAAAAGACTTCTGAGTCTCTATGAGACCTGGTCATGGAAAGGATACGACGCAAATTGCTTTTTATACAGTATTTCGTTTTGTGTCAATTGATTGCATTTATACTTCGTGAAACAGTAAATTTCATCCGCGACCATGCTGTGACAGTCGTTATTGCAGGCTATATATCGCAGACAACCTAACTTCCTTTTCTACTTCATTACCTTATAGGCATTTTTTATTGAACAGAATGACGTAATGCGGCAGGAATAAGGTTTATGATCAATTGAAAAAACATGCCCATGTTGACTCATGGCAATGGAAAGATCTAAGAAGTTACTGTTATCCAGCCGATGCTCGACTGTTCTTACATTATTATGCACTTTACTAAAGGCTTTTGTAAACTGGTCAGTTTCTTGTTGTGAGCCACGGAAAAGGACTAGAACAGCATCAACGTAACGCTTGTAGTGCGATTTACAGGCGTTAAGTTCAGGGTGACGTTTGAAGAATTTATTTTCCAAATGATTGACGAAAACATCTGCCAGTGTACCTGCTAATAGAGATCCCATAGCTAATCCATCTTTTTGAAGGTAAATTTTGTTTTGAATAGTAAAATAGTCGTACTTTAATACAATTTCCAGTAACACGATAATTTCAACTACCCTGGGGAAAGTGTCTTGTGTGTTAGCAAATTGTTTTAATTACTGTTATCATTTCGTTTATAGGAATATTAGTACACGTATTTCCTGTGTCAAGCGAAACTAATTTCGCGTTACGAGAGATACAAGTTTGTCTAATTGATTTCGCAAGATTTTGTTAGTGAGCAATTGTTTTGAAAGGTATAATGATCTCTTTCTAGAGTATTGAGTTTTTCCTCCAGAAAGCTTGAAAACATATGTATAGATAAAAACGCTTGTCCAGTATCGACAAATAAATACGAAATTGCAGTGCATTTGTTATTCTGATTACGATGCAGAATTCCTTTGGACATGCATGCATGTCAAAAGGAACAGGCACTGCGGCGACTGCAGCCGTTATGAAATACATTAAAGGAGTTAGAAACTTGGAATAAGGACAACCATCAGCTATAGAATGCAATGAAGACAGTGAATATTTGTACCCGACCGGGACTCGAACCCGGATTTCCCGCATACCGCGAGCGGTCTCTTACCATTTTCATTGTCGTCATTCTATTCTGCAGTTGATGATTGTCATTATTCGCAACTGTAAATTCATTCAATGTATTTCATAACGGCTGTGGTCGCCGCAGCACCTGTTCCTCTGGACATGCATGTATGCCCAAAGGAACTTTGCATCCTAATTAGAATAATGCAGGTACTGCAATATCGTATTTAGCTGCCGATAACGGGCAAGCGACTTTTCTGTACAACTTCTGACCTGTAAGGGAATATACATGATGGATGTACGAGTACGCGTCTTAGACGTATGATTGACGACACATGGAGGTTTGGATCTGCCCGTGGGTCGTGCACGGATCGTTGGATGGTAAGGCGACCGCTCGCGATAAGCGGAAAATCCGGGTTTGAGTTCCGGCCCAGTACAAATTTTCATTGTCGTCATTCTATTCTACAGCTGATGGTTGTCCTTATTCGCAATTGCGAATTCATTTACTGTATCTCCTCAGTGTATCGCGAAAGAGGGCATGCGGCCATGTTGATGGTGATCTGTCCATAGGATGAGGACGTTCATTTCAGCGGCCCCATTAGTGCTGTTCGAGATCACACGAGACTACATTATGTGGCCGGTTATTGCACCAGAAGCCACGTTAAACCTGTTACTATAACACATAGCTTAAATTATAATAATAGTACATACACGATAAACCGCATGAAGAGACTCCATATATAGCATATACAGTACAAATCAATAGTATAGTATACAGTGGTGATGTTGAATGTACAACTTAGTGTGGCTGGTTATTGTACCTGCAAAACGCTAACCTAGAATTAAGTAGCCTATCATATGACCATACCTCAGTAAGTACTCTTGGGAGGCACTGTACAGGAATGCTGGGCTCGAGGTCACATTCCGAGACCACCTCACTGGGCAGTGCAGTAAAGGGACCTCTAACACTCAATCTCCTATCCTCTTTTGTTGCTTTTCTTAAATCAGTTCTTTCTTTTATAATTTCCTATTTCCAACACGATGTATAATAGTTTTATAAGTATGATACAGCTCCCATTTTTACAAAGAAAGAGGCCGAAAGATATCCACGAGACCGAACATCCATGTGATGCTGCATGGGCAACGGAGCCCGTGGCCTCAGCTGCGTAGCGTGAGAACTGCGCGGTGGAGCCCACTGGTTCCGGCTAAGTGCACTGAGTGGAGCACTATGGCCCGCTCAAACTCAACAGATGACAGGCCTCAGTAGTCCAAACGCAGCATGGGAAAAAACACTACATCATGTATAGAGCCAATAAAGAGCACTTGAGATATAACTTCCACTCTTCGCTAAAGGAAGGTGCCATTGTGAGCGAAAGAAGGAAAAACTTTCCACACTAGACAACTGAAACTACTCCTCGGGAGTTCCCAGTCAACTGTACCACATGACTTCTCTTTATTTTATCTTAAAGTCATAACTGGTCCTGTATATACCCACACACACTTACAGAAACTGGACCATATACACTGAGGTAACAAAGGTCGTGGCATACCAACATACACATATATAGATGGCAGTAGTATCGCATACACAAGGTATAAAAGGGAGTGCACTGGCGGAGATGTCATTTCTATTCAGGTGATTCACGTGAAAAGGTTTCCGACGTGATTATGGCTGCCCGACGGGAATTAACAGACTTTGAATGGTAGTTGGAGCTAGTCACATGGCACATTCCATTTCAGAAACGTTAGGGAATTCAATATTCCGAGATCCACAGTGTCAAGAGTGTGCCGAGAATACTAAATTTTAGACATTACCTCTCACCACCAACAATGTAGTGGCCAACGATCTTCACTTAACGACCAAGAGCAGTGGAGTTTACGCAGATTTGTCGGTGCTAAAAGACAAGCAACAATGCGTGAAATAACTGTAGCAATCAATGTGAGACGTACGAGACATGTTGTGGGGTTAAGAACCAACAGCCTACTACTTAGGCAGAGGTTATAACATGGAATAAGAGGGGGGAGGAGGAGATGGACAGACAGGCAGGGGGAAGGAGGAGATGAAAACACATAGGGGAAGGAGGAGATAGAGAGCGAGAGGAGGGAGGAGGAATGGACAACAAGGAAAGAGAAGGAGATGGACAGAGTGGGGGGAGAGAAGGAAATGGACAGAGAAACGGAAGAGGAGGAGATGGACAGAAAAAGGAAAAAGATGAACAGAGAGAGGGGAAGGAGGTAATGGACAGAGAGAGAGGGGGAAGAGGAAACGGAGGGAAGGTGATGGACAGAGAAAGCAAAGAGGAATGGGCGCAGTGAGGAGAAAGAGGAGATGGACAAAGAGGGGAGAAGGAGAACGTGGGCTTAGAGGGGATGAGGTGGAGATACAGGGAGAGGAGAAGATGGACACAGGGGGAAGGAGCAGATGGACAGAGGTGAGACGAGAAGATGTACAGAGAGAGGTGGAGGAAGTGACAGAGACGAGGAAGGCGGAGATGGACAGAGAAAAGGGAAGGAGGAGATGGACTAATATAAGACTGGAATAAATACGTATCCGATCAACATCGAATACTCAGCAACTAGTTTATGAAGCTGATTATTCTTATACGATAGTCACTAAACTAAATATTAGTGTTTCAGATATCTTGATACATATGCAAATAAAGGAAAAAATTACCAACTTTCTACACATGTTTCACGTATTTTCAAGGAGCACTGTAAACAACTGACTTTATCACATTTCATGCACTTGTATGTCGTCAGTTTATTCAGTGTGTGGTGACAATAATGCCACTTATTTCACTTTTCTGGCTTATTCCTTCTTTCTTTTGTAATTGGAGCACCATCTCTCTGCTCTTCATTTATGAGTTCCTTTAGAAAGTGTGGAGTCTGGAACCTTCTCTGCATATGTCTTATTGAGCTCACTCCTATACTCTTCATGAACTCAAATCTTGACATCCTATCTTTATGTACATACTGTGCACAACATAGGCATTTGCACAGCTCGCTGATATTAGAAAGTAAAATATTGCCAGTCCTTGGTGGACGGTTAGATGCACTTCATGTCTAGAATGTCTACACCGGGCTTTGTGACATTGCAGAAACTGATGATTTCTGTTTTGTTCCTTTTTCATTGAAATATACGCAGAATGGCGCATTGAAGGAAGAACTATAACCGACTTAGACTTTTTTAGAAACAAGAGACAGTAGTGTAAAGTGTGTAAACTGAGGTTCGTGACCATACAATGTAGGCTTTCACAGCCGGTGTTGTCTTCAGTTGGAACTTTCGGGCTGAGAGGCCGTGGTCGATGTATAAAATTAACGTCTCGTCTCCATCTGCGGGAGACATCTTCCGAGGTCGTCCGGCTACTGCCACTGAGCCTCCAGGTACTCTCGCATTTACAGAGCGCATAGAGGGCACCACCATTCGTCACGTGATGCCGACGATATGTCTATCTTTGAAAGGCGTCATCATTCTCGATTAAGAGTGATCGATTGTCATTCTGCTGGCGCAACGTCGACATCTATATTTTTTCTAACTTTAAAACGTCCTCTTTTCTATTAAAATTATTATGGTGTTTGTGAATCTCTATTGCTTCTCTATAAATGCGCGCATAATAATGGGATGTTCGTGCTAGAACGCTTGTCTCATTAAATTTAATTTCGTGGTTCCCATCTCGAAAAACATGCTCAGATACGGCCGATTTTTCGATGTGTCCTAAGCGACAGTTTCTTTTATGTTCGGCTAAGTGGGTGTTTACACTTCTTTTCGTTGTTACAATATATACTTTTCTAGTTGGTGTGCTAGTTGGCAGCTAGTTCTAAATGTGATAAAATTTAAGTTAATGAGGATGAGTAGGAAGAACAGACTTGTAATTTTCGGATACAGTATTACTAATTTCCTGCTTGACACAGTCAAGCCATTTAAATATCTGGGCGTAGCGTTGCAAAGTGATATGAAATGGAACGAGCATGTGAGAACTGTGGTAGGGACGGCGAATGGTCGACTTCGGTTTATTGAGAGAATTTAAGGAAAGAGTGATTCACCTGTAAAGAAGACCACATAGAGGACACAGGTGCGACCTATTCTTGAGTACTGCTCGAGTGTTTCGGATCCGTACCAAGTCGGATTGAAGGAAAACATCGAATCAGTTCATAGGCTGACTGCTAGGTTTGTTACCGGTAGGTTCAATAACACTTCAGTGGTATAGAGATGCTTCGGGGACTCAAATGAGAATCCCTGGAGAGAAAGCAACATTCTTTTCGAGGAATACTGTGGAGAAAATTTAGAGAACCGACATTTGAGGCTGAT
Organism: Schistocerca americana; assembly: GCF_021461395.2. Taxonomy (NCBI): domain Eukaryota; kingdom Metazoa; phylum Arthropoda; class Insecta; order Orthoptera; family Acrididae; genus Schistocerca; species Schistocerca americana. Next base: position 425,206,853 of record NC_060130.1, on the reverse strand, counting down.
TGCAGAACTATTCTAGTGCCTTCAACATACACTGCTCGTAAGAACCACGAAAAAAATAAACGAGAAATTAGGGCTCATACCGAGTCAGACAGTCGTTTTTCCGTCTCTCTATCTGCGAATGGAACAGCAACGGAAATGGCTAGTAGTGGTACAAGGTATCCTCCGCCACGCACCGTACGGTGGATTGCGGAATATCTATGTAATTGTAGATGTAGATGTAACATTCCACGCAGAATGCCAGTTTTGTTTCTCCAGATGACAGCACCCCCCTGAGTATTCCCCACACAGAGATCCGAATGCGGGGCTCTTTTACCTCCACAATATTTTACCCAAGAGAATTCCATCATCGTTTAATCATATTGCAGAACTGCATAAATAAATTACAACTGTAGTTCAGCCTTGCTTTCAGCTGTTCGCCATACGAGCGCAGCAAAGCCATTTTGGTTGGTGTTACAAGGCTAGATAAATCAATAATCCAGACTGCTGCCTCTGAAACTACTGAAAGGCTGCTGAGCATCTTCAGGAGCCACACATTTGTCTGGCCTCTCAACAGATACGCCTTCGTTGTCGTTGCACATACGCTATAGCTGTCTTTGTCGCTGAAGAACGCAAGCTAGCCCACCAAGGGCGAGGTCAGTGGCGCTTGGAGGGTATGGTCATAGATACACATTCCAAATTCCCTTGGGCTTTGTCAAGGTAAAGACAGGAAGCAGGTTTCAGAGGTGTATGAATAGTTATTGGAGACAGGAACGAATCGGTGTTTTGACTAACTTCAGACTGATCATGAAGGTGAATTTTACAACGGGTATTCATTTCAAAGTGGTAATGGACCGATATGGAATAAGCCACTAGTCAACACTCTCCAATTTGAAAAGTGGTATTGCTGAACGGTTGAAAAGGAGCATCAAATATCAGATGTGAATGCAATTTAAGGGGACCCGGACGTCATGAGGGCTCTAAAACTTGGCACTTTTTTATTTAATAATATTCTGTAATTTGTTCTGATTCTAAATATATATTCATTATGTATAGTACCTCATCATTTTCGTGTTTAAATGTCTTTCTAAATCAGATGCGGTGCGTGAATGCCCAGTTGTCACACTACTGTCAAACACAAAAACTGGCCTATAATGTCTCGTTGTTTAGTTTTGGTGCCGCTGTTTCCATAGCACATCGTTTGTGTAATAACCTTGAAGAACATAGCGACTGTGCTATGAGCAGGGATTTATTGTAATCGATTTTTCTGTCCATATAAGTATATTACTTGAGTTCACTTACATTTTTCGCGTTCGGTCGTGTTTTCAACACATTGTTGTGACTGCACATTTCAACCATTTTACATCATAAAGTGCCAAAAACAAAGAGGTTTAATTGCAGTCGTAAATTTTATGGTAACCAAAAAAGTATGATATTGGAAATAGTAAAAATGAATGAACTGTTACGCCACAGTTAAGGACTAAAAGTTTGCTAGACAGTGCTTCAAAACACAGTTTGGAAAATCTTATCAAAAATGAACTAGATGTTGGTGTTGTAAATAGTAAAAATAAAGGTTACGTTTTAATTAGTAAGTGCGAGCTTTCAGAATTGCTTTTGTCTGTTGATAAATCTAAATAACATAATAGTAAAAAATCCCTTGCGTTTAGTGAGGACGTAAAGAAGAGGAGAACCTATCCTGCATATTTGTAGTAGAATGTCAAGTGCATAAAATAACGAAATACACAATGAAATCTCCTGTAACATGTATGGAATATAGTGAAATGAATATTCGCCTTGCTTATGCCATGACGTGTATTGGATAGGGAAGAAAAGCAGCCTAGAAATTCTGTGCTATGATGGATCCCCCAGCGTGACCTCTCAAATTTGAGAGGTATTATAAACGTTTGCATTTTGCTCTAACAGAGGTCAGTGAAGCATGTATGCAGAGGGCAGCGAAAGAAACTATAGAAATTTGTCATTCTACTGATACTGTTGCTGCATTGGACGATTTCTAGCCGAAGAGAGGCCATACATCGCTGAATGGAGTTGTCACAGCTTCCTCTGTAGATACAGACAAGGTGCTGGACTATGAACGTCTAACAAAACAATGACAAAGTTGTGCCAATAGAGTAAATGAACACAAGTATGACAAAAACTTTGAAGGTTTCAGTGGTGTTATGTAAAGTATGGTGGCAGTCTCTATTTTTAGTTGGTCAATTGCTAGACGTGTTGTGCGACATACTCACAACCTTGGCGAAGGTGACTCTCATAGTGTTGTGGTTGTTAAACCATATGGTGACACTGAAATTTAAAAAAAAATTGAATTTATAGGACATGTGCAGAAAACAACGGGGTCAAGACTTAGGAAACCCTGCAAGGACATGACAGGACAAAAACCCTCAGACGGCAAAGCACCTGGTGGGCAAGGCAGATTCACCAAATCAGAAATGGAAAACCCTTCAGAATATTATGGTCTAGCCATCTGAAGAAACAGCGAAGATGTCAGTGAGATGGGAAAAGCAATTTGGGCATCTCTGTTTCACAGAATATCCACTGATGAGCATACACAGCATAGCCTCTAACCAAGAGGAAACACTTCATGGTGTAAGTGTAATAGGTGTGAAGCAAATGGACAAAAACATACACATGCACACCCATCTCATACCAGAAACTGCTGTGATTGAACTAAATCCTACATACAGAGATATTTCAAATTCTAAACTTCTGGAAAAATCTTTACATGTAAAGCTTCAATAGTTGCATTTGGGAACACTTGCCAGAAACTGTTTTCATAGGCATGTCGGCTTTTCTGACAGGTGTAACGCTCTCCATAATATGTTTTAATGGTGGAGTAACAAGCAGATTAAAAAGCATGAGCAGACTAACAAGGGAACCTCCCCATCGCACCCCCCTCAAATTTAGTTACAAGTGGGCACAGTGGATAGGCCTTGAAAAACTGAACACAGATCAATCGAGAAAACAGGAAGAAGTTGTGTGGAACTATGAAAAAATAAGCAAAATATAGAAACTGAGTAGTCCATGCAGACGATAGGCAACAACAAGGATAGTGTGACCTGCGGAGCACCGTGGTCTCGTGGATAGCGTGAGCACCTGTGGAACGAGAGGTCCTCGGTTCAACTCTACCCTTGAGTGAAAAGTTTAATCTTTTGTTTTCAGACAATTATCAAAGTTCAGGCACTCACACATCAATTTCGCTCTCCAAAATTCCAGGACATGTTCAGATTTGCTTGGACATATGCAGGATTTGACGGTCTACACAAGGAAAAATTTGAAAACGTTAAAAACATATGTTTTGACAGAGCACAGGGAAAACTGTACGACTGTGAAACTGTTGCATTCATTTGTTGCAGTTTGTGTGACAAACTCTTATGTTTTCATCACTTTTTTGGGAGTAATTATCACATCCACAAGAAAACCTAAATCGGGCAAGGTAGAAGAATCTTTTTACCCATTCGCCAAGTGTGCAAGTTAGGTGGGTCGACAACATATTCCTGTCATGTGACGCACATGCCGTCACCAGTGTCGTATAGAATATATCAGACGTGTTTTCCTGTGGAGGAATTGGTTGACCTATGACCTTGCGATCAAATGTTTCCGGTTCCTATTGGAGAGGCACGTCCTTTCGTCTACTAATCGCACGGTTTTGCGGTGCGGTCGCAAAACACAGACACTAAACTTATTACAGTGAACAGAAACGCCAATGAACGAACGGACAGATCATAACTTTGCGAAAATAAAGAAATTAAAATTTTCACTCGAGGGAAGACTTGAACCACGGACCTCTCGTTTTGCAGCTGCTCATGCTGACCACGTGACCACGGCGCTCCCGAGTTAAGAGAGTCCTTGATGTTACCTATCTTGCGCATGGACTATTCAGTTTGTATATTTTGTTTTTTTTTCATAGTTCCACACAACTTCTTCCTGTTTTCTCGATTGATCTATGTTCAGTTTTTCAAGGCCTATCTACTGTGCCAACTTATAACTAAATCTGAGGGGGGTGCGATGGGGAGGTTCTCTTGTAAGCATCAAATTTGGGTACAACATGAAAAGTGGGATGCTACAAGTGGACAGACACTATTTCGTTGAATCTGAAAAAGCCGATGAAAGGATGACAAAAGAGGCCAAAATAACTAATAAAATAAAGAAAACTAAAGTAGATGAAAAGGATATTCAGAATAAACAAGATTATGGAGTTGGAATGTTTTGACAGGTTATTGTTGAGAAGAAAATGACATGCAAATCTTTAATTTCAATTTTCCGTCATCAATGTTTTTTCACACTTGCTATCATTACCTTATCCAATATTAAAGCTACAACAACAAAATTTTGCATGAATAAAAGTATACACTTGCTTACACTATGGATCACATTATTCAACAATATATTAAATATTTGAAGCTAGAGAATGTCATATGTTCATAAATTATAGCAGCAAAACTTTACTTCTAAATAGATTTTTTTTAAATACATTAAACAACAAATTGGTAAATATGTCTAGTTTACTGTTTCAACAAGTTGATAATTAAAAGAATTATATTTTTTGACGTTTTATTTTAAATACTGTGGAAGTACAGTGTGCCTAAAATAAAAATTATATGTAATTTGGTACGTAGGATAAAAGTCACTATTCACCTCACTTTGCATTCCACAGTTTTTAAATTTTTTTCCATAGAGATCACAATATATTAATTATTTGGTTAAAGATTCATTCCAATATCTGTTAAAGTTTTTGTGTTACGTAACTTAACAAGCCTGCGTGTGTTAACAGTTTCCTTCCATTCTGCCCCCTCGCTTACTTTTCTTCTCTATTCTCCTTCCTGGAGCTGTGACATTTCCTTCCATGTCGTCCAGTCATCGTGTATGTGGTCTTCCTTCTTCCTATCGGTTTCTATTGGAAGACCTTTGTAGTTCCTGTGTCCTCCGTCCTTAGGATATGCCCCAACCAGGCCAGTATTTTACTTTCAATTAGCCTTACAATATCAGCTCCTTGTATGAGACGATCCAACTCATATTTGGTACTTGCTTTTTAGGTACCACCATTGTTTCGAATCCTTCCATAACATTTCCGTAATAGTCTTCGTTCAAATATTCTAAGTTTTCATCAGTGCTGGTTAACATCCATGCTTCACATCCATATGTAACCACTGACCTAATCATAACTTTATGTATAGTCAAGACGTGTTAAAACGCCTAGGCTTCTGCCAATACCTAAGACATCTGGCGGAATAACTGCGTTTCTAATCCCTGCATTTGCGGGGCTGTCGGACATCGGTTTGTTAGTAGAAGGAGCCACTGCCATAACTCAAGCAATGAAGAATGCATGAAACGCAGAGAAGCAACTACAGGAGACTAAAAGACAACATGGCAATGGAGGCCTTCGCTGTCGGTAAAGGACAGAGCACTAACAAATGTAGATCTGCGTAAACTCATCAGAAAACTCAAAATCCCAAGAGTTTGCGGTATGTTTATGTGGAATACATTGGCAAAGACGATGCAGAAATCCAAGGTGTGGAGACGACCACAAGAATTGTACTGTTACTTCACTGACAACAGGTGGTATTTTACAATTTTCAGCTCTATCAAGAAATCAATTCATATCACTTATTTATTTTTTTATGATTGCGTAAAACAAGCAGTATGCATTTGATTGCATCATTCAAGGGCTAGATACGATGTCATACACTCTGACTTTAGGAGAACTTTCATCTACATTTAAAGTGAACCACTTTCCGCCAATAGACCTAATCAAGGGAGAGTGGAGTATTGCATTGATCGGGCTGGAAACATGCATTAGCATAGCTGATGTTACTGACGCAAGCAATAATCTTCATCTACGAAGTGGGGAAATTATGATAAAACCTCCTGGCTCCTATAACACTGACTACTTAAATACGTATGTAAAAGATTTGTTAAAGGGTTCGAGTTACGCGCAAACATTAATTCGTTTAAAACAGAAAGAAGAACAACAGAAGAGACAGCATGATACTGATAAAATTTAAGAGTCGAATCAGAAAGTTTATATACTGCTAGCCAATAGGATTCATGTTGAGTGTAATATCGTTACGACTTTACACCTTAACGACAAATTAATCCACTCTATACACGGTTTTTTCCTACAGTGGGTCCACGTTATGAAACTGCAGAGATTCCCAATAATGCAACATAGCTCACAGTGACTATTCAAACATTAGACCAACTCGAGCTGAATATTACAGATCAGAATGCGAATCTAGTCATTTTACACAGTGAGGCAATTATAGTCCATCTTTATCTTAATCTACATTTACACAGAAAGTCTGGAAATCACACTTATGTGCCTGGCAGAGGGCTCATCGAATCATCTTCACAATAATTCTCTATTATTCCACTCTTGAACAGCACGCGGAAAAAACGAACAGCTATATCCTTCCATGCGAGCTCTGATTTCCCTTATTTTTTTATGATGATCGTTACTCCATATTTAGGTCGGCGTCAACAAAATATTTTCGCATTCGGAAGAGAAAGTTGGTGATTGGAATTTCGTGAGAAAATTCCGCCGCATCGATAAACGCCTTTATTTTAATGGTGTCCATCCCAAATCTTGTGTCATTTCCGTGACTCTCTCTCCCCTATTTCACGATAATACGAAAGTGCTGCTATTCGTTGAACTTTCTCGATGTACTCCGTTAAGCCTATCTGGTGAGAATCCCAGACCGCGTAGTAGTACTCTAAAAGAGGACGGACGATAGTTTTGTAGGCAGTCTGTTTGGTAGATCTGTCGCGTCTTCTAAGTATTCTGCCAATAAAACGCAGTCTTTGGTTTACCTTCCCCACAAAATTTTCTTTGTGTTCTTTCTCATTTAAATTGTTCGTAATTGTAATTCCTAGATATTTAGTTGAATTTACTGTTGAGTTTTAGATTTGACTGATTTATCGTGTAACCGAAGTTTAAAGGATTCCTTTTAACACTCAAGTGTATGACCTCACACTTTTCATTATTTAGGGTCAATTGCCAATTTTCGAACCATTCAGATATTTTTTTATAAATCGTTTTGCAATTTCTTATGATCTTCTGGTGAGTTTACGAGACGATAAACGACAACATCATCTGCAAACAACCTAAGACGGCGGCTCCGATTGTCTCCTGAATAGTTTACACAGATAAGGAACAGCAGAGGGCGTGTAACACTACCTTAGGGAATGTCAGAAACCACTTCTGTTTTACTTCATGACTTTCCATCAATTACTACAAACTGTGACCTCTCTGACAGGAAATCACATATCCAGTTACATAACTGAGACGATATTCCATAAGCGTGCCATTTCACTACAAGCCGCTTGCGTGGTACAGTGTCAAAAGCCTTTTGGAAATCTAGAAATACGGAATCAATTTGAACTCCCTTGTCAATAGTACTCAACACTTTTTGTGTGTAAAGAGATAGTTGTGTTTCACAGGAACGATGTTTTCTAAATCCGTGTTGGTTGCGTGTCAATAGACCGTTCTCTTCGAGGTAATTCATAATGTTCGAACACAAGATATGTTCCAAAATCCTGTTGCATATCGACGTTAATGACATAGAGCTGTTATTTAAGGGATTACTCCTACTACCTTTCTTGAATATTGATGTGACCCGTGCAACTTTCCAGTCTTTGCGTACGTTAACTTTCGTCGAGCGGGCGGCTGTATATTATTGTTAAATATGGAGCAATTGCATCAGCATACTCTGAAAGGAACCTAATTGATATACAGTCTGGACCAGAAGCCTTGCTTTTATTGAGTGATTTACGTTGCTTCACTATTACAAGGATATCTACTTCTAAGTTACTCATGTTGGTAGCTGTTCTTGATTCGAATTTTGGGATATTTACTTCGTCTTCTATAGTGAAGGAACTTCCAAAGGCTGTGTTTAGTAACTCTGCTTTCGCAGCACTGTCATCAATAGCACTTCGATTGCTATCGTGCAGAGAAGGCATTGACCGTGTCTTGCCGCTAGCATACTTTACATATGACCAGAATCTCTTTGGATTTTCTGCCAGGTTTCGAGATAAAGATTCGTTGTGGAAAACATTATAAGCATCTCGCATTGATGTCCGCTTTAAATTTCGAGCTTCTGTAAAAGATCGCCAATCTTGAAGATTTTGCGTTCGTTTAAATTTGGCATGCTTTTTTCGTTGTTTCTGCAACAGTGTTCTGACTCGTTTTGTATACCAAGAGGGATGAACTCCGTCATTTGTCAACGTATTTGGTATAAATCTCTCAATTGCTGCCGATACTACTTCTCTGAATTCAATCCACATTGGGACCACTCACATCGTTTAATTGCAACTATTGGAGATTGTCTCTCAGGAAGGCGTCAAGTGAATTTTTATCTGCTTTTTTAAATAGTTTTATTTTTCGTTTATTTTTGGAGGATTTAGGGGTTACGATGTTCAATCTCGCTACGACAACCCTTCGGATAATGTTTTATGAGTACCTCCGGATTTAAACATGTATTTTCGACAACATATCGAGGGTAAATTAAAGTCACCCCCAACTATAATGGAATGAGTCTGGTATGTGTTTAAACTTAAACTCAAGTTTTCTTTCAATCTTTCAGCAACTGTATCATCTGAATTGGGAGGTCGGTAAGAGAATCCAGTTATTATTTTATTCCGGATCTGAAGGAGCATTATGTGTATAAAGTATAAATATAGCCCACACAAGCATCAGAAGACCACTTTGCAGTGAAGTCAGTACGTGATAACTCGTGAGAGTTACGAGTTTTTTAAATACATTGGATTGAAACCTCGCAAAAACTCCAGTTCAATATGACGAGCATATCATCAGCCAGCAATATTTTTCCTACAAAAGTATTTCGTAAGCAGTGTTTAATAATAATGATAACATAAGAATTATCATTCAACATCAAATTGTTTAACAATTTCTATTAAGTGCTTCCCATATTTTTGTTTGTATCCTGCTCAAAATGTTAATTGGATTCTTTGAAGACGATAAATGTGTTATATGAACGCTAAACAGGCTCTGATACTAGTTTTAAGTGCTAATGATAATAACTCATACCTACTATAAGGTGTAGAGCAAAATGAGATTGTGGTACTAACATAATTTGAAACTTTTATGTGTACTGAATTCTGGAGTTCAGCTGCCATGTCCTTCCACAGTTATCCCACCAAGTGACTTAGGCTTTAGACTTCTGATGAGCCGGAAACGCCTCGTTTTATTATTCTAGCACTGCAAACAGACAGGAAGTGGAATATGCAAAAAGATCTGAGCATATCTGGTGACTATAAATTAAAAGATGGTAGATTTTACCTAAATTCTCAGTTTTTCGTAGGATAACAGCTTGATTGGGACAAAAACGTATATGAACTATTGTATGACACGTACACAAGGTTTTACCATCCTTACTTCGAAACTGGTGATGGTTTCGAATGTACACTCAGCCCACAGAAGTTTAAGAAAGTATCACTCATATTAGTGACAGACTGTTCAAAGCAATGTGAGGCCGGGAAGACTGGAATGGTGGATGTACATACTGAATTCGAATCATCACAAAACTTTCCTGCAGGCTATACATTATTACTACATGACCATCTCGTAAACTACTCGTCGCCAACGGGAATTGTACAACTTATAGTATAAACTTAGAGGTATTACCCGGCATGTTTTACAATGATACATCAAAGTGCGAATATCATCGCAGACACAAAAAGGTTTTGCAATGAGTGTGTACAAATTGTCTTTAAAGATGTTGTTTTCATAGCATTCTCCAATTCTGGACTAGTATTAACGAGGTATTCCACAATCATTGTTTCGCCCAAACAGTTTAGCTCGGTACAGTTTACCAGTACTCCAAAAACAGTGGCGTCGTTGAAACAATTTTATCATGCAAAACGCTGGGACAATGATGGAGTGGCATATGAAGATATGGTGTCGTCGCCCTGAACTTGTGATGATAGAGGCAGCATAGTTTACATCAAATTTCGTGAGAAGGTGTCCTGGTTTCAAGATATTTATAAAACTGCATCTATTCCGAGTCTGGAAACACAAGGGGTCGTGCCCTCAAGCAGCTAAACATGAGATATGGGCAACATGAATTTATGAACGCTAATAAAATACTAACGCGAATTCTTTACAGACGAATGGAAAAACTAGTAGAAGCCGACCTCGGGGAAGATCAGTTTGGATTCCGTAGAAATATCGGAACACGTGAGGCAATACTGACCCTACGACTTATCTTAGAAGCTAGATTAAGGAAAGGCAAACCTATGTTTCTAGCATTTGTGGAGTTAGAGAAAGCTTTTGACAATGTTGACTGGAAAACTCTCTTTCAAATTCTGAAGGTGGTGGGGGTAAAATACAGGGAGCGAAAGGCTATTTACAATTTGTACAGAAACCAGATGGCAGTTATAAGAGTCGAGGGACATGAAAGGGAAGTAGTGGTTGGGAAGGGAGTGAGACAGGGTTGTAGCCTCTCCCCTATGTTATTCAATCTGTATATTGAGCAAGCAGTGAAGGAAACAAAAGAAAAATTCGGAGTAGGTATTAAAATCCATGGAGAAGAAATAAAAACTTCGAGGTTCGCCGATGACATTGTAATTCTGTCAGAGACAGCAAAGGACTTGGAAGAGCAGTTGAACGGAATGGATAGTGTCTTGAAGGGAGGATATATGACGAACATCAACAAAAGCAAACGAGGACAATGGAATGTAGTCGAATTAAGTTGGGTGATGCTAAGGGAATTAGATTAGGAAATGAGACACTTAAAGTAGTAAAGGAGTTTTGCTATTTGGGGAGCAAAATAACTGATGATGGTCGAAGTAGAGAGGATATAAAATGTAGACTGGCAATAGCAAGGAAAGCATTTCTGAAGAAGAGAAATTTGTTAACATCGAGTATAGATTTAACTGTCAGGAAGTCGTTTCTGAAAGTATTTCTGCGCTGTGTAGCCATGTATGGAAGCGAAACACGGACGATAAATAGTTTGGACAAGAAGAGAATAGAAGCTTTCGAAATGTGGTGCTACAGAAGAATGCTGCAGTTTAGATAGGTACATCACGCAACTAATGAGGAAGCATTGAATAGGATTGGGGAGAAGAGAAGTTCGTGGCACGATTTGACTAGAAGAAGGGATCGGTTGGAAGGACATGTTCTGAGGCATCAAGGAATCACCAATTTAGTATTGGAGGGCAGCGTGGAGGGTAAAAATCGTAGAAGGAGACCAAGAGATGAATACACTAAGCAGATTCAGAAGGATGTAGGTTGCAGTAGGTACTGGGAGATGAAGAAGCTTGCACAGGATAGAGTAGCATGGAGAGCTGCATCAAACCAGTCTCAGGACTGAAGACCACAACAACACAACAATAAAATGCAAAACTACCACTGAATTGGTTTAGCGATAAATAAACTGTTTCTTTTTTTTAAAAAAATAGCCTTTATTTATTCATTTTCTATTTTCCACCTTGTCACTTACAGGCTTAAGCTATATATTTAACATGCATTGTCTGTGCTTCTCTTGGTGAATAGGAGAAATCATTTTGGAAACATCGTCTATACGATGATGGAAGCGCCAGCGGTCGATTGTTACGTGCATTCAGCAGTCCTTTGTTATTCTCCCTGTATACTTATACGCCACAGAGCAGAAAAGGGGGTGAAATTAAATTTTGCTTAAGTTCACATTAGCACATACATAGGCGACACAGGCTGAGGTGGTGACATAGCTATGCAGTAGAAGGAAAATATCAGCACTGTAAGTCAGTCGCTTACATGAGCACACATTGTTTCATCGGAAACAATTGCCCAGCACAAATTGTACATTCAGCAAAGTATAAACCAAGAGAGGGGGATGGAGACATAGTCATTAGCTCTTGATAAGAATCAACAAGAGTTACCTCAGACGCCATAACAAATTTCAGAGACCTGACGGTGCAGTGAAGAGACTGCAGCAAATTGTTACACAAATGGAGTGGAACGAGGACCACTGACAACTGGTTAAGAAACAGGCTACATTCAGTCATTCACTTGCCTCACGCCAGTCTCCGTAAATACCCATTCTCCAGTTCTGAATTCAGGTGGTCCTTGGGATCAGTGGAGTTCACACTGTTAGCACTCGATTCAGCGATTGTTATGCATGTGTTAGATATTCCCGCACTTCTCGTGAACACGCTGTTTTCTGTTCCTGAGATGGCAACATCCAAGTAACCACGACCTGCCACTTGTGGAGCTTTGCATTGGTTGCCACCTACCACATCGTTGACTGGGAGACTGAGGGTCTTACAATGCCAGCACATCTGGCGGTGCTTAATGCATTAATATCATTGCCAGTGCCGGGTGAGAGGGCCACCCAGTGCCTCTGTTCCTGATCATTTCTGCAAGCACTTCCAGATGCCAGGGCCTACCTGTCTGGTGGGGCCAGAATCATCTGACTACACGACTTCTGGCAGCACAGCGCATCCTGATGGGTCTTCCAGAGTGGGATCAAGGACACTCTAAACAGTGTGGGCCACACCCTTAAGCTACAGCGTCGCCTGCACATTGGCAGAAGACAGCCCACAAGACTTCAGCCAAACTGCTGGAGCAGTGACCAAGTCGAGCCGACAACAGGAATCAGCGGAAACCCACCATATCACTGACACAAGGGGTCAGCTGATGGTGAGGGGAAGACGCTGAAATGTAAATATGAACCAATAAATGTTAACAAGAAATCACGTTTATTAGCGCTGAAAGATGCTCTACAGGTCCAGATAATCCTGAAATCGCAGAGGGATCTACGCTTAACACCCCTACAATATGATAAAATGAGACTCGTGCATCACGTGAGTTGACGTTCACATATTGTCCGGAAAGGGCATTATTTTTCTGGCGTCCATGTCCGGGTAGCCTTGACTGATAGCCAGAGGTGGCACAGTACCACTGTGCTGGAAGGCGATTGGCAACTCGTCAGTTGCCAGTTTGTGCTAGCAGTTGCGATGCAGCCTTGGCTGATAACGAGGAGCAGCTTGCAGACGCCATTATCAGGTTGTGTCAGCAGATGTTAGCAGCCACGCTGCCTATGCCTTGATGCCTCTACCTATCTCGTAATTTGTGAAGTTGTACCATAATTTTCTTTTCTCCCTGACTCGGTACAGTAGACCTTCATTAGTTATACCATTTACCCACCTAATCCCCAACATTCTTCCATAGTACCACATTCCAAAAGCTTCTGTTTTTTTTCTGTACTGCTTATCGTAAACATTCCATTTACATATAAGACTAAATTCCAAACAAATACTTTTATAAAAGACTACATAACACTTAAATTTATATTTTATATTAAAACAAGACGCAAAGGAATTAAATACATTAATCACCAGTAGGCACTGATTTATATCAATGAGGCAAGTTGAAAATTTGTTCCAGACAAGGTTTCGAACCCAGACCTACTGATTCCTAGGCAGATGCACTGACTATGACACCATACGGACACACTGGTCATCGCAACCACACGGACTACCCTAGCACGCCTATCGTCAGTCCTAAATTCTGAGCCTTCACCACACCCTACCGTTGTAGAGCCCTTGCTCATTATCCATTTTACTCGCGACATCTCGTCGATTCCCGTAGGAGTTCGAGCTTGGTGTGTGTCTGCACTGAAGAACAGACACCACATATATGTTTTTTCAGAGAAGCATTTCTTGGTGCTGACAATGTGCTTTTTATAGTCTCTCTACTTCGGTCATAATCAGTTAACTGCTACTCAAAACACATAATTCGCCTCTTACTTTTAGTGTCTCATTTCAAAATCCAGTTCTCACAGTATCACCTGACTTAATTTTGCTTCCCCACATTATCTTCGTTTTACTTTTGCTGATGTTCACTTATGACCTTTTTTCACGACAATTTCCGCCCGTTCACCTGATTGTCTTGTTTCTTTGCAGTCTATGACAGAATTGTAACGTCATTGACAAACATCAAAGTTTAAATTTCTTCGTCCTAAACTTTAATTACATTCCAAGTTTCTCCTTGGTTTTCTTTACTACTTAATAAATGTATAGACAGAATAACATGAGGAGAGCCTAAAACCCGTTCTCACTCCTTTCTCAACCATCAATTGCCTTTCATGTCCCTGCTACACTCAGAATTTCAAACAGTGTGTTGTAGTTAACTTTATCTAAAGTTTTCTCCTAATCTACAAATGCTCATAACGAAGCTTTGCCTCTCGACGGTCTGTATCCAAATATAAGTCATAGGGTCAATATTATCTTACGTATCCTTACATTTCTTCAGGGGACAAACTGATTTTTAAGCGATTACCTGCTGCCGGCTGGGGTGGACGAGCGGTTCTAGGCGCTACAGTCTGGAACCGCGCGACCGCTACGGTCGTAGGTTCGATCCCTGCCCCGGGCATGGATGTGTGTGATGTCCTTAGGTTAGTTAGGTTTAAGTAGTTCTAAGTTCTAGGGGACTGATGACCTCAGAAGTTAAGTCTTATAGTGCTCAGAGCCATTTGAACCATTTTTTGATTATCTGCTTCCAGTCTTTCTATACTTCTTGCGTCAGCAAACTGATTGTCCGCACCTGTCAGCAACAGACTCCTTTGGAATTGGATTTATTAAATTCTGCTTGATATCTAAGGGTATTTCTCCTTTCACATATACCTTGCACAAAGAGGAATAGTTTTCCCAAGGCTGGCTCTCCCAAGGATCTCAATAATTCTGAATGAGTTCTAGTCCAGGTAGGTTGTTTCAACGTAGGTCTTTCAGTGCTCTGTCAAGTTCTTCTCGCAGTATTATATACCCCTTCTCATCCTTATCTACTTCCTCTTCCCTTTCTACAATATTGCCTTCAACTTAATTGCTTGTGTATAAACCTTTATATACTCGTTCCACCTTTCAGCTTTTTCATCTTTTCTTAGCACTGGCTTGATATCTGAGATCTTAATATGCTGTAGCTCTTTTCCAAAGGTCCCTTAAGTTTCCTGTAGGCAATATCTCTATTTCCCCTAATCACACATGCTACTACAGCTTTGCGCCTCTCCTCTAACCATTTCTGCTTTGCAATTTAGTACTTCCCATCAGTCTCATTTTTATACGTCTGTGTTCCTTTTTACTTCTTTTATTTTGTGAAGTTTTATGCTTTCTCCTTTCATCTATTGAAATCAATCTCTCATCTTATCCAAGGATTCCTAGTGGACTTTGTCTTTACGTTTATTTGAACCATTGCCTGTTTCTATTGCAAATTTTCCCAATCGCTT
Source organism: Schistocerca americana (assembly GCF_021461395.2). Lineage (NCBI taxonomy): Eukaryota > Metazoa > Arthropoda > Insecta > Orthoptera > Acrididae > Schistocerca > Schistocerca americana. The sequence continues at coordinate 425,191,644 of NC_060130.1, read as the reverse complement.
TCTATTCTATTCCTCTCCCCTGTTTCAGTCAATCGTTGCCTAATGCTCCTTTTGAAACTCTCAACAATCTGTGGTTATTTTAAATTACCCGGGTATCATCTCCTTATTAAACAGCTTGACTGAAAGAAGTGATCGATTGATAAGACACTTTATGAGGCATCAAGGAATTGTCAGTTTCGTAATGGAAGGAAGTGATGGTTGGGGTGGGGGGGAGGGGCGTTAGGACTTTAGCGGGAGCCCAAGCCGTGACTGCAGTCAACAGCAGATCCACGGTTCGTTTCTTGGGGAGGGCATGGGTTGCAGTTTGTTGCAGTTCTGCCCCCTCCACCTAAAATCTAACTTGCAGTCACCGTCATTTTTTACGTGCCACAGACGCTTACGATTATAACTATAAAAAGCTACATCGTTTCCAAGGAATTTCATTTCAGACAAATGTAGCATTTGAAAAGCATTCGCCGGCCGGAGTGCCCGAGCGGTTAAAGGCGCTACAGTCTGGAACCGCACGACCGCTACGGTCGCAGGTTCAAATCCTGCCTCGGGCATGGATGTGTGTGATGTCCTTAGGTTAGTTAGGTTTAAGTAGTTCTAAGTTCTAGGGGACTTATGACCACAGCAGTTGAGTCCCATAGTGCTCAGAGCCATTTTTTTTTTTGAAAAGTATTCGTCTAAAAATTTGAGAAGTACAAGTGTTGGGCAATTTATTTAAGCACTATAATACCAATAAACTCACAATTTTAACACTAAAATTTACGCAGTGTAATATCAAGGCCTGTCTTCACCATTATCTGTATTTCACTTAGCGCTAAATCAACGTCCGTAACCAATGTCACTAATCACGTTCGTGGAGTGGCACTCGACTCGAAGGTAAGCCTACGTCTACATCCACATCATACTCCGCAAGGCACCTGATAGTGGGTGACGGAGGGTACTTTTGTACCACTAACTGAGCTCTCCAACCCTGTTCCACGTTCCACTCGCGAATAGCGCATGAGAAGAATGATTGTCGATAAGCCCCTGCATGAGGGGGGGGGGGGGAGGGGGGGGGGAGTAATATGTTGTCCGACTCTTCCTGGAAAGTACTCTCTCGAAATTTCAATAGTAAACCTCTCCACGATGCACAACGCCTCTCTTGTAACATCTGCCAATGGAGTTAGTTAAGTTGTTAAGCATTTCCGTAACGCTCTCGCGCCGTAAGCGATCCCGTAACGAAACGTGCAGCTCTTCGTTGGATCTTCTCTATCTCTGCTATCAGTCCTACCTGGTGGTGATCGCAGACAGACGTACAATACTCAAGAATCGGTCGAACAAGCTCCTCGTAAACCACTTCCTTCGTGGATGAGTTCCATTTACTTAAGATTCTTCCTATGAGTCTGAGTATGGCATCTGCTTTTCCCACTATTTATTTTATGTGGTGATTCCACTTACGGTCGATCTGTGTAGTTACTCCTAGATATTTTCCAGTAGATACTGTTTTCAGCCGTTTGTTATCAATAGTGTAGGGGTGCAGTAGTGGATGTCCCTCTTTTCCTAAGTATGAGCAATATGTTACATTTATTTACGTTCAGGGTCAACTGCAAGAGCCTATACCAATCATCAATTCTCTGGATATCATTCTGCAAATCGTTGCTATCTTCTGACGTTTCTACTTTGTTGTAGACAATCGTATCATCTCCCAACAGCCTTAAAGAGCATTCGACGCTTTCTACTAGATCATTTATATATATTATAAACAGTAACGATCCTATCAGCCTTTCTTGGGGAACTCTGGAAATTACTCTTACGCCTTTCGATTTTGGGCAGTCTGAATCCTAGTGGTGAATCAATTTTTCACTGTCAGGATTTGGCCGGCAGGGGAAGCAGAGGGGTGACAGAAATTTCCTAATCTCCAGAGTTTGCGACAATATCCTGTAGTAAATTCCAAACCTCTCCATAGTGTCTCCTGAGGTGAGGACATATGACAATTTTGATGGTGATCCAATCGTCGAATCGGAATGTTAAGACCAGTGGTTTCCTTGGTGCTAATCGAGAAGCGTAGGGTATGTGCCGCTCTGGGTTACGCCCCCCTCTCTCTCATCAGCATCAGCATCATCACCGACATCAACATCAACATCAACATACACCACAAGCATAACATTACAGTGTACACACATCCATTACACTCAGTTAAACTCAACAAATACATACACACTCCAGTCAAATTAATGTGACCACTGCCTATGTTCGACATCAACGTGCAATAACCTCTCAGAACAGGCAAGTGGCAGCACTAGCAGTGGAGGGTACATAAAACTTATCGAGGGGATGCGGGAAACATTGCAGTCGTTTTCGTAATAAGGAAACGGAGCGATTTATCTGAGGTCCAAAGGGTATTATCAGTGGCTTTTGGACCAAAGGTTGGAAGCATTTCCGAAACAGCTATGTTTGTAAACTGTTCGCGCGCCGCCATAGGTAAAGTATACCGTGCATGGTAAAATGGGGCTATCCAAAATCGTCGCTGAGGCAGCTGTGGTGCACCACAAGAGTGAACGACAGTTGCGGAGATGTGTACAGGTGAATATACGTGGGAATGTTCGGCAACCGACCGCCCTGATGAATCAACTGGCTACCAAGAGTGTCTCCCCAACGACCGTTCAGCGAACGTTGCTGCGTATGGGTCTCCACCACAGGTGCCTGGTTCATGCGCCCATTGCTGTTCATTGCCGACGAAGGCTGATATTCGCACGCCAGTAGCGCAATTGGACGTCCGCTAAGTGGCGACAGATGGTCTTTTCAGATGAATCACGTTTTATGCTCTATCGAAAAGATAGATGGCCATTGGCGTATACAGTGTGAAACGTCTGAAAGCAAACACCCTGCAAAAATCATCGGAAGGGACCAGGCCAGAGGGCATTTCCTAGGTGATCTCGTCATTCTGAAAGGCAGAAACAATGGATCAACACAAGTATGCATCTATCCCTGGGGATCATATCTATTCGTACATACAGTTTGTTTTTCCTCGGTATGATCTACCAACAGGGCAATTTACCGTACTCCACTGGCCACTGAACCCAACCGGATTTAAGCCTAATCGATAATCTGTAGGACCACCTTAGTCGGGCTGTTCACGCTATCGATCGTCAATTGAGAAACCTAGCGCAGCTGACCACGGCACTGGAATAGACCTTCCAGAACCTCAGTGACCATTTTCTGCACGTCTAGCAGCGGTCCACCATGCAAAAGGTGGTTATTTGGGCTTTTGGCAGGTGGTCATATTACTGTGACAGGACACAACTCTCAGATATCGGCTAGGAAAGGGGCAATTATGGCCGAGGAAGAAGACCCTTTCGGACTAGGCGGCTAAACCCACACTTTGGGGTCTCCCAGCCATCAATGCCAAACGACTTGAGTTTAGCTCTACGACTATAAACGCATGTCTGCAGGATAGGACTATGCGAACGTCTAAATGAATGTTGTTTCTTAGAGTGATTTCCCCCTACACTCCTGGCGTCGGTCTTTTTCTTACAAGGGGACCGCGCCTACTCTTCATCCCCCATTTCGTCCAAGTTTGTGGCACATGCAGGGCTTGGTCAGAAATGAAAACGACAGGAGTGAGAGCTCAAGATGGACAAGCAATTAGAAAAAACAGCATTTTTGGTGGGGACTGGGCGAGGCATGAGCCTTTTATGTTGGCATAGTTGCCAGGTGCCAGTTGGTGCAGCGGAAATTTACACAACAATAATCCGAGTGTCGTGCGTTCGAGTCGCTAAACAGTAGCGTTTTTTTGTCTTCAGTTTTTAATTTACCTACACTGCAAAAAGTCGGAAATAATACTCAAAATATTTTATTTGTTAATATTTGCATAAAATACATAAAAAGGAAACTCAAAGGAAAATTTGGGATTCCAAATAAATTTCCAGGAAATGACTGTAAGCCATGCACGAGAACTTCGTACATAAATTAAGACACTTTTATTATTTTACAGTTGATGATTTATAGATGCTATGGTGACATTCATATTAAAAACAGGGGAGACAGTAAAATCTTGCAGACGTTATAAACACCGCATTTTTACAATTAGGTAGTTGTTTTAAAGTTTCTACAAAAAACAGATTTGGTTTATTTTCATTAAAGGTTCTCTCACGTCATACATTTTGGCAATATGATCCCTTCTTGGAAATTTACTATCAACCTCAGCTGTTCCTTTTCCTTTCTTTTTATGAAAGTACTAATAAACATAATATAACTAGCCTTATTTCGGTTTATTTGCAGTGTATAAGGACTCGACCCCAGGAGCCTCGGGTTACCGTTCTGTACTCTTTCCTCAGCGCCAATAGCCACCTGAAAACACTCTAACATAATGGCTCATAATTTCACTCCCGACCCGCGCCAAAAATGCTATTTTTTCTAAACGCTTGTCCGTCTGCATCTCCCACGTTTGCCACTTCCATTTCTGGCCAAGCCCTGCATACACCACAACTTTAGAAGAAATCGGTGATGACGAGTAGGCGCTGTCCCATTGTCAGTAGATGGGGTTCCATCCCATTTTGCCACGACTTACTCAACTCGCTATGGTTTAGACCCCTGCATGAGCACTCATGAAACGCGTCCTTTACTGACTGAAACGTTCTTCGCAGGAAGTCTAAACGCTAGCCAATCAACGTGAGCAAAAAACTTAAAAGTAGCTTATTGTCCGAAAGTTAGGTAAGGAATTTGCAAATTTATGCATATAAGAATATAAATGCTTTTATTAAAATATTTCTGTGGAGGAACATGACTTCCACGACCTTCTCCCAGCGCCCTCGGATCCGCGCCATATTACAGTAAAAAGGAAGAGTGGATTGAACGTCCCGTCGACATTGAGGTCATTAGAGACGTGTCGGCTGTGCCCTTTCAGAGGAACCATCCCGGCACTTTCCTAAAGTGATTTAGGGAAATCACGGAAACCCTAAATCTGGTTGGTCGGTTGCGGGTTTGAACCGTTACCCTTCCAAATGCGAGTCCAATGTGTTGAGTATAGTAAGCAGTTTTAAAAGGATATAGGTTGCAGTAGGTATACGGAGATGAAGAGGCTTGCAAAGGATAGACTAGCATGGAAAGCTGTATCAAACCAGTCTTCCGACTGAGGTCCATAACAATCCCAAATTTATTACGTCGGTAATAAATTTGGGTCGATCACATAACTAAACTGCTACTAATCACTCTTGGAGCTTCTTCAACTGCCAGCCATCGAAGAGGTTCATTTGTAGTAGTGTTTTTAAGTGTATTAGGATGCCGTGAACACTAGTCGTAACATTACTTACGTCAGTGTTATTATGTACGGCGGAGGACTACATTTAAGCTGGGCGTGATTTCGGTTGCGAGAGTGTGCAAGAGCTGTCTGATGTGGCATACAGAACGCAGCACAAGGGGTCCTGCACTGCCAAACTTTGCACATAGCTCTATGAATGTCACGCTACTACCGACATGTTTCTTAAACCCTGTCCACATGAGCTAGATAAGATAATTTCTGCTTTAGGAAATACAGGTATCGAGCTGAACTAAATTTGTTGTGGACTCGACGAAATTGATTCTGTCAACTTTCAAAACTTGCATCTGTGTTAAAGTTTCAGGTACTGAGTGACTACTTTAAAAGAATTCATTTTTATGCTTATTTTTTACTCGAAATAAACAGTTCATTTAGTTGGTAAGTAACTAATTTTGCCCTCATTGGCTTAATCAATCAGTGTCACACAAAAATTTGATAATACTATCGATTCATTCACTCAGCTGATTTTACAGGGCTTAAGTAACAAAAAACATTAGTCTGTATTTTCTGTGAATTATCCAAGCTATTTCACCATCTAAATCGGAACATTTAATTACAACAGTGCGGTTTTACGGAATTAATGGCATAGCTAACATATGGATCAGGTCGTAGTTAACAAAGAGAACGCAGGCTATTGTAATTCATAGTTGACTAGTTGATGACAGGAGATACTATTTTGTGATTAGAGTTAAACAATTAATCGAGTTTACGACGTGCAATATTGTGTCCTCTATTGTTTCTTGAGTATATTAATAATCTTCCATTTATTACACATGAAACAGAATTACTTGCTTTTACAGGTGACACAACTATTGCAATCAATCCAAAATGACACACAGCAATAGAGTAAACTCTTAGTAATGTGTTTAGAAGGATTATTAACCCTCTATTGCAAGGTGTTAGCATTTGGCAACAATCCGTAAGTTTACATGTAACGTTAAGGAAACCACTCGTATTGTATATTCATGATGGAGCCACCTGGCAACACACACACAGTCTGGCAGCATCGAGCTAGACAGTGTTCACACTTGAAAATCAATAATTTTCGTTGAAGATCGAGTGTATGTAAACAAGTCCGAAAGCAGCTGAAAGAGTATATTATTTCTGCCACTTAGATCACATCTAGTTTGATTTCTAACGTATGTAAAATGATGCTTAATGATATAACAGATTATATTTCCATGTGTCTGTAACCGATTGGCTAACAATATTCAGACGTAGCACTTCGTGGATCTTCGGCTCCCGCCAAAAGTGTGCGCCGAGTCTGTTAAGGGGCGATAAAGCACAGTTCAAGTTAAGAGCTGCACGATCAAAATCTGAGTTGCGAGCCATTATATTTAATAATCTCTATCCTGTATGTAAAGCAGAGAAGAACAGACTAGAAGAATAACTTGATTTTGTGAATGTAATTTCTCCAAGATACTTACTTAAAGCACAAGACTTATTGGTATTTCTAACATGTATTATGAAACGTATGACTTTGTAGACGTACGTTTTCAAAATATACTTTCTGTAGCTTAATGTTTTGTATGCAGCATGGTTCGTGTAACAAATAAAAAAAGCATCTGGAATTCTAAAAACTAGAACATGGCAAATTATATCGCAGAGTTGAGAGTCGAGCCACTCGCTAGTTTCTTACAACCTTATCTCAAGAACAATGGATTCGCGACCTGTGTGCTACATCTACGCAGGGACAAGGGCAACTTTAGAAGATTCCAGATTAGTGAACTATTACAAAATACCAGTGTTCTGCCTTGATGCGACAGAATACACATAGGTGCCTTACATGTCCTGCATTTCCAGTACAAACGAAAACGGTACATATCATCTATAGTTGCCAGCCGCTGTGGCCGAGCGGTTCTAGGCGCTTCAGTCCGGAACCACGCTGCTGCTACGGTCGCAGGTTCGAATCCTGCCTCGGGCATGGATGTGTGTGATGTCCTTAGGTTAGTTACGTTTAAGTAGTTCCAACTCTAGGGGACTGATGACCTCAGATGTTAAGTCCCATAGTGCTCAGAGCCATTTGAACCATTTTGAACCATCTATGGTAACACAGAAGAGGGAAAGAAGGAATGAATGAATGCGGAAGGAGCGTGTTGCACTGGACATTTACTGCATTCATTACGTTCGGTTGTCAGTTCAGTTTTGATCACTCTAACTACCTTGCCCCTCCCCCCCCCCCCCCCCCCCTTCTTTTCTTTCATTCATATCAGCGCCGTAAACCTTACACAAGGTATCCAGAACAAACTGGATGCATGTAGAAGCTGTCTCTGGGATTCTTACTTAGCGGAAATATAAATGTTGACATGTTACAAAATGTTTTGGACCTCTAGAAACGCCCATCGTTATCTATGGCTGTCCCTAGATTGAAATGATGCTCCTCCCGTTCTGTCCCTCTACTCGCCGCCACCCATCCTCATTGTAGGGGAAACATGTAGAGATGAACAGTCAGTAACAAACTTGCACCTCGGTGAAACTTCCACGAAATTTATGTAATGGACGTTAATCAGTAGAAAAAAAAGTGTCTCAGTCGAATAGCCTTGAGAATAAAATACCTAAATGTTCACACTGATTGGCATTATTTTGGCCTCAGTTCAGTTCTAGAAACTCATCCAGGCATATGCGTAGAGTGATTTGGGCAGCCCACGGAAAGCGTGTAAAGCTGGCCAGAATGGGATTTGAACCCTCATAAATAAAGAGAAACGTCACTAGCTAGTAAAGTCCTATGGCGTTGTGAGATGAGACAGCTCGAGGGGTAATTCAGCCGTATAATTGGGAATGGAATTCAGATGACTGTCTTGATGTCATGTTTGTGTTCTAGGTTACGATCACAAGGAAGCGAGAGGATTAAGCCAAACCTGCCTGAACTTAGTGGCGGCACAGGGCCTACTCCTCCAGAATAGCACCAATGGCACGCTCATCTTAACGTCACCATCCGACAAAATTGCCACCGTCGGCAGGATCTCATGCCCTCACTCCATTAGATACTGTAGAGAGGTTAGTTCAAGGCACTGGACCAACGTCCGGCGATTATAAACTGTGCGCCATCACCTCTCCTCTCCTTGCCATATAAATACTGGTGATGAAAATATTTTTCACCTGCAAGATTCGAACTGCCTACCCCCGAGTCATACACGGTCGCGCAAGCTTACATAACTTACTTCGGCTATGGAAGTGTATGCCGTTAATTGAATTCTTCAATGCGCCATACATAACCGTCATGATGTGATAGCATGTCACTTGTCGAAAAGTTATCTTCTTTCAGCTACTTGAAGAAATTCTTACACTAACATTGCTCTTATACAGTGTTTCATCGTGGGCAGAGATAAAAACATATTAGAACCGTCACAACGAGTACGAATTGAGTTCAATAACCTTAGCTAAACCTACTATGACAATGACCAGAAGCCGATAAGCTATCTAAAGAAGAGAAATTATTTTTAGTTAATTTCTGATAAGACACAGACCAATGTGGCCCTTCACAATCGAAGCGGTACTTTGCTTTCCCGCCATTCAGTCAGTGTTTGCACTACGTTTGCAAATTTATACTGTCCTTCCGTGATGTTGAGGAAATCTTTCAGGGATGACTAAAAGGTCACAAAAGCAGCAAAAGACGACTACAGACCTAGAACTAGAAGCACTACATTCGATAACTGTATGTCACAACAGCTGTCGAATGGAAGAGTCCTTTTCGGGACGTAAGAACCTAATTTACTTTAGCTTTCTGCACCTCAACACGATTAAATTTTAAAACAGGGTAAACAGTGCATTTAGAACCTGTAAATATACTGATACCAATGGAGCCAAGATACAGTCCAATTGTGTGCGTACTCACCAGGATAACAAATAAACTATTAAAGGGCTCTTCAGTTATCTTATTGACAAGAATGGTCTCATCAAATCAAAAGCATTACCACCCAGATTGTATGGTTTGCCAGAAATTCACAAACTAGGCATTCCACTGAGACCAATTTTTAGTGCCATTGATTGTCCAAACCCTTCTACAGCCACTTAAAGAAAAACTGACACTTAAATTGAAGATCCTGGCCATTTATCGAAAAATTAAAATCCGTCAGGCCTAGTCCAAGTGATATTTTGCTCAGTTTTGATACTGCATCATTGTTTACTATGTTCCTCTTAATGAGGTGATGTCACAGTTGGAAAGTATTTTCGCAAAGAATATGTTAGTTCTCTAAACATTGTCTCACATCAACATCATTGTTTACTATGTTCCTCTTAATGAGGTGATGTCACAGTTGGAAAGTATTTTCGCAAAGAATATGTTAGATCTCTAAACATTGTCTCACATCAACAAATTCTACGAGCAAACTGATGGATTGACTGTGCGGAATGAATGCCCTTAGGGCTGTTGTAGCGAATGAATACATGGAAAATTTTGAAAAAACAGCCCTTCAAACTGCGAAGAAGAAATCTTCATCTTAATTTCGGTACGCAGATACTTTCGTTCTGTGGCCTCATGGAAAACTGAGCTGTCTGAACTTTTAAATCTTCTGAATAATATTAATTCTTTTATAAAATTCACTATGAAAAGGGGGAAAGATCAAATTTCATTTTTAACGTACAGGTAGTTAAAAAACCTACCAGTACTTTAGGACATAAAGTCTACGGAAAGCCCACTCACATGGTCAGATACCTTCACAGACATTCTAATCAGCATCCCAAGCAGAAAAGAGGAGTGATCAAAAAATTGGTGGACTAGGCTAGAAGAAGCAGTCAACCACAGTACTTGGAAGACAAGCTCGATCATTTAAAAACTGCCTTCAAAAGAAACGACTGCTTTGACAAAGAGATAAATAGTGCTCTACAACCTAAAAGGTGTATAACGTCTGATGAAAGAACCAACTAAAGGGAAAGTTTTCCTTCCCTGCGTAAAAACTATCAGGGATGCCATCAAAGCACCCAGAAAACACGGTATTGATGCAGTGAAATTAACGCTGCCAAGGAACTACGTCCTCCGCTTGCCACAACAGGAGTACATAAAACCAACCCCTTGCACTTGCGGCCAAGTGTTCATAGAAACTACAAAAACAAGCATTAACACCCGCCATTAGGAAAACAAGAGCAATTGTCGCCTGTGCAAGACGGATAAATCAGCAGTAACAGATGATACACTGGGATCGGAAAACCATCGAATTCGTTTCTATGACACTTTAGTTTTAGGAGGATCTAATAATCACTACGCTAGAATGTACAGAGAGGTCATAGCAGCACGAAAGCACAAAATATTTCAACAGAAATGAAGAGGGATTGAAATTAGACAATTTGTGGGCCTTAGTGCCAAATAAAATAAACAGCCCCAACTCTTTCCCACAACAAGATTCATAACATACGACAGGATGACTCCGTCATCTTAAGCAGCATTTGATGACGTCACGAACCAACCTTTGCATGTAACAGCTCGACTGGCTGAGCTTGTTTGAGTTTTTAACTGTTGTCTGAGTCGTTAAAGCCTCTGATGATGCCTCCAAAATTCAAAGACGAAATGTTAAGCAGAGAATTATGCCTTGGACCACGGCCTAATGCTCATAAAACATATAAGCAACATCGAAAATATAGAGTTTTTGTTATCAGTCTAAAAATTGTCCAATGAAACGCTAACAAATTCTTAAACTGTAGATATTATGAAATATTATAGGTTGATGGCACTAACTCCATATCACAGGACAAAATGCTAACTTCATATGGAAAAGAATTATTTGTGGTTGCGACAGTGGCGGATACATATGGTGGGCGCGCGGGGCGCGCCACCCCTACCCCACTCACCCTTGTGTGCGTACTCACCAGGATAACAAATAAACTATTAAAGGGCTCTTCAGTTATCTTATTGACAAGAATGGTCTCATCAAATCAAAAGCATTACCACCCAGATTGTATGGTTTGCCAAAAATTCACAAACAAGGCATTCCACTGAGACCAATTTTTAGTGCCATTGATTGTCCAAACCCTTCTACAGCCACTTAAAGAAAAACTGACACTTAAATTGAAGATCCTGGCCATTTATCGAAAAATTAAAATCCGTCAGGCCTAGTCCATGTGATATTTTGCTCAGTTTTGATACTGCATCATTGTTTACTATGTTCCTCTTAATGAGATGATGTCACAGTTGGAAAGTATTTTCGCAAAGAATATGTTAGATCTCTAAACATTGTCTCACATCAACAAATTCTACGAGCAAACTGATGGATTGACTGTGCGGAATGAATGCCCTCAGGGCAGTTGTAGCGAATGAATACATGGAAAATTTTGAAAAAACAGCCCTTCAAACTGCGAAGAAGAAATCTTCATCTTAATTGCCCGCGCCTGTCAGCCTGCCGCACGCTATTCGTTCGTTACTTTCGTCAGTCGACTCGACTGAATCGAGTTATCGAGTAGTTGTACTTTCCTACGTAGCACGCGCTTCCGCGTCATCGTATTTTATACGTTTCTGAAACTTCCTGCCAGATTGAAACTGTATGCCGGACCGAGACTCGAACTCGGGACCTTTGCCTTTCGCGGGCAAGTGCTCTACCGACTGAGCTACCCAAGCACGACTCAGGCCCCGTCCTCACAGCTTTAATTCCGCCAGTACCTCGTCTCCTACCTTCCAAACTTCACAGAAGCTCTCCTGCGAACCTTGCAGAACTAGCACTCCTGAAAGAAAGGATATTGTGAAGACATTCGATACCTGCAAAACCCTACATTTCAGAAGGATAATGCACGACCGCATGTTGCAGGTCCTGTACGGGCCTTTCTGGATACAGAAAATGTTCGACTCCTGCCCTGGTCAGCACATTCTCCACATCTCTCACCAATTGAAAACGTCTGGTCAATGGTGGCCCAACAACTGGCTCGTCACAATACGCCAGTCACTACTCTTGATGAACTGTGGTATCGTGTTGAAGCGGCATGGGCAGCTGTACCTGTACACGCCATCCAAGCTCTGTTTGACTCAATGCCCAGGCGTATCAAGGCCGTTATTACGGCCAGAGGTGGTTGTTCTGTGTACTGATTTCTCAGGATCTATGCACCCAAATTGCGTGAAAATGTAATCACATGTCTTCTCTAGTATAATATATTTGTCCCATGAATACCCGTTTATCATCTGCATTTCTTCTTGGTGTAGCAATTTTAACGGCCAGTAGTGTAGGAGTTAGGTGTGGGAAACTATTGATGCGTATATCTCCGGTAATAGTGACTTTCGAGAAGATTCCTAAAAACACAATGTTACTATATAGGTTCTCTGTCTAATGCACTAGAAAGGAGTTAGGTGTGAGTCGACAATAAAAGTTCCACACACACAAATTGCCAGGGGACGTCATCATTGTGAACTCGCCATTATATTATACGTCGTAAGGTGCATATTGACTTGTCGCTTTCGCAGTAGGTATTTGTTCACACTCCATAGAAGTCTGGAAGCGAACATTCTGGTAGCGAATGTTCTCGAAACAACCGAGTCACATAAATAAGGGAAGCAGAGTCGCTGCCAGGTAGTCAGTTTGAAAGCTACAATCGTCGTGATATCTTGGAAGTAATAAAAAGTGAAAAACTGCAATTATTGGCTATTACCACGGACTTCTGTCAGCATTGTGCTTAGTGATATCAGAAATACGCGGAGTGTGACCGAGTGCGTTTTAGCGCTAAGTGTACTAGTGCGCATTTTTCAGTGCGAATAAAGTGTTTACTCGAGAATAATTGGCATCTAATTTAACTACGTCGTAACAATATAATAAAATGGATCATTATGCAGTAAGAAAAAGAAAAGTAGAAACATCTGAAGATTCCGTTCTACTTTCAACCGCAAAAACACCACGAGATGTACAGGCAGAGCCCAGCACCTCGTCGAAACTTTCGGAACAAAGTTCATCAACTAATTCCTTTAATCCCACAGATATCGGCAATTATTTGGATATATTAGCGTCAGGGAATATTAATGATGATATAAAACACAAGCCTCTCACAGCTCCAAGGAAACCTGAAAAAGGTTATATCTTTCCTACTTCCGAGAACAACAAGAGGGGACGGGTTGAACACAGACAAGTGCACGATAATCACTTTGAACATTTCACACAAGTTTGCATTAACTGTTCAGTTTTTGGGAATAATAAAATAGTTGGAAGAAAGAAATCTATTATCGCCAAGAAACTTGTGACTAACCACTAACAAAGTTTGCCAAACTTACTGGTAAAGTTGGTGACCTTGAGACCCACTCTCGGCTCAGGTACCACGTTGAAGCAACAGATGCAAAATTATATTTGACGACACGAGACAGCCGTGAACTTGAGGTCATAAATCAATGGACAGAGAAGGAAAGCATTAGGGAAAACAGAGACCGCCTTGTACCTATAATAAAAACAAACATATTTCATGGAGAGCAAAATATCCCTCTGCGGGGGCATAGAGATGATGGGAGTCTATTAGAAAACGAAAATGATAGTGAAAGTATAGTGAGTAACGAGGGAAACTTTAGAGCTTTTATAAGATTTAGAATTGACGCTGGAGACTTGCAACTAAAACATCACCTTGAGACTACAATAGCGAACGCCACTTACATAAGTAAAACAACGTGTAACGAACTCATTTCATGCTGTGAAACGGTGACGTTATCGAGAATACTAGAATAAATCAAAGATTCTCGTTATTACAGCATAATTTTCGATGAGGCTACGGACACAGCGCACATCGTCCAATTGAGTTTAGCTGCAAGATGTGTTAATGGTCACGGCAAACTACACGAAATATTTTTGGGTTTCGTTGACATCCATAAAGACAATGACTGTAGTGGAAACATTGACGATGAACGTCAAGAGAGTCAAGATGAAGAGCGTAGCGTTACTGCTGAAGTATTAAGTACTACAATTCTAAGGAGAATAGAAAGCCTTTCTTTGTCACTGGAGAACTGTGTTGGTATAGGTTGTGATGTTTGCTCAGTTAATATGTCAGAACTGAAAGCTTGTTTGTTATGGGCCCTTACTTGGCACCAAAATAGGATATCGGACAACCATAACGGGTCCACCTTAGTCAAATTAAGTTTTGTTAGCCCGCTAGTTGGGTCTCCTAACCCCCACCCCCGTCCCCCTCTGTTTCTCCTTGAAAGTGAGAGGTTGAGCGCTGTTGCAGTTAGTGTTGGTACTGTTTGTAGGTTTCCGTCCTCTGTTGGAGGCAAGACCGTATCGTTTAGTTGACATGGTTACAGTTGTTTGTCTTCTTCTCGTGTTGACTGGCGCCACTTGGTTTCGCAAGCGTTGCGTGTGCGCTAGTGGCAGCAGCGGCGGTTATCGATATGTAGGAGGGTAATCCCAAAAGTAAGGTCTCCTATTTTTTTAATATGTACAAAAACCTGTTTATGTCTACAATGGTTTACATCAGTTTACAGCTTGAACATTTAGCTATTTTTCGACATAATCACCATTTCTGTCGATGCATTTTTGTAGATGCTGTGGCAGTTTTTGAATGCACATGTCATACCAACTCGCCGCCATGCTGTTCAGAAAGTTATGAACCTCTTCTTTCACCTCATCGTCGAAGCTGAATCGCTGGGACCGCAATTAACACTGACAGGTAGTGTAAGACTCTGAAAAACCTCAAACAGGCAATTCAGAACTGGAGAAGAGGAATGTTGAGCAAGGGCGTACACATTCTCCATGACAACGCTCGCCCACACATCGCTCGGCAAAGCGTTGCTTTCCTGCAGCGGTTTCAGTGCAACATAATCACCTACCCACCCTATAGTCATGACTTGGCGCCCAATGACTATCACCTGTTCCTTAGGTTAAAAGAACATTTGGCTGGAAAGCGATTCAGCTCCAACGACAAGGTGAAAGAAGAGGTTCATAACTTTCTGAACAGCATGGCGGCGAGCTGGTATGACATGGGCATACAAAAACTGCCACAGCATCTACAAAAATGCATCCACAGAAATGGTGATTATGTTGGAAAATAGCTAAATGTTCAAGCTGTAAATTGATGTAAACCATTGCACATTGTAGAAATAAACAGGTCTATGAACTTATAAAAAAATGGGAGCCCTTACTTTTGGGATTACCCTCGTAGTTAACTGTGGCACTTCTGGTTCTACTGGTTCGTGTCAGTGGGCAGTTCGGTTGGGGACTCTGGAGGAGCCAGGTCCGCTAGTCCCTTTAAATTAACCTTTGCTGTTGTATTTGCTGTTTTACTGTATGTCTGTTAATTTTTTTTATAATTGCCGTTCTTGGCGTTAAAGGCCTTCAGCTGTGACTGTGGTTACTTGCCTTAAAATTCTAATTGTGATCACATTGGCTTGTTTTTAAAACGTTTTTGCTGTGTCTGTTTTATGCTCATTTGGTAAATTGTAACGCACTGAAAGCGCTATTAATTACACAGTCGTTTATTACTTCATTAATAACGTGTGATATCCGTATTTATTGCTGAGTCTGGAATTACCGTTTTAAATTAAAAGTTTGTAATTCCAAAAGGAAACCAATAGTAGCTGATTACGGCCCCGTCCACAATCGTAACCGAATCCTGCCTGCCTTGATTACCAGGTTCCAGCTGTGGCTTCAATACAAAAGAAAGCTATCAACGCGCAAGTAGCACCGAGTCGAAGTCAACAGCTCAACATCGCTGTCTCTCGCAGTTGCAAGGTTATAAGTGTGAGAAACTCACTTGGTACTAATGAAGAAGTAGTAGAACCGTTCTTTACAGCGTCTAGCAAGCGGTTCGCAACATTGAAGAGTCATCTAAAACACTCGCTGCAGTCACATTGTCAAACGAGATGGGATGAGCGACATGATGCTGCTATTCAATTCGCAGCTGATTTCGGAACAGTTTGCGAAATTCTTAAAGAAATACAGTGTTGGAGGGATAGAACAACGGCTTCCAAAGTCAATATTCTCCTTCGAGCTCTCTCTAATTGCGAGTTTATTATCACTCTGTTTACACTGAGTGACATTATGAGTATTACATACCCAGTCAGCAAAATCTTACAAGACCCTAGCTTGGACGTCGCAATGGCAAAAGCAATACTAGATTCGAAGCTCAAGGTGTATGATGGCATGAGAGCTAATGCTGATAGCCACTTTTCTCGTATTGTTGAAGAGGCGAAGACAGTTATGGGAGAGTTAGACGTGGAGATGAGAGTCTCTCGTCTTACAGGCAGACAAAGACACAGGGGGAACTGCTATTATAATGATGATGCTGTGATATATTGGAAAAGAACTGTTTTTATTCCAACACTGGACCATGTTATGACTGACATGAGAGAGCGTTTTGTTGAAGAAAATAGTTATAATTTAAAAATCAACGTACTTTTGTCCTACTGAAACATGACGATAATGATCTGGCACATAAATTGAATCAGTGCTTAACGGAACTACCGTCCTTTGAAGAAGAATCACTCTTTGTGATTAAAAGGAGACTAATGGGAGAGATTCTTCAATACAAGCAAACGATCATAAACGCCCTTATTTGTCGTGATTCTGTTATGAAAGCGTTGTCTGTTTGTCCTAGATCTGACTATCCTACTTTGCACAGGCTGTACAAAATATTTGCTTGTCTACCTGCATCTATTGATACAGTAGAAAGAACTTTTTCACCATTGTGGCGTACAAAGACATGGCTGACGTCGACAATGAAGAAGGATCGACTTAATGGCTTAGCTCCGTTGAGTGTCCTACTGACAATGTAATTAACCAATTCGCCATGAAGAATAGGTGCACAGAATTCGTCATTTAAGGAAGAAAACCACAATTGTAACTTTTTTGTATCATAACATGGCATTGTCTTGTGTATGTGTATAATCAGTTCAAATAAAACTTAATTAAGCTTTTCCTGTGACTTGATTATTTTTTATTATGGTAAAAGCAAAGGTAGATCAAGATATTTTTAGCGCCCCCTCCTTGAGGTTTTCCTGTATCCGCCACTGGGTAGCGGATTCATGACGCTACTGCCACTCTCATTTTTACAGAGAACAGTAAAATGACCTGGCATGGCTCTCCATACTAGGTATAACCAGTAAATCACCATAAGTCAAAATTTGGCCTACGAAAACAGCTTTCAAAATCTTATTCGTTAGGTACCATACTTTTGCATAAAAATAGTATACACGGGATCAGTTTCAGAGCGTTAATACATTCTACAAATGAACCGCACACATCAAACTAGTTTATGCGTCCCTTGCGCTGATGGTGTGACGTGATGCTCATATACGTGATAGTTTGTAAGAAATGTTTTGCCTTAATGATAAGGAAACTAAACTGATGTACCGTTGCAGTATTAAATTTGTAAATAAGATGCAACCAAGTATAAATTAGATTGTGATATATATTTTAAGGTGATTATTATATTATTAGAAGCTGTCGATATTGGTTAACGCAAGTTAGTCATTTGTACACTTCAGGAAACCGTGACAGACGATAAACTTAACAAGAGCAATTCAGCTATGACTGTTTTGGATATACACACCTGAATCGGTTGAGTTCAACACTTTACAGATTGAAAGTAAAATATGTATTTAGAAATTATATTTAATGTCATGTAAAAAATTCATAATACACATCTTGATGAGTGGTTGGTTGGTTGATTTGAGTGAGGGAACCAAACAGAGAAGTCGTCGGTCCCATCCGATTAGGGAAGGATGGGGAAGGAAGTCGGTCGTGCCTTTCAAAGGAACCATCCAGGCATTTGCCTGAAGTGATTTAGGGAAATCACGGAAAATCTAAATCAGGATGGCCGGATGCTTGTTTGAACCGTCGTCTTCCCGAATACAAGTCCATTGTGCTAACCACTGTGCCACCTCGTTCGGTACACATCCTGAAGTAGATCATTGATGAAGTATGCTATGGTCGCAGTTCAAATATTATAGAAAACCTTTATTTTTATCTGTAGTAGTTGTCTAGACGGCAAATCTTACATAGTACGGCAAACAAATAAAAAATAAATTTTGCTAACCAAAGGAGTCACGATATTGGGAAAAAAATATGGAATCCCGAGCTCTCAGTCAATTAAGGACGATTTCATCATCGACAACTCTCTATCTCTCTCTCTCTCTCTTCTCTCTCTCTCTCTCTCTCTCTCGCTCGCTCGCTCGCTCGCTCCCATCTGCCGGAAATTTCATTAACTGTTGGAATCAGTTTATGAAAGCAATAAATAAGCTATTGTAGACCACAATTTAAGTTTAATATTTCAAGTGACTATTTTGTTTCACTTTACAGACTAAATTTAAAGTCAGTCTGTAGACAGGATGTGATGGGGCGAGACCCAATCGTTGCTTGCAAGAATCATTGTTAACTCCGACGTGCATACGCAGATAACGACAGCCGGAGTCGGTTAGAAGTACACTATGTGATCAAAAGTATCCAGACACCCCCAAAAACATACGTTTTTCATAATATGTGCATTGTGCTATCACCTACTGCCAGGTTCTCCATATCAGCGAACTCAGTAGTTATTAGACATCGTGAGAGAGCAGAAAACGGCGCTCCGCGGAACTCACGGACTTCAAACATGATTAAGTGACTGGGTGTTACTTGTGTCGTACGTCTGTACGCGATATTTCCATACTCCTAAACGTCCCTAGGTCCACTATTTCCGATGTGATAGTGAAATGGAAACGTGACGGGACACGTACAGAACAAAAGCGTACAGGCCGATCTCGTCTGCTGACTGACAGTTGAAGAGGGTCGTAATGTGTAACAGGCAGACATCTATCCAGATCATCACACAGGAATTTCAAACTGCATCAGAATCCACTGCAAGTACTATGACAGTTAGGCGGGAGTTGAGAAAACGGATTTCATGGTCGAGCGGCTGCTCATAAGCCACACATCACGCCGGTAAATGCCAAATGACGCCTCGCTTGGTGTAAGGAGCCTAAACATTGGACGATTGAAGAGTGGAAAAACGTTGTGTGGAGTGACAAATCACGGTACACAATGTGGCGATCCGATAGCAGGGTGTGGGTATGGCGAATGCCCGATGAACCTCATCTGCCAGTATGTATAGTGCCTACAGTAACATTCGGAGGCGGTGATGTTATGGTGTGGTCGTGTCTTTCATGGAGGGAGCTTGCACCCCTTGTTGTTTTGCGTGGTACTATCACAGTACAGGCCTACACTGATATTTTAAGCACGTTATTGCTTCCCATTGTTGAAGAGCAATTCGGGAATGGCGATTGCATCTTTCAACATGATCGGACAGCTATTCATAATGCACGGCCTGTGGCGGAGCGGTTACACGACAATAACATCCCTGTAGTGTACTGGGCTGCACAGATTTCTGATCTGAATCCTATAGAACACTCTTGGGATGGATTGGAACGCCGACTTGGTGCCAGGGCTCACCGATCGACATTGATACCTCTTCTCAGCGCAGCATTCCGTAAAGAATGGGCTGCCATTGCCCAAGAAACCGTCCAGCACCTGATAGAACGTATGCTTGCGAGAGTGGAAGCTGTCATCAAAGCTAAGGGTGGGCCAACACCCCATTGAATTCTAGCATTACCGAAGGAGAGCGCCACGAACTTGTAAGTCATTTTCAGCCAGGTGTCCTGATACTTTTGATCACTAGTGTATTAGTCTGTGCGCTGGCTGTAGCATGGGAAACGGACATTATTTTCAGTCGGACCTAGAGTCAATATTACATAAGACTCGCTGTATGTAATCATTTGCCTGCCGACGATTAAACAAATACAGTAGAACCCCTCTAATCCGTCACCTTCGGGACCGGGACCACGGTCGGAACGAAGAAAAGGTCGGATTATCCGAAAAATCTAATATTTAATGGAAAAAATATAAAAAGACATTAAGTACAAAAAGTTAAACGATTTAAGAATTAAAAGACGTCTACAGTAATATAAAAAGATGTTTTTTACACAGTATTAAACGATATATTAACTAAAAAACGTCTGCACACACTGTAATACGCATTGGTTTTAAAAGGAAAAACGACAAACAAATTATAGTACTGTACTGTACTTAATAACGTATAAACGATATATATTGTAAACTAAAAAATGTTTATACCACTGTGTATATAAAAAAGAATTTTTATACAAAGAAATAAACTACTGTAAGTATAAACTAAGAAATGGTTATACTGTATGCATTGTTTTTACAGTAAAAACGAAGATGTTATTTTAAATTTAGCTGCAGTGTCCCTCCATTTTTTAATCCACAAAACGTCCATTGGAGTTGAAGTTGGATTCTGTTCGATGTATTGAAGGGCGATGTCAAAAGCGTTTTTTGCGTCGTTGTGTGAAATCCGAGTGGGAGGTTCGTCTTCGCCGTCCGAGTCCTCATTTACAGTTTCCTGGCTAACAGCGGCAACAATCTAGTCGTCATTGAGCTCTTCAAAAGTGTCACAGTCTTTGTCACATTCGTTGATCCACTCTTCAACTTCATTGGCAGGGACATTCGGCTCCAGAGTTTGTATATCTTCAACGATTTCCAGTGCGTCGTTGTTTTGCTCATCTTCGGTATGCTCATTTTCAGTCATAACTTGTGGCCAAAGCTTACGCCACGATTTCCGCAGTGTGTCAGGATTCAGTGCATCCCATGCTGCAGCGATTGTATAGATAGCATCTTTGATATTCAGGGATTTCATTGCCTCAAATAAGTTATGACCTCCTTGAGATTTTTCCAAGACTGAGCTGATATACTTTCTGCGATATCGCCTTTTTAACCATTCGATAACGCCCTGATCCATTGGTTGGATGAGTGAGGTCACATTAGGAGGCAGAAAGAGAGCTTTTATGTCCCCTTTCACCAAATCTTGCTCAGATGGATGTGATGGTGCGTTATCCAAAAGCAGTAGAGCACGAACATGCAGATTTTTTTGCTTCAAGTCTTTTTCGACCGATGGCACAAACTCTTCGAAAAACCAGGATTTAAAAAGATTGCAGTCCATCCAAGCAGATTTTTGATTGCGGTAATAAACTGGCAAGGAAGATAAGTTTATATTTTTGAATGCCCTTAGCTTCTTAGATTTGCCAATGACGAACAAGGGGAGCTTGTGGGTACCATCTGCGTTGCTGCAAGGAATGACTGTTATTCTATCTTTTATGAGTTTCGTTCCTACCACTGATTCATTTGAAGCTGCGAGCGTTTTTGTTGCCAACATTTTAAAGTTCAGCCCTGTCTCGTCGATGTTATACACTTGGCAGGGTAACAGTTCATTTTCTTCTACAATTTCTTGAAACTTAACAGAAAACTCCGTAGCAGCTGCGGCATCGGCAGATAGTTTTTCACCGGAAATAGAAACAAATCGGACACCTTGACGAGTTTTCCAACGATCAATCCAGCCTTCACTGGCAGAAAATTTACTTTCGGCTTCTAGTTTTTTGTGCAAAACTATCGCTTTTTCTTTGAGCATTGGCCCAGATATTGGAGTTCCTTTCCTTCTTTCTTGACAAAACCACATCCACAATGCGTTATCAAGCCGTTCAAGATTAGGCTTTTTTAATGTTTTGCAATTCTTCAGAGTGTTTTTACCATCAATCGTAACTGTATAGGATTCAATGTCTTTCCTATTCTTCCTCCAATCCTTAATTGTCGTAACACCACATTCAGTTCCTTTGCAATATTTTGGAGCGATTCTCCTTCGTCCAGCCTTTGTAACACTGCTAATTTTTCATTTAGTGAAAGAGTTACGTGTTTACGTTTGAATCCAGACATGTTGAAAAACAGACAACTGTACACACAATGAATCTACAGTAACACGCACTGTAGAGAACACGGAATAAAGCAAACAACGATAAAACAAACGATAAAACTGCACAATAACGTGCAGTATAACAATATGCACAGCGACAGACACCGCAACAATGGCCCGACAGGCGTCCAGTCAGTGACAAGTCGGCACAGGCTCGCGAGCCTGAGCATGGTCGGACTAACCGGAGTGACGGACCATCCAAGGTCGGATTGGAGGGGTTCCACTGTAGATGGATCGAACATAAATGAAATAAACTGAGCTGGGCCATTTCTATCGATACAGAACAATTCGATCGATCGCTACGACGACAGTAATTGACTGAATTAATGACTGAATGATCGTAAGATGTTACTGACCACCAGGTGCAAGTCTTTCATTAGGCACCATTCCAGCGACTTGCGCATCTGATGAAGGTGAGATGAATTATGAGGACAAAACACACAAAAATAGTCACAAGCGGTGAATATTCCCTGCCAGGATTGGAACTCTGGGCCCCATGATTTACCCTAAGGGAAAAAATTTCTACACTAAAAAATAATTAATGTAGAGTAATGAAATTTCTGGAATACGTTTGTCCAGGTAATGATTAACATTACAAGATCACAGCTAAATGTAGCGCGAGAAATGTGAAATTCCGATACATTAACAACCGGTTTAACCACCAGAATGTTAAATGTAAGTATGCAAACGTGCATTCATTGTTTTTTTACAGTTGCTGGATGTCAATTTGTGGGTTGGAGTTCCATGTCTGTCGCAATACATGGACGGTTAATGCTGTTTATGGATGTCGGTGTACTTGTCATCCGATGGAGGCAGACCTGGTGATCCTGTAGGCCAAGAGAACATGTCGACACTCGATAGTCGTGATGGGTGACAACAGTAGTACGCGGAGAAGCATTAACCAGATGGGAAACACCCCCAGGAGTGCTGTTCATGAATAGCAACACAACTGGTCGAATCATCAGATTGACGTACAAATTTGCTATCAGGATGCGATAATGGCGAGAGTGCTCCTACTGTCATACGAAATTGCATACCAGACCATAACTCTAGGTGTAGGTCCAATGTGTCTAGCAAATCCCTTAAGGCTGTCTGAAGACAATCCTCCTGGCAGATTTTGGTTTTTACAGTGAGTTGTAATAGTCCATTCGTATTAAATTCCACAGTATGAATAAAATTGGTTTGACATATGGTAAATTATGCTATTTACATGAAGGAATCTATTATCAGTTTTTAATACAAGTAGTGTTTTGTTATTGGAATTTCTGCATTTGTGTGGAGATTGTTTGATAAATAACCTGTTGATGCGACTCAAATGGTTAGTCATCAAGATAGATTTTTACTATTTCAGCGTACTTTGGAGATAAGTATGGTTTCTTGATCTAATTACCACGGGTTCAGCAATACCAGTTCCCTACTTCTTCACTCTTTGTACCTTTACTGTACCTAAGAGGCTGATGAATCTTGTATATGTCATCTACATCATGAGCAAGATATTAGAGCTGGAAAGGCTTTTGGACAGGATATGTAATAACAAGATCTCATCTTATACTGTCACTAACTTCAAGTGCGTGATTGTTACTGAATCATTTTTATGTTAGGCCTCGTTTTTGTTTTAGTCTGTACTATAATTTGTACAGTACTGTAATTTATATAATGTTACATTCACAGTCTTTATGTATTGACCTGGTCAACTGAGACCTTGATGTAAGCTTTTCATTGTGTCTTTTCCTGTGTTTTAGGATGGCATGACTGTATTAAAAAAATTACTATGCTACATGATGATAGTAGAGATAATATTTAGCTTTCTTTTACGTTATTTGTCACATTTTGTAATTGAATAATGTACATA
This sequence comes from Schistocerca americana, assembly GCF_021461395.2. Lineage (NCBI taxonomy): Eukaryota > Metazoa > Arthropoda > Insecta > Orthoptera > Acrididae > Schistocerca > Schistocerca americana. Next base: position 425,167,825 of record NC_060130.1, on the reverse strand, counting down.
ACGATACATCTTCATAGACATATCTGCAGCATAACGAGATCTTTGGGCTGTGATGCAAAGTCACTTTGTATTTGTTGTTGTCATCTCATATGAATAGGACGATTGCTGCACTTGTAATTATTCTGAATGGGTTTTTTATTAGATGTTTCACGTGGAGTAAAATATTCAGTGCTTTGTGTTTCAATATCCACGACAAAGGAAGTGTTTTAAGTGATTTTTCGTAGGTGTATTTTTGTATAATTGCTAGGCGCCAATTTGTGTTGTGTTAATGTTTTGCGCGTGGGGTAGCTGCGTGCTCTAGGGCATCTAGCCACTGTTCACATGGTTCCTTCCGTCGGAGGTTCGAGGCCTCCCTCAGGCATGGGTGTGTGTGTTGTCCTTAGAGTAAGTTAGTTTAAGTATGATTAAGCAATGCGTAAGCCCAGGGGCCGATCAACTGAGCAGTTTGGTCCCAACAGAACTTATCACAAATTTCCAAATTTTTTCTTAATGTTGTTCTTCACATTGGAATGTTGTGTTGATAGGTACTAGGTGACGGCTTACGGCAGAAACTGGTAATACAAATAAAATCCAGTTAATGCAGTTCAGTGTCATCAGTTTTCTGAAACATATGTCAACTGCTGAAAAATGCCTAAAAAGAAACCCTATGAAAAAATTCGAGTCTAGCATTTCACTTTGCTTAGTTAGTAATCCAATCAAGTGCTATGCTCGAATCCCCATCCAACACAAAACTTGATGTCCCATCACTTCAGGTATGAACATGTACACACTTTGCTACTTGTGGATAAAACCAAATTTAACATGGATAAGTCACTCCAGTACAAAAAATTTCATGAAACTTCAAGTTCACACTCGCTAAATGACACTTCTCTCTATTCCTAGTCAGCAATGATGAGCTATGTGTAGGAGTCCCAGTCAGGTATGAAAGCATTGCCTAGTTAGCATTGCTGAATTTGAGTCCATATCTAGAAGAAAACAAAATGGCTCAAATGGCTCTGAGCACTATGGGACTCAACTGCTGAGGTCATTAGTCCCCTAGAACTTAGAACTAGTTAAACCTAACTAACCTAAGGACATCACAAACATCCATGCCCGAGGCAGGATTCGAACCTGCGACCGTAGCGGTCTTGCGGTTCCAGACTGCAGCGCCTTTAACCGCACGGCCACTTCGGCCGGCCTAGAAGAAAACAGTTGAGCATGTTGTTTATAGTTCAAATAGACATCACTGTCTAGTCAAGTCATTAGATATTTACTGTCAGTCTATACTAGATAACAGTATATTTTTATTAATCTGAGGTAAATTATATATATTATTTTTTGGATAAGCACTTCTATCAAAATAATCAGTTATTGATTTAATATCTTCATAAAAATCATTAGTTTTTTTATTATACATATAACTATCAGTATCTTGATATTTTATATTTTGTTTCATAACATTATAGTGAAAATTAAACATAAATTCCTTCGATAAATCAAGTAAAGCCATTCCAATATAAATAGGTTTATTAAACAAAATTTTCGATTTATTCCTATGTATAGCAACTGATTTTTTATTAATTACTGTTGCATTTTTAAAATTATGGCTAAAATATTAGTTTATTACATTTTGTATTACTCTGATTCTCACATTTTCTATCATTTCTTTCAAATACAGACTTATTCATCAGTTTGCAGAAATCTTTTTCAACATCATTTTTTGCTTTCATTGTCCTTTATGTATTTAAGGCTATATACTTTTTTAACCAATCAGATTGTTTAAATTTTAAAACTTAATGAATATTTGTTATTTTCATTCCTAGAGATTGACAATGTTAAAAATATGTGTAATGAACAACGTAATTATATTTATTATCTAAGGTAGATAATAACTATTTCATTAGTTTCTAATACAATTTTATTTTTAGGGCTAATGGTAAATCTTTACGCAATTCATGTAAATTTTTTCGATATGCTGAATCTGTTTCAAAAATATAACCGATTTTAGAAGTACCTGAAATTTCATTTGCTTTCTTCGACTTGAAAATTTTTGGTTCATTCCATTTTAATCCACCATATGCTAAATATTGACTCATAGCATAAACATATAAATTATTTGCGTATAAATATGCTAAATAATTTTATATCTGTTTTACATAATAATTTTTCATATTTTTATTATTTTCTTTAACATATCTTTTACAGCACTGGGATACACCATCTCTTATTCCTTTTTCAACAAATCATGGAATAATGGAAGTGGTTGTGTATTTAGCACCAAAAGAAATAGCAGGTGCATATAATACCAAGCTAGATCTAAATTATAAGGTTTTATGATAGTTTTTTAAAACTTTCGAAAACTTTGGCACATAATAAAACATTGGTGTTCAGATATAAACAATGGTATTCTCCAAGATTTTTGATATTACTTTTTTCCCAAATTAATTGTACATGTTTATAATCATATTCACTAATATCAGTTACATATAATTTATTATAAAACTTTTCTTTTGGTGGAAGTTTCATTCTTCAAATTTTTCGCAGTTATCCATAAAATGATGAGGATAAACTCCATTTCTAGTTACTAAATTTATTATTTCTTCTGGAAAAAGTATCTGTTAATTTCGTTTGATTCTTTTTTTAATTTGAAGGAAGGATATGAATGCCATAAGGGAAAAATCTAAATGGATCGACAAACCTCATTTTCAGATTTTTTTCGTTTACCAAACTAATACATCTATTTTCAGATAAGTAAGAACATCATATAACTATACTTCCAGCTACCCACTTTCAACTACTTTTTGAAAATAGTTACATTTAATAATGATTTTGCGACTTTAATTCTAACTACCTTTTCACAAATATAATAAAAAATTTTCTGTATAAATGGAATTCGAAAATAAAATGTGTACTACAAACAATGAAAGATTTGGTTTATGGTTTCTTACAGAAAATTCAAATAATAACAATAAACTTATTACAAATATTATAGATATTAATTACAATATAGGAGAAAGATATTAGAAGAATTTAAACAAATTATAAAACCCTTTTGCGATAATATTATGGTTTCTTTAAAAAACAGACTTTATAGATTGCAAATGAAAAGCAACAAATTTCATGTAAAACATTCGGAATGTGGCAGTTTTAATGGTTTTTTAACTTCTAGATTGTCTAAATTTAATATGGCCAGACATGGAATTCAATTAAAATTCCTTATTAATTAGTTTCTAATGCACAAACACTTAATAGTATTAAACAAATTATTAATAAAGATACAAAAATATAAATAAACTATTGCTAATCCTTATAAAATAGAATTTTCAGATGTTAAATTAGATACATTATAAAAGAATCAACAGATATTTTAAAAGAACTTCCAAAAGAATATTATTATTTATGGGATTTAAATAAACCACTAGATTTGGAAGGAGTTTTCAACAAAGCAGAAATTGGCGAATATTTAACAAAAAATTTTAATTTTCTAATATAAGGAGAATATAAATAAAAATGTAATGTAATAGTTAACAACAATAATTCTGTTAGAAAACACTGCTTAGCTTGGACAAACTCTATTTCTAAAGTAAAATCTACTATAAATTTTACTATCAGTTGACAATTCAGTAATTAATAAACAACTTGGCAACCATATAAAAGACTTTTGAAATTGTTCTGACAGAATATTAAAAGCAATATTAGCTTCTAAATTAGCTAAATAAAATGCATTTATAGGATTAGAAGCAACATTTTATCGTTTTACTAACCCAGATTCCCAAAAAAACAGGCATTTGGTCCATTAACAGATTGTTTAGAATTAATAACAAATAACAGCAAATAGTTACAGGAAGTTCCTTTCTATTGTGTTTCATTATCCAAAATGTGGGAAAAAATAACAGATTCATTACAAAATAGTTGTGGTCTTATTTACAATATATTACAACATGTTTATTGGGGGAACAAAAATTTTAAAAAATTAACTCGAATATAAATAAAAATTATAACATAAAATAAAGAAGAGAGAGAAATATTGCTTACATATGTTTTATCTGCTGTTAGTTTTAATTATTTACCTATTAATTGTATCGAAAGTTTCGAAGAGATAAGAAATGTAATTTCAGTAAAAAGAATGATTCATAAAATCTGGGGAAAGATATTTTCCTAAAACCAGTAGTTTATTTCCTACAATTTCAAAAGATATAAGGTTGGTTGATTTTGAGGAGGGGGGAATGAACAACGAGGTCATCAATTCCCATTGGATTATAGAAAGACAGGAAGGAAGTTGGCCACACCCTTTCAAAGGAACCATCCTGGCATTTTCCTGAAGCAAAATAGGGAAATCACAGAAAACCTAAATCAGGACGGCCGGATGCAGGTTTGAACCATCATCCTCCCAGATTCTACTCCAGTATTTTAACTACTGTGCTATCCCACTCAGTCCAAAAGATATAAATGTAAAAGAATTAGGATTAATAAAAACAAATAATATTATTCCAATTGCCTCTAAAAAATAACAAATATCACTACTAAACCTACCTTTCCTATCAAAGAATTTAAACCAGTTAATGTGGTATATTTACAGTCTACTAAAAAACGAGAATAATAATTAGAAAAATTAAGTATACAAGAAAGAAAATTAGAATATTTGAAAATTAAAATATCTTCAAAAAATTTTAAACAACAGTAGATAGATTTTGTAACAAGTGGGGTTTATAAAATTTATGATTTATTTGTAAACGACAAAAATAAGTTTATATATGTAGGTGTTTTGGATGAACAAAATGAAAAATTCATGTATATGTTGTTGACTGTCCCAATAAAAATAAATTTATGGAATTTAATAAAAATAGCAATATTCTTAAAATGAAGAATTTATTTGTATTCCACATAGCAGTCTTTGACAGGAATTAGAAACGTTTTATCATCCCAAGAAAGAACAATTTTTCAAAATAAAAACAGATGGTTTTTCTTATTTTAATGTACACTTGTTTCCCAGAATAATTTATTTAAAAACATAATATATTTTCGAAAACAAAGTAAGTTTATTGTATAAATACGATGATAAAGAAACAATCAAAAATACGAAAATGGGACAAATATTACGAAATATAAAAATAAAAGAATGTAAATGACAGAAGCTTTACAAGAATGATTAGATCTAATTATTTCCAATATTGCCATTGAAGATTTTGAGGAAAGATTAGATACATTATAGAATACATTTTTTACATTTATTGGAGCAGTTGTCTTCAGTTGTTGGGTTCTTCTAAAAATAATTTAAATCTATAATTTCTTGACAGTTCATATAATTTTTCTGAATTTGCATCAACTAAAGCAGACTCATTGTTTACTACATTTTCATCATTTTTAACTGATGATAATATTTTAAAGTGTTCTTCATTGGGAATTCGTTTTAAATGTTCTTTGTAGTAATAGTCAGAAACATATTTTCCACATTTATAAAGTATTTAAATTTTTATATATTTTTATGATATTCAGTTAAACAAGGTCTACATGTTGTTCTTTAACCATCTTTTGTGTATTTCTCTGAAGCAAAATTATCAGTTAATGTTGCAACCCCACAATTTTTACAAATCTTAGTCACAACTTCCATTTATATAGAAAAAAATTTATTAGGAAAAGTAAAAACTGAAAATATGTTACTATTTTAAAAATAACCTCAAAACATTTAATTTTTTTGTCTGGGACTTTTCTTTCAGTTGAAAATTTATGATTAACTGATTTTCGATCATTTTCAAATTCAGTTAAAATGTGTAATTTTTTATTTATTTTTGTTCATGAAATTTGATTTTTATTTTATTTTTGTCAAAATAAAAATGGTGTGCCCCATTCCACTCATCTAATCTAAGTTTATTGATTGATTTCTTTCCCTGCCATTCTAGTAAAGTGAAACCAGTACCCTTGAAGAGTAATAGGAGTCCCTTTGCAAGATATCTGATAGACACAGTCTCTTGAGTAATTAATGGTCGAAATATTTTCTTTCTTTTCTCTTCTAATGCCTTGTGGGAAGGTTAGATGTGGTGTAGTTTCATACCCCTCACCTACACCTAGGAGCTTCTTTCTCTGTTCTCATCATGTATAGACGTTTCTTGAAGTTCCCATGGCCATTCTTACCATGGCCACCTGTTCAAACCCAGGATTACATAACTTCTATTTAAACATTATACTATATTTTTGTGTGATTCTGGATATCCTAACTATTTCCGGTTTTTAACCTGTATGCCTCTGCCACTGTCTCCTTTGTAACATGGAAAAGTAATGAGGACATGTCGAGTATGCCCTCCATCCCAGAAATGAGTGTGCTACTGATTCTGCCTGTTATGGCTAAACAGGCTAGTCTATGCATCTTCATGAGCTACTTAGCAGTTACCTACTGTTCTTCTTTATTCCACCATATTGTAGCACCATAAATTACCATAGCTCTTATAACAGAGGTGTGTATACAGTTGTTGTGTATATACTTGGCTACAGTGTGTATACTTGGATGTAGACTAGAGCTTTTCCCCAGGCTCTTCTAGTGCACACGAGAGCATCTTTTGCCTTGGAACTTCCACCACTGGATTTTCCTGAAGTTGACACATTCTTTGGCAGATCGCAGTTCTTCCATTGGTTACCTGTAAACCTGTACCTCATCAGAACGGAATCTTGGTCTGTATCATCCCCTAGAGCACACTGAGGGAAGTGAATAGCCAGCATATCCAGCGTCTCTTGTGCTGTCTTTGAATACCCACCATCCTGCTTCCCCAGTGTGCCTCCTGAACTTGTTAGATTTCTTGTGAGGATTTCATGAAATCTGGTGGAGACAGCCATAACGTCCACTCTTTCATGATGGTTCTTTCACTTACACAATAGCAAGATTGTATTTAGCAGAGACATCCCAATAATGTACCCACTGTCCTTTAGTTATTTAGTCTTCCAACCCGGTTTTTTTTTCAATTCTGGATTATTTTTCCACCAAGATACATTCCTGTTTCTGTAATTCTTCGTGATTGGACAGTTTTCTCAGCACGAGGTCGTGACAGCAGGCGTTACTTCTGATGTGTCGTAACTGAGATGGCCTAGAAATACAACCAAACATCTACAAAAAGGTAACACATTAATAAGTTTATTTACAACATGTACACTTATGAATTAAGGTATATATAACTTGTATAGTTGTGAGTAGTTCTGCAGTGCTGAGTTATATGTAAGGTGAGTAATGTTCTTGATAGAAAGAAATTTCTTGAATGCTGATACAGTCATACGCTCTTTGACTAGCAGGCCTGTACTACATAGATGTATTTTCTCATTGCAGTCTTCTGTATTAATGTTAATACAAGTCTGAAGATACACTCAATTTGGGGCCAAAGCCCCGAGTATGACTGCTTAAAAAGACACAACAGCTAATCAGAGTCGCAGGCAGTGAGGTCATGTGAATTCTGAGTCCCTTAGTGCCTTGTATCTGTGGCGCCACCCATCGAAGACAACAAGCGATGTAAGAGCGAGCTCACCAGCGACGGGCTGGCGGAAGGTTTAAACGTGTCGGCTCCCACGTAGCTGTGTGCAGTGTGCAGACGCATCAGATGTGTTCAATTAAGATGCCGTCGATGCCGTAACTATATCTGCCATGTCCTGTAAATGTGCTTCATTTCTTATCGAAGTTCTAACTTCAGATAAGCGTGAGTTTGTCTTTTCTAAATGCGTTCCAGTCTGTTTTCCTAGGATTCCTATAGGAAATGGTCTGTTTAACACTCGTTTCAATGCCAAACTTGACATACATGTGGTCAGATAAGGATGTCTTCATCGCCACATACCATTGTTTGACATAACTACTCAAAAGTTATGTTGGTTACTTCTTACCTTCTCCTGTTCCTGAAGGTAGGTTCCATAGTCCCATTCAAGATCTCTAAATTGCTCTCCACTCACCTCTGCTATTGGTCTCACTGCTTCCTCACACCGGGTTGTGGGAATTGGCATCACAGTCAACCAGCAGCTCATTTATCTGCAAGCAGCTATCTACCAGTCCCCTCACATCCTAGTAAGGAGGTAAGCTGAGGTCACTACAAATGCCTTCACTCAGCATTCCTCAGGCTGTTTCGTCCACATGGTCACTCAGTCCTGGAACCCTCTAGTTAAGTATCATCCAGTCTCCTTTCGAGACTTTCTGGTTCTGTATCTGTTACTTTCTCAAACTGGGTCACTGGAGGAACATCCCTCAGTAGTTTTTGTACCCAAATTGATATCTTCGCGGTCTTGAGGAGTTCCACTGCTATCTTGACTAGCAATTTCGCGTCCTCCAAAGTAGATATCTCGAGCCCTTTCTCCTTAGGCCAATCCACCGTTCCCATCCTCTCACAGACAAAGATTAGAGCACTATTGTTTAAATAGACCCACATATTTAGTTATTAAAGGGTCCACAAACACAGAAGTCACTCTCCAAGCGCTGACTAGAATATTAACAGTAGAAGGCGTACCCTGAAACCACAGCCTGTAATTTGCATCCTAAGTATTAGCTGAATTTGCTCCCATCATGGCGTGTCGCACATCACCATAGCATCCTGTTACCCAACAGTGAGGCAGGAAAAATGGTGTTCACGTTCAAACAGCATTGTCAAAGGCCATTGGAGAGACATTAATGCAGCAGATCTAATGTATTTCTTAGCACTTGCAGGACGATGGCTGTCAAGTGTCACAGCTCTACTGAAGTGTTCTGTAGCCATCAACCTCACACCCTCCTGCACTTATTATCGTCGTCTCCAAGGCTGCATGGATGCGTTCCACATCCCCAGGCTACCAAAGCGGCTTCCTGGTGTAGGCCTACATGCAAACATCATCACAAATGCACTCTTCCGAAAATTATATGTCGTGTCTAGAGAAGGCAGCGAGATGGTGTACCATTCCAAGCGGTTGCAGCCCCGTGAAGCAATCTGGGGCCCACCCGCCCCCCCTCCCCCCTCACTTGTGCGCCAGAAGGGGTCGGTCATTTCCACCTGGACATTACCAGGCACCAGCACCACCTGCCCTTCCAGCAGCTCCACAAATAGCACCACAGGCAGCGTGAATAGCATTATTCAAGTACCAGTGGAACCAACACCTGTCCAACACCTGTCAGCACACTCAACTGACCCACAACCAAACCCAGCCACACCTCCACAAGAGGGGTCCTCTGGAACACTGTAACATCCACACACATTCTGGCTCAGACACCAGCAGTTTCTGGTTCTTGGGCAAGGTGTGGGCATTACTGTCCACATGCAACAGTTGAATGGGGAACTTGTAACTGGGTCAGAATATACACTACCGGCCATTAAAATTGCTACACAAAGAAGAAATGCAGATGATAACGGATATTCATTGAACAAATATATTATACTAGAACTGACATGTGATCACATTTTCACGCAATTTGTGTACATAGATCCTGAGAAATCAGTACCCAGAACAACCACCTCTGGCAGTAATAACGGCCTTGATACGCCTGGCCATTGAGTCAAACAGAGCTTGGATGACGTGTACAGGTACAACCGGCCATGCAGCTTCAACACGATACCACAGTTCATCAAGAATAGTGACTGGCGTATTGTGACGAGCCAGTTGCTCGGCCACCATTGACCAGACGTTTTCAGTTGGTGAGAGATCTGGAGAATGTGCTGGCCAGGGCAGCAGTCGAACAATTTCTGTATCAAGAAAGGCCTATACAGGACCTGCAACATGCGGTCGTGCATTATCCTGCTGAAATGTAGGGTTTCGCAGGGGTCGAATGAAGGGTAGCGCCACAGGTCGTAACACATCTGAAATGTAACGTCTACTGTTCAAAGTGCCGTCAATGCGAACAAGACGTGACCGAGACGTGTAACCAATGGCACCCCATACCATCACGCCGGGTGATACGCCAGTATATCGATGACGAATACACGCTTCCAATGTACGTTCACCGCGATGTCGCCAAACACGGATGCGACCATCATGATGCTGTAAACAGAACGTGGATTCATCCGAAGAAATGACGTTTTGCCATTCGTGCACCCAGGTTCGTCGTTGAGTACACCATCGCAGGCGCTCCTGTCTGTGATGCAGCGTCAAGGGTAACTGCAGCCATGGTCTCCGAGCTGATAGTCCATGCTGCTGCAAACGTCGTCGAACTATTCGTGCAGATAGTTGTTGTGTTGCAAACGTCCCCAGCTGTTGACTCAGGGATCGAGACGCACCTGCACCATCCGTTACAGCCATGCGGATAAGATGCCTGTCATCTCGACTGCTAGTGATACGCGACAGTTGGGATCCAGCACGGCGTTCCGTATTACTCTCCTGAACCCACCGATTCCATATTCTGCTAACAGTCTTTGGATCTCGACCAACGCGAGCAGCAATGTCGCGAAACGATAAACCACAATCGCGATAGGCTACATCCGACCTTTATCAAAGTCGGAAAGGTGATGGTACGCATTTCTCATCCTTACTCGAGGCATCACAACAACGTTTCACCTGGCAACGCCGGTCAACTGCTGTTTGTGTATGAGAAATCGGTTGTAAACTTTCCTCGTGTCAGCACGACGTAGGTGTCGCCACCGGCGCAAACCTTGTGTGAATGCTCTGAAAAGCTAATCATTTGCATATCACAGCATCTTCTTCCTGTCGGTTAAATATCGCGTCTGTAGCACTTCATCTTCGTGATGTAGCAATTTTAATGGCCAGTAATGTAAATGTGGAGCTAGTTCCAAAGGCAGACGACAACAACAGACAAGAGACAACCGAGGCAGGTACACAGTCATCAGATGTAAACAAAGGATTGATTACAGATGTTTCTGACGAAAACGTGGAGGGCACCCCAACTTGGTGCTAGATCCCACGCTATCAGAATGTAGCCAAGATGTCGCTGCCAGTCTGCACATGGTATCCAAGGCATGTTGGCATCATCATGTGACCTGGGAGGTCCCGTTCGTCAAGGACTGTGTGTAAGGCTGGCAAGAATCAGTTACAGGTACTTCATGTTTGATCCTCACAGAGGTCCTTCTGCATCAAGTTACGCACAGCGTCGCTGATATCGCTGTGACCTGGACTCTGCTTACGGATTAACGACTGAACTCACGAGTGATTTGCACGCTGCCCCAGGTTGCCTTATACACTCTAATTATGGACAAACTAATTTGCAAATGAGTGCTGCCATTATACTCTGCCTGGATCATAGTCGGATTCTCTGTGTAACTGTGTTTTGAAGGCATGTCTGTCGGATAATCACACTAATCAGACAATTGGCGATTTCTGCCGTCTGCCACACAGGTAAAGTGCCACCTTCCAGTTTCTCTCATCCTGGCAATGTGAAATACGAGCCGAGTGGCCGTGCAACCGTTTCATAGTCTGGCGGACGCGCTCACACACGCGATTTCTAGTAGTGCCCAGAGGGCTGTATAATAACAACTTCACATCAGTGTTGTTTAACAGTTTTATCGATACAGAAGAGAATCATTTAACCTTCCACTCTTCCAACCATAATCAAATGGTAAAGCAGAACAACGTGTCCGTACTTCAAATTATATATGATAAAGAGTTTAGTGGAGGCACCCACAGAATACATTTTAATATCATTTTTCAGCACATGCAAAACAAAATCTATCAACCAGAGATGCCCACCCGAATTTCTTTACTTCTGGCAACCTCTGACTCTTCATTTGTTTTGCCAGAAACTGTAGGCGTAGCACCTACCAAACTGGACCCATTACAGTCTCAGCATTCCAGTCTGGGTCTCAACGCTCAGTTGCTTGTCAATCTAGACACTGGCAGTAATAATCGCAACACATGGACCCTGCACGTTTACTGTCAACACCAAGGGTTTTCCCACCCGTTGCACCCACAATGGGCAGACAATGAGCAGCCTCCACTGTGGAGGCAAAAGCAGCAGCTGTACTGTCGTAGAGCTTTATTTTAAAAAACCAGCTATGTTTCACAATTGCTAAATATGTATGGTGTTGTGTCTAGACAAGACAGCCTAGACACAATGAGAGGAAGCCGAAAGGCACGCGCTAAGCTAAAGCAGGATGGCGTGAGGTCTGAAACAGGATACGTAATGAATGCTATAAAGAAAAGTACGTAGCTTCTGGAATACTTAACTTTAATCCATCCTTGTTACATCGCTATTGACGATATAAGTGAGACTCCATAGATACATGCAATGTGACTAATGGCGCCTTGCTAGGTCGTAGCCATGGACTTAGCTGAAGGCTATTCTAACTATCTGCTCTGCAAATGAGCGAGGCTTCGTCAGTGTAGTCGCTAGCTACGTCGTCCGTACAACTGGGGCGAGTGCTATTCCGTATCTCGAGACCTGCCTTGTGGTGGCGCTCGGTCTGCGATCCCTGACAGTGGCGACACGCGGGTCCGACATGTACTAATGGACCGCGGCCGATTTAAAGCTACCACCTAGCAAGTGTGGTGTCCGGCGGTGACACCACATATGGCAATTGGATATTCACCTTAAAATCATTTCCCATTTCTCTGTCCATCTCCTCCTCCGCTCCCCCTCTCTCTGTACAGCACCTCCTTCGCCCTCTCTCTCTCTCTCTCTCTCTCTCTCTCTTTCACTCATTCTCTCAGTCTCTCCATCTCCTCCTCACACCCCTCTCTCTCCATCTCCTCCTCCCCTCTCTCTGTCCATTTCCTCTTCTCCTCTCTCTCTGCCCTTGCGCCTTGACTGGAAATTGAAGTAGCTTAAAATGAATGGGTAAATCGGTTCGAATCATTGGTATACAAGCTGCAACCTGTAAGGAGAGTAGCTTCACTGACAGTATTTTGCATAGCATTAGTCTGTGAATGAGTGTGGTTACGAAGTTTCCGACTATTCCCATTCCTTAGTAGTGTTCTAATCATAAACCGATATGTCATAAATTCTGCTCCCCTGTTTTCTGTGAAACTGATGGTGGGGAGAAGAAAACAAAACAGCGTACTGTAATGTATACATTTTTTTAAAAAAATTATACATATTGAGCAGCAGAAACAATTTGTATAATCGTTTACATGTCCTGCTTTCATAGCTAAAACTGACTATGAGAAAGAAAACGAAACCTCACACTTTCACAGCACAACACAGCATCTTCTTTCTTACCGTGGGCTTTACCAAAAAAACTATACATTCTCGTTTTTAAAAAAAAATCTGTGTCCATGTTTATTGGCGTTTCGTGCAAAATTTAATGTTAATTGATCAAGAAAATTTCAAGAATTTTGATAGCAACGTTTCCCATATGAAAACTGACAATGGCCAGAACAGCAGAGAACTGAAAACATGTTCCTCCATATCTGCATCTTCTGATGCCTATCAGCTGAGAATGAAATGGCAGCCGGTTCAGCCCGTCAGTATTGCTGGGCCTTCCAAGGGCTGTTCGGACAAAAAGTGTATATAGATGCGGATATGGAGGGGCACGTGGTCAGTGACTGAATAGACACACATTAAAAAAAAGTTTTGCACCATCTCGGTTCCGAGAGTCCCGGAACATGCACAGAAAATTGGAATAGAGCTCAACATTAACATCATATCCGTATTTTTTACTGCTCATGAAAGCCACACATTGCATGTTGTACCATCATACAGCGAGACCTTCATAGGTGGTAGTCCTGATTTCTGTACACATTGGTACCTCTAATACCCAGCAGCACGTCATCTTGAATTGATACATGCCTGTATTCGTCGAGGCGTACTATCCATAAGTTCATCAACGCACTGTTGGTCCAGATTGTCCCACTCCTCAACGACGTAGATTCCTCAGAGTGGTTGGTGGGCCACGTCGTCCATAAACAGCCCTTTTCATTTTATCCCAGGCATGTTGGATAGGGTTCATGTCTGGACAACATGTTGGCCACTCTAGTCGAGCGATGTCGTTATCCTGAAGGAAGTCATTCACAAATTGTGCACGATGGGAGCGCGAATTGTCGTCCATGAAGACGAATCCCTCGCCAATGTACTGCCCGTATGGTTGCACTATCGGTCTCAGGATGGCATTCACGTATGTACACCAGCTTCTCAGATCTCTAGTGCTACGCTATCCACTAGAAATGATGTCCATGTTTTCGAATCAGGTGTTTCCATTCAAGCACATACCTGCGTTGGATCCTGTTGAAAATTCCTTTAATGATTACAACCACTACTCTTCATATTTCTGGCACTCCCATATCTCGAAACTTGTATCCTTTCCCGAACCTAGCTGCTACAGTAAAATTCCAACGTGGGTTTAGTCACCCCCTACGCATCTTGCAACTGCTCCCATTTCTACAGCTTTCCGCATGTGATCGTTCCAATTTACGCCAAAACTGAGAAGTCGGAGAAAGAGATATCCACCACCTTCTGCAACCCCCGTAGAAACAGAACGACCTGAGTTAGCGCGACAGGACCGTGTTTTGACCATTCGGCGGAAATGCGCGCAATGTGGTACGTCTCGAAACTAGATAACTAGATGCAGATACTACAGTCCGAAGCAGATCCGCGTCCTTTCATATAGGTAAGAAAAGGAGTTCGCTACGCTTTCAACTACCTAGTTTCAACTCCCCCCCCCCCCTAGAACGACTCTATCCCGCACCGCACAACACCGCTATCACGCTCGGATACTACGATACACTAGTCCGTTCAGCTATTGCGCTGCACCATCCCTCCGATACGTGATTTCCCTAAATCACTCCAGGCAAATGCCGGGATGGTTCCTCTGAAAGGGCACGGCCGACTTCCTTCCCCATCCTTCCTTAATCCGATGAGACCGATGACCACGCTGTCTGGTCTCCTTCTCCAAACCAACCAACCAACCTCCGATACCGTGTCCGGCTACAGTGCTATACCCTACTGTGCGAATACTGGGCTGTACCACCCCGTCCGAAACCGAATTCAGGTACAGCCCCAGACTCTACTGCATGGATATTTGCTCTCACTATACCGTCCAAAAGCGCGTCGATGTACTCACGGGGGGAGGGGGGGGGGTGCAGTCACCTTCCCTCCCACGGATGCATGAGAGCCACAACCGATCAGTGTTCTGTCGTTGTTGAAAGTATCAACATGGATTCGTTCAAAGTGCTTAACATACCTCAACTATTAGGGAGGAGGACGAGACCAACCGACGAACGCTTTAGTTTATGATTACTACTGGAGAACTTGGACAATCTTGTTTCTGACATTGGAAACATAAATTACATGGTTACTGGTACGCTCCTTAGCAAGAAGAATTTAAATGCGCTTACTCCTATTGCAGAACCGTTTTGCGATAACATTAAGGTAGTTAAAATCTGTGATCAAGGGGACTGTCAGGAGCAGTTAGAGAAGGGACGATCTGTAATGTTAAAGAAGGAAATGTCTGGCTCATTTAACTATTACGTACGTAGTAAATTCTCCAAGTTCGTCACTGCAAGACATGGTGTCAAGGCGAAGCTACCATTTCTCCTACATGGAAGCGACAGTGTGACAGCAAGAGGAATATTGGACAAAATCGGCAAAGAAGCACTGGAACCCATTTCGAAGAAATATAAAAATCCTGTGGCTATACCATATAAAGTGGAATTATCAGACGTTAAATTGGATATTCTAATGGAAGGGTTGCCTGGAATATTGCAGCAGCTACTTGTAGACGATTATTACCTTTTGGATTTAGACATAACGCAAGACTTTGCCGGAATTTTTAATAAAATGGAGATGTGCGACTACCTAATATCGACCCACGACTTCTGCATGGAAGGAGACCATCAGGAAAGCAGTAATGTGATTGTGGACAACGATAAGACAGCTGGAATAGACTGTTTAACGTGGATTAGCTCCAATTGTAGAGTAAAGGTATATAACAAATTTATATGTCAAGTCACAAGTCCAGGAGTAAACAAAGTTATCGGTAACCATATTATAGACTTTATAGTGTCCAGACACGCGACTACGGGAAACTTTTACGTCTTCTTTGGCTCAGGAGCATGGCATTAACAGGCTGGAGGCTACTACATACAACTACAGAATGGATCGTATGTTCGATCCAGTGCAAAGCTGGCCAGCCGGAGTGGCCGAGCGGTTAAAGGCGCTTCAGTCTGGAACCGCACGACCACTACGGTCGCGGGTTCGAATCCTGCCTCGGGCATGGATGTGTGTGATGTCCTTAGGTTAGTTAGGTTTAAGTAGTTCTAAGTTCTAGGGGACTTATGACCACAGCAGTTGAGTCCCGTAGTGCTCAGAGCAAATTGAACCAGTGCAAAGCTGTTTAAGTGTATTAGACACTAACAAGCAGTATTTACAATGTTCTCAACTTTACTCTGTGCCAGTTGCGTCTATGTGGTGTCGGCTAACTAATAATTTACAGAGGAGTTGCTGCGTGGTGTTTGACAACGTTCTGCGATTTGTCTGTTGGGGTAATAAGAACACCCGAAAATTGAGTGGTGTGCAAGTAAGTCTGTCGGATTCTCAAGACCGAGAAAAGCTCGTAAGTTACGCTCTGTCTGCATACAGTTTTACTTATCTGCCTGTAAACTACGCAGAGATTCGTAATACAGACTCCAACAAAATCAATATTAGTGTTACGTAGAAGTGTTATGTTAAAGCAGGAGAAACTTATTTTTTTCAGTCCAGAACTCTGTTCTCCACAATACCGTCCGATATAGATATCGCCGAATTGGGACTGGTTGGGACTGGTTCCTACAGATAATGTTATACCCCAAGTCTTAAGAGAAAGGACCAATGTATCAAACAGACTTAAACCATTCCCCATTAAAGAAATTGCTCCTTCAAGTGCAGTTAATGTATTAAGTGTACGGAAACGAAAACTGGAAATGAAGGACCCCGAAGTAAAGGAAAGGAAACTGGAGTATGTGGAGAAGACAACTGTCATAAAGGAAGAATATAAGCTGCATTTGGGAAAGGAAGAAACTATTGCCGATGTGCAGGCCAGGTTTACATACAGATTTAAACATTCTGTATGGAACAATTTGGCTACGAAGGGGGAATACAAAATATTGGAATTTACAGTAAACAGTCATGGAAACTGGTCACGTGTTGTTACTAGCCGAAATCAGTGGAATCGAGAACGTTTACTATATTAAGGGATACACGAAAAATGTATTTATTAAGCTCTATTCTCATTTGGATTGGCCTAAGAAGGATAGTTATATTCTATCTAAGTGTGGCGAGATGGATGTTGTCCACCTAGCAACTGAACAGCCATTTTCCGATTTTAAAACTGATGGAATAACTACATTTAATGGACACTCGTTTGCACAAGTAGTAAACTTAAAAGTTCTATACAGAAGTTCTGCAAGAATATGGAGCAGGCGAGTTGCCGACATACACACAGGAAGACGTGGAACGCTTTAACAAGAGCGTCATGGAGGAGACACGAGGAAAAATTTAAATCCCCGAATGCTCTCGCTTAGAAGATGGCTCTGAGCACTATGGGACTTAACTTATGAGGTCATCAGTCCCCTAGAACTTAGAACTACTTAAACCTAACTAACCTAAGGACATCACACTCATCCATGCCCGAGGCAGGATTCGAACCTGCGACCGTAGCGGTCGCGCGGGTCCAGACTGTAGCGCCTAGAAGCGCTCGGCCACCCCGGCTGGCTCGCTTAGAAGAATAGCAGGAAGGAACAGAGCTAATAGTTAAAGCCATAAAACAAATATTTTACAGGAAGAAAATTAGATATGTATTAGAATTCGAGAATATACCTTCTCTATATTTGTCAAATTACTGATTGGAGAAAAAGATAGATGATTCAGATGTGGATTTAAGCTATAAGTTAAAAATTAAATTGAATATTATTAAAGCTACACCTAACAAAAATAAGGAAAGAGTTGTTTTCTGTGTGTAGATGTATATGCAAAAGTTAATAAATATTTTGTAAGAGGATATTTACCTGTCTTATTCGCTAACCTACCAAAAACCCTAAGGCATTTCCTACGTTGATCGATCTATGTGCTTGTATTTCGGATGTGGAATTGAGCGGTTGGATGACCTTGAAAAGTAGTTGAAACTAGGTAGTTGAAAGCGTAGCGAACCCCTTTTCTTACGCATATGAATGGACGCGGATCTGCTTCTGACTGTAGTATGTGTATCTACACTCCTGGAAATTGAAATAAGAACACCGTGAATTCATTGTCCCAGGAAGGGGAAACTTTATTGACACATTCCTGGGGTCAGATACATCACATGATCACACTGACAGAACCACAGGCACATAGACACAGGCAACAGAGCATGCACAATGTCGGCACTGGTACAGTGTATATCCACCTTTCGCAGCAATGCAGGCTGCTATTCTCCCATGGAGACGATCGTAGAGATGCTGGATGTAGTCCTGTGGAACGGCTTGCCATGCCATTTCCACCTGGCGCCTCAGTTGGACCAGCGTTCGTGCTGGACGTGCAGACCGCGTGAGACGACGCTTCATCCAGTCCCAAACATGCTCAATGGGGGACAGATCCGGAGATCTTGCTGGCCAGGGTAGTTGACTTACACCTTCTAGAGCACGTTGGGTGGCACGGGATACATGCGGACGTGCATTGTCCTGTTGGAACAGCAAGTTCCCTTGCCGGTCTAGGAATGGTAGAACGATGGGTTCTATGACGGTTTGGATGTACCGTGCACTATTCAGTGTCCCCTCGACGATCACCAGTGGTGTACGGCCAGTGTAGGAGATCGCTCCCCACACCATGATGCCGGGTGTTGGCCCTGTGTGCCTCGGTCGTATGCAGTCCTGATTGTGGCGCTCACCTGCACGGTGCCAAACACGCATACGACCATCATTGGCACCAAGGCAGAAGCGACTCTCATCGCTGAAGACGACACGTCTCCATTCGTCCCTCCATTCACGCCTGTCCCGACACCACTGGAGGCGGGCTGCACGATGTTGGGGCGTGAGCGGAAGACGGCCTAACGGTGTGCGGGACCGTAGTCCAGCTTCATGGAGACGGTTGCGAATGGTCCTCGCCGATACCCCAGGAGCAACAGTGTCCCTAATTTGCTGGGAAGTGGCGGTGCGGTCCCCTACGGCACTGCGTAAGATCCTACGGTCTTGGCGTGCATCCGTGCGTCGCTGCGGTCCGGTCCCAGGTCGACGGGCACGTGCACCTTCCGCCGACCACTGGTGACAACATGGATGTACTGTGGAGACCTCACGCCTCACGTGTTGAGCAATTCGGCGGTACGTCCACCCGGCCTCGCGCATGCCCACTATACGCCCTCGCTCAAAGTCCGTCAACTGCACATACGGTTCACGTCCACGCTGTCGCGGCATGCTACCAGTGTTAAAGACTGCGATGGAGCTCCGTATGCCACGGCAAACTGGCTGACACTGACGGCGGCGGTGCACAAATGCTGCGCAGCTAGCGCCATTCAACGGCCAACACCGCGGTTCCTGGTGTGTCCGCTGTGCCGTGCGTGTGATCATTGCTTGTACAGCCCTCTCGCAGTGTTCGGAGCAAGTATGGTGGGTCTGACGCACCGGTGTCAATGTGTTCTTTTTTCCATTTCCAGGAGTGTAGTTTGGAGACGTACCACATTGCGCGCATTTCCGCCGAATGGTCAAAACACGGTCCTGTCGCACTAACTCAGGTCATTCAGTTTCGCCGGCCGGAGTGGCCGTGAGGTTCTGCTGCAGTCTGGAACCGAGCGACCGCTACGGTCACAGGTTCGAACCCTGCCTTGGGCATGGATGTGTGTGATGTCCTTAGGTTAGTTAGGTTTAATTAGTTCTAAGCTCTAGGCGACTGATGACCTCAGAAGTTAAGTCGCATAGTGCTCAGAACCATTTGAACCATTCTGTTTCTATAGGGTTTGCAGAAGGTGGTGGATATGTCCTTCCCCGAATTCTTCTCAGATCCTACTTTAATTGGAACGATCACATGCGCAAAGCTGTAGAAATGGGAGCAGTTGCAAGATGCGTAGTGGGTGACTAAACTCACGTTGGAATTTTACTGTAGCAGCTAGGTTCGGGAAAGGTGACTCGTTTCGAGATATGTGAGTTCCAGAAATATAATTGAGTAGTGGTTGTAATAATTAAAGGAATTTTCAATAGGATCCAACGCAGATATGAGCTTGAATGGAAACACCTGATTCGAAAACATGGACATCATTTCTAGCGGATAGCGTAACACTAGAGATCTGAGAAGGTAGTGTACATTTTCTTACGACCTCAATCAGCACATCACCTACTACTACTGTTTGTGTTCCTTCTCAATCAGCCATCGCCTATAATTCTGTGGATATATCGCAGAACCTCTTATATGGTATCGAGCCAGAATGCGCTACAAATATTATAGAATTATCTAACTGGGGCGGTGTGAGGGAGTCGCAAATGCCGCTTACATACCACATTCCTTAGCCGAATCACTTTCAAAATGAGGTAATTTTATCACGAGGTTGCATCGTGAGCTACGTGTTGGTCTGATAATACACATTCCTACGATCACCGTCACGGTATTTGTCCAGAAAAAACCTACCTCATTCAGAGGTAATGTCGTACCTCGATTTGTAAAGCAGGTATAGCTTTTAACATGGATACTTGTGTGCAACAGTAGAACCAAGACTGCTTGTGACAGTAACATACAGTCGTTGTTGCGATCGGGTTTTTTTAACATCTGGCCGATTACGTCTCTCTTTCTAAGACACGGTGGTAGCACTCGCAAGAAAAACCTAAGGGACATGCCCACCCATCGTTGATTTTCGGTCAGAGCCCGTGGTCTAGGGGTAGCGTCTTTGATTCATAATCAAAACGTCTTCGGTCCCGGGTTCGATCCCCGCCACTGCCTAAATTTTGATAAATAATCAGCATTGGCGGCCGAAGACTTCCGGCATAAGAAGTCAGCCTCATTCTGCCAACGGCCTTGTCAAAGAGGGCGGAGGAGCGGATAGAGGTTCAGGGCACTCTCTTGTCCTAGGGGTGGGAAATTGCCCCTAAAAGGCGGAAGAATCAGCGATGATCAACGACATGAGGATGCAGAAGGCATAGGAAACCACTGCATTAAAGACACGTAACGTGTATCCACAGGACATGTGGCCTGTAATTGAAGAAGTGTCATGATGATCTCTCCATTGGCAAAAGATTCCGGAATAGTCCCCCATTCGGATCTCCGGGAGGGGACTGCCAAGGGGGAGGTTACCATGAGAAAAAGATTAAATAATCTGCGAAAGGATAACGTTCTACGAGTCGGGGCGTGTAATGTCAGAAGCTTGAACGTGGTAGGGAAACTAGAAAATCGTAAAAGGGAAATGCAAAGGCTCAATCTAGATATAGTAGGGGTCAGTGAAGTGAAGTGGAAGGAAGACAAGGATTTCTGATCAGATGAGTATCGGGTAATATCAACAGCGGCAGAAAATGGTATAACAGGTGTAGGATTCGTTATGAATAGGAAGGTAGGGCAGAGGGTGTGTTACTGTGAACAGTTCAGTGACCGGGTTGTTCTAATCAGAATCGACAGCAGACCAACATCGACAACGATAGTTCAGGTATACATGCCGACGTCGCAAGCTGAAGATGAACAGATAGAGAAAGTGTATGAGGATATTGAAAGGGTAATGCAGTATGTAAAGGGGGACGAAAATCTAATAGTCATGGGCGACTGGAATGCAGTTGTAGGGGAAGGAGTAGAAGAAAAGGTTACAGGAGAATATGGGCTTGGGACAAGGAATGAAAGAGGAGAAAGACTAATTGAGTTCTGTAACAAGTTTCAGCTAGTAATAGCGAATACCCTGTTCAAGAATCACAAGAGGAGGAGGTATACTTGGAAAAGGCCGGGAGATACGGGAAGATTTCAATTAGATTACATCATGGTCAGACAGAGATTCCGAAATCAGATACTGGATTGTAAGGCGTACCCAGGAGCAGATATAGACTCAGATCACAATATAGTAGTGATGAAGAGTAGGCTGAAATTCAAGACATTAGTCAGGAAGAATCAATACGCAAAGAAGTGGGATACGGAAGTACTAAGGAATGACGAGATACGTTTGAAGTTCTCTAACGCTATGGATACAGCAATAAGGAATAGCGCAGTAGGCAGTACAGTTGAAGAGGAATGGACATCTCTAAAAAGGGCCATCACAGAAGTTGGGAAGGAAAACATAGGTACAAAGAAGGTAGCTGCGAAGAAACCAAGGGTAACAGAAGAAATACTTCAGTTGATTGATGAAAGGAGGAAGTACAAACATGTTCCGGGAAAATCAGGAATACAGAAATACAAGTCGCTGAGGAATGAAATAAATAGGAGGTGCAGGGAAGCTAAGACGAAATGGCTGCAGGAAAAATGTGAAGACATCGAAAAAAATATGATTGTCGGAAGGACAGACTCAGCATACAGGAAAGTCAAAACAACCTTTGGTGACATTAAAAAAAGCAACGGTGGTAACGTTAAGAGTGCAACGGGAATTCCACTGTTAAATGCAGAGGAGAGAGCAGATAGGTGGAAAGAATACATTGAAAGCCTCTATGAGGGTGAAGATTTGTCTGATGTGATAGAAGAAGAAACAGGAGTCGATTTAGAAGAGATTGGGGATCCAGTATTAGAATCGGAATTTAAAAGAGCTTTGGAGGACTTACTGTCAAATAAGGCAGAAGGGATAGATAACATTCCATCAGAATTTCTAAAATCATTGGGGGAAGTGGCAACAAAACGACTATTCACGTTGGTGTGTAGAATATATGAGTCTGGCGATATACCATCTGACTTTCGGAAAAGCATCATCCACACAATTCCGAAGACGGCAAGAGCTGACAAGTGCGAGAATTATCGCACAATCAGCTTAACAGCTCATGCATCGAAGCTGCTTACAAGAATAATATACAGAAGAATGGAAAAGAAAATTGAGAATGCGCTAGGTGACGATCAGTTTGGCTTTAGGAAAAGTAAAGGGACGAGAGAGGCAATTCTGACGTTACGGCTAATAATGGAAGCAAGGGTAAAGAAAAATCAAGACACTTTCATAGGATTTGTCGACCTGGAAAAAGCGTTCGACAATATAAAATGGTGAAAGCTGTTCGAGATTCTGAAAAAAGTAGGGGTAAGCTATAGGGAGAGACGGGTCATATACAATATGTACAACAACCAAGAGGCAATAATGAGAGTGGACGATCAAGAACGAAGTGCTCGTATTAAGAAGGGTGTAAGACAAGGCTGTAGCCTTTCGCCCCTACTCTTCAATCTGTACATCGAGGAAGCAGTGATGGAAATAACAGAAAGGTTCAGGAGTGGAATTAAAATACAAGGTGAAAGGATATCAATGATACGATTCGCTGATGACATTGCTATCCTGAGTGAAAGTGAAGAAGAATTAAATGATCTGCTGAACGGAATGAACAGTCTAATGAGTACACAGTATGGTTTGAGAGTAAATCGGAGAAAGACGAAGGCAATGAGAAGTAGTAGAAATGAGAACAGCGAGAAACTTAACATCAGGATTGATGGTCACGAAGTCAATGAAGTTAAGGAATTCTGCTACCTAGGCAGTAAAATAACCAATGACGGACGGAGCAAGGAGGACATCAAAAGCAGACTCGCTATGGCAAAAAAGGCATTTCTGGCCAAGAGAAGTCTACTAATATCAAATACCGGCCTTAATTTGAGGAAGAAATTTCTGAGGATGTACGTCTGGAGTACAGCATTGTATGGTAGTGAAACATGGACTGTGGGAAAACCGGAACAGAAGAGAATCGAAGCATTTGAGATGCAGTGCTATAGACGAATGTTGAAAATTAGGTGGACTGATAAGATAAGGAATGAGGAGGTTCTACGCAGAATCGGAGTGGAAAGCAATATGTGGAAAACACTGATAAGGAGAAGGGACAGGATGATAGGACATCTGCTAAGACATGAGGGGATGACTTCCATGGTACTAGAGGGAGCTGTAGAGGGCAAAAACTGTAGAGGAAGACAGAGATTGGAATACGTCAAGCAAATAATTGAGGACATAGATTGCAAGTGCTACTCTGAGATGAAGAGGTTAGCACAGGAAAGGAATTTGTGGCGGGCCACATCAAACCAGTCAGTAGACTGATGACCAAAACAAAAATTATTTTGCATCATGTGGAATCATTTATTGGTCAAGTATTATGCTTAGCAGTAGTAGGGGGTGCGTGGTATGTTCGCATTTGAGCATCAGGCTTATAATGTATGTGGTTGTGTTCCGGCATGTGTAAAGGAAATGACTATTTCCAGGTCGTAAGGATGGTACAGATATTTCCATTTCCTGTGCCACAGCCATCAACAGAGTGTACTTCCAATTCTTCGCTCACTGTCGAATGCCGTTCAGCTGAGACCGCAATTGTAACATTTAGTTGTAAGTACAGGGATAAAATATATATGTGATTGATTTCTTAGAATAAACATTCTACCTGTACGTGCTTGGCCTGCAGTGCCAGTGAGCTGTCCAGGGTTGATTCATGTTTCAGACTGGAGATGCCTGTTGGAGTGTAGGAATGTATATGAATTAACCGTATTGTCCTGTAGACGACCAAATAGCGAACTAATACTTAGTATGTGTTGGATAGCTTTCGTGATCGCATGGAAATTTGAGAATGAATATGGAGATGCGTTTGCAATAGATCGTTATTCCCGCCCATATAATTTGTTCAGTCGACTGCTTCTGCACATTTCGCCCCTTTATTTAGTTAAGAGAAGATCGATTGTGGGGTCTGCATCTAGCACGTGGAAGACACATTTGCCGGTTCTCTAGACATGAGAAACACTTAGCTGATCTTGTACATTATAGGGATAATTTCGAATCTGTGATCGCATGGAAATCTGAGAATGAATATGGAGATGCGTTTGCACTAGATCATTATTCCCGCCCATATAATTTGTTCGGTCGACTGCTTCTGGACATTTCGCCCCTTTATTTAGTTAAGCGAATATCTATTGTGGGGTCTGCATCTAGCACGTGGAAGACACATTTGCCGGTTCTCTAGACATGAAAAACACTTAGTTGATCTTGTACATTATAGGGATAATTTCGAATCTGTTACATCACCAACATCGGTATTCGAGAGTGGTAACATCATGTTTCATCTGTTTGTTTCTAGTTACTCAGTGGTCTAGAGCACGCTCCACCTAACTAAAGTTTTGGGTTAGTATAGAAATAATTCCCAGTCTATATCTTCAGAATTATGTTGCGTGAGCGATAGGTAGGATACTTCTGTGTGCAAACCATGCGAAAATGTATTTGTTCTTGTAATCCCCAGAGTCTGGAGATGGGTGTAGAAAAAAGCAAGCAGGGAAGCAGGTCTGCACCAGAAACAGTAATGCGTTTGTATCTAGGGGGAAACGGGCCAGTTTCATGTTCTAATATTCAAGCTCCTGTCCCCAGTGGGAGAGCAGTGTAATTGGGTAGGCGTCTTTCCGTATTTGACGATATGTATGGCACTTTGTGAGGTATAGTTGTCGGTGCAATATGGCGATCAGTGTAAAATAGCTTTTTTGCCACTGAAAGTCACGTCTGTAGAAGGAAACAAAGATGGATGGTGCTTCCCTAGGACTGAGGAGAATCGTGGCATATAGCCGGTGTGAATGTAGGCATACCATAATTTTTTTGGGTGCTGTGCAGATACAAAGGATAAGTGCATTGTTTGTGTAAAATGTGTATATATTGCATTGTAAAGTTATTGTGGCTTATGTTGTGTAAAATGTGTGTATACTGTATTGTGAAGTTAGTGTGGTTTATGTTGTGGCATGACAAGAGAAGATGACTGCATGTGATACATCTATATCTACATTTATACTCTGCAAGCCACCCAACGGTGTGTGGCGGAGGGCACTTTACGTGCCACTGACATTACCTCCCTTTCCTGTTCCAGTCGCGTATGGTTCATGGGAGAATGACTGCCAGAAAGCCTCTGTGTGCGCTCGAATATCTCTAATTTTACATTCGTGATTTCCTCGGGAGGTATAAGTAGGAGGAAGCAATATATTCGATACCTCATCCAGAAACACACCCTCTCGAAACCTGGACAGCAAGCTACACCGCAATGCAGAGCGCCTCTCTTGCAGAATCTGCCACTTGAGCTTGCTAAACATCTCTGTAATGCTATGACGCTCACCAAATAACCCTGTGACGAAACGCGCCGCTCTTCTTTGGATCCTCTCTATCTCCTCTGTCAACCCAACCTGGTACGGATCCCACACTGATGAGGAATACTCAAGTATATGTCTAACGAGTGTTTTGTAAGCCACCTCCTTTGTTGATGGACTACATTTTCTAAGGACTCTCCCAATGAATCTCATACTGGCACCCGCCTTACCAACAATTAATTTCATATGATCATTCCACTTCAAATCGTTCTGTACGCATACTCCCAGATATTTTACAGAAGTAACTGCTACCAGTGTTTGTTCCACTATCATATAATCACACAATAAAGGATCCTTCTTTCTATGTATTCGCAATACGTTACATTTGTCTATGTTAAGGATCAGCTGCCACTCCCTGCACCAAGTGCCAATCCGCTGGAGATCTTCCTGCATTTCGCTGCAATTTTCTAATGCTGCAACTTCTCTGTATGCTACATCATCATCCACGAAAATCCGCGTGGAATTTCCGACACTGCCTACTAGGTCATTTATATATATTGTGAAAAGCAATGGTCCCATAACACTCCCCTGTGGCATGCCAGAGGTTACTTCAACGTCTGTAGACGTCTCTCCATTGAGAACAACATGCTGTGTTCTATTTGCTAAAAACTCTTCAATCCAGCCACACAGCTGGTCTGATATTCCGTAGGCTCTTACTTTGTTTATCAGGCGACAGTGCGGAACTGTATCGAACGCCTTCCGGAAGTCAAGGAAAATGGCATCTACCTGGAGCCTATATCTAACGTTTTCTGGGTCTCATGAACAAATAAAGCGAGTTGGGTCTCACACGATCGCTGTTTCCGGAATCCATGTTGATTCCTACAGAGTAGATTCTGGGTTTCCAGAAATGACATGATATATGAGCAAAAACATGTTCTAAAACTCTACAACAGATCAATGTCAGAGATATAGGCCTATAGTTTTGTGCATCTGCTCGACGACCGTTCTTGAAAACTTGAACTACCTGTGCTCTTTTCCAATCATTTGGAACGTTACGTTCCTCTAGAGACTTGCGGTACATGGCTGTTAGAAGGGGGGCAAGTTATTTCGAGTACTCTGTGTAGAATCGAATTGGTATCCCATCAGGTCCAGTGGACGTTCCTCTGTTGAGTGATTTCAGTTGCTTTTCTATTCCTTGGACACCTATTTCGATGTCAGCCATTTTTTCGTTCTTGCGAGGATTTAGAGAAGGAACTGCAGTGCGGTCTTCCTCTGTGAAACAGCTTTGGAAAATGGTGTTTAGTATTTCAGCTTTACGCGTGTCATCCTCTGTTTCAATGCCATTATCATCCCAGAGTGTCTGGGTATGCTGTTTCGATCCACTTACTGATTTAACGTAAGACCAGAACTTCCTGGGATTTTCTGTCAAGTCGGTACATAGAATTTTACTTTCGAATTCACTGAACGCTTCACGCATAGCCCTCCTTACAATAACTTTGACATCGTTTAGCTACTGTTTCTCTGAGAGGTTTTGGCTGCGTATAAATTTGCAGTGAAGCTATCGTGAGGGATGTATAGATTGAGCACATCGCTAACCGCGAGGGTATGAGAGAGATTTTTTACGTGGAAAATTATGTGTGCTAGAGATACTGAGAGTCGTTCCACAAGCATAGCCGTCATGAGGAGACATTACCTGTACATCGATCGGTGTCAGACTGTAGCAGCAATCGTAATATTTAATTGTAGTTACACTGGTAAATATGTTTCTGGCTTCCAATATCCTTGTGAGTCTAGTATGTATTTGATAATCTGTAGACAACTTTGCGGGTTTAACTGTCAATGAACTTTAGCAAAATAATTTTACCACTGAAAGTCTCGTCTGCAGAAAGAAAGAAAAGGTGGATGATGCTTCGATACTAGCGGCATCAGTAACTCGGCGGGTAAATTAGATAAGAGCCAATCATAATGCTAAATTCATTCACAAGACATCCTTTGTGGTGGGGTATAGGAGCCTCTGCATAGTGGTGAGGATGTTTGCATATCTTGAGAGCAGGAAGGGTATCACATTAGGACCGCTGGGAAGAGTGAATTCGATGTTATTTTCGTAAACAGGTTCTGTTAGGGAAAGAATTTCCATGCATACAAGCTGAGACATCACGAAAACTCCTACAAAAGCGCACATTAAGTATTTCTGGAACACTATGCAGTTTACTAGAGTTCGACTTGGTTATTATTTTAGATAGCCATGTGGCTTAAGTATAACATTAAGGATGTTGCTAGATATGCTTGCGATGGTATGTAGCTAAACACAGTGATGTATCAGCCACACGTCACGCATAGTCCATTACAATTGCTAGGGAGAAAGCAGCTTGTGCTATTCTGGAACAGATTTCTGCAGTGTCGCTCGGCAATAAGCTCTTCGTCGGACCGCAGGTAGAGGGAGGGTTCATGCCAGCAGTGGCGAACACGCATACATAGCCCATCTTGGAGCGTCTGCACTTTGTATATACGTAGGTCTTTGTTCCCGCCTGGTCACATCATCAACAGCGCCTAGGTGAACACGTATTTCGATAGGAATTTATCAGGTGTTGAGTATGAAAGGGATGCCGCCACCTCATGGGTGTGGGACCTGAACGGGCGCCTGTGTGTGGTTTGACAGGTGATGGCCGCGTCACTTCGCGTGGCTGTTGGTGCATCTTGTCTTCTGGGAGCATGTGGGGTCCAATGGACAGGGGTTGGCGGGTGGTGTCTGCACGTGTCTGTCACATTATTTTGCGAGCGGGTCTGTAGGCTGTGCTATGAGCTATTTGGATAGTTTACGAGTACTGAACGTGTCTACACATCACTGTGCTGCATTATTTA
This sequence comes from Schistocerca americana, assembly GCF_021461395.2. Lineage (NCBI taxonomy): Eukaryota > Metazoa > Arthropoda > Insecta > Orthoptera > Acrididae > Schistocerca > Schistocerca americana. The sequence continues at coordinate 425,138,985 of NC_060130.1, read as the reverse complement.
AGAGCAGTTTTCAGGTCTGTACTGAAACTATTTCGGTAAGTTAGGAGTTGTTTGCGTGTCTGCAGAGCGTTATTTAGGGGTAGTTTACAGGTCTGCAGACTGTGTATTGTGACCCCAAGCATGTGTTTTGTATCAGTGTGATAAATATACTCTATCCCTAAATAAATTGTTCCAAAATAAATAAAGTACACTCCTTCCTTATGCTCTCCAGCAGCCCAGCACAGGCTGAGTCATTTTTGCGCCATTTTCCCCCTCCAGACCACCATCTTGGATTACATCACAGGAGGGATGACAGCACCTTCTGGTGGCAATACTGTGTACTCGGTCAGTTGGACTCTAGATCTCTTGGTGGGGACACTGTCTGTCGCTATTTTGCCCCGCCATCTTGGACTACGTCATGGATTACAGCGCCCTGTCGTGACAGTACTGTGCACTAGGTCAGTTGGAGTCCAGATCCCTTGGCGACCACACTGGATGGTGGTAGTGCCTCTCATTGTTTAAACAAAGACTGGTGCATGTAAAATAAAGACTTATGCCCAGCACTGGTCGAGTTGTTTACCCACGAATCCTTAGGAGGAGGTGGCGGTCAGGTGACTGAGGTTAGTCCGAGTGTCCATTCTTTCGCCCCATTTTCTTAGCTTAGTAGAAATACGCAAAATGACCTATGTTTACCACCAAACTTAGCGCCATTTCCTGCGAAGAGGTGTCGGTTGGGTGACTTATGTTAGTGGGGGTAGCCCAAGTGACCAATGTTACCGCGATTTTCTTAGGTTAACAGAGATGACCGTGGTGTGATGCATTATCCTGTTGGAATTTGAACTTCCCGCCATTTTTCTAGGTGAGGGGAAGGGAGGGGGCGTGGCACTTCCCCCCAAAAGCCGACATCTTGGATGACGTCACAGCCGCCATGTTGGAGACGTCATCGCCACCATCTTGGATAACAGTACTTTGGCGTAGAATGCACATTGCCCTAACACTCCCCATGACTATTCAGTTTTCGTCTCCCTTAACTATCTGAATAATTTCTTTTATTGCATCATAGATGTCTTCAACCTCTTCATCATCTGCGGAGTTAGTTGACATATAAACTTGTACTACTGTGGTAGGTGTGGGCTGCGTATCTATCTTGGCTACAATAATGTGTTCACTATGCTTTTAGCAGTAGCTTACCCTCACTCCTATTTTTTTATTCTTTATTAAACCTACACCTGCGTTAGCCCTATTCGATTTTGTATTTATAACCCTGTATTCACCTGATCAGAAGTCTCGTTCCTCCTGCCACCAAACTTTGCTAATTCCCACTATATCTAACTTTAACCTATCCACTTCCCTTTTTTAAATTTTCTAACCTACCTGCCCGATTAAGGAATCTGACATTCCATGCTCCAATCCATAGAACGCCAGTTTTCTTTCTCCTGATAACGATGTCGTCCTGAGTAGTCCGCGCTAAGAGATCCAATCGGGGATTATCTTACCTCTGGAATATTTTACCTATGAGGATGCCAGCATAATTTAACCATACAGTAGAGCTGCATGTCCTCGGGAAAAATTACGGCTGTAGTTTCCCCTTGCTTTCAGCCGTTCGCAGTACCAGCACAGCAAGGCAGTTTTGCTTAATGTTACAAGGCCAGATCAGTCAATCATCCCGACTGTTGCCCCTGCAACTACTAAAACGGCTGCTGCCCCTCTTCAGGAACCACACGTTTGTCTGGCCTCTCAACAGATACCCCTCCATTGTGGCTGCACCTACATTACGGCTATCTTTATCGCTGAGGCACGCAAGCCTCCCCACCAAGGTGACCAGACGGAAAGTATAAAATGCTTTCATTCTCACCTGACGTAGTATTCTAATTACAAACAAGAGTGATAAAAATTCCTAACTCAAACAGAGGTTAATTTTTCTGAGCGAGCTATGTGTGATGCAAATGCATACTGCAGGGATTTCACCGTATTGTTGAATACTGAGGCCACTGAAGGTATTAATTACAGTCAGTCGTCTCGCAGTCTCTTAGCTACGTCCTTATCCGAATCCGAGAAATACATTTGAGTACTGGAACTGTCATCTGCTACGTTGCTAACGACTCGATCAACAACAGAATCCACGAAGCCACCCAGGCGCTGCATTTTCTCCTCCTCTTTTATGACGTGCCGTACTATATCCCGCCAACGTTAGGCAGTGACATGTGAAAAGGGTGCGTGCGTTAGTTCCAGTACGTCTGACAGCTTAACAGTCTTATTATTTCCCAGGCCAGATCCCTTAACGTGGCTTCATATCTATTCTGTTGGTTTCATATTGTAATGATACAGTGGCAAATGTAAAAATGCATTTATTTGTGGATTGCTCGATGCTTAGGGGCAGAAATCCATTCCAGTACGATTATGCCATAGGTGGTAAATCATTGGAAGCGGTAACGACCGTAAAATACTTAGGAGTTACTATCCGGAGCGATCTGAAGTGGAATGATCACATAAAACAAATAGTGGGAAAAGCAGGCGCCAGGTTGAGATTCATAGGAAGAATTCTAAGAAAATGTGACTCATCGACGAAAGAAGTAGCTTACAAAACGCTTGTTCGTCCGATTCTTGAGTATTGCTCATCAGTATGGGACCCTTACCAGGTTGGATTAATAGAAGAGATAGACATGATCCAGCGAAAAGCAGCGCGATTCGTCATAGGGACATTTAGTCAGCGCGAGAGCGTTACGGAGATGCTGAACAAGCTCCAGTGGCGGACACTTCAAGAAAGGCGTTACGCAATACGGAGAGGTTTATTATCGAAATTACGAGAGAGCACATTCCGGGAAGAGATGGGCAACATATTACTACCGCCCACATATATCTCGCGTAATGATCACAACGAAAAGATCCGAGAAATTAGAGCAAATACGGAGACTTACAAGCAGTCGTTCTTTCCACGCACAATTCGTGAATGGAACAGGGAAGGGGGGATCAGATAGTGGTACAATAAGTACCCTCCGCCACACACCGTAAGGTGGCTCGCGGAGTATAGATGTAGATGTAGATGTAGATGCTGTGAAAATGGTTGTTTTTCATGTTTCTACTGCACATATCTACATCTGTGGTATAAATCAATGGACATAGTCCAAATAAAGAGTACTTTGTATTTCATTTTTGTCTTAAGAAATTAAACTGTTATGTTTTCTTAGTTTAAGCAGCCTTTATTAACAGTCTTTCATAAAATATCGATAACTGAGACTTTATAGTTGACATGAAGACAGGAATTTCGCGGGTAATATGTACACTCCTGGAAATTGAAATAAGAACACCGTGAATTCATTGTCCCAGGAAGGGGAAACTTTATTGACACATTCCTGGGGTCAGATACATCACATGATCACACTGACAGAACCACAGGCACATAGACACAGGCAACAGAGCATGCACAATGTCGGCACTAGGACAGTGTATATCCACCTTTCGCAGCAATGCAGGCTGCTATTCTCCCATGGAGACGATCGTAGAGATGCTGGATGTAGTCCTGTGGAACGGCTTGCCATGCCATTTCCACCTGGCGCCTCAGTTGGACCAGCGTTCGTGCTGGACGTGCAGACCGCGTGAGACGACGCTTCATCCAGTCCCAAACATGCTCAATGGGGGACAGATCCGGAGATCTTGCTGGCCAGGGTAGTTGACTTACACCTTCTAGAGCACGTTGGGTGGCACGGGATACATGCGGACGTGCATTGTCCTGTTGGAACAGCAAGTTCCCTTGCCGGTCTAGGAATGGTAGAACGATGGGTTCGATGACGATTTGGATGTACCGTGCACTATTCAGTGTCCCCTCGACGATCACCAGTGGTGTACGGCCAGTGTAGGAGATCGCTCCCCACACCATGATGCCGGGTGTTGGCCCTGTGTGCCTCGGTCGTATGCAGTCCTGATTGTGGCGCTCACCTGCACGGCGCCAAACACGCATACGACCATCATTGGCACCAAGGCAGAAGCGACTCTCATCGCTGAAGACGACACGTCTCCATTCGTCCCTCCATTCACGCCTGTCGCGACATCACTGGAGGCGGGCTGCACGATGTTGGGGCGTGAGCGGAAGACGGCCTAACGGTGTGCGGGACCGTAGCCCAGCTTCATGGAGACGGTTGCGAATGGTCCTCGCCGATACCCCAGGAGCAACAGTGTCCCTAATTTGCTGGGAAGTGGCGGTGCGGTCCCCTACGGCACTGCGTAGGATCCTACGGTCTTGGCGTGCATCCGTGCGTCGCTGCGGTCCGGTCCCAGGTCGACGGGCACGTGCACCTTCCGCCGACCACTGGCGACAACATCGATGTACTGTGGAGACCTCACGCCCCACGTGTTGAGCAATTCGGCGGTACGTCCACCCGGCCTCCCGCATGCCCACTGTACGCCCTCGCTCAAAGTCCGTCAACTGCACATACGGTTCACATCCACGCTGTCGCGGCATGCTACCAGTGTTAAAGACTGCGATGGAGCTCCGTATGCCACGGCAAACTGGCTGACACTGACGGCGGCGGTGCACAAATGCTGCGCAGCTAGCGCCATTCGACGGCCAACACCGCGGTTCCTGGTGTGTCCGCTGTGCCGTGCGTGTGATCATTGCTTGTACAGCCCTCTCGCAGTGTCCGGAGCAAGTATGGTGGGTCTGACACACCGGTGTCAATGTGTTCTTTTTTCCATTTCCAGGAGTGTAATTAAGCACAAGAAGACATGGATTATTCGTAAATAAACGATGATGAATTTTACAATTACAAGATGTAGGTAATTAAAATTGAACGTGAAAAAAGATTAACTTAGGCGAGATTTTATTTTTTTTACAGGGTGTAGCTAACCCTCTTTTCTTTCTTTTTTTTACAGCTAACCCACCTTTTTCCTCTTTACCTCCCCTGGGGAGTATAAAGATCGTTCAAAAATAAGGCAGGAAAATTGCCACCGCAACTTTTAAAAAAGAAAAATAAACCACCACATCAGGCGTTGGCCCCTATCCCAGTAATACTAACCTAGAGTATGAGGAGGCGAGAAAGGATAAAGGAAAGGAAACCATAGGGCAGCTATGAAAATTTAACATAATTAGTTTTTATTTTTTTAATAATTTGTTATATATATATATATATATATATATATATATATATATATATATATATGTGTGTGTGTGTGTAATTTGTTATATATATATATATATATATATATATATATATGTGTGTGTGTGTGTGTGTGTGTGTGTGTGTGTGTGTGTGTGTGAGTGTGAGTGTGTATATGCATGTTTTACATTTTTTTTACTGTTTTTTTCTGCTAGATATGGGCGCTTTGAGTAATGGATACTGCGTCAGCCAGCAAGTCCAAACGTATCTTCTCGTTGAGTGGGATTAGATTCAGTTATTGGTTCTGTTCGGTTCGGGAAGGTTCAATTCAGTTTTCAGCTCTCATGGCTTGGACGTTACACCTGCGAGGTGGATCGTTGAAGGTGCTCCCTAATAAATTAGAGAAGTACTGGTGATAGTGTGGGTTGCGTGTTAGGACGCAGTGTCGTTCGATAAGATAATTCCAATATCCTAGTACTGACTTATGGCCAGAATTAAAAAGATAACGGATTGTGTTGCCACAGATCCATTTCACAGAGTGAGTTCTGGTGCTGGGGTAAAAAGTCCCTTCCAGGAATAAAAGTGTGTGGATGTCGATCTGAGCGGGTGTTTGGTGTGTAAGAAACGCCAAAATGGGCCGCACAAGCGTCCAGACAACGGACGCTGGACCACAGTGGAACCGGTGGTCGTCTGTGCCGTCCACTCCACAGCGGTTGCAGAGTGACGAGTCGGCTTGATGGATGCGATGCAGTCGATATCGGTTAACTTGTTTGCCATTCACTGTGATATACCACACTGACTGGACGTCGAATTCGAGAAAGTGGGCGTGGACCACTTTCCATATGTGCAGCCACACATACTGGGGATACTTAATTTCGATGGGGTTGGGTGAGCGGCATTGTTGTAACGCTTGGTAAACTGTTTTCATCTGTAACAACCGTGTAAGGGGTAAAGACTGGTAGACATAACTGAAGTCCAGGAAAAATTGCCAGATATGATAAAAGGGAGAGGGGATGGTTGAGACCAAAGCTGGGCAGACAATGACACTGGCGCAAGGTCTTGGAATAGGAACCCAGTGAGGCTTTGTGGGCAACAATGCCAGAGTCTGAGTTGGGAGCTGATGTACAGCGCCGGGACTCTGGTCGGCACATGTATTAGTCCCACACCACCATGGTCCCATGGGAGTGCAAGAGAGTCGTACTGCACTTTGAATAACATCCGCGAGCTGACGAAGGAGCCCAGTGCCATCAACAGATGTCGGGTCAGGATACCACGTGGTATGCTTGTGGTATATGGGAGGCATGATAGATGTTCACATGTTGGGGGTCTTGGATAATGTCGAGGGCTCATAGCTGGTGATCTGCAAGGCTGGTAGTCTGCAGCGAACGCTTACCTTTAGTAGCCGTTGATTGACGGAGATTGGCGGTGAATTCAATGCCAAGACATCGAACCACGGTGGCGACGCTAAGGGGGGCGACGCTTCTCTCTGGTAGACCCTCACCAATGGGTAAGACCTTCGATTTGGACACGCTGAGGAAGCTGCCCGACGCTTCGCCGTAAGTCATCAGCCTTGTCAGCGCTGCTCGAACTTCATCCTCACTGCACAGATAAAGAACGAGGTCGTCGGGTAGGCCATACAGCAGAAACGGTGCCCATGCAACTTCATACCTTCTAAACGTTGGCGCAGTCCCTGGAGCAGGGGTTCCAAAACGAAAGCATATAAAATCGTGGAAAGGGAGCAGCCTTGCCGGACAGATCGAGCTATGACAAGAGGGGGCGTAAGGCGGCCATTGTACATGATTCTGGAGGTCGCGTCGCTCAAAAGGCGCAAAATGACTGCGATAAAACCGCCAGGGAAACCCATATAGGAGTGGTCTACATGGTTGAAGGCCTGACTAAAGTTCAGCGATGCCAAGGCACCAGCAAGGCGTTGGTGAAGAGCAAAGGCTATCATGTCCCCGTAACGTTAAAGGACCGTACAGATATTGTTGTTGCCTCCTAGGGAAGTCTGGTCGCTGTAGGTGACGTATCGTGCGACGTTCATCTGTGGTCACGTCTTCTAGGAATTCATGCGCTACCTCCACCAGGAGAGTGCTCCTAGTAAGTCGTGCGACCTCTGTGATCAGTTCCACGGAATGTGGTATAGCTGTATACAATCTGGCGAAATGATTGTGGAGAGCGTGGCCGATGGTTTGTTGGGTCTCATACAGGTGACCTTCCGCATCAGTGAGGGCATGGATCAGAGCCCTGCATCTTCGTTGTCTTTCCTGGAGGAGGTAGTACATCGATGGATGTTCTTGAAGCATACGATTAGAGGTCGAATATCGCACTACTGTGCCTTCCAGGTGACGGCTCATGATCAAGGAAATCTGCGCCTTTGTTCTGTGTGCCACCGTCTGTCTGGCTGGCGAAAAAGGCATCGTCGCACAGTCACGAAGAATTGAATAAGAAAAGTGTAATGTATTAGCAAGCCATGCCTTGGCTTCCTTACCATAGCTCATCAAAGTTTTACGGATGGTCGGCTTTGCGCAGGAGAGCCACCAAGATAAGGTGGAGTCATAGGCGTTATCGTGCCCATGCTTCCTCGACCATATGGCGACAGTCTGGGAAGGTCAGGCTGGCGTCATTGGATTTCCACAGACCACACTGTGCCACACACGCTGTCAGGCGTGAGTACGTCACAGATGTATGCTTCACGGTCTGAGAAGGCCATGGGCCAGACTTCTGCATGTCGGGTGCCATCAGCAAGTAGGTGGGTGAGGTAGGTACAGTCTATGGGGCTTGACAAGTGAGCGGTGTAAAATGTGTAACCCGGTTGGGTTCCGTGGTGCTTTGTCCATGTGTCAATGAGTTGCAGGCGATCGATGACCAGCGAGAGAGCTGTACAAGGTGAATTCTGTGGGAGTTGGTCAGCGGGTCCTTATATCAAGTTGAAGTCTCCATCGAGCGCCAAATCCTCGTCGAAGAATGTACGCACACTAAATAGGGTGAGGGTCATACCCTGTGTAGTTGGGAGGTATGCGACATCCTCCGCAGGGAGCCCGTCACGTGGGAGGATGGCGACGCCACTACCAGTGTCAGAGGCGTGAGAAATGTAGATGGTGTACCTGGTGGGTACTTAGAAGTCAGAAATGAACACCTCCTGTAGGAGTGCAATATCTACACCCACAGGGTAGACGATGTCTCAGATCATGGCCAGTGTGTGAAGGGCTCAGATGGTGGTAAGATTCATTGTGGCGGCACGATATTGCTGTGTACAGTCGCTTGCAGTTAATGCAGAATGCGTGATGGAAGCATCCTGCAGGTGATGACGCAGCGGGTCTGCCGCAGTGGTCGTGATTACCGGCAGGGTGCCTCCGTGAGATGCTCTCGCTCGGACATGCTGGTGGTCTGATCCGCTCCTTCAACATCATCGGCCCACGATACTGTCGCCAAAGACATGTGACAGTCGTTTGCTGTCGTAGCGGGTGAAGCAGGCGTTGTGGCAGTAGCTGCGGGGGATGTGTCGTCCTCATGTTCTGGCAATACTGATTTCGCGTTCTGGACTGAGAGAGGATTCTTCACAGGAGGAGCGTCAGGAGTGGTCGTACCATGTGACTGGGCGCAATATGGAAGGTCACCATCAGACATCCGGTCGTCATCTCGAGAGGTCATCTGAAGGAGAGCGTCATCTGATGGTGTTCGTCGGCATTTCTTGCGCTTCCTGGGCGACCGCTGTTTCCTAATGTGTTGTTCCAGATCAGAATGTGGTCGCCCATCATCTGACGCTATACCCGTCTGGGTGAAGGCAGCAGTCGGCACGACATCTAGTTCGACGTCCATGGTTCGGGCAGGGTCGTCCTCTGCGGTCCTGAGAGTGAATGTTCCCGGTGCGAGCACTGGGAGTGACGCCTTGCTGGTTTCGTCGCCGTGTTGTGGTGCGGTGGATGGCGTTGATGGTGCTTCAGGCATATCCTGAAGTGACATGGAAGGGCTTCGTGATCTGCCGGACGCCATTTAACACTACGTAGATCGTAAATGTTTGCCACTTATGCGCGAGGTGACACCAAACGTTTCCATATGGCTGGAAAGCGGCAATGACCACCTCCTGAGGCACCTCGAACGGTAGCTCAAACACACGCAAAGTTCGGAAACCGATTCCCGCGTGGACCACTGTCACTGCACCTACGTGTCCATCAGAGTGTTTAAATTTTAGTCCGGCGGCGTGTCGTTGGACAACTTCAGGGCACAGCGCTTCGTCGACATCTTGATGTCTGTAACACTTCCTGTGATGGAAAAATGTATTCCGATCACGTCCACGGGGTTCAAACGCAGATCCTCTCCTATGAACTGTTCAACTTCAAAAGCTCTTGGGCCGGCCGCGGTGGTCTAGCGGTTCTAGGCGCTCAGTCCGGAACCGCGCGACTGCTACGGTCGCAGGTTCGAATCCTGCCTCGGGCATGGATGTGTGTGATGTCCTAAGGTTAGTTAGGTTTAAGTAGTTCTAAGTTCTAGGGGACTGATGACCACGGATGTTAAGTCCCATAGTGCTCAGAGCCATTTGAACCATTTGAAAAGCTCTTAGTCGTGGATGTTCGGCCTGAAACGTTATTTTGATCGTTGCACGGCGGTAAGAATGCGCCACGAGGTACGGTAGTAGTGGACTCTATAACGCGAGTACCGCGGCGCGAAAGTAAACAACGCCGAGAGCGGTGCGCTTGGCCTGTGTGCGGAATAGTTCCGCACGCTACCACGGTTGAGAGCCGACTGACTGGTACTGAATTGAGTTATCAAGATACTACGCTACCGATTCCGCTGTGCACGAACGTGCACTTAAGTCTCAACTATACCTAATAGAGTTGCTCGGAAAATTTCAAAGCCGATTAGCTCTGGCCGGCCGCGGTGGTCTCGCGGTTCTAGGCGCGCAGTCCGGAACCGCTCGACTGCTAACGGTCGCAGGTTCGAATCCTGCCTCGGGCATGGATGTGTGTGATGTCCTTAGGTTAGTTAGGTTTAAGTAGTTCTAAGTTCTAGGGGACTGATGACCACAGCTGTTAAGTCCCATAGTGCTCAGAGCCATTTGATTAGCTCTGTAAATTTATGGCTCTGAGCACTTTGGGACTCACACACATCCATGCCCGAGGCAGGATTCGAACCTGCGACCGTAGCAGTCGCACGGTTCCGGACTGCGCGCCTAGAACCGCGAGACCACCGCGGCCGGCTGTAAATTTATGACAAACATTAAAAACAGCCTATGTTTGAAAAACATGTAATTGAGACGAGTACCATCCTCGAGACTTATAGAGATTTGAAACTTATATCATCAACGAATATAGTGCTATTTGCAGCAGTTATTGAGGAACCGCACCTTAACATCGTTGGTAATTCTCTTCGAAAACGGAATGCATCTGTCGGTGAAGTCAGGCAAGAGACAGTACCATAGATACACTCTCGTGAACCCTATCCGTCAAGTACCTATGTTCATCTTCCTTACAAAAACGTTGAGCTCAGTGATTCACAAATGCACATCGTGTTAAATCACAGAATTTCAGTAACATAGGAACTCCACTGAAGGTGTTGGGTGCCCTATGTACAATGTTGAACAGTTATTTATGTGAGGAATCGCTTAAAATCGCCTGGATATTGGATCGCTGTCTGTGTTATGGGGAATGACTGGAGTTTAACATACTGCTCAACATGTAAAATTATCGTATTATTCCAAACTAAAGACTTTCATGCTGCTTCTGCTAAGCTACAAACGTTGGAAAGGCAACTATGTATACTCTGCAAGGCTTCGTTCAGTGCACTGTGTAGTATATCGCACACCACTATCAATCTTATCTTTCCTATTCCATTCGCAGATGGAGCAATGGGATACTTATTATGTGCCTTCATACATTAGGTGTTCTGCATCAAGTAACTTTAAAGTGTCCAAGTCTTGTTAACCTGTCCAGTTTCTATGCTGCAGTATGGATTGCTATGGAGAGACTCAATCTGTGGTGGACATATCTTACACTACTCTTCGTTGATGTTGTCAAGTATGTATTGGAATATAAAGTTCATGTTCATGCTTTCAGGTCGGGGTTAAATACAGTTCCAGGATGTCACGACATGAGCAAAATATGGAATATTATATCGGATTTCAACTGGATTGAAGAGTTCCTAGTAAGTAAAAATGGTTCAAATGGCTCTGAGCACTATGGGACTCAACTGCTGTGGTCATCAGTCCCCTAGAACTTAGAACTACTTAAACCTAACTAACCTAAGGACATCACACACATCCATGCCCGAAGCAGGATTCGAACCTGCGACCGTAGCAGTCGCACGGTTCCGGACTGCGCGCCTAGAACCGCGAGACCACCGCGGCCGGCCTCCTAGTAAGTAGCATGTTGTCCTTAATGGGGAGGTACTAATTTCATTGCTTTCAGTACTATATTCGCTGTTTTCAAGCAGATTTCAGTGTCGTCGATACAATATTCGTTATAAGAGAATAATGCTACACCTGGAGACGGACTTTAAACTTTTTTGATTCCAATTTCATTGACTTTGGTATGGAAGTGGGAGGGGGGATTGGAGAAGATCTGGTAACCACACAAAGCACGCCAGAACCAGAACCCGGCCAGGCTATCTACTTGTGATATGCTTTTTCAACAGAATGATCCATATCGACATTCGGCTGCTATGACGCAACGTGCTTTTTGTGGTCTTACAAGGGGAGCCCACATACTCATCACCGAATTCCTCCAAATGTATGGTATCATGAGGAATGAAAGTGTCAGAACTGGGAGTCCAGATGGCCAAGCGCTACGAAAAAATTGCATTTTTGGCGCAGATCTGGCGAAGTATAAGGCATTAAGACGTTTAGTACAGTCGAAAAAGTTCAGTACGGTAATCCGATGGTCGTCGGGTCGAGTCCGTGTGCAGAATATCTTTTATTTTCAATTTTTACGTTACTTACACTGCAAATAAACCGAAATAACGTTCACTACATAGTATTTATTAATATTTTCATAAACGGCAAAGAAATATTCGGGATTGTAAATAAATTTGCAAGACATTATTGTAGATACAGCGTCCACGAGGCCTCTGTAAGTAATTTGCCAAGAAGGGATTGTAATGATAGCCTCCGGTACTTCGTATTCCGTTAATTTCATTTCGACCTTCAAGCAGTTCTTGGCAGCTGCACACGGACATTACGTTGCCGGTGCAGGTAAAATGTACTCATCAGCCCTTGGGGACAACGGTAGCTACAGCAGCGGAGCTCATTCGTTTACTAACTCTCGACTCCTTTCCACGCCGTTTACGAAAATATTAGTAAATACAACATATTCGGCATTATTTCGGTTTATTTGCAGTATAAGGAACTTAGAATCTGAAAATTAAACAAACTAAAAATACCTTTTCGCAGATGGTCTCGACGTCACGACCCGCAGATTGCCGTTTTGAATTCTTTCCACTGCACTAACTGCTGCGTGGAAACTACGCTAACATAAATGCCTCATTCCTTGCTCGTCGGCGCCAAAAATACTATTTTTTTAAACACTTGGACATCTGGAGCTCCTATTTCTGTTACTTTCATATCTGGTCAAGCCTTGCATATATCCCGTACCATAAATTTGCACGAAATCGGCGATGAAGGGTAGTTGCGATCCCCTTGTAAAACATCTTCCCTGGCCAGCAAGATCACTAGATCTCTCGCCAGCTGAACCCGTATGGGACCTGATTAAGCGGGAATTCAAAAGCTGAACGGTCAGCGCGTTGGAATGCCTCGCACGGGGGCCTGTGTTCGGTTCCCGGCTGGGGTGGGAGATTTTTCTCCCCTCAGGGACTAGGTGTTGTGCTGTCCTTCATCACCATTTCATCCCCATTGTCGAGGGGCAAGTCGCCCAATAAGACGTTGCCATCAATAAGACTTGCACTTGGCGGCCGACCTTTCCGCCTGGGAACTCCCGGCCACTGACGCGGTACGATCATTTCCATTTATCCAAGCGGGAATTTACTCGTTCTCCGAAGCTTGCAAGAACCATTGCTGATTTGCAACAAAAGGCGCAACATACTCGGGATAATCTATCGCAGGATGCCATACACGCCTTTATGATCATTTGCATGTGTGAATATACGCCTGCGTTGCCATCAGTGGTGGAGTGGTGAGGGAGAGGGGTGCGCTGTGTCTTGGTGCGAGTGAGAGGACATCTTTACTGTGATATGTGTGTTTCATTTGGACTGAATTCGTTATCGTATACTCCTACAACGATGAATTACCTGTCACCTCACCTCGATAAAATGACCTTGTTCTTGAGGGTGTTCCATTTTTTCTGGCAGTGTATAATTTGGGATGGACACGTTTGGCGAACAATCGTGGCTTACTTTGCAATAGGGGTGTATAACAACTACATTGAAATTAAATTAAGGAATCACTGCAGATAAAATCAATGGAATGCAATGATGTAATATGATACCGGTATATGTGAATTCATTTCAGAAATGCTGACCCTGCAATTTTACGAGTATTTCATCTCCATTGACGCATTTCATTTATTTTCAGTTCATCGAAAATTAATTCAAGCCAATGTCCTCTCAGTGATGTGATTCTCACAAAACTGTGGGAATAAGTCTTTCTGTAGTGTTATTACTGACACTGGATATACGATGCAGGCCTCGAAGCGTCCTGATGTAGTTCCGTGTTTAACAGGACTGCCAATAGTAAGGGGGAAATCCCGTTTCATGCCCTGGTATCGTACAATTTTTCACTAGCAACGACATATAAACTACATTTGAGCTCCTAAATGTACTTCACTGACATCATTTCATGTCGCTGCATTTCGCTCAGTTCACCTCATAGGTTCCGTTATATTATGTCAATGAATTTAATACAATTAAACTGTAGAAAGCATTCAAAAAACAACCAAATCCTTCCAAGTCGATTAAATTGTAGGACACATTCGAAGAAAAATAAAATTCTTCAATGTCGATTAATAGTATCGATTAGCAACTGTCGATATTGTTTTTTTAATAACACCGGATATCGATAACTTTCATGCCCTTTACCCAGCTGATATACACGCCGGTCGAAGGGCTTAAAAATTAAATTATTATACAGACGAAGTTGAAATCTTAGCCGGTGACAGCTGTTCTATTCGAATTAACATCAGCTTAGTTATGGCAGCCACAGTTACGAGGAGGATACCTATGGTGGTAAAAAATGGTGGCGCCATTCAAGTACGAAATCTTATAACGAAGAAGGTATGCCAAAATGCAATGTATCATGATTAATTCCTAACTTCGTCGTTAGCATGCATAACATATATAGTGTATTGTATTTTTGCCAACGTATCTTACAAACTTGAACCTGACGACAGGTTAATACGTTTTAACCGAATCGTCAGAGACTAAGTATTGATGCGAAGTCTGTGTGTTAATAATTGGTTTTGGCCAACTGTTGTTCAACCCTGTGTATCATTTTGGATGTAAAGTAAGCGATACCTATGTTCTATTTAGTGCTTCTTAGGATGACGTCATTGGGATGCTGAGTACTCTCACTTTAGTCTTCACTCAGAATGTAAACTTCTAGTTAGAACAATATGTTTTTGGGATTCATACCCATCACTGTTAACAGAAAAACAATTTTGGGTCTGTTGACATTGATTGATGGCAATATAAGATCTGTCTGTCTGATGTATTGTACGACTGCAGGCTAAACTCCCCTATATTATTTTTTTATGTTATAGGAGAGAGTTAGTATTTTTGAAATATGCTGAAGAGTGTATAGTCTCCATAAATAACGGTATGTAGCTTAGACAGAGAAAAGGGCTCGATAAAATTGTTGAACTTGTGTGTCTGTGGAGAATATCTCTCTGCTGTGTATGCTGCGTGATTCTCAGCTAGGTTTTTTGTTCCTTTTGGTAGCAGCATCTTTTTAGATAAGAGAGATATTTGTTTTTCATGCATGTTCTGGTACGGCGTGCAAGTACTTCTGCTAAGTAACATTTCATGTTTACATTAAATAATACAGCTTCTTTTTAGAACCAAAATTCTTTATCTGTGGCAGACATTATCTTGCCCATGAAATTAGCAGTATTCCTATTTCTAGTATATACAGTTCAGTGAAATGAGGGTGTAGAAAGCACAGACTGTGGGCAGAGAAGTCAATTGATGGATGGATCAAGGAATATTGCTTATCTTTCATCAGATATGTGAACAGGGACTTATAAATAATTGAGGACTTCAAATGAGCAAGCTTTAATGAAAACTGTTTCCGTGAAAAAAATTTCAGTGCGGGAAACAAAATTTCATGGTGGAGGAACAAGAAGTTTGAAAGTGAAAGGAACACATGTGCATTAGGAATGGCAAGTACAAGAAGTCAACAGAACAGGGCTGCAAACCAAGTAATTTTGGTACCAGGAATGAGAAGAGATGTAATTAAAAGACTCACTTGGATGATTATACTCACTGCATGGCAGAAGTGAAGGTGAATACGGCAGTAGTTGGAGTATTGATGGTGAAAGTTTGTGGTAGCAGTACTCAGTATTTTGTGTTTGCCTGTGATTAGATCAAATTATAACAATAAATGTGTGTGGCTTAATCACTTGGTTCAGGGCTTTAAATTGGATGTTACTAGTGCAACATGTGCCTACCGTACCCCAGTAGTCCTAATGGGGAAATGGGAGCTACAGTTCAGCATAGAATATGAACCATGTGTAGTTACTAGTGAATCTTCACATCATAAGAGGTGAAGGCTAGGTTAAAGGCAGACTGAAATATTGTACTGTCCAACCAGGATTCAACCCCACAGCATTTTGGTCTCCTGGCATCATTAGACCTCCTGGCATCATTAGACCTCCAGGCTCGACAGATGATCAAAGAGGTAGAATGAAAGCTATATACTGTCATCATGATGTGATTGTTTATGCTGTATCAAGCAATGTTCACATAAGGCAGAAAACCCCAAACACCAGAAATATGGTTGACGGATTGCAATTTGTGGAATGCAGGTAAGAGAAGAAAGTTTGGGGAAGTACTTGGCAGGGAACAGGAAGCTGCTGCAGTGATGGGTGGTCTTACATGGCTAATTCTGGACTGGAGGGGAGGAGAACTCACCATATGGTTGACAAAAATATTGCAGTTCCTATCCATTGTAAAAATGAAAGGGAAATATTATAGTGATTTTACCTTATTTTGTGTTAGACAATTCTGTTTGGAATCCATATGAATTGTATGATTATGCTCCTGCAGATGTCAATGTATGATCTAATGATGTAAAAGAAAACTTGGAGGTGGGATTTGAAGTACAGTCCAAAGAAGAGTCTTAATCCTCTGACAAGGTGCACTATGATCATTCAGGAAAAAATTGAAACTATTCAAGTAGGTGGGGGGGGGGGGGGGGGGGACACAGAATTAAAGCGATTGTTGTCGTACTTTTACAACCTGTGTGTTGCAAATATTACCAGATGAGTATGAAAACAGCTTTTCAGTGTGATATAAAATGAAAATAATAATAATTACAATTTCAAAGTAAGGAAAAAGAGTAGTGATCTTTGATAGGTCATTACAAATTAACATTTATGGTATGAAATAATGGTGTAACTGAAGTGAAAGTATTAGGTGTTCTGTTAGTTATTTTGAGTGACACACATAGGACTGTATCAGAAATGAAATGGCAGGAACACTTCATACAGCCTTTCCTTCATAGCTAAGCAGGTAACACATACAGGAAAAACAAAACTGTTCTTTGGAGTTGATATCACTTAATAAGTATTGATTTGTGTGGTTTGGTGTTAATATTATTGGTTATCTTCTTTAGTAAGAAAGAAGGTATATTTAGAAAAGCAATAGCTGTATTAATATATGTTATAAATAAGCTGCCCTTTATAGATTTCAGCACATGCAACTTATTGGTATATATTTCAGCTGCCAAGGTGAAAAAAATTATTTAATGTTAACTAAATGATAACTTATGATCAGTCTTATAAGGAAGGGAACACTGAATGGACAATTGAGGTGTCAGGAAACATTTAAAATAGGACACAAAATAGAATTGTCGAACATTTGTAATATTCTCATACCAAAAACTAGTGAAACTAATTTCAAATGGTCTGGCTTTAATTATAGTGTTGTTGTTTTTAAACCATTATGCTGAGAACAATGTCATTGACAGTAAAAATAGATAACACCGTGAAGCAAAAATGTGGGCATCTGCTGATGTCGGATAAATACATTACAGAAGTGTCTTGTTCCACCCATCCGCTTTGGCCTGTGATGTCGTCAGTATGGCGGAAATGGCTACTTCCAGCATATACGAAGTGACGTCACTACATACACAGACCAACAAACGCGAACAAAAGGAAAAATGACACAATGTCTCACTCCAAAAATAAAATCAAACTAATGGGACAACCACAGAAAATTGTGGGTTTAAGGCAGGGACAAGCTAAATGTACAACAATAAAAAAAAAAAAAAATGTGGCTTCATACCAAAACAAATAATAGCCTAAAAACTTTAAATCACAGAACTCTGCTACACTGACAAAACCACAGGAATCAGACATTTCACTTGACCTACATAGCTCAACTGTAATTATCGATACCAAACAACCAACAGCGACAACTCCGAAAAGTGGGACCAAAACCAATAACTCAAAAACCCAAATATCCCATATTCACTACATCAATTAAAACATGACCGACCTACCATATATATACAACACACAAAACTTCATAATTACTACAGAATAGAACCAAAACAAAAATCACATACTAACAAATGCCTCTGGCAATTCCATCTAGGTTGCCTACAAAGTGTGTGCAAGTGCGCCCCCCCCCCCCCCCCCCCCCCCACACACACACACACACGCGCACACACACACACACACGGTATGAACTGCCGGAACTCTCATCAATTTCATGTTGTTGCCACAAACTTGACATGTAACATATTTAACAATAGACCAAAATCTGCAGAAACTGTGTGGCAGGCATCATGTCATCACCCATTTCAAGATGCAGTGATACACTACACCAAACTAATCAGATTTAACAAAAATCCCAATACATAAACAAGTAAAGACCTTAATAACTCACTGAAAACACTTCCACTGCCCACATTATCGCGCACGAACTACCTAAACTCAGAACCACATAGCACAATGACAACAAACGAATGAACCCAATACTATAATTAAACTCAGCATGTCTACATCCACCACCAGTGGGCACCATCGAATATAACACATGACATCTACAAACACAAACAACTCAAAAACTCCATGCTGTAGTGATGTCACACACAACAGCACTATTATGTCACAGGTCAAAGCAGCTTGGTGGAATTGGCTGCTTCCATTGACCCAAGATTTCTTTTTTGTCAGATTAGATGGTTGGGGTGTAAAATGGCTGAATAATAAAATGTGTGTGTGTATTTGTTCAATATTTACATAATCTAACATTGGGTGGTAATAATTATTCCACGTGATGCACTGCATAATTTAGACAGAGATTTAGAGTCCATTAAGGAATTGTCCTTAGTCAGCATACTAAATATGTAAGAGTTCTTTCATGTGGTACCAGTTCTGTTATGTCTTAGTACATGTAATTAATTTGTATGTTAGAAATGTTTGGCAGTTCTTCAGCACACATGCATATTCCGAGGTCGTGTCATACAACAGTGTGTAGTTTTTTTGCATCATATAGTTTCTTGTGTTTTTATTATTATTTTACTTTGTGTATAGTTAAGTTTTGTTTGAGATATTACATAAACACAGTACATCCAATTATTGAATGTTATTAACATGGTACCATTTCAAGCATCTAGTATGTTATACTTGATACTGCCTTTGTTGACTATATGATGTATACAATAGAGATGTTCCACTGTTCACAGGCAGAAGTGCTCACTGACTTTGAAGCTCAGCATAAAATGCCAGTTGCAAAACGTGTGGTAAGTGTTAAGTTGTATAAGGTACACCTTTCCCTTTTTTTTCCCTCCCTTTCCTCGACTGGATGGATAGTATTGAAAACTAGAGAACAAGAATGAGGATTTTTTTGTTTTACTAGATAACAATTTGCATTTCTCTTCCAATTATGAGCCAGGTGTATAATTAAGCTATGGTCAAGGAATGCGATGATCACAATTGTCCTAATATCAAATAGATATGACACTTTCAAAATGGGACTGGTGTAATTGACCATAATGTTGTTATTGCAAGAGTGGTTACTGACAAAAAAAGCACGGGGATTAGGAGATCAGTTAGAACAGGTGTATAATCAGTAATAGCCAGTCCAAACTTATTAAGTCTTTAAAATCTGTCTCTGCAACTACTAAAATTTTATAAATTCAGAGATATACAGGGTGTCCATAAAGTCCCTTTACAACTTCAGAATTTTGTTACAACAGCAGTTGTTGAAATATTTTAACAACATTCCTTTTATTAATCAGTGTTTATAAAAAAAATTTTGACAGTGTTTAATAGACCTCTATATGGGGGCCTTTAGTTACATGAAGCACAACACGGTACTCGATTTCTTGCCATGTTCGCTGTTGCATAGCATCATCAATGGTGGCAGTGGCGTTACAAATCCTTTGCGGTGGCCAAGAATTTGGCACATTCCTCCCAATCCATCTGTCTGGAAATGTTTCATTGGGGAACCAATGAACATGCAGTCAATAATGTGGTGATGCACCATCTTGCTGGAAAATTATAGTTGATTGTAAATCAATCAATTGTGGTGCTACTTATTCGGTCAGAAGGTCAAGGTAAGCATCTGCAGTAATTGTTGACTCGTTGAAGAAAAATGGACCAATTATTCAGTTGCACATGATTCCACCCCACACACTCACTTTTGGACTATCACGGTGAAGCTCTCTAGTCACATGGGGGTGTTCAGATCCCCAGATTCTCACACTGTGTCTGATTACTGTCCCAGAAACAAGAAAAGTTGCCTCATCACTGAAACAAACTTGCTTGAGGAATGCTTCATTCTCAGAAAAGTGTTCCAGAATATTGAGTGCAAACTCTGTCCATTTTGGCTTGTCATTTGGCTCAAGTGTCTCTAATAGTTGCACTTTGTAAGCTTACAACCGAAAGTTCTTTTGGGGGACCTTATGCATAGTCGAACGTGGTAGTTGCAACTGTCTGGCAGCAGTGTGGGTGGACTTCATAGCTGAACGAGTGAAGACGTTTAAAATGTGATCGATGTTTTCTCTTTATCCAACAATGTCCCTGTCTCCATAAATTTTTTGTGCAATTCACGGATTGAAGGGTGCGATGGTGGATCTCTTCCATCCTTCATTCTGAAGTTTCATTGAGTCTGAACATCCGATTTTGCCTCAATAAACCAGGACACACATTTTGCCTTCTCTTGAGGAGTGGCCATTTTATAGAGGTTCAGTTTCTTCCATTAACACAGTATCTGAAACGAAAAATTTTAGTATATATAAAAACTGTATTAAACAGTGATTACATTAAAAGAAATTTTGTTAAAATATTTCACTAACTACCATTGCAATATAATTTTGAAGTTGTAAAGGGACTTTATTGACACCCTGTATTTTAAGTACCTTTAGTAATTGTAAAGCACCTGCAGACACTGTGGCCACGCAAATGAAGAATCCAAATTTAAGTTATATGAAGCCACATTAACACAGACAACACTGGTAATGTGTGATTATAACCCCTGAGCTGATGTAGACCTATTAGCAATTAAGCAGTTATTCCATTTTTCTGGTCACTTTCCTGTCTCGACATTCTACGGTTGTGTGTTCTATTTCGCTCTAGGCCAGTGCTGGGATGGTCCCTTTGAAAAGAACATGGTCGATTTCCTTCCTCATCCATTCGTAATAAGATTTTGTGCGCTTTCTGTAATGACTGCACTCTTGACAGGGCATTAAACTCTAGTTTTCCTTCCTTCAGTGAGCTGTTGAACATTATCTGATCACTAGTCACACTGGCAATGCATATAAATAGCTAATAAAATGGTTCAGTTGTACTTCTGACAATGCTGCTGCAATATACCATTAATATGCTAAGTAAGTGGACCTGTAGCTGTCATTGGGCTTCTTTCTCTTGAAGCTACTATCTCCCAACCACTTGAAATTTCTGTTAACTACTTTGTGGCAGTACTGAATTAAGCCACCTTCAGCAAGGAATGTCATTCCATTTTCATTTAAAACCTGTGCCTCTGACAGGCATTTACAAATTAAATTATTGTGGCAAGGTTGTAAGTTTTTTGTGACCTTACATTCTAACTCCAATATTCCACCTTTTATTTTACATGTTTCATTTGTCTTAAAAGGTATTCATAGCAAATTTAAGTTGGGTAGAGAAATGCAGAACATTGAATAGAAAGTAAAGCACTTTATTTGTAGAGATTACGAGTAAAAAAACATAATATTAAAAACAGTATTATTGATATAAATAAAATAAGTTGTTTTTAATGAAAAAATTTCATTCAGTACTTGTTAATTAGTATTTCAGTTTGATAATATAAATTCCTTTGCCTCTCCCAGTATCTACACCAATACGTAATAATGCCTTGTTTACTTGAAAGTGTTCCAGTTGTGCATGTACTATATAAAGCTGAGGAAATTGAGAAAATCTTTTAATGATAATTTTACATGTACAGTTCCTCCCAAGGATTTGACGACACACTTCTTGAAAAGCCGTACTCTTAGGATTAACGACCACAGAATTGTGTGTTAAGAGATATGCTTAGTAACAGCCCCCTGTTTTAAAAGCAGAAGTATGAGAACTGCAATCTCATACATTAACACAGGGTGTTATGAAATAAATATTTTTAAGACTTTGTATCACATGTGAGACAGTTTGTTTTTTGATTCTGCAGACAAATGTGATAAGAATTTTTGTTGAAAATAAATTGTAAGTAACTAAATAAATAAAGGGAACTGGGATAATCTGTGTTCAAAAACTAATAAACAGGGCGTCCAGCATCCAGGAAAATAGGGGAAGGGAATTTTTGTGTTTTACCTAAAATCCCTCGAAAAGCCATGGTATTTAATTTGATTCCGGGCAGAGACATTTCCTTTACTTCTGCTTGGCTTGATGAAATGCTGCTGTCACCATTCACCCTCAGATCCATGCTGTGCAACCGACCTCCACCTGGGTTTTGGCATCTCCCAATCGCTTCCCTCATTCAGTCCAATACAGCAGCCAATCAGCCCAACCTGGTGGAGTCCAGACAAGCTGTGTGGAAGTTTGTTGTTGTTGGTATGGAATAGCTTTTATGACTGCTGCTGCAACCTGGCCTTGCTACCCCAGTTTGTTGTTGTGCCATGGGTTTGTGCTTTTGTGACATGATGTGACCAGCAAGTATCTGTGTGGAGTAATTAGTGCAGTTTACATTTACGTATGTTCTAATGTAAGTATTGCCTTGTTCACAAACAGTATGCAATCACTGAGACAGATGTTTTTAGGAGAGTTTGTGGCTCATTCAAATCCGTTTATTTCGAACCAGGAATACTAGGGCATGATAGGTTTGCATGCTGTACATTGTTTTGGATGTATACCGAAAAATTACTGTTGTATGTACCAACAGCTATTGATCTGATTGCATTGTATACAAATAAGTGTGATTACAGCTCTGTAGCAGTAAGTATAAAATAGTGTGATTAGAACACTAACAAGCAGTCATTGCACATTGGCACGTGGTTGTTGGTTTAGTTAACATTGAGCTGAAGCCTACAATGGGAACAGTGATCATTTATATTCTCACTGGCTAACATTTCTGATGCTGCTGTTGGTCTTAGTCAATAAGAACTACTTTCAATTACATGCACACAAGAAAGATTTTATTGCCTTCCTTTGGACCTAGTCAGCAAAAGATGGTAGGTGAGGGGATGGGATGGAAGTTGTTCATAAGAAAGAAAGAAATGCAGGTTGCAAAAAATTGCCACTTTCAGGAAAGAAAAGTAGTATTCCTAATTGTCATCCATGTAATTTTAGTCTGCTGTGATACAGGCTTAGATTTCAGCATGCCGTTGTGGTGTGTCCCAGCAACCAGGTCCTATTCTGAGGTAGTCACATCAAGCACATACTGCAGAAACTTCTGGCTGATGGCCGATAATGCTAGATTACATGTAGAGGGATGCTGTGATGAAGGCAGAGATCCATTTGTATTTTTTGGCTGCTGTGAGACTCCTATCTTCTTATGACATTGGAAGCTTGTTAACCTCTTATCAGTTACGTTCCTAGACGGTAACATTGCCTCTAAAATGCAGCTTCAAGAGCTAAAAGTAAATTATAGCATTGTTTTGGACTAGAGCTATTCTTCACTAAACAACTACAGAATGTTGTTGCTGTTTCTGACATGGTAGTGTCAAGAGTTTGATCTGCTTTTGCGTCTTTAGAAAAGTACATTGGGCCACGTTTTGAGGAAGTATCTTACTTCAGTTTTTTTGAGAAAATGTGCTGCAAAAGATTTAGGAGGATTTTGGACAGGTGCACCCCAATCTAAGGTAAATCTGAAAAGGCAAGTCGTTCAGGTGGTAATCCAGAGGGTCCCATGGTTTTATACCTTTGGACAGGTTGTATTAACAGTAGTTGGAATCTTGTTCAGTTTCTGAGAGCTTCATATAATTTATTAAACATGTTTCTTTCCACCAAGCTGATTTCTGAAATATTACAAGCACCTCTGTTTTACTGCAGAAGTTTTGCACCATTGTGGAAAATAAAATGGTTTCGGTCTGGGCTCAGCAAATATTAACGGCTATTTAAAAATGTGTAAAGTAAATAGGGACGGAAGTCGGTAAAACTGAAACCTGAAGTCGCTACTGGAATCCTAAGAGTCATAGCAACCAAGTAGTGTGTGTGTCTTTGAGGGACAAGATGCTGATAGCTCATTTCACCTTTTTTGAGACTGGAAACTCAGGTTGAGTAGTTTCTGACTAAATTTCAGTCAGATGCCCCTTAACTTCACTTCTCTATACTTCCCTCCATTCTGTGGCCAGAGAATAAGGAGAAAATTTGTCAAACAAAAAGGTCATAGAAACAGACTAGCTAAAAATAGATCTGAATGATAACATTAATTAGTTACAACCTCAGAAAGTAGACATCAGGCACAGAACCAAAGAAAGCTGTTGGTCTACGGGGGGGGGGGGAGATGTCTTTGCATTCTGGAATGAAATGAGTGCCTTACGTTTATGAAGAGTATGGTAACCAAAGTTCTGGATAAATTACCCTTGGCATACTCTGTTATGAAGGACATTCCAAGTTTAGACCCAGAAGTGGCAATTAACGGTACCTATGAGAAAAGACATTTAGGCCATAGCATTGACACATCTCATTGCCTTAAATAACTTTGGTGGTCACGAGCCTGATGCCATTGCCGATGAGTTCCAAAATGTAGTAGAAACCATGTCAGTAAAGGAAATCCTCAAAGAATTTGATGGGGATCATGTTCACATCAATTAGTTCTGGATTATGGTCATTGTGATCAAGAGTGGACATGAAAATGTGAAGAGATTTATCAAGGTTGCTTGCATTCTCATCCATGGCAATGCCAGCCTTGGAAAAGATTTTTCTGACAGCTCTATTCTGATCAAAAATTTGACAAGCCTCTTTCACAGCCTTTTGTGCTTTTCCTGATGCAGTCAAGGTAACAGGGCTTTTGTCTCTGTAGCTATAACAAAGCAGTTAATACATAGCTTCCAAAATTCACATGGTGAAAAGTCTTCAAAAGAAAACTGGAGAAAGAAGAAAGTGAATAGAAAAAAGCTATGGGGGAGACCTAATTTAAAATGCTGAGAAAGAGGTTTCTCAATTTCAAGCAGTAGTTCTATCATTACAAAATATCTGTCTAGTCTATTGCTATTCCTTCCATAATAATTTTGCTCAAACAGTATTTGAATATTATTCTTAGCTCTCATTGTAAAAACTGCAATTTTTTACTAAGATATCTTTGAAACCTAGTCTCAATCTAATTTTTCTGTATTTTCTTATTCAAATTACATTTTACACTTAATTTAATTGTCAGATCCTGGTATGTTTATTTCTTGGTTAAAGTGAACCATGTTCATTTCGAGGTATTGTTTCCTTTTTTCCTCAGAGTATAGCCCCCGTCATAAAATTGATCACTATATGTGTGTGTGTGTGTGTGTGTGTGTGTGTGTGTCTGCTAGTGTCTGTGTATATCCGGATGGATGTGTGTGTGTGTGCGTGTGTGTGTGTGTGCGCGCGTGCGTGTGTGTGTGTGTGCGTGTGCGCGAGTGTATACCCGTCTTTCCTGACGAAGCAACCGTTGGTTGTGAAAGCTAGAATTTTGTGTGTATGTATGTCTCTGTTTGTGTTTCTTTCGACCTGCCAGCGCTTTCGTATGGTAAGTCGCATCATCTTTGTTTAAAATTAAAAAAAAAAATATATATATATATAAATATGTCTGCTTGTGTCTGTATATGTGTGGATCGATGTGTGTGTGTGTGTGTGTGTGTGTGTGTGTGTGTGTGTGTGTGTGTGCGCGTGCGAGTGTATACCCGTCCTTTTTTCCCCCTAAGGTAAGTCTTTCCGCTCCCGGGATTGGAATGACTCCTTACCCTCTCCCTTAAAACCCACATCCTTTCGTCTTTCCCTCTCCTCCCCTCTTTCCTGACGAGGCAGCAGTTTGTTGCGAAAGCTTGAATTTTGTGTGTTTGTTTGTGTGTCTGTCGACCTGCCAGGACTTTCATTTGGTAAGTCACATCATCTTTGTTTTTAGATATATTTTTCCTACGTGGAATGTTTCCCTCATATATATATATATATATATATATATATATATATAATTGCTGGACACCCTGCTAAATCATCATGTAGACTATAATGCACAAACTATTCTGGATGTAGGTGTATAATGTTATTCTAGTGCTGTATTTGGTTACTGCTATTGTTTAATTTTTGTTCATGGACTCCTCAGGATGCCATCCCCATAGCTCAGTATGGAGGACGCCATGCTGTGACAATGTTAGCTGGTGGTGGTATAGGCCCAGAGCTGATGAATTACGTGAAACAAGTCTTCAGGTAAATTTTACTTTTATGTCTGTTCACTAAATGGAGTAGTTGTAAGTTTATCAATACTTCTGTTGCTGCAAACACAAAAAAATGGTGAAATTCTTTTTATGGTCAAACTTACAAAGCAGTAAAATACAGCACCAAAGATGTTGTAAGTGTACAATCCTTGTAATAAAAATCTCACCATATGACGTCTAGCACCACCTCTGTGTGTAGTCGTAGTTGGTTAACTCGAGGAAGGACATTGTCTGAAAGCATGGCAGAGAAATTGGTGGCTGGAGAGCCAGGTGTGGAAAGTACCCTTCCCTCCACATTTTGCTTCTTCCATCCACAGTCTCACCATAGACCTAATTCAGCAGAAATCGGAAGCCATTAGGCCTGCACCTGTGAGTGTAGAATCTGATATGTCAAGCCTTGCTGTTGAACTGTACTGTCAACAAGGATGTTTGACACTTGTATGATACTAGAAAATTCTGGGTGGATTACAAATAATGAAAGGAATAAATGTAACCATTCACTGTATAGTTGAGGTGTTGATCGTTCGACAGACACACGAAAAAGATTTCAAATGTTCCTGAGCTTTCAGTGTCCTCCTCCAGTGCTAACTACTACAAAATGCACATACACATACATGTCTACAGTGTCCCACCACAGTAGTCTGATACAGTTGTGTTGGGTGGAGCAGGGGAGCAGATGAGGCGGAAAAAGTAGTCGGGAGGGAGGCAGAAGTCTAGGGGAAGGGTGGCTTATGGCTAGGAGGTTGGGGCAGTAAGGTAACATAATTGAGTTTATTTGCACCTATAATTTGTTATTTTAAACATATTGAGCAGTTTTAGTGTCAGATTTAGCGACTGTGTTAGCCCTGGGGCAGGTGGGGAAGTTGCATGTGACACAGTATGGAGTGGTTGGTTGATAGGGGGAAGATGGATCTTATGAAGAGAACCTGGTATTCTGGGGTAAAAGGGGGGGGGGGGGGAGGAGTAGGTGTGCTACAGGTGGCACACATTGGTAAGCAGCCATCAAAGTCAAGCATTTTGTGTCCATTGGTGTTTCCTGCCACAGGGTGGTCAACTTTACTCTGGACGACAGTTTGGCGGTGACTGTTTATTTACCAAACAAGGTGGTGCAGTGGTTAGCAAGCTGGACTCACATTCAGGAGGACCACAACGGCTCAAATCAGTGTCTGGGGCCCTATTCTATATCGTTCAGACCGATCGGTGCAGTAGGTTAGCCTCTGTAGTGACATCATTTTCAGTTCTTTATCCAAACTTGCTATTCTGTAAACTGCTGAGACCTGTTACTGATTGGTCCCCCTGCCAAGTTTTCGACAACTGTACCATGGGGTTTTGGATTATAGTATGGCCCTCTTGTTCGGTTCGGTGTGATTTATTTGCACCTATAATTTGTTATTTTAAACATATTGAGCAGTTCTAGTGTCAGATTTAGCGACTGTGTTACAGAAAAATCACCAGGACGTGTCCGGGTGGAAAGTGAGTTCATAATAGACAACTTTCCTTTGTTAGAAATATGGTTTGTATTGTTGTTATTGTGAGTGATTATAACATAAAGAAAAACAGTTTCAGTCAATATTCTCACAAAATACGTGTTATTTTTATGTAATTAAGAGTTTAAAAAAATCATTAATTTTCAAAAGGTCGGCTCTGCTTACGTGTATCACATGAGTGTTAGCTGAAATTACTAGTGACCTTGTGTACTTTTTTCCTCTAATTGTTTGCTTATTAATTATCAAAACATGTTTAAAATTTTTAAGTAACAATGCAAGTGCCACAGAAAATTGCACGAGTCTCTTTGTGGAAACAACAAGGCCACTTATTGACAAAAAGTGTGCTTTCATTCAAATATATTTAGATAAGCATTACAATACAAAAGTTTTTAATGTTTGGTATTTGTTGGAACATTTAAGGGCGGATGGTTTCCATCGTCATTTCACTAAACACAACAGCTACAGTTAGACACAGAATCAACATTGGTTTTCCTAAATGGCAGTACTATGCAGCTTTGATGCTTTAGTACAGTCAGGATCAAAAATGGACCATGTGAGAGCTATGAAAAATTGTGTCGAATGAGGCTCGACATCAGAGTGGAAGACAAGATTTCCAATGTCGAGCACCACTCGCCATTGGAGTGGAAAGGGTTAAGGAAGATGTTTGTACAAGATAGCATTGAACACTGTGGTAAGATGCTCACTTGGAAATATGTGGTCACCGAAATACGCCAATAAAGATTTTACAACCAAAAGTAGGCAACATTTTATTTTTAATAGTTTGTTATGACTGCAGAATTGTTATTAAAAAAATACAGTAGTGAAACAGCAGCCATAATTCCATTATTTAACCTTTCTGTGTTTTCATTCATCTACATCTTCATCAATATTCCGCAAGCCACTGTAAGGTGTGTGGGGGAGGGTATCTGTACCACTACTTGTCATTTCCACTCCTGTTCCACTTGCAAATGGACTGAGGGAAAAACAACTGTGTGTACCCCTCCGTATGAGCCCTAATTTCTTGTATCTCGTCGTCATGATCCTTATGCGTGATGTATGTTGGTGGCAGTAGAATTGCTCAGCAGTCAGCTTCAAATGCCAGTTCTCTAAATTTTCTTAATAGTGTTTCCCAAAAAGAACACCGCCTTCCCTCTAGAGATTCCCATTTGAGTTGCTGAAGCATCTCTGTAACACTTGCTGTTTGTTCAAACCTCCTAGTTACAAATCTAACAGCCTCCTCTGAATTTCTTCGATATCTTTCTTCAATCCAACCTGGTATGGATCCCAAATCCTAAGGCAGTACTCAAGAATACGTTGCACCAGCATCCTATATTTGGTCTCTTTTTACAGGTGAACCACTCTTTTCCTAAAATTCTCGCAATAAGCCAAAGTTAACCATTTGCCTTCCATACCATAGTTTTCACATGCTTCTTCGACCTCATATCACTTTTCAATGTTACGCCCATATATTCTGTGCCCAAGGAGTCATTTTAAGCTATTAAAAAATTTCCTGCAAAATTTTGCTAGATGCATTCCTTCAGAAAGTCATTTTCTTGAGACTCTTCCATGTGGCCTATTAACTTAATCCAGTATTTCACAGTAACATTATCAATAGCTTCTACAAGTAAATTCTGCACATCTTTAATTGGAATGTGCAATTTCTGGATGCCATATTTCATTTCATTTGCACAACACATATTTCCTATTACCTTGGATTTGCAATGATAAAATGGAAGCTTTGCATCCTTACATGCAGTTCCTGCTACTAAGCAGTCAAGTTCAAACATTATAAAGATGCTTGTCATGCCATACATTCTCCAACATATCATGCTTTCGCATAGCAGTCCAAAAGAAATATTTCTCTCTTCTGGCCACTGTGTAATATCTTCCCTCCTTGTAGTTTGAATTAGAGGTTATGTCCATTTTTGAATTGTAACTGTGCTTATCCTTCATTATCACTCAACTCTCCCTGGAACACTGTAATGAAGTAAAAACCACAGATTAAACACATCACTGTTCACCACTTCATAATGATTACCAGTTTTGCTGGATGTAAATATTACCTTTGCATATTTAATGAAACCATTTTGTGATGATCCTGCATCATAACCAATGTTGTTTCTTTTGGCTGTCAGCACTTTGTCTCCACTTGCCCTTCTAAGTACCAGCTAGATGTTCGTTCCCACACAATATTGCTTGAGCCAGGTCTGATCAAGATATTAAATAGGATGACAATTATTTTCTTTCCTGTCATAGTGCCATTTTTCTGAGAAAAGTTGCTCTAGATGCTGCCTTATCAGATATCTCTAGCAGAATGCAGTTGTCTTTGTCACAGTTTCAGTATATAAATTCCAAAGATTTCAGAATTGTCACTCGAATGGTGGTCCATTGTGAAGTTAATTTTGTCATTTAAAAGATCTGCTGCTCTGACGTGTGGGATACATGCTACAAGTGTGGTATGAACTGCATTCTTCTGGAAGCAGTCCAAATTGATGACAGTTATCCTACAAATATATTTTCTTAGTGATTGTAACTTAATTTATTTATCACAGGTTTCCATTCCATATGTTATGTGAGTGATACGTAGGATGGGGGTGGGGGGTGTGTAGTGTATTCCTAGAGTCATCCTTTAGACTTTGTTAGTAGACTTTCTCGGAATAGTTTATGTTCGTCTTCAAGAGTCTACCAGTTCAGTTTCTTCAGTATCTGTGTGACTCTCTCCCGTGGATCAAACTAACCTGTGACCATTCATGCTGCTCTTCTCTGTATACATTCAATATTCCCTGTTAGTCCTATTCAGTACAGGTCCCACACATTTGAACAATATTCTAGAACCTGTTACATGAATGGCTATCCTTCATTATCACTCAACTCTCCCTGGAACACTGTAATGAATAAAAAACCAGTGCTTAAACACATCACTGTTCGCCACCTCACGATGCTCTCCTGACAGCCAAACATGTTTGATTCAGCATCTGATTGCACTTCCCCAGTATTCTATCAATAAACCGAAGTTGACCACCTGCTATACCCACAACTGAGTCTATGTGATCATACCATTTTATATCTTTTATATCCCCACAAAGTGTTACACCCAAGTATTTGAATGAATTGGCCGAATCCAACAGTTACTCATTGATATTACAGTCATAGGATACTATGTTTTTTTCCATTGTGTGAAGCGCACAGTTTTAAATTTTTTAACATTTAAAGCAAGTTACCAATCTTTGCACCACTTTGAAATTTTATCTAGATCTGACAGAATATTTATGCGGTTTCTTTCAGACATTATTCATTATAGATAACTGCATCATCTGCAAAAAGTCTTAGGTTGCTATTAATATTGTCTACAAGGTCATTAATATACAGCATAAACAACAAGGGCCCCAACACACTTCCTTGTGGCACACCCAAAGTTACTTCTACATCTGACGATGACTCTCCATCCAAAATAACATGCTGTGTCTTCCCTACCAAAAAGTTCTCGATACAGTTGCAAATATCAATTGATACCCCGTATGATCATACTTTTACAATAAGTGTAAATACAATTGTACTGAGTCAAATGCTTTTCAGAAATTATGAAACACTTCATCTACCTGCCTGCCTTAATCCAAAGCCTTCAGTATGTCATGTGAGAAAAGTGCAAGTTGAGTTTCACGTGACTGATGTTTTCAGAATCCATGCTGATTGGCATGGAGTTCAGTCTGTTAGAGATACCTCATTATGTTTAAGCTCAGAATATGTTCTAAGATTCTATAACAAATTGATATTGGACAGTAGTTTTGTGGATCACTTCTACTACCCTTCTTGCAGACGGTTGTGACCCATGGTTTTTCCAAGAACTGGCATGTTTTTTTGTTCAAGGGATCAAGGATAGATTTTAGGTAGAAGAGGGCCTAACTCAACCACAAATTCAGTATAGAATGTGATAGGGATCCCATCAGGCCTTTGAGGTTAGTTAAATTCTAATGGTTTCAGCTGTTTTTCAACATCACTGACACTAATACTTATTTCTTTCATCTTTTCATTGATATGAGGATTAAATTGGGGCAGTTCTCCTGAGTTTTCTTTCATAAAGGAACATTTTAAAACAGAATTAAACATTTCTGCTTTTGCTTTACTACCCTCAGTTTCAGTTCTTGTCTCATTCACTAGGGACTGTATGCTAACTGTGGTGCCACTAACAGCCTTTACATATGACCTGAATATTCCTGGGTTTTGTGCAAAATCATTTTGACAGTATTCTGTTACGGTAGTCATTGAAGGCTTTACTCAGTGCTCTCCTGACAGCCAAACATGTTTGATTCAGCATCTCCCTGTCTATAGTCCTATGCTGTGTTTTACACCTATTATGCAGTAGCCTCTATTTCTTTAGAAGTTTCTTTACAATGACTGTATACGATGGAGGGTCTCACTCATTATGAACTGCTCTACTGGGTACATATCTAACCAGTGCTTGATCAACTAGTCTCCTAAACTTGAACCATAGTTCCTGTACATGTTCCTGCCCTGTGCTGAAAGTTTCAAGTCCCTCTTTGAGATGTGACACTACTGATTTTTTTAGTCTAGTTTACTGACCATATATATCTTTCTGCTTGTTTTAGTTGTCATTTGTACTTTGGTAATCATTGTTGCTGCACCCATGTCATGGTCACTGATGTTCTCATGGGGGTAAAGTCTGTCTGTTTCCATTAGGTCCAATATATTTCCATCATGAGCGAGGTTCTGAACTATCTGTTCTAGATAGTTTTCAGAGAAGGCATTTAGTAATGTTTCACAGTATGTTTTATTATGCACACCATTACCAAAACTGTAATTTTCCCAAATGATTCGTGGAAGATAGTCTCTACCAATGATTACAGTATGGTTGGGGAACTTACATACAAGTGATCTGAGGTTTTCTCTAAAGTTTTTGATACATTGGAAGATGAGACTGGTGGGCAATAGAAGGGACCAATTATAATTTTATGCCCATCTCTGAGACTTAAGTTTTGTTCGATCAATCTGTCAAGCGGCTTCAGTTTCTGTCTTGGTGTATTTGAGTTTCTTGTCTTGTGTGACAAATTCCACCTCTATTTCTCATTTGCCTACCCTTTCAATATACACATAAATTTTACCCAAAAATCTCACTGCTATCAATTTGTTTTCAACCAGCATTCTGTACCTAGTATGCTTCACTGCTTCTCAGGTACACTTCAGACTCTGGCACTTTGTTGTGAATGCTTTAGCAGTTAACCATTAGGATTTTAATACTCTCAACTGTGATGGGCATTTTTTTTATTTTTTTTTATTTTTTTATTTTTGGGTTTCATACAGGTATTGTTATCTGGATTGGATGGAGTTGTTGCTCCTTATAATACTACTGGGACCACAGCAGTGGGAGAAACGACACTGTGACCACAGAGCATGCTTAGTCACGGCTGCTGGACTACACTAGACCAGATATTAGCAGTTACAAATTAAGGGAAGACAAGGGCAGGAAAAAATTAAAATTGAACCCAGGACTTCCCAGATCACATTAATTTTACAATACAATATATTGATTTACAATTATCACATTCACCTAAATTTTAATATGTATGCTAATGATGTTGATATCAAATGTTAAAATTCAAAGCTCATTGAATTCACCACCCCTGTGGACACCATTTAGCTACATAAGTTATATCCTGAACATCATATGTCATTCAGTTGTGAGCCTCCTAACAATTGTAGGAATGCTGTGTAATGATTACATCCTCTGACAGTAACAGTAGTAGTGCTGATTTTGGTGAGGGATGGGAGGATTGGCTGTGTGGGTCTATCTACAAGAGATTGCCTTCCTCACCCTCTGATATGTTAACATAGTTAAACGTTCATAGAAAAGCTACTATCTGCCTATAAGAAAGTTTCATAAAATCAGCAAAACGACCACAAAAAATCAGGGTAGTATTACTCTTTGACGAACCCATCTGTTGCTTGTATTAGGACTTGTGGATATTTTCCTGTGTCAGCTGACTTAAAACATGATTGCAGGCTGTTTATTAGCATCCCTTCTTTCATCATAAATTAACACATTGAAAACACTTATTCTTATTGTTAAACATCAGTTCATACACTGGAAGCGAACTGTCAGCTTCGAATGTGTTAATTAAGCTGACGAGGTGAATGTATGGAAGCAAGTGGAAAAGTCTTAAGCTTGCACTAAAAACCACATTTTATGTATGAATCCAAGTGGTCAAAGTATTGTGGAGAACATCGTTTTTGCATTCATCAAATGCAGCTTCCTTCCAGTACGAAACCTTTCACGTAGATTGGACCATAATTTCTGTTCACACAATATCACATTATGTACGTCCTTGGTGTTTTTGTCTGTGGTTGCAGTTTTGTGATATACTTAATGTAGATCATATTCAAGGAAAGTGCAACCACGTTGAATATCATTGTCCATATCTCAGACGTTAATAATGAAGTACAAAT
Source organism: Schistocerca americana (assembly GCF_021461395.2). Lineage (NCBI taxonomy): Eukaryota > Metazoa > Arthropoda > Insecta > Orthoptera > Acrididae > Schistocerca > Schistocerca americana. The sequence goes on along the minus strand of NC_060130.1, from coordinate 425,104,975 downwards.
TTCCTTATAAACCTTCTCCAGATCTGCATACATTTTTGTTTGCAGTAAACTGCATGGCAAAGACTTTTAGGATATCACAGTATTACAGGTTGTCAATTTGAATGAACCTTATACAACACAACTGTTGTAAAAAGTTGTGGAAACAAAACTGTTCAGTGGCACTTCTGTTATTATGCAACAGGAACCAACATAACAAAAAATGAAATTTTGTCATTATCAGTGCTATCACTGTGCCAAGCTGAGAAATTTCTCCCCTCTACATATTTTGTCTCCAGTTTTCAGTTTATGTCCTCAGCTGAGTTATCTGTACTTTCCACTGGTGAGTGGTGATTTATTGCATTATTGGATGCCCTGAGCTTTGTTCTGTCTTTTGGGCAGACATGTACTGTACACAAGAACAGTGAATATAGCAGTTCACAATTAGGACTTCCAGAGGCTTAGTTGCAACTTAGAGAGTAGTAGGATGCTGTACTTCATACTGATTGTTACTTGACCTGAAGAAAGTCAGAAGACTGCATAACAGCCCATAAACTATTCTGTACAACAGGGTACGTCCGGTCAGTTTTGTTGTTGTGTACTGTGGCAGTGGTGACTGCTGTGAAAGATAACACTATGAAGGGGCTGTTTGTTCAGATATGTCCAACAAAGATACTGATTGAGACCCTACATAGGTCTGTCTGTCGATTTTGCTAACTCAAAGGCTTACATGATCCTGAGTGTATCTAATTTGGGCTCCTGAGATGTATATGCTTTGTCAGACTACCTTATCCATGGCTTATTCAAGCACTACTCCACAAATAAGAGAAACTATAAGAAAGGTGATAAGTAAAAATGCTCTTGGGAATGCTGCAAATATCGACCACTGACAACAGTAATGTGGGTGGGAGTGCTTTTGGCTCATGGCCCACCTAGGGATATAATTTACACAATAAACAAAATAATTGGGATCTGATGAGGGAAATAAAGCTTTCTGGCTTTGTGCATCTGTTACCCAAAAGACGTCAAAATGTTGCTGTCGTAGCTTTGACATACAGTGAAAATTATGGGGAGGACTGAGATAAACAGCACTGCTTATTTTTGGACCAATGATGGGTAGCTGCTGCTGCTGCCGCCGCTGCTCCTCCCAGAGTTGAGAGCTGGTTCAGTAGGAGTTGCTGCTGTTAATGTTCAAAGACATTTATTAGTACTAGATCCAGTGTATGTTTTAACTGCTCACATGAAAATTACACCCCAGTTATTTTCTAAAGTTCCAACTGCTGCAGACAGGTGTTATTGAACAGAAGTGAGGATTTTTTACCCAAGTGATCTGCCGAAATATTGGCAGTTGCATCACACAAGCTGTGATGGCTTCCTGTATGGTTTAGCTGCTTCCATTATCTCTGATGAGTTGTGAGGATTAATAAAGTTGAAAATTAAAGAAATCAAATTATAGTTTCATGAGAATATATTAAGTGCATGCAGTCCTGCCTCACCCGCAATACCCCTCCTTCCCCATTTCTGTTAACCTCACATTTATACTTCAAAAGAGTAAACCATTAGCTAACTTCAGGAAGAGATCAGTTGTTCTTAGTGTTGCACATATTGTTACATTCAATAATTATACAGCACTTGCAATAAGCTATGCAGGCCATTCTGTTTTATTTGTGAGCAGATTCTGCTACTGCCAGTACCTCATCCACTCTTGCTCTGCTCTTTTCCAAGCCTTTGTAGGAGAATGATTATAATGTGCAAGAATGGGTTTAAATTCTCCTCTGGATTTAAATTCTCCTCATAAATTTACCTGTGCTAGTTTTAACTACCCATGACACATGACTTTGTATTAACTGCAGTAAAAGTAAGTTTTTAACTTCAGAAGTCCAGTGAAATTTGTAGGTCATACTATTGCACTTCGGTGAAGTAAAAACAATTTTCTTTAGTACCTCACAAAGGATTATTCAGGAAGTATTGTTATTATGTTTATTGGCTGTATGAATAAATAATGAATGAGTAATAATAAATGCATTTTGGCACAACCTTTAATTTTCCTAGAATTCATTGCCTATGATCATTCCAGCTGTTTTTTCATAAGTAGTGAACTACAATAAGCATAAAATTAACTTTGAGTGCTTTTAAAACATAACATAAGCATTGTAACATAAAAAATGTCACTTTTTCCCACAAAATTTGGGAATATTTCAAATTAAATTTTTGGAAGTGTCGATAGTGGACACCAGTATGGTTCTAAACATTTCAGTGATAAAAGTTCATTGGCAACATGATTTTCACTTATGCAGCAGCACTGAAGTTATGATGTTGGGAAGCCCTCACCAGTGGGAAAGTAGGTTTAATATGTAGTGCAGATACATTTCTTGAGCTGATTTGGCTTGTTATTAACATTTAAATTTTTAGTGATAAATGTCAAGAAAATTTCTGTTTTCCGTGAATTTTGTTTATTCGGCTACTGCAGTGTTCAGACTTTTCTCTTTTTGTGACCCTTCTTTTTTACAACCACTCTCATATTTGAAGCCCAAATAAAATACAGTATATTTAATATTTTTCATATGATGATTGGACACATTAACTGTAAAACAGAATTACTGTACAGTCAGTTTTTGTGAACAGTTGTTTATTGTTTTTAATTGTTGTTTACATTTTTAGAGTTGGTGGTGTGCCAGTCGATTTTGAGGATGTGCAAATGAACCCAAAGAGTGAAAGTAATGAAGATCTAGAATACGCAATAACTTCAATTAGGAGAAATGGTGTTGCTATAAAAGGTACATATATTGTGAAGTAGTAAAACTTAAGTAGCCACAAAATGTCCCACTTGAAACTATTCACTTGAAAAGCTCCCACTTGAATTCCAGTTACATTAAAGTATGTTTTAATGTAGTGTCAGTCTCCTTAATTATTATTATTATTATTATTATTATTATTATTATTATTATTTCTTTCTTGTCTCAGACGTTATGTCTGGTTAAAAATGGAAGGTGACACGGACCTTGATGAAGCGTGACTTCCTTTTAACTGTACGGTATATGTTACATTGCATTTAGGAACTTTCGGGTAATTGAACAAGTGTCAATTATTACAGATTTCTGTAGCTGTATATTTAAGTTTGGATATAGCTGTATTGCATTGATGTACTGGTGGATATTGAGTGGTATGACTCCTGTAGTTGATAGTATAATTGGTATAATGTCAACTTTATCCTGATGCCACATGTCCTTGACTTCCTCAGCCAGTTGGATGTATTTTTCAATTTTTTCTCCTGTTTTCTTTTGTATATTTGTTGTATTGGGTATGGATATTTCGATTAGTTGTGTTAATTTCTTCTTTCTTTCTCATTATTATTCTTTATTCTTTATTATTATTATTAGTAGTAGTAGTAGGTAAAAGCGTTCTTGAGTTTAATGTATTGCGTTCTGAAATATGATAAAAATTTATTCTGGGCACTTAGCCATTTTAGTAATCAGTTATTAATTTCAAGTATTAGAGAGATTTCAAACCAATAAAAACTGATGTTGAAGTATTTCACAGATTAATCATGCTGGTTAACATTTAAATCTAGGATAATAACCATTTAGTTTCTATAACTATCAGGTCAGAAGTTTCCACTGTCATTTTTGCCATGCAATGGACTGCTTAAATTGTAACCTATTGAAGTATTTACCTCCAGAACTTGAGTGTGTTTTTATATTTATTTAAGAGTCTTACTTAAGTTCAGATTTCTGATTCCCATAATAATTTGGACACTGAAACGCCCACATGCATAGCTTTGGTAAATTGTCTGAATGCTTTTATAATTTTTGATTATTTTCTGTGAGCAATAAAAAGGGTTTGACAGTTTGTCTGAAATTGGGTCTTGTCTTCTGCTATCTTAGTATTGGATTATGTTAGAGGTGGTAAGGCAGTGACCTACTGGACATGTTTGAAACACACAAATCTGATGTCTGACTTCCCATTGTTTCAGAAAATTTTTGAAAGCTATTGGTGATTTATCCTCTACACTAAGGGTTGCACATGCAGACTTCAAACATTAGTAATAAATTGAAGTGAATAGTGGAAAAGAGGAGACACAAATACAGTGAGACCTCAACCTAAGAAATTAATTCACATTCAAAAGTTACTTGCTACCTCAATATCTCCCGTACCTCATATTTTTTTGTATTTTAAAAATAGTAATCTTAAGATTCACTGCACACCCAATGCTTTACTGTACATGGTCTCCTGTAATCTAACTGTAAGTCTAAAAATCCTGTCAAAGAAATTTGGTTCTGGACTGAAGTGTTTTTGTCTCTTCCTTATATTACAAAAAAAGCTAAAGTTACTCATTGTGTTGATAACTTCATTCTAAACTGAAGTATACTGCAAAGAAAATCACTAACATGTTTTACTTATTTCTCCATTCTGAAGATTTTGTTCTCTAAGTAGTCTGGAGGAGGCCAAAATTGAATGATATAAGTACCTGGCTGTGTAGTGGATGGTGGAAGAACATACAAAGGAAAATTGTGCGATATCCTTCATTGAAATGTTCCTTCCTGCATAAACTGCTTTAAAGTTACAACATGTGGTCCCAAATTTGTTATGCCACCATGATCCAGTAATTCCACAAGAATCAATCCCTGTGCATCCCAAATGAACTAAGATATGATCTTTCTTTTATTATTTGTAGACCTATGGGTTTCCTCTTTCTTGGAAAATCTGGGCACCCCTTCCATTGGCTTTCTCGTGGTCTCAGGTTCAAGAAAACACTCCATGGCTCATCACCCTTTTCATTGCCATATAAAAATTTGTTTTGTAACATAACAAAAGTGCAACAGATCTAGAGCTTCTACTTTCCTCGCCTCTTTGACTAGTCTAAACTTTCCGCAACCATTCTTAACTGACCTTTGAATAACATAGGTTTTCAGTAATTGACACATCACTGACTTCAATTGTAGACAACAAATATAGTTCATACAGTGAGACCCAGAGATTCAGGTTAATGTTATTGACATATGATGATGTCTTGAGTCAGTAAGTTAAGTGTCTGTGCTGCTGCGGGTAACATTTTCTTAAAATTTAATTCTTTTTGTCTAGCTTTGTCACAGTGCCATGCACATTACCACACTGTACACTAATCAACAGCTGTGCCCACATAAACATTGTGCAAATGTTTGAGTGTGAAATTCTCAATTCTGAAAATTGTTTTAAAAGTAGTCCAGAAGATCCCAAAATTGAATAGTGGATCCTGGCTGAGAAATTCTGCACCAAAGCCTCAAAAGTTATAACAAAAAGCACCCAGTTAAAATTGTACCAATAAATTCATCATTTTCAGAAACAGTAAATACCCTTTTTTATGGCTCCTAACACATGCATACTTTATAAGGCACTATATAATGTATGGCATAGGGTTCTCTACATTGTTACTCGTCATTAGCTTCCACTTGGGGAAAATGATTTTTCCAATCTTCTTTGTCTATGATATTCACCCTTATCTTGTCCAGTCATTCTTATGCAAAATGTGTAGTAGAGACAGTCAGACTAATTTTAAATTTCTTAAGTACTGGTTATGTTTTTTATGCTGCTGTAAAGACCCCAAGAAATACCACTGTAAAATTTAGTTTAAAAATCAAGATTGTGAAAATGAAAGGGAAAAAAAAAAAAAAAAAAATTGGCAAACTTTTTACTCGTTTCTCTTAAAAGTATGGAACTTGAAGGTTATTAATAATTAAAATAAAAAATAATGCTGTTGTGTAGAATTTTTGGGGTTTCTGTGGCTCAGTGCTCCCTAATTTTTGGGGTTTTTTGGTCAAAAATCTGTCGGAGTTAAATTTTTGTTCTGATTACGTGCTAAATTGGAGTGCTTTCATAATGATACATATTCTGCAAGTCACCATGTGTCATTCCCTCCCCTGTCCCTAAGATCTGCACTAATTCCACTTTTATGTGGTTGTTATTAGTATTTTTATCACCAGAAGGAATTACTTCATATCCCATCTTAGTATGTTGGCAGTCATAGAATCATACTGCAGTCAACTGCAGATGCTGGTTCTGTAAATTTTCTGAACAGCATTCTACAAAACGAACATTTCTTTCCTCCAGGGATTTCCATTTGAGTTCATAAAGCATCTCTCGATAATACTTGCATGCTGATTAAATCTGCCAGTGTCAAATGTAAATGTAATGCCACACTTCTGAATTGCTTCTTATGTCTTTCTTTAAAATGGTCTGGTGAGAATCCCCAAACTTTTGAACTGTACTCAAGAATGGATCGCACTGGTGTTCTGTATGTGGTCTCATTTATAGATGAACTAAACTTTCGTAGAATTCTCCCAGCAAACTGAAGTCGATCATTTGCCTTCCTACTACTGAACTTATGTGCTCACTCCATTTGACATCGCTTTGCAACATTACATCTAAATATTCAGTTGACATGGCTGTATCAAGTGCACACAACTAATACTAAGCTTGAATAATACAGGATTGTTTTCCCTATTCATGTCCATTAGCTTGCATATTTCTACATTTTGAACAAGCTGCCATTCATCACTCCCAACGGTAAATCTGTGAGTCGTCCTGTATCATCCTACAGTCACTCAGTGTTAACAGTTTCCCATACACTTAAAGAATCGTCAGCGGTCACAGATCGTTGCTCACCCTACAAGTCAGATTGTTTATGTAGATAGAGAACACTTAACGGTCCTACTACACTTCCCTGGGGCACTCTTGATGATACCCTTGTCTCTGTGAACACTCACTGCTTAGGACAATGTATATGTAAGAAGTCTTCAAACCACTCTCATATCTGTGAGAACCAATCCCGTATGCTTGGACTAATGTTAACAGCCTACATTGGGGCACCGTGTCAAATACTTTCTGGACTCTGCCTCTTACCTTTTGTCCATAGTCCTCTGGACATGCACGAGAAAAGGGCAAGCTGAGTTTCACATGATTAATGCTTTCTAAATCTCTGCTGATTTGTGGACAGCAAATTTACTGTTGATGTAGATGAATGGCACATCATATTCTCTCTTCACCAACAAGTGCAGAATATGTCTGATACCTGATGGTTGTTGTTGATGAGTGTGGAGTGACCAGGTAATTTGTGGTCTCAGGCACATGGTTCTGTGGGTTCAACATAGGGATGCCTCATTAATATTTTGAACCAGTTTCATGTACAGATATCAGACACCTCTCATCACTGTTGAGGTTATGTAGAGGTCTGTGCAGTATCGGGACTGAGTTCTCCGACCTACTGTCCGGCCCTACAGACAATGTTTTAATGATGCAGTCATCATTCAAGGCAATAGTGCATGATCACATCACGTCTACCTAGTGAACACCTACCTCCAGGAGGCATAAATCAACTAAATCGAATGGCCAGCAGTATCTGCTGACATGAACCCAGCTGAGCACTCTTGGAACAGGTCAAAACTTGCAGTGTGACGTCACAGTAAACCACCTCATACACTGGATACTTTCAGGAGGGCCACTGTCAAAGAGTGGAGCAGAGTTGTACAGCAACATGATGACCTCCTACATTGGCTGCTCTGCAGTTGATAGTTAAGTGCCTGATAGAGGGTTCATCCAACCATCTTCAAGCTATTTTTCTACTGTTCCACTCTCGAAAAGGTTGCGCTCTGATTTTTTTCTTTTTTTACAAAGATCATCTCTCCCTGTTAAGGTGGGTGCCAGAAAAATATTTTCAAATTTGGAGAAGAGAGTTAGTAATTGAAATTTTATGAAAAGATATTTGTTTTAATGATAGCAACCCCAATTCATATACCGTATCTGTTTTAGTCTCTCTCCTGTTGTGCTATAACACAAGAGAGTTGCCTTTCTTTGAACTACTTTGGTGTCATCTGTCAGTCCTATTTGATATGGATCCCACAGAACCACTCCAGCAGAGAATTGACAAGTGCTGTGTTGGTAATTTCTGTAGTAGATGTTTTACTTCTTCTAACTGCCAATAAAACTCGGGCTTTGGTTTCCCTTCCCCACAACATTATCGCTGTGATGATTCCAATTTGAGTTATCCATATCAGTAATCCCCAAGTATTTGGTTGAATTCACAGGAATTAGATTAGTGTGATTTGTCATGTAACTGAAATTTAGCACACTCCTTTTAGTACGCATGTGGGTAACGCCACACTTCTCATTAATTAGAATGAATTTCTACTTTTCACACCATACAGATATCTTGGCTAAATCATTTTGCAATTGATTTTGATCACTTGGTTGCTTTACAAGGTGGTAAATGACAGCATCATCTGCAAACAATCTAAGAGGGCTGCTCAGATTGTGTCCTAGATTGTTTATATAAATCAGGAAGAGCAGAGAACATATAAAACTTCCCTGGGGAATGCTAGATATCCTATTTTACTCAATGACTTTCCATCAGTTGCTACAAACTGGAACCTTTCTGACAGGAAATCGTGAATCCAATTACACAACTGAGTCAATACTCTGTTGGCATGCAATTTGATTAGAGGTCGGTCGAACAATCCGCAAATGTACTACCAGTTCATAAGTGTCCAAAAGGCACAATATTTTGGTGATTGTACGTGTTGCCATCATCAGATGTGCTGACGAAGTGAACCCCCTGCGAGCTGCTCCCTCTGTGGTTTGCACCCCTGGCCACATGCCGGTGCCCACGCAGATGCTAGCATCGGTGTCTGGGATAGTGTTGATGCAAGTTCTCTATGCACCCTGATTGCCCGATTGTCTTTCCTACTGAGAGTCGTCTTAACTAAACTCAGTGCTGGTTCCCAAACCTTGTTAAGATTATGGTTGCAGTCTCAGTTAATAAGATTGGCCCTGGTGTGAATGTCTATGACCCCTCTAACGATGCTGTCCCAGTACTTGGAAGTCTCTACCAATATCCTTGTATGTTTGTATGCCATCGCATGATTCTCGGACAAACAGTGTTCTCTGAATACTCCCTTGTTGGGATACATCAGTCAAAAGTGCCTCTGGTGTTCTCGGCAGTGATTGTAGACGGTGCACACTGTCTGTCCAGTGTATGTCTTCCCACATTGACATGGAATCTGGTAATCACCGGCCTTCTTCATCTTTGACATTTCCCAATAATGCTATGTTTTATTGGGTGGGCAAAGAACAATTTTTATTTGATGTTTCTTCAGTATGCATCTGATTTTTCCCAATAGTGCACCAATGTAGGGTATGAAGGCAGTGCCTGCCATTTTGTCCACGATTTCTTTCACAGATTGCACTGTTGAGGTGGGGCGGAGAGCACGCCTAACGTGCCATTTAGGGTATAGTTTTTTTGGAATACTGTTTTGAGGTGTTTCAGCTCCTGGAGCAGACTCTGTGTATCTGAAATGGTGTACGCACTATGTACTACTATTTTTAGGTCCCCATTCCTCTCTGAAGGGTGGTGGCAGCTGTCTGCATGCAAATACAGGTCATTGTGTGTTTTCTTCTGGTACGCACCATGACCCAGAGTGCCATCAGCTCTTTTATTGACCATGACGCCCAGGAATGATAATCTTCTTTCTGCTTCAGTCTCCATAGTGAATCTGATGTTGGGATGTATGGATTTCAGATGTGTAAGGAAGTCAAGGAGTTTTTCCTTCCATGGGACCAGGTGACAAATGTGTCATCCACATAACAGAAAAAAAGTGAGTTTCCATTTGGATAATGCCAGGGGCTTCCTCCTCAAAGTTCTCCATGTACAAATTCACGAACACAGGTGAGAGTGGGCTGCCCATTGTGACTCCTTCCATTTGTTCATAGTATTCTCCATTAAACAGAAAATATGTGGAGATCAGGACGTGCCTGAAGTTGCTTGTGAGGAACAGGGTCAAAATCCTTCGACAAATCTAAAAATATGGAATCAGTTTGAGATTCCCTATCAGTGGCACTCATTACTTCATGTGAATAAAGAGCTAATTGTGTTTAACAAGAACAATATTTTCTGAATCCATATTGGCTATTTGTCAATAATTTATGTTAGAGGTAATTCATGATGATCGAACACAGTATGTGTTCCAAAATCCTGCTGTAATTCAGTGGCTTGTATGTATTTCCTTTTTAGAATATTTTTGTGACCTTGGCAACTTTACAGTCTGTAGGTACAGTTATTTTATTAAGTGAGCAGTTCTATACAACTACTAAATATGGGGCTATTTTATCAGCATATTCTGAAAGGAACCTAGCTGGATCAGAGGCCTTGCCTTTATTTAGTGATTTAAGCTGCTTTGCTACACAGAGGATATCTACTTGTAAGGTATTCATGTTGGCAGTTGTTCTTGATTTGAATTTGGGAAATTACTAGGTCTTCTTTCGTGAAGGAATTTTATAGAACCATGTTCAGTACCTCTGCTTTAGTGGTTACCATTGCTATCATGCAGGGAAGGTACTGATTGTTTCTTGCTGCTGGTGTACTTGATGTACTTTTTATATGAAGAGAACCTCTTTCAATTTTATGCCAGGTTTTGAGACAGAGTTTCAACATGGAAACTATTAAGGGCATCTTACATTAAAGTCTGCGCTGAGTTTTGAACTTCAGTGAAACTTCACCAATTTTGGAGATTTTTTGTTCTTTTAAATTTAGCATGCTTTTTCTGTTGCTTCCACAACAATGTTCTGACCTCTCTTGTATAGCCTGGAGGATCAATACCATCTCTTGTTTATGTATTTGGTATATCTCTTTCAGTTGCCATCACTACTGGTTATTATAATTATTATTATTATTCAAACTACATGTGGTACATGCTTACAAAATTAGATTGGAAGGTGTGAAGACTATCTCTTAGGAGGGCAATCAAGTAGAATTTTTATCTGATTTTTTAAATAGATTTATTTTGGTGGATTTGGATGTTACAGTACTCGGTCTCACTATGATGACCTCGTGGTCACTAATACCTGTATTTATTATGATGCTCCCTATTTGCTCAAGATTATTTTTTGTCTCTAAGAGGTCAAATACATTTTTTCAACCATTATGGACAACATGCTATGGGGGAGCCTATGTTGTTAGAATACACAAGGTGAAGCTATACCGGATTGTGTTACCCATCAGGATATTTTGATTTCACCAATGTGGATTTTCAGACTGCCTGCCTTTAGTTTGGATTTTTTTTTTTTTTTTTTTCATTTCATGGTAAGGTTCCTTGTTTACTTCTATAATGCTCATTCTTTCATTCGCTGTGCCCACTGATATTCGCTGATGGCAGAAAACTTTTTTTAACCACATAAATGGTAAAAAATTATACTCCTCTCTTAAGGAAATAAAATCACTCTTACTGATGTTATTATTCTGTTTCATATCTCCTCTTTGACTAGTTATTTATTTATCTGATTGTTTCAGCCGTCTATGGCACACTATTACACTACTGCCTTCACTTCTTGCACTATTTCCTCTTTTTCAATTATTTCTCTATTCTGACTCAATCCTGCTTCCTTGTATTACAAGAACACACATCTTGTTCTTGTTTTCTTGCTGGATGGATTTTTGCTTTCCTGTATCATCTTTATTAATCACACACTTGACAAGGTTCTGATTCGCTTCTTTCACCTGAGGCCCTAGTTTCTTTGCTTTCCTAGTATGTCAGTATATTATTTGCAGTCCTTTTTTAGATGTTCATGGACACTTTTATTGTGTGTTTGTGTCCTTGCTTACCACATTTTTATATGTAATGTAATAAATGACCATTTTCTATGTAAATGTGTCTGCGCCTATCCGTAACCAGGTGTTTTCTGTAGAATTAAATAAATATTCTATTGGAGTCGAAATGAAATCATATTGACTTTTAAATATAGGAGTTCATTGGCAATATGCCTTGTAAAAGTGTTTTTATTCAATGTCGTGGAGTGGTGTCGCAAATAAAAATTAATAATTTTTATTATGAAGAAAAGTTTTGAAAACAGTTTAGCATATTGACTTTAATAGTGCTGTTGTTAGTTTTAAAGTGTCTAAACATTAATTTTTATTCCATAATATATGACCAAGAATCTGTTTATGGTGTGCATACTAGGCAGAGGTATAGTAGGAAATAATTTTGAGCTAAATCATAGTATGGGTACAATCACGAAAAAAGCAGTACTGAATTTTTTAATCAGCAATGGATGATTCATATAGTAAATAGTGGAAATATGAAGAGAGTGTGATATGTACATACGAGTTGTCAAATAGATCTTTGCTCATTTATTTAAAAGTGCATTAAGTAAAGAAAATGTAATATGTGATGGAAATGCTATTGTAAACAAGTAGCCTCTGCTACAGCTAGCTGTTTGTTATGTGATATTTAACTTTATATTTTATACTCATAGTATCATTTCTACACACGCCTATGAAATGATTTCTGAATATATTGAATTGTAAAAATACTCATAACTTGACCTGCATGCTTTGCTTCTCCCGTTTTCCTTTGTTTTGTCAATTTCTTTTCTCAGCATTTTATTAGTCAGTAGCCTTGCCCTGTCAGTAACTTTTGCCCAGTCAGTAGCTCTGCCCAGTTAGTAACGTCACAAGTGGCAATTTATTTTTCAAATTAAATATTTTATATTGTCATTTTAGATACAAATTTTAGTGGTAAGAACAATTTCTCTAAATGTGCAGGTAACATTGAAACTGGCAGTATGAATCGAGCTGTAATATCACGAAATGTGGCTTTGCGAAATGAATTGGATCTGTATGTGAACGTACTCCACTGCAAATCTTATCCTGGTATTCCCACAAGACAGAAGGGAGTTGATATCCTAATTGTAAGGCAAAACACAGAAGGAGAGTATGCCATGTTGGAGCATGAGGTGAGAACATGTTTTTTTTTTTTTTTTTTTTACTTGTGTACTTTTACTTAGTGTGGTTGAAAGTGAATTCATGCTTCACACTTCATTCTTTGTTTATATCCTACTTATTTGGTCTCCTTTTCTTTCCAGAAATTTTTAATGATGTTTGCTGAATAAATATAAGTTCTTTCTTGCCTATAGTTGACAAGAAAAAAATTACACTTTCATAGCACAATTTTTCTGATTTCTGTTAATGAATAGAACAGTGTTTGTAACATTACTAACTACTGCCTCAGAACTGCCAAATCTTGCAACTATTATTATGTTTTTGCACTTGCCCTCAAAGTATGCTGTTTATTCTATTATTATTATTATTATTATTATTATTATTATTATTATTAGTCGCAAAGCTCCCAGAGTGGAAGACGCTAAGTAAAGATGGTTCATTTTCTGTTCTTCTTGTTCTTCTGATTTGCCACTAGTTTTTCATTGTTTGCGAGAATTTAGCTCTTTCTTCGCTCCATTTTGTTCCGGTTCTTCAGGCTTTTGGCTCTGGTTTAACCTCCCATTTTTGTACTTTTATTCTAAAATTGTTTCTTATGTCTATTTCTTCTTTGCTGATTTTGGTAATTCCAAGTCTTTTTTAACATTTTGGATCCATTCTCCTCCATTAGTAAGGGAACTATGTACTGTACTATTCTTTTTGTTAGTCTGTGTTCAGGAAGCCTCATTATGTGGCCATAGAATTTGAGGCGTGTTTTCCTCATGTCTGTCTCTGTGTTGGAATATTCTTCAATTTTGGACATTTTCTGTAGTCTATATATATTCTCAGTCAATCTTGGTCCCAAAATTTTCCTAATTATTTTTCTTTTTTCATTCTTTAGATTTTCTGTATCAGTTTTCCTGTTTAGTACCAAGCTTTTACTGGCATATAACATTGATAGTTTAATTACTGTTTTTTAATGTCTGATTTTGGCATTTAAAGATAAGCTTTTTTTATCATAGAGGTTTTGCACTAATCCTAAACCTTAATGAGCTTTTTGTATTCTTTCTTGTTGTGCATATTTTTCAGAGATAATTTCTCCTAGATATGTAAAGTGTGATACTCTGTTAATTTCTCCATGTTGGTTTGTAATTTGAAAATTCCTAATTTTCTGTTGTAAACACCGTCTTTTCAAATGATATTTGCAGGCCAACTTTCTCTGCGCATTCTTTTAGAGTTTCTATCTGTTTTATAGCCATCTCACAAGAATCTGCCAGTATTGTGAGATCATCCGCAAAGGCTGAGAAGGTGATTTGTAGGGTTGTGGTTTTTTTCATAGTGAAATTTGTTTCCAGCAATTTTCTTCAAGTTTCTTTTCCCATTCTTCCATGACTCTATATAGAACTAAATTGAAAAACATCAGCTTGTCTAACCCCAGTTTTTATCTTGAATGGTTTTGAAAGTTTTCCCATAAATTTCACTTTGGATGTTGTATTTGTTAATCTCTGCTGAATGATTTTCTGATGCAATCCTTTTTCTTCAAGAATTCTATTATATTATGCGTGCAAATAAATTTTTATATTATGATGAGCACTGATTTATTATTTAGCTTATGGTGTAGTACATACATCACATGAATTAATAATATATAAGTAGTCTCTATTGTAGACATTAAGAAGAATCCATGTAAGATGTACAAGTCATGTATAAAGAAAGAAACTAGACAAGTGCATAAAATATATACATTCACAAAATACGGTATAACCCCAATTTTATATTCCCAGCATTAATGGTTTCTCACCGTTTACAATGTTTTTTATCACTTGCATCAAATTTTCCTCGTCCACAATGTTAATTCACATCTGACTTTGCATCAACGTATTTATAATCTTCCTGTGATTTACGCTTTATGAAAAAATGTTTGTGGAGAAAAAAATTGATGTAAAATGATGCTGGCATGATGATGGCCATCAGGTGGTGTTTACAAACATTATGTGGTTAAGTTTTTTGACACCAAGGTGCTCTGCTTAGCGGACTTGAACCGGTAAACATGTGAAAGTAGGAGCAGTCTGTTCCCTATCTCCTGCCAATGCCAAGCTCTACTCGGCATGGCACCTGATGGGAGTAATTAGGTTCGTTTCAATAAAGATGTGACCAATCACAACCATTTCCAAACTGTCTCTGGTGTGCATGTGCAGTTTCGTGATTGTTGTGACACCTGTGTCGAACAGTATTCAGCGTGATTTGTCATTTGGCTGCTTGTAGTGCTAATTGACACCTTCACTCAATTTGCATTGCTCAAATGTTTTTGGTTTAAACAGTGCCAATTACATATTTTTTCATGCTGACCATAATGTATTTTGAGAATTTATTCTCATTGCCAAGTACAGTATTTACATACGTATTTTTTGTGATATTACACAAACAAACAACGTGAATGATAGTTTGGGTTTGTGTGGTCTTCTACATAACTGAGGAGGGACAGTACCTGATAACTTCAAAAAGATGACTACAGAGATGCAGAACAACACATACACAAACACCACACAAAATACTTTTGTAAATATTAACACTTGACAATGAAAAAAAATTCTTGAAATGTAACATGATACGCATGAAAAAATATGTAACTTGTGCAGTGTTTCATTGTTTAAATAATGAATGACGGCTGCATGCTTTTCAGAAACGTTGGTTATGATGTGTGAAATTGAGTCAAACATTTCTAGTTCCTACACAGTTTATCAGCTTCAGTTACATCAACGATTTTTATTAGATAATAAACCTTTAGTAGTTAGTAAAAAAGTCTCTGACAATTATTTTGATGCATATTATGTACATATACTGCACATTAAGTGTGAAAATGCAAAGGGGTATCATATACATAACTTTTACAGCTTGATATGTTATTTCCCACATTTTACATTTTCCTGTATTTTACACTACTTTTTTGAAAAGTGTATAAGTAGGGTTTCACTGTTCACTATATACGGAAACACAAATACAGCCAGATGAATGACAATTTGGTCATACACTATTTAGAGTGGCCAAGATTTTTTGAGGCTGGTTGACTCCAAAGTGTGCTGAGGACAGCAGGAAGTGCCTCTTTGGCCCACTGCTCTATCCAGCAATCACTTAGCCTGAATGCATGTTCATCTATTCATCTAATTCTTGTACTCTTTAGGGGTGGATCTCTAGAGTGCAGTGTGGTTCTCTCACTGTTGGGGGGATGTCATGACGGATTTGTATAGTAGTAGAAATCAGTATAAAGGCATGGGTATTTGTAGGAAAATTAACATTGTCAGTTGGAGTACTTGTGCACAGTGTATATGCAATAGTATGAGAGCCAGTATACCAACAAATGCAGTCAGATGGTATTGCGTTTGATGTCAGTAGTATACCAGGGTGTGTTGTGTACATAAACCATGATTGTGACAATGCCACACGGAAAACAGTTGTCATGTGATGGAAAAAGTAAAAATCAGTGCACACAATGAATTGGAACTCTGTCAATCACCAAGAAGTGGAACTATTCAAGTATGGTGATTGATAATTTTGTTAGATTGGATACACGATACGGACAGAACGGGATATATGGGCAAAGTAGAAAATTATTTGATGCATAGAAACAGTTACTTTTGGGCATAGCAAGGGCCTCAGACTGTTATTCTTCTCAACTTGCTGATTTACAGTGATCTGTAACTGCAAAACATGTACGACAAATTTGGTCACTTGACAAATATTTAGCATTCAAGAAACAACTGCAGAAATTTGCTCTAACACCCAAACATAAATAGACTAGATAGGAGTTTCCTGAAAAACATATGTCATGGACTTCAGAATGAGAGAAAGTGATATTCAGTGATAAGAAGTAGTTTAATTTAGATGGGTGGGTGGATTTCAATATTATTGGCGTGGTCCAAGAACAGAGTAGCGGGTAAGAATGAGCAGAAATTTTGATGGCGAAAGAGTTACGGTTTTGGCAGCATTCTGCGCTAAAAGTAAATAGTGAACTCTAACATGTGCACTAAGATGCTGGAGACAGAAGTGATTAGAGTGTATGAGGACTCAGTGGATGAAAGAAAATTCAACAAGATAATGCGTCTGTGGATGTTTGTACTACAACCAAAAAGTAGATTGGAGATAAAGATATCAATAAATTGCTTTGACCTGCATTCATGCCCAGATGTGAACCTCATGGAGAACCTTGGGGAATACATCTACGTTGTGTTTGTTACAATGGAAGGCAATTTGAGGCCACATTTTAGCTGAAAACAATGATAAGAGAAGAGTGAGCAACAATTTCACTTCAAGAACTACAAACTAACAAAATCAATGCTGAAGAGTGTTTTAGAGATAATTAGAAAGAACAGAAGTCAAAAAAAGTAATAACAATGCAATAGTACAACAGGTCAGTGAGTGCCTTTATACAGATTTCCATCCAAGAAATGCGAACACCTTATTTTGTTACTTGTGTTATGAAAGAAACTGTGTAATTCCATAATGATTTCATATGTCTTATATGTATCTACTACGTTCATAATAAATTCATTAAATGTTACTTCAGACATTGTAAATTACTTTCATAGGAACCCTGCCTTTATAGATTTCCACTACTGTAGAAGAGGGTAGCTCAACCTTTCTTGCGTTCTCTGATAAGTGGTTTCTCGCATCTCAGATGGGAAGGAGCTATATTGTTTAGTGTGGGTTGCCAGTAGATTGTGGTTGCCTCTGTTGTGCCTATTATAAAGCACACAGTTGTAGTTGGACAGTGATGCGACTAGTGTGAGAACTGTTGAGTCAAACCCGTTAACAGTATTGTGCTACCAGACGGACAAGACCTAAAGCTGAAGTCAATAGTGTACTGTCTGAAAATCCCCGTGAAGTGCCAGCACATGCAAGATTTGAGTGTTCAGAGGTTGGCAGCTGTGTTTGATAGTTGATTCATGAAGCTCAGTGATCTAGACAGGCTGACACCTAAATATTTTGGATGTTGATTGTGGGATAGTAGTTTGGTCTCAAAGCAAATACGGAGTTCTCTGTTGGCTAATTATTTGTCGAGGTGGAATGTAGAGACTTCAGTCTTTGTGCACTGGGTTACAATCTTCAGTGGCAAGAGCATTTCCCAATTCCTCTATAACAGGATCAGCCTAGAGATATTTAATCTTTCCAAAAGTTTGTTAATCATGTTGAGCGGTGCAGTTGGTCTATAGTGAGGAATCATTTATTTTTCCTGGTTTTAAGATGGTGGTGATCTTGGCTCTCTTGAGTTGGTGGAGAGCATTGCTTGTGTGCAAGACATCAGTGAAAAATCTGGCAAGCGACTTTTCTGTATAGTTACTAAAATATATGAGGAATTAGGTATGGATGCCATCGAAACAAAGGGCTTTTCCGTTTCACTTCTTGAAGAGCTGCTGCGCAAGGTAGCCGCGCGGTCTGAGGCACCTTGCTGTGGTTCGCATGGCTCCCCCATCGGAGGTTCGAGTCCTCCCGCAGGTGTGTGTGTGTGTGTGTGTGTGTGTGTGTGTGTGTGTGTGTGTGTGTGTGTGTGTGTGTGTGTGTGTGTGTGTGTTTGTCCTTAGTGTAAGTTAGATTAAGTAGTGTGTAAGCCTAGGGACCGATGACCTCAGGAGTTTGGTCCCATAGGAACTTACCACAACTTTCCAGATTTCTTAAAGAGCTGCTGTGATTTCTTCCATGCTGAAGGGGACCTGGTATGTGGTTTATGTGTTGCAGGCTGCATTAATGGTCTTTAGCTCTTTTTTAACTGTGATTGTATGCTTTCAGTCTTGAGCTCTTGAGGTTGACACAATGAGGTTAGTGACTTGATTTGGTGACACAAAGTCGCATACACATTCCCCATAGCTTCCTTAGTGAGGACCAAATTTTTTTACTTGACTTTCTAAAATCCAAGCCTTAAACATCTCTGCCCACTTTTTGTGTGTCACAGTATCAATATTGTGAAGTAATTCATCTACTATGTCATGTCTCCACTTTTCGGGAATTCCTTATACAAGTCCTCGCACTCAACAGTGCAACCGTGGATGTATTGCTTCCATAGTGTCGTCTTTAACTTTACTGATAACTGCCTCAGCAAACCTCCGATAGTTCTTATTTCATGACATTAATCTCGTGCACTTGTTAAAGGTAGTGGAGGAAGCCTCCCAGTCACCTCTTTTGAAATTCCATCTAGCTCGCAGAAAAGATCGTATTACTGGGGTACCGATAAGATGTCAGGACTATACTCCTGCTGCTAGGCTGCTGATCAGAATGTGTCAAACACAAGGTGTGTTGAATGCTCCTCAGTCCAGTCAATCAAAGTATCACCATTTTCATCTTTTTCTTTGTACTTCCAGCAATGGTGGTGACTGTTGAACTCTCTGAGATAGACTGTAGCATGGGGACGAGTGTTCAACACATTTTTTAGCTGGTTGCAAGCAGCAGATTTGTAGGCATTAATGACAGCGATTTCACCAATCTTCACAAATGCTTCATGAAAATTGTCGGTGGAAGTGGCTGTGAGAGATGCATTTTCAGTATTTGATCTCAGATATTGTGCCCCTTGAGAGAGAGTTTTCTGCTGATTAAACATGTGTTTCCTGTATGACGACCAGGTTGGTATCTAAATTGGATTGAAAATCCTCAAAGATGAATACAGTCAGTATCACAGTAATTATGAAATAAATTTAAAAAAATACTGTTAGTTTGCGCAAAAATATTCAGAGTTTTTTTGCTAATTTCTTTTTGTTTCTTGTCACGGCATGTTTTGAGATTATCCCATCATCTGATGACCATAAAGTACATATGAACAACACTACATTGTCAGTCCAGTTGAGTTTCGTCAATTAAAAATTTAATGCTAACAAGAAACCTAACAGGGATAAAGCTAGAACTGATATCGTTATCACTTAAAATGTTTTGTAAGGTTTGAC
Source organism: Schistocerca americana (assembly GCF_021461395.2). Classification (NCBI taxonomy): domain Eukaryota; kingdom Metazoa; phylum Arthropoda; class Insecta; order Orthoptera; family Acrididae; genus Schistocerca; species Schistocerca americana. The sequence goes on along the minus strand of NC_060130.1, from coordinate 425,085,349 downwards.
ATTCAGTTGTCATATTCCCTCCATATTAAAGTGATAAACTTATAGCGAGACTCTGAGCTTCCTAGTCACGTGGTCCATTGAAGATTCGTTGGTTCGAATCATGCTGTGATATGTGATGTAAGTGTGAGGAGATCTCAGTGATGGTCTAATGCCAGTTGTGCTGACTCATGTAACGTTATCCAGGATACACATGTAGTATCCTACTGCAGATATGAATAGTGGTACATTCCACTAATTTTATAGAATACTTAAAAAGATGTGTGTGTTTCGATTTGTGACCTCATTACATCTACTGAATATGAATGTTTTTTAATTGATATTGTAACTTGGCCAACAGGACTGATACTGAGTATGAGCAAACCCAAATACTGAAAGCAGGTTCATTGTACACTATGTGATCAAAAGTATCCAGACACCTGGCTGAAAATGACTTACAAGTTTGTGGCGCCCTCCATTGGTAATGCTGGAATTCAATATGGTGTTGGCCACCTGTAGACTTTATATCAGCTTCCACTCTCACATGGATACGGTCAGTCAGGTGCTGCAGGGTTTCTTGGGGCATGGCAGTCCATTCTTCACAGAGTGCTGCACTGAGGAGAGGTATCGATGTCGGTTGGTGAGGCGTGGCACGAAGTTGGCATTCCAAAACATGCCAAAGGTGTTCTGTAGGATTCAGGTTAGGACTCTGTGCAGACCAGTCCATTACAGGGATGTTATTGTCATGTTATCACTCCGGCACAGGCCGTGCATTATGAACAGGTGCTTGATCGTGTTGAAAGATGCAATTGCCATCCCCGAATTGCTCTTCAATAGTGGGAAGCAAGAAGGTGCATAAAACATCAGTGTATGCCTGTGCTGTGATAGTGCCACACAAAACAACATGGGGTAGAAGCCCCCCTCCATTAAAAATACGACCACACCATAACAACACCACCGCCTCCGAATTTTACTGTTGGCACTACACATCTTGGCAGGTGACGATCACCGGGCAATCCCCATATCCACACCTTGCCATTGGGTAGCCACATTGCGTAACGTGATGCGTCACGTCACAGAATGTTTTTCCACTATTCAGTCGTCCAGTGTTTATGCTCCTCACACCAAGCAAGGCATCATTTGCAATGTACTGGCATGATGTGTGGCTTATGAGCAGCCGCTCATCCATGAAATCCAAGTTTTCTCACCTCCTGCCTAACTGCCATAGTGCTTGCAGTGAATCCTGATGCAGTTTATAATTCCTGTATGATGGTCTGGATAGATGTCTGCCTATTACACATTACGACCCTCTTCAACTGTCGGTGGTCTGTCAGTCAACAGTCATGAGGTCAGCCTGTACGCTTTTGTCCTGTACGCGTCCCTTCATGTTTCCACTTCACTATCACATTGGAAACAGTGGACCTAGTGATGTTTAAGAGTGTGAAAATCTCGTGTACAGTCGTATGACACAAGTGACACCCAATCATCTGACCACATTCGAAGTCTGCGAGTTCCACGGAGCACCCCATTCTCCTCTCTCATCATGTCTAATGACTACTAAGATCGCTGATATGGAGTACCTGGCATTAGGTGGCAGTGCAATGCACCTAATATGAAAAAGTATGTTTTTGGGGGTGTCCGGATACTTATGATCACATAGTGTATAAGTACAAAGCAGAGCACAGACAGAGCTGAACTGCCTCCTCAGCACTGCTGCTGATACGAAACAGAATTTTCGTTAAACATTCCAATATTTTTTTTAACAAAAAGTTTCTAGAATCTGTTAAAAATCTCAAATATTTTGTGACCAATACTGGCGAGTCTGAATCTAACCTGCCACTTGTGCATCACCAACAAGAAACTGTAAACACTTCATCATACTTTACAGTATTTAGGCTGCAGTATTGCTTTCACTCCTAGGAAAATAGTGACATGCTGTTTTAGATGATTTTTCAGCATCATGGTTCTTGATCTGGTCAAATGATCTTGATATGATGGCACTTTGAGCATGCTTGTGCATCACTGGGCCATCATGGCCTCACCATAAATATACTGTTTAGAGATACCCACTCCCATCAGTGCTTTGTGAATGTTAAGTGGGTTGTAATGTTGTATATGAAGGTAGTCGCAATCATTGATTTGCGTTGCAGGACTATGTTAGCATGCAGAGAACATAGATAAGCTCATGTTTAAAAGGTCCTTGATTATGAATTTGGGATTAAAGTAACTGCCCTAAAGAAGGCAAAGCAAGGTACACAAACAGATATCCCATTGATGATGTGGTTATGTATGTTATTAGACAGCATTTTCTGCTATGTTGTGAATGATACTAGAAAATACCAAGACTGTAAAAATTTCACAGCTTTTGTCACTTGAGAGTGAACTTAAATTCTAATACAGAGTGTATACACCCCAGGCCAACTGGGAAATCCAGAAAATACCTGAGAATTGTTTCATCCACAAGAAATCTGGAGAACGCCTGGGAATTTTTTGACTTCTGGAAATTTTTCCTTATTTTAGTTTTCACTTAAATTTTTGTAATTTTGACTGGTAGGAACAGATAACTCTAACAAAGAACTTTACTTTAGCTCACTGCCGCAGTACAATATTGCAATAGTAAAACATAAATAAGAGAATAACACCAAAATAAAACTTCAGTTGCAAAGAAAATCCGCCATTTATAACAACAAAACACTGTGGGGCCTTTTCTCGATGAGTGTGAGATCACAACTGTTTACATTTGTAACAGATCGTGGGAAAATATTGTGATTGGTGGTTTGAGAAGTGTTACTTTCAATGTAAATTTCCTTTTACCTAAGATGAGTTGTGTTACAAGTGAGAATGTCCAATGAATTTCTTAAATTGCAGAATATTAGATTCTCATTCAAGAATTAACTCTGTGGACCAGCCCCTACGAAAAATTTCAGTCCCAGAAGACCAGCCATTTATGCCTTTATTTAATATTGTACTGGCACATTTGTGTTTGATATAAATTAAAGGGTAGCACACACACCAAGAAAGACAAGGTTTCAAGACTAATTTTTCGTATTTATATTAGTTCTCTCATGGATCACAAATTATGCAATAATGATGGCAAAGAGTATAACTAAGTGCAAAGTGAGTTCTTGAGCAACTGCAAACATAATTGGCTTTTCTATGGAAAAGTTGGAGTGCTTGGTGGAACATGTATTCAGCCAGGTAACACACAAAATGTTTAGTGCACAGTAGTGAAATTCATAATCGTGCTTGTCAGAAATATTCAGCTGCTCCAATTTAAGCTGCGTTCTTGGGACCCTGCCTAATCACACACTCAGAAAAAAAAGCAAAAAAAATTTTGATGGCCAATATTGTATGTGAAAGCTTAGCTTGTAGCTATGCTTCATGTATATTAATTGAAACCATTAACTTCACATATCTGAGTGTTTGCACTACTTAACAGTGATATTGCTATTGGCCGACTACATCACTTGTCCTATGTTCTGAATATCTGCTGTCATTAGCTGGTGAGGTCAAGTGACATGGTCTATGATGGCTGACATACGAGGAGCATTTGAAAAGTCCATGCAAAAATAAAAACTACTTATGTGTTTGGGGTAAACCTTTTTTATTTTTTGACATAGTCTCCTTTTATACTTATACACTTCATCCAACGCTGTTCTGATTTGTTCATCCCTTCCGAATAATAGGAATTGTCCAAGTCTGGAAAATAGCTATTAGTTGCTGCAGTCACCTCCTCGTTTGAATAAAATCTTTGCCCCGCCAGCCATTTCTTCAAATTGGGGAACAAATAGTAGTCCATGGGAGCCAAGTCTGGAGAATAGGGGGGATGTGAAATGAGTTGGAATCCTATTTCTATTAATTTTGCGACCACAACTGCTGAGGCGTGTGCTGGTGCATTGTTGTGATGGAAAATGACTTTTTTACGGTCCAACCAATAACGATGAATAATATGCACCTGTAATAGTTTTACCCTTTTCCAGATAGTCGAGGAGGATTATCCCTTGCGAATCCCAAAAGACAGTCGCCATAACCTTTCCAGCCAAAGGAATGGTCTTTGCCTTTTTTGATGCAGATTCTCCCTTGGTAACCCATTGTTTAGATTGTTGTTTGGTCTCAGGGGTGTAGTAATGTATCCATGTTTCATCTACAGTGACGAAATGACACTTAGTCCTGCGGACTCTTCCTGAACAGCTGCAAACCATCCTTGCAACACTTCACACGATTCCGTTTTTGGGCAAGTGTGAGCAATCGTGGAACCCATCTTGCGGATAGCTTTCTCATGTCCAAATGTTTATGCAAAATATTATGTATCCATTCATTCGAGATGCCCACAGTATTAGCAATCTCACACACCTTAATTCTTCTGTCATCCATCACCTTATCATGGATTTTATCAATGATTTCTGGAGTTGTAACCTCCACAGGGCATCCAGAACGTTCAGCACCACTTGTGCCAGTATAGCCACTCCGAAGATTTTGAAACCATTTATAAACTGTTCTAATCGAAGGTGCAGAGTCACCGTAATGTTTATCAAGCTTCTCTTTAGTCTCCTGAGGTGTTTTGCCTTTCATAAAGTAATGTTTAATCACCACATGAAATTCTTTTTCATTCATTTTTTGACAATCACTCGACTTCCTTGATTCACATGAATGCCAGACACAAAGAAAAGATCAATATTGCTGAAACTTGGTGTGTGTTCTTTCCAAAGATGCTACTAACTAAACATGACTTCGATACGCGCCGGTGGTGCCATCTCTTGGACTTTGCATGGACTTTTCAAACGGCCCTCATAAATGCATCGCAATTTAGATTTCAGTGCTTTGGAAGGTACCGTGCTGTAATTGGTGGAATTCCTGGTGGAATTCTTGTTTATACTTTCATAATGCAAAAATATGCAGTGTAACTGTTGCTGTGCATTAAGGATCTTTCCAAATTTTTTTTCTGGGTTTAGTTTCATAAAGTGCTGGGAGGTTTTATGCCAGTATATAAAACCTTCACTATTCAAAGAATTGATGACTTTTACAGCTCCAAGGGAAAGTATATTGTCACTTAACATGGAAAAAATTTACTTTCACAAGGGGTATGGTGTATTTTCACTTGGAAAAAAAAGTGTATTTCTAATAGGGAAATCCAGGAATTTTTTTCTTGTCCGCATATAAATCCAGTAATAAGGGATGTTTGGGGAGGGAGAGGTATAGTTGCTCACAGTATGAGATTTGGTTTTAAAGGTTCCTAAATAAGAGTTACCATATGCCTCTCAGAAATGGCAAAGCTGTTTGGCTGTTTGCATGCTACAGTTTTGAGAATATATGAAAAATGGTTGAAGGGCGGTGAAACCACAAGTAGGCAACAAAGTGTTGGACATCCACACCTTATCACAGAACATGTACTCGGAGGCTTGCCCTCTATGTAAAGCAGGATGAGCCACAGTTTGTGACATATCTAACAACAGAGTACAGTGCTGGTGCAGGCACAAGCTTCTCAGAGCACACTGTTCAGTGTATGTTGTTGAACATGGGGCTCTGCACCAAATGAGCCCTACATGTTTCCATGTTGAGCCATCAGCATCATCAGTTCTGATTACAGTGAGAATGGGATCATAAAGATTGGATTGTGGGGCAGTGGAAAAATATTGCCTGGTTAGATGAATTACATGTCTTGTTACATCAAGTCAATGGTAGGGTCCAGAGATGCAAACATCCAGGTAAATGGCTGCTTAAAACATGCAACTCGCTATGGACACAAGCTGTTGTGGGGGAGCATTGCAGTATAGGGGATATTCACCTGGGTTTCCGCAGGACCTGTGAGAGTAATTGAAGGCACCATGAGAGCTGTAGACTTTGTGAACACTTTTTTTGGACCACCTGCATCATTTCTTGCCTGATGGATTCCCTGACAGCACCTTGTAACAGGACAACTGTCAGTGTCACAAAGCCGAAATCAGAGTACAGTGGTTTGAGGACCATGTCGTGTTAATGTCTTGGCCACCAAATTCACTTGATGGAATATATTTGGGAACTATCCGGCACCAGCTTCACAACCCCAAATCACTGGTCCCTAATTAACCAGAAATATGTGACTTGTGCATTAAATCTGGTGCCATGTACCTCCAGAAACCAACTAAGGACTTGTTGAATCCATGTCACATTGAGTCACTAATATATTGTGTTAAAGGGTGAACCAACATGCTAGTAAACTGTTCCTTCATAATGTTTTTTCTCATCAGTGTTTATGTGTTATGTCTCACTTAATTTGTGTATTGCTTTTACTTTTGTGGTACTCATTGTTCCTCCCCTCTTTCTCTACGAGGGTGGTCCCCCCCCCCCCCCCTCCCCCCATATTGCTTCTAGTCCCAAATGGCTTTACTCACTGCTCTAACTCTTAATATTTCTTTAGTTCTTACTCTGTCATCATCTCAGAACTGTAACTGGTGCTGCACTAATAATGTACTACTTTGATCTCCTCCTTGCTCTGATGCCTCCTTTTTCACCTTTGTCTCCCCTCATCCTTGCAACAGGTGGGTCCGTCTCATCATCAAGTTTGAGTGACATGCCCTTCCTTTTTAATCACCCCCAAGTATGCTGTCAAGGAAGGAACTAATAGTTCTGAAAGCCAGACTAGTGTTGTGTCCATCTATATGTGTATGTATTAAATGTTTTGCCTCCAGAAGGCAAGCGCTGCAGACAGTTGTCTCTCACTTTTTGTGAGTGAATTTTCTTTTTATGTAAATCATAGAAGTTATCAGGTATTACGAAGGAACTCATTTCCTGCTCCGACATGTCCATCTCAATCAGCTAGCATTCAGTCTTTTTGTTCAGGCATCACTACTCAATGCAGAAACACCATGTGCTCTCTTCAGTGTCCATAACAACCACAGGAAAGGAACAAGGCTTCTGACAAATGAATGTCATCTCACAGCGTCTTATCCCCTTCTTCCAAATTACCAGACACTTAGTGTCTCCACAAAGAGTGGTGACTGATAAGTGGATCCCCAGTATTGATTCAGTGTTACTTGCTGATTTGTCTTATTTGTGGGAACCCCATCTCTGTGTATAAATGTTGAGCTTAGTTTTTATGATTTTGGTGGCAGCCAGGTGGGTAGCTGGAACCTCTGTTTGATGAGGGAAATGGCTACAGCGTGTTTAGGAGTGACCTTGGTCGGTGTGTGTCAGCTGTATTTGTTTGCAGTCATTTGGTATGGAATAATTGTGGTGTGGATGAAATCTTTGAGAGTAATATTCATCATTCTGTTCACCCTTCTTGCCAAGAGCAGAGGAAATTCACAACATGTCCATTTTGGAGGCATATTGGCTTAGAGTCCTTGTGCTCCTGACACACGTTTCTCTTTTGGTTGTCCAAATTGGCAATGGTGGTGATTGTGTGCAAATTATTGGCTGGCTTGTTTGCTGTTTGATGGTTGTGGTATCTAAAGTTACGGATTTAGTTCTCCAATATCTGATGGCAAAAAATGGTGTCAAAGGTTGATGATGAACCTATTTTTGTAGACGTGCACCTACCTCATGCTATGAGGATTGACATTCATGGCTCACAGTAACTCCTACCTCTCATCCCTCCTTACCCATCATATTGTGAATGAAAGCTTGTAGTGGTTGCTCATGACTTCCATAGATAACAACAGTAGGAACTCATAATTTATTTTGACCTACTATTTTCAATATGTTGCCTTGATGAGTTAGTTTCGCTTGATAAAATCTTCTCGCCTCAGATGCACAGTTTTCCGATTTGTTTAATTAGGTGCAAGTTGTCGGTTTCCAACATAATTTGGTTCACCTCATGACACCATGCCAGCATTCTATGTACATATGACTGTGTACCTCCGGAGTAACATGACTTAGCTTCATTTGTTATTCTGATAAGCAGACTTTCTGCAAGTTGTTACCAAAAGCATACATAACTTCTAACTGGAATTTTTCCCAGCTATTGGACTTGTTTTTCAACCCTTACTGTTCTATGGTATTAAAGTGAAAATGGATATTAATCGTGTCATAACAGCCTATCTGTTGACTTTAGTGAACAGGGCTTGGTCATCATCCAGCTACTGAAATTCTCTTGAGCACCTTGGAACCCACATAACTCGTATTGTTGGGAGTAGCTCTTCCTTTCTTCCATAACCCTGTGAATGGTCTGTACATGCCAATGTTTCAAAGTCTATGTCATGCCTCATTTGTGCATTCAGATTCCTCATTTTGGGTATCTATAATCCTGATTGCATCATGATGTCTTTGTGTGCACAGTACTTATTGTCATTAAAAGTATCTTCATCTTGGGAATTGTCACAAGTTCCGCATTTTAGTGATCCTTATCTACTTTCTTTACACCTACTTACTCTGTCAAAAAGTTCAGTACAGAAAGTATTGCCTTAATTACACAGTACCAGTATAGCATAACTGTTATGGTTACAGTATTATCCTCTCATCTTTAGAACAGAGAACTATAACACTCAAAATTTTAAAATATAAAATTTCAAGTCATTTGTGCTCACCCGATGTACTAGGTATAGTGATTGTATCTGCTACATTCCTTTATCCCTGATTCACCTTTGCATCCTAATGTCATATTATTATTGTCACTTCTCATTTATACCACATAATGTTTCATCTTTAAGGGGCTCCGGAAAGGCTCAAAATCATGAAAAGTTCAATTTTTACTTTTTTGCGTTTTCTAAATCTGCAGACTATTGCCTTTTAATAGATATATAATTTATTCAATTCCAAAGAGTACAACTATTTTTAAATTTTTTTTTAAATGTGTTCTACATGGGCGTGACCCACTGTGGCGCTGTTAAACTGCTGTCAAATGGTGTTATTATTAACGTCCGTGTTCATCAGGTACATTTTAGTGATGTGAGATAAAGTATGTGTTGTGGCTAACCTGTGATGGGTCAATATATATCGCTGGTGTGATTGTCGATTGTTTCATGTTTATTTACTCTGTCGTTATCTCGAAAATATTCGTAATTAATTCTGTTTCTTGAGTCTCTGTTTTGTTGAAGTATAATAATGAGTAAAAGTAAAGTTATTAGAAATCCTCTGAAGGCTTTTAAGAAAAGGAGAAATGTTGGAAAGCCAAAGGTATGTGTTATTACTGTAAACAATAAAGACGATAACCAAGTGAGTGAACCTAACCTCTCAAGTACACCTGCCCATAGCAGTCAAAGTGGGAAAGAAAATACTTCACAGAAGAAGCTTGGTTCAATGAGTGAAAAGTATGAATGTTTTATGGGCGAATCGGATGTGAATGAAATATTTGATATGTCGGTTCTCAAAGGAATTTTTTCAAACTGTGTAAGATGTATTCATTGTAGTGAAGTTGGTCTGGAACTCTCCATAACAAAGCACGTAGGACTTGCTAGTGAAATACAACTGAAATGTGATAAGTGTTCATACATGACCACCTATTGGAACAGTGTTGCAGTAACTGCAACTGAAGAAAATGGTAGCAAAATCTATGAACACAACATTAGATTTGTTTATTCCTTGCGTTCAGTTGGTAAGGGTGCTACTGCAGGTGCAATTTTCTGTGGCATCATGAATCTTCCAAATCCCCCAACCAAGTTTACAACGTATAATAAATTAATAGGGTCTAAAGTAGAAGATGTCTGTATAGAATCTATGAAGAACGCTGTGGAAGAGGCAGTAATGGAAAATAATGGTAACAGAGATTTGACTGCAGCATTCGATGGTACCTGGCATAAACGGGGACACACATCTCTTCATGGTGTAGTATCTGCCACCAGTATGTATACAGGGAAAGTTTTAGATGTAGCAGTAATATCAAAGTATTGTAGATGTCCACAAAAATATAAAGGTACACATGAAAATAATTGCAAAGCTAACTATAGTGGCAGTAGTGGAGGAATGGAAGTGGCTGGTGTTGCCAGTATATTCCAGCGTTCTGAGGCGTGTGATAAAGTGCGATATGTTAATTACCTTGGTGACGGTGATTCTAAAAGTTTCAAACATGTTCAAGGACTGAAGCCCAATGGTGGTGATGTTGTAGTGCAGAAATTTGAGTGTATTGGACACGTACAGAAGCGAATGGGAACAAGACTTCGGCGACTGAAAGCTTCGTACAAAAAACAAAAACTCGGTGATGGTAAAGGGTTCTACATCTACATCTACATTGATACTCCGCAAGCCACCCAACGGTGTGTGGCGGAGGGCACTTTACGTGCCACTGTCATTACCTCCCTTTCCTGTTCCAGTCGCGTATGGTTCGCGGGAAGAACGACTGTCTGAAAGCCTCCGTGCGCGCTCTAATCTCTCTAATTTTACATTCGTGATCTCCTCGGGAGGTATAAGTAGGGGGAAGCAATATATTCGATACCTCATCCAGAAACGCACCCTCTCGAAACCTGGACAGCAAGCTACACCGCGATGCAGAGCGCCTCTCTTGCAGAGTCTGCCACTTGAGTTCATTAAACATCTCCGTAACGCTATCACGGTTACCAAATAACCCGGTGACGAAACGCGCCGCTCTTCTTTGGATCTTTTCTATCTCCTCCGTCAACCCGACCTGGTACGGATCCCACACTGATGAGCAATACTCAAGTATAGGTCGAACGAGTGTTTTGTAAGCCACCTCCTTTGTTGATGGACTACATTTTCTAAGCACTCTCCCAATGAATCTCAACCTGGTACCCGCCTTACCAACAATTAATTTTATATGATCATTCCACTTCAAATCGTTCCGTACGCATACTCCCAGATATTTTACAGAAGTAACTGCTACCGGTGTTTGTTCCGCTATCATATAATCATACAATAAAGGATCCTTCTTTCTATGTATTCGCAATACATTACATTTGTAATGTATGGGAAGGGAAGGTTAACTGACAGTGTAATTGACAAAATACATAACTATTATGGAATGGCTATTAGGCAAAATACACAAAGTGTTGACGAAATGAAGATGGCTGTTTGGGCTCTTTTTTTTCATACTTCTTCAACCGATGAAAATCCCCAACATAGCTTGTGTCCCAAAGAAGAAGACAGTTGGTGTAAATATAACAAAGGATTGCTAACTGGTGAAGTGTACACTCATAAGCATAGTCTGCCTCATGCAATAGTGGAGGTGATAAAACCTATTTTCAGAGACTTAGCAGCACCTGAACTGTTGAAAAAGTGTATTCACGGAAAAACTCAAAACCCCAATGAAAGTGTAAATAGTGTTATATGGTCGAGAATCCCCAAGACTGTATTTGTTGGAATAGAAACACTTCACTTTGGTGTGTATGATGCTGTTGCGACTTTCAATGATGGCAACATTGTAAGGTGCAAGGTATTTAGAAATATGGGAATGAAGATAGGTTCTAACATGGTACGAGCGATGCTTGCTTTAGACAAGGAACGCCTTCGGGCTGCGGACAGGGCTGTAAAGAGTGTAGAAATACAAGCAAGAGTAAACGGGAGGAGGAACAAGAGGAAGCTGGAGGAGGAGTTTGCAGAGGATGAAGATAATCCATCCTATGGACCTGGAATGCACTAAAAAGTTAATCCAATCTTTGTCACTCGATTCCCAAAACTTTTATTTTCTCATACTAATTACATGTTTTCTAAGGATCTTCCAAACATATTTGTTTCAAACTTTCAGTAAATGTTACACAGTACCTTCTGCATAATTTAACACAGCCTTTTTTCCAAAAAACTGTATATTTTTGAATATATAAATAAAAAATTGCAAAAAATGTTGTGAATTTTCATTACAATTGAAAAAAAATCATCTTTAATAACTGAACTAAAATTTTATAAAATCCCTGTGTTAAGTTGTAGCCCATATTCCAATAAATAATCTGTAAAAAGTTCAACTTCCTACCTCAAATACTTTGTGAGGAAAGATGTAATTTATAAGCGTTATTTTAACATTGCAAGTATAGGGCGTTCCGGAGCCCCTTAAATAACAATGTTGTTTACCAGTTACAGTATTTTCTATGTAGCCTTCACTATGAAGAGTTAAGGTGAGTTGTCATTGTTGCCTATCACACTGGAACACATTGTCTCGGAACATATTATTAAGGATGTCAGTTTCTTTATATAATCTCTCACCTGATAGACAATCTTAATTTTACACATTTTTTTCAGAGTGTTACAGGTGTAATCGAAAGTATGAAGGTAGTGACACAGGAAAATTCTGAAAGAGTGGCACGATATGCATTTGAATATGCAAAAAAGCAAGGACGAAAGAAGGTTACTACAATCCATAAGGCTAATATCATGTGAGTAAGAGTTGCCTTTTTGCTCTGTCTTCTGCTTTGTTTGTGGTTTGGTTTTTTTTTTTTTTTCAGAGCTGTTGAAATCTTCTAAAAAAAATTTCAGGAAACAGCATTAGCTGTTGATAGCCGTTTATACCAAGATTATAAATGACAGGTTTTTATCACATTGTAATCGTATCTTCAAGTGAAAAAATTTGCAGGAACATATAATGTGCATCAGGAGCAAATTAATAACACAAAAAATGTGAGGTACTTAAACCAAGAAAAGACACAGTGAAATACCCACACAGTTAGTTTAACATTAGGCCAGTAAACAGCACAGTCTCCCAATGTTCAAATGGCACAAGACATTAGCGTTGCCAGTTAAAATGGGGACTGAGTAAGCCAGGGAAAGAATATAGCCAAAAATAACTGGTTGGAGGCCATGTAATTGAACAGAGCAAGTTGTGTTTGTAGACCTAAAACAGGAATTAGCATAAGAAACCCAAAAAACTGTGGGGAAACTAACTTACACTGAAATATTGGAATGATGACTCACCAGTGCTGCAAAACCAGTGAAAAACAGCAAGGAGTCACATGTAGTGACTATGGCTGTGTGTGCAGCAGAAAGGTCATACCACCAGATGCAGGTGTATTCACAGCCAACCACTGGGGAAAACTGATGCTGGGCAGTGCGCCACAAGAGGACATATGAGAAGTAGTCGAATGTGTCAATAGAGGGCTTGAAAGAGGATGTTTATAAAGCAAAGTTTGGGAGCCATGAAATAAATTGGAATGTATAGATAAAAGAAATACAGCATAGGTAATAGAGCAACAGAACTGTTACATGTAAAATGACGACATTATGTCAAATACTGTAAAAATTACTTAGATAAAATAATCTGAAAAATTACTTTGGTCGAACACCAATGGCGACAGGAGATGGAGAGCAGTACCACCTGTAAATAATCTGCAAGAAGAAGGAGAAGAAGAAGAAGAAGAAGATCAATAATGTCAAAATTATAAAATTAACTTAAAATAAGGCTAGTTAAAATTGTTAAACGTTATTAAAAACCCCAATGTGGATTATAAGAGAACCATACTGAAAGGGGCAATTGAATGTTACCAGAGTATAGAGTAATAATGACACATAAAAATTACAAATATGTAAAGAGGTAGGCTGATAAAGGAAACCAAATTGCATGGCCAGTACACAGTAAGAAATTAAACGGAAGCAAGAAAAAACAAATAAACTAAAGTTAAAAAACCCATAATGAAAGAGATCATGGTGGGAACACAATTAGGGGAGTGCGTATGTAATCAAAATCTGAAAGTATGGGATGGTGCCTAAGTTCTCACTGACCGTTCAGGGCATGCTCAGGAAACTCTTTTAAAGAGTGCAAGATGTGGACTTCTTCCAAAATGTTGAGGATATTGCCCTTGTTACCAGTGCATAAAATCTTTAAGTTTGTTGTCAGGTCAGAAAGTGTGTTCAGTATTATGTAAGTGGATGGTAAGAGCAGATTGAGAACTTGTGAGGCTTAAATGTTTTTTACATTGAATGCAGAAACTGTGTTCTGTTCATACAATGTAACTGAACAGTCATTACAAAAAATGTAATAAATACCTGCCAAATCAAATATGTTGAAACTGGCCTGCTCATTGTGACAGAACCGGATGCCAGTACCTCTCAGAATACAAGACACTGGGGAAATACCTTTTACTTTTAGTTTTTTCCTTTTAATTGTTTTGGAGATTCTGCCATAATGGGATATCCTGTGAAAATTTGTCTTTTTGTTAGACTAATTTACTTGTGACAGTTATTTGCTGTTGAATAGGGAAAAGAATAGGGTTAATTTTCTTTTGGATGGCCTTATTAACAACAAAAACAGATCTGTAGTCATTATAGTAAGCAATGTACTTAATCATGTTCAATTCACAGTAAAAGGCGTCAATAGGAACAGTATGTAGTCTTCAAAGGAGCAATCTAAAAGCAGTGTGTGTGTGGGTGTGTGTGTGTGTGTGTATATATATATATATATATATATATATATATATATATATATATATGAACTGACATGGTGATTGGGTGTCTGGTGGATCTCCACATCCATGGTGGATAGCTTTGTGTTAAGTCATATTTAATCTCGGAGTCCCTCAGAGTGGTTAACTGGTCTAAAGATGAAAGTGAACCCTGACTGCTATATTGAATAGTAAACTGTATACTCGCATCAGAGTTCTTCAGCTCCTTCATGAAGGACTCACAGTCCTCATTTGACCCAATGGAGAAAAATAGAATGACATCAGTGTAGCAATACCAGGCTGGTAGTTTGTGTGAAAATCTTGTAAGTTGATGAAACATATCATTTTCCAAGTTAATGATAAAAATGTTAACAAGATCGAAGGACAAGGGCGAACCTGTCGCAGGCCTGTTCTTGTAGGATAAAGCTATCACGAAACCTAAAATAGTTGAACCAGGTCTAGCAGTCGAATGGCTTCGTGAATTTTGTCAGTAGGATGGCCACTGACTGACTTATGAACTTTATCTACTGGTAATGATGTATGCATATCTTTAATATCCAAATAAACCAAATTTGTGCCACAGGAAGGTTAATTGGAATAAGTTATTGACGAGATATTTCCTGCTACCAATATTACCACCGATTTACGTGATACTGGACACTACTTCTGACCTGACAACAAGCTTAAAGATTTTATGCCATGGTAACAAAGGCAATATCCTCGACATTTTGGAGGAAGTCCTAATCTTGCACTCCTTAAAGTTTCCTGACCACACCCTGAATAGTCAGAACTTAGTCATTATGCCATCTTTCCAGATTCTGATTGTCTGTGCCCTCTGTAGCAGTGCTCCCACCATAATGTCTTTCATGATTGGTCTTTTTAATTTTATTTGTTTTTCTTGCTTCTGTCTTCTTTTTTATTGCATACTGGTCCTTGCAATTTTGTTTCCTTTTATCAGCCTATCTCTTCGTGTATTTGTACATTTTACATGTAATTATTATTTTATACTATGGAAACATTCATTTGTCCCTTTCAGTATCTCTCTCTTATAATCCCTGCTGGAGTATTTAATAATACTTAATAATTTAACTAGCCTTAATTTAAGCTCATTTTGTAATTTTGACATTATTGATGTTTGATCAAAGTAATTTTTCAGGTAATTTTATCTTAATAATTTTTACAATATTTGTCATAATTTCATCATTTCATATATATGTAAGGCTGCTGATGCTCTATTACCTATGCTGTATGTCTTTTATCTATACATTCTAGTTTATGTAACGGCTCCCAACCTTTGCTTTAAAAACATATCAATGTAACTTCCTCACCACTTTCGTGCCCTCTATCGACACATTCCACTGCTGCTCCTTTGCCCTTTCATGGCACATTGCCCAGCATCAGTTTTCCTCAGTGCTTGGCTGTGTGCACACCTGCATCTGGTGGTATGACCTTACTGCTGCACACTGCTGTTTTCCACTGGTTTTGCAGTGAGCCATCATTCCTTTATTTTAGTGCAAGTTAGTTTCCCCACAGTTTTGTTTTGTTTCTTATGCTATGTCCTTTTTTAGATCTACAAATGTGACTTACCGTGTTCAGTTGCATGACCTGCAACCACTAATTTTTGGTTATATTCTTCTCATGGATTTCTCACTATCCATTTTAACTGACAATGCAAATGTCTTGCGTCATCCAAACGTTGGGAGATCTTACTGTTTCACTGGCCTAATGTTAAACTACCTACCTGAGTATTTCACTCCCTCTTTACCTGTTTTAGGTGCCTTACATTTTTTTATATTGTTAATTTACTTCTGATCCACACTGTGTGTTTTTGTATATTTTTTCACTTGAACATGTGATCACAATGTTACAAAAACCTGTTGTTTATAATCTTGGAATAAAGGCTTATCAATAACTAGCATGTTTTCCAGAAGTTTTTTAGACATTTTTAACAGAATTAAAAAAAAATTATGATGTGTCAACTAAGCTGTCGATACCAGCACTGTAAAATCATATGCTTCTGCTTTGTTTTAGAATATGTCTAATTGTTGAAGTTTTTGAAAAAAGTTATTTTCCATTTATATTGTTAGACCAGTAAGACATTAATCTTAAGACTCATTTGAGGTGATCCTTTTATTGAGATATCCTTCAAGATAGCTCTCATCAATTAAGTAACCAATCATCTAATATTTGACTGAAAACTATTTTTCATGCATTGCTGAAACAATAGTTAATTCGAACTGTATGAGCCCACTTAATCAATAATGTTCTTACAAAACACACAGATTCAATTACATAATATTCCCCTTGCTATTTTAACATTTTACTATACTTAACTGTCATTGTGTGACCTGAAACTTGTAATTTCAGGAAGGCCTTTCTTGTATGTTCATACCTGAGTAATCTCACTAGCAAAAGATACTCAGTAATTCATCTTGACCCTGTTTTTGTTTCTGAAATTGAAGATCAGTATTTGAAGAATGTGAGTGCCAACATCTGAGGAGTCAATATGACTGTTCGCTCATCAGACACAAGGGTGCACTGCATTAAAAATGAGTTGGTGGTTTGTCATCTGTCAGTCATTGTCTTTGCAACATTTATACATTTCTGTGTTTAGTTAATAATTTCATCATTTAGTTTTTTTTTTTTTTTTCTTCAATGTATTTGCTCTGTGTTCTACAAATATTTGACTTAACTTCCAATTACTTTGTTTATTCTGTGGCTTTGCCATAGTTACCTTTGCATTTGTGTGTCAAAACAGCAGAATGTCAGTTATGTATTATTGTTCCTTCAACTACAATATACAGGAAACACACACCACAACATCCTTGTGCGTTTGCTGAAGAGTTAAGTTTACCCTTCATATTATTCCAATGACTGTGGACTGTATGTGCAATTTTCAGTTTTGAAGCTCTTGACCAATGGCCACATGCTGAAATGTGTTGATAGTGAACAAGTGAATGATGACATAATGAAACATTGGTTATTAAACTTTTTAAATAGTGAAAGTGTGAAAAAAAGGTTCAGTCTTCAAAACATCTGCTTTCAGGTATACACATTGCACAAGACAATTAACTGTGCAAATCAAAAATATGTTGACACCTGTACCTGATATGATAATAAGATTGCATTCACTGCATCTTAAATGAGTGTTGTTAAGTCAGATAATTACCTGTCAGAGAGGTGCCAACTGTTTTCTTCTTGATATGCACGGCATGAAGCTTCACTTCCTATACATTCTCGTAACTTTATCTTGAAATCTTAATGAAGGAGCATGTATAGATCAGAATTATTATTAGTATTCTTTTCATAAGGATGGAATGAGATTCATAAATTTAAGCTTAATTTTATGTTCAGTGAAGAAATGAACTTCATTAACTTTTGTTGAGTGAGGTGTTACAGAACTTAAGACTCTGGTATTGTATTTAGGAGAAATAAACAAACATCAGTCCATCCACCAGTATATCTGCTGTAGTGTTGGTAAATGAGGAATACACCGTGCACATTTTTTTGTAGAACCTAAAATTTCATTTTCAATTGTTTTGCACTGCATTCAATCCAATATTTAGGATTTTTGTAGATGTCTGCAAATTTTATATGTGGACTATATCATCTACAATAACTTTTCTTACAGTTTCAGTGTTTCCTTGTATCACTGCTGTTGCAGGATATCCACTGTGTCAAACAGAAAGAGCCATCTATCCAAAACACATGAAACAAATTTTTGACTACTGTCTTTGAAAGAAAACTCAAGCGAAAGAACAATGGCAGTCTTTTTACATCCACACTACTTTTTGTAATCCTGTAAAATCACATTGTGGATGGCAATCTTGGGATTGACTCATTCACTAATTACTTTGTTTCACCCTCTCCATTGTTAGCCAACCTTTTTAGTTATCATTAATTCAGTATGAGGGTTAATAATGAATGTTTCTTCATATTTCAAAAGTCATATTGTAAGACTTTGGTACTGGTGTATTCAAAAAACTGTATTCATTCCATAGAATGAAAAATCAGTCAAAGTTGCAAATATTTTATTTTTCATTCGATGACTAGTTTCAGGCCAAGACCCATTTTCAAATCGACCTACAGGACAGAAAACCAAATTTACACTCATATGTAATACAGTTATTACAAAATTCTTAAACATATGCCAAAGATACAGAACACATCATTTTAAACTTACATAACAAAGTCCGAAATGGCATTTCCGAAGATGGCAACAAAATGTGTAATGTACATTCACAGTGCATACAGATAACTGGTAGTTTATTCTTTCCTCTGTCGTAAAGAAACCTTGGGAAGGGGGTGCCCTAAATGGATATAGGAAACCTTTTTATTTATTAAATTATTCTACAACCATCAAGAATACAATAATTCATACAATTGTTTTGATTCCTTTGCTGCATTGTCAACTCTTTGTTGTTTTCTCTACTTTGTGATGACAGTTTTACTTATTTCTGAACAGACGTCGCTTTAACTGCCATTTATTCTGTTGCCTCTGTCTATGTCACTAATTGGCTATTCACTGAATATTTGTAAGGTTTTTTAACTAGTCATTCAACATTTAATACACAAGTATGTCATAGATTTATTAGCATCTAAATATGTGGATTTACTGAGACTACTTAGTGCATATTGTAGAGGAGCAACTTCAAATCTTAATAGAACCATTAAGATTAGTTGTCTTCCTGTCCTATTTACCCTCTGAAGCATTCCAGGAGCGCAACAAAATGTATCCTTGAAGTAGTGTTCCTTTGCTAAAGATTTTTCTGTTAAGATGTTGGACAGCAGCCACTATTTATATAAAAAAAATTGATCTTTTGCTAAACTGTGTTATTACTTGATTAATTTACTATCTAAAATTTCAAGAGTTTCACATTAGTATTATTTCCTTTTCTGTTCATTCATCTGAAATCATCTATACTTCAGCTATATCTGCAATCATACCTTGTATTCCTGCATTAAATTTTTTTTGTCTAGTTTTATTGTAGTTCGGTAACTTAAATTATAATCTACTCTGCTGAAGCTTTGGATATAATGTTAACAAACCGACTTTTTTGTGATATTGCAAAAATTATGCACTTGGATGGGTGACCATCTGGTCTGCTGAGTGCTCTTGCAAGTGTGGTGCACTCAGCCCTTGTGAGGCAAACTGAGGAGGTACTTGATTGAGGAGTAGCGGCCCCGGTCTCTTAAACTGACATACGGCCAGGAGAGTGGTGTGCTGACCACATGTGCTTCCATATCTGCATCCAGTGATGCCTATGGGCTGAGGATGACACGGTGGCCGATCGGTACCATTGGGCCTTCCAAGGTCTGTTAGGATGGATTTTAGTTTTAGTAGTATTTCTCCATTGTAAATTACCTTATCTTTCCATTACTATAATGTATTTGAATCATTTTTGACTGAGACGTTATGTAGTTGTTGACTTGAAAGACAAGAAGAGGTTTTTGATATATTGCAACTGTACTTGGGTTCATTCACTACCTATTTTTTCACATGGCTCATCTGCAAAGGGGGTTGGTAGTGAACAGTTGCATTTGCACCCCTAATACTGAGTCATATATTGGCTAGTCTTTGAACAGCAGTGAATTCAATACACAATTATCTATACCACAACCTTGCAAAAAAGGAGGTACACTATACAGGTTCAGATTGAAACTTATTTATTTAAAAATGCACACACACACACACACACACACACACACACACACACACACACACACACACACACACACTCTTCTATCTTTGTGGCCATGCATATTAGAGTTCACAAATAAATCCGATCTGGATAAATGATAATCAGTGCAATTTGTACACATGGTTTATTGTCTCGCACCTACACACTTTCATGTTGTTCCTTCACAGTTTATTCGCATACACTGGCATCAAAGCTTACACTTGCGGCACTTTGCTACTCTGAACTCGCCACCACAACAGACAACGACCAAAAGCCCCACTTTCACGCTCATATCCCCAGTCCTGAGTCGGGTCACGTGATACTACGTCAATCAAAATAATTCCTAAACATGACCACAATTCATTTACAATTTCATTAGATTTAAATACTTAAACCTGAATACATTATATAATTTTACACACATTTATCACCACATAATTTTATAATTCTTTGCAATTTAAAAAAAAAAAGGCACTATGCAAAGGAACTACGAATGCTCATCAAAACACAAAACAAGTACTTTCATGTCCATTTTGCGTTACACTATTTTCACTCAGCATTTAATACATAATTTTATTCATAAGCACGGAAAATTAAAATCAGTACTAATTTATGACATGCTATCAGATTTACATAATTGGAAATAACTCCATGTTTTGGCACACAGTTCCACCCCTCTCCCTTCATTTAATGATGTCTTTGCACGAAATATGAGACAAGACATACAAATACTTGTCTGGCAGTACAAAGATAGAAACTGAATTGTGTCTTCATAATAAAGTAATGACTTAGTTTGCAGTTGTTCTAAACATCTTTATAACTTAATTCTACTATGAAATGTTTTGATTGAAGTACACCAGCCGAACATATTATTTCTGCTGCTGTGCTTTAAATTTAAATTACAAACTATGTAGAAGAGCTCATTTTCAGATGACTTCTATTTCAGTGATTAGGTATCCAGCAAATCCGAGGACTCACATTACAAGCACACCCTACATTATTTACTTAAGTGCAAAGTCATGTACAGTAATTATATGCAGTTATGTAACCAAGTAATTTAAACCATCTGAAACTTCTGAATGCTGCCTTCTCTTTATCAGGGAAAGATGAGTCTATAAAGGTATTGACTTGTGTTTGTGCTTTTCACATCCCATCCATTTTTTTCGTAGCAGATACTTCCATTGCCAGCAAAACTGCTGTCTGGCCATATTATCCCCTGTTACCTTACAATATGGAGAATTATTGTCTGATGTACGGCACAGATTTTACTGCAGCAGTACTTGTTCTTCTTTACAATTATCTGTGAATGTAGGATAAGAGAGTTGGTAGATCCTGAACTCATGTTGTATACTGTGTTAGTTGTGTTGTTCTGTGAATTTTCCATTTTGAAGTTGTGCGATTCAAAAGTCAATAAGCATGAAAATTGTGTTGTATCAAAAGAAAAATTCATTTGTGGAAACTATAAAGACATTGAATAGCTGGCCCAAACTTACCATCAGGAGTCAAAATTTCAGTACTGCAGATATATTCAAGTTCTGTCTCATAGAGGTAAGTACTGGCCAGTCTTCTGTTTCTCTGGAGTTTTAGAATTTCTTGGTAAATAGGGTGTTTCTGTTCAGAGAAAATAAATATCCTTGTGTTGTCAGCCTGTTGCAGTACATATTCACTCATTAGCCAGAACATTATGACCATCTACCTCATAGCCGGTATGTCCATCTTTGACACTAATAACAGAGGTGATGCATCGTGGTGTGGAAGCAATGAGACCTTGATAGGTCACTGGAGGTAGTTGACACAACATCTGCAAGCACGCGCGCACACACACACACACACAACCTAATTCTCATAAATTCGGGGGGGGGGGGGGGGTGATGAGCTGTCATGCCACATTAAGTCACATCCCAGATGTGTTCGATAAAGTTCAGATTTGGTACGTTGGAGGACCAGTACATTAATTAAAACTCACCACTATCTTCCTTGAACCACTCCACCACACTGGCCTTGTGACATGGTGCTTTATCTATGGTCTGCAACCAGTGTATGATACTCCGTGGCCATCATGATGCCTTGCGTGAGCTCCAGTGGACCAATGGATGTCCACATGAATGTTTCCCAGGGCATAATGGAGCCACCACCAGCTTGTCTCTGTCTGCAGTACACATGTCGAGGAGCTGTTCCCCTGGAAGATGGTGGATTCGGCAGGATGAAGAAGGTATCAAGATTCATCAGACCCTGCAGTGCTCTGCCACTGTGCCAATGTCCAGTACCAATGGTCACATGCCCATTTCAGTCATAGTTGCTGATGTAGTGTTAACATTGGCACGTACATGGGTCATCAGCTGCTGAAGCCCATCATTAGGAGTATTCAGTGCACTGAGTTTACACATACATGTGTACTTTGCCCATCATTAAAGTCTGATGTTGTTAATTCCACCACAGTTCACTGTCCATATTGTTTCACCAGTCTGCCCAGCCTAAGACGTCTGACACCTGTAATGAGCGGTGGCCGCCCAATCTGACGATGTCTGAAGCGGTTTCACCTTGATTTTGCCATGTGTTGAAGACACTCGCCACAGCACTCTTTGAACACCTGACAAGTCGTACAGTGTCCGAAATGTTAGTGCCGTGCCTCCGGGCCATCACAATCTGCCCTCAATCAAACTCAGATGAATGGTGTACTTTCCCTATTCTATACACGGACAGCAGACTCACTGATACTACATGCACTGCGTGTGTATGTCTGATTAGCAGTCATTCATTGCCAGGTGGTGCTGCTATTGCCTGGATGGGTTTATGTTGATAGTTGGCCGTTGGTCGTAATGTTCTGGCTGATCAGTGTAATTGCTATTGCTAAATTATTGTGTAGAGTAATGTCATCTTGACAGCTGTGTTTTTAATGCTTTACAGGAAACTTTCAGATGGACTGTTTCTGGAAACATCCCGTCAGGTAGCAAAAGATTATCCGAATATAGAACATAATGATATGATCATTGACAACTGTTGCATGCAACTGGTTTCCAATCCACATCAGTTTGATGTTATGATAATGACAAATTTGTATGGTACAATAGTATCAAATGTGGTCTGTGGAATAGTTGGTGGTGCTGGCTTACTATCGGGAAAGAATTATGGAGACCATGTAAGTTGTTTTCACCTTACATTGTTCATACTGATTTTAAACTGAAAAGTTCAGGTTTTCATACCAAAATAAAAAACACATTGTCCTTTAGATATGTCTGGTGTTTGGGTCAGGCATGATGAGAATACTTAAACAACTAGAGACAGAAAAAAATAGTTCTTGGTCAATTTATGTATTATCTTTAAGCAATTTGGATTTTTTTATGGTGCTGGTTTTATTTCTGATGGCTTATTTTTCAAGTTTGTTCTTTATTTTTTTGTCTTATGACATTTTTTTTACAGTGTTATGTTGAAAATTAAAATATTCTTGCAAATTCTGTCAAATTTATTGGGCATACAAAATGCATTTATTTACATTGTTGGGAAAGAAACCAGTACTTACGTTAAACTTATTGAGTCTAATCAGTTATAGAAAAAAATTCTATACTCGTAAATCACTAGAAGTTTTTCAAAAGAAAGCATAGTCATAACATCAAAATTGTATACCTACTTAGAGTTTATACTGGGACATGTAACAACAAGGAATTGTGGGTTGCCATGTTTTGTTGGATATAGACATTTCCTGCTGCAATGGGAAGTTGCATTTCCACTAAATTTTGAAGGGATTTGTATGCAGTCAGAGGATCTACACCATCCAGACCTGCCATTTCTATTACTCATAAAAGACTTGTCCAACATCAGCACTGATAGAGATCACTACCATCATCCTGGGGTTGAAAAAAGAATCTAGGGCAGTTAACACAGACTTTCATAGCTCTGTGACCATAAGAGTTGTCAGCCTAGTTCAAAGATGCCACCTAGTGCATTTCACTATTTCCTGGTTGGCTCTGTGCACTATGGGACTCAACTGCTGAGGTCATTAGTCCCCTAGTACTTAGAACTAGTTAAACCTAACTAACCTAAGGACATCACAAACATCCATGCCCGAAGCAGGATTCGAACCTGCGACCGTAGTGGTCTTGCGGTTCCAGACTGCAGCGCCTTTAACCGCACGGCCACTTCGGCCGTCCTATTTCCTGTATCTTTGCTTGAAGTATTTGCCTCTACATGTGGGTGCCAAAGTTTGTCGGTTTAATCACCTAAACAACAAAAATGTAAAGACATCTTCAAACTAGTTTACCATGGAATAGAGTTTGTAGGAAGTAGGGTCTTTCGTAGGGTAAGTATAGTGTCAGGTTCATTAAGTAACTGGCACATTTAACAAACGTAAGATGAATTTATTTAGTGAGAACAAAGTGAATGAAAGTATTCAGTGCTTGCACGTGGTAATTACGTCATCACTGTGTAAGAACTCCACAATTTGTTCAAAATATTCTTCCAGGTAAGAGGCCATGGAAAGCCAAGAGTTACAGCATGTTGTTACTGTAAGAAGGAAAAAAAAAAGTTCAGCTTTCTCCTCTGCTTGTCTCTTCTCTTCCGAAAAACTGTAAATACAAATTCCCTGGCTTTCTTGTGTTCAGGAAAGCACCCTTCTTAGCTGCAGTGTTAAACTCATAAAGTACCTTAAAAATTTTCAACTACATTCCGTTTGTGTACCCAGCACTGAACATAGCTTATGTGATCTCCAGTGACAGTTCTTAAGAGTTGACGCATTTGTTCATATATCTGCATTGGACATAAATGAAGTGTAACAGCACCATCAAATAGTGATGTGTTTGCCCTAGGAGGATCATCACCTCACTCAATCTAATACTGAATGGCAAATATGATGTTATGAGGGACCATTTGCCTTCAAAAGGTTGAAATGTAGCATCAACATCAAAGCATTCTTGCTAGAGTGGCCAGAGGTAGCAATTGTGTGTGTGGAGATGTGCCTGCTTTTGTGAATGTGAGTGTTTTTTCCTTTCTTTTCTAAAGAAAGCTTTGGCCAAAAGCGTAGTATATATTAACACACTTTTCAGTGTGTCTGTCTGCAACTCAACAAATCATCTTTATGATGAGCAACAATCTGCCATTCTCATAATTGCTGATATCCCAACCTAGACTTCACACTGATAACACAAAATTCACTATGGAGAAGGAGAATGGTCATATTTCTTCAGTTTTAGGCAAATCAGTGTGATTAAGAGTGATGAACACTTAAGCCATTCACTGCCTTGTGTCACAGTGGGACAAGTGTCTCAACAGCCAGGGTTAATACTTCTAACATACAGGTACTGGTTTCTGTAATTATGCCTCCAGTTATTTATTTTTGAAAGCCTCTTACATAACCTTTCTTTCCTCTATGGAGGATAGTAATTTTGCCTCCCTTCAATTTTTGGCCTGTAATAAGCAAATAATCCACAAGGGACACTTTACACACATTAGTACCCTTTCTTCCTAATAAATACTCTTTATGAGGGCTATTCAAAAAGTATCCAGTCATATAAATTGTTGTATGTGGGTATGTGCTCTCTCTTGTTTGTGTGCATGCCTGATTTCTCCCCTCACCCCCCACACCCGCCTGCTCCCCATGACTGCGGAAACAATAAGTCACTGGCTAGCCATTGACAAGTGAACATGTGTAAGTTGTTGGTGTCTGATTTTGAATTGTGGGTAAAATTACAGAAAAAGGGGAACAATGTTATTGCATCCAGTGTGTGTTTTAAGCTTGGCAATTCTCAAGTGGAAGCCATTTGTAAGATTTGACAAATGTTTGGGGATGAAGCAGTGGGCATCACCCAGATGAAGAAATGGTACAGCTGTTTCAAATATGGCGACTCATCAGTGAAGAGTGAAGCATCTTCTGGTAGGCTCTCAATGTCCGCAAATGAGGTTATTATTGATCATGTAAGGATCCTGGTGATGCAAGAGAGGCAAATCATGATCAGAGAACATGTAGACAAGGTTAAAATTACTATTAGGGCCATGTATTCCATTTTAATGGAACATCTGAGCTTCAGAAGGATCTTTCAAAATTTGCGCCCTTCAGCTTATATGGTTTTATTATCCCTCCATGTAATGTGAACCTATGTAAGTAATCCCAGTTTTATTTTTAATACTCCGAGTGCTACTTACAGTTTTTGATATGGTTGTTATTCTCCTATGTTGATTAAAATATTTTTGTAGGTAACCATAACTTCTGATGAACATACACTTACAAGGGGAAGGCCTCAGACACAGCCAACCGATTCAGCTCAGATTTGGCAGGTCGCCTGTGTACAACCTAAAACGAAGGACTCTAAGATATTTTGGGTCAACACCCCTGCAATTTTGAGAAAATCACCCCTAAAGGTTATGACGAGCAATCAACTCAAAATTGGAGGGATCTGTAGATAATTGTAAATAGAGCATTTTTCATCATCAGGTATGGGGTCCGCAAATGCAAACTTTTCCAGAAATCGAGGTAAGAAACTTTTACAACTGCCGCTTCTGTACCCACATGGTAAACGCTTTTCGCCAACAGTGCCGATAGCGCAGTGGCCGAGGTAACTGGCTGGGAATCGAAGAACCCAGGTTTGAATCTCGAAGAAACCTAGTGGATGTTGTTCTTTCCGTTTGTATTTTTCCATATCTCAATTGATAGGAATAGGAGGGTCAATAAGGTAAGTAAATCAATAAGGAATGATAATAATAAGGTAGGCAAACTAATTTCTCAAATGCCGTGAGTTAGTAAAGTATTAAACTTTTAAGCCTTGTTACATGAAAACACTCCGAGTAAGAGTGCTGTGAATTCCTCAAGAGGGATCACAGATAGCCAACCGCACGACGCTTATTTACAGCAAGGCATGGGACAGAATGCACACGGGGAGAGTTATGTTGTCCAGGTTGCCTCTTCGTCATATCATAGTTGTGAACCTGGAAGAGTGAGGGTGTCCAGCACGAGCCTTATAGAAGTCAATCGGAAAGAGTTGTTTTCCGTCATTAGGATGCCGTGAACCTCGCGGATACATGTAGTGATTTTTCCATCGTTAATGCGCTGAATGAAATACGTTTTGTGAATGAATACAGTGTTCTTCCTTAAGTAACATATGACGAGTACTGTATGTAGTTTGTAGTAATTAGCTTCTCTGTTATGCCATAGTAACTAGTTATTGTTTGTTGTGTCATATATTCCAGGTGCGTAATCTGAATAATGGAGAACGTACACCCTTTGACTAGTGCTGTAATATATAGTTGAGAGCCTCTCACAGACGATGACAAGCGGGAAGTTACAGACACTGTGTTTTGGTTTGTAAAAGTGTTGCAAGACAGATGTATTATCAATACACTACTGGAAGCAGGCAGTTCTGTTCCTCGGTGTTCCAGATTGATAGGAGCGGCTATCGTCAAGTGATTTTTGGAGCTGATGAACGAAATGACTTTTTTTGATACTGAAGTACTGTACCATGAAGACGGAGCAGAAGATGATTCAGTGGAAGATATCCCGACTAATGAATCACAAAATGGTCATAACACTTTGGAAATCTCCACGTCACTGGGAATATGTGCTTCATCTGTTCCCGATGAGTAGTACGAACCGGTTACTAAACGATTGAACTACCGCGCTATACCCCTTGAAGTAAAAGTGAAGGTGATAGCGCTAGCCAGGAATCATCCAAAGTGTAACTTACAAAAACTGCAAAAGAATGGAGCAACAACAGCCCTGAAAAGGAAGGAGGACTTGAAATTGTGGGAAAGTGATATTGTTAAAGGAGGGACAAGATACGACAAATACCAGGCGATAAATAAGTGGATATACAACCGATTTGTCGAATCTCATTGTCGTAACGAGAATGTAACAACGAGAATACTTCAAGAGTGGGCTGCAGGTGCAGCACTTCAATATATGGCCAACGAGGATTTTGCATTTGCTGCATCATTATCTTGGGTAAGAAATTTCAAATTGGAGTATAAAATTCGTCAACATCGCGTCACTAAATACATCTCTAATAAGGAGGTACAAAATATGAAGATATACGGAAAGTGGTGGCTCTTTTCAGCACACAAACAGCGTCACTTATGACTGGTTTTAATCGTGATTATGTGATCAACACCAATCAAACAGGATGCAAGTATTGGGTGAACATTCGACGGACGTTATCACATAAGGGAGAAAAACAAACCCTTGTCGCAGTTGGTAGTAAAAACAAACTAACACATTCGTACACGCTGCAATATGCCATCACAGCCTCTGGAAAAGTGTTGCCTGAGGTTTTCCTGTGTTTACAAGAAACAAATGTTACATTTGGTCCTCGGGTTATAGAAGAGGTCAATTGTTTAACCGACTCATTGAAAAATGTTTACATTACCTGCTCCAAATCCGAGAAACTTACGAATGTGATTTACAGAACATTTCTTGAGACTATTTTAAAACCATGTATTTCTGATAACAAGTTTCGTCTAATATTGGATTCCTGGAGTGGACAAATTAATGCTACAACATATGACACAATGTTTATAGGTGGCGAGGGTCAGCCGACGTGCACAGTAAAAGTAATACTACCAAACTGCACACTTGTGTGCCAGCCGTGTGATGTTCATTTCTATCGCCAGGTTAAAAACTTTATTTCCAGGCTTCAGAATTGCAGTGTGCTTCTGGAAACCCAGTGGGAATTGCACAACCACACGGATGCAATAACTATTCACAGCATAATTCATAATCAACTTTCAGCACACTGATTTTTCAGGCAATGATATCGTATGTGTGGTACGCATCAAAATTAATTCCCGAAAAACACATATTTTTTAATGTAAACCATGTTTGTTTTCTGCCGACTCTTCGGAAGGAACAGTGTAGCTGTCGAAAGATTGCATTCATTAGATGTTCTTGGTGCTGTGAGTATATTTGTCTCGAATGTTTATATGACAAGTACCATCCATCTAGTTGTTCGAAGAAAAGTGAGGACACGCAACAGTGACTGGAAGAGCCATTGTAAAGTGACCTGGAGTAACATTCTAGTTGTTTACTATCCCAAGAAGTTTGAGAAATTGATTTACTTACCTTATTACCCCACCTATCCCTGTCAATCGAGATATGGAAAAATACAAATGAAAAGAACAACATCCGCTAGGTTTCTTCGAGATTCGAACCTGGATTCTCCGATTCCCAGCCAGTTACCTTGGCCGTTGCGCTATCGGTGCTGTTGGCAAAAAGTGTTTACCATGCGGGTACAGAAGAGGCAGTTTTAAAAGTTTCTTACCTTGATTTCTGGAGAAGTATGTGTTTTTGTACCCCATACCTGATGATGAAAAATGCTCTATTTACAATTATCTATTGATCCCACCAATTTTGAGTCGATTACTCGTCATAACCTGTAGGGGTGATTTTCTCAAAAACGTGGGGGTGTTGACCCAAAATATCTTCGATTCGTTCATTTTGGGTTATACACAAGTGACCTGCCAAATCTGAGCCGAATTGGTTGGCCATGTCTGAGGCCTTCCGCTTGTTAGTATTGACACCAAGTCAGTGCAATAAAATTTTTGCAACTGGATGGATGTTTATGTCCTTCATTACATATTACAGAGTTACCATAGTGACATCTTGGAAGCTCTTATGTTGATTAGGAAAGATATCTTCACCCAATTCTTTTCCTTTTATTTTTTACTGTCATTTAAAACAGATAGTCTATGCAAATTAAGAAATAGAATTTTGGGTCAACTGTAAATACCGTGCCATTTAACATCATTGATCTTAGGTTTGAATCATATACAATGGTGTTCCTTTGTAACTTGTGTATTTTAGATTTCAGAATTAACAAATTTGTGGTGTTTCTAGAATGGAACCAGACTTTCCCCACACTGCCACCATTCCCATTTCCTATGGTAGATTTATGTATAGTGCTATAGTGAGACATTACCATTGTCACTGGATAACCTAACCAGCTGTTTATGCATTGCCATTACTCGACCCTGAGAATTACAGCCAGACGTAATCTGTTGAAATCCCAAACTTTAGTGTCTGAAATTTGACAGTGATTGCTACTGCAACACAGGCTACGTAGACTATGTTGGGCGGTACCTGTTTATAGCAGTGAGATTTTAGTTTTAGTATTCTTAATTATAATACAGAGATTTTTTTGTAATAAAGTTATGTTACACATGAATTAAGTACTGAATCATAAATTTCACATATTGTTACTGTGTTTTTTTTTTTTTTTTTTTTTTTTTTTTTTTTTTATTTGCAGTATGCAGTTTTTGAGCCTGGCACCAGGAACACAGGAACTGCAATTGCTGGAAAGAACATAGCAAACCCCATTGCAATGTTAAATGCTGCTGTAGACATGCTTGACCATTTAGGTCATGTCCATCATGCAAAGATTATCACAGAAGCTATTGATAAAACTGTAAATGAAGACCGTATCCATACACCAGGTATTTATGTTTCATTGTGATTGTTTATTCTATAATTTACATTCCTTTCTTGCATATAAAAACAGTTATATAATTATTTTGTGTAATTTCAGTATCCAATAATATTGGTGTATGTGAAAGACCACCTCTGTTTCATCACATTGGATGTATGTTAAATAGGTAGTGTTACATTTACTACAAAATTGATATGGTTATAAAGCTAGAGACATTGTTGTCCATTTTTTAAACCTTTCAATAAATGCTATTCCAGAGAAATTTACCACAATTTTTAATGTAGTGTGAAGAAACACAATTGTGACATGTCATGTAGGTGGTAGATGACCATGTTGGAAATGAATAGTAATACTGCATTAAGGCTCAGTTTGTTGCTAATTAAAAAAGAAAAAGAAAAAACGCCCTTCAAAAATAGAATAACTTTATTGCCCATAATATGGTGCATTTTGGACCTTGACATCTTCAAATATGTGTTAAAAATAGTAAAGATATATGGAAATAACGAAACAGAATCAGAATAACGAAATACAAGAACAACTCTCAGTTGCACACACAAGGTACTTCAGGAAAAAACATACCTGGGAGCAACATGGTTCACATAGATATAAAGGTTGCAAGATGTATACGTAAGTCTTAAGCAGACCAACAGATCAATGAAAAAATCTTAAAATGAAACCTTGAGGCGAACATTCACATCAGATGCCAGGATAGTAGTGACGGCGGCAGCATAATCAAAAATAATTAAATCGTAAAAATACAGTACTCAAATATTTTTAACATTATAACAGTAAGAAAGCTAGCTCTTTTTTTTTAAAAAAAAAAAAAAAGAACAAAAAAAAAAAAAACAGCTGCATGGCTACAATCAGGTTGCAGAATCATAGCGATTGCGATGCTGCACATCACCAGGAATGACAGTGAATTTTATGTATGAAGAATAATAGACAGTAGTACATAATAAAAGTTCAATAAGAAAATAATTACAAAGTTTGAAATAAAAACTAACAAGTGAAGGTGTATTGTGTCTGTCATCAGTTGGCAACAGTGGTGTCATACATGATTGCAATTCACTATGGATGTGGTGAAGGCTAGGCAACAAAATCATGTAAAATTACAATGCAGAAAAGACAATGCATTAACAGAGCCATATTGGCTTACATCATGTGTAATAAAAACTAACACATGAAAGGAGTACAAGAGCTATCCCGAGTGTCTTTACAAAAATTGTAAACACCCAGAAATTGAATAAATAAATAAATAAATGTACCACAATACAAAGGAAAATCCAGGAAGGAACTCAACAATATTATGAAAAGGATGGTTGCTACTCGCCATATAGTGGAAATAATGAGTCGCAGATAGCCACAACAAAAAGACTGTCTGAAAGTGAGCTTTCAGCCAACAAGGCCTTCATCAGAAATAGACAGTGTGCGTGCTGCCCCCCCCCCCCCCCCCCCCCCCCCCCCCCACACACTCACACACACAGGCAACCACAATCTCTAGCTGCTGGGGCCAGAATGCGAGCAGCAGCGCATGGTGGGAGATGCAACTGCGTGGTAGGGGTAGGAGGAGGCTGAGGTGGGGAGGGATAGCAGGGTAGGGGTGGGCAATGGTAAAGTGTGGCTTGTGGGAGCATACAGGGGTGAGGTGGAAATAGAGGTGGTCAGCTGTGTGCAGTCAGGAGGTTAGATGGTGAGGGGGCGGGGGTGGAGGAGGCAGGCAACGGAAAAGAAGTAAAAAGACTGTGGGTGCATTGGCATTGTGCTGGAATGGGAACAGGGAATGGGCTGGTGGGTAAGGACAATGATTTAATGCAGGTTGAGGCCAGGAGCGTTAGGGAACGTAGGTTGTATTGCAGCGAAAATTCCCACCTGCGCAGTTCAGAAAAGCTGGTGTTGATAGGTATAATCCAGATGGTAGAGGCTGTGAAGAGTCACTGGAATGAAGAATGTCGTGTTGGGCAGCATACTTAGCAACGGAGAGTCCAGTTGTTTCTTATCCACAGTTTTGTCATGGGACAATTCATGCAGACAGACAGCTTGCCCACATAAATGCAGCACAGTGGTTGCAGCTTCGATTTTAGTCACAAGATCGGTTTCACAGGTAACCCTGTCTTTGTAGGGTTAGGTGATGCTTGTGATCTGACTGGAGTAGATGGTGGTGGGACATGTCTTGCATCTAGGTCTGTTACAGGGATATGAGCCATGAGGCAAGGTGTTGGGAGATACCAACAGTTTCCTCCACCAACTCTCCACACTTCGTGTTCCTTCACCACATGGTGCCTTGCTGATCACTATTGATGCC
Organism: Schistocerca americana; assembly: GCF_021461395.2. Taxonomy (NCBI): domain Eukaryota; kingdom Metazoa; phylum Arthropoda; class Insecta; order Orthoptera; family Acrididae; genus Schistocerca; species Schistocerca americana. Next base: position 425,052,753 of record NC_060130.1, on the reverse strand, counting down.
ACCTCCTGTTACACTAACATTCGTAGTGCTCATGGTCTTACCACCATTGAACACTACCTTTCTCAACACCCAACAGATTCTGAACCTACAAATTCCTTCCTAGTCACCATGACCAACTATATCCTCACCCACAATTACTTCTCCTTTGGAGACATTATCTATAAACAAATCTTGCTATGGACACCCGTGTGCCACCATTCTATGCCATCCTATTCGTGGGCCATCTAGAGGAATCCTTCCTAAACACCCAGAATCCCAAACCCCTCACCTGGTTCAGATTCATTGATGACATCTTCGTGATCTGGATCAAGGGTAAGGACATCCTATTCACATTCCTCCAGAGTCTCAACACCTTCTCCACCATTCACTTCACCTGGTCCTACTCAACCCAACAAGCCACCTTTCTCCATGTTGACCTCCACCTCAAAGGTGGCTACGTCAGTATCTCTGTCCATATCAAACCTATCAACCACCAGCAATACCTCCACTTCGACAGCTGCCATCCATTCCACACTGAGATGTCACTTCCATACAGCCTAGCCATGCATGGCTATTGCATCTTTGGTGACGTGTGGTCCCACTCGACATATACTGAAGGTCTCACTGAGGCCTTCACAGACCGTAATTACCCTCCAAACTTTGTGCGAAAACGTGTCTCCCGTGTCTTATCCCTCCAGTCACACACCACCTCCCAAAGTCCCACCATCAGGCCACAGAGGAGCATTCCCCTTGTGAGTCAGTACAACCTAGGACTGGAGCAACTGAATCACATTTTCCTCCAGGGTTTGATTACCTCTTGTCATGTCCTGGATTGAGGAGTATTCTACCCACTGTTCTTCTCATCCCTACCACATTGGTACTCTACAACCCACCGAACCTGCACAGTATCTTCGTCCATCCCTAAACAGTCTCTGCTCCCAACCGATTGCTCATATCCCTGTAATAGACCAAGATGCAAGACCTGCCCCATACATTCTCCCACCATAACCACCTATTCCATCAAAGACAGTACTACCTGTGAAACCAGTCATGTTATCTAGAAGCTAATCTGCATGACTGGCCACCAACAGACTGTGGCCAAGAAACAGCTGGACCACTCCATTTCTGAGCACGCTGCCCAACACAACATCCTTCATTTCAGTTACTGCTTCACAGCCTATCCTTCTCACAAACACCAGCTTTTCTGAATTAAGCAGGTGGGAACTCACCCTGCAATGTATCCAATGTTCCCGTAACATTTCTGGCCGCAACCTTCGTTAGTCATTGTCCTTACCCACCGACCCCCTTCTTGTTCCCATTCCAGCACTACACAGCCCTCTATTCCACCAATGCACCCATCATCTTTTTACTCCTCTCCCTTTGAAGTACGCCCCCCCCCCCCCCCCCCCACCGCCCCCCACATTCTGGTGCTCATCATCTATATTGTCTAGAAGTCCATATTTTGTTCTCTTTGCACCACAAAAGCCTCTTGTGTGCATTTGCCTAGTTTACAAGACATTTAGCAATAGCCATGAATGTTTAGTCACTGTAATATATTTATTTGTTAATGATCTGCAGCCACAGTTAAATGCCGAAATATTAGTCACAGTGTGAATAATTTTGACAGCAGCTGAATTAGGTATTGAAAGAATACCTATTGGCGACACATGACAATTGGTGTGGTAGATGTGAGTAGGACATGGTTACAAGCAGTTGGATGGTACGTGGACCAAGGAAGTTGTTTGCAGGATTAGAGATTAGAAACAATTTAATATAAGTTAGCTGCATAGTATTAGAAAATCTGAAGAAGGTGTGTGTGTGTGTGTGTGTGTGTGTGTGTGTGTGTGTGTGTTTGGCTGAAGGCTGTATCAGATGGAATAGTATAGAGGAGACCGTTATCCAGCAGTAGATGTGAAATCATTTATGCTGGTCGTTGATGTCATCATCATCATCATCATCATCATCATAATCATCAGAACCTCACTAGGAATCAATCAAAGTGAAGTCACAAATCACTTAAAATCATTGTGGGATTGTAACAGATATGCTCAACCAGCTCCAGTTTCAGATGCCATAAGAGGGGCATGATGCATGTCAGAGAGGCTCTGTTTCACTCCAGAGAGCACACCTTCCAAGAAGAATTGAGCAACATTCCATATATACTGCTCCAAATACCAGTATGAATTAAAATTTCTGCAGCTTTATGTATGCAGGTGTAAATCTTACCAGAGGCTGTTGTGAGTTCGAGACCCATCAAATGGAGAACTAATATAAATATGACAAGAAGGAAAATCAAATGAATTAGTGACTTTCCTCTAACTGGAAAAGAAATATTTGGTTCAAAAAGTTTGAGATTTGGGGCAAACTCATTAAATTTACAGCCTGTTTTAGTCACTAACTTCTGTAGTCTAATTTCGAGACACTATATTATTCTCGTTTCTCTGAAATTATATTTTAATGTGAGAAATTTTTATTGTAGGTGCAGAGTATTCCCTAGGCATTATTTGCCAATTTAATGCTAATTAACTCTTTCAGAAACTGGTATTTTTGGTGGTGAAGGTACAGAAATTGTTGGTGCATTTAGTAATGTTTCATTTACATATTATTATTATTATTATTATTATTATTATTATTATTATTATATTTTGCAGTATGTTACTTCACCCCTTTAAATGTACTAACTTGTACTAATTATTACAGATTTGGGTGGAACTGCATCAAGTACAGATGTTGTAGAAAATATTCTGAAACATGTTCAAAAAACAACAAAGTCTATTTACTGGTAAGTCCCTCCTAAAAATATAGTTATGTGTTATTTTTTAACTATATTTTTATAAAGCTTTTTGTTAAGAATGAAATCTCTTGAAAAAGAATTTGTACTATAAAAATCAAAAGTGGGTAAAATCTGAGGATAAAGCCAGAGCTGTTAAATACATATTTTGGCAGTAGTTATTGAATATTACTGTGCTACATATTAAGGAATTAAAAATTGATTTGTTGCCAACGTATGAATATCATTGGCAAAGTGTCCTGGCTTGCATTGCCTTTATACTTACTGTTGCCAATACTGGTCTTTCATGCTTATGAGTAATGCCTAAAAATTATTTTGGCCATAAAATTTTATGACGGTAAATTTATTGTCAGCTAATATGATATTCTTTTAGCTGATAAATTTTCATGATCATAGTGATGGTTGTATGATATATTACCTATTAGTGTGGATAATTTTTCAGAAATCATTTCTGTTGTAGTTGTGCTTTAAAAACATGCATTTTCTATGTCATTAATGCTTAACTGTATTAATTACCTTTCATTGACAATGTGAAGAGTTCAAAACTTCAAATTAATATGTAAGGGCTCTTTTGACTCTGAAGTGAGTTGCATGGGGACATTTTTTTCCCACTAACTTCCCTTAGGCTACAGCATTTTGATCTTGTTAATTTAACTCCGTGTGATCTGTGTTGAGTGAAGTGCATCGTACCAAACTTCCCCAGTTTTTTTCTTGCATCTTATATATAGTTTTTATATTGTCATCTGGAACTCTGACTAGACAAATTTCCAAAGTGGGTGATTTGTCCGTCTTCCATTCTAGTTTAACAACCAAACATCTACATCAACATACATACTCTGCAAGCCAGCATAGGATGCACAGTGGAGGGTATCTTACACTATCACAACTAGTCATTTCCTTTCCTGTTCCACTTGCAAATAGAGCAAGGGGAAAAGACTTTCTAGATGCCTCCTTATGAGCTCTAATTCTTCTTACCATGTATTTGTGCTCTTTATTCGAAATGTATGTTAGCAGCAGAAGAATCAGTCTGCAATCCACTGCAAATAGTGATTATTGTAGTTTTCTCAACAGTGTTTTGCAAAAAGCGCATTGTATTCCTCCAGGGATTCCCATTTGAATTCTCAGAGCATTTACACAAAACTCGTTTGTTGATTGACCCTACTGGTAACAAATGTAGCTTCGCTGACATTTAATCCAATGCAGTGGAGGTCACAGTCATTTATGCATCACTCAGTAATGGGTTCCACTAATGTTCTGTACACAGTCTCCTTTATAGACAAGCTAAACTTTCAATAATTCCCCCCAATAAACCAAATTTGATCATTCGCCTTGCCTGCTATTGACCTTATTTGCTCTTTCCATTTCATACTGCTTTGCAGCATCATGGCTAGATAGTTAATCGACAAGATTATGCCAAGCAGCACACTTCCATTATTTTTTCCTTGTACTCGAGAGTTTTCAGTTTCTTATGTTCATTCCTTTGTGGATGAGTTATTGTATGTATCCTTCAGTCAAAATACTTTATGATAGCATGTCCTCAGATTGAACTACTTGTGCATTTTCATACTCCAATGCCAAACACCTGAAACTCTATTCAAAGTACATGACAAGCTATATGCGTATTCATAATATTTATTTTTTCATCTGTCCTTTCATCAAGTATCAAAAAGTCTCACTTCTTGACTGTAAAGTGCATTCCTTGTTGCCTTGTACTCGTTTATCAATATGAATAAATTGTTACAGCACAGTATAAGGTTATGTTCCTCTCACACACATGATTTCTTCTATTTTATCCATTAGCAGTGTGGAGAATTTTGTCCAAATTTTTATTTGCAACCATTATTTATATTACCTTACCTGGTTAAATAGGTTGCTAATTTAAGTCTTTTGTACACCATTTACCTCGTGCATCTTTGTAATTGTGTAACTTGGAAATCCCTACAAAAAAACCAATTTGGAATGTGCATGTTTGATGTCTTCTTATGATCCCATGGTGGTGTGAAATTTATAGTCTTCGTCTTCCTTTAACAAAGAAATTATCATATCCATGCCAGTTTTGTCCATTTTTCTCAGAGGTTGCCATACGACTTCATACAAAATTTGCTACATTTTGTTGCACAGCTGCAGTTGAAATGCAGTGTACTAGTGGAGCCTCATTGTGGCACTGCTTTGCTGCAGTGCAGTTCTGCTCAGTGCAATCTTGCCTTTATGGATATCAGCCAGTCTTCCAGGTTTTAATATAGCGATTATCTAAGAGAGTTTTAATTCTTGTGGTATATTGCTGGTTTGCATAATCTGTAAAGAAATGAGCCATCCATGCTTGTGTATTTGCCGCAGTTTATTAGGAAGTCAGTATGGATATTGTCAGACCCTGGAGCTTTCTGGCTTAACATGTTTAAGTGCTGTTGGGGATTCTTCAAAAGTGAAGGGACAGGATTCTTCAGTTTCTGTGGCTTTTGATTTTAGGGTTTGAAGTTCTCATTTCGCATTGATTGTAAGCAATTTGTCCCTCAATGCTCTTGATGTCGCTACTAAATGTCAAGCAATGGCATTTGGATTAACTGTTGTCTTAGTGCTTCATGTGGGGTCTCTGCTTCCTAGTTTCCTTAAAAACATCCATGCTTGTCTACTCAGTGTCAGAAAATTCAAGCTTTCTTCAGTTTCCACTCACATTTGTCATCTCAATGCATTTAGAGTGTGTAGTAGATCACCTATGTCATGATCACCATTTTTGTGGAAGCTTCAGTACAACTCCTCACTTTTTTGGGACCAGCCAGGGATGTATTGCATTCAGTAGCCTCTTGGTATACGCATTTTGTCCGCCCCAGTAGCTGAGTGGTCAGCGTGACGGATTGCCGTCCTCTGGGCCCGGGTTCGATTCCCGGCTGGGTCGGAGATTTTCTCCGCTCAGGGACTGGGTGTTGTGTTGTGTTCATCACCATTTCATCCCCATCCGGCGTGCAGGTCGCCCAATGTGGCGCCGAATGTAATAAGACCTGCGATATGGCGGCCGGACCTGCCCCGCGAGGGGCCTCCCGGCCAATGACGCCAAACGCTCATTTCATTTCATACACATTTTGGAAATCCTGGCTGTGACAAATCTTCTGTAGTTTTTACTGATAGGGGGTATCCAATGTAAGTTGTCAAGTTCTGTAGAGAACTTGGACCATTTGGCTTTCTTTAAATTTAACCTTATACAAAGAATAAATGTGGTTGGAGCGATTTGTGTGCCTACCACTATTTTTACTGCTTAGTGCTTGCTGTGTGGGGAAATTGTCAAGGACTTTTTGTGAGACTGCTAAGGTCTGGCCATTGTTGTCTGCTGAAACGAAACATCGATTGGGCTTTCCCTGCCTCCGTGGTGCTGACTTGTAAATAGGTCAGTCTTTAGCAGTGAACACAAGCATAAGGTGTTCACCTTCCGTTCATTTTACCATAGTCTAATTTAAAGTAGTTGTCACTTGACAGGCAACGGGCTTCAGGGCTCCTACCGCCAATAAACCAATGGCAGCCGGCGCTGTCGGCTGCCACTGCGTTGCCACTTCGCCCTGCTGAGCTGACTAAGGCATTGTGCCAGCCAGTTCTCAGCGAGCCGTTGTAGATGTGCGGGTGAGCGATTTGAGTGACTTGTAGCTTCGCGTGTTTACGATGTCTGATGAAAGCAGTCGCAAGAGAGGGAGGCCGAGGCTGCACACTCCTCGGAAACCTCCAAAAAGTGGCGGACATGGCATTGTTATACGCAGTCAGGCGCGTGAGTACGTGTGTTCCTTAAGGGAGTATTTTGAGAGAGAGAGAGGATGCAGGAGGGCCTCTCGTTCCTTTGGATAAGGTGGTGGAGCGAACTGCAGCTGCTCTGCAAGTTACCAAACGATCAGTAATAAGAATCTGCAAGGAGAAATTCATGAAAGAAGGCTCAAGTGAATCGTCTAAATTGGATACACTTGGGAAAAGGAGGCGACTAGAGAAGAGGGTCACAAAACTTGACTCTTTTCAGGAAGATGGCATTCGTCGTCAAATATACACATTTTATTCGAGGAGGGAGTATCCAACACTCAAAAAACTACATGCTACCCTCACAACGGCTAACCTATTTCAGGGTAGTAAATCGTCTTTGTTACGAGTTGTGAAAATGTTAGGATTCTGCTATAAACCCATCTCTGGCAGAATGTTACTAATGGAACGCCAAGAAATTGCAGCCTGGCGATGCCGCTTTCTTAGAGAATTAGTGGGGACAAATTTTGATGATATCGTGTGACTTGATGAAACGTGGGTGAATGCAGGACACAGTTTAAAAAAAGGTTGGACAGACGGTACCATCAGCGGAAGTATGGCAGCTCCGATTGGCAGAGGAAAAAGGATAATTGTAGCACATGCCGGAAATTCAAAAGGTTTCATTCCAAATTTTCTGCTGCTATTCAGTTCAAATAAGACCTCCGACTACCACGAAGAGATGAGCCACAATACTTTTGTGAAATGGTTTGAAGACTGTGTGCTACAGAACTTAACAAAAAACTCTATCATTGTTATGGATAACGCTCCTTATCATTCAGTAATACAAGACAAAGCACCCACAAAGGCAACGAGGAAAAACGACATTGTTAGCTGGTTACAGAAACATAAGGTACAGTTCGACAGTAATTTTACAAGGGCAGAATTATTAGAACTTGTATCGCAACACAAGCCAAAGAACACGATTTACATTGTAGATGAAGTAGCAAAAAAATACGGGCATAAAGTGCTCAGATTGCCTCCTTACCATTGCCATTTCAACGCAATACAGCTGATTTGGGCTCAGGTTAAACGGCATATTGCTGCAGAAAATAAGAAATTCACATTAACCGAAGTGGAACGCCTTTTGAAAGAGGCAGTTGAAATTGTGACATCGGAAGACTGGCAGAAAATAGTACATCACGTGAAAGGAGTGATACAGGACGCATGGAACAATGAAGGTATCTTACAACAAAGTGTTAAAGACTTGATTATATCTGTCAATACGAGCAGCGAGACGGATAGTTCCACTGACTCTGACTCTGAATTAAGCAGTGTTTTCGCATTGTCTGATTAGCTTGTAGTGTACTTACTGCCATTAAATATTGTGTTTGTGAATTTATTTCGATTAATTCTTATTTTTGTTGTGAGGCTAAGAAATACTGTTTGGCCAGCTCTCGTCATCTCCTTATAGTAAGTTAGACTGAATTTTAATTCTATTTCATTTTGTATATACACCAAGATGTTATTCAAGGTGTGTAATAGTTTTCGAGATATGCAATCTAAAGAAGAAAACTTTTCCGGATGTGAAAATTTCTCACACTTCGATAGTTAATGTAACAACGGCCCTAATTAAAATCAAGAAAAGATATTTGATTTGCTTATAGATACCAGTGAGGCTGATACTGTACGTAAATTTCAAAATATTTACATAATATTTGTAGGAGATAGAGATTTTAAACATCATACTTGTTTCGAGTTCAGTACTGATAGGGTTGCTTAAAAATGCTGTTTTTAGAAATTTATATACAGGAAACATGATGCACTACGAAAACTTTTAAGGATTCTTTGCTGAGTGCATTATTTTGGTAATGAATGGAAAAAAATATTTTGCTGTGACACCAATAGTTTTTCTGTAATGACATGATAAGTTAGAAGCTGTTCGCGAAATCGAGAATTTAAATGGTTTCAAACAAATTAACGTAACTCTTGTCCTAACTAAAATTAAGAATAGATATTTGACAGATTGAGAGACATTGTAGAGATATACATCATATGTGGGTTTGAAATTTTTTGCTTACTTTTTGTAGAAGATACAGGCTTTCAAACGATTTTCTGTCGTCGGGGGTAGCCATGCGCTGAGGCGGCTGCCTCCAGCCAGTGCTTGACGTGACAACGCTGCAACTTCGCAGCGCAAACGTCAAGTGACAACTACTTTAAATCAGACTATAGTATGTACCCATTATGATTGCAGTCTCTGTATTTCCCTTGATAGTGTTGGCTGTTATAGTCACCCACATATATAGTATGATAAGGAAGTGTGTGGAGAACTTGAACTGACTAGTATATGGCTGGTGGCTTGCGAGTGTTGGAAACAGAAATGCTCACAACTTTTACAACAGCATATAGATTTTGTCATTGGTAGATGTGGAAACAAGAGAAGTGTTTTGTCTATCTTGTTTAATATATGTTGCTACGCCTTGTGATGGGTAACAAGTAGCATCTAACACTTCATAGCCCACTATTTTTCCCTTTTTTTGTTGTTGCTCCTCCATTTCACCAAGAGTTTCCTGTATAGCAACTAGGTCAATATTTTATTTTTTTGAAAGTTTTCATAGGTACTGGCTTTTCTATATTAAAATGACAAATTCAGACGTAGTGTCAGAGTTTTCTGGTCAGTAGGTGCTGAGAAGGACGATTCATTAGTTGTGACAGCTGGTTTGCTTTTTGAGATAGGTAGAATGTGTCTTATGGTCAGCAAATTGCAAGATTGCCTGACAGCCAGTATTGCTAGTTCATTTAGCATTATCCAGGGTGTATGTGTAGCCTTCTGGTATGGAATTAATGAACTTTTTTATTGACATAAAGTTCCTACCTAAAAAGTTAGCATTATATTGGTTTTAAACTTATGCCATTTATTGATTGTCTACGCTTTGAGTATACAAGAAGAAACAAAATAAACAAAAATAAATCCTTCAGATTAATTCTTATTTTCATTTTCTTTTTTCTCCTTACTATGTAAACCTGTTGTCCATGGTATCACTGTTTTTAATCTTCGTTATCACTACTATTGTGGCATGCCAAAGTAAACAAGTGTCTCATTGGTATTGCCCATATGGGGTAGCAAATAATCATATTGTTTCCTCAGATTGATTATATGACGCTGATACAGCAGCAGTTTCTTGTCAAATGCCATGGGAAGTCACTAAGTTAGCATGGTTCTAGGTCATACTGTAAGCCCCACACTGTTCATTATTCTCACACACCATCCAGTACTTGCTTTGAAATCTGTGACATGTGATGTTGTAAAATTCCTCATTATCTCCAGCATGCATCTTCATACAGATAATTTCTCTAGAAAAATCGGAAGCCTCAATTGCATTTTTCTTGCCCGTACTGAACAGCTTTCTGCTCAAATTCGTGAGACCTTTTCTGCTGTCGTCACCTGAAAGTTTGGCATGTAGAACTCATGTGCTTTGATTTAGTCTTTATCTGGTGCATCTGCGAACATTCACTTCTGTGACATCAAATTTTGTTCCTACTACACATTCATTTGTGGTCTCTTCTTCATGGCCCCCTGCGGGTCTGGGGGTTAGAATAGGCCCGAGGTATTCCTGCCTGTCATATGAGGTGACTAAAAGGAGATTCACACGTTTCGGCCTTTATGTGATGGTCACCTGTAGGGTTTGACCTCTATTCTTCAAAGTTTTCCTGAAGAGTGAGCCAATTGGGGAAGGGCACTTTACAAGATGCATCGTGTCCATCGTGCATTGAGAACTTTAGCCCACTTTCTCGTCGTCGCATTGCAGTCCTACCCATTCTCCATCTCTTGGGCGAGGACAACTTCCTGGTTGCGTTTTCTACCATGCACTACACAGTGTCGTTTTCTGCATCGACGATGACCATGGACTTCTTAGCACCTGATATCCAGTATGGTAGCCAGTCCGTTGTGGTGGGGCCGCCATGTATCCTATTGGTTGTAGCCCCCTGACCACACAGGGATCGCTCTGCTGATGCCTGCACCGTTAACTCCCCACATAAGCCAAGGGGTAGATGTCTATCCCCCTGGGGCATCTGGACTCCTGGCAATGGCCATCCTGCCAGGTGGCCTTTGCTGCAGCTGGGTGGCGCCTGTGGGGAGGGCCCCTGGTTGGAGTGTGTGGCGTCAGGGAGGATGATACACACTGAAGCATAGCACATCGTCTCTTGCTGGTGGTGAAACACCAGCAGTCTCTAAGCGATCTTGAGCTCAATTCAATGCACAGAAGTATGACCCCAAATTGTTCCCCTCCCTGACCACACCATTGGAGGAACGACAGGCTAAGGATGGCAACAGATCTTATTCGCCCAGGTGCCTTGTATGTTCGAGAGCTGATGGGGAATCCTTTTGTGATGATGAAGCCTCAGTTTTTTGTTGAGCATTTAGAGCTCAAGTTCGTGGAGGCAGAGGGCTTGTCCATAATTATATCTTGGTCAGTCTTGATCAAAACAGCAGCCTCTGCCCAGTCACGGGTGTTACTCACTTGTGACAAGCTGGGGATGTTTCTGTAACCATCATGCCCCATAAGAACTTAAAATATCGTCCAGGGTATCATATTTCACAGAGACCTTCTTTTGCATTCTGACGATGAGCTGTGCGCCAATTTAGAGCGGCGAGGTGTACATTTGGTCCAGCGTGTTCACCGGGGTCCGAAGGATAATTAGGTTTCCACCAGTGCCTTCATCTTGGCCTTTGAGGGTGATACATTGCCCGAGAAGGTCAAGGTGATGGTCTACCAGTGTGATGTAAAGCCCTATATCCCTCCCCCGGTCCAGTGCTTTAAATGCTGGAAGTTCAGCCATATGTCTTCCCGCTGTAATTCCAGTGTCACATGTCGAGATTGCGGATGTCCATCACATCCTAATACTCCATGTGCCCTGCGTCCCATCTGTGTCAACTGTGGAGAGCACCATTTGCCTTGCTCGCCTGAGTGCAAGATTATCCAGAAAGAAAGGAAAATCTTGGAGTACAAAACCCTGGACAGACCCCCCAACCATAGGGGACATCCATCCCCACTTCTAAGTAGGAGAGGCATAAGTCTTCTTTGGCTTCTCTTGCTAAGTAGGGGTACCTTGGGTCACTCCCTTCCCAGGTTTCTTCTAGTGGGAAAGACGACACCTGCCAGTGGCTGAAGAGCCCAAAAGCAGCTGGTCGTAGGGCTTCACACTCAGCCCCGGAGACTGAGCCAGTGAAGTCCTCCCAGGCAGGGAAACCCAAGGAGCAGTGAGAGAAATCCACTTCCGGGAGATTTTAATGCCCATAACCCCTTGTGGTGTGTTACCATGCTTACTAGCCAAGGCAGAGATGTCGAAATTTTACTGTTGCAATTCAACCTCTTAAATACTGGGGCTGCCACACATTTCAGTGTGGCTCATGGTAGTTACTCGACCATTGATTTATCAATTTGCAGCCCAGGACTTCTCCCATCTATCCACTAGAGAGCACATGATGACCTGTGTGGTAGTGACCACTTCCCCATATTATTCCTGTCACTGCCCCAGCATCAGGCACACAGACGCCTGCCCAGATGGGATTTGAACAAAGCAGACTGGGAAACTTTCACCTCTGCTGTCACCGCTGAATCTCCCCCACATGGTAACATCAATGTGATGACTAGCACAATTGTTTCTGCGACAGAAAACATGATCCCTCGCTCTTTAGGGTGCCCGAAGTGTAAGGCAGTCCCTTGGTGGTCGCCGGAAGTAGCTGAGGCAATTAAGGAGCGTCTGCGAGCTCTGCAGTGGCGTAAGTGGCACCCTTCCCTGGAGCACGTCATAGCCTTTAAACGGCTCCGTGCCCGTGTTCACTACCTTATCAAACAATGGAAGAAAGAGTGTTGGGAGAGATATGTCTCCGCCATTGGGTGCCACATGTCACCTTCCCAAGTCTGGGCAAAGATCAAACGTCTTTTTGGGTACCAGGCCCCAACGGCTGTCCTCGGTGTTACCATAAATGGCGAGTTATGTACCGACGCAAAAACGATTGCCGTGCACTTTGCTTGAGCCTCAGCATCGGAGAATGACCCCCTAGCCTTTCGCACACTCAATCAGTGGCTGGAAAGGAACGTCCTCTCATTCACTACACGCTGCAGTGAATCCTGTAACGCCCCATTTACAGAGTGGGAGCTCCTCAGTGCCCTTGCACATTGCCCCAACACATCTCCTTGACCTGATCGCATCCACAGCCAGATGGTTAATCTTTCATCTGACTACAAGCGACATCTTCTTGTCATCTTCAACCAGATCTGGTGCGATGACATCTTTCCATCGCAATGGTGGGAGAGCACCATCATTCCAGTGCTCAAACCCAGTAAAAACCCACTTGATGTGGATAGCTATCGACCCATCAGCCTCACCAATGTTCTTTGTAAGCTGCTGGAACATATGGTATGTCGGCAGTTGGGTTGGGTCCTGGAGTCACATGGCTTGCGGGCTCCATGTCAGGGCGGCTTCCGCCAGGATCGCTCTACCACAGATAATCTTGTGTCTATCGAGTCTGCCATCTGAACAGCCTTTTCCAGGTGGCAACACTTGATTGCCATCTTTTTTGACTTACATAAAGCATACGACAGGACTTGGTGACATCATATCCTTGCCACATTGTATGAGTGGGGTCTCCGGGGACCACTCCCGATTTTTATCCAAAACTTCCTGTCGCTCCGTACTTTCCATGTTCAAGTAGGTGCCTCCCATAGTTCCATCCATATCCAGGAGAATGGAGTCCTGCATGGCTCTGTATTGAGTGTCTCTCTGTGTAGTGGCCATTAACGGTCAAGCAGCAGCTGTTGGGCCATCCGTCTTACCTTCTCTGTATGCAGATATGCAGATGGCTTCTGCCTTTCTACTGCTGCTCCAGTACTGTTGTTGCTGAGCGGCACCTCCAGGGAGCCATCCACAAGGTGCAGTCATGGGCTCTAGCCCACGGCTTCCAGTTTTCAGCCACAAAGTCGTGTGTCATGCGCTTCTGTCGGTGTCATACCGTTCATCCAGAACCTGCACTTTACCTTAATGACGATCCATTCACTGTAGTGGAGACATATCAGTTCCTACGACTGGTTGTTGTTGCTGGTTTGACTTGGCTCTCTCATCTTCATCAGCTTAAGCAGAAGTACAGGCAGCACCTCATTGCCCCCTGTTGCCTGAGCAACACCAGTTGGGGTGCAGATCGCTGTACGCTGCTGCAGCTATGCAGAGCCCTTGTCCAATCCCAAATTGACTATGGGAGTGTGGTTTATGGTTTGGCAGCGCCTTCAACATTGCATTTACTCGACCCTGTGCACCACTGTGGGGTTCGATTAGCGACAGAAGCTTTTAGGACGAGTCCGGTGACCAGCGTACTGGTGGAGGCTGGTGTCCCTCCACTGCAGATCAGACATGCACAACTGCTCGCCAGTTACGTAGCACACATTCATAGTTCCCCTGAGTATCTGAATTACCATTTCCTTTTCCCGCCCACGGCAGTCCAACTCCCGCATCAGCGGCCCAGATCGGGGCTAACAATAGCGGTTGGTGTGCGGCCCCTTCTCTCCGAACTCTTCACAACCTCTACTTGCGGTCCGTTCACGTACACTTCCGTGGTGTATGCCTCGGCCGCAGCTTCGTCTGGACCTTTTGCATGGCACTAAGGACTCCGTTAACACCGCTGCTCTCTGCTGTCACTTCCTGTCGATTATTGACGTGTTCCGGGGCTCTGAAGTGGTTTACACCAATGGCTCAATGGCTGATGGCCACGTAGGCTTCGCATATGTTCATGGAGGACATATTGAGCAGCACTCCTTGCCAGTTGGCTGCAATGTTTTCACTGCAGAGCTCGTGGCCATATCTCGTGCTCTTGAGTACATCTGCTCATGCCCTGACGAGTCATTTCTACTGTGTACTGACTCATTGAGCAGCCTTCTAACTATCGACCAGTGCCACCCTCGCCACCCTCTGGTAGCGTCCATTCAGCAGTCCATCTATGCCCTGGAACAGTCCCACCGTTCCGTAGTGTTTGTGTGGACTCCAGGACACATCGGAATCCCCAGCAATGAACTTGCTGACACGCTGGCCAAACAGGCAACGCGGAAACCGCTTCTGGAGATTGGCATCTCGAAAACTGACCTTCGTTCTGTCTTACACACCAGGGTTTTCTGGCTTTGGGAGATGGAATGGCATAACAGCTTGCACAACGAACTGCGTGTCATTAAGGAGGCTATGAATGTGTGGAAGTCTTCCATGCAGGCCTCTCGCAGGGAATCAGTTGTCCTCTGCCGGCTCCACATTGGCCATACGTGGCTAACACATGGTTACCTACTCCATTGTGAGGACCCACCTCAGTGTCTCTGTGGCTCCCAAATGACAGTCGTCCACCTTTTGCTGGCCTGCCCACTTTTAGCTGCTCTGTGCCAGACTTTTAACTTTCCCAGCACCCTGCCTTTGGTGTTGGGCGACAGTGCCTCCACAGCAGCTTTAGTTTTATGTTTTATCTGTGAGAGTAGAATTTATACTTCTATGTAGGTTTTAGCATATGTCCTTTGTCCCTCTGTCCCTCTGTGTCGTGTTGCAGAGTGGCTGGCTTTCCCTTTTTATTCTCATGGTTAACCAGCCACTGTAATCTGCTTTCATGCTTTACTCTCTTCTGTTTCTAGCATGTCTGTTGTTTTCTTGTCCTCTTTTGTTCCTTTTAGTGTTCGTTGCCTTCCCTTCGATCTTGTGGCTTTTCCTTCCTTTCCATTTTGTGTTATATGTTTCGTCTGTTTTATTCTCACACTTGTAGCATTGTTTTATTAGGAACAAGGGACCGATGACCTCATAGTTTGGTCCCTTCTCCCACCTTTAAACCAACCAACCAACCTACCTACCTAATCGTCATGAAACACCATGAGGTTTCCTGACGGAGTAGTCATGGCTGTATTATGCATCTATTACCGATTGCTACGGTTTACGGTTCTTACAGCACTGGCAATGTAAGCAAACTTAATGACAACAGTATGTTGTCTTCTCTACTCCTGACTGCAGAATTGATAGACCTTTTACCACTTCACATTAACACTACAACCAGCCTTGTAAATTAGAAGTGCTGTCGAACAGTAGCAGCTTTAGTGCCATTGTTAAAGATCATGTTTCATTTGTTGTTTCATGTTTGTCATGTTCTGTGTGAATGCCTCTTTTTTTGCATCAGTTTGTCTCCTGTGGAAATGTATACTAGTGTTGAATGTTTGTCCAGTGTTAAAGGCAATTTAATTCCAGTTAGTAATTGATTCAGGTGACTACAAAAAGCTGGTGTTACAATGGGGTAAATGACACAGTCTCTGGAATGATGACTTAACTGAAATATGTTGAAATAGAGATACAGAACACCAAACATTTTAAATTGTTTTTTATTCATTTCAAACTCTCATATACAGACTAAATTTCAGTCAAATATATACAAAATATTGTTGTTTCAGAATATATTGCATGATATTATAATATGTAAGACTTGCTGATTTGAAGTGATAATATAGTACTAAATTTGTGTTTCCATAAATCATTGTGTAACATGAAAAATAAAACAGAACTTTCCATTTTATACTATTAAACAGTCATTAAAACTGAATGTAGTGTTCTCAGACCATATTGCAACAAAAAACTATATTTTATCAAACAAATATACTTAATGTGGAAAGTTGTTTCTTAAGTCTTTTTATGGAACAATGAATGAAAAACACAACATTTGCCTTTAAAAATGTATTAGTAATAATATAATTCACAATGTGAAATAAGTGCATTTTTCTAATTAATTAATTAAATAAATAAATGGATGAATAGCCCAGAATGACTTCCTTTCAAATGATCTTCAGTAGTCTTTGTGTGATCATTAACGATCATTTTTCTGTTTCACATTCTGAGTATACATTTCACTAGATGCATGTTCTTCTACAACTGTCATTAGCATTTCAGTATTTTCTTCTCACAGTAATTTGATTAGTGCAAAAATATCTTTCTTTTTTGTATCTGTAATCCCAGAATGTCATGTCTTCAAAATCACCATTTCAGTCTTCAGCTTTAGCATTGTGCATTTTCTCCTTTTCTGTTTGTTAAGGAATGCATGTTCCTCCACAAGGACATGAGACTGGAAAACAAATTTTTGTTTTCCATGTGTTGTTTTAAATTTGGGTTTGTTGTAGTATGGTAATCTAACTGTTGCCCAATCCTCAATAAATTCCACTCCTTCTCAGGGGCTGTTTAAGGTCCAAGCATCACAAGCAGTCACTAAGGGTGTTCATATGGAAGAGGCACCAGGGGTGCCCAAGTGCTTCATCTGTGTAAAATGTGTATCACAATTGGTAGTGAAAACTGACACTGGTGAACATATACAGCAATAGAAGCAAAAATGTTCCAGCAAACATTGGTCTCCAAACAGTTGATTTGCAAAATAATTGTGAAAGTGTCACACTGACTTCAATATTAAGTCTGTCCTGGTTAGTGCAAATGTATTCAAAATTTAAGCTTATTTTCCGAGTCCCCATCTAATTGGAATCAAATTTCAGCCAAGGCCTTTCTTAACAAAAAATAAAATACTTCTTCAGCATGTTACAGTTTACTGTGCAATCATACATGTTAATGATGTTAAACATCTTTTCCTTGCATTTTGATGCAGTACCGCAATAGTGCATGCAGTAAAATCTGAAATCTTTCAAACTCCCCTAGAGTATGAAACTTCTTGGCAGATTAAAACTGTGTGCCGGACTGAGACTTGAACTCTGGACCTTTGCCTTTCCCGGGCAAGTGCTCGACCGTCTGAGTTACCCAAGCATGACTCACAACCTGTCCTCACAGTTTTAATTCCGCCAGTACCTCATCTCCGACCTTCGAAACTTTGCAGAAGCTCTCCTGCAGACCTTGCAGAGCTAGTGCTCCGGGAAAAAAGAATATTGCGGAGACATGGATTAGCCACAGCCTGGGGGATGTTGCCAGAATGAAATTTTCACTCTGCAGCAGAGTGTGTGCTGATATGAAACTTCCTGGCTGATTAAAACTGTGTGCTGGACTGAGACTCTAACTCGGAACCTTCACCTTTTGCTCAGATGGTAGAACACTTGCCTGTGAAAGGCAAGGTCCCGAGTTTGAGTCTCGATCCAGCACACAGTTTTAATCTGTTATCATCTACTGTAAGAGCACCAGCCTTTAATGCCTGTAAAACTGTTTTTAAACAACTCTTGGTGGTTTGCAAAACTCTCTGGAATACGGCTTTACAGATTGCAGTACTATTATTATTGCAGTTTAGTTGATAAATATTTGAAGAATGACAGTTCGAACCAGGCTTAGTTTCATGAAATGTTCTAGATTTTTTTAAAAATTAAACTTAAAATCATATCTTACTTGTTCTTTTCACCTGTTGTCCAAAATCTTTCATGGATCTCTTCTTCATTTTTGGGTTTTTGTATATAATGTTTCGTCAACAGAAGATCTGTTAGTACAGCTTCGACATTTGCAGGAAATGGAAAATAACTTAATGGCCTTAACATTGTTATTCTAAGGAACAACTCAGATATGGTAATTCATACTTGTCTGCCTTGAGAATGCAAGGAAGGGTATTTTATTTTGGTCTTAAGCTTTATATCTGTTGCATATCACCAGACAATATTTGTGCATCAGATGCCTCCAATTCATTCCCTGCAGTCAAGGTTAGGATGTCATTTGTCATCTGTATTCTTGTTCAGGTTTTAGGATCCCTCTCTGGTGCATCCCCCCCTCCCCCCCCCCCCCCCCCCCCCCATTGTCCTTCTGCCTTGTTTACAGCTCAGCAGTCTCTCCGTCCTGGCCGGCCACGGTGGCCGAGCGGTTCTAGGCGCTCAGTCCGGAACCGCGCAACTCCTGCGGTCGCAGGTTCGAATCCTGCCTCGGGCATGGATGTGTGTGATGTCCTTAGGTTAGTTAGGTTTAAGTAGTTCTAAGTTCTAGGGGACTGATGACCACAGATGTTAAGTCCCATAGTGCTCAGAGCCATTTGAACCATCTCTCCGTCCTGTTTGTTTTCAGTGATAGTGTCATCCACATAATGAAATCATTAACATTCAGATAAATGTTTCTTTAGCCTTTTGACGTAAATCAGAAATTCTGTGCATTAATTATGACTTCATGTCTTTCATTGTTGAGATATTGTTCTCTTTTAGACCAGTCTGCCTTGTGGATATGATGAAGAGGTATCAGGGGATTGGCTTGTTTCCTTGTTTATAGCTAGAGTGTGTGGGTCATTAGAAGATTAGCACACCTTGTGGATACAGTTACACATTTAAAAAATTAAAAAGGAATTACATGACATTGTTGTTTCAAAATCATTTGAAAGTGAATATCTATTTAATTGTTGCCATTTTGGAAGGAGGCTTATAAAATATGAGGGTAACAATATCAAAATTAAGAACACCTTAATGTTTGATCTCAGTGTTCGGCAACTCGCTCATAATGGGACCTGCCACCACTGTCATTTTCTAAACAAATAACCTTGTTTTTGACATTTTGAAACTTCTGAGGCAAGTAACTTTCCCTTGTTGAGAAGTTAGTATCATATTAGCTCAGAAAAAATACTTATATTCATACTGTTTTTGTAAACACATTAATTTCCTTTTTCAACAGGTGATTTGATGTGTTTAGTGAGATCCCCCTCCCATTTAAGTCTTTCACATTGTAAATGTAAACCTCTCCATTTGTTTGATAGTAGATGTGAAACAATCCAAAACAGTCATTGGATGCACTCTCATCCTCTTTTTAATTGTTACTGTTGTTTTTGCTTGAACGGTCACATCATGAAATATAGTACATCTTCCATTTTTAGTATTTAAAGTGTTTAACAAATACGTTTGTTTATTCCAGTGTCTCATTCTTCTGCTCAAACATTTTATTTCTCAAGTATTTCTCAAGTGTCTTTCAACTATCCATTGCTGATTTTGTTTTTATTGCTTAAAGGCTCACCCAATGTGTGCCTCGGCTCTCCTCAAAAACAACCACCTTACAATTTCTGACCAAACTTTTGAATCATTTTGTTAATTATTCTTGTTCTTCGACCAATTTTTGTTTACTGCTTGATACTGTAAGCACCTTACAAACAACAGAACTCGAGCCTGTAGAATATTTAATTTTATATATATGAGGGTACTTTCTGGTTGAACTGTATGATCCAAATGTTTGTTATTGGAATTACTGAAACTGTTGGCCTCCAACATCGATACATTTCCATGTATGAAACACAACAGATGTTTAAGTTTGCAGCAAAGCGTAAAATTATTATTATTATTATTTGCATACTGTTTGAATCTATACTTTGTTGTACTCTTTCTCCTTAACTGTGTCCATTTAGAAAAAAAGACCAAGTGCTGTAGGGCCTGAAGAATATGGAGAAAAGTTAAATTGTTCCCCTAAATCTTATTGACTGGCCTGGAACATTTTGATCCAAATAAGTTCGCACAGCCCTATGACAGTGCAGAAGGCCACCATCTTGTCGGTAATAAAATCTGTCATAACCATACATTGTATGAATGAATGGAAGGGAAAATGTAATCATAAACCACCATTAGGTACTTTACTCCTGCTACAATTCCTTCAAAATCTACATCAACATTTATACATGGAAAAACCACAATGAAGTGGAAGTGCATGGCAGCTTTGAGTCCCCTAGAATACAAACCACACCACATATCCCCCCACCAAGTTCACATCCCTTTCACCACTAACATGGGGATTATCTTCAGCTCAGGACACACCATTATGCTGACTGATAATTCCAATAAGTTTCAGTTGTGCTTTGTCAGATTAAATAGTGCCACCCATAAGTTGTAATTCACATGTAACCATCCCTTCAATGAATTCACAAAATTATGGTTGTCGCTTACCTGTTATACCACCCTTGAAATGAAGTAACCTAACCTGCCTCTCTTCAGAATGTGTTGCACACTACTAGCACACACACCACTCTCTTGTGATCCTTCTCTTGAAGATTTTTAGGGTGAAATCTGAAACATTACGAGCATCATATTTAATGATTCATCACTTGTGGCTGTGAGAAATCACCTGGATTGTCCTTTGTGCACATCACACACTATTCAGTGGACATCAGATTTGTGTTGTAGACATTTGTTGACCTTGTAGGTGGATGAATTGGAGACTCAAATTTCCACTATCTCTGAACTGCAGCAGATCCCAAGGAAGGATGAAACGATTACTAATTTGTCAGTT